>NC_091689.1:53209642-54481428 GCF_041296265.1 Equus caballus | reverse complement strand
CAGGCTTCAGGCTTCTTCTTTCTCTCTCAAACCTCCTACACTCTTCTCTTTCTTCTCCTTCATAGTTGAACTATTTAACACAATGTTTAAAGGCATGCCTGACTGCCTTGTGGAGATTCAGAGTTGCCATGGCAATGTGGCCTGTTTCTCCAAATTAGAACATGTTCTTGCTGCCTTCCTTTTTTTTTTTTTTTTTTTTTTTTTTAAATGTGGTATGTTCTCTGTCTCACACAACTCTTTTGCTTCCTTAAGTCTTTCTTTCTCTTTCTTTCCCAGAATGCTAATTTAAATGCCTCTCCCCAGAACTGGACAGGTCTTTAGCCTAAGGAGACACTTTCTTGAGGTTCTCTCTCCCCTCCCATCCTCCCACTCCATGTGGGACTGTGCTTGCTGAAGTGCATTTCATTGGCCTTCAGAAAGTCCTTTCTGCTAGGTTTGCTCCTGACTGCTGTTCTGTCTGGGCTGGGCTAAAAGCAAATGAGTTTTTGTTTTATGTGAAAACCTGTTGTGAACGGAAAGAGGTAAGGAAGAGCCAGCTATAGCTTGGATGGTAAATATTATTTCTCAGATATGTCTTCCTAGGTACATAATCATTTTAGGGAATGTTCACATGATAAACAGTATTCAGGATAAACGAGGGTGCATGCACCTTGTCTTTTCCCTTACCACTCATTTTAGGATCCCAGAAAAATATGAGCTTCAAATCAAGAAAGCTCTATAATCCAAGAGTAAGGACAGAAATGGGTTAATGCTTTAAAGAAAAAAAAATGGCAGGAGGATGGAGGCGTTCCTTTCCTCCAGGATTATTTTTGCTCCATAGATTATAGATAGCTCTTTGAGCCACTTGAATTACAGTCTGTGATGAAAATGGGGGAAAAAAGAGAACAAGGAAAGCGAGACAGATTTAACTCTCCTTTCACTCACTTGCATTCCGTGTGCTCTGTTCTTGGCACAGGAAGGTCAGTTAGAAAATCTTCCTTTGGCCCATGCTTAGAGCAGAGGTGCACAAACTCAGCTGCACTTTGGAATCATCTGGGGAGTTAAAAAAAATATAGATGCCTGAGTCCTATCCACAGAGAGTCTCACGTAATTTTTTGGGGGTGCACTCAAATGTAATTTTTTTTAAAAGAAGCTCTCCAGGTGATGCTAATGCATCGTGGAAGTTGAGATTTTACTGACTTAGATAGTGTTTGTTTTTGGAAGATAGCAATCGTGGCTTTCATACACTTGGGTTTAAAGTACCATCTCTGAAATCCTTGGGGAGAAAAAAGGCACATAATTCTCAAATGTTGTTAGTTCAAACTTCCCCCTCCCTCTCCTGCATATCAATTTTAGGAAATCCAAGATCCTCTTAAAACATGACCGTTCTTTGTCCTGTGAAAGAGGTGAAGGGGGAAGACCAACACAATTAGCTAGTAAGTAGATGGGAGCTGTCACAGGGCCAAGGTCTACCAGTAGATGAGGGATAACAAGATGGGAACCCAGGCAGTGTCAGGGGTTGCTAATGTGAGGGTGAGGAGAGGGAAAGAATGTGCCGTTGCAGTCACACTTAGGTCCAAAGATGATGCTCTTAGTAGTAAACCGGAATGAAACATGACTTGGTGTTTTGATTTGCTTCTGGAACTTGACCTAAAGCTGCTGATGGAACTTCCTATGGAGGGTTTCTTCTAGTTATAGACATTATCAAATAGAAAAGCTGTGTTTTACTTTGCTCCTTTTTCTTGCCTTTGCTTGTGGTCAGTGGGAACAAGTATAGCAAAAGGTAACAAGCCTTCAAATACAAACTTTGATCACATTCAGGAAACATCACTAGAATGACTATCAGTTTTTTCTTTTCCTCCATGATTTCCATTAGGGAGGAATCATGGGGTTGTGAGAAGGGCCTGATATCTGCTTTGTCATTAGCGAGCTGATGATACTGTGATACTGTGGAGAAGTCCCTTATCCTCTGGGGACCTCATTTTTGCATCTGTATAATGGAGTGGGAATGAGAGTGAGGTGGGCCCATTAGGGCTTCTTCAGTTGTAACGATGTTGTTTTTAATCAGTCTCATGTTAGTCTGAGTAGTCTCAGTCTAACATTTGCTAAAAGTTACTTATCAGGTGGCAGCCTGGTGACAGGCCCTTCTTGGATGAAGATGGGAGATAAGCCAGATGAGAGGATTCTACATTTGGAGTATCCTGGGCTCAGGAATCATTCAGAAAAACCAATCAGAAAACAACAAGTTAAAACAAAACACATTCTCAATTAGCTTAAAGAACCAGAATTAGGGATCAGGGAAAAGCTTTCAAGTAAAATAACAATAAGAAAAAGGATAAGATTCTGAAGAGACAGACAGGAGGAAGGTTTCTTCGCCCATCATGACTGTCCTAAGGCAGGTTATAGTGTGTTTATTTCCTTGTGAGGACCAGTCCTGGACAAGGGGCCTAACAATTCTTATACTTGAGTGCCTACAACTCTTCGAATGGATTGATTGAAATTTTGAGATGTCTTAGTGGTCAGCTATCTTCCAAGTTCAGATTTATGGTATGCTCATGGATCAGTACAGATCCACATTCCCTATTTACTTTCAATTCAAGAAACAATAGTTTTTAATACTGTACCATATGCCAAGTACTATGCTAGGCACTTTTTCAAGAAGCTTACAACCTCATAATAACTACAACTTTAATGATGACCATTTGTATATCATACAGTATACAAAGCCATTTTCCCATTTATTCCCCATATCATTTATTCATTCATTCATTTATTCAATAATTATCCACTGAGCACTTGTTGTGAACATTCTAGACACTGGGGTTACAGTGTTAAAGTCACTTTATTGATGTAGGTTGTAACTGAGTGGGTCGTTAAATAATCACAAGTAAACCTAAAATTCCAACTGTAATAAGTACTAGGGATGTGAGGTACATGATGTTAGGGGGACTTGACCTAGTCACAGAGGTCAGGAAGGTGTCAGGATAAGTAGTGCCAAGTGGGTACAGAGAGGAGGAAAGAGGGTTCCAGGCAGAGGAAATAGCATGTGCAATGGCCCTGTCAGGGGAGGATGCATATAAGGTCAAGTCTGAGAGTCTGAAGAAGGACAGTGCAGCTGGAGCCAATACATCAAGGATACAAATAACTACAACACAAATAGGGAAAGGATCACTACAGGAAGTGCACTTCCAGAGTTCTGAGGTGGAGAGACCACCCCTGATGGGAACAGCAAGGAACCTTTGCTGGAATGCTATTTGAGTGACTGTAAGTATTGTTTTTGAAGAAGGGCCTTGAAGGATGGTTAGGCTTTCTGTACATGGAGATAGAGTGGAGGGGAATCAGGCAGAAAGAAGAGTAAAGGCAACAAAGCATGACATGCCTGGGAGGGACAGCAAATAGCCATTTTGGCTTTTTTGTAAGGTAGATACAGGGAAAGTAACAGAAGGTAAAGATGATAAGGTGGAGAATTGACTTTACTCCTTGGGAAGTAATACATTTTTGAACCCTTGCAGAAGAATACAGAAAGCTCCCTTTCACTGGCATCAGAAAATTCAAATGCAAACAATAATGGGATATTATATTTTATCCATCAGACTGACAATTTTTTAATTTAAAATACTTAATGTTGGTGAGAGTGTGGGAAAATAGACACTCTCATAAATTCATGGTAAAAATGTAAATCAGAATGACCTTTGTGGAAGACAGTTTGGCAATAAAAGCATCAAAAATATGTATACCCATTACAGCTGTTTGACTTATAAAAACTGATCCTGTGACAATGCCAAAATACTTATTTGAAAGATGGTCATCATAGCATTGTTTATCATAGTGAGTAAATTGAAACATTTTTGCACCATCAGTGATGGACTGCTTATATTAAATTATGGTGTGGAAGATAGCCACTAAAAATTGCATTGTAGAAGAAAATATTTAATGAAATGGGAAAATGTCATAGTCTATAAATACATGAAAAAAGCAGGTTGTAATATTTGGTCAACAGATATTTGTTGAATCCCTACTATGTTTAGGACACTGTAGTAGAGACTAGGGATAGAGTGTGAGTAAGACAGACAGACCCTAAATTCTAGAGGGTTGTATCCAGTGGGGATGGAGGGTACACACTCTGAAGGTTTTATCCAGCCGTCCATCGTTGTGGTGGGGTGTCCGCTCTGGAAGACTATGTCCAGTGTGGTGAGTGTTTTTCTGGGGATGGAGAGTGAGCTTTGGAGGAGCACGTGTTTGTAAAAATGAATATGTTGTGAAGATGTGAGCATTGAAAGAAGGTCAATAAGTTATCTCTGAATGAAGGTAGTATAGATGCTTTAAATGTTCTTTATGTTTTTTATAATTCCCCAATTTTCCACAATTACTAGATATTATAATACTCTTACAAAGGATTAATATTTGTAAAAAGAAACATAGACGTCTTAGGAAAATTGCTAAGTTTTTGTAAACTCCATGCTCATTTGCGAACACCACTTTTCTTTAAGTTTTTCCCCTTATTTCTACTGGCCAACACCAATAAATAAAAATAAACTCACAAAAATATGTCCCCTCACCGGAAAAAAACCCCACCTCTACATATAGAAGCATATATTTTGGAATAGATATGTAAATGGCTTCTCTTATAAAGGCAAATTCCCCTGAAACCTTATAGAAAACTAAAGAAAAGCAGAATACTGCTTATTGAATTTATTGTGGACCTGCTGACTTGTTTCTCTTAAGCCCAGTCAGATTACTTCTTGTTTCTGGATATGTCAGCACACAGTCTTTATAAGGTTGAGTAAGAACAGAGACTAAAAATGTCTAATAAAGGAAGCATCCTGGCCTGATGTAGAGATGGAGCTCTATAACATTGGTCTACTGACTGGCTCTAGAGAAAATTTTTGTGGGCAGTCACCAGGTTCCCCCACATAAGCCTCTTTTTCTCCTTTCTCCTGTCCTTTCCAGTTCCCAGTTTATTGCCTTTCTTTTACTCAATTTCAAACCCTTTCAGTCTAGCACATTTATTGCGTGTTGCTGTGTACCAGTATTGTGCTAGTCTCACTCTCCCTGTCCTTGGCTTTACTCACTGCTCCTGTGCCTTCTATGCCTGTCAGGCCTGAGCTGGCATCTCCGGTGGCCAGAAATGGTGTTGGTTCCTGGAGTAGAAGAGAGGATCACCAGCAATTAGTAAACGCTGAGAATTCTCCCACCTCAAACATTGTCTTTTGGGGCAACTTAGAATTTACTTGCATTGATTTGATAGGGAACCAGAAATCAACTTACTTACCTATATTTTTCACTATACACCTGTGATGAGTGGGTGGAGAGGTGGTGATGATGGCGATGTTATAAAGATTAGGACTTCCCTGCTAGGCTTCATTTCTCTCCTCTTGCCAAAAAAAAAAAAAATGGTGCTCTAAGCAGAATTCGGGGGGAATACTGCCTATCATTTAAGCCTGCCTCAATAGGAAAGAGGCTTTCAGTCTGTAGGGCATATACTGTCCTGTGGATTAGTTTCTCAGCTTGAGGGGGGATATAATATGTAGTATATATGTATGTTTGATATGTATAATATGTAATATATGTATTATATATGTTTTAGCTTTTTTTCTTTCTTCTTTTGATAAGATGTTCTGAAGATAAGCTAATGCTTGTGTTTGCTCCAGAGAAGATTGGAACATTTGTTTTTTCTCCAATTATATTCTCTGTAGTTTCTATACAACTCTCATTTTCATTAAGAAATGAAAGAAATGGTATCTTTGGGTGTTCGTATAGCATCATAAAGCTAGAAATCCTATGTCAAAAAACCTATTCCTTAAGTTAGAAGCATGAGTAAGTTAGCTTATTTATTTCAGTTTTTGCAATGCTAATAGTTTTCTTATCTGAAAGAATCTATGTGTTCATGAGTTATAATCCAAGTCAGAAAAATAATATAATTTAGTCATAACACAAGGTATAAGAATGAGTTTACTGACTTTGTCCTTCTTTGGTTTTGGACACCTCCCTGAGTTATAAACCCTTACCTTAGATCTTTTCCTCTATAAAGTCCCTTGCTTTTCTCAAATATCTTGTATGTGAGAGTTTAAAAGGACTCTGGCTTGTTGACAGACCTCAAACATTTTTTGATGACATGGTGACACATTTGCCATCTCTGTCTGCCAGATAGTGGCTCTCAGGTGCTTTGCAGAATGGACTAGAACTGTCACACATGTTCTTGTCTCATCCCTCATCTCACATGCTCGTCCACCAGCACACTACACCACTTCCTCACTCCTTTACCTTCTCACAAAATATTGGGAAGAGGGAGGAGAAGACACTTTATCTGAAGTGGCTCCTTTCTTCAAGACAGAGAGCTGTGTCACAGGGAGTTCACAGTATCAGCAAGGCACAACTGCTTCTGTAAAGGTAATCCTCCTGTGAATTCAGGGATATCCTCATCTGAGAAAGAGAAAGGTTTCTGAAATCTGAACAGGTGGACTTAGCAGGGCTGGTGGTCTCTTACCTCCCACATCTCCCTCTTAGAGACTGACATCACAGAGAGGATTTCAGTTTTAATTTGATAAAGATAAATCTCAAATGTTTGACCGAGACTTAGTAAAATTCACATAATCATTAGGTCTTTTCAAATTTATTTGTTAGGCTAGGACTACAGATAATGAAACAGAACTGGGAGTGTTGAAAGAACAATTTGAAAAAAGGGTGTCAGCATCCTTTAGGGCTTAGTTCCCTCATTGTCTTTTCTCTTCATTCTAGGCCATAATCCTTTCTCTGTGTTCTAAGTTCTAATTAAAAATGAACAATATTATTTAATTCAACAAATACTTATTGAGTACCTAGTATATGCAGGTTCTCTCCTACGTAGTGGATATTGAGGGATAAATGGACAGGTTTCAGGTCTAATGGAGTTTACATGTCCAAATCTTGTAAGTGGTCAGATAATGAACACATCAGTAAACAATAATTTCAGATAGTGATAAGTTCTACAAAGAAAATAAAGTGGAATCTTTTAATGCAGAGTAGCTGGGGGAGTAGATAATTTAGATTGTGTATTCAATGAAGGTATTACTAAGGAGGTAAAGTTTCAACTCAAATTAAATGAAGATCTATGGTAGACACACTCTAGGAAGAGTTAACAGCAGGGATAAGGGCTCTGATGTGGAATTGTAGAAAAGAAAGAAGGCAAATGTGGCTGGAATATAGTGAGCCAAGGGTGATTGCTAGGAGGCAAAGTCAGAAAAAAAGATAGGCACCACGTCATGTGTATCATTATAGGCCATGGTAAGAAATTTAATTCCACTTGTAACATGAAGCCACTGAAGGCTTATGAGCAGAGACAATATTATCTTATTTAATATTAAAAATAAAAACTCACTTCCAGCCGTGAGGGAGTAAAGCTATCTAGAATTACCCTCCCACCATAAATAACTGGAAAATTGAAAGGGAAAAAAAGGAAATAGCTAATGTTAGACATTGGAAGACAGCAGTATAGCATTATTATTCCTGAGAAAAGGGAAATAAGGTTATCCAAGGCTGTTTACCTGGAGATAATTTCAGGACTAGGCACAGGGAGCGATATGCTGAGCAGAGTTCAGCAATTTCACGAGTTAGGGAAATAGAGATCAGACTTTTGGGAGGCTGGGCAAGTTTTTTGTGGGATAGGATACTTGAAATGAGAAAGAGCTCCAGAAATACGCATAGGGTTCTTCTTGAGTCTAAATATCAATCTGTGCATATTTGAGGTGAAACTCCATGAGACTGGACAAGAACAATTTCTGAGGAAATAACAGTTATCCAGGAGCCGTAAGAAGAACAATTCCCAGAACTCCCACAGGGCCAGGGACCATTCTAATTCCTTTAAGTCAGAGTGGAAAGACTTCATTGAATACATAGGGCATTCAATAGAGATATTAGAAGGGCTATGTCTTAGAAGTGGGATTAAATTAGTGCAAAAAGAAAGGTTATTTGATAAAAAGGAACAAACTTACCCACAAGTAACTCCTTGCCAGGAAAAGTCCTACATTTTTAAAGGGAATTTAAAATACTCATGCACATACAAAACAGGAAAATATAACCTATAAACAGTACAAAAACCCAAGGAAACAGTAGAAACAGATGCAGAAATAACAAAGATGTTCAAAATATAAGTAAAGGATACTGAAAGAGCTATTATAAATATGTTCAAGAATGTAAAGGAAGATGTCAATGTGATGAGGAAGAAAAGTGGAAGACATTTTTAAAAGACCTGGTGGAATTGAGAAAGGGGGGAAACCCCTCAATATTTGAATTAAAAAAATAAACTGGATAGGATTAACGGTAGATTAGACATTGTAATAAAATTTAAAGGAATTGTAAGACATAGAAATAGAAACTATTCAAAATGAAGTTCAGAGAGCAAAAAGACAAAAATATGAACAGTTTCAATTACTTTTAGGATAATATCACTCAGTCCAACTTGTGTGTAACTGGAGATCTAGACGAGAGAGGCAAAGAAAAAAATTTGAAAAAATTAATGCCTAAAATAGAATTACGCATTTGATGAAAACTTTATGAAACTATTTGATGAATACAATTTAGAAAGTTATTAATCCACAGATTTAAGAAGTTGAGTAAGTCCCAAATAGAAAACACATGGAGAAAACCACAAGAAAGCACATCATAATAAAATAGCTGAAAACTACTGATAAAGAGAAAAATCTTGAAAACAGCCAGAGAAAAATGGCACATTACTTTTACAGGAGCAAACATCAGAATGACAACAGCAGACTTCTCATCAGAAAGTATGCGAGTCAGCAGAAATAGACCAAGGTGTTTAAAATACTGAAAGAAAAAAACCTCAACTAAGAATTCTATACTCAGCAAAGATATCTTTTAAATATGAAGGTAAAATAATGAGTTTCATAGGCACAAAAGCTCAGGTAATTAATCAGTGGTACAATTTGTCTGAAAAAGCAAGTTTTTCAGACAAAAGAAAAATGGTATCAGATGGAAATTTGTGTCTAGACAAAGAAATGAAGAACATCATTAATAGTAAATATGTGGAAATTAATAATCATTTAAAAATATCTTGGGAAAATAATTGATTGTCTAAAGCAAAAATAATAACAATGTGTTATGGAATTTATAATATATGTCGAAGGTAAAAACTATGATATTAATAGCCCTAAGAATGGGGGAAGGATGAAATTTACTGTTGTATGTTTCTTATATTACTCTGTAGTGGTATAACATTATTTGAAGAAAGAATGTAATAATTTAAAGATGTATGTTGTAAATCCTAAAGAAACCATCAAAATAATGACAAAGAATATAGCTAATAAGCTGATGATGGAGATAACACAGAATTATAAAAATAGTCAATCCAAGAAAAGGCAAAAAACAGAAAAAAGGAATAGAGGTAAAAAATAGGAAACAAATAGCAAATTGGTAGATTTAGACCCAAGCATATTAATAATAATACTAAATGTAAAAGGCCTAAATATTCCATTGAAAGGCACAGATTGTCATATTGGATTAAAATCCAAGACCAACTATATGCAATCTATAAGAAATCCACCTTAAATATAAGGAGACAGATAAGTTAAATGAAACAAGATATACTATACAAGAACTAATCAAAAGTAGGCTGTATTAGTATCAGACAAAATGGATTTTAGGATAAGGAATATTACCGGGTATGAAGAGGAATATTTCATAATGAAAAGGGCTCATTGTTTTCAAGAAGATGTAATAATGCTAAATGTATGTGCGCCTAATCACTTCAAAATAAATGAAGCAAACACTTATGGAACACTGATGGAAAAGAGAAATAAACAAAACTACATCCATAGTTTGAGATTTCAGCACTCCTCTTTCAGTCATTTATTAAAGTATGCCAAAACATACTAAGAATATAGATGACTTGAAGAACATTATCTACCACTTTGACCTAATTAACTTTTATAGAAGACTTCATTCAACAACAGGAGGATATACATTCTTTTCTAGTACATATGTAATATTTACCAAAATAGACAGTATTCTGGGCCATAAAACAAGTCTCAATAAACTTAAACTTATTGAAATCTTACAAAATGTGGTCTGTGACCACATCAGAATTAAACAGAACTCTATCTGGAAAATGCTCAAATTTTGGAAATTAAATAAGAAACTTCCAAATCATACATGCATCAAAAAATCAAAAGGATAATCAGGAAATATTTTAAACTAAATTAAAATGAAAACAACATATTAAAATTTGTGCAGTATAGCTAATGCAGTGCTTAGAGGGATATTTATGGGATTAAATGCTTATATTAGAAAAGAAGAAAGGTCTACAATCAACGATCTAAGTTTCTACCATAAGAATCTAGGTAAAGAAGTACAATATGAATCCATAATAAATAAAAGAAAAATAATAAAGTAAGAGGGGAAATCAATGAAATAGAAAATGGACAAATGAAAGAAAAAAAATCAGTGGAACCCAAAACTAGATCTTTGAAAAGATCAATAAAATTGATAATCTTCTAACAAGACTGACTAAGAATTTGAGAGATTAAACATAAATTGCCAATACCAGGCATGAAAGTGGGACACCACTATAGATCCCATAGAAATTAGAAGGATAATAAAGGAATATTTTAACAACTTTGTGCCAAAAAAATTTGACAATTTATATAAGTGAACAAATTCCTTGGAAGACACAAAACTGCCAAGGCTCACTTGAGAAGAAAAGATAACCTGAATTCCTCTATATCTGTCAAAGAAATAGAATTCCTAGGTAAAATCCTTCTCAAAAAGATAATACTAGGCCCAGTGACTTCACTGTTGAATGCCACCAAATGTTTGAGGAAAGAATAATATAAATTTTACACAAACTCTTCTAGGAAATAGAAGAGGAATGAACATTTTAAAACTTATAGCCAGTATTACCTTGGTGCCAAAATGAGGCAAGGTATTATAAAAATACTATATACTAGTATTCTTCATGAACGTAGAAGCAAAAATATTTAACAACATACTAGCAAATAGAAATCTAGCAAGATAAAAAAAAGTTATTATATCATGTCCAAAAGGTATTTATCCCAGGAATGCTGTATTGGCTTAACATATGAAAATCAATGTAATTCACCATATTGACAGAAAAAAAAAAAAGAGCAAAACCATATATGATCTCAACGGATGCAGAAACACATTTTGATAAATTCAACACTCATTCATGATATAAAACTGTCAGCAAACTGAGAACAGAAGGAAACTTCCTCAACCTGATAAACACATCTGTGTCAAACCTACAGATAACATCATACTTAATGGTGGAAGAGTGAATACTTTTCTTCTAAGATTGGAAATAAGGCAAAGATGTCTGCTCTTATTGCTTCTGCTTAACATTTTACTAGGGATTGTAGCATACTCAATAAGTAATGAAAAAGAAATCAAAAAGGAAAGGAAGAAGTAAAAGTATCCACTCTTCACATATGACATGATCTTCTATGTGGAAAATTCTAAGGAATATGCATACAGTCACTAGAATAAACAAATGAATTTAACAAGGTCCGGGATTCAAAATTGATACACAAGAATCAATTGTATTTTTATATACTATCAGAGAACAATTGGAAATTTAAGAAATTAAATAAATACTACTTGTAATAGCATTAAAAATATGAAATACTTACAGAAAATGTAACAAAACATGTGTAAGACCTCTACACTGAAAACTATGAAGCATTGCTCAGAACAATTGAAGACTTAAGTAAATGGAAAGATATAATGTGCTCGTGGATCAAAAGATTCAATATTCTAAGATTCATTTCTCTTCATTGTAATCTTTAGATTCATCTAAATCTCAGTCAAAATCATAGTGGGATTTTATTTTAGAAGCTGACAAGTTATTATAAAAAGTTTATGGAAATACAAAGGACTTAGAAAAGCCAATAAAATTTTGAAAAAGACCAAAGTTAGAAGACTTAGACTACTTCATTTGAAAACTTGTAAAGCTATAGGAATAAAGACAATGTGTTATTGGCCTAAGGATAGATACACAGATCAATAGGACATAATGGGGATCATAAATAGACCTCTACTTTATGATCAGTTTATTTTTATTAAAGACTCCAGGATAGTTCAGTGGAGAAAGAGGCTTTTCAGTGAAAGGTGCTGGAAAAGTTGGTATCTGTATAGAAAAAGAAATGATCCTCAACCTTTGCAGGTATCTTTAAATAACTAAAACTAGGAATTGTAGGTTGTGGACTTTGGGTGTCATTTATGTAAGAAAGACTGGAATTCCAGTCATCAAATCAACAATCAAAGAAAAGGCTTTGTCTTTATGTCAAAAGATTAGCAATTGAATGCACATTTATATATTTTAGCTTAAAATAAGATGCATGAGATATAAATATTCCTTGCTTTAACCAAAGTTTTCTGTCTGGCCTGATTTTGTCAGATAAGAGGACTTCTACCATAGTGACTTTGTACAGTTATTATGAGACTTAACAGGATGTTGTAGGCTGTTTGGCACATAGAATTTTCTCTATAAATAAAAGTTTTTAGTATTACTCCATACTTTCATTTCTCATTAACCTTTGTCTGATTCCATCATATTTTAGTTACCTTTTCTCCTGGGCACACTTTTTGTTACCAAATAGGTCATAAGTGCATGGACTGTGTACTTATTTGTAACACCTACAACCACCCTTCAATGCCTGAGACATTTAGATCTTTGACTACTGCTTAGCCAACTGAGAGGGTAGAACTACTCTACAGATACCTTTCAGAATCTGTTAGATTGTTTGGCTCCTTTTGCCCAAATATATTAGAAAGGTGATACCATTATTTTTAACCAAATATGTTACAAATGTGGTTCCATACTTTTTTCATAGATTTCTCTTTTTGCACATCCAAATTCCCTTCTGAAGTTACTCAGTTACTAATTCATAAGACTTTAGGCCCAGGCTTTTAGAGGATGCCTACAGTACAGAAAGAAGAATAGAAAGACAGAGAGAAGTAAATTGCTTTCAATCTCATTCTCTGGTTTTCGTATGACTTGTTATCTTATCTTAGAGTTAGGGCATATTTCATGGCTAGGATTGAGAATATTTATGGGCAGTTCCTTACTGCTTCATTGTCTCCCATATTTATTCTTTATAATGGAGAAAGTTAGAATGTTTAGAAGTCTTAAAATTCCAAGGAATATATGTTTACTTCATTTTAAGTTTGGTTGGTTGAAAATTTTGGCCCTGGAAAGGATGGTAGACTTGTAATTCTTGTGAATTCAATAGTTCATTTGATTGTAAGCTGTTTGAGGATAGAGGCTATATCTTAATCAATCATATTTGGCTCCATAGGAACATTTCACAGTGGCTGGTACTAAATTTTTCCTAAATGACCAAGTGTTCAAGGGTCTTTGGTTACTATATGGGCCAGAATTGATCCCAGGCAAATGACAAAAGAGGGAAAGTTTGTTTTATGCTCTCTCCTACTTCTCTTATTATGTAACACCTTTCTTCCTTTCTGACTTCTGTTTTCTTCTCTGGCATCAGTCCCTTTCTATTGCTCAGCTGTCCATTAACTAATCCCTGATAACAATTGGCTGATCATTAGGTTAGCCTTTGCATGTGATACATCTTTCAGATATTTACATTTTAACAACATTCTCTTAAACGCAGAGGGTTGCATTTCACATTTCAAGTTTGGGGCCAGGAATGACCTCTGTCAAGTGTATAGTGCATGTTAGGGATGGAGAGAGCCCTCCATCCTGGGACCCTTCTTTACTCTATTGCGTGGTTTCAGAGGAAGAGAATGACTTTGCCTGAGGAGTGGGAGAATCTCTATGTAAGAAATGACATTTGAGTTGGGCCCTGAACAATGAACCATGAGTTTTTCCAGATAGGAGGTGATTTGGGGTAAGGGATGAAGGTGGGAAAGAGGAGCAGTAATAAAACATTACAAAAAAATGGAACAACAGGATGGGCAGAGGTACAGAGATGAAAGAGCAGGGTATATTTTAGGAACATCGAGTAGTCTTGGGTAAATGGGGCAAACGTTGAATGATAGGAAGTGGGAGGAAATTGGGAAAACACACACACAGACAATCCAGGTTGGGCTGGATTGTGAAGGGCCATATATGTAATTCAGAGGAATTTGACTCTCCTCCTGGGGGGCAGTGGAATGATCAAATTTCTGTTCTAGAAAGCTCTCCTTAGTAGCAATGTGGAAGGTGAATTTTTGTGGGCAGGGAGACCAGTTATTAGCCTGTTGTGGTAATCAGCCAAGAGACAGTAAAGACAAGGTGGGGAAAAAGAGAAAGGATTGCCTTTTAGATAATTAAAAGATAGAATGGATAGCAGTTAGTGACCAAGCTCTCCCTCATCCCAGTTCACTTCTTCATTAATTGTCAACATTTACCTAGCCCTCTAATGTAGGCCAAACATTGTGCAAAATACGTCAGAAATAAATAGGACATGGCTCCTTCCCATAAGAGGCTCAAAGTTTAGTAAGGGAGGTTGACATTTAACAATTAAAATGCAATGCAGTGAATACTATGGTAGAGGTAAGCAATGTGTGCTGTTGGAATACAGAGAAAAAAGGTTTCTAAGAAGCTCCATGACAGTAAATTCAGTGTTTTACTTATGCTTGTATCCCTAGCACTTAATTAAGTTGAGAAATATACTAGGTGCTTAATAAATATTTATTGAATAAATATTTGAGTTTGAGTGGGTGAATATATGGGCAGGGGAATGATAACTTCTCTACTTTATTGTAAGCTAGAGAAGGGATCTTTCTCTTCGTTTTGAAAATAGAAGGGTCAAAATATATGGGATTGTGTTCCTCAGCAGTGGGGCTTAGGATAGCACTAGGTACTTGGCTATGGACCTTGTTTCTTCTTTTCTCTTGGGCTCATGTGGATTATATTGGGGCCTGTAAGCCTCTGAGAACTAGCTATCAAGAGGAGGGTCAGAATAGCTCTGTTTCCCCTTTGTTAGCCCTTGGGATTTAAAAGTCTTTTTGAAAGTTCTAGTTTATTCCATCAGAGATAGGGGAAACTAAGGAACAGGTTTTGTCCAAACTTGGGCCAGAGATTTAGGGAGAGAAGTATCCATCCAGGGCCAGGAACCAAAGTAGGAGAATCCTATTAAGAATGTGAAACCTCAGGGCAGGAAGTTTATGTTGCTTGTTGGTTGCTTCTATTCACCAGAAGAATCTCCATTTAATTCTCAACTCTGGAAGTTCTGGATTTTATTATATTAAGGGAGGTAGACAGGGTCCACGATCTCATAATTGCAATGAAGAAATACCACAAATTCTGAAAAACAAAGTGTTTTCTGTAGTTCAGTTATTGTTAAAACCCAGCCTAGTATGAATTCGTTTGGCAGCAAAATTTGACCTAAAGTGATAAGAAGCTCTTTGTAGTCTTAATTTCATCTTAAAAATGTTCATATTCTTATGTTTTGTGGGAGAAATGCTTATGTGTTTGATTATAGAATCTTGCCCTAGACACCCATACGGTGGTGTTAGATAAAAGTCAGTAAATGCACCATCATATTACTTTTTAAAATGTGAAGATTTTTGAATTATCAAGTGCATCCTGTTCCTAGAGTCTTAGGTAAGGATTGTGGATTTATATTTCCTTTCAGAGATTACTAAAGGCTTTGGACAAGATGAGTGTGAACTGAGTTTTGAAGATGCATAAAACCTTGTTTTGCTTCTCAGCTGGAGATAGTATTATCCCTTGTATTTGTTTGCTGGGGCTGCTCTAATACATACCGCAGACTGGGTGGCTTAAATGACAGAAATTTATTCTATCAAAGTTCTGGAGGCTCGAAGTCCAAGATCAAGGTGTCAGAAGGTTTGATTTCTCCTGTGGCCTCTCTCCTTGCCTGGCAGATGGCCACCTTCTTACTGTGTCCTTGTGTGGTCTTTCCCGTGTTTGTGCATGTCTCTCATGTCTCTGTGTGTCCAAATCTTCTCTTCTTATAAGGACATTGGTCAGACTGGATTAGGGCCCAATCTAATAGCCTCGTTTTAACATTATCACCTCTTTAAAGGCCCTATCTCCAAATACAGATGCATTCTGAAGTGCTAGGGATTAGGGCTTAAACATATGAATTTTAGCAAGACACAGTTAGGCCCATAATATGCCCTTGGGGTGTTTGGAAATGTGCGAATGTATTTTTTAGATGTTGCAATGACTGTAGAGTGTTATTCTTACTTAATGGATAGGGGCCAGGGCTGTTAAACAGCTTGTGTATAAGGGAGAACCCTGCATGATAAAGAATTGTCTGCCCAAAAGGCCACAAGTCCTCTGGTGTGAAACACTGAGGGAGGATCCAAAGAAAGACTTGGACCAGTCCTTAGGGTGGAGTCTGCCATGATGGTTCTGTCTTTAACAGAGAGTTGAGGCCTGGCAATCTTCAGGTGATGAATCTTTTCTTTTTAAAACTACTTTCCACTCTACCCTCTTCGCTCACTTTTTAGTTGGTTCCCTCAAGAAGCATTCCTGGCCTCTGTAAAGCAGATATAATGAACAAATGGATTTAAGTGTATGTGGTTTAGATTGGAGTTTTGGCTTCTCAGTCTCTAGGAATGAGAAATTTACACTTTCTATGTTTCCCCAGCTCACCTGTGACTCTTAGCCTGAAGTAACACCCCCTTTTTAAAATAAACCCTGCCTCGCCTCTAGGCTTACAGCTCACCTCTAGAGCTTAGCACAAGTGCGTAAACAGCCAGGGTATGAATTAGTACCCAGAAATGTGCCTCTGGCATGAGTGGGCTCTGACATCTTCCTGGAATGGCCCTTGGTTCCAGCATGTTCCCTTTTCTTTCCCACTGAGTCCCTTGCTCCTTCCTGCCCTTTGATGAAAATGAAGTGGGACTATTCAACCCTTTTTGCATTTAGAACATCGAAATGCTTTACAAATATTATCACATTCATTAGAACCATCATAGTTGTTAATTAAGTTATAAACCAGTGCATCATACAAATGTTAAGAAGAACAACAAAATGACTCTGTTTTGTAGGCATTCACTGCCCAGACAGTACTCCAGTTATGTTTTCTTGAGTCATGCTGAATTATTCAGTCCTCTTTTTACAATTTTAACATCCAGGAGAAACAAAAAACTGTAACAGTTGCCACTACAATATGTAAATAAAAATGAATAATTCAGAACTCCTGTCTTATTTTACTCCCTTGTCTAACTTTGACTGATCTCAGCTTTGCTTTCCATTTCACAGTACTCAGGAAGGCAGGCAGAGCAGAATTTTCAGGTGTAGAAATGAAGACATAGAGCATTTTAGTTGTTTGCCCCAGAAAAACTATTCCTGAGCTGCTGGAAACTCATGGCCCAATTTTAGTCCTCTACGCTTGTATGTGTGGCCTGTCCCCACTTTCCATGTCTCATCAGGTTATTCTGAAGAGTTTAAGAAATCACAGCCTTTTTCTAATCAGCCATTTTTGAAGCCCTCCTTGATTATGTTCCCTCTTAACAATTTTTTCAGTAACTGTAGCCTTATGTTCTTCTCAGGTATATGCTTTTGTGCATTTGTGCATTACACATGTGGTAGGGTCAGTGTCCCAAGATAATTTTATCAGGTGGAGAAAGAACTGAAGTGGGATTCTGAGGGTCCTAGCTGCAATCCCCTGGCTGGGCCAGGAGCCTTTCTGATATGCCCTGTCAAGTTCTGGAGCATCTGCTAGCTAACAGGCTTTCTGACCTTTCCCTTGCTCCCAGTCAGTGGGCATTGCTCCAGCTCGGCTAGAGTGCACATGGCAGAGGCAGGTTCTGGACCAGTGCACCACTGGCTGGCTGTAACTCACCTCCTCAGAGGGATCAGAGAAAGAGGCACGAGGGATACAAAGCTTGCTAAATAACCCATGGTTCCTTCTATTGGAATTTTCTGTGTGATTCTAGAAGACCATTTCCAAACTTTTATTCTACTTTAAAAGTCATGACCAAGGGATGGAAACTGAGAAAAAAATTCCACCAAACCTCCAGTTGACCACCAATGGTAAAGATTAAGGGAGAGCCTCTTGTACATTCTAATAGTTAATTAAACTCCTTCATATTTGTCTGCCAGCATTCCAGACAGACAGAAGAGGATAAAAGAACCCAATGCATGGGATTAGTAGGCCCATCTCTTTAATATACTACTTGGCAAGATTTTCATTTTTGCAATTTCAAGTTTAGGGTTTGGGGCCTTTAGGTTTTTATTTTTCTTTTCTTTATCTACCACCTCCCTCCCACCTCCAATAAAGAGGAAAAAAGTCTGATCTTTTTTTTCTCTTCTTTGAAGGACATTAACGTATATTAATATAACCAAGCAAAAGCCTGGTTAGGGCCCCACTTTCTCAACATACCCTTTAATCATTTGTGAGGGGTTGGGGGCATGTTATGCAGAGGTGGGTATTGGAGTGAAAAAGGGAGAGATGCTTCAGTTTCAGAGGGCCTGGAGGCAGAGTCACAGAGAGCTGTTTCCATGGCAGTGCTATGGAAACCAGGTTCTGCCGCTCCCTCCTTCCCAGAGTGGAATTTCCATGCTTCATATAGCATGGGCTCCAAAATAGCCTGCTGGTGTCTTATCTGAACTGTGACTTTATGGTTCTAACCTCAGTGTAACCTATTGTTCTGACCTCTTATATGTGAGGGGAAATGGAAAAAGATAGAAGGATAAAAGGTAGAAAATCTGAATTTTAAATATTCTGTGTATTATTCAGTAGGATGGAGAGAAAAATCACTTTTAGTGTATATCAGTTGTCAGTTCCATATGTATCCACTTTTTGGGGTTCCATTTGAGAGTATTGTCAAATCCCATAGTATTATACACGTCAGCTCCTTGTACCTATTTTTTTTCTATAATCTGTTGGACTAAGGATGCAGAATCTGTCACTTTAGAGACCTGTCATCTTTTATATCTAGCCATATATGGTAGTCTTATCCTTGATATGACTTATACACATGTGCTCATTTTCACAAGTGGGGACCAGACCATGAATGACTCTTCTTCACTCTGCAAATGCCTCTGAAGTGTATGCACTTCTGGTGGTGAGTTTGTGGCATCATTTCATACATGGAGAACTGCAGTTGTGTGTGTGTTGGGTCTCCTGACATAGGGTGTTGATTTACACTTACAATTATCACCTAGTTAGGTTCTTTCAATGGAAAGATTACTGTGTAAGAAATGACATCAAATGAAGCCCACGAAAACAAGTACCAGAAGAAGAAACGCTGAAGTCTAAAGGTACATTTTTAGATGGGAGATAGAAAATGCATGAGTATTTTAATCTACCTTTCTACTTCAAACATAGGCATAGTGGGCTTTAATGAACACCACCAGGAAAGGTTGTTTGCAGTGTGAGCTTGTTTCCTTAGACTTTAAAAACTGGCCATCTTAGACTATGAATACATCTTTTCTACAATCTCTTCAAATTTCTCTAGTACATATCCCCACATCTCCCTTTTCTAAGTGACTCTATTTCCATCCTCAATAATAAGCCCACGCTTAATCATTTTTAATCATTTTCTGCTCAAATAATTCGTGAATTCCTAGATACTCAGTGACCATTTTATTTTTATGATGTCAGAAGCTCCTGTATTTTTTTTATTTTCTGTTCTGAAGGGCGCCTAATACTAGATTCAGTGCTGAAACATATTCCTGTCATGTGTTCTTTTTTTCTTTTTAGATTGGCACCTGAACTAACATCTATTGCCAATCTTTTTTTTCCTTCTTCTTCTTCTTCCCAAAGCCCCCAGTACATAATTATATATTCTAGTTGTAGCTCCCTCTGGTTGTGCTATGTGGGACGCTGCCTCAGCATGCTGTGAAGAGCGGTACCATGTCCGCGCCCAGGATCCGAACCAGTGAAGCCCTGGGCCACCGAAGCAGAGCATGCAAACTTAACCACTCGGCCATGGGGTGGCCCCTGTCATGTGTTTTTTATCTGAGGTTTTTGCCTCGTGGTTTAAGCTCAATACCAATATATTTGCCAGTTGATCTGAGGAAAGGAGAGAACCACTACAAGGCAAGTGCTTTTGCCTAGAGTAATGCTTAAATATTTGCTTCCCACCTAACTTTGTCACTCATTTGTTCAGCCAATATTCATTTGTTTATTCATTTCTCCTTTCTTTCATTCATCCAACCACAGATGGTTCCTATGTGCATAGCACTGTGCCATGTATTGGGCATACCAAAGAAGGCTAAGATCCATTATATAAAGTTGAACCATCTGAGATTGCTGATAGTTTACTGTTTTTTACCTGTAAAAGGGCAATTTTACACCTAGAAAAACAATATTGACATTTAAAGATAGATTTTAAAATATGAAAGAGATGAAAGGGGAAGGGTTGAAAATACTATTCAGAGACAGGAAGCAGTAGGAAATAAGAATCCCGTCCCTCTCAGTACTCTAAAATTTCTGCAGTGACCAATACAGTAGTCACTATCCACATGTGGCTATTTCAGTTTCAATTTAAATAGTTAAAATGAAATAAAATTAAAAATTCAATTCATAGTGGTATAAGCTGTGTTTCAAGTGCTTAGTAGTCACATGTGGCTAGTAGCTATCGTATTAGCACAGATATAGAACATTTCTGTCATTGCTGGAAGTTCTATTGAACAATGCTATAAGGCATAGAGGAACTTGATCCTCGAAGAAAAGATTGGTTAGAAGAAGTTAAACTTTCTTGTGAATACCTGTAATGGTAAAGAAAAGGTTTAGTGACTTGGAGGAGAATCTGGTTATTCACTGAAATTCATTAGTTCTCTTCTTAGCTACTAAGCCTTGCAGCTGTTTCATAACTGTTAGTAGCCCCAGTGAAATTGGTCACAAATCCTGGAATGTATAAAATAAATATCACATTAAAAAATCACTTGCCTTGTAGTGATTCTGTCCTTTGCTGGCCACCTCAGCCAGCCCTAAGTGTAATATTTGAAGTCTGACCTGGCTCTTTTCTTTCTTTGGGTCCCTCTAGCTGAGGAATGCGTGGAAGAATGCACTGAGGAATGCACGGAAGAGGAAAGCCAGCATTTGCCTGCCTTCGAATGTTTTATTTTGTACTTTAGGCATTAAGTTCCTAAATCCAAACACTTTCCAGGTTACCTGGAAACCCAAATATTTGATCCCAGCTCTAAATCTCTGCTGTCTTCTTCCTTATGACTTTTTATCTATGGTAACTTTCTTATTTCGTCCCAGAGGAGCCATTTTAGGGAATCTTTAAGTGGTGACACATTCATCATTTTTGCCTCTGAGTCATTGCCCACATTGATCTGAAGACTCAACTGATGGTGCATAAGAACACATGTACCCGAAAGTGTAAACACTGTCAGCCTTATGATTTTCAAATTTCCCCAAAGATGAGGCTGTACAGCTTAATTAAAGAAAGGCTGAGAAAAAAACACAAAACATCTCAAGAAGGGTAATGTGGTTACCTGTTTTGTGAGATTGGACACACCTTTATTGATTTGGATGTATACACTTCAAAAAAAGAATGAATTCTAAATTGTTCACTACTTTTACCCTAAACGTTATTTAATGAATTAGCACTTTTGAGTTGGGTAGGCTTGGGTCTAGGTCCTGCATAAATGACCTCTGGCAAGTGCCTTAGTCTTTCTGACCTTCAGTTTCCTCATTTGTTATAGAACCTTGTAGAGTGGTCATTAGGATGAAATGAGAATGTGTGTAAAGCGCTGGTGAATAGTAGGTGCTCATTAATTTTAGCTATTATTATTACTCTTATTTTGCTGCTGCTGTTGTTATTGCTGCCACCAAACTTTTATCCTCACCCTGTTTCCAGCTTCTAGTACCCAGAGTCTCAGAAGTGTAGTAATGTTTGGGATCTTCAACATTCTCACATGCTCGCTTTGCCATCTGGTTCTCATTTTTGCCCACTTTTATTCTATCCTTATAATTCTTATATTCAGTATTCAAATGGATGACTCTTTAAATAGCTTTGTTGCTTGGTCTTTACTTTTCTTGATTTCCAGTTTTACATAAAATTTCCAGAAACTTAATTTCCTTACCTCATTGTAGTCTAAATCCCAGTTTACCATGCTTCATGAAATGCCTTTACTGATCTCTACAATGGCCACTTCAAGGGCAAGTCCACTGTCTTTACAGTCTCATTGCAAATGATTTTGTGGTTTTAAATATCATGTGTCTATAATGGACACCCTGATCAACATATCTATCTTACTCTTAATTTTCTTGGTTCTCTTCCTCACTTCCATTTCTTTCAAACATTGTAATTTAATCTCTTGCAGCTGCCTCAAATTTAATAGAGTAAAACACAGAATTCTTTATTTCATTTGCACTTTTTATTTCTTGGATTTTATACTATTCTTCCTTGGTAGAATACAAAGCACTGTAGCAGAATTTTGCTTATGGAAAAAGTTCAAAGTTGAAATAGATTTAGTAGCAGATGAGCAAAAGAAAAGTGAAAAAAAATATGAACAGATGAAAATAGAGGTTGGGAAGAGTAAGCCGTGGGAAATGCAAATAAAAGAAGTGGATAAAATTCAATCCAAAGGCCTGATCCCAGAAGTTAGTTCAGTCAACATTTTGCTAAGAATTTTGTTCCCACATAGAAGAAAAGAATGCTAACGTTTTCTTGCAGTTTCTTCTGTTAGGTGTAGCCCTAGAAGTGGTGCTACACAGTGTCTTGCACACAATTTTTGGCTTCCCAAATATTTGTTGAATTGATTTTTATGGTGGGATAGATTGATTAATTGAAAAATTTAATCCTGTCTATGAACACTGCTATATCTTAAGAGTCATGGGACATATTCCTTTTTTCTGTTGAGACTTCTGTAAAACAATGTCGTTGTGCAGGCATAGGGAGGATCCTTCTTGAAGTTTCTGTGGCAATGTTGACCATATTTTTTGTAAGACTGGGTCATCTGTAAAAAGGGCCTGTCCCTTGCAGACTGGGAATGGGGTAACAAGGAGAGTTTGGTTTTCATACTGCCAAATCTGCTTTGCTTTGACTTCTTCCTTATGATCTCCTTCCCCGGTTATACATGTCCAATGTCAATTTACTGAAGTTAGACCACTGATTTCAGCTAGTTATCATAGGTGGCAATGGCTAATGATTAGACAAATGAATCTTGCTGCTGGATCTGATAAATTAACCCTACTCAATGTGACAGGTAGCTAATATTTTGTTGCCTGCTGATACCTTAATCCAATTTATAGAGTCAGACTTTTCTACACAGTAGTAGACTATTGTTTCTAGAGATATTTGGGAGGAGAAGACAGAATTTCCATGGCCTTCTTCTCATACAGTATGAGCAACTGGCCCAGGATTTGGTTATATTGACAGAGGAAAGAAGGAGTATTATTTCATGTTCCACTGATTCATCTGACTGTTGGGAGCAATCAGCATTTTTGACTGTCTTTTGTGTGCAAAGCATTATACTAGACATTAGGAATAGAAAAACTATTAAGAAGGACACAGAATCTGCCTTTCAAGTTCTTACAGTCTGGAGTGGGATATAGACTTGCAAACTGACTGTTCGTTCAGTTTGATGGGGATTATTCCACTTCTCAGGGGCTGGTACTAAGGGAGGCAGGCTGTCGGAAAAGTATACAGACTCCACTCACTAGTAAGAAAATACTTTAGAAAGACCATGTATTCATTCAACTCCATTTATTCAACAAATATGTACTGAGTGCCATTGTAGGCTAGACCTTGGGGCTACTGAGTGGACAAGACAGAATTCCTGCTTTGATGAACTTACATTTTCATGAGGGAGACAGACAGAAAACAGATAACACAAAACTATAATTTATGACAGAATTAAATACTATGAAAAAAGTAAAATGAAGTAAGAGGATAAAGAATAATGGAGAATGGGGAGGGAGTTCATTTAGAGAAGATGGGTCAGGAAGGTCTTAGGAAGAGATGGCATTTGAGCAAAGGCCTGAGGGAGGGGAGAAATGAAGAACTTTCTAGGTTAAGAGAACAGTAAGCAGAGAAGCCTGGAAGTAGGATTGAGTTTGGTAATTGGAGAAAGAGTGAGAAGACCTCCTGGCTGGAGCAGAGCCAGAGGGGAGGGAGCAGGAGATGAGGTCAGGGAGGCAAGCTGGGCCCCACAGACCAGGCTAAGATGCCTGCATCATATTCTGTGTGTACAGAGAAGGAATAGGAGAGCTTTGTGTTTACAAAAAAGTACTCTTAGTGCTGGATGAAGAGTAGGGGGCATAACAGTGGAATAGAAGGCCAATTTAAGTAGATTTACTCTTTGATTCAGTATTCTTGTAGTACAACTATGTCATATCTGATCCTTGCCTTGGAGGAGCCGTCTTCTAATGGGCGTTGCTTATTTCTCTCTTTCTTTCCCTCCCTAAACTCTTTTAAAACAAACCTTCATGGTGACAAACCAAGGTGGCTAATGTTTCACTTTACAAGTTCTCTCTTTATCTTAGATTGAGATTTTGGGATTTTGAGTAATAATAATTGCCACTACTTTTTTTTAAAGATTGGCACCTGAGCTAACATCTGTTGCTAATCTTCTTTTTTCTTCTTCTTCTCTCCAAAGCTCCCCAGTACATAGCTGTATATTCTAGTTGTAGGTCCTTCTGGCTGTGCTGTGTGGGATGCCCCCTCAGCATGGCCTGATGAGCGGTGCCATGTCCGTGCCCAGGATCTGAATTGGTGAAACCCTGGGCCGCTGAAGCAGAGTGTCAAAGTTAACCACTTGGCCACGGGGCCAGTCCCTGCCACGTTTTTAAACTATCTCCTATATAACCAGATGCCAGGCATACATTATTGTCTGTTTTAATCCTCATGAAAACTCTTGAATGAATTATTATTATTTTCATTTTATAATGAGGACACTAAATCTCAGAGAGATAAAGTACCTTGGTCATGGCCACATACCAGTATGTGGTGGCTGGGACTTGATCATAGACCTCTTGGCCTCCAAACCTTAGGGTCTTCCTACCATACTATGCTGTCTCTTAGAGCTGAAGGGCATAATGAGCTTATTTAGTAAAAGTTAGGAAATTGGTTTTTCTAAGAATGGTATTATTCCAGAGCAGTGGTTCTCCATGGAGGGTGACTTTGTCCCCAGGAGACATTTGGCACTATCTCATGACATTTTTGGTAGTTACAAGTTGGGGTGGGGAGTGCTACTGGCATCCTTTGGTGGAGGCCAGGGATACTACTAAGTATCCTTCAATGTACAAGACAGCCCTCACATGACAGAATTATCTTGCCTAAAATGTCAATAGTGCTAAGGTTCAGAAATCCTGTTCCAGAGTTATTTTTCAGCATTCCTGATATGTCTATAACTTTAATTACTGTACATCTCCAGTGTACTAGAGATTGTCAGTCATCACTCTGATCATATTTCTTTGTTCTCATTCTAAGGAGAAATTAGAATCCAACTAAAGAAGAAAGACTTCTGTTGTCAAGTCACTTTTTGTTTTATTTTGTTTTGTTTTTGGTCAATGAGTGGTTGTCTTCTAGCAGCATTTTATCTATTAGTTGATGATAGCCTGGGCTTTGATTCTAGGGCTCAGGAGCCCCTGAGTCATTCTATGACGTCCTTGGGCTTCTTCACTGAGCTGCCCCATTGCTCCATGCTAGTCTTCCTTTGTAGTGATGTAGGTCAGGTTATTAGCAATGGAAAAAGTCCTTCTACCAGAAAGTTGTGTGAATTGGGAGCAGGTCAAACCTAACTCCCTCCTGCTGCCAAACTCAAAGTGACCCCAGAAGCTCTGAGATTTTGCACATGGTCTGGTAAGCAAATTGCCCTCTACCAGATAGCATGCCTTCAAAGTTTAAAAATACTGATGCACACTGATAGGAGAGACAGAATGACCCCTGTGCCCCATTACCCCCCAAATGCACATATACAATCTTTATGGCTTTCTCAGTTTAGACACTAACATGATTCTGAGCAGCTATAGTGTATGGTCCTGTAAAGGTAGCAAGTTCTCCACACAGTTGATTTTAACTTTATAGTGTATAAAGTCACCCATAGTCATCATTTGTCTCTCTAGGTCAGGAGGCTCATTGCATTACTTAAAGGATAAAAGATTATACATTATCTTTCTGCTTCTTAAACTTTCCATCAGAGGAACAGTCCACAGCTGGGTGGGTTGATCGAAGCCCTGATTCTATGACAGTCTTTCTCAGGAGAACATGGATGTGGAAACAGGCTGAGGGTCCTTGACTTGGTGCCCTTAATCAGAAGCCTCTTGGCACCTTTGCTTTCACTCCAACTTGCCTGACTACAAAAAGAAAATGCATTCTGCTTAATAAATGTCTGCTTGTAATATTCTGAAACAAGGAGGCTAATCAAAGGCCCTGTTCTGCAGAACAGGGACACTAAATGACAAGATTAATTTCCGTAATCAAGCAGCTTAATTTGGACATTTTTTTCCTTCTCTGTTGCTGATTTAAATTGAGGCAAATTTCGCTGTGGGGAGATTCTGTCCTGGCCTAGTAAAGCTTACTTGCTGGGCCCAGAAGAGGAGAGACAAGGTGACTGTGGTTAGAGAGGAGATTAGGGGAAGTGAGAGGGAGGAGAAGGGTAACACGTGAAGCGAAATGTAAACAAATGCTGAAAAGTCACTGGGAGTTTTCTAGGGCCTCTTATTGGAAGTAGAATGAAGCAGTTCATGCAGTTATCTACATGGTAACCACTCACCTACCCCAAATGTTTCTGTCAGGGAATTAGAGCACAGCAGTCATGTATATTCATACAGCCGTAGCATGTTCGGGTAGAAGAACACCATAGAAATCTTCTAATCCACCTGCCTCTTTTCATAAAACAGTCCCAGAAACGTTAAGGAACTTGTGCCCTGTTCATTAATATCAAGCAAAATTTCAGGACAGAAAGTCAAGAAGCTTAAGCAATCTCATGGGATTTACAGGAAAATAACAGTAACATGGTGGTAGACCTTAAGTTTGTGTAAAATATTATAATTTACAAGGCACTTTCTGTATATTTAAGTGGCAGACTATATTGTTCAAATTAGATTTTGAACTGAATATTTTTAGATCTTTAATAGCATAAATGATAATAACCTTAATGCTTATTGTTTCTTAGAAAAACAAACACCTTACAATGGGGATTCAAGCATCTTACTTTGTCTTGTGCTGTCGTTAGCATTGAAAGGTATTACTTTCATGGAAAAAAACCCACAAATCTTGTAGTTTGAGATAACAATTTGGAATTTTGACCTTCAGGTTCTTCTAGAGTCTAATCTTGTTTATGTTATGAGGTTATTTTATACTGATCTATGACTCCTGGTTCCTAGTGGGAAATGTGGTGAGGTGGGTGAATGTGTGGGCAAGAAGCTAAATAGCTGTTGGGTTTAACATTGGCATTGTCTTTGATCTTCCATGAGTCACTGAGCCTTTCTGTGGTTTAGTTTCTTAATTGTGAAACAGGGCTGACAATACTGATTTGCCTCACAGAAAAATAACTAATAAATGATTGCAAAGCTCTTCTCAAACATAAAGTATTAAATAAATACTAAAAGATGACATAAATTAACTCCTAAATAAAATGTATATAGGGAAAATTAAATCAATGCTAGACCAGACTAAAATTAATAGCCAAGCAGCAAGGATGTGTGTGTGTTTGGGATAAGAGAGGGGACAACTTAATGCCCAATAAATCATGGACTCTAGGTTAGCACAGGGAAGTACACATGGATTGAGACACCGTTGTGCACATTAGCCCTAGCCCTCATGACCAGGTTTTTTTTTTTTTTTTTTTTTAAAGATTTTATTTTTTCCTTTTTCTCCCCAAAGCCCCCCAGTACATAGTTGTATATTTCTCGTTGTGGGTTCTTCTAGTTGTGGTATGTGGGACGCTGCCTCAGCGTGGTCTGACGAGCAGTGCCATGTCCGCGCCCAGGATTCAAACCAACGAAACACTGGGACGCCTGCAGCGGAGCGCGCGAACTTAACCACTCGGCCACGGGGCCAGCCCCCCTCATGACCAGGTTTTTAAAGAAATGTGGTTGAGTCAAGTTGTTCGTTTATTTGAAAAATATTTATTGAATACCTATTATAGGCAAAGTATTATTGCTTTAAGGCACTCTTCCAAGTCTCATGGAGTTTAGAATTTATTGGAGGAGATAAGACATAACCAAAAGTATATAATGTAAATTTCTATGAGAAACGCTGCAGGAGCTGTAAAATTAAGTGTTATATATGAATGCAGAGGGAAGTTTTAATTAGTATGGTCAGAGAAAGCACTCTGAAGGAAATGGTGTTTGAATTCCATAGATCTCTATGGGTAAGGACAAGGCCAGAGAAGAGGGCAGTCTAGAGAAGGACCAGCCTGGTCAAATAGGAAAGTGTAATGATTTTCAAGAATGAGGAGTTCAGATGTCTTACTTTTGGATTTGAGTTGAAGAGTTGAAGAGAAAGAACTAAAAAATAAGTAGGGGAAGATTGTGGAGAACCCTAAATGATTGTGGAAAGCCTAAAAGGCATAAGATTATATGAAAGTAAAACTTTTAGGAATAACAATCTAAAATACTAGCAAAGCGCTAGTCTTCCTGGGATGTGAGAAGAGCAGAGAGTGAAAATCAGTTTAACAAAATATAAGCAATGTATAGAATAGGGTGGACAAAACAAGCCGTAGAAGATTAAAGCACAACTTAAAAGATTTTTAATCTAAATGTAGTATCTCACTAACAAAAGAATCTGTAGACACCACAAGACACAATGAGATCAGAAAGAAGAGGCAAAAGTTTGACAGGTTCATACTTGACCACCTAGGAATGCATATTCCAGTGAAAAGATCTTATTTAGCAGATTCAGAGAAGGGTGAAAATGGGTAAATAATGGATAAAGCGCCTAGTGAAGTGACAATTCATATTGAACACAATATAATTCCATGTACTGTACTTCACATAGAAGCAAAGGGGCATCAAATCACTGTTTTGGACAAACATAACTGGAGGTTCACAGGCAGAAAGGCAAATGTCCATCTGGGTTGACTTTCTCCATCAGTTGAGATTTGACTGTGGGTAATCCTGTGTGAATTGTTGTCCTCGTATGACTGTGTCTTCATTTCTGGCACCTGGCTGGCCCTACTTTCTTCACCTCTCACCACAGGCTTTAGGGTGCTTTGTTTTGTGCTCAAATATAAAATAAAAGCAGTGTTTTGAAAGTATTTTTGTACCTGTTCACAAGCCCGAAATTTTATTTTAGTTTTCACTTTTAGTAGTTTGGTTTAAAAAATCTTTCGGTTTGGTTTACATGGAAAACTTTTTTTTTAACATCATAGTAAATCGATGAAAAAAATCTAATTCTAGGGAATAAATACTGGGGACTAGCCAACAGGGAGGGAAACAGGAGTTTTGGAACAGGGTTTCTAATCCCAACTCTGTTAGTTGCTAGTTGTCTGGACTAGGCAAGTCGCTTGATCTCAGTCATCTTCAACAAGACTGTGAAAATTAGAGCTAGTATATGCACAGAGCCCAGCCCAGTTCCTGGCACATGACATGCACTTTATTTTCTTCTGAAATTAAGTATAACTATTTTTCTTATTACAAAGGTAATACATGCACGTTGGAAAAAATTAGAAGAGAAGGGAAAATTAAAGCAGACATTATCTCACCAGATAGTAGTACTATAAACATCTCTTAATATGTTATGTAAAATAAAAATGAGGTCATACTATGCATATTGTTTTTCATCCAGCTTTTTCTATTTATCAGTGTACAGTGATCATTCCTTCTGGTCAAAAACATCCTTCTACATTATTTCTAATGATTGCACAGAATTCTGCAATTTAACCGATTCCCTGTTGATCAGCATTTTACATTATTTTCAAGATGAGGGATTTCACAAATAATATAACGATGGACATCCTTGCAGATAAATCTTTTTGTCTGTTCTTGGTTATTTCTTTAGTTAATTTGTAGAACTAGATTTACTTGGTCTAATAGCATTAATGTTTTGTGGCTTCGGATATATTATCAAATTGATCTCCAGAAATTTTAAACTAGTGTATGTGCTTATGTATATGTGTATGTGTGAGAGTATCCATTGCTCTGACCTTTGCAATGAAGAAAAAACTTGGCATTTTTAAGAAGGTAAAATGTTATTGTTTAAATTTCTGTTTAGTTAATTTCTTAGTGACATTGAACTTTTAGTGTATACTTATTAGCCACTTGATTTTTGTTTTGCTTTTTTGAATTATCTGTTATTCTGGTAGGTACTTTCAAATGGCAGCTTCCCCCGCCCCCGTCCCCGTCCCCGTGTCTGTCTTCATGATTTTACTTAATAAAGTATTATTCTTTGTGTAGATGTTTGTTACTTTGGTTAGACTTCAAGCTCCTTCAGGGCAGCATGATACCTTATTCTTTTTCTGTCCTGAGCACCCAGCATAAGAAGGATGCAGTTAGCATCTCATGGGTCTGTGAATAGATGGATCCCAAGCGAATGGAAGGAAGGTGGCACTATAAGAAACAGTCGAGGTGAGCGCTCCCTGTCTGTTCACCCAGACAGTACAGTAGGCTAGGCCATACAAGAGCAGAGCTCAGAGCTGTTCCCAGGGACCAGACTAAAAGGCTTAGGCCAACTCAAGGTAGATGACATGTAAGATAGTGAGTAAAGAGGCCAGGAATTCTTTTTATTAGCTGAGTGCTCAGTACAGTTTCAGGTGGAGGAAACTTCATTCAAATGAGGGAAAGCTCAGTGACAGTGCTGCATTTCTTTTGTTTTGTCAAGGTTTTTCCCATCTGACACCTTGGAATTGTGATATCTGATTTCCTCATTGATCACCTCACCCGGAAGAAACTCTTTGGAATAGAAAGGGTCCTTGCTGTATTTATTATTGAAAAGGTTATTTTCATTTGGTCAGTACCATGTGTTTTCATATTGGATGGTGGAGCCATTTCTACAGGACTGACTGGGATGTTGTCACAAGGTTCTCTGTCCCCTCAGTCATTTGAGATGTTGGACCTGGTGGTATAGCATAACCTGGTCATAGTCACTCGCCTTCTTTCTCTCTCTCTTGGGAAGTCTTATCTTTTGAGCTCCCCGTATTTATAGAGAAAGATATAGAAATGAAAAGAAGGAAGGACATTGACATTAGATAATTAATCATTTATAGATTCTTACAGAGTTTTGATATATGGGTCACAGATTGTGATTTGAATATGTCGTGGCAGAGTATTTTATACAGTCTATGTATGTTAGAAATATTTGCATAAGATATTCCACGTAATGTGCTTAATGAACATTTACTATGCTTATTATATAGAACCTAATTACAAATCTGTATTTACTATCAATAAATATATGTTGATATGGCAGATTTTGGTTTATTACAAATTATATACAAATTGTATATTTGCTGATTGTTGTTTTAGTAGGGACAGATAGTTTTGTCAATCTCCTATTTATTAGGCATTCAACCAGAGACAAAAGAAAAAAGAAGATAAGTCCCTTGAGGAATGTATTCTTAATTTGTATAAACTGTTAACATTTGCTAATCTACTAGAATGTTCTCTTTGAGGTAGTTAACATATATAGACCTTGCATCTTATATCATCTGCTTACATATTACATCAGAATATGACATGACATTTAAAATATGTCTATGCAGTAGAAAGTGAATTTTTGACGTTTAGTTGGTTTATTGGATCATTGTAGATTTTCAAGCCTTATGACCTATGTTCATGGTAAATGTTTTTTGAACCTGTGACATCCAATGTGGTCACCCTTAGAAGCAAAATTGATCAAGTAATAATATTTTTGTCATTTTAGGAATATGCTGCCCAGGACACCATGTTGGTTTCATCTTGTAATTTCTGTGCTTGTGAGACCAGAGATGTTAATCCCATATGGAAGCCCCATGGGTGGGCATAGAGTGAAAGTTTAGTCAATTAATGGAGATTTCAAGTAGTGGTTAACAACTAAATTTAAGTAAATTTGTACATGAAGAAAAATAAGGAGAAATATTAATAACTTTGAAGCAACTTTAGCTAAGTGATAAAGATGGTCAGGAGGTTGGATAATATCAGTCAAAATAAAGTTAAGAAATACCATTGATGAAAGTGGGGCTAGGAGAGGAAAATGAATATGATTGTGCTCTACAGCTGAGTGAACATTGTAAATAATCCATTGTACCTAACAGGACTTTGATGGGAGAAGCCAAGTAGAGGTTAAAAAAAAACTAGCAAAGGCAGCAGAAAGTGGAGTGGGTCTTCAAGGTCAAAATTGAGCCCAGCTGTAGGTAAGTCATTTGGTCCTAAAGTTGTTGCAATAGGGAACATTCTTAAGGAAACATGTCTTGGAACCCCCACTGGGTGAAGCATTGGATGCTGAATCAAGGAGCGAAATAGCATGCATTGGTTGGGTTAGAGGGAGGAGCTTTGTATTCCTGTTTCCAGAGCTCTTTATGTTTGGTGCTGATCTCTTATCAACATTGAATGGATGGTTTGTATTGTTCAGTAGGGTCCCCTGGGAGAAATAGAGTATTCTGGAGCTATGACATCTTCCAGGCAGGCAGCAGGTTTTCAGGTCTGGCAGATTTTCATACGAGGATCCTAAGTTCCCTCCTTATCCCTGCTTAGCACATTCTCCTGATGCATTCTCTGCCCCCCTCTAACCATGGGAGTCATCTTTAACTTGCCTTCACCCCCTACCATCTTTTGACAGACAATTTTTCACAGAAACAATCTGTGAAGCTCCTGACCACCTCCCCTCCTTCTTCCCTTCTCCTTCCTTTCCTCCCTCCCTCCTGCTGATTTGTTATTATGTACTGCAGCTGCCCGGGGAGGATTTTAAATAGACCCATAATGGCACAGCAGCGCCTCTTGGAAGTTTAAATATAACCTTCTTGTTAATCCTGTCTGTGGAGGCAGCAGGAACAGCACCTGGAGAGGAAGGCAATGGGCAAGAGATGCCCTGGGGTTCTACCCTGAGATCATGGTTTAGCAATCTCTCAGGTGTCCTGTGATCTGAAAGCATTTGGGCTCAGCCTCTCAGTGGCTATGCCTTAGCCTAAGTGGATTTGGTGCTGGATTGACAGTCCCTAGAAATGTAAGCACAGTGTAATACCAGAGCAAGAGAGACACGGTGAATGACAGTGAGAGCCTGAAATTCCTCTTCACCCTCTGCCAGCCTGTCACTAACCTTCCACCACCCACAGAGGCAGAATGTGTTTGGCCTTATTTAGCCTTTGGCCCTGTGAGGGGACCTGGAGTGGGAAGGGCTAATTAGTGTCAACTATGTGAGTGGACATCATTCTTAAGGAACAGGTGTCTAGATAGTGTTTCCAAGGCACACTATAAAGGCCTCAGACAGCTTCCAGGGGATGTGATGGGTGGCTGCTCTGACCCAGGGCAATGAAATTGTTCATGAAGAGAAGAAAGGCTACAGATTCTGGCCCCAGTTCCAAAACCTGTCAGTATTTTCTTGGATTTAACAAATGTCAAACCCTAAGATTAATTCAGTCATTCAATGGATATTTATTGAGTACCAGTGATTATGGGAAATGTTCTGAGATCAATGGAAGAAAGGCCACAGGGAAATGGAAGTACCTTATTAAGTTCAAGGAGGACCTTAATGTTGGAAGGGTAAACCATTCAGAACAGAGATTTTCCGGAGGAAATGCCCTAATATCCATCTGGTTCAGTTTTTTTTTCCTGTGGAAATGTTGTAGGATCTACTGCTTATCCAAGGATAGGAATAAAAGAGGTAAGACATTTAGTGAAAGGGAATTTAAATTCCATAGAGTGTGAAGAACTATGCTAAACTCTTAGTTTTGGTAGAAGATTTAAGGTGGTATTTCTTATCCTAAGGCAGTTTACAGTATAAGAGGCGAGGCTGAACAGATAATAATAAGCACATCAAACCTTTTTATAGTATATATTGGAGTGTGCTGTAAGTTCACATACATAGTTCTATTTTATACTTATACTACCCTGTGAGGTGAACATTGTTATCCTCAGTTTATAGAAGAAAAAACTAATACAAACAGCTTAGATAGTTTTCCCAAGGTCAACCAAATAGTAACTTATAGGAGGAAGACATCTATCTCCAAGTAAGATTTCATGTTATTCGTTTTTGTATCCCTAGGGGCTGGTCTGATTCATGCCATATTGCAAAATTGATACTTTTTAACTGAATGAATGAATGAGACCATTTATTCTTTTTCATAACACTGCAATCATATATTCATTTTACAATAAACACACAAAAAGCATTTTAAACATTTTAGTAAAGAGGTTACTGAGGAAGGAGGATGAGTCAGGAATAATATGTGTTATTAAGCAGACATAGCAGGTTACAGTCGACACGTGTGTGCCATTAAGGAAAATTCCATGTCACAGTAGACATACTGGTAATTAGATATCTCAGGTCATAGTAGTGACATCTGGGGAATTAGGGAGACACCCCTGGTCAAGGTTGGGTGTAGCTGCTTGCAGCATCAGTATTTTCAGGGATCTTGTTAGAAATGCAGAATCTTGGGCTCTACTCCAGACCTGAATCACAGCTGTGACTTAAAAGATGGGCTGCATGTGATGGAGTGGGTAAGGGGGCTTTTGACAAACTGGAATCTGAAAGTTATTGGAGGTAAGAGATATAATGGTGGTAAGGAATTAAGCATTGCTAGAATTTCACTGTAATAAAACGGCGGAAAGTAAGCGAGGACAGAAAGGATCACAGGCGGGCATCTATCTAGTTTGTGTCTTCGTGAGGGAGAACAGCTGAACCATTCAAGTTGGACAGCATTGTTTTATAAGCTTTCTAAGAATAAAGATCACACAAAGTCATTTTTTTAGAGTCTTATACCCATTAAATAAGGACATTATCTCATGAAACTCTTGTTTATTTAATAGCTTTTAATCCTAAAGGAAAGTGGAGACCAATTGGTTGTTAACTTTGTACAAAATATATAGTTTCCTATCCACTTGCATGAAGCTGGGCTTATTTGAAAATGGCTAGGTAGGTTCTACCCGTATTCTGAGAATCATCAGAGATTTTTCAGAATTATTAACACAATTATGTATAATGTGAGTGAAGCAGAATAAACCAATCCTTGCCCAAATGGAAAGTAGTTTATCTACTTTCCACTGTCATTTTAGTAAAGGTGCAATTGATAAATATTTTTAATCATCTGTTTCTAGCTGTGAGTGAGAAATGCAAAAGCTAGATTCTTTATCCTCCTTTAAGGAGCTTGCTGTCTAAATAGAGAGGGTGGAAGCATCATATTCCTTGTCATGATAAAATCTTTGAGGTGAGAATGAACAAGGTAGGTATAACAGGAAATATAATTAGGAAAACTAGGGTCTTGTACCAGTTTTGCCACTAAATTCTTGTTCTTGGAAAACACCTTAATCTCTTCAGGTCTCAATTCCTCATATGTTAAAATGGGAAATCTGGACTGGGTGGACTTTAAGGTCTTTCCTGTTCATTCCTCCAAACCTACAGGAAAATGGAAAATCAAGCGGGGGAAGTGATGGATGGGGAAGGTTTGACTGACCAGATGGAAGAGACTAGACTGCTGCAGGAAGCCTGTTTATCTCACAAAGATGTTTTAAATAAGTTGATCTTTTTTTTTTTTGCTTTATAAGGTGACAATATTTGCATTACTAATTGCCTGCTGTCAAGGTTAATGGACATTTCAATTTCAAATGGTCCTAAAAGCTTTTCTGAATTGGGGAAGGGCTTGTCTGGTCACTTGCAAGCCCAGCTGCAGTTGTTCCATGCTTGTGCCCTGTAGTCACAATTATGCTCCCCTTTGGCCCTCTTTGCTCCACTCACAAAGTGAAGTTAAAGAGAAAGATAGCCAAGCAGTCTGACTGATTGCCTAGGCTGAGCCTCATGGAAAGGGGGAGGGCCTCAAAGTTTGCAGGTCTAGTCCTTAGCTTTTTCAGTCTGTAGTTGGTCAAGTTTTCAGGTGAGGACATATTTTACAATGTTTAAAGCATATATTGTTCCCCAAGAATCTTCTATATTTCTACTCATCTATTTTTGGCAATATCAGAAATAGATGTTCCATTAATAGCTAACATTTGTTGAACTCTTACTCCTTGCCATGCACTATAAAGCACTTTATATGCATTATCTCATTGAATTCTTACAACAGCCTGATGAATTATGTATTGTTATTATGTCCATTTTGCAGGTAAGAAAACTGAGGTTCAGAGAGTTTATGCCAGGTGGCATAGTGAAAGTGCAAATCAAGGTCAAATCCACTTCTGAGTGTAAAACCTTGTTCTTTTTGGCCACTACCTCAACCTGATTTCTTTCTCTGGAAAAGATCTAACCCATATATTAATGATGATAACCACCTTCTTTTGTCTGCCTTACACTCTTAAATTTAGATTTCCTGATATAAGTTTTTCTTTCCTTGTTACATCACTGACTCAACTTATTGTCCACTAAATGTTCCTAGATTGGCTCCGCTTCTCTGTACTAAGCAGCACTTGTCCCTGTTAACTTCACTCTCTTCATTCTGATCATGTCACAATTATGTACTAAGTCATTCCAAATTCTGGTGGGTGAGCAGAGCTGAATTCTGATTGCTCCTTTAAGTCCTGAAGCATCAGAGTGGCCTAAGGAATCCTAGGGCTCTGTGGCCTTACCCAGCCATCCCAGGAGCTGGCTCTAGGCATGGGCAGCTCCTTTCCTGGCCAGGCTAGCTGGCAGTAGAGAAATAGAGCACATACCTGCAGTGCAGTCTGGCTTCTGTGCCCAGGAAGACGAGGTGGCTTAGTGTCCATCTGGACTCAGTGATCACCTCCTGGGAGGACAAGACCTGAATTAGATTGTCATGGCTGAACAGAAAAGGGCATTTGTGTATTCTGAGGCTTGGTGCATAGAGAAGCGCTTGCCAGCATTTTGCTGAGTTATATCTTCCCACTCCGTGGCTAATGTTATTTATTTTTAGCCTCATTTCTTCTGATTACTCAATTGTCTTGAACAACTTCGTGAGAAAAATGATATCCCTGTCAGACAATTGTAGAGGAATTTCTTACTGGAGCTATACTGATGTAAAAATATTTTATTTTCCTGGATGTCACTGAATCTTTGTGACCTCTTGGGTTTGGGAAGGGAAGGTGTCACAATAATGGAATTACTGAGGGATGGTAGTTTGTTCTGGTGATAGCTCATCCTAGTTGAGTGTTTAATTTAGTAGAGAGGTACCTTTGCAGATGCAATGAAGTGGACTTGCTGCTATGGAAGTGGCTACTGGCCTGTTGCCATAGAAACAGAGGTGGTCCTTACTCAGGACCATATAAGTACATAAATTACATTCTTTTTCTTTGCTTTGAATTTTTCCATTTTCATTAAGGAGTTGAAGACATATATTTCAAAGGAATTAAAAACCTGCCCCCCTCCATCCCTTACCCCCTAAAATGTCTGTTGGTGAAGGAGAACTTATTGATTGTGCTCAGATGCTGAGACAGAGTTTGAAGAGCCCCACTGGAACACACCATTCAAATAAGGGGCCAAACCATGGAGAAAGCCAAGGCCAGAAAGGACTGATCCAATTCGTGGTTGTCAGTGAGGAGAAGTGCTAAGGCTAGGATACTGGAGCCCTTTGGAAATTGGCAAAGAGAGGATAAGAAAACTTAGACCAAAGAAGAGTGTGAGAAAAACAGAACCACATTTGGCAAGGTCCTTAGTACTCAGTTCATTCTGTTTGGAAAAGAGGGAGGATGCTGAACAAATTTTTGTTTGGAGGACAGGTGTCCTGAAATTTTCTTGAGGACTAAAGATTTGTGAGTTTTATAACTTTATCTAGAATATTCAGATCCACTTTGGGATTAGTTTGAATTATAAGTATCACAAGTGAAGTTAGGAACATTACGTGTAGCACTGATTTTCCCAGGCCTCACCACTTTATGCATAATAGCACTAACAGTCTGAATTGCACTGATACTTGCTTCCTCCTACTCATTTAAGACCTTGATCCCCCATAAAGTAATCATCCACTGGTGTGGTTGGGGGAGTTCTCAGGACAGTATGTCATAGATTCACAAACAGTTCTGGTGCCATATTTGCTGGGAATGGCTCCCATTTTCTGTAGGTTTCCTGGTTTTTCCTTGGTACCAGTGCTGTTTTCCCTTGTTTTTTTTGCATGGCTGCTGCTTCCGTTGAGTTCCATGGCATCTGCCTTGCACTATGGCCTCTTTCAGACCCAGCTATCTTCTCGCATTGAGACCACAATCTACCTGTGGATATTATAGTTTCCCACTAGGCACCTGCCTCAAGTGCACTGGAGCCTCCATGGTGCTAGAGCTTCAGCATGGTCTGTGGTGAAATATCAGGGGGAAAGATTCTTATCCCCTGTGATGTTATATACCGTTCCCAAACCTGGATGCTCATGACATAATTTCTTCTAAAGATTTTAATGAAACAGCTTTTCAGTTTTCACTTACATCTCCTCCTTCCTCATTTCCTGAGGACCCACAGGTTAGGCTGGGGAGAGCTTTAAGTGATAGCCATCATGGTGGCTTCTAAACAGCTCCTCCCATCCTGTGACTATAGCTTTGTTAATGAATTGAACTTAGTTGATTCCTTCTTTCCTCAAGGTAAGTTCTCCCCCAGGCTGCTCCTTCATTTCTCATCAAAATAGACTTTGGAAACCCCTCCAGTTTCCAAGACATGCCCAAACATTGAAAACACCAGTGCTGGCTCACTCTGGGAAGTGACTTTCATGGGTCCTAGGCCAATGGCTGCCCTTTAGGAAATGAGAAACTCTGCCTTCAGTTGTGGTAGGCAGCTGAGGCTCCTTAAAAAGAGCCACAGACATGGAGTTGGATCACATATTCTAGTCCCAATTTTGACACCTGTCAGCTCTGTAGCCTCAGCCAAGTTTCTTTGTATCTCTGAGCTTGTTTCCTCATCCCTACATTTGAGTTAAGAATTCCTACCTCACAAGGCTATTGAGAAAATGAAAAAGTTAATAGTGGTATTCTTATGATTAAACTCAGAAAATTGCAGGAAAATTATAGGCATCCTAGTAAGAAATAGAGTGCAACATACTGTCTATGGTACAGTCTTGTCATTCTTTTTGTCCTTAAAAATTCTGTGAATCTTTCACAAGAGATGGAATGTTAACTCTGTTATCATGAACAGATTCCATTTAAGTCCCTTCATTCTCTGCACTATTTTTTTTTTTTCTGTAGCTATTATATGGTGATCCATGCTGAAATAAGTAAGGACTACCCAGAGAGTTCCCCTGAGCCACTTTTCTCTTTCTCTGATGTGGGGCCCGGGCTCTAACCCCTGTGTCCTTTTGGGCCTGGTGTTCTGTCTCTGGGGCAGAGCTCCAGCCTTGTCACTCTTGCTGCAACACCAGCCCCTGGCCTTGCTCTGCATTTTACTCCTGGCCCCACTCTCTGGGTTTTTATTTCGACCTCGGTCTTGTCCAAACCAAATTCCTCACTTTAGGTCCTGCTTTTAGCACTAGCTTAGGTCCTAATAATCATCCTAATTTTGCTTTAACGGCTTCAACAACAGGAGTAGACATCTTCTCTAGGTCCGAGGTTCCTACAACATATTTTATTAAATTGCTGTCCACTGGTACTGCCCACTACACCACCACCATACCATGCCTCCCGCCTGCCCCCCAAAAATAGAAAATAAATGATTCTCCACAGAGAGTTCACGGGAGATGACTACTATAAAATGCGGTCACCCCAGAAGTTATAGAAAATGTAATGAGAGACCTCGGTGGGCCTGTTGGTGCTGTCTTTAACTGAACATATCTATTTGGATCTCTCAAAAGAGAAAATAAAAGCATTTTCATCTGAGTCAGATGGACTCATGATTAGGGAACAGTATAAAAAAATTAAGGTCTTTTTTTCTTTTTAAATGAATCTGTGGTATTCAAGGAAAGCAGAGATAATGAGCTCAGAGAGAGATAGATGATTCAGATCAGAAGGGCTTGTGGAGGAGTGGGACAGGGAGGCCTGAGGAGACAGGAGGACACAGGAGGGGCACAGATTGTCTCAGAAAGATGGGAGTGCTGCTAAGGAGGTGAGTCCCTGCAGGGATACTGAACGAGGGACTGAAGACCCTCAGGCTGCAGGTTAGAGAGATTTACTGCAGAGGGACCGTATTTGTGTTGGACAGGCAGGCAGAGGCCAGGAGAGCTGAGGATAGATTCACACTTTGCATCCCCCAGTTCCATGGGAGTTCAGAAGTTGAAAGCTGGGCAGACATCTTGAAGAAAGAGCTGACCCCAGCTGATACCTCAAGTGTTGGGTTTAGTACCAGATAACTCTGTACAGAGAGTGATGATGGTGTGTTCATGCTTTAAACTCATGCCAGGCTAGCTAACATGAAACTCTGCTTCTGATTTGCTGCATCTCAGTGGTTGTGTATGTTCTGACATCCCTCCATGTTTTAGTAAAAACTAGTTGTGCACATAAACACGTTGCATCAGATGCTCTATGGCCTGGAGAGAGAAGGAATACTGCTGGAGAAGTGAAAGACTGCTTCTTGCACTTACAGCCTCCCCAACCACCACTGTGACCTCCCTGCCCCAATTTTATTTCTGGCTGATGGTAATAGCAAGGTAGTTTCAATTGATACCAGTAGTGATGGGGACTACTGAAAGACATCCTATTTAAACAGATTTTTTAAAAGGAATAGCAGTTAACATTTATTGATCACTTACTTGTTGTACTCATTGCTTTGCCAAATTCTAATGCATAGCCCTGAATCATTTAATCCTTCCAACAATACTAGTACAAGGGCACCAATATTATCACCAATTTGCAATTGAGGAAACTCAGGCTAGTAGTGATCAATTTCTTGGAATATTCAGAGCCACTAACAAGCTGATTTTGCACTGACACTCAGGTCTGACACCAAGGTATTTCCCACCAAAATATTCTTCTTCATTTTAAGATCTCTTGAGGTTTGAGAAGGACTGGCCCAGGGGATACAAGGAAGCAGGGCATCCTAAGTTGCAGCACCCTTTAGCCTTACCCAACTACTTTAAGTTTCAGTTATCTTCTAAAACTTTTCTGCTGGAATATGGAAGGCGCACACACTTAGTTTAATAGTAACATCCTTTTGCAGTTATTGCCACTTAAGATCTCGATTGGTGGCAGGATACCATTATTGCACTGTTGTCAGTGGTTTATTATTCTGCTACCTTGGCATGGGTCCTACAGAGGCTGTTGTTGAGTATAAGTGTTTATAACCTCCGGCATGCAAAGCAATGGATAAAACACTATTTGACTGTTTTAAAAAACATTCGCTCTTATTTAATGAGGTTTTTAAGTGTGTATAGGAAAAAAAATCAAGACTCTTTAAGAAGTCTTTGGCAAGAAGCTCCAGAAGTTCATCTGGTGCTGACTTGAAATGTGGAGATGAGCCATTAATCGGCTGGTCAGCATGTTAAGTTAGTTCGACATTTGCAGGAGGTTTATTGCTCTATCACCAGTTTTGTCTTCCACTTTATTCGAGGTAGCAAGTACAGAAGGCTGATAGTCAGGGCCAAGGACGGCTTTCCTTGGAGAAAAGGGAAATAGTCTCTCCTGGCAGTGAAACAGTTCCAGTAGAGTCCTGAGTTCAAAAGGAGATGTTTGGGATGAAACTATTAATACTTTCCCTCAGATAACCAACCTCTCTGGCTGGGAGCAGGGGAAGCATCAATACAGAGAGATTAAAGGCTCCTCAAGGAAGGGAAACCAAAGTTTATATAAGAGGCACATGAAATAGTGCTCCCAAAAGGGAACCAGGTAATTTCTGTGTCTAAGTAACTGGAGTATTTTCTGGAAGTCATTCAATTTGTCCATCCCCTGGTAACCTCATTTTTAAAATGAAAGTATTGGGGTAGATGACCTCCAAGTTTCCCTTATGTGCAAAAATTCTGTGGTTCTAGTAAATTCTTGGCAAGAGTTGAGTATATTGATAAAGTCTCTATATGTAGATTTTTAAATTGTATCTTTCTATAATTAGTATATAGTGATTATAATCAGTGGAAATGAGAGAAATGTTATTATTTTAATAGTCATATTTGCTGAAAATAATTATATTTGCAGTTAACATTCTGTTGAACACTATAGTGGCCTCTAATGTTCCAAGAGTCCAGTTCTGCCCCCTAAACTCAGCATCTTTTCTTAGGAACAAGGTGGAAACTTCATCACATGCCATCTCCCTTCCTCTGATGTACTCTGGCTTTGGGAGGAATATTATCTTTCCGCTTCTCCCACCTGAGCCCCTCTCCAGCTGCCATAGTAATGACCCAGATGGAACCTGATATTTTCTCCTCTCTCCTTTTCCTTTGGCTCTGAGATGACAGGATCTTAGTCCTGAAGGGACTTTAGATCCAGAGGGTCTCCATGGGCTTATGGCTCAGGCCTGAGGAAGACTCTTTCTGGTGTGTATGAGATAAGTTGGTATTTACAGGCTGGCCTGAGATTAAAATCACCACTTATTACACTGGATCAGTGGGAGAATGCTTTGGATTTCTAAGTGATAACTTAAGAATTAATCTTTGGAACATGATACATTTGTAGATTGGGGACTGACCAACCTAGTTAGTGAGCTAAAGAAGGTAAGATGTGTATTCTAAGAAATGTGGGTTCCGTATTTATGCCTTCTCCTTTTTTCTTCCATATCTGAAGTGAACAGAGGAGGTTTGGTACCTTATTTACAAATGATTGCTTCCACTAGCCTAAACTGTATCTTCAAAGGTGTTGCTGAGTCTGTTACGTGTGTTGAAGTTAGTAGTCTTAGTTATAGGCCTTAGGAGAATAACAGGGTGTATGAAATCCTTAGATAATTTGCAAACATTATGAAAGCTCGTATTTCTTGCTTTTCTTTCCCTCATGAGATCGTTTTCTAGCCAAATTGGCTATTATTTGAGTTTCATTTCACTGGTACTGCCCACCCTTTGGCAGAGGTGCTAATAAGCTATAACATTGCACAGTGGGAGGGGGCTGGAGGAGAAGCAATGGCTCTGTTAAGTTAGCCTTTGAGGAAAGAACGTCTGAAATAAAGCAGGTGTTTCTGGCAGGTAGATGCACAGCCCTGGAATTTGCAGATTTCTATTAGGGCGTTTCCTAGCAGCAAAGATCCATCTTACCTGTCACCGCCCTTTCCTCTAGATTGTATAAAATAGAATCTTCACCTTTTCTGATGATGCATGTGAGATAAGCAATGAATGGCTGAAGAGGTCAGGAATGCAACTGAAGTTCATCTTCTTTCATATAGGAATTCTCATAAACTTAAGAAAGTTTTTAAAATGATAGTCAGTGGACACTTTTCCAGGCCTAGCTTAGGCCTGACCCTGTGTTTCATCCAGTCAGTCACTTGTTATGCCTGTTTTTATAAGTCTTAAGAAAAGAAAAAAACCACCTCTTAGTTGACTCGGAATTTTGGGAGGTGGAGGATGAACATAGAGCAGCAGGGAAGAGCTGTCTATCAAAGGTTCCTTGGAGGAAGTGGATCACTGTAACGTTTTCTGTTCTCCTTTGAAGTCTGCGTTTGTTGTCTCTTTTGTGGAGAGTCTCAGACTGGGAAGACTAAGCGCTTTTGAATAGACCCTTCTCCCACCCCCTCTGCAGCCCCTGCTGCTCTCTGTGGCTGTCCCCACCTGCTGCACAGCTGTATTCACAAAGAAAGGGAATGGACGACAGGCACAACAGCAAAACAAGCTGTGTCAGTTTCCCTTTCTTCCCCTTGGAGTTGGTAAAAGCTATTTCTAAGCTTACATGGTTCACCTGGGTTTATATTCAACCAGGGCTTTTTCCTTTCTTGTTTTTTCAACCCCGATACTTGTGGACAAAATCTGGTCCATTCCGGATTAACTATTCCTTTCTTTGCCTCTAGCCTCAGGAGACTAATAACCACAGGCCAATTGCAGGTCTGCTTTCCTAAGTGTGTAAGTGTGTCCACCAGGACTAGGGACTACCCTGGTTGACATTGTATGTAATTAAAAGGGAGTGCAGTTCTTGAAAAGCAAGTTCAGCTCTGTGGTGCTCTTTGGGAGACCAGTACATGAAGTAGGACGGGATGAGATTAGCATGTTTAAGGCATCAGTGGTACATATGTAATCCCAACAGAATTGAATGCAGTTGGGAATATGGGAACTTTAGTTCAGTTGTATATTAATATGGTTATTGGGTGGACTTTTCTTGACATTTGAATCAGATGAAGCCAAGAATTAATTTGGCTTTAGACTTAGTTTCTTCCTCTAGCCTTGGAATCCTGGCTGAATAGCTATGGGTGATTATAGCAGCAGGAGAAAATGAAATTTACCTGCTTAGTTTAGTTTAGTTACTGTAACTGAAGAAAATGGACAAAGGCAAAACTCTCCTGCTCTGCAGAGGAGACCAGTCAGCAATTATGTTTTCCTGGGTGGCACAAAATTAGTGTAAGATTGGTGGATCCAAAGTATGTGATTTATGATCTAGTAATGCTGATGACTCTGTGACCTTGGGCAAGTCATTTAACAACTTTGTGCTTTAATTTATTACAATAAATATGGGAAATTCAAATGACAACATGATGTAGCATAGTGTATTTACTCCTGGAGTCCTAGATGCACATTTTAACTCTGCTGCCTAGTAGATATTTGACATTGGACTGATTAACCTTTTGAGTCTCAGTGTGCTCATCTATGACATGTGGCTAATAGTAATAATAGCTATGCCATAGGATTGATGCAAAATTAAAAGAGAATACAGATAGAGTGCTTAACACAGTGCTAGCTAATAGTACATACTTAATAAATATTATTGTTGTTGGTGCTATTATTACATCATTTGCATTAAGTAAAGATATGGCGGAGATTAGGATAGATTTTTAGAGGGGGTAGCTTTGAATGGGATTTTGATTGGCAGAAAATTGTAAGCATGTGAAATGAGTTGTATGGAAATAGGAAGGTAGGAACGTAGAAGACATGTTTGTGAATTGTGGAGGCAGACTGGTGTGTCTGGGACATAAGGCATGTAAGGGTTGGGGTGTGAGACCAGACTGGAAAGCAGTATTAGAGCAAAAATGTGAGAGATGTGATTGGCCATATGCGTAGTTCACACTTTATTCTGTTCTGTGCACGATGTGAAAGGTATAAGCTTTTTGAGGAGGGGAGTGATATGATCACACAAATACTTTATGATGATAACTCTTACTTATTATGCAGATGGGGTTAGAACAAGGACAAAGGCCAGGAGATCAGCTAGAGATTGATTTTAATAGAAAAATTGAGAAATAAATGAGGATTTAAAGAAGGTAGTGGCAGGTAGAGGAAAAAAGAGAAAGGACACATTTAGACATGTTACTATTGAATTAATGACAAAGATTCTTTTTGCATTTTCTTTTGAATTAAATTCTTAGAAGCTAAAATATATCACAAACATTTAAAAGCAAGGTCCATAATAACTTAAAAGCAACATCTAGTGAGGTGTGTCAGTTTGCTATTGTGTAATACACTATCTAAAACTTAGTGACTTAAAACAGCAACCATTTATTATTTCTCACGAGCCTAGAAGTCAACTGGACCGTTTTTCTGGTCTCAACCGGACTCATTCATGTATCTGAGGTCAGCTTTGGGTTGAGCTGGCTTCTCTGCTCATCTTGGCTTTCTGTCATGTTTGAGTGTTCACTGGCTATAAGCTGGTCTATGATGACCTCAGTTGGGACACTTGGGCTCTTTACCATGTGGTCTCTTATCCTCCATTAGGCTAGCATGGGCTTATTTTCACAGAATGGCAGGTTTCCAAGAAAGAAAGCAAAAGTATGCAAAACCTCCTGAGGCCTAAGCTTGGAATTAGCACAGTGACACTTCTGCCACATCGTATTGGCCAAAATGAGTCATTAGGCAAGTTCATTTCAAGGAGTGAAGCAATAGACTGTATCTGTTGATGGGAGGAGCTGCCAATTCACAGGGCAAAGGAGTGCATCCAGGGAGGCCATCAATTGAAGTCACTAGTACATTCAGTTTATTGCATGGGGACAGCTCAAATTGAGCTATTGTATTCACCTGACAAATATTTATTTAGCGCTTACTATATTCTAGTCACTATTCCAGGCCTTTCCTCGCTTCAGGAAGCTTCCTATTCACACCTATATAGCTAGCTAGGACACAAAGGGATAGGGTCCAACAGGAACGTTCTAGAGTTTTTCTGCTTAGAGTGGGCTTTTCTGCTTATTTAAAATAAGTTCATTTCCCTCCTTTTCTGTAATGATTTGCTTCATTACAATGAAACATATTTTATCGTGGAAGGGCCCAAAGACCTTCATCAGTCTTTCCGGCTATTCAGAGACCTCAGTCAGCCACCTTTGTACATATGCCCCAGATTTTTGTGCCTAGATCATAGTGTCTTTATTATCATGGTGTTTTAGCTTTTGAAATATTTCTCTGTTAACACCTATCTAACTCTGCCTATTGCTTGGAAGAAAGGGCTGCATTTACCCGTACTGCCCATCTGTGGTTTTCTAAAAATCCATTCATGTTAGTATTCCCCTTGTCTTGTGTTTTGGAGATCAATAGAATGTCTGTAACTCAATACATAGGGAATCCTGTTGCCTATCAGCAGAAAGTAAGTATTGTACATGAATCAATAACTTAGTTTTTCCTTTATCCCCTGGTGTGTGAGTCCTATTTTTTCAGTATCCTGCCCCTTTGATTATTGGAGTAGAAGGATGAGCTGACCTGGAAGAGCTCTAAGTGAATTTTCAGTGGAGGTATTGAGTAAAGTGAAGCTCTTCCTATTTTTTGGTAGCATATTATTAACTTTTTTGAACTTTATATCATTTAAATTTGACATTGTGTATATACGAATTATAGTTTTTTATATTAATAGTATTTTTTAAATTTTCCACTCAATCTTTGGAAATATTTGGTTTATTTTGGGAACAATGGTAGCCTTGGGTCAAGTCACTGATACTTTCTAAATTAGGGAGTCTCTGGGTGTTCACACAGTATATGCTTCTTCCTATGTAGACTGGGTGAATCCATTTTCTCCATCTCCAGAGAGTAAGGATGGACTCCTTCCATATCTCTACCTTCAGAGTTCTTGGCCTGCTGCTGAGCTATAGCTTTGACCTTTAGTAGAGCGGTAAGATGAAGCCAAGAGCGTGATGGACAATAAAAATATATGGGTGACTCGGGTCTAGAGCAAGGAGCCTCCCAGGTTTGATTCACCAAAGTGAAAGACAGCTCGAGGATGATGTATGACGTGGACTATAAAGTAGTGAGAGTTCTTGGGGCTGGCCTGGTGGTGTAGTAGTTAAGTTTGCGGGATTTGCTTCAGCAGCCAGGGTTTGCCAGTTCGAGTCCTCAGTGTGGACCTACGTACAGCTTATCCAGCTTTGCTGTGGCAGGCATCCGACATATGAAATAGAGGAAGATGGGCACAGATGTTAGCTCAGGGCCAGTCTTCCTCAACAAAAAGAGGAGGATTGGTAGTAGATGTTAGCTCAGGGCTAGTCTTCCTCAAAAAGAAAAATAGAGTTCTTTTATCAAATCTGCGAAAAATGAACCTCATTACGTTATTGTCAGAAAGGGAGCCATATTGAATCATCACTTTTAAAACCAGAAGAACTGGGGGGCTGGCCCTGTGGCTGAGTGGTTAAGTTCGCGTGCTCCGCTGCAGGTGGCCCAGTGTTTCGTTGGTTCGAATCCTGGGCACGGACATGGCACTGCTCATTAAACCACTCTGAGGAGGCATCCCACATGCCACAACTAGAAGGACCCACAACTAAGAATATACAACTATGTACCGGGGGGCTTTGGGGAGAAAAAGGAAAAAAATTAAATCTTTAAAAAAAAAAAAACAGAAGAACTGACAGATAATCTAGAATTCTATCTGTATTTTATTGTAGCGTCAACTCAAAGACAAAAAATGATATCTTACAATCTGACACATTTATCCCTCAAGAGGAACAAACGTATAATTCTGTTCTTAACCTGAATGGCAAAGATCATCTGGATATAAAAGAGGAACATTTGCTCACAAACTGCTTGGAAATATTGACAGTCACAGAATCCTAGTCTTTGTCTGCTACCAGGAGTCAGTGAGAGTCTGTGTGTGTGTTTGTGTGTGAGTCTCTTGAGCAGCTCCTTCCTTTCCTTTTCCCGGTGTCACCAACATATGCAGGAGAACTGAAAACTTTCATTTTTCTCTGTAGCCTGTTTTCTCCCCTTGACAGGCCTGCTGACTGACCTATGCTTTCGAATTATGGAAAAGGTGAAGCCTATTTCATCAACTCAAATAAATTCTGATCCTTTTTTACAGTCACCTCACTAGCTCAAAGTCCAGCACACAACTCTGTTGACATAATTGATCTACAGACACTGAAGAGCTAAGGTTTGACTCTAGTAATAACACACGTACCCTGTGATGGGGTATGTATGTGTAATTACCTCACATTTGTGTTATAGTGTCAGACAGAACTGACTCAGTTTGTTCTTATTTTCTACACACATACCATGCTAATCGAGTCTTAGAAGCAACCTTAAAGGTCATTTAATTCAAACTCTCACTCAATGCCGGAATCCCTGCCAGGTGGCCCTGAGACTCTTTCTGTTGTAACATTTCTGGTGGTAGGGAACTTACTTGGATGGCCAAGAGAATCTATCCCATTGAGGTTATGAAAGATTTTTTTGATATTGAGACAAAAATCTACTGTGCCATAACTGCCATTTTGAGGGTCATATCCTATTCTCTGGAATTATTTTTAACCATTTTTTCCATGTGACTGACTCCAGGCACATTACGATAACTCTCAGGCAGTCCCTGAGTTTTCTCCTTCAGACTGTGCAGCCTAAATGTCTTCGGCTGGTACTAGAAGTCAGTCATTTTCAGATATTTAATGCTGGACATTTTATCAAGTTACCACTTATCTGTTTATTGTTGTCTTCTGTTTATTGTCAAATACAATAGAATTATCATTACCCTTATTTGGCATGCTGTCCTTCTAATAGAGTACCTTAAGGATGCATTAGCTGCTTTGGCAGTCTGGTCTCCCAAGTTTACAGTTACCTGCGATCCAAAGTAAGGTAAGCCTTCCTCATGTTCCCTTTGTGCCATTAGTTTTAAATTTAACGCAGTTCAGTATCATTTGTTTAGGTTGATCTCATCTTTCTAGCCTGACCATATATTTTTGAAGTTTGATCCTTCTTTCTGGTACCTCCGTTATTATTCCCATCTTCTTGTCACGTGCGTATTTTGTAAATTTGTCTGAGTATTCTTCCCCAAGTTGTTGATAAAAATGCTGAATAAAACGGGATTCAGCAAGGGTCCTTTGGTTATCGATCAGAGATCTCCCTTTATTCTATTTCTCCATTTTTTACTAGAACCATTTTAATAAGGGTCTTTATTGAGTGTCCTGCTGAAATATTTGATCATATCTGTGATCAGAAAATATTCCTTCTTGAGAAAAAGTATAGGTGCATACTGTGTGTACAAAATTGCTCCCCTCATTTTTTTCTCCTTTTTTGCAGGTTTCATAAGCCCTGCCACTTACCTATACAAACATGTTTTCTATTCCTTGGCAAACTCTGCTCCAGAACACCTTCTCTGAGTGCCACCCCTCCCCCCACCAAATGCATTTTTCTCTGCAAATAATGTCATACAACCTAGCTCTGCAAGTATTTTTTGCTCTTAGATTATTTCTCACTCTTGACTTTTGACTTTCTCCTCTATAAAATTCTCCTGCCATGTGGCTTTATAAACTCTTGCTCCCTGTTAACAATTTTACTCTTAATAGAACTGAGTTCTTTAGATTCCCTTCCTACCTTTATATATCTATTCATTCATTCCAAGCTTTCCAGTCATTAATATTCCAAGTTCTCCTGGCATCTGCAGGATTGTTTTTGAAGGAGTTTTAGGAAACATCATGCATCTGCTATTCCTTATGGTTGAAATGAAGCCATGCCTGGGGATGGATACAGCAACTGCTTGAAGCCCACATAAATAACATTCTGTAATATCTGGGAGGGTAAATCATGGCAAATGCTTTTCTCTGACTGAACCTTTGTGAAATACTGGCTAGACTCCAGGCATAGAGATAGAGGTTGCTTACGTAAATGAGAAGACTGGCTTTAAAAAGTAGCTCTGGGGCCAGCCCTGGTGGATTAGTGGTTAAGTTGGGCATGCTCTGCTTCAGCAGCCCAGTTTCCATTCCTGAGCATGGACCTACACCACTCATCTATCAGTGACCATGCTGTGACAGTGGCTCACATACAAAGTAGAGGAAGATTGGCAACAGATGTTAGCTCAGGGTGAATCTTCCTCAGCAAAAAAATAAATAAATAAGAGTTGCTCTGTGATGAATGAGGATTTAGACATTAGGTAAATAAAAATTATACTTCTCACTGTGTCTGTACTTGGGCTGTACTTGGCTAACTTCACTTTTGTGTTACCTCTGGTCTGTCTAGACCAGGATAGTCATCATCTAATTAAAGATATGAGACTGTTCTGGGTCATTGTTTCTCCAGCTGAGTAAAGGCAGTGGCTGGGCAACAAGTTCTTAGAGAGGGAAGTGTTTTGATGTGGTGATGTGTTTTTTTGGATATTTAATAAAAAGTTGGAAAATGAATAGTAATATTGGGAGATAAAATAGCAAAATAATGCTAGTGATAACAACAGCTAACTTCTATTGAAGTCTTATTATGTTCCAGGAATTTTGCCTTCTCATTGAATTCTCACAATAATCTTATGAGGTGTGTAATATTATTATCACCCTTTGACAGATGAAAAACTGAGGCACAGAGAGATTGTATCCCCTAGATGAAGCAGTTAAGAAGTGGTGGAGCTGTAAGTGGCTGAGTTAGGCAGTCTGGCTCTAGAGCTATGCTGTTGAGTACAGTAGCCTCTAGCCATGTGTGGCAATTGAGCACTTTAAATTTGGCTGGTCTGAATTGAGATATGTTGTAAGTACAAAATACACACTGGGAATTGAAGACTTTGTATGACCAAAAGAATGTGAATTACCCCATTAATAATTTTATGTTGGTTACACATTAAAATAATATTTTAGATATATTGAGTTAAATGAAATATAAAAATTAAGTTCATCTATTTCTTTTTTTTTGTTTTTGAGGAAGATTAGCCCTGAGCTAAGTACTGCCAATCCTCCTCTTTTTGCTGAGGAAGACTGGCCCTGAGCTAACATCCATGCCCATCTTCCTCTCCTTTATATGTGGGACACCTACCACAGCATGGCATGCCCAGTGGTGCCATGTCTGCACCCAGTATTCAAACCGGTGAACCCCGGGCAGCTGAGAAGCTGAACATGCGCACTTAACCACTGTACCACCAGGCCAGCCCCTCACCGGTTTCTTTTTATTTATTTTACTGTGTCTACTTGACAACTTAAAATTACAAATGTGGCTCATATTCTATTTCTGTTGGATGGTGCTGTTCTAGAGTACAACTCTTAAGGACTGCTATTTAGCAACAAACAAACAAGCAAGCAAACCTGAGTTTTGGTAACATTCATAAAGTTAGAAAGGAATGAAGAAAGTTACAGAACAGAGCAGCTTGGTGAGTTGAGTTGGGTTCTGTAAGGAAAGGAGGCTGCTTATAGGATATATTATACCTGAAACCTAGAAAGGCCACAGAGTCAAGATAAAGGATTGATTTTTCCCTGAAATTAAAAGAAAATATTTGGTCAAGAATGAATTGATTTCCTAGAGGGCAAAATAATCTCAGAGTACTGGTCTTGGACTAAAATATAAAAGCAAAAGTGGACGATTAAATTAAGGGAAGGATGACCTAAAATAATGGGTTTCAGGTGATTTTACAACAGCCACACTGGAGATAGATGGAGCAATATTTTCAGCCAGATAAAATGGGATCAAGTAAGATCATTCCTGATGAGCTTACAGACTAGGGTTTAGCTGGTAAGCACCTGTATGGTTGTACAGCCATTAAACTATGGAACTAGTCCTACACCAGTTGGTAAATAGCAGCTGCTCTGAAGACACCAAGTCCTTCTTCCAAGCTTTCCCACAAGTCACCTCCTAAAGGGCTAATGTCTAACAGAGCAGGGACCCAAGACCCTGCTCCATCCTTAAGGCCACCTTCAGTTCTGATTCGCTGGTGAAGGTGCCAGTTGTTAAATATTTTGAATATTATCCATGCTTAAGGACAAATTATAACCTGTGACTTCTCTAATTTCATATAATTTGCACCATCATGTAATATTACCAGAGAGAGTTGTATTCTCCAGAATAACTTTCAGAGGGAGCAATATATTCTTCAAAAGAAACAACTTGAAAACTCCACCTGGAGTAGAAACTGAGTTTGAGAGACTTCAGAGTGGGAGAAACTGTTCTGCTTGATATAAAAGGAATTACATGAGTGAGGTGTAAATAAAAACACTTAATATATATGAAGTCTCCAAGAACAGAATGATAGAGGAAGAGATGGGAGAGCAAGGGTGTGCAACAGCCATGAAGATGGTACAAGTCCACTCTATCAATAATGTGGCCCTTCCCTACATCTACCCAGATCTTATGAAAATTACTAAGCCCACAGGATGGAGGAAACAGGTAGACTTTTTCCCTTTATGTAGAAACCAATTAAGGCTGGACTTCAAATTTCAATTGATCTGAGTGGAACAGCAGCAGACAATCATGGCAAACACAGGAACTCCAAGACAGACTGAGAGAAAGTAAGTCATAGGAGTTGTGAAATGTTCAGGAAAGATTTTTGACTGTGTCAGCCTAAGAATTGATATTTGGACTAAAATTAATAAGACTGCCCAAGAGTAGGGGGCACCCTGACATGTGGGCCACATGCATATGTGGGCCACAAGCACATACTTGGCACTTTAGAGATCTGCGTACATTCTGAATATCAGTGTCCAATGAGAAAGGGGAACAAAGGAGAAACGCTAACAAATCTTAAGGCTTTGAAGATTAAATTGCGCATGTTCCCCAGGTGCCAATGATGGAAAACCAGCAAATGACGTGGCACCTTCTCTTGTGTAGGGGCCTTTCGTCCTACCACTTTAGATCTTGGAGCCATTATTGTTCTTGTTCTCCAGCAGGCTGGGGGTATTGTGGCAGATTTTGGGGCAGTGGGGATGGTGACTTCCTTTGACTCTTCCTTCTGCCGCCTTTCCTTTTCCCAGCTTGACTTGCCTTTCTGCAGTTTCTTGCTACAGGTGAAGTGGACTGATGTTGACAGGGAAAAGGAGAGGTCCAGAGGAAGCTTGGAACTATTGAGTGGTCAGGATGTAGATGAGAGTTCAGCTAGATGATCACTCTTGGGGAACAGAAGTGTTTTTAAGGAAGTTGGTGAGAGGAAGCTTGTGGTTCCAATACACTCCTATTCTTGGCCTTATTTTTAACTCCCTGTTTTCTCTGTGTTGACTTTCTGTTCTTAGAACCAAAAGGGGGCATTCTAAAGGTGACTTGGGCCAAAGTGTCCCTATCCAGAAGCTCTTCTTACTCAGGTTCTTCTTTTTTTGCTTTCAGGTCAGGACAGAAGACAGGGTCACTAGGTTAATGGAATGGGGCTCCAGATTAGCTTGGCTCTGAGAACAGTGCGCCTCTGGGACTCCCGTTAATGTGCCCTTGTGTTCCCCTTCCATTCTTGCTCTCCCCCACCTTCCCCTCTGCGTCACCATACATTTTGCAGCAGAAGCAGGAGCTAAAGACATATTTGTTCAAGTACAGAGGTGGGGAATGAAAGGACATAAAACTATGAATATGATAATTTTAGGTTTGGGGGGCTCATTTCTCTTCTCCTTCCTTCCCTTGCCTTGCTTTGATAATCAAATTGTTCTCACTGTCTTTTACTTTCTCTCTTTATTTTCTTCCCTATTCATCTTTCTATCTTAAAGTTTTCTGTTTATTCTCTTGTCTCTGGTCTAATGCATATTAATTCCCACTCAAAAACCCCATGAACTTTCATTAGTATTAATATAGTTTATTTCTGTTCTTCCCCAATAATGACAACAAATGAACTAACACATGTAAACTGTAGAATAAGATCATATTAATTTGTTCCACTTAGTAATTTTCAAAGACTTCACATTTCCTACCTCTTTAACTCCAAACTCTGTAATGAGAATTCCCAGTTTTCCCATTTGTAAAATGGGAGTGCAATTTTATGTGAAGAAAAATATGTGTGGCTAATAAACATGAAAAATGTTTAGACTCACTCTAATGAAAGATGTGGAACTTAAACAACAATGACATATATTTCATGTACCAAATTGGCAGGAAATTTTAAAGAATATATTAACTGTGGAGTATAGTGAGATCAGCACATTTATACACTGCTTATCAGTGTGAAACGATATGATGATTTTGAAAACAATGTGTGAAAATGTATTAATGACTTTTAAAAAGTTAATATCCTTGACTGATTTGTTCCTAATTCTACTTCTAAGAGACTGTCTTCATGACGTCAAATATGCAGAAAAGTACAAACAGATAAATTCTTTATGGCGCTATTTACTGACCACTTACTCTGTGTCTGCCACAACCTACGTGCCTCCCAGGCATTGTCTCATTTACCCTGTGAGGCACGTGCATTACTGACTCATTTTACAGATAAGGAAACCACAGTAAGAGAGGCTAAACAACTTGCCTAAGGTAAGAAACAGGCTGTAGGTGGTAGTCCCATTCCAACCTACATAATCCTACCACAGAGCTCCTGCCCTTAACCTCCATGCTGTAAGGCAGTAGACTGCTTACTTATTAAGTTATTTTTCTGTTTACCTTTTGCTTCTCTTTTATACCATGAAAGCTTAGGCAAGAAGCTCCTGTCTCTGTCCCCAGCCTCCATCCTAGTGTCTGGTGTTTATTAGGTACTTGATAAATATCTGCCAAAGGAACAGCCTAACTGAACATTTATTGTCCCTAGAATTAATTCCTCACTTCTGCTTAACCTGCTCCCACCACTAGAATTGGCCTTTTACCCTGTTAGTACCTAGTGATAATAATCACCACCACCACCACCATCATCATCATTTTACCTCTCCTCCATGAATTCCTGATTTCTCCTGATTCCTGATCATGTGTGATTGTTCTCTTTTTTTAAGCCCCCATAATATTTGTTTCCATTCATTTTGTGATAATTACCTTACGCTTTGCATTATTGTCACTTGTATATTCTGGGTGTCAGAACTGTAAACTCTTTTTGATCAGCAATAATTTCCCCTTACTTCTTGCATCTTCCTTAGTGCTTAGGACAGGGTCTTTCATGTAGTGTGTGCTCAGGCATGATTAAATGCCTATTAGGTCTTTAGAAGTATATATATAAGGCTAGATTATTCATAAAATGTATCCCCCCACCAGAGCCCTTGATAAAAAAAAGCACTGCAATATTAGGATACCATTTTATAAATTTTAAATTACTTACTTTGTACATTTGACTTTGCAAGGTTAGTAACCCAGTGGGTATTAATCCCTTCTGCTACGCCCCTTTGTGCCCCAATTAAAGCCTGTAAGATCAGGTTAAATGCCTATTCTAGACTTAAGATTCCACTATTCCCATTCATAATACTCCTAGCTTCCATCCTAGAGATGAGCATCTCTGATAAATTTGGCTTGGAACCACATTAGTGGCTGAGTATTGGGGCAAATGAGCCATCATTAACCATCTGGATGTTTACCTTTCACCTCATTGCATTTCCATTTTCTTCACTTTGTGATAAAAACCCACTAGCAAAATTAACTAAGTTGAGCCCAAAGTGGTTCTATCATTATCTAATATGTGTAGCTGATTTTGTACCCGTTTGTACCGGTTATCAGCTTGGGTAAAAAGCAGGGTCACATCTTTTATTTTTTAATTTACAATTAAAACTACCTTTTAACTATATTAGCAGGAAAAAAAATTTCACCCTCGGAAGGTCTTTCTAATATTCATGTCAGATTGTTTAAGAACACTAGGAGTTTATTCAGGCCATGGGTCAGCCTGATTCTAGATCTCAGATGGATAGAGAACCAGACAGTTTGAGCAATCTACTAGTAGGCCTTGGCTTTTATTTTTGTTTTTTTTTTCTAGTTTATCTTGGGCTCGTAATGTTTCACCTTGTATTCATTTGCTCATCCATTGTTTTCAAGACAGGACCATTGTTCTGGAATGTCTGTATCTGGAAGGATTTCTAGAATCAGCCCTATACTCTGTCGGAAATGGTCCTCCTCCATGAACTTCTGGTCTGTTATGTTGTGCTGGGTTCACATCACAGATTCCCCATTGTCTCGTGGAGAGTTCCACCATTTTCCTTTCCTGTCAGTGGTCTGTCTGAACTATATCAATCTACAGAAGAATTTCTAGTAATTCTGAAGGAGTTTGGGCTATCAGTCTCTTTTCTCCCAACAGAATCGTTGGCTCCTTATTATTTTTCCTCACCTCGTCTCCTTGGATCAGAGTTGTCCATACCAAGAGGTATACTTTTGTTATGCCCCAAAAGTCGTCTTCTACTTCTCTCCTGGGAAGGAAGGTGTGTGTTTGCCTTTGGGAGCTTCTGGGAAGATGCAAACTTCTTTTCCAAAGTGATTCTCTAAGTCCACCGTAATGAGGAAACCGCCAACAACTTCTTTTCCTAAACAATAAGTTCCATCTCACCATGACTTACCTCATTTGTATTTAACAAATATGTACCCTCTGTTATAAATCTTTCTGTGTTGACTCCCTTCTGTCTTTTTTGCATGTGCACACACAATATTGTTCAGGTGTGTGCATGCACAAGCTCAAAACTGAGAGCACACTAGCTATTTCAGATAATGTAAAAATTGAATTTGGAAAAAACAGGGAAAATGCAGGTCTCTGGATAGAGAAAGTTTTGTCTCTTTCATAGACCCTTGCAGTGTCTACATGGCTGGATGGGAAGAAACTTACCAAGTCTGTGTCTGTGGGTCACTCCGGTGGGGGCATAGAAACACTGGTCACTTCTGCAGGTCTAAGTATCCCCTCCAACCCAACATCCCTCTAGACTTCAGATGTTCAAGAGTTTCTACCATGCTAGTGTTTGAGTCTGAAATTCCTCCATGACTATAATCAGAACATCACTAGGCCTTCCCAGAGAATGGGCCTTAGAGCATTTATTTCACCATTCAGGGTGAGGGTAAGAATGGAAGTTGAGACTTTGCTAAGTGAGAACACATTAGTTAGAGAGTTGAGGGTAGCTTTGATGATGAAGAATAGAATGTGGAAATGGAAAAGTGTGATTATTTTTGTAGACCTGTGAAGGTATTTAGAAATTAGTTGCTTTGTAAAAGAAAAAATCTGTTACAAGACTTCTATGTTGCCTGTGATAGAAATGTACTGTCTTAAGTAATTCAGATATTTAGAATTTCAATTTATTATTTCTGCTTTATCTCTTCTTGCTCTTAGTTCAGCTATTTCCTTTAAGTAGACATGATATAAATACTACTTCTTTCTCAGTAGGAATTATTTTGCATACTTTATGTGTGTGCCTATAGAGTTTTACATTGTAAAATTTTGATTAGACGATATTAGATGGATATTTCAGTGTGTACATGCTGACTGATGAGTCATCAAAGAGAATCAAGAGAAGAGGGTGGAGCTAGTGGCCTGGGCAGTGGGCATGAATTGGAGTGAGAGGTGAGTAGTTTTAGTTTTTCTTTATGTTTAGAGCAAACCAGTCTGCAAATGAGCCAAAAGCTAATGATATTCCTCAGATTGGAGGAAGAACTCAGATTGGGACAAGCCTAGAGGGAATCTGTGATTTTCACATGGGAAGGAAGATAATGAGGAAGAATTGTGTTTAGTAAAGTAAGGTAGCCTGATGGTAAAGAGCCATTAAAATGGCACCTGCCAAATAGACCCCATGGAAGCTTTTCCCTCTGAGAGCAGGTGGTAGCTGGGAACAATAGCTGAAGAAGATGACTTTTATGAAACAAGAGAGTCAATATCATCAATGGGTTGGTGAATGTTCTTCAGGTATCTGACTGAACAGTAAAAAGCAAGAAAGAGTCAAGAATATATCTCTTGGGCCAGAAATCATAGCAATCATCCAGTTGAGTGAATGACCTAAAATCATAGGAAGAATCAGTAGGACCCATGTCAAGACCCGAGAAAGTGGAGTGTTCTCATGTATTCAGAAAGGGACAGTTTGGGAGCCCATGCTGCTCTGGGTTGTATTGAAGGTCCAGTCAAACTTGGAAGCTGTGTTTGACCAAATACTACTGATGCTTAGGCAGTGAGGACCATAAAGTTGATGATGAATTTGTCAACTGAATCAGTTTATAATATGTGTGAAATAACACTTTTCCTTCCTTATATTTTTGGCCATCATATGTGGTGATTAGATTTACACATAATGAACCTGAGAATTTACTGTGTGCCAGGCACTGTACTTGGCAGTTTCATGTGTATCATCTCATTTGATCCTCTTTACAACTCTATAAATTAAGAATTAACACTTTTATTTTCTAGAGGAAAATAATGGTTGAATAAGTGAAATAACTGTCTAAGATCACATAGCTAAGAAGTATCAAAATTTGAATCTGAATTTCTGATTCCAGATCCAGTTCTTTGTCCATAGCCCTAGTATACTTCTCATTTTGTACTTACTGCTTTGTTACCTTGCCTCTTAGTAAATCTCTTAAAAATCATGGAAGTTTATAAAGAAGAAAGTCCAAATTTTATTTTTCACTTAGGCACCATTATGAAGTGGTGGCTACAGGAAACCAGTTATCAAAATCACAAAGAAGGTTGAGGCACCTTGAGGTGAAAATCAGGGAGTAAAAGTTTGCAGAAATCTCTAGGGGTCAGAGCCCCTTGTTCTTGTCAGACAGAACTCATCACAGGATATCTTTAGATCGCTATTCTCAAGAATAAATAGCACATATCTACCTCCCTGTGGGTTAAAATGGGGGGAGTTTGTCGTTTGTGTTGAGATGCTAATCCCAGGGCTAAATTAATGTTTATTTGACATTTAATCTCAATGCTAATAAATAACTCTGTAACCTCCTCCCATACACCGTATTTTGGTGAAACTTATTAAATGTCCCAGAAACTAGTCTTTTTTACAACTACTCGGCCACCATTTTACAGAGGGTAAACTTGATATTTTACTTTGTTGTATTCTTATACCCTCAGAATGAGCCACATTTGGTCAAAGTCAATAATCATTAAGTTCTTTTGAAGTGATCACGGACAGATAGGTCAGTGTGAAATTTCTGGTGATTCAGAAGAAGCAGAACTCTATACCTTTGATGGTTAGAGCCAGTTCTCCCATCCTAAATTCAAAAGGATATGGGAAATGACTTGATTTGAGTCAAGTGCAGACTAGCTTTATGTGTAATGAGGAAAAGTTGAAGATTGGGGTAAATTTGGCTTTGTTCAGGGCATATTGATAAAGTACTTGAGACAGCAAGGCGAGGTGGGAGAAGCTTCAGTTCTTGAAACTGTGGAGAAGGAGGTGTAAAGATTTTAGTAACCAGAAGCTATAGTCAGATTGGCAGAAAGGCAAACAAAATAGAAGTTCAGGTAAAATAAATAGCTCACTTTCTGAACTATTAGACGTCGGCGTCGTCTTACAGGAAGCAGCTGCCTCGTAACTGTGTGTTGTGAGGCTGTACTCTTCAGTTTTCTCTGTACTTGTACAGTCTGCATACAGTCTGAGCTACCTGATGCCATCCATGGCTTTATTTATTTATTTTGGGGCTCATTTGTAAGTAATTTCTGATTAGCCCTTTCAGTGCTCGTGAAAGGGATGTGGTTTTGTTAGCATCTGTTACACATAGCTTGCTAAGGCAAATAGTCTTTATCCTCAGGTAAGCTGTAAAACATCAAGTAAATTATTTGACTTTATCTCCAAGTAAATCATACCTACTTACAGTGCCCAGTTCTATGTTATCCATTTATTATATACTGAATAATCACCAATGGCTGGATAGATGAAAGAAGAGATGGAGGAATACTGTCAATATATACTCTGATGCTTTCAGGGATGTACCTGAGAACTTGAGAAGGTGTGCACAAGGTTCTGGATATGAAGGCAGCCAGCTCACCAGCCATCTTTAGGACTGTGTGACAAGAAGCCACACTTGAATGAATATTGCAACCAGCTAGTAGATAAGAACAGAATGGGGAATAAGAAAAGGGCCTTGGAGGGGAGGGTCTTATGTGATGGCCTTGTGTGCTGGAGGGGACTCTGTCCAGCCACCCTTTCTGCTCCAGCAGTCTCAGGCCAAGGGCCGAGGCTGACTCTCAGCAAGGTGAAGGTAAATAGGTTAACAGGAGATTAATAGGAGGTTAAAGGTTAACAGAAGGATGTTTTCCTTGTGAACATGGGAAGCTGCAGAATAAATTTCAAGGATAATGCTATAAAGCAAGAAAATAGTAACTCATCGTAGCCTTTTTATTTTTAATTAGGCACTTTTAATTGTCAGGAGCAAAGACCAACTAAATTATTTCATAAAAACACAACACAAAATACCAGGCAATTTATTTTTGAGAATGTATATGGAGAGGGCTGGAAGGCTGTGAGGAACTAAGACCGCTCCAGGGCTGGCTACCTGCTGGGTCTCTCTCAAGGATGTTGTCGTCTGTATTTTAAAGTCTCTGCTTCTCACATTCGTCTGAAGCCTTCTACTTCAAGCTTCTTCTGCCATCCCATAGCTTCTATTTCTTCATTGTTTCACGGTGCTCATGACCTTGGTTTGTCATGGCGCTCGGTCTATTTCACATTATAGATGAACGACCTGCTCATTCTCTCAGGTTTTTTGGTTCCTGAGAGAGATGGAAGGTCTGATGAGCTGGGTGCTTTTTTCTAAGCAGGCGCAGACTGCAGGCATTGGCCAGTTTAAGGTTGGGCTGCTTTGGCCAGGTACTCACTTCTAGTTAATAGTACCAATGCTGTAGCAAAGAAGAGCTGAGCCTGAGGGCAGGGGAGGTTAATCTAAAAGTAAAATTGGGTATGACTGGTATGATTACTCGACATATCAAAGAAGGGAGCTTAACTGATTCTGCCTGTAGAAATCATTCACTGAGAAACATGGAAACCCTCTTCTAGCCCATATTTAATAAATAAAGCCAGTTAGACATCTGAAGAGTTTTAGTATAGCCAAAGCAGAAGAATCTTTGCCTTTATGTGAAGGAAATGAGAAGGGAGTCTGGGAGTTATTCTACCTTACACTAGGAAAGGGTTAAGAAGTTGAGAGAATTGTGGAGAGATGAACTCACCCTTCATCACTGAAGATTTGTATATTAAGAACTTACTGTAAGTAGTGACAGATTCGGTGGAGTTCCTTGGTAGGAGGACTCTTGGGGACTCTGTCTAGATAATTTGGATAATGTTTGCACCATTGTGGAAGTCAGAAATATAAATACAGAGATACTTTCTTGTCCCAAGACATCCTTCTTTTTGTGTGAAGCATAACTTGGGAACTGACCTGATTATTTCTAGTAACTTTGTTAATACGTTGTTACATGTGTAACCAACATAAGCATCAACATTACAGATAAGGACATTGTGTCTCACCCCATTTAGACCTGGAAGCACCTCCAGTTCAGATTGTGTCCTCTTTTTTTGGCAAAACATAAGAAACTCTGTTACTGTGTTAATACTCAGGTATGCCATTGCTACTGTATATTCATTTAATTTGATGGGCCCCAAAATAAAAGGAGATCCTAAAATATACTCTTGCTTTATCATAAGAAAAAAAAAGAACATTATGTTCCTTTAATCGACATGAAGGCAGTTTTGAAAACCGATGCCATTTAGGTGCCTATCTATGTATTTTTTAATGAATAAGGTACAGGGACTAATAAATTGAAGTAGAGAAAATTTGGCATCAGGCTACTTTTGTGAGTTGCTTGGACTTAAATTTGCAATCCCAGGTCATCTCTGTATAGGGAGCATTGAAATAATTGATTGATCTCCTGACCAATGTGTACAATTATTGAAAACTATTAGAGGGCCAGTGGAAAAAGGCCAGTTAAAGAAAACAAATACATTGAGAGAAGGGAAAGACTAGGAATTATCATTCCCCAGCCTTTTCTGAAAGAACACTGGAAAGAAATCTTCACAAAATCAATTTGCAATCATTTGAAGAGAAAGTTTTTTTAACTAGCTAGCCTGACTTTATAAAGGACAAGTCCTGTCATGCTAATCTAATCTTCTGAGATGAAAATGAAAGGCCAGATAGATCAAGGAGAAAGATTTATATATAATTCATTTAGACTGTAGAATGCTTTGGATATGATACTATATGGTATGTCCATCAGCCCCTACGTCACTGCCTGAGATAGTGGACATCAGAGGCTCGTTGTCCACCTGAGGACAAGTCTAATGCTGAGTTCAAGGCTAGTGTTACTTATATTTCTATTCACAGTCCAGTATTTGGATTGAAATGCATGGGTATTTAATTTGCTTCCTGTACAGAGCTGGTGGGGGAACTGGCAAAGAGAGAGAGAAATACAGAGAGCTTAAAAAATATAGCTGTCCAGCAGTGGTGCACTCTGTTCTCATCATTCCTATGACACATATTCTAAACCTCATGCTATCTTAGGAAAGTCATCAATTGTTCTGTATATTTTGATCTTCTAATTGGCTCACCCTGAGGATGAGGATGATGACTTATACTTCATCTCTATCCTCTACAGCACCTAATAGGCATCTAATAAATATTCAATTCATTAGCAAGCAATTAATAAGATTATAAAGTACCAGTTGTGTGGTCCAGTGGAAGAAGACTGTAGGGTAATTAAATGTACCAAGTCCATCACTATTTAGCAGTCCCAGAGTGCTAGTGAATGGATGCATAGGAGTGAAGCTTAAGAAACTCATGAAAATAATCTCTGCACCATGCTAGGCAGGCGTTAGACTTTTACTAGATGACTGTGATAATTCTATGGTTCACAATTAAAACAGGAGATTTAGATGGGAGCTACAGAGATAGATTAAAGGAAGCTTGAGGATGTGTGGTGCTGTGGTTGAGTGCATGCATTCTGAAGTCAGATCTTGCAAGGTTCTCAAACCAGCAGTGACCTTGGGTGAGTTACTTAACTTCTCTAAAACCCGCTTTCTCTATTGGTGAAATGGGAGAGAGTAATAGGGCTTGCTTTGTAGGGATATGAGAATTACTTGACATAATGCATATATAGCATGTAGTACACTGTAAGCAACTCAATAAATATTGTAATAAGAACCATAATAAGTGGGAAAGAAAGGGGGACTAAGGAAAAAGAGGCTGAGATTAAGCATAATATTAATCTTTACACACAAGGTGCTGACAAACCATTGTCCATCTTGACCTCAGCTTGATTTAATTCCATAAAATTTTTGAGAGTCTGTTGTGTGCCTTTCACCAAGGAAAGCATGAGAGCCAAAGGGCTTACTCTGCAACATGGTAGAATCAAGGTAGACAGACATAGGGAAGGATTTCTGAAGGTCAGGATTGCTGGACTCATTGACATGTGTAACTAAGGAAAATTGTGGAATTTTCTTTGAAGACTTGGAAAATAATCTAGTTCCACTTCACCTTCTCCCAAACTGGTTTAATTGTGGTCTTATTCTGAGCTGGACTAGAGTGTTCTCAAGCCATTCTAGTTAATGTCTGTTCTTTGAGATCTTGGGCTGGCGTTATTTAACAGAGAGTTTAAGCTGTGCTTATAAAAGATCAACATATGGGCACCTTTCAGCTGTACCAAATTAACATCAGAATGTCATTGCTGAGCCATGAGGCTGCCCCCTTTTTGGTTTTTTAGCGTGGATGAGAATTCACAACCAGCTAATATGAGCCTGATAGCTTCAGAGGTGCTTTACTGGCAGTTCTAAAGATAATGAGACTGTATGTAAGACTCATACTTGTCTGGAATGATTCATCTATAGGCAAGGGCCCCACTGTGAAGGATCCAGATTAGAGGTTAATAAAGGCTACATCTGATTATAACAATGGCTCTTTACTCCAGAGACTCTGATGAGGATGGGTGAAAGGATGAGCTCTGAGCTCCTTTCTGTTTGAAATGCTGATTGGAATTTTCTTTTAAAGAGCTCCTTTTTCTGCTTGCATGCTTCCATCAGAGGAAGAGTATTCAAGTGGAATGCTGTGAACTATAGAAATGTTGGAGACGACTGAATGTGGCTTAAAAACAAACAAACTTCAAAATAGAAATGAATAGACGGGCCATCCCTTTGCTTGTCAAGTTCTTATTTGCAGGAAAGATCTTGCCAACTTTGATATCTCCCTTGAGCAATGGCTACTGCTTATCCCTGCTTGGCCAATCTTCCAGAGTCAAGTTGAGATATGGATAGCATTTCAGCTCCCGAAGGCCCCAGAGGAGAGAATGGAACCACTGGTTGAGCTAAGAGTGTAGGCCTCTTAGGATATTCCAGTGAGGTGTTTATCTGTGGAACTAGGGCTGCGGGAAAAGAGAGGCAAAGAAGGAAGAAGCCTCAGCCTGGGCGGCAGTGCTGACTACAGGAGTGACAAGATGGTTTCCGGGGATGTTGGCAGGGTTGGTACTGCTAAGTCAGAGGGGACAGGCTGGGCCAGAGAGAGTGACCCTGGTCTGTGTTGGAAGCTGGATCCACAGCATTCGGTACCTTCTAAGCCAAACATTCCTTCTGTGTATGGAGAGAGAATTGGATAGGCTGTTTTCTAGGAAAACGGACAAGACTTTGTGGTCAGAAAAATAGTTTCAGTGTGATTCTCCCTGTTTCAGGTTAGGAGGTGGGTATCAATTCTAGTAGATCGTGTTGTACTCTCAAGGAGACTCCATATACCCATGCCCCCCAGAGCATGAAGGAAAGAAAATGAAGGGTAAGCAATTAGGAACTCTGAACTCTTAAAGATCCATTTTTACTGCTGATAACCATCATCCGTAAATGAGGCATAGCGAAAGTAAGAGTTTAACAATTTTGGAAAAGAGCAATATTCAATATAAAATGAACAAAGAAAATCTCAAAGTTGGATGCATCCAACCAAACATTGGACTCCATTTTCATTCTATTGTAGGCCAGGCATACTGGAATCTGAACAATGAGTCTAGGGATGGTCAGAGAGCTGGGAAAGACTGGACTTAACTTTGCCATGTGGCTGCCTGCCATAGAATATGGGCCAGCAAGCTCCGAGAAACCTATTTTAGACCAAATAACCCACTCAGTGTGATTCAGACTGGGAATGCAGGGGTTTGATATAATAGTGGACAAATCAACATAAACCTGTTGGCACTAATAATGTGCTAATCATCTCACTGTTAAGGGCAGGTGCACAAAATACTGGGATTAGAGCAGCCTAGTCAGCTTTAGAAGATGTTGGTGAAAGGATGGTACTTGCCCAGTCTTGGTTTAAAGGTTGGGAGGCAGTGCCTGGTGGCTAAAGTTCCAAGTCTTACAATCAAGTGAGTCTGAGACAGGCAGGTGCTGACAAGCTGTTAAAGATAAGTAAATATATTTTTAATCTGCCTGGATGCAATTTTATTTTCATTTCTGGAGGCCTTCAAAAAGCATTGTCTCTTTTAGACAGAGCACCAAATTTATTTGAAAGATATGAATAAATTCAAAGCTGTGTTTATTGTGAAGAGCCATACTTCACTGTGTGTGAAGTAGTGATCAGTTTTCCAGTCCAGGGACCTAGGAAAACCAATCACTGGATGTTTAGTGAGAAAAACTTTCTCAGAAAACTTCTTCCTGTCATTGGAGACAATGGCTTGTTAACCTGTGCCAAGGGAGCATGATTGGTCCAAATTCTAAATTCAGTGATGTTTAGTCTTTCTATATGGAGCAGGGACAAAAGGACAAAGAACTCTGTATTTTCCAGGGATCCACATGTATGAATGTAATCACTGCATCTAGAACCAGTACTTTTGTTATTTTTAGCAACAAATGAGGTACTAGCACTCATAGCTTGATAAGTATTGTGTCCTTTCTATCCTTTCCCTCTCAGCACCTCCCCACTTCTCCACTCCCATTGGTATATGAACGTGATGTTCTGATCAAACACGTATGAAGAGATCAGAATGTTAATTTACTTGAGACAAATGTCAACATTTTTACTCTGAAAAATGCTGCTAGTACATCAAGTACCATCACTGACTTGTAGTTAACCCTGTTCTTTAATAATAATAATAATAATAATAATAATAATAATAATAATAATTCTGTAAACTCTACCCTCTCGGCTTAAGTTAAATGGAAGCAGTTTGATGGCACAGGCAGTTTTGGATTTAGTGTTTCATACCTAATAAAATATTTTTGTTCTCCATTGGTTTTCTGATTCAGTTTTATGATGTCCTTCTTTTCATCCCATGAAATGCCCGGATCTATATTAGTGTTGAACACACTTGATTTTGTAAACTTGTCTAAATAAGTTTAGTCTGATATTGATAATCTTACTGCCTATTAGTACTGTTAGTTTAATATTTATGCTATTTTTCTCTATCTATTTTTTAAAAACTTTTCCTATTCCCCCACGTCCTTACATTTATTTAAAAGCACATTTATTCAGCCACAGAATTTGATTGTGGCGGAACTTGTCAGCTTGCTCTTTTATAGAAAAGAACCTCTTAATAAAAATACAAGTCAATCTATCTGAGAGTTGTTTTGATGGGCATAATGGGGAGCCATAAAGAGGAATTTTCATTTAAGATGAAATAACCCTGTTAAAATTTTGGCAGTCCGGATACCTAACAGAAGAGCATACACACATTCTAGAAACTCTCTTAGTATTTGCCGGGCCCTTTGCCCTCTCACTTAATTCTATAATTCATTTGGGTATCCTGGTGAGAGAGGATCTGCCTTTTATTCTTCCCTCTTCTTGCCCTGTCTGTTGTTTATAAGCTTCCTTCTTGCTATAAAAGTCTCTGAGACCTAGATTCGGAAGAACCTTGTAGACATTCTCAACATGAATACCTTTAGTTTGTTTCTCAGCTCGGGTTTAAATTTGGTGATTGAAGCACATCCAAGAGGGAGACTCAATCAGGGAGTAAAATGGGGCACAATTTAAGGAAAAAACAAAGTTATCTTCTGAAAGAATACATAAGAAAAAGAATGCTAGCTTCTGTGGAAGTTATTTGGTTTTTCCAGAATGGCTGTTATACTAGGCGAATCTGCTTGAATTTCCATTCATGGACTTTTGAAAACCCAGAGTGTTCTCCTTTGAATGCAAGAGTTTAAAAAAAGAATGGATCTGGCATTTAACAGGCAGGAAAGATCATGATTCTCCACGAGTAAGCTTCCATTGTGTGTTTCAGTCATGATATTTCTGATTAATGGCAGGGCTGGAGAATATTGGGCATTTTCCCTGTCTTGCAAGGCGTTGCTCACAAAATTATGACACTATTCAAACGCACCCTAAATAGCTAACACCACCCTTAGTCACCTGAAAAATGATGATGTAGAATGAGAATTTATAGTCACCAAAGAGGGAATCTCTTGGAGTTAGGTAGGTAAAGAAAATCCTTCCTTTATTTTGGGAGAGAAAGAGATTTTGTCCCCATATTCTGCTTTTACTCTGTGCTCAGTGTGGAAGAAGTAAAGAAGAAATATCCAAGACTTTCCCTTGGGGCAACTGGGGTAACCCTGACCTCTCACCCCACCATTTCTACACTTGCCTTCTAAATCTAGTGGTAGTGGAGAAAGGTTTCAGTGAAAGTCTAGCAGTTCTAGCCTTTTATCAGACACGGATCCTCCTTAAGAACTGAATTTAGAAGGTGAACAGAAGAATTTTCTTTACTCATATACTAAGAGGAGGGACGAGAAGGAAAATCAGATTTATTTAATCTGAAACTACAATAATGTCCTATCAGGATCATAATCCCTATGATGCTATAAAGTAATAAGATTTAAATAATGAATTACCTTTTTTTTTTTTTTTTTTTTTGAGGAAGATTATCCCTGAGCTAACTACTGCCAGTCCTCCTCTTTTTTGCTGAGGAAGCCTGGCCCTGAACTAACATCCGTGCCCATCTTCCTCTACTTTATATGTGGGACGCCTACCACAGCATGGCATGCCAAGTGGTGCCATGTCCACACCTGGGATCTGAACCAGCAAACCCCGGGCTGCTGAGAAGCAGAACGTGCGAACTTAACCGCTGCGCCACTGGGCTGGGCCCCACCATATTTTTTTTAATTCAACAAATATTTACTGAGAGCCCACTGTGGGCCAGGCACCATTCTAGGTGCTGAATTACAGCAATGAACAAACAAGTATGATTTCTGGCCTGTTGGTGTTTACACTCTAGTTAGAAATAGGCAGTAAGTTCATAATAAATCTATCATGTAGTCTGTTAGATAGTGATAAATGCTATGGAAAAAACGAAAAAGTGGAGCAGGCTGAGGGGGTTCCTGTGACAGGAAAGGGCAGGCATTAGTATTGCATTACAGGGTCAGGATTGGGCTTTGTTGAGAAGGTGAGGTTTTAGCAAAGACTTGAAACAAGTATGTGTGTTAGGCTTGTGGATACCTGGATAGCTGGAGGAAGTGTTTCAGGTGGAAGAAATAGCTGGAATAAAGGTCTGGGGCAGGAACGTGCGAGTACGTTCAAGAAAGGTGAGAGTGCATGGAGGAGAGTGAGAGGGAGAGTCTGGGGGTGTGAGATCTGAGGGATAGTTGGGGTTCAAATCAACAGCATTGGCTTTTTCTTTTTAGTGGGTTGGGAAGCGATTGAGCGTTTGGGGCAGAGAGTAACATCTTATTATTTAAGTTTTAAAAGGACCCTCCTGCTTCTTTGTTGAGCATAGACTGTAGGGGGCTGGGGTAGAAGGAAGGATCCTCCTGCTTCTTTGTTGAGCATAGACTGTAGGGGGCTGGGGTAGAAGGAGGGAGGCCCGTCAGAGGCTCTCGCAATGATTGGGTGAAGGTTGATGGCGGCTCAAGCAAAGCTGATGAAAAAAGGTGGTGTTCTAGGTACACTTTGAAGGTCAGGCAATCATGGTTTCCTGACTGATTGGATATAGGTTTCCAGAGAAAAAGAGGAGTTAGAACTGGAGGGAGAGAGTCACCTTTAACTGAAATGGGAAAGGCTGAGTTTCCTTTTGGAAATGTTGGAGATAGTTCAAAGATACCCGAGTGGAGCTGTGGAATAGGCAGTTTGATATATAAGTTTGAAGTTTTGGAGAAGGATGTGTGAGAGCGATTGGCATTTAAATGAGTTTAAATCAGGAGACTGAGATCTGTGAGGAGGTGACTGTCAACAGAAACAATATGAGGACCAAGAATTGACCCTGGGGGCTTCGGCTTCAAAAGGTCAGAAGGAAGAGTAGGAACCAGCAAAGGAGACAGAGAAACAGCAACCACTAAGGCAGGAGGAAGGTCAAGAGAATGCGAAGCCCTGGAAAGCGAGGGAAGAAAGCATGTCTAGGAGCTAGTGATCAGCCATGTCAAATGCTACTTATAGGTAAAAATGTCTGCATGTGGAGGTTGGGTTGGCAATATCAAGGTCACCAATGCCTTTCACAAGAATCATTTTAGAGGAGCAGTGGATTCAAAAGTCTGGTTGGACTTAGTGTAAGAGAGAATGGGAGAAGAGGAATTGGAGGAAGTGAGTATAGATGATGCTTTCAAGGAATTTGCTGCAGAGAGCAGTAAAATAGTGGCTGGTAGCATTTTCTGCCTCTCTGGCTGGCTTCAAGGGGGATCCCCCTCACATTTTATAAAAGCCCAGTTTATATATAACTATTCAGGCATCCCTTGTTTCTATGAAGTAGATATGTATCATCAGCATAGAAACCAGATGAGACTGTCAAGGCCATTTCAGTTAATCTCCCACCCAATAAAGGAATTTTCTTTATAATATTAATACAATAAATATTTAAAAAATTTTTCATTTGCAACCTAGAGATCCATAGATGAATAAGGCACAGTTCTTGCTCTTAAGAAACGTATGTTTTTAATGGGAGGAGGCAGGCATATATGCTTCCTGTGTGATAAATATTATGATAGAGGCACATCAAAAATTTTGTGAAAGCATAGGGGAGAGAGAACTAATTAATATTTGAACTAGGTCTTGAAGATGAGCATGACATTTTCCAGACAGTGTGTTGGGGAGAATCCTTTTACCAGATAATAATCCAGTTCCTGTTTGAATGCTTATAGCAACAGAGAGCTCACTACCTCATGAGGCCCATTCAGTTTTAAATAGCTATAATTATTGCAGATATGTTTCTTATATTGAGCCAAACAATACCTTTTAATATTTCTACACCTTGCTTCCAGTTTTCTCCTGTGGAGCTAATGGGCAAAGTCTTACCTTCTATCATAGAAGTCATTTCTGTATTTGAAAATGAATATCATGTTCTCTTTTAAGCCATATCTTTTTCATATTGTAAAAATGGAAATGGCTAGAGTCTCAGGTTGGGTTCCATGGGAAGCAGAGTCTGAGACCAGGTTTAGTGTACCAGAGGTTTATTAGGGAGTGCTCTGCATATCAACGCCATGAAAGGAAGATTGGGCAGCAACGAGCACAGGGAGAAGTACAGGTGTGATGCAGTTTTGATGGACGCTCCAGCCAACCCTGTGGGAAGTTCTGAAGATAGGCTGCTCCTTCAGAGTGAGGGCAAGAGGACCAGGTCTTTATATTTCATGACATCCAGTCATTCAGAGCCATTTACCCTGGGGAGGGGACATGACTTTGGGTGAGGTGGTTCTCTTCAGCTCATGCAGTTCCCAAAGTGGGCTGACAGTTGAAACCACTTTCTAGGGGCATTATCAGCAGGTGGAATAATTAATCCTTTATGTCTGAAGTGGATCTATAGGGGATCTGGGTGATGCAGAGGAAAAATCTCATGTACTGCTAGTTTTTTAGGCAGTTATTTTCTGAGACAGACAATAGAATGAAAAAGTACCTGTTTTTGTTTCTTCTTACTATTGAATAAACACTATGCACGTCAGAGTGATGAGGGTTCAATATAAGCATTCTAGACTGATGGGGTATAATGTATAATTGACACCTGCTCTGTTCTAATTGCTCATCTCAGTCATGGTGACCCTGCATATAGGAATGCTTTAAAGATGCTCTCAAGGCAAGTTGAGGAAGTACATTTATGCAATAAATTTGACTGGGAATCTTCACTAGGAGGAAGAGACTGCTCCAAGGACCCTTACACATCAACATTTGGTAATGACATTAGGAGATAAAAGTGTAAGTGGGGAAGCATAGTGACCTGCAAACTGAATTATTTCCCTGTACATCCTAGAAGATGACACTTCTTGTGGTGATCGCAATGCATGTTGGGTGCCTGCAAAGATGGATGCGTGGCCACCAGTCCTTTCCACTCCATGCACACATGAAGATTGCTCTTTGATTTGTGGCGGTGACCATAATTTGCAAAGCCTGTCACTGCTTACAACTAATAGTTAGCCCAAAGCTTTGTTGAAAAACAGCCGTCCCATTACCAATTGCTGTACACCAGATTGATCTGTCAACTAAATTAATAAGGTTGGACCACTCATTATACTGGGAAATGTTTGCCCAAGCTATAACTCTGTCTCTTGATTTCTGTTTTGGCTTCATTAACCTCCTCTTGGTGCCACAGATAAAATGGTCATGTAAGGCATCCTTATTTAATGAAGGATTGGCAGGATAAAATGGTTGAACTGGACATTGGTGGGAGCAGAGGAGTCAGACAAAGGATGATTGTGGAGAATGATAGAATTAGAAGGTGAGATGAGGCTGTGGTGGGGGTAAGATGGAACCATATTAATATTTCTCTTTTCTTACTTTCACCATACATTGGCTTTCTTCATGTAGTAGCTGGCAGTTTCTTTAGGAGCTCATTTATAATTGTGAAAGAGTTTCAAGAGAAGATTAAGAGAGGGTCAGGTTGGTATATAAAATAGTGGTTTTCTTTTAAATTCGATGTCATGAGCATGGGCTCATTTACTATGGGCCTGCATGGGTTTTTTCTCAAAGCTACTTCTAGCTCTGTATTTGTACTAGCAGTGGTTTCACTGTAGATGGAACTTTGTGGGTATTCAAGAACCTCCTTGTGATAAGCTATGTTCATTTTTCATAGAATGGGTAGACTTAATTTGTTTACAATTGGGGTCTCTTTCATCCTAAGCCTGTACATTTTAAGGTATGTTTGGAAGCTTTTGTCACTTTGTTATATCCATTGAGCTTGGGAAAACTCAAGTGATGCCTCATTTGAGAATCCCCAAAATTCCCTTTAGCTGAAAAGATAACAAGAAAAACAAATGGCTATTTCTTTAAAGCAATAGCCCTTCTGGGTGGGTTATTCTGTAGCTGGCCTTCCTTTTCTGTTGTTGTGGCTCTCTGTAGGCCCCCGACAAGTCTTGATATAATTAAGCTTTGTTGTCTTGGATTGCCACTATATCCTGTAACCTAAGGACTAAGTCAGCTTCACCTGAAAAGCAGTGCTTTTGTTGTAGTTGGAGAAGACCAGGAGCAGGGGCTGGCTGAGGTTTGGAAGGTACAAGTATGAAATCATTATTCTATTCTGAATTCATTCCCACTCCCATCCCAAACAATTCTCAGTACCTAACCCTCTCTACTTCTCTGAATTGCATGGTCCTATGAGGCTCCTCTTTGACTGTATGTTTAAGCCAGGGGAGGGAGCCATGATAAGCACCATTTTACCCTTAACAGAAAGAATCACCCTCAAATGATTAAGCATCTACTGTTACATTCTGGATAGCCTGTGAGAAATGTGAAAAGTTTAAGTCACATGAAGCAAGAAGCTCTGGCAGAGCTGAGGGGCTGGAAGCTTTCATTGCCCAATCAGGGTCTTTGGACACGAGCTGGATATTTCCCAACCTGTATTTTTTTCAATAGTAGATGCCCCCAAAATACTTAGCAATTTCTCAGCTATGCAACAATATGTTCCTGAACTAAGAAATCACTGTATAATTTTGTTTAAAAGCCTGGTCTCTTGTAACTGTACTTTGAAGCTGTAGTCTGGGGGATAGAAAAGAACTGCCACTTTGAGAAAGACACAATTTTGTTAGCCTGGATTGTTATACAATGGAGATGAACCATCAGATAGAAGATAGGGGGCACTGACCAGGAAAAGAGATGCCATTACCCAGGAGGAAGTCAGGGGAAAATGGACTGAGAGAGGACAGGGTGAGAGGGTCTTTATTTTGTGGTTTCAGATTCTTCTAGCTATAAGGTGGAGATAAAATGCAGAGCTTAACATCTCAGAACAGCAGGTGAAATACAGCTGAAAATGGGAGAAATTTAAAATGGCTTCTCCCTCAAAAGGAGGGAGAAAACATAAGATGCTTGGAATTGACAGAGGATTATGTGTGTAATACACAGGTCAGACCGAGACTTTAGACATTATATAAAAAAAGAGAAAGAACAGTCTTCTATTTGTTGCTCTCAAATAAAGCTTAATCATATATAAGCTTGAATACAAGGCATTCTAACTTGTGGCTTAGATATACTGTTTGTGCCTTACTCTAACTTGAATATCTCATTATCAAAGTAGAAGATAAAGAGAAAGCTAAATGTGCTATTAATTTAACAGTTATATCTTTATGGAAAATGTACTGACCAAATCTTGTACTATACATGCTTCTCCCTAATAACTACATCTGAGTACCACCCATTTGCTGGGCCAGCGTTCCTATACCACCTCCATGGGTAGGTTTAAGGGTAGATGGATGGCATTTTGGATTATTCACTCTGATTGAGTGATACACATCCAAAATTGATAAGTCCAAAAGGTTTGAATAATGGGAAGTGTGTGTGTGTGTTTATATAGCTCACTTGAAGGTAAAACCTGACCTGAACTGACATGAAGCTGTTTAGAATCTTTATCCCACTTTATATGTTTTACTATAGAAATATTAACATATTTGATTTTAGGAAGCTGCCCTAGGTTTTGCAGTAGCCCCAAGAATTTCAGATAAGGAAAGTGTAGACCTGTATTGGTTTTTTTCTAGAGTCTAGGAGATAGTTTTAGGAAGAATGGTATTACAAATGTTCTCAATTCAAACACATCCAATTTTAAAGGCATTATATGAAAACGTAAACAGTGAACACAAACGTTTGTATCCACTTGGTTCAAACTCTTCCTTATGATCTTTGGTTTGAATTTTCTCTCTCTTTTTTCTTTCTTTTTTTTTTTTTTTTACATTTTTCTTTTTCTAGGATGAATCCTCAATGTTCTTCCAGTTTGGCCCATCAATTGAACAGCAAGCTTCCGTAATGCTCAACATCATGGAAGAGTATGACTGGTACATCTTTTCTATCGTCACCACCTACTTCCCTGGCTACCAGGACTTTGTAAACAAGATTCGCAGCACCATTGAGAATAGCTTCGTGGGCTGGGAGTTAGAGGAAGTCCTTCTGCTGGACATGTCCCTGGATGATGGAGATTCTAAGATCCAGAACCAGCTCAAGAAACTTCAAAGCCCCATCATTCTTCTTTATTGTACTAAGGAAGAAGCCACCTACATTTTTGAAGTAGCTAACTCAGTAGGGCTGACTGGCTACGGCTATACGTGGATTGTGCCTAGTCTAGTGGCAGGGGATACAGACACAGTGCCCTCAGAGTTCCCCACTGGGCTCATCTCTGTATCCTATGATGAATGGGACTATGGCCTCCCTGCCAGAGTGAGGGATGGAATTGCCATAATTACCACCGCTGCTTCTGACATGCTGTCTGAACACAGCTTCATCCCTGAGCCCAAGAGCAGTTGTTACAACACACATGAGAAGCGAATCTACCAGTCCAATATGCTAAATAGGTGAGTATGGAACAGAGGGCACACTGATGATGGAGGTTTGCAGAGAGCTTCTATGACTGGGGTTGGAGGTTCAGAAACTGTGGGAAGAGTAGTTCAAGATGGCAGAGCTTTGAAGGCTGGCCTCTGGAATGGCAATTTGTCATGATAATGGGAGTGTTTCAGATCCAAAGCTTGTTGTACTATGTTCTTGTTTTAAGAAATACAAAACAACTCCCACTTTTTGAGCACTTATTATGTGCTAGGTGTTGCTCTGTTTTGCATATTTGATCTCATTTAATCCTCAAGACAACAACCTCTATTAGGCACATTTTTAAAATTGTTTCCATTTTGCAATACAAGAGATTAAGACTTGTAGGTGTAAATTGTCCTAAGTCATGCTGCAGATAAGAGGTTCAGTTTGGAGCTGATCCCTACATACTTGGTCACTGTGAAAGATGCAGTAGATGTAGAAATGAGGGAAGACCAATCCACCTACCTTTGGAATGCTGCTGTACTAAGAAGAATGAAGAATAGATTACATGGTTTGTAGGCACAGGAAGAGGATTCTTCCCGTGGTTTTTCTCTCCTTTGCTTCTCTTCACTCTGCCTTTGAGAGTAAGGGTACTGCTATAGAGGCAGCTTTCATGGTTGTTCTTAGTCTGGTTTATTCAATAAAAAGATACGGGTGGAGTTCTGCCCCCCTGACCTCACCTCATAGTCCAGCCATGACTGCAGCACATCCTCTTAGGAGTAGTATGTGATTGTGTGGGGTAGAAGATTCTATTCTGTGCTTTTGTGGTTTTGTTATTTGTGTAAAACAGCTGTGTGTGCACATTGTAGAAAGTCTAACAATGTAGAAGAGCATGAAGAAGAAAGTGAAAATGACCTTAAATCTGACTAACCAGAGGTAATCATTGTTGAAATGATTTGTGAACATCTTTCTAAATATATCCTTGTGCATGTATACCTATGTGAATATAAATCTATAATTTTACGTAAATGGAAATATAACTATACATGTTCAGTAACCTGACTTCTTTCACTCAACAATATGTTTTCAGCATCTATTTTAAATTTATTATGAACTGTCTCATGCACATAGAAAGGTATTCAGGAAAAATAAATACTCAGGTAGCCACCATCTGGCTTAAGAAATAAAATACTAGAAAGTGTACTATGGAGAGATTGAAGTATATCTAGTATAGGTTGAATATGTACCTACTTACGCTTGTTTAACTTCTTGAAGGGGGTTGAACTGTAGCCTCTCAGCTAAGCTCCTAATTCAGAGTTGAAACTAAAACTAGTTTTCATGTAGCTCTATCTGTGATCCAATCCTAATATTCTCCTGCCTTGAAGTCGGCTCTTTCTGCCATCCCTAGCTATCACTGTTTGTTTGTATAGACTGTCTTGGTTTTCTTCCTCCCTCTTGTCTCAGGCTCTTTGACATGCTCTTCTTCCTTTATATATTGCTTTTAAATATTGGTGCTTCTCAGGGTTCTGTCCTAGATCATCTTTTCTCATCCATTGCAAAGGATACAGTTAATATCTGTATGTTCCCCCAAATTGACATCTCTGGCTGAAACCTCTCCCTTGAACCCCAGGTCTGTATCTCTCATTGTGACTAGATATTTTCCTTTGGATGCCACAGGGGCTGAGAACACACCATATCCAAATCTGAACTATTTTCTCCTCTCCTGTTAACCCTCCCACCCTCTTCTACCAAGTATGTACCACCTATAAAGGGTACATCCTATTACCCAGTTGCCTAAAATAAAAATTTCCAAGATGTCCTTGATTCCATATCCCTGACACCTCGTAGCCAGTCTTGCACCATTCCATGGATTTCCTCTGGAGTGCTTCCACTTATTTCATGCCTGTAACATATCCCAGTCCATCTCTTCTTACCTGCGTCGCTGCAGGGCCTCTTAAATATCTTCTGGCTCCCAGTTCTGCTCTTTTTCAATCTATGTTGCAGCCAGAGTGATCTAAAATGAAAATGTGATTTCATCACTCTCCTGCTTAATACCTTCAGTGACTTTTCATTGCTCCTGTAATAAAGTCCCATCTCCTTAATGTGGTTTATAAAGTCTTCCACAGCATGGGCCCCCATATCTTTTCAAAATTGTCTCATGCCACTCTATCCCTTAACCACTACATTCCTGCAATACTGAACTTGCTTTAATTATTTGAAGAAAGCATGTTCTCTCTCACATCCGGCTCTTCTGTCTGCCTTCATTGTCCACCCCAGGTGCACCTACCCACCAATACACAAATACAGATGCTCCTTTAGCTGCCTCATTCTGTTCATTTCTCAGGCTTCAGTTTCGCCCTTGCTTCCACTGGGAAGGCTTTCCTGAACCCTGGCTAACATCACCCTGTTATATGCCTTCACTGCATCTTGTACTTTTCCAAGAAAGCCACTCTTTCAGACGATTGTAATTACATGCTTTATTATCTCTCTTCCCTGTCAGTTCTGTGAAAGCAGTGATTTTTCTAACTCATTTCTGTGTCCCTCACTCCTATCATAGTGTGTGGCACAGAGAAGACACTTGCAATGAATGAATGACATCCTTCAAGACACTAAACGGGGGGCTGGCCCGGTGGTGCAATGGTTAAGTGTGCACGTTCTGCTTTGGTGGCCCAGGGTTTGCCAGTTCGGATCCCGGGTGTGGACATGGCACCGCTTCGTACGCCATGCTGTGGTAGGTGTCCCACATATAAAGCAGAGGAAGATGGGCATGGATGTTAGCTCAGGGCCAGTCTTCCTCAGCAAAAAGAGGAGGATTGGCAGCAGTTAGCTCAGAGCTAATCTTCCTCCAAAAAAAAAAAAAAGACACTGAACTGCCCAGTGCATATTTACCCCACTGGAGCCTTCTTGTTCTGCTCCTCTTTGGAAGATAATAGAAATTTCCTTTAAAAACTTTGTTTATTTGGTTCTATGCATTTATATTTTCTCCTGCTGTTTTTAGTGTTAAATTCAAATCTGATTCAGATTATTTTACCAAACGTTTGTTCATTAAACCAAAGCTAACAGTGAAAGACTATAGACTACAACACCTGCCAAACAACACAAGGAGATCAAGTGGGTGTCTCCTTAAAGTCCATAAATATGGTCCAGGAATGTCTGCCTTTATCTTAAAACTTCTTCTAGGTAACAGTGATCTGCAGACTATTATTATTTTCTATTTGGCTTACTTTACATTAGAATGTAAATGTTATCTCTGAAGGCTGATTTCTAGCCACTATATCTTTAAAATCACAATTAGTTTTAACCTTTGTTACCATCTCTTGTTGCCACTCAGGAAGGTGGCCCTCCTCGGTCCTCTGTTCTCCTTCCTTAGAGGTTGTTGTCACTATGGCCACAAATGCCCACCTCCATCTTCTCAAGTGTAGCAGTCCTAAAAGGAACAAGGATTATACAGTACAGATTATTCATAAATTCCTCGAGTACCAATGGAGAGCAGAGAGAGAAAGAGTCTACCTTCACGTGATTTCTTAGTGTAGTGTTTGAAAGTGTCTTCACTCTCACCAAAGTGCTTCTTCACTAAGATATTTCCTCTGTGAACTTTCTCTCCTGCCCTAGTTCCCTGACTTTTCTGGGGTTCTGTACCTGACTGCCTGTTGGGCATCTTCTCTTGGCTGTCTCCCCTGTCCATATACCTGCATCCATTGCTCATCATTCTTGTCTTTTCCTTCCCCACCTGCTTAAAGCAGCTTCTCATGGTTCCTGAATCCAGTCTCTAGGCTCTTTTGGAAATATTTTGACACATTTTTCTATCAGGACCCAGAAAGGATGGGGGTCGACTAACAGGGAGTATAAGGTGCTATCTCCACAGTTTGAGCTATTATCACTGGGCACAGTGCTCTCAAAACATCAGTGGAATTCAATTAAGCACACTTAGTGTAAACTTCTTCCACTTATCCTCATCTGAAATCAGACTCTTGCCCCCCTTGGAGCTCTGGTCTCACTAGGGTCACTCTTTTAAATAACAAACCAAGCAGCCACACCATTTAGCCACAGCAGGAAATCTTTGCAAATAAAATTGTTGGAAATGGTTGGTTGTTTTATGAGGATGACTTTTCCTTTGGCCTGCTGCTCCTGTGTCTGCAACAGCAGCAGCTGGGAGGAGGGCTCCTCAGGAGTTATCTGGGAGTGACCCAGTCCCAGGATGGCACTAGGAATATAGAGTTAGGAAATGGCTCCTCTTCTCACCTTCTGAAGACCCAGGAGCATTAACAGGTCCTGCCCTCCCCGGAACATTGTAAGGGGAGATAGGGCTCTCATTCATACCTGACCAGACTGTGCCTTTCTTTCCATAAAAGGGAAGTTTGTAAGGCTAGATTTAGGGAAGAGGGCCAGGAGGTTATAAGATATGCCTGAATCCCAAAGAGAGACACATTGAAGTGATTTACTTGCTAGTTACTGAAGGAAGATTTTTTTTTAGAAAAAGAAAGGATATACAATCATACCTTGCATAATGATTTTTCAGTCAACGAATGACAGACCACATTTACAATGGTGGTCCCATGAGATTAGTACTGTGTAGCCTAGATGTGTAGTAGGCTATGCCTCTAGGTTTGTATAAGTACACTCTGTGACGTTTGCACAATGACAAAATTGCCTAATGACGCATGTCTCAGAATGTGTGTCAGGTGTTAAGGGATGCGTAATGACTGTATAAGCATTCTTAGAGAGAGTCCTTAAAATGAACATTTTTAGTTCACTATCAGATGAACGTTATTTATCAGGTGTCACTCCACATTCCTTACTGATAACTTCTGAACTCCTTGAAGCTTGGCCAGCTATAGACATGGTGACTATTTCCAGATAGTCTCTAGGCTACTGGACAAGGCTTTTTACCATGGTTGTGAGAAAAATACAGGAATTCAGTTAAATTTGAATTTCAGATAACCAACAGATGATTTTTTTTTTAGCATAAGTCTGTCCTAAATCCTGATAGTAAAAGATAATTTGTTGTTTATGTGAAATTCAAATTTAACATGGCTCCTGTATTTTTGTTTGCTAAATATGACAACCCTACTTTGTACACTAATAAGAATGAATTTTCTGTTGAAACTTTGTAGCATTGATTTATGCCTTATTAGTAAATGTATTACAATGTCCTATACCATAGCCCAAGCCATATGGAGTGCGTTTTATTCCAATGGAGAACTTTATTTTATTGAAAGAGTTGGAAAATTTCTTATGTCGTGCATTCTCTAAGTAAAGGATCTTGTTAGTTTCTGAGAAAAGTCTGAAAACCTTTTGGTAGCAGATAATTTGCAAGTGTTTAGAAAGTGATCAGGCCAGTTGTCTAAACCTTCTTTATACCCCGAACTAGAGAAGAATCGTTAGCTATTAGTAGGCACATGTCTATATTTTCCTTTATCACTTCCCCAACAGTTAATGCTTATCTCCTTCTCAATGTGCTCTCTGATACTCTGCCAGACTGTTTCTGTACTCAGGTGATGGCGCGCCTCCCAGTCACTTCTAGGCTCTCTTTCTGTCCTAAGCACCCAATGCTCCTACTCTTCATAAAGAACAACTTTTGGAACTTGTAGAAAAAGCAGATGCTATTTGAGATGGCTGGATGTCAACATAGCAAACCTTTTTTGAATCTTGAGTAATTATTTTTCCCCAGTGTCCTCAGTTTTCCTATTGAACATTTGTTTTGCACTCTGGCCCCCAAAATTCTTCCTTCCTGGTGAAAGTTACCACCTCAAAAGGCCATAATCTTGAGGCTGGCCTGGTGGCATAGTGGTTAAGTTCGTGTGCTCTGCTTTAGCGGCCTAGGTTTCATGGGTTTGGATCCCTAGTGCGGACCTAGCACAGCTCTTCGAGCCATGCTGTGCTGAGCCCATATAAAGTGGAGGAATATTGGCACAGATGTCAGCTCAGTGACAATCTTCCTCAAGCTAAAAGAGGAAGATTGGCAATAGATGTTGGCTCAGAGCCAATCTTCCTCAAAAAAAAAAAAAAGGACCAGAATCTTCCTCCTAGCCCAGCCTTTGAGAAATGGGAATAACTGAGGTAAAGAAAGGTGCTTTGTTAGGTTCTTATTCAAGGAGCTGAGGTGAACCTGTGATGATGTATCTCCTATAACCTTGAGACAGACTCCCCAACCTTGGAACTGTTGTATTAGCTGAAATGATCTCATGGGATGCCCACTTGACTCTCTTGGTCTGGAAAGTGCTCAGAGGTTAAGAAGTAAATGAGGAATTGAGTCAATTAGTTTTTAGACACTATAAGCAAGAGCTTCTTGGTCATTACCCATCTCTTAGTTGTTATTCCTGTTCATGGAATGCCAAGCATAGGCAGATTTATGGTAAGGCAAATATATATTATAGGTTCACTTAATATAATTTATGCGTCAACCAGTCAAAACGTTCTGCGGATGCATTGTTATAAGTGGACTAGCACACATAGTGGCCCTCCACCTGATTAAAGAAATCCACTAGAGTCTAAGGAAAGCTACATTTTCATATGAAATGTTTAATAAAGCAAGACACACCTGTGTATATACAAAGAGACTTTTCTCAGTGGTGTAGAAGGAGATATAAATTGGGAAAAATAACTGAAGAATCTCATAACTATCCTAAAAGATATAGTCAATGCTTATTGTAATTCAGGCAAAGCAAGCTTCAACTGTTCATGGAAGAATGACTGAATGTGAGGATTATTCAAACACTTATGTTTTCTTCCAGACTTTCACATTCCTCATATAAGATTTATAGATGGTCAGTTCAGTAAGTGATCTTTGCTTCTTTCTCTTAAATTCAAACCCACGAGAGCATTCTCAAATGTTTAACACTGAGGCCCTTACATGATTCTTTCCTTAATCACTATTTAAATCTATGGCTGACTTGTAAAATTTAAAAGTTACCCATGACATATATGGTGTTTCTTTCCTCTTTCTTCTCTTTCATTTTTCTCCTCCTCCCCCTCTTCCTCCCGCTCTTTTAATTCCTCTTCTTTCTCCTCCTTTAAAAAACGATTTACAATTTGGAGGAGAGAGCAGGATGATAAAGAGGGGGAGTGAGTGGGGAAAGAATTCCATTCCACTAAGGATACTTTTGACGGGGAGAGAATGCACATCTGTGCTGGGAGAGAAGACACAGGTGGTACATTGTCTATGGGAAGGAACAGGATGTCTCGAAGAAGAAAGAAGCAAGAGCAGAGTAGGACAACAGCTCTTAGTGGAAAAAGTAGACAGGCCTTATTCTGAATAACAGATTCTGCCTCAGAAAGGATGTGGGTTGGTGGCAATGGTAAGGGTAAGAAGAGAGTCATAAAGTATATGCTCAAAAGCAGCGACTTTGTCAGCCAGCCTGAGGAAGTTATTAACTCCAGTATTAACTCCAGTGTTGGTTGCCTTCCTGAGTACTTACTATACACTCGGCATTGTGCAGGTAGCTAATTTGATCCTTGCAAAAATCCTGATCGACTCAAATGGGCTTGGGAAACATTCCCTGATCACCCTGTTTAAGAGGCACCTTGCACTTACCACCCTCCCAAGCACTCCCTATCCCCATCTCCTGCTTTATTTTTCTCTGTAGCACTTATCTGACATACTGTATATATTTATTTTTAAGTATTCTGTTGTCTCACTCATCTCGGTTGAACTCAAGCTCCACGAGAGCAGTAGTTTTTTAACCTCTGTGTTCTTGGCACATGCCTGAAACATGTAGGCACTTGATAAATATTTGTTGGATAAAAGCATGAATGAAGACAGGAGTCATGATCCCCATTTTACATATTTTTAAGAAACCTGAGCCCCAGAGACCCCCAGCTTAGGCTTTGTGATGCTGGGATCTGGCCTGGATCTGCCTCAAGGACCTACATTTCAGCCCCTCGTGGTGCTGCACATTAACCAAGCTTCAAAGAAATCTCGGCTTCACTTAAAATCAGAGCATTAGAGTTGGAAGAGTCCTTGGTGCTCATCTGATCCCACCCTTTCAATATGTATATTCTCACAGAATAGACAGTAGAGTGAAGAATGAATTTTTACAAATGGGAAAACAAAATCTCAGAGTGGTCACTTATCAGTCAGAGGCTGGTCGGGTACAGAACCTGATGCTCTTGATGGCAGGAGCAACACTCTTCACAGAGCACGATGCCTCTTAACTGCTTGACCATGTCCTCAGAAGGGCTGGCAGGCAGCCAGGGCTTTCTTGTTAACCTTTGCCCTGGTGTGGTAATGTCCCCATGATTCTTGCTCCCTTGGTTCTTACCTAGACTAGGGTACAGATTCACAGTTAATGGGAATTGAAGCTGGTGTTATTTAGGCATTGAGTGGGAGTCATTTCTCCATCTGCTCTCTTTTCCCACGAGGAGATAAAGGCTGACTGTGTTGGGGTAAGGATGGGGGCAAGTTGCCAGAAAGCTAGAGTGCTGTCATTTATGGTTACAGACATGGGCTGGAAGCCTGAGTGAGGGCTGGACCACAGCTGGCTGAGGTCAGCTTAACTAACATGAGCTTCTTGAGAGCCAAGATGGTTTTGTGGCTTTTGCATCTATATAAGACCTCATACATTTTAAATAAATAATAGTTTGAGACTTTCTCTTTGTTTCCTCTCCAAGGAAGCTGTCAGGGATGCATAGATGGTCATCTCCTGGAAAGAATTCTCCAGGACCTGAGAAGGATTTGGAAGGAGCAGGGTGTTCAGCATGACTGACCTTCAGCAGTGGTTGCCAAGGGGTTTGAACCAGCACTGCAGACAGGGGCATGTGTAGAATCCAGGAAGAGGGTGGCAGCAGGAGCTGGGATAGAGGAAGCTTCCCTCAACTTTTCAGGGGTTTGTCACTGGCATATTCTTTTCTGGGAGGGCCTGGTGGGGTTAGTGTGCCCAGACTGGCACCAGTCCCCAAGCTGGGCCGGCTGGTCACACATGAAGGAACTGCTGCTGACAGATTAGAGCTCCCTGCTGTTGAAATCTGTTCCCTCTTGTCCAGCTTCCAGCAGCAGCAGCCGGCCAGGGGCTGCCTACTACCTCCCTCGCTGCTCAGGCTTTTTCTTTTCCTCATTCATTACTGCTTCACACCGCCCTCCACCTTTCTTTCTTTGTTCTTTCCCATCTCTTTCTCTATAGGGTGTTCTCTTCATTGATCTTTTGCTGCCACTCTCTTCTTTCAGTCAGCTTTCATTTAAAAGCTTTAAGGGCTTTCCTGCCTAGCTTTCTATGTTTGTAAATGAACATATGTGGAATTCTTGCATGTACATACACGTATTCATGTGTGCATGTATTATACATCCATACAGCACATATTTATGTATGTACATTTACATCTGTCTAATGGAGTAGAGCATTATTAAGAGAAATGGATAACACACTTTTACATGTTGCATTTCCCCAATTCTCCCTGCTACTGAGACTGTTTAGTTGACTGCATAAGAAGAGTATTGCATTAGTCGAGTATGGGATAGAAGTTGGGAAGAATCCTTTCATATGGCTTCCCTGGAATTAGCTCTGGTGAATATCAACAAGATTTTTCCTTCCAATCTGATTCCATTTTTAAAGTCTTGATGGCTGTAAGGATGGTTGCTAAGAAACTCTAGCACATTTATTGTTTGGGCAAAGGAGATAGACTCAGTAGTCAAGTGGTTCTGTATACTTTTAAGAAATCCATAAATGTCTTCTTTTTCTAAATGAAAGATCTTCCCTGAGGAAGCAACAGAAATAGCCATGGAAGCCACACCATGACAATACCATATTCATTCTAAGTGGTCCTTGTCATAATTCTCTGAAAGAGATCACAGATGGAGTCCAGATGAGAATATGTATCAAAATACATTGAGTGTTTGACATAAAACTTGATGATCAAAAACTTCAGTTTATTTTTATGGCCAATGATGATAATAATAAAAGTGACCATTTTCATACAGAGAATCTTCTTGTATATCATCTCACTAAATCATTACAACAAACCTGTGAGGGCTTCTTCTATTCACTACACAGATTGACAGTGGATATCAACAGAGAAAACTCAAATACTTACTTCCTTTTAATTTTCCCAGTGGCATTTCCAGCACTCCCACCCAATTTTTTTTTTCTCATTGAATAAAAATCTACCAGGAACTTTTGTTTAGGCAAAAATAGCACATTAGAGTGTCATTATAATATAGTTCATTATTACATAGGTTTTATTTACATATCAAGTTCTCTCATTATTGAGTATGTTGAGAAAAAGCCAGATGTGTGTGTGTGTGTGTGTGTGTGTGTATTATAGACTATGACTTAAAATAGTGAGGATCCCACAGGCTACACAGAGTCATTATTCTCATTGCTGTGTTACCACATGTGTTCACACAAAGACTTACCTCTTTTACCTGGCAGAGGGGAGGTCGCATATTCAACAATCTGATGTATCTAGAACATAACCAAGAACCACAAAGAAGGCCAAATTGGGCTTGGAGCTAAAAATCACTGATGTAAAGTTCTTTCCCTAAAATGACTGTGGTTTATTTTAACTCAGAGCTCATTTACTCTCATTTTATACATACTTCTAACTGCTAAGAAGCTTGTGGGGCAATTGGATTAGACATGTCATAGAGTATCAATAACCCTGTTTAATAAGATACATAAACATATTTAGGTGGTTTGTTCAGAGGTGGTACAGTAGCTGCATGATCATCAGGACGGAAACTCCTGCAAGCTTTCTCGTTTTTTTGTTTATTGGGTGTGGCCTCTATCCCCATGCCCAAGATGGCTGCCGAACTCCACTTTCAAGCAGCAGATTGAAGTCAGGAAGGTGGGCAAGCCCTTTCCTTTTTAAGGAGATTACCCAGAAGTCTCATACTTTACTTATAGCCCATTCCTTAGAAAGCAGTCAGTGCCCACAGCTAGCTGCAAGAGACGCTGGGAAGTTTAATTTAGTTTAGTTTTTAACCTGGGCAGTAATGTACCCAGTTAAAAATCAAAGTTCTGTGAGCTAGAGAGAAAGTTAAGGCCGTGTCTTTGGTGGGCAACTAGTAGTGTCTGAGATACGTGTTTATCTGATTTCCCAGATAACAACAGCTTAGAAATAACAAACATGATGAGAGTCAAGTAGGCAAGCTGATAGCATTAAGAAATAACAAACAGAATGATAAGGTCCTGAAAATATTAGAAAAAACCAGTGGGAGACCTTGAAAGGAATGCTTGTCTAAGACTACTTGGGGAAAATTGTCATATACTCCCCAAAAGGTATATCTCCCCCGCCTTAAAGCATCCCTGTATAGCAAAATTGCATAGTCATTGTTGGGTCATCAATAAGAGCTTAAAATTATTGATTATCTTTGGTTTAAGAAGTCAGAGAACCCTGTAATAACTTTCTGAAATTTTCCGTTTAAAATGCTTCCTATAATCAAAAAAAAGCTTGGTACTTAAAAATACTAAGCTTCAGCAATTTAGAAAATTTACTTTAAAAAAAGGTAATTGAATGAATACTATGTGCCAAGGGCTTTATATAGCCTCATTTAATCTTAAAAGTACTGTACAGCAGCATTACCACCTCCATTTTTCAGAGACAGAAACTGCGATCCAGAAAGGTGAAGTTCCTCTTCTACTTTACTTACAGATAATGCTGGGTTTCACACACAAGGCTTTATGAATTCCGGGCGTACTTTGCCCCATGCTGTTCATCCTTCTGAGAACGTCTTGGTACTCTTTGTATACGAACACATCATTAACCTGTGGGACAGGTGGGTTTGTAATAGAGTTTCCTTTCCCGTCCTCTCTGCTGAATTCTTGTCCTGAAGACTAGATCATGCGACATCCCGAATCAGTCTGGGGACAGCATCCAGAACACACATGTTAAGGATGTCCCAGACTGAGCCTGATTATTTTCCTGTCTGTCCTGAAGTATGTCGCATCTCTGTTTACTGGCCTTACTTTGATCTTGCTTATGCCTTCCCTTGCTGATTGGGAAGGATGATTGTTTTTTCTTATCTTATTCTTGTATATTACAAAGTCCTTTTACCCACGTATGGAAAAACAGCAACGTAGTATTTGCAGACCTGAAAGTCCTTGGAAAAGTGAGAGCAAGACTTTCTGTTCTAAAATGTGCTAGGGCTCCCGGAGGTTACAGACACGTTGAACATACTGTCAGGGACATGTAATAAAACAAAACAAGACCTTGGCCTCTGTCATGATTTACAAATGTCCTCCAGGGCCACTATTTATTTTTGACAGGTCAGATAAGTTTGGATTTGTTTAAGGGTGATGCTGCGGCAGAGATTGGAGAAAGGTAAAAGCAATGCTATTGGGAGTGAAAGAGATGTGACATGTGGAGGGCCGCTCTTCTGAACCTCACAATATTGCTTTCACTGATAGGGACTTAGTGACAAGGTCAGTAGGTATTTTGACTCCCTGTTATGTACTGAACCCTGTGCTAGATGCTGGGCATACAGACAATACACATCATCCATTTGATTGGCCTCATGAAGAGTGGGCGTCTGCAGAGTGTCCTTTTAATTTGCTGGTTTGGATTTATTTTTCTTGTAACATAAAGTGAATTGCCTAAGAGGCTAGCAGAATGAGCCTAAGAAACAGAATCAAAATTTCAGAATATGTTGGCTAAAAATATCAAGAATTTTCTAGTACTTCTGACACAAGGCCATGAAGGATCCCTTCTGATAGAGAGCAGGATAGTGGAGTTGAGGAGAAAAGAACCATTCTAATATAGCTGATTCTAGCTTAATTCTTGATGTCGTTGTCACAGATTATTAGCCATGTGCAAACTCAAAACCTCATAAAGGAATATTCTTTTGAATATATTAGAACCCCTCCCCCACGTGTATACACATGCACTTTGTGCCCTCACTCACAAGTTTAAAAATAGGAACCGTGGTGTTGCCATGACTCCCAGTGCTACTCAGCGGCCTTCCTTTCCTTTTGATGTGATTTCACTTCAGAACACGATTTAGCAAGGATTCGGCTCAGAGCGGCCTCTAGTGGCTCAATCCTTAGGGAAGTTCTTCCTTCACGGAACATTCAGCCAAATTCTAATATTAACCTGTGTTAACCAACTTGAACACTTGTGTATTCTGAACCATTCTCCATGTTATCAGCTTTTGACAGCATCTTTCTCACCAGCCATGAGTAACAAACCAGCTGGGACCTACTGTGTGCTCAGAACTATGGGTAACAGTCCAGGAGTTCACTGTCTTGCTGGGGAGATGAGGACTGCATCCCACAAACACTTAAAGAAAAGTATATAGAGAGCAGGGCAGGGAAAGTGGGTGGTAGAGGTAGTGATAAGCGAATGAAGTGATTCAAATAAAATATGTTTCCTATGATCATCAGAAGTTAACATTTTTCGTTTTCAGATAAAGGAGTCTTCTAAAATTTATCACCTGATACTGATTCAACAGCCCTTAGGGAAGTGTTGATGTGCTGACTTGCTCCCATGCTGTCTTTAGTTTTGTGTTTTGAGTTTCCTGTGTTAGTGCTTTGCAGTCCTGACTGCACGTTAGAATTCCCTAGGAAGTTTTAAGTAACTGTATACAGATCCTGAGGTCCCACCCTGCAAAACTGTGTTGACTTAGAAAGCAAGGGAGTAGGGACCTGGGAACTGACATGTATTAAAAGCTCTCAAGTGGGTTCTAAAGAGCAGCCAGAGTTGTGAATCACTGTTCTCAACTCTCCTGTCATTTTTGTGGCCCCAATGACCAGAATAGGGTGAAAGGCAATGATAGCATTTGCATAAATTTGGACTTGATTCTAATGAAAGAATTCCTTCCTTAGATTCTTTCCTGACGATGTCTAAAATTTGTTGTCCCTCTTAGCGCTATGAAACTCAAATTCTGGAAAGGGGACAGGATATAGGCATATCGTCAGTGGTGATTCTCTTGCAGGTGGTCTTGATTTCCTAAGATGGTTTTGGTCCTTTTGCTTATGCTCCGTGTGTCCATTTTATACAGAGAGATTTGTCAGGAAAGCTGGCAGCATGAGCATCAAAAGAAATATGACTTTAAATGGCACTTCATTCCCTTGTACAAAAGAAACAGAACTTTAAAGCTGCAAATTTGATGCTGCTGGCCTAGATGAGAAATTTATGCTTTGCTAAATTTTGGAGCACACAAGTGGTTTTAAAGTGAAAGTTATTAGCACTAGAAAGTAATATCCTTTATATTACTACACTGTTATTACATTTAATGGAATTGCTCCCTAAAGTGCTACAGAATGAAAGGAAAAATGGAGTTTAGAATGAGGAAGACACGTGAGGAGGGCCAAAGTGAGAAAGGACGTGATGGGCCACCTTGATCTACAGCTCTCGCCTGGAGTCTGAGAGAGCTCTTCAGGGGAACCCATTGAGTTGGGCTTGATAATGTCCTGGCAGGAATTTTCAGGTAGTTTCATAATGTGTGGCATTATTATGGTCCTGTCTGCTGTGAGCAAGCAAGAAAGCTAGGCTAAGGCATAGCCTTGGAATTGTATTAAGGAAGGACATAATTTTTCAGAATAGAGTAATGCCATCTATCTGATTAAAGACTTTGAATGGCATAGGGAACTTTATCCAAAGGAATAAGAAGAAGAGAAAGAAATGCTACATTATTGTTGTTAAAGCTCTTTGTGATTTGTAAGAGAGAACCATGACAGAGTCTTCAGACAACTTACCAAGTAATTATTAGGTGATTGTTGTCATTGCCTTTAACTCCTGTCTTCCACTCACTCAGCCATGTCTCCATTTATTATAGAGGTGCCTGGCTGGACAGATGGCATTTTGCATCGTGTCCTCAAAGCCATCAGACTTGAGCTTCTTTGAATGAGCAGGGGGGATGAATCCAAAATACTTATTTTTTCCCTAAACCCCAGGTTTCAGATCTGGGCTGTTTTATGGAGCTTTCTGGCATCTCTTCACCAATAGCATAACATGAGGGAGGAACTAATCACTATTAAGAAGCATTTATTAATTGCTACACAATGTTTGTTCCTCTTTTGGGCTCGGCCAGGCATGTTCTGATATCGAGCTGGCTCCTCAAGGTTGAATTGAAAATATCTTATGCAGGCAGTCAAATCTTTATTTTGCATATGCTCAATGACTGCTGCTGTAAGTAGGATTATGTGTTTAGCTGTTTGTTTTTAAATGTATGCAGGTTTTTCTGGAATTCATGTCAGGGACACACAAGACAATGTTGGGTTCTGCTTTGGAGGTGAAGGGTGGATGAAAGGAGGTGTAGCTACTACGCTGCGAATCTCAATTGTGGGCCCATGAGTCCTAAAGGCTGAGAGCTGTGGCCATTCTATTGTCCCTTGTACTTTATAGGGATTTTCTTTCCCTTGCTGGCATTGTTTTCATCTTGCCTGAAGTGGTATCAACTTCTTTTCCTTTGGGCTGTTCAGTGTTTTCTTAAGAATCAGGCAGCGAGAAGAAAGGACACAAGAGTTAATCTCCCCAGAGTACCTCACTGTGCTGTCCGCCATACTAACGCGGCGAGTCAAAGAGGTGACCTAGAAACTCCATATGCTCTCCTGGAGGATCTGAGGGTATATCCAAGAGTTGAGTGGTCTCCTGGTATTTCTTTTTCCTCTTTTCTGTGGGAGAAGATAGTTCATATGTCTCAGTGTCAGGAAGGCTGAAACATTTCTTTTTCTATTGCAAAGGTAAAATTGGAAAGTGGGAAAAGAAAGCAGGCACAGCACTTGATTGAGCCTTTGAAATCTTTTGGGTTCCTTGTAAAGGACACACATGCTATGTCTGTCAGCCCTGGCAGTGACACATGCTTCAGATTGTGAGCTTCTTTTTTTCTAAAAAAGTGCCTGTCTCTTCTATTCCTTCTGAGCACTGGGAAAGGATCCTACTTCTCCACACTTGGTTGTACCAGCTGTCGAATAAGTCACTCTGGTTATTAGTAAGCAGCAGGGAAATACGTCTATAAAAAAATAAATTGACAGGAGGTATAAAGAAGGAACAGGACATATCTCAGGAGTAAGATTCACTTCAGAAATAAGTAAGACCAGGATGTGATCCTGTAATGCTTAGGTGCTGAGCTCCTGATCACAGAGCCCCCAGAACATGCCATTGGTCCAGCCTGCATTGGTCCCTCCTAACAGAGCAGAGCTACTGCCAAAGGAGGATCAGCCTTATGAGAGGAGAGCAGTCCGCCTTAACATAGCAGCGTCATGCCTTGACTAGAAAATGAAAACCTTGTTTTGTGAACTTAATATAGGGGTGAAGAGGTGATCTCCTTGAAGGAGCTCAAAATCCCTCAAATATATTGTGATTGCCTTTCCAAAGGAGAAAGAACCAGGGCCTGATTAGACCTCAATTCTAAAAGCAGGACAAAGGCCTTGGCAAGCATCTTCCAGGAAGCTGATGTCGGGTAGTTGCTTTGGATGATGAAAAACCCATCACCTTGGCATCTGCAGTTTTTTGGATGGCGAGATTGTCATTGAAGACCTTGAAGTGTCTAAAGTAGTCTTTCTCAAATCAGGTTGGGGATGAGGAAGAAGTTGTAGCCCATGACTTACTGAATTAAATAAGATTTGAGTATTTTGCAAATAATGAAGAATTGGCTATCTAGAGCAGAAAGCTAATTTTTCCGAAGATCTCTGATGGCTTCCTTTTATCCACTGGATGAGATGTGTATTCTTATGCAAGCCATAAAAGACTTTTGAACATCTGGGCCTAACTTTCATGACTGGACTTGTCTTATCTGTCACCCATTTCCAACTCCTCACCTTGCCCCAACATAACACTACTTGTGATCCAGTAACATCGAATGACATGCCTGGTTATTCTCTAAATAGGACAGTTTTTTACTGCTCCGTGCATCTCCATGGACGCTTCTCTCTGATGCTCCTCTTTCCACTTCCCTGGTGAATACACAAATGTCCTTTAAGATCTAACACAAGTCTCCTTTCTGAAGCTTTCTCTAATGATTCCAGGTAGAATTAGTCATTCCTCTCTTTGTGCTCCCATAGCCCTGTGTTCATACCTCTATTATAACACTTAGATGTGCAAGCAGTTCAAATTAAAGGTATATCTGGGAGTGTCTAAGGCTAAGAATGTCTCATTCATTTTTGTAGCCATCCCAAGACTCAGTGCACAGAAAACTCAGACATTTTTTATTGAATGAAAATATGAAATGAATCAATAAAGATGAAAGATAGGGGTTGTGCATGTGGAGCGAAAAAGTGATTATTCTTTTTAAAAATTAAATATGCTATCCTTCATATGTGAAGGTGATTTTTCTGATTCATTGCAAGTAAAATGTAGGCTTTGAACTAGTTTTCAACATTTGCTCTGTGTTCAGAGAGTGTTCACGTGGTCTTTTGCTTTATAATCAGTAACATACTTGGAAATTATCCCTCACTGCCCTTTACTCCTTTTACATAGAGTCAGTCAGACTCCCAATAATTCCTGCATAGTGCCCCTAAGTTAAGTTGTTCCTTCCTCTGTACTTTCATAGTCACTGTCCTCATTAGCTTGTGCCTACTTTTCTATAACAAGCTTCTCTGTGTCCCTTATCTTTAATATCACAGCAATCATCTTACCCACTCTCAGGTTTATATTTTCAAATATCATTTTACTCATATGATTAAGGATCTGTGGGAACTTATTTTAGACAAATTGAAACTTAGCACGGCAGTCATCCTCCCTGGATCTCAAATTGCTGATCTCAAATTACTTTCCAAAACAGACATCTTTTCTAGGCACCTCCCTCTCTTCACCATCCAGCAATGTGGTCTGTATGGTAGAGGGAGCACTCTGCTGAGAGGTTGGAGAGCATGATTCTGTCCCCAGCTTTTTTACTGATTAGCTGTGTTACAAGTCATTTCACCTTTTCAGACTTTGGTTTTCTCATCTGTAAAATAATGTTAGGAGAGATGCTTGCTTGGAAAGAATTTGAAAGAGCCCTGTGTGTTCTTTCTGATTCTAAAGTTCTTTGATTTCATGAAGTATTGAACTTCTATGTTCCCTTCCAACTCTATGATCAATGAAGTAACTTGAATAAGATTTGAATCCAGAACCTTGGCCTCATTCCTAGGACATTATTTTACAGCAGCTGACTAAGCACCAGAGGGGCATGAAGAGGAGGGCCTCTGTGGAGCCTGCCTTTTTGCATGGATTTAAACAACACCAGGAGCCATCCTTTTTCAGATTAGTTTTAGTTTTTCATTCAGCCAAGCTTTTGATTCACTTGATAAAGAAAAATAAATGGGTTGGATTTGATTTTATTTGATTGAAAAGATTTATTTTATATTTTTCCTGCCTCAGTGAACACTAACCAGCAGTTATTCATAGTCTAGTTACCCAATTCTGGGCCATCTGAGTTCTTGATTCTGCTTTCCTCTTCTCAGGCCCAATTTTTGGTAGAGATTTTACTTTTTAGGAAACAACACCTGAAGATAAACAGTGTAAAGGTTAGGACATGGACCTCAAACTGCTTCTTGTCAACTTTTCTTATTTGATAGGGTTCTACTATTGGAATTGTTCAGCATGCCCAAGGTTGAATTTTCGTGATATACCCCCATAAACCTTTCCCTCCACTACTTTTCTCCATCTCAGGGGAATGGCATGGTTATCCTTCTGGTTGGGTGTGTCAGAAATTTGCAAATCACCTTTGATTCTTTTCTCTTCCTCACCCCCTTCATCTAATCAATTTCCTAATGTTACTGGTTCTATAGCAAAATATATCTCAAATTTGTCCACTTTTTTCAATTTTCCCTAAATTCCTAGTTAAATTACATGCACAGACACACACACACACACACACACACACGTATGTATGCATTAATGTGATTATTTGTTTAATGTTTGTGTCCTCCTCTGACTAGACTATTAGCTCCATGTTGGCAGCCATGTGTCTGTTTCACTTACCATTGCACTTTAATGCTTAGCACTTTAATGGCTCAGAGCAGGCACTCATTAAATATTTGTTGAATGAATGAATTAAGTTAAGCTAATTTTAAAGTTAACCTTTGAATTATCTATGGACTTGATATCCTCTGGGCCTCTAAATGATCTACTTAAGACTTTCGGGTTCTATTCTTAGGTTCTTTATATTTTCTACAAGGAGTGCACAGAGCTGTACTTGGTATGAAGGACAACGCAACAGAAAAGACACGTTCTAGTTCTCCCAGAACTTGAGTTTAGTTTAAGAAGTAAAGCCTGCACACACAAAAATGTTGAATAAAAGTTCAAGGCAGAGTATAATTAGGTGTCTCAAATGAGTAGAACAGTTCATTTGCTACAGTTAAGGAGTGTTGTCTGTGTATGCTGAAGTTGCGGCCTTGAAACATCAAGGAGAAATTGGAGGCACTGATACTTGACCTAGATTTGGAAGAATGCAGAATGTAGAGGTCCAAGGGAGGGTGACATTCCTCCAAGTGAGAATGATAGCGTGAACAAAGATTTGGACTTGACACTTGACACTGAATGTTCATGTGAAGGTTATATTGGCATGAAGTGCATCTGAATGGAATTGTAGACAAGTCATGGGAAATGAGAGTGGAGGTTACAGTGGGGCAAAGTTGATCTTTTGAAAGGCAACATGCTATAGTAGGAAAAGTACCATATTGGGAGTTGGCATCTAATTGTGTGACCTTAATCAAGTCGTTTACTCTCTCCAGATCTCAGTTGTTTCACCAAAAAAAAAAAAGGTATGGTAAAGAGCATGCATCAGTTAAAGGTAGGATTACATCAACTTTTAGCTATTATATATTTCTGCAAAGGAGTTGAAATAGATAACAATGATGTGTCTTTCTGCTTTAAAATCCTGTGCTCTATGAAACAGACTATTTGGTTCTTGAATCCGTGGCTTGGGCTGAATGAGTGTCACTCACTGCTAACCAGTAGGTCATGGGAAACCCTGCAAACTAGATTAATGTCACTTAACTTTATCCTGTGAGGTAACCATAGGAAATACTTGATAAAATGGTTGTTTTTGTGAAGATTAATCCTGTACCACTATTTGAGAGAATGGGGAAGAGTTAGCCAAGGTGGGAAACAAGTCAGGACTTTTCAAAGTACTCCAAATGCAGGGTCACAAGAGCCAGGATTTTGGTGGTCACTGGGTTTGCAGGAGAATTTTGAAGCCTGCTTCTTTAGGATCTGGTAATGTCCTATAAAGAGATAATATAGGAGATAAAATACTCAAAGCTGGCTTTTAGATTTTAAGATTGAAAGGATGGTGATGGATCAATGGAAAGTGAGAAGTTGAAATGGGAAGCCGTTTTTCACAGAAGATGCGTTAATTTCTGAGCTGAGGGGTGGACATGTAGGTGAGGATGTCTTGCAGTGCCTACAGTTGTACAACCTGGAATGCACAGTTACAGGTTTGAAATTTATCAGATAGAGTAGATACCACTGTCAGTGGCCAGCTGAGAAAAGATCAGTTCTCTCAGGAGAAGAGTATATAGAGAAAGGTAAAGTGAAGTTCAAACTGAGCCTTGAACATCCGGTACAGTTGGAAGGGGAAAGCAGAGTATTCAGCAAAGTCCACAGGCCTGGTGGGGACAGGAAGGTAGGATTTTGGTGGTCAGCTCTGTAGGGGGCAGGTTATTGAAGCCAAAAGAAATGACTTTAAAGAAAGGAAAAGGGGTCAATAGCGTCAAATGTGCTAGAGAGGGCAGGCATTTGTGGACCATAAATATCTTTTATTTCCTCTTTTATACCATTAACCCCCATTTAGTTTTTTGATTGTTCAGGTTAGTTGCCTAGTTTTTGATCATTTTGTTATTTTTAAACAGCATAGAGAGAGAATTAAAGGAAAGGGAAGGATTCAACTATTTACCCCCCTATTACCAGGTGTAGGAAAAGGTTGGTGGGAAAGGAGCTTAAGACTCTCTGTTGCTAAAATAAAATTTGAATCCTTTGCACAATATCGGAAGCTATAGGGGTCTCTGAGCATCCTGGCCCCTATACTTGTTTGCTGAGTGACCATTGCCACGTTACCTAACCTCTCTGAGCTTGCCTACGACTTCATCTGGAAAAACAGAGATAACACTAAAGGCTTCCTGTTGTGTTTGTGCTGGTTAAATGAGAAGGTGTGCTTAGCAGAGACCTGATACCAAAAAAAATGCTCAAAAGAACATACTCATTGTTTTTGTTATTATTATCTTATTCTACTTGTTTTTACTGTCCTCACTCATAGTGCCACTAACAACTGAGAATTCAATGGAAAACTGTATTTAGAAAGTGTAAGCATTAAAGATTGTATTTTTCTTTCCTCAGTTTTTCCAAGAGGGACAGATTTCTTCCACTACAGTTTTGTAAGACATAAATCTATATGAAATGTAGACGGTTACTTGCTCCTGAATCTTCCCTGCCATGGGCTCCTAGCATTGATTTGCCTAAAGTGTGGTGACAAAACATACATGAGGAATGCTGAGGAAGGGGCCAGGAAATGCCACATGATAGGAGGAATGAAATTATTTTAGTCTCTCGGTTTGAAGTGTTCAACTGATACCGGAATGGGGGGAGTCATTCTGAAAGAAAAAAAATGTGTATATTTCTGAGAGCAAAGGTGCATGTGCTGACAATTTAGATTTTTGCCCAGAAAGATGCTGGCATTTTCTTTCTGGGGGCGGTTCTTATGTTTCCAACAGTGTTCCCACTGCATACCATGTTCTCTCCTCTTCCCACCCCCCTCCCCATATGTCTTCCTCTTTGTTTCGCCCACCCTACTCCTGGTTTCTTTCTGTCTCTCTATTCTCTTGTAGGTTATTTCCCTTCAGTAAGAACATGAGTCGTGTCATAGAACAGAGTATTACTTTCCCCAAACCCTGTTCTTCATCTCTTCAGCTGTTTCTTTTCTGAAAGTTCTGGAATGAGCAAGAGATCTGGGAAACAGTCTTTTCTACATATTCTATTGTACTTCTCCCATGTTTCTTTTTCCTCTGATAATTCCTTTGGCACCATCCTCTCTCCAACTTCCCCAAGCTTCCTCCCTCGTAACTCTTCCTTCCCTTTTCCTTCATGTCTCTCCATGAATTGGCTTTTCCCAGCCCAAGGATTATTTGGCCTTGGAAATCTTCATCACTCAAAAGCTAGGGCAGACAGAGAACTACATACAAATGGGAGGGAGCAAAGGAGTAGAGCTCTCTGAGAATGAGTTTGAACATGAGTAAAACTGACCTGAACAGCCAGATGCAGCTGTAGAGATGGCAGTGAATTATTTGGGACAAAGAGTTCCGATAGATGACATGACATGCAGGGGCTAGTTAACATTAGCTTCCACCCCCACCCCCATACAGGAGTGAATGTTAGGTTATTGCTAGCATGTTTGCGTTTCTTTTTTTGAAGCACAGGGTATCTAGTGCCAAATAAATGACAGAAAAAGACAAAACATCTGTCTTAGACTTTAGCCACATTCTGATTTCGTCTCTTACTCAGATGGAGACACAATACCCTGAATGAAAATACCATCATATTATGCTGTTTGATTTGTGTGAGAAGATACTTGTGTAGATAGAGGGTTTCACTGTTGGGTGATGAGGGAGACAGAGTTTTCTTCTGAATGACTGAATAAAGAAGAGAAAATAAGTAGATATCAGTTCTGTGCAAAGAAAAATCCAGAGAGGGAATTAATCACTATGAAAGTGATTCTCAAACTGGGAGGTTATTTGGACATTCTGACCAGAGTTACACAAGTTTGAAGGTGACTGTTGGTAATGGTGGCAATATCAAATTGTATTCCTTCCATCCATCCATCCATCCAATTTTTATTGAGCATTGGCTATGTACATAGCCAGTGTCAGGTGCTGTGTTTACATTTGCTTCCTGCCATTAAGGGATTCTCAATATTCTCAGTATTGCAGCACACACAAAGAACGTATGAACTAGCATTTCCCCTGTGGGCCTTTTCTCCACACTTCTCTTAAAATTGTCTTTGAAGCCAGAAACTGTAGCTCTCTGAGTGTCTCCTTAGGGATTAAAATGCCCACAAGACAAAATGCTAGCTTGAGATTTTTAAAAATTTGATTTAGTTTTTATTTTTAATATGCATGGAAAAACATTCTGATGCATAGGGAGTTCTAGGCACCCTTTGGAGGTTGGGTGATAAAATATTGGAGAACTATTGGACAGTGGTTCTCAAAAATTGGGTCTAAAAAACTGCATTGACTACCACATTCTAGTATTAGTCCTGCCCAACACACAATCCTGGGAGGGTTACTTAGTGTATCGTTCTTGGAGGACAACCTGAGTCATGGAGACTGCTGATTGAAAGCAAAATGTTTGCACTTCAAAGAGGTTGAAAAGTCATTTATTCAGGGCCAGCCCTGGTGGCCTGGTGGTTAAGTTCAGTGCACTCAGTGTTAGTGGCCGGGTTCAGATCCCGGGTGTGGACCTATACCACTCTTCTGTTAGTGGCCATGCTGTGGCAGTGACTCTCATAAAAGAAAAACAAGAGGAAGATTGGCAACAGATGTTAGCTCAGGGCAAATCTTCCTCAGGGAAAAAACACATCATTCATTCATTCACTGTTCAATCACCATTTTCTGGGTGCCACCCATCCTACTGGCTTTGTAAATACAGACATAAAAGACTAGGGTTCCTTCTCTTGAAGGGTTCACAATCTCCAATGACACAAGTGGCTGAGAAAAAAGCTGAAATACAAAGTGCAATCAGTTTTACATGAGGTTTTCCTGTGATGCTACAGTAAGAGCTGATATGAAAGATTAAGTGAGGGCATGCCTCTCCATGCCCAGGGGAAGGGGAGCATGTGGAGGTTTCTATGACCCCCAGTTTCCCCATTAATACATTTTAAGGCATAAGGCATCTTCAGCATTACATTTTTTCCTCACAAAACTATTATCTAAAGCTATTAATAATAGGAACATGGTTTGCATTTCCTAGCTTTTACTCACAGCCACCCCTCTCCCAGTAGTGATCTCAGCCCCAGGTCCTCCCACCTTGAGAAACAATGACCATCTGAGTTCATGTCTTTGTCACCATTTCACAAACTCTGCAGAAATAATGGGTAAAACATTGTGCTTTTAACAGGACTAATTATCATCATTATTGTAATAACAGGATTTATACATTTCTTCCAGTTTGCAGGATACTCTCCCATATACCTACTAGACTTTCCAGAGAGGTGAAGCAACATGCTGTAGTCTCACAGCTAATAAGGGAGACCTACAACCCGAATCACCTGATTCTAAAGCCCCACAGGACTAGGTGCAAATCCTTAACAATCCTAAATGCTTTTACTATACATCCCTGGTGAAATGAAGATCCACTGTGATGTTGTAAATCTACAGATCAATTGAAGAACTCATGGGGAACACCACTGACACATAGCCCAGAGGTGAAGACTGCTGTCTGGAACCATGGCCGTGGTATACAGCAGCAAAAACACTGAACTGGAAATCAGAAGACCTGAATGCCAGCCTACACTCAACCTTATCCTTGCACAAGTCACTTAGCTTCTTTGTGTCTTACTCCTTTCATCTGCAAAATGAAGGGGGTGGGTCAAATGATCCTAAGGTTAAGAGCATAGACTTTGGAGCCAGATTGCTTGGTTCAACTCCTGACTCTACCACTTTCTAATTGTGTGACCTGAAGCAAGTTAAGCTCTTTGAGCCTCAGTTTCCTCATCTGAAAAAATGGGGATGATAACTGTGCCTAACTTATAGAATTGTCATGAGTCTTAAATAAGTTAATAATTTTAAGTGATTAAACTGTGTGGCTTAGGGTAAATGCTATATGATTGTTTCTTGAATTTAAAAGAATTGGTCCCTTAGCTCTAGGGTATTCTGATTCTTTGAAGCTTAGTTATTACTCGAAATGGAAAAAGAATGTACAATTTACAGAGGAACTGGTTCAAAAGAAGAATGCTGAAATGGCAAAGAGTTATGACAACTTCAGCCGGAAACTTGAGAAAGGGATATAGTATAATAAATTAGCGGTTTCATTGGTACGGATGGAAATTCATGGGCAGAGATCTTAGTAGGGAATCAAAGGGAGGTGGTGTAATGCTCTGGACCTTCAAGAAACAAAGCAGAACAATTGAAGATAAGCAAGAAGCTCGAGTCTGGTCAAATGGCCTGTGGTGTCATTAAGTTCATTGTGTAGTTAGCAGCAGCTGGCTTGCTCCTCCACCCATTCCCATTCCAAAGCCTGTTCTGGTTCTGGGCTCCCTCATCCTGGCGCTGACAGAACTCAGGGTCCAGAAGTTGATGCTTCTCTTCACATATCTTTGGGCCCTCTTCCCTGAAATTTGTTCCATATATACTTGTTTGGTAACCATTGCTTGTTAAACAGAGACAAAATGAAAATATCCTGATTGCCTGCAGTCCGATTATTTGTAGTTTCCCCATAAATTGGTATACCCAAATAAATCCACACTATAAGGAGGCAGAAGCCTAAAAGCATCCATGTATCTGATCTGCTTGGTTTCCCTCATTCTTGGTCAAGCCCTGTCTCTTACTCATGCTGTGGCACAACCTGCAACTCTTAGCTGCCAGTTTAGCTTAAGAATCAGTTATTTAAAATGGGACCCTAAGTCTTGGCCTCCTCATCTGTGTGACAGAAGGACACCTTGCAAATGTGTTATGGTGATTAAATAAAATAAAATGTGTGAACTCATCAACTACAGCACTGCTACCCTCCTGCCTTACTCTTATTCCCTCTCACCTGTCCACCCTCCTTCTCCCTTCCCCTGCAACTTCCTTTCCTCTCATTTTTCCTTTCTTCCTTGTATTCAAAGGGACACAATTGGGTGACTAATTCCTGATCTGCTTTTTGGTTTCCACAGAAGGGGATCTGATCCCCCCAGGGGTCACTGTTTTCCTGAGGCCAGATAGTTACAATGGAGGAAAACTGAACTGGGAATGAGGCGCAGTCATGCCCAGGGAAGAGCAGTTTCAGAAGGGGCTTTTGGTAGGCACAGGCAGAAGAGATTGCAATGGCTATATTTGCATTAATCTTCCATCTCAAGGAGTTGTTTGCCTTTAACTTCTGTCTGAATTTACTGATTCAGGTGAAGGGAGAAAAAAGGAAGGAGGAAATTATTATCTCTTGAGGACCCACTATGTTCTAGATCCTATAGTAGAAAGTGTCAGGCAGTAATTTTTGGAGGCAGTGGTAGGGCCAGGAGCAGTCTCAGGATTCTTTAGCTTGCCTCTAGTTTCTGCTCCTCAGAAGCAGCCTGTTTTAGCCTCTGTGCAGGGAGTTTATGTTGGCAACAATCTTTGGGAGCAGAAATTAGAGACTAGGAGAGTGAGCTAGGGAAGGAGGGAAAGCCAATGGAAGGAGCTTTACTGAGCTGATGAGCCAGTGGGTGACTAGTGCTTGATCCCATCAGGACTTTGTCAGAGAGCCTTATGAAATGCATCTCAGAGCAGAGTCAAGTAAACATTCTCCATCTCACTTCATACTTCCAGTCTAACATGCCCACCTCTTTAATCTTCTGACCCCTTTTACAATATTTTGCCAAAGTCAGTCATTCCATCATCTGCCACCTCATTTGCTAGGCCACCAACCCAGGAGCTTCTTAGGAGTGCCTCTAGGAGGCTTTGCCAGGATCTTGCCCCTTAATTCACAGGAAAGTGCTCCCATGCCAGTAAATCCTATATCCCACTGTAGCCTACTCTGACTACCTCAGACTCCACTCCCACATATGCTCACTGTTTTCTGCAGGTCTATCTTAGCCAGGTCTTTCCATTGCATTTCCTTCAGTATGTAAGCTATTTCCTTCTAGCTATTTGCCCTTCTAGGGACTGTAGTTGTGTATGACCTGCCTCTAGTTATTGGCCTGGAGGGGATGAAGGGAGACAGGGGTACATATATGGGAGGAGAGGAGTCATATTGAAAGGCACCTGACTCAGATGAGGTCTTTGAGGAGTCTCTAAGTAAGGTCAGGTGTCCTTCCTCTGGAAAAGGGGGAGGAGCTTCTCTTACCTTCTAAAACATTTCAAGAGAATCCTCCCTCACTGTCTACCCAAATGTCTCATGTTTGTCTCAGGGTCTCATTTTTTTTTTCTTTTAGAATTTTCACATAGGAGATATTACAGGGTTGTGCATTTAGTCTCTTTTTGAGCATTGTCACTTTCATGGTTCCTGGGTCTGATTTTCAGCAGTGTGCCCTTGGCTGCAGAAGATGGGAGTCTCCTTAAACATGGTTTAGAAGCCTTTCTGGATTTCACAGAATGCCTTGAGTTGATAGTTGGCTAACTTGACCCTGTCAGTTTCTTTTTTCAAGACTTGCAAATATATTAGCAAAGCCACCTGCCCACATTTTCTTCAAATACCAGAGCCACCACACAACCCAATATACCACCCTCTACCTCCACCTCATCCAAGTCCACCACAGGTGAGAGTCTTAGTATTTGTGAAGCTAGTCCATGCTAGGAGTTACCATTACACCACTTACCTCCCAGCAGTGGGGTCTTTGTTGAACTCCATAATCCCATCTTGAGGGTCTGATTTCTGTAGCTATTCCTAATACCAATGATCTTATCCTGAGTTCCCTTGAAGGCACAGGCTTAGCCAAAGACTTCTATGCTTATATGTAGGTAGCAGTTTTTTTGTTTACTTGTTTGTTTTTTTGAAAGTGACCCTAAGGAACAGGAGTTAGGGACCAGAAGAGTGAGACAAGGAAGAGAAAGTTAAAACAAGGATACATTATTGAGTTGAGCATTTCTGAAGGCAAGTGGTCCTTCATCCTGCCAGAATCCTCTAAATCTTAAGAAATGTGTGTTAGAACTGTGTACTTAAAGACAAAAGGGGAAGCATTTATTTATAGGCTGCCATTTCCTCTCCACTTCGATTTGCGTATGGCAGTTCCTTCACTACTGTACCTCATCATGGCAGCAGAGAAGCCCCAGGGCAAGAAGCCAGAGCTGGACAGGGTGGGCCTGAGGTGAGGTGCTACATGAAGCTGGCTGAAGCCTGAGCACAAATGGTCACCACGTCCATGACTGGAAGAGCAGGGGAGGCCAAAGGATTTGAAGTGGTGCACAAGCAATGCCTGATACACAGCCCCAATTAAACAAACTGCCCATTTCATGCCTGCCTCGAAGCAGTTGCGCAACTCCAATTTCTCCTCCAAGCTGGCGAAACACAACCATGATGACAAAGCCACAGATCTCCAACTCCTGCCCAGCACTCCTGCTACATTTCCTACTATATTAACTTTCTCCTACTCCAAAATAACTTCACACTCTCTTCTCACTTCAAACCTATTACATCTCTCTCTCTAACTAGCACTCTCTGCTGCTAAATCCACCTCACACTTCATTGAGAAAATGAAATTATTCTGCCAGGAACTTCTTCATTTTCATGCTACAAAACCTACCTGAATTAGTACCCCTGCCTTCTGCCTTAACTCCAGGTACTGTGGATGAAGTCCACCCGTGTATTAGAGACCAACTCTTTACAAATAGCAAAGTCCTCGAGAAAGCACAAGAGCTTGACTCCAGATCTCTTGAACTCCTAAATTCTGGATCCCAGTTGTTTTGCTTTCTTGAGGACTTGTCCATTTCTCTCTCTCTACTATACCATTTCCACCAGCCACAAATAAGTTCTAATACCTCCTATATTAAAAATAAAAGAAAAACAAAAAATACTTGACCACACATCTTCCTCTGCTTCTGTCATTTTTCTGTTCCCTTTAGTAGCAAAATGTCTTGAAAGAGTTGGCTGTAATTGCTTTCTCTGCTTCTGCACCCCCCATGCTCTCCTAATCCATTCCGTTCAGGTTTTCATTCATACCACATTAATGGAAGGACTCTTGTGGCTCTTGCCATAGTCACCAGCAATCACCATGTTGCCAAATACAGTAGTCAGTCGATTGCCATCTTGTTCTCTTTGTGGCATTTTCCTCATTGAAGTACTTGCTTTTTTTGCTTTTCATGAAGCCACTCTCCTGTGATTTTCCTCCCATCTTACTGACCAGTTCCTCTCAATCTTCTTTGCTAGCTCCATTTTTTCCTCCACTTCTAAATGTTGACTGTCCAAAGGACCCTGTTTTGGGCTCCCTTATTATTATCATTATTGTTTTTAAATTTACACAGATTTCCTAGGTGACTTCACCTGGTCTATGGCCTTACATATCCTCTATATGCAGTGACTCTCAAGGATCTATCTTCAACTCAGACCACTCCTCAAAACTCTAAACTGACTATATAGTTACCTGCTAAACATTTCCTCACAGTATCTGGAAGGCAGCTAAAACATATCATGACCAAAATGGAAATTCATCTCCCCTTTCAAATTGCTCTCTCTTCAGTGTTCCATGTCTCAGTAAATGGGCAACCAGATTCACCTCATTGCTCGAGTTTTCCTAAAACTGCTACTTTTTCTCACTCTCACATCCAAACATAAGCAACAGCTATTGAGCCTGCCTTCTCATCATATAAATCAATTGACTTTCCTTTCCACCAATCACAGATCCAAGGTGCCAGCATCCTTTTCCTGGATCACTGCAAGAGACTCCTAGTTGCCCTCTGCACAGGGTAGCCAGAATGAATTTTTTAAAAAAGGAAATGAGATGATGTCGTTTCAAAATCCTCCGTTGGCCTCCTGTCACACTTAGAATTAGGTGTTAGAAACCCAACACCTTCCCGCCGTACTTTATCTGTTACTCTCTTTTCTCAGCTGTTGTATCCCAGCTGCATCCCCTTCCTTTATTTTCCTCAAATATGCCAAGCTTCTTCCTGCCTCAGGATCTTGAACATGCTCCCCCCTCTTCTTGGCATGTTCTTATCTAGCCAGCTCACTGTGTTGTTTAGAGCTTAGCTTAACTGTTCCTACCTATCCTAGACACTCTCTATTGTATGACTGACTAATTCTCTGAATAGCTAGTATTGTTACTATTTTATTGTCTCAATATTATGGTTGTCCTTTGTTTATTATCTATCTCTCCCTTTAGACCTAAGTATCAAGAGTCTAAGGTCCATGTCTAATTTGTTCATAGCTGTTTCTGAAACCCTAATCCCAGTACAGAATAAACTATATGTATATATATATATTATTTATTTAATTTATTATTTTATTGAGGTCACATTGGTTTATAACATTATGTAAATTTCAAGTGTACATCATTATATTTTGGCTTCTGTATAGACTGCATTGTGTTCACCGCCAGAAGTCTAGTTTCCATTCATTACCAGCCAAATGTGCCCCGTTATCCCAACAATATATCTTGAAGGAGCAAGTAAGTAAAAATTGTGCACTTAATTTACAAGAGCAACTTCAAGACAAATCCTGTAGTCTTGCTCCTTATGACCAGATTGCTGCCTGCCTCCCACCCCCACCCCAGGATCTCTCTATGTGAACATTCTAGGAGCCCCTACTATGAATAAGATGTTTGTTTGGTTAGGACTTTGCCAAAATAAATTTCAGAGGATGAAGGGTCTTTGAAGAATGATGATAGGATAGCCATAAGATTGAGGGCTTACTCTAGGTTTCTCTAGCCCTTCAGAAATCTGCTAGTGGAAGGAAGGAAATCAGGGACTTTAGTTCATGTTTCTTCAACAACTTGCTTTTTTACAATACTGTGAACCTTAGCTTAATGTACTGTTGGTGAACATTCACCAGGAAATAGTTCTGCCACTGAATTAAATACTTTCCTTCAAGGTCTTCAAGATGACTTTTTGCTCTAGTCAGTTTTACTTCTTAGATACGTTAGTGCCACTCCCTTTCCATCATAGCAAGTCCTGTTCACTGGTCTAGATCATCTGACAGTGCTAGAAAGGGCATGTCATTTTTTATTGGGGAATGTAAGAAAAGAAAGACTGCTTGGTTGAATTTGCCAGAACTGAGGAGCCAGATGCCCTGTGACAGATGCCAGGCTACAGGTGGCTGGAAAGTGACATAAGTCAGGGGATTATCCACATGAGAAGGTTATTTTTTTAATTAGACAAAAACAGGCTGACTCGACATTTACCTATGTCTCCATTAGTTCCAGAGGTTGAGACTCAGGCTCATCTTTTTTATCTTTGTCAGTTCTCCCTCCATACTGTAAGTGAACTACATCATTCCCAGGACCAGCTCTTTCCCAGCTTCACATAGGAACCCATGGTTTGGGTTAATTGTCCCCTCTATCCATTTAAAGGTACAAAAGGGAGCTGAACTGGAACTCTTCCACAATTCATGCAGTAGTGCTGTGGTTAACCAGTTTTGGTGCTTGCAGGCAGAGGCTCCAGAATCTTAATGGACAGAGCATCAATTAATGGGAGTGATTGCGCTAGCAAATTGCCTTCCATTTCTATGAAATAACAAAAGAATTGCCTTTGACCCTGTGGCCCTACAACAGCTACATTTCAAAAGGGACAAGTTAGCATGAGAATGGATTTCTGAAACAGATCCAATGTAAAGATGTCAAAAGTAGCTGTGTGAATTTGATATCTATGTTTTGGGCTTATCACAAGTTTTTATGCATGGAATAGAGCTCTTTAGACAATGAACAGAAATGCTCGTGTACCCTGTGCATTGTGCTGTGATGGTCTCCTATTCAAGTGCCACTGTTTCTCCTCTTACAATGATATGGTGAGAAACCAGAGTGTTACCACCAGTTTGGTTGTTTGGAAGGTCTTCTCTTGACTGGATTTCCATACATCATCAAATATTTATTAAAATTTTTTGGAGAATTTAGACATTTTTCTAAAAACAAACTATGTTTGTGCTTTGGAATTTACAACAAAGTACAGGGATGACTTATTGATTCTTGTCTGATTAGTGTGAATGAGTGAATTAAGGAGCAGGTCTCCACTAAGTGTTCATTTGAATGGGAAAAAGCAAGTGCAAATGAGTGACAGAAGGCACTATATATGTATTTATTCAGGGGATTGACTCAGGAAGCGAGTGGATCAGTGTGCAAGAGGAAGATAGTAGTGCTAGGTTGTACACAGGAGTGTCAGTCTCCTTTGTTGGATGGTGTGTGTAGGTCAGCCCCTGGCTTCTGGGAATGGGAGAAAGTGAGTGATGATGGTTGAAAGTGAATGTGTGTAAGTGATTCCAGTGTGTGAGTGGTGGATTGGGGAGGATTCATGTGAAAGCAGGTGTGTGGGTGAGTGGATGGTGGCCTCTCACCAACATCGTGAGTGGTTGAGACTTAGCATGTGTCTGAGCAAAGTAGGTGGGGCAGTGCTCTTGTCTATTTTAGAGTGGAAGGCTTGGTAGATAGGGCATCTTTAGTCATTATGCATGTGGCTGAGTTGGAGAGAGGTACTCAGTGAAGCATGTTTTCTCCTCTGTGTTTCCACTTACGGCATAAAGGGAACCAGTGATTGTACCCCTTCTTAAATTAAATACACCAAAGCCACGTTATCAGTGATAGTCCTGTGGTGCATTAACTTTCTCATCTCTAAGCTTAACCTCATGTGGCAGAGTTTGCCTACCAGGGATGTCACGTGGTTGACTAAAGGGGCTTCCAGATCCTTTTTAGAAGCTGCTGTGGGAGGCAGCATTATGATTTCTCTTATTTACATTTTAATCATCTCCAGTCCCACAGAGTTTCCTAGAGAAGCTTCCTAAGACCACAAAATACTGTAGGGCAAAGCAAGCAATTTATACCTGGGTGTAAGCCAGCAACAACTCCCTGCTTCTCCCGCTCACCCCACCCATTCATCTGTGAAACTGCTTCCATCCAGGTGTTTGCCCTTTTTTCCCTGGTTCTTCCTCCCTAGCACTTGAAGGCTCGTGTGGACTGTCACAGCTGATTCTCTCCTTAAAATACTCCTATTTGAGTTTCTTGAATGATCACTCTGAGAGGCTTTGTCTCCTCACCTTAAAAGAGGGAAAAGGAGGAGGAAGAGCAGCATGTGTGTAGTATGCAGGCAGCAGAGATGCTGTTCTGGGACCTGGAGTTCTCCCACGCTGTTCTGGAGAATTGCGCAGCAGCTAAATCCCTGCTAGGGGGTGGAGGGGAGAGAGAGAGAGAGAGAGAGAGAGAGAGAGTGTGTGTGTGTGGTGGGTGGAGTCCCATCCCAGAATAGGAGGCTTTGGTGACCATGTCAAGCATAGGGAGAAAGCTGTTGCCCATGAGAGGCAAAAGACTTTCCCATCCGTAAGGAAAAGCAAGGAGTCACCCTTTTAGATACCAGAGACAAAGGAGGTCCTGGAGGAGAGAGAAGAGGAAAGATAATAGAGAAAAAATGGGAGGGAAATGCCCCAAGGAGTACCCTTTCTTGTTGAGAGTGGTGCCTCAGTGTCTGACCTCAAGCCCCTGTACCCCTTCTGGGATTTGCTTACCTGTTTCTTCCTCTAAGGGAAACTGTGGCCACAGAGGAGACTACTGCAGAGGACAAAGAGATCAAGAGACTGATTTGCAGAAAAAGGATGGGTCTGTTTTCCACTTTGGATCCCCCACCCACCTGCAGGCTGGGCTTTCACCTCCAGCTCCAGTGCTTTTGTATTTTTCACTTGATTTATGGCAGTGAATGCTTACGTGGAGTGATTTCTGAGGGTGGTGCAGGGATGGGAAATCCTTAAGAATAAGTTGACCATCTGTTTTAAACAAAGGAGATGGTCTTGTCAGTTTTCTCACTTCTACTTCATTATCATTCAACAAATATTTACTGAATGCCTACTGGGTGCAGATTCTGTGCCAGGAGCCCTGTTGTTCCAGCTACAGAGTTAGGCACATTCACAAAGGTACATTCACAAACCATATTTAGTTTGTGATGTGATATTTTTGTACAGTTGGTATTATGTCATTTTACATAAGAGAAAACTGAGGCTAGGGGCCAGCCCCATGGCCAAGTAGTTAAGTTTGCGTGCTCTGCTTCTGTGGCCTGGGGTTTCCCAGTTCAGATCCTGGGCGTGGACCTAGCACTGCTCATCAAGCCATGCTGAGGTAGCATCCCACGTAGAAGAACTAGAAGGACCTACAACTAGGATATACGGCTATGTACTGGGGGGCGTTGGGGGGAAAAATAAAGAGGAAGATTGGCAACAGATGTTAGCTCAGGGCCAATCTTCCTCGCCAAAAAAAAGCATACCTTTAAAAAAAAATGCCTGAGGCTAATAGAGTAATTTATCCAAGGGTTGGTGATGGAAATAATATTCCAAGAAGGTTATTCTGCTTAATTCACGTAATTCTAAAGGTCTTTTCATTATTCTGCACTGTCTTGTTTTTACCTCAAATTAAAATTTGTTCTATTACCAGGAATTGCCATGTTATGCCTGTTTTCTGAGCTGCAGTATATTTTAGTCAGCCAGACCTGCTTATGAATCTCAGAACTTACTAGCTATTTAATTTGTATGAAACTGTCTGCACCTCAGTTTTACCAATTGTAAAAAGAATATATTAATTCATAATTTCAATGGTTTCTGTGATGATTGAGTGAATATATACACATACATATGTGATAAGAACTCACTCTTATTTTCTCTGGTTGCACAAGATTTTCTATAGTTCTTATTCTTATGATTGAAGAACAAGGATGGGCACGGTACGTAGAGGTGATGAATAGGAAGGACTTTCTCAGTAAAAAAGACCAAAGATTGTAGAACTAACACTACAATCTGTGGACAGGTTGGGAATAGAATGATAGGGATACTTGGCAGTTCTAAATCCTCTCTATTTTATGTCCTACTGAAGAATATTACATGACATTCATTCCCAGCAGACAGATTAATCCTTGAACTCAAATTGTGAAAAGGAGAATTTCTTTCATTGAAAGCCTTTCTTTCTACCTTTCTTTTTCACGTTCATCCCATAGCACTGTCTTTTGTCCTTCTTGAAAAATTCAGCCTTGATCTCTTATATGGTGTGCTTCTCACTGCACTGTCTTTCAAAGCATCTCATATTTCATCTGCTGTGGTCCAGTGTGACAGTGAAGTGCATGGCCTACTCAGCCATGGTCTCTCTGAAAGAGTAAGATATTGAACATCAGAAAAACATTGGGTATGATGCCTCTGTGAGATTACTGTGGGCCCTGGGAGCTTAGGGCCTTTTCACATTAGGTGCTTAGATTAGTACTGGCTTATAGTACAGCCTTTTATTTCAGCATCTTATTTAATTTCCATGTCCTCTATGAAGTTTGCTCTTACTTTACCTTCCCACACTGTGCTCTCCTGTTTCTAAACGTGCACAGTATATATTGCCTGTTGCATCATCCTAGTCTCACTTCTCTGTTTAATTAATGGACGTTTCTTAAGTTGTTTTATTCAAGACTTCGTATTAGGTTTGCTGTCGCTAGAGATAAATTAAATACACAGTATTCTTATCTCTGAGGAGTTTTCAACCTGGTGACAGTTTAGGTCAACTATCCATTGATACTTTAAGTTCTGTTATTTTTTTTTAATCCTACAGAAAGGATTTTGTGGCTGTTAGCTCAGTCATTTTGGACTCAGATCATTACGCACAGGGTAATGGTTCGGGAGTAGATATTGGAGAGGAAGTGAGCGAACACTGGAAGAAACACACCTCTGTCTTCACTTTGCATAGGAATCAAATTCTTCTGCTTTCATAAATCTTCTGGTTAGAATTGATATGAAAAATTATAGTGGCTTGAAAAAGAACTTGCTCTTATGACATCATTATGACGTTTGTTTTGCTTTGTCATCAGGGGGTCATATTTTGCAGTATGCTCTGGAGCTCATATAATCCTACATTGCTCATTTGAAATATTAGCGTTCAGGTTCCCTGAGATCATTCATTCAGAACATAAGCTCCAGATTTCTTAAAATGTTATTTTTACCTGCACAATAAGTAGCTAGTCTAATAAACAGAGAAAATAGTTCGAGGAGCCTTTCATTCCTTTACTTGCTCACTCATGTATTTATTGATTCATTTTACAATCATGCATGCATTCATTCAAAACATTTGCTATTTATTGCGTGTTACTTATCTTGGAGGGTGAGGAATGAAGGCAATTCTTTAACCTTCTATGCAAGTCTAGTCCTGAAAAGCCTACTATTATTAAGAAATTTGGTAGTTATAATTTTGTTAACTCCAGCCAGAAAGAAAAATATTTCTCAGTCGGATGATGTAAGCTTAACTTGAATGCTTTTAGATAGACTCCTGGAATTCGCTTTCTGCCATATCTATAGTATTCTAGGAGTAGCAAGTATGACATGGAGGACGATAACTGAGAGGCTTCAGAAACGTGAATGAATGAATACATACATAATAATTATTTTAAGAATAGTTTACCCTGTCGGGTCATTTTTAAAAAAAATTTGGCTTAGTCTTGTTAATGAGCGTTGTTGTCTTCTTCATTACTATCACCATCGTAACCTCCACCACTACCATCATCCATCAGTATTTAGCACCATAAGACCCATGGTATACCGTATCCTAGGCACCATGAGAATCAGAATATTTACTGAAAAGAGTGGACCACTGTTTCCAGGATCTTGGCAGCTAACTTAATTTTAACAATGTGGTTATAGTGCATAGAAACAGATTTCTTAGAGTTTTGAAATCTCTTGGCAAAACTCTTTACTTTGGTTTTCTAAAGAATTTGATGTTTTGTGTCGTAAAATATGTTCTCAGAACATTTGATCTTCTGAGTCTTTCTTATCCTTTTTGGCGTAAGTGGAAGGCTAGGTACCCTCCTAGAGTTTCCCGTTGGTCTTGAGATTAAGAGGCAGTATCAATATCGTTCATTGAAGTTCATAACCCACAGAATGCTTAAGACCCAGCAGGGCTCTGTGGAATGGGGTCATTTTACAGAGAAGATATGACCTCCTTTTCAAAGAGCTAGGAGTCTAGGTCAGCTTTAAATCGCAAGCATAGAAACAATATTTCTTAGAATCCCAGAATCCCTAGGGAAGCTATTTCTCTTCAGTTTCTCTAAAGAAAGAATGGTTCTTTGTTTAAAAATCTCCTTCTTATCAGGCCTCTGTCATGGACTATTTTTTTCCCACCATATCAGAGGAAGCATCTTACTGAATAGATCTGCTTTCCTCCTGTTTTCTGGGAATTATTAAAAGAGCTGACTGCAAACAGATTTTTACTGTCTCAGTGTGGACTTATATCAGGTAGCACCCAATAAGACTTGACAAGCTGACATCTCCTATCCATCAGCAGTGATGGGTGGAGGAGGGACAACAGGAAGCAGCAAATCTTATTCCCACCCACTTCTGAGAGACAGACTTTAGTTGAGTGATATAGGGTCCATTTTTAGAAATCTATCTAATTTCTGAGTTGGAGTTTTGGGCATTTTGCTTCCGGAATATAGGACTAGAAACAATACCCACCTTGTGAATGCTAAACAGAAGTTGAAAATTACATTCTCCTTGGGTCACAAAGGAGCACTAAGAATGAGTCCTTAGGAGGAAGGAAAAAAAATCCTTACAAAACACCGGTGACAGAGCATCTTAAACAGTCTGCATTGTTTTCCAGCCAGGCATTGTAACAACTCTGTGTGATTGGTAATGATGGCAAGCTTTTGTTCAGAAGAAGGAAAGATCTTGTAAGCGCAGATTTCCAAATATGTAAACTGTATAGCAGCAACTTTTATCCCATTCTCTCCTTACTTTGCTTTCTTAAGCATCAGTGATACTGATTTTAAAAAATGGCAAAAACTACAACCAAATTCTGAGTTGTTCACTTATGTAATTTTTGTTTACATGTGGATGTGTGAAATATTAATGAATGTGACTTCTTGTTCTGTTAAGAATATGTTAGAAACACTGATAGCTCGTTCTTAAGAAAGAAGTAATTCATGGCTGCTCTTTCTTTGGAAGAATACAATTTGCTTAGACAATTTTCAGGATAATTAGATTCTATGATTCTTTTGGAAAGAAGTTGGTGCCTCTTTAGGTGGAAATCATACTGACTGTCTTGTGTAAGCTGGGGCCCTCTTGAATATTGAGGTTTAAAGCCCTAAGGTCAATGTTCTTTGAAGATCATTTGCTAAAATTATCAGGACTAATGAAAATGGAGATTTGGTAGAATGAAATCATCAATGTCTGCTAATTATGTTTGCTAGGAGCATAAAAGTAACATGTCAAGTGAACGGGGAGTGGGAGTAAAAAAGTCATCTTATTAACTTAGAACGGCTTTCAACCAAGGATGTTAAAAGAAGTACCTAACATTTCTCAAATGCATTGTAAAAGTTTCATTTCTTATTGACTCCCTGTTACCTGTTATACTTTTTTAAATTCCTTGTATTCTACCTATGTTTTAATTGTTTGCTATTTCATTATCTGAGTCTAGATGGTAAGCATCTTGAAGGGAGGACTCTATGCCATTTATCTTGGATTTCTTATATTGCTTAGCACTTTGACTTGCACACAGATATGCTCAGTAAATATTTATTAAAGTGAACTATGTTGAAATGAAAAAATATTTACACTGTAAAATATTCTGAATGTAAGTTAGGAACCAAGAGAAACTGTGTCCAAGAACTGTTTGAAGATGTGAAGGTGACTGGAACCTTGGGAGACAGTAACCATATTAACTTAGGGTTTAAAAGTTTGAAGTTAGAAAACATATAACCTATACTTTGTGGAGAGATATTTCAAAAACTGATAGAAAAGATTGACTTGACTTGATGGTCAGAGACTCTAAAATATCCTCTAAAGATATAATTATAATGAAAACAAAGCACACTAGGTATTTCAACATACGTTTTAGGTATATATTCAGTGAGTTTTGACAAATGCCTTCATGGGTGTAACCTACACCTCTATCAAAATACATAATATTTTCATCACCAAATTTTGCCTCATGCTCTTTCTGGGTCAATCCCTACCTTCGCCCTCAAAGATAACTGCATCAGTTTCTTTCACCATAGATTAATTTTGCCTGTTTTAGAACGTCATATAAATGCAGTTATATAATTTATATTATTTTGTGTCTGACTTTCTTTGCTCAATATAATATTTTGAGATTCACCCATGTTGTTCCATTTATCAATGATTTGTTCCTTTTTTTAAGCTAAGTAATATTCCATTGTATGAATATGTTAGAATTTGTTGTTTTCTGTTGATGAACACTTGAGTTGTTTCCAGTTTTTGGCTATTATGAATAAAAACACTTTGAACATTTTTGTTTATGTCTTTTTGTGGACATATGTTTTCATTTCTCTTGGGTAAATACCCAGGAGTAGAATTCTTGCTTCATAGGTTGGGTTTATGTTTAACTTTGTAAGATATGGCCAAACCATTTTTAAAAGTGGTTATACCATTTTATATTCCCACGATAAATGTCTGAAGGTTTCAGTCAACAGGAATGTTATAGAGGAAACTGGAAGTCTGAAAGCGCAAAAAGGGAATGCTGAGAAATAATACCTACAGGAACAGTTATTATTCCTAGAGCTAGGGTTGTTGTTATCAGAATTCCGAAGATTAGAAGAAGATATAGTCATGGTGCCCCGTGAATCTGGTATGATACTTAGAGCTCCAAGGAGGACGTAATTCCCAACCTCTCTTGTTACTTTTAAGTCACTGACACTTTTCTCTGCCATCAACATTCTGGTTACTGAGTCCATTCCCTCGGTATTTTTTATTTTGGCTATTATATTTTTCAGTTCTAAAATTTCCATTTTAACTTTTGTTTCAAGGGTGTTCATGATTGCTCGTTTGAGTATTTTTATAATAGCTACTTTAAAATTTTTTTCTGATAACTCCAACACATGTGTCATTGCATTATTGGTGTCTATTGCCTTTCCCCATACAAGTTGAAGTTTTCATGGTTTTATGTATGCTGAGTAACTTTGGATTGTATTCTGGATATTTGGAATATTATGTTATGAGATTCTGAGCCTTGTTTAAAGCTACTAGTTTGGCAGTACTCTAAATTCTGGTGTTCTTCCCAATCTGCCTCTTGATATTTGATTCAGAGAACTCAAATAGCTGTTTCATGCATTCTGTCTAGGTTTTATAGTTATGTCCAATGGGAGAAAAAATTAATCATATGTTTACTGTATTTTACCTGGAATCGGAACCAGTAAGCTTGAATTTTGAAAGCATACATTCACAAGATAAAAGAAAATCCACTTATTTATGTACCTAGGTTTATCATTTATTATCTGGTTACCACCATTAGAATTTGAGCTTCACAAGGACAGGGATCTTTGTTATATTAACAATGAATCCTTAGTACTCAGAATAGTTTCTGAAATGAAATAAATATTATAAGCATTCAAGAAATATTTTGGAATGAATGAAAAAAGCTAATAAACAAGAATACACTAGTGTACACTGAACACTATTGCAAGAAGATAATTAGAATGACCAATATTTGTGACCTTGTACAAGTTGATTAACCTCTGTGTGTATGTATCAGTGTTTTCTTTTATGTAAAAAGGAAATGATATTTATTTCACAGGGGAAAATAAAATATGTAAAGTATTTAACACATGGTTGGTGCTCAAAAAACCTATAGATTCAGTATTTACTTTCCACTCTTCTTCAATGCAGAGACAATAAAGATAGCTTTTAAAATTTGGAGCAAGAAGAATAACTAAATGATAGGCTCATTTCATGGGACAATTGGTTTTATGTAAATAGATGATGAATGAAGGCAGAAATACTCCACTCTTATTTCTCTTCTATCTTCTCTATTAAGGAAAAGGATCTTCAAATGGAAAAGGATAATGTCATGGGCTTTGAAGTTATATTGGTTTCATAGGGGACTTTTCTTAACCTCCCTCAGACCAAGCCCAGTTCTCTCCATAAAATGAGAATAATAATACCTACTCCCACAGAGCTGTTTTGAGTGTAACAGGATAAAAATTATGGATGTGAGGGGGAATGGGAGGACATAGGCTCTTCTTATTCTCCAGCCTGTCAAAGAGCCAGCTCAGTTCCAAGACCAATTCTGATGGTAAATAGGTAACCTTATTATTTTTGCTCTATTGACATTTTGGTTCTGTATTCCTGGGCTAAGTTTGACACAACTCTGCCTGCTGAGTCACAGCCTACTTCACCTTGTTCCTACTGCATACAGCCTATGACTTCTTTGGTGCCTGCATACCAAACACCACATCCATCAGGCTTCCAGCGTTGCTTGGAAATCACCTTGGATCCACACCAGAGCAACTCTGTACCACAGCTCTTTGGGAGACCTGGAAGCCTGTTCTTCTCACCCATTGTTGCCCAATAGTCTTGTTCAATATTTCACCTGTTACCAATTCTCAGTGCATCATTTCTTACCAAAGAATTTTATCTCTTTCATTTATTCTTTTCTGGCATTGAATAGGAATATCCCTAATAGCATTTCCTAAAACCTAAATTAGTCAAGTTTTTTCCACTCTGCTGCCCACCAAGCATCCATATTTTATACATCCTCACCGCCTCCATCTCACCCATGCCCTGCACCAAATAGGTGACAAGTGAAAATGTCAGGCTTTATGACTGCCACACAGTGATGCAAGAGATCTGGTAAGCATTCAAAAAATATGCCTTGACTGCCTTGATTTAATTGTTCATTGATACAACACTAATGACCTTTTCTTTAGACTGCTACAACATTTTAAAGACTATGGGAAGATGCTGTTAATGTCTAGGAAATTATATAAATGTGTAGCAAATGGACAGCTCTATGAGTATCTTCAGCTCAGTTTTATTGCTCTTTGACATCATAGCTGTTGAATTCAGGGAGAGGATGTAGGGAGTGAATATGGAAAAGGGACCAGAGTCTTCCTCTCCAAAGTCACAGGCCATCATTTAAAATATGTCCTTTAGAGAGTGTGAGGAGACCTGCTGTGTTGTCTAGTGTGGAGATCTTCTGAGATGCCACCTGATGCCAGGGTAGATCTACTATTCTTTAAATGAATCTCTCTAGGATGAAGAAGGAGCTACAGAGCCTTAATTAATAGGGTGAGAGTGACAGGATTGATATTTGGTAGGTTCTTCAGGAATGAAAACAAAATGAGACTCCCATTTACCATCTCAGAAGGAAATGAAGGCTAAGGAGCCAAACCCAAACTATAAGAACATTTTCATTATTATAATCTTGTCTTTTAAAAATTCATCCCACTTATTTATCAGCCCATACTAATTAAGAAAATATCGTTGAACAGAGAGGAGCTTGTATACTGGTCTTCATGGGCAGCAAGAAGTGAAGGGTTGGAGAGACTGATTTTCACTCCTTAGCCAGGCTTGAGTGAAGAGATTTTACAAGAAATAATGAATGTGGTGGAAGTTCCTAAGAGGAAAGGAAAGGAGACTGCATCCTAGGAGCCTGCATCAAAGGGAGAGAAGACAGCCCTGGGAGCTATCTGGGCCCAGAAGGATGCCCTGCGAAGTGGCAGGCCAAAATTTCTCCCACTATAGTTGACTGCCAACCTTTTGTCTCTGTAACTCTGAACTGAGGCAAGCAGGGGTCACAGAGCTCTGATGGGAGCAATAACACAGATTCCAATGCAGTTGTGTGCTGAAGGAGATGCGCCTCCTGGCTTGGGGGATTTGGTAAATCTTCATAGAGAAGGTGACATCTAAATTGGGATTTTAAGGTGGTTAGAACTTTGATGATCTGAAAAGGAGTGGAGGGTTAATTCCCAGCTCAGGCTAGAGGGAGAAGTGTCTGAGACTTATTTGGGGGAATACTGCTATCCAGATAGCAGTACAGCATACAGCTGGCGCTTTAGATCTGTGGGAAGCATGTTGATGTACTGGAAAATATGGTTAAATAATGAGTCTGCTTTGGCCTTTTAATTTTCTCTACTGATTGAGTTCTGCTTAGGTCACTAGAAGAAACTTTATTTCATTTGTAACCATTTAGTCTCCCACGGGGAAAATATGAGTTTATGCATTTTTCTTTTGATCTTGACAGTTAGTGCAAGAATATGATCGTACTGGAGGATGGCACTTCTGATGTCTATTCAGTATTTAATTCTAGCACTAATCCCTGCTTTTACTCAGCCTTATTGATCCTCAGCCTTTTGCCAGTTCCAATATATTGCTGTGAGCAATGAGATACCAGAAAATTCTGTTAGAGTCATCAAATCAAATGGTTGGAAGGGACCTCTAGAGGTGGTTGTGCCTCTAGGTAGATGATTTCCAAAGCCCGGCGAGAGAGTTTTTTATTGTCTCCTTGAAGCACTCTAGAGATGGAGACTGGCAACCTCGCTCAGGTAGTTCTTTCTAGTAATTAATCAGCTGAAAGTTTCTTCCTTATGTCTAATTGAAATCTTTTCTGATGTAATTTAATTTATTTGCTCCTGTTTTGTCCACTGTGGGCCTGGATAGCAAATGATTACTACATCATTCCTAACACTCTTCGTGAAGACAAGCTCTCATCACCTTTCTGCCCCTCCTTTATAAACTAAACAACTTCAGTTTCCTGTATTGTTCATCAAAAGGTTTATTTCCATGTCTTTAGTTATCTTTATTAAGGTTCCCTGAACTCTTGAGTTTCTCTGCGTTCTTTAAAAATAATTACTATAGTGAACAGAATAGTCTGAGTGTAAAATACTGGGAGATCTCGTTGATGGCTTTCAGTGTGAAGAAGCTCATGAGCCATTTTCAGTGGAGATAAAAATAACTGATGCTAGGACCAGGTTTTAGGTAGTGCCATGGGTAACACAAGGCATTTTTATTTTTTATTATTGTTTTGACAGACTTAATATTATTTTAGTATACCTACATTTCTTTGGAATCTTTGTGGACATGGTCATATGCCTTTCTGTCATGAAATTACTTTTACATTCTAAACCTAAAGAAGACAAGGCACTATGCCTTATATTGTTCATTCATTTTTTTGTCTAATCAATTTGGGAGTGTTTCGTCTAATGTATTTTAGAGTACTTTGTCCAAAGAATCTGAAATGATGGTTACTACAAGTAAGTGTAAGAGTGTATGGCATTTATTTCCTTATGAAACAACTTTGTGGTTTATAGTGAGGTTAAGGAGATAATAGGTAATGGGGATAAGCTAAGGTGGGAGAGCAGGGGAATAAAATTCAACATTCATTAGATGCCTCCTCTATGTAAAGCACTGTGTTTCTTTCTCTACTGTGTAAGGTACTGTGGCTATACAAAAATGGGTAGAGACAGGGCGTTACCATTAGAGGAAAGGTAAATGAATGGATAGGATGGTCAAATCAGGGTATGTTTGTGTGATGACACTGTAGCGCACCTGGGTGCTAGAGAAGGAGCAATCTAAGGAAGTATCAGTTTGGGGATATTCCACTGAAATAAGTCATTTGGCTTTGATTTATCAGGTGGAAGGAAACTGGCTCCTCAAAATTTGAGGCTAAGTAAGAGATGAGGAATGAAAATACCAGTGACATGCATATTACTTATAAATGGGAAAATAATTGTAATAATGGTTAAAAATTTTGAGCTTTTACAATATTCCCTGCAAAGTGTTAATAAGTCCTTTTCATGTATTAATTCATTTAACCCTCACAACAGTGCTATGAGGCACATACTGTTTTATCTCCATTTAACAGAGACACAAACATGGAAGTGAATAGTGAGAAGCAATACAGGGAGTGGTGAGTATGAGAGGTAGGGAAGGAGTTCACTTGGAGATGCTTCCAGTAGGATTTAGTGAGGTGAGGGCACTAGATTAAGTTGGTATGTGGCTGCTTCTTGGGGTTGGGATGGCACTGGGGGATGATGTGATGACCAAGAAGGACTGTAATGCTGCAGGTGTTATTTCCTCATATTTCTGAAAACAGATGAATGCAGAATAAGTGTTATCTGTTGGTTGTGTCAGCATTTGGTTTGAGTCTTCAAGAGATGCTGAGTAACTGCATGTGCAGGGATTAGCCATATGAGCAGTGTGTTTCACAGGGTTCAGATCCTTCCTCTCTTCATCAGCCCATGCCCTTCCCCTCCGTTCTTTCTCTTTTCTCATCTAGGGTTGTGTTCTCCTCTAAGACTCCCTAGAGGCCATTTTCTCCTGGCCCCAGCCTTGGCTCTGCATGGCTGTGGTATGGCTCCCTATCTGGCTCAAATCCTCCTCACTGCATCATACCCTTGAGCGTAAACATCACTCTTGGCCTCCCAGTCTCAGCATCAAACCTTTCCTAACTGAGGATTGCAATGCCTTCTTCTCTTCCCATAACTGGATATGCCACCCTCATGACCCCATTATTACTTTCTTCTCTCTCTGATGAATCCCTGCCTGACTTTCATTTCTCCCTAGCCTTCAGACCTCCTCTCCTACTCCCCACCCCATCTTCACTCACCCCTAGCTGCGTCCCAGCTTCTCCTTCTTGTTGGATGATAGAGACAAGTGAATGCATGAGTTTGTGTACCAGGTAGATTTCTGTATGAGTCTAAGTTTGAATCTGAATGTGAGTGAGAATGGAAGTGAATATGCAAGGATATGTATAGAATTAAGCGTGTATTTGTGCCCATTTGTATATGTGTATATTTGTTCCCTGGGTGGGAAGAGGCAGCTGGGAGTAAATTGATTGAAATCAAAAAGATCCTGTGGTCAACCTCACTTAAAACAAAGAAAAGGTTAACTGCACAAAGATATACATAAGAAGGTGATTGTCCATTTGTTTTGTAAATTGAGAACATCTTAAATTTCCATTATGAGAGGAGTGATTAAGTTTTGATTAATTATTCAATAAAATATCATGTTGTTTTTTTTTTCTTGAGGAAGATTAGTCCTGAGCTAACATCTGCCAATCCTCCTCTTTTTTCTGAGGAAGACTGGCCCTGAGCTAACATCCATGCCCATCTTCCTCTACCTTATATGTGGGATGCCTACCACAGCATGGCTTGCCAAGCGGTGCCTTGTCCGCACCCAGGATCCGAACCAGTGAACCCTTGGCTGCCAAAGCGGAACATGCGCACTTAACCACTGCGCCACCAGGCCAGCCCCAATAGTATGAGTTTTTAAAGATATTATATTACATATTCTTACTTGTGTATGTATAGAGAACAAGATGAAAGTATTAATTGAAAATAGAAGGTTAGAGCAGTTGTATGTAAGGTAATATGTATTTTTATTGTATTTGCATATTTATCCTTGAAAACATCTGGTAAAACTGCTAAAATAATAATGTGGTTACCTCTAGAAGGTGAAATTATTTTTCTTAACTGCATTTTCTGATTCAACACAGTGAACATGTAGTATTTGAATAGTAAAAAATGTAAAGTTGTGAGATGACAACAGTATTTTAGGAGAGACACTAATATGAAGAGTGGGCATTCAGGATGAGGTCCACTCTTGGAACCAAATAAGGGAAGCGTTGGAGGCCTGTTAGCCTTTCTCTCCCTCCTTCTCCAGCTGGCCTTATGTGTGTGGGATCACTTAAAGAAGAGCCTACCCACTGCACAAAACCTCTCTAAAAGTCCTGCCCCATTAGAAATTTATTTGAAGTAATAATTAAACCCCTGAGAAGGCAAAGATTTATCAGTGATTCACAGGGTATTTTAGTTCATAAGGCACCTTTGTGCAAATTAGAAAAAGGTGTTCAAAACACTTTATTGCCATGTGCTGGAAAATTGTCGTAATGAAAACACTAATTGGCAGTATTCATGTTATGATGACCCTCCTGCGTGTGTACAGGGCCCTTCCTGCACACTCGTAAGCAACGTTCCTTCACCACGGGTGAATTAGTAACGTGTAGATTGCTCTCCTACTCTGGCTGAGACCTTAGTTCTAAGGAATGGGAGTATTGATGAGCACATGGTATGATAGGAAGGGAGGAGCAAACACTGAATTTGGAACACCTTGCAAAAGATGGCTGGGAGAGTTCTGAATCCAGAGACTTTGGACAGCCTGAAACAACATAGGGCATCAAACTAAGGAGAAAGCGGGACCAGGGAAAGAAATGAGAATCCAAAAGCTGTACTTCAAATTCCTAATGCTGGCCAGTGGGCTCCTGTGTTCATGAGCGCATAGGAAGTTGTCCTTTAATTCTTGTGGGGCCGATCCTCATGGGCTTTAGAAGTGAGCTGAATCCCTGGTTTATAATGGAGGGCATGGATAGACTTGTGCTAATGGTGTGTGGAACCCTATGGAGGGCAGATTAATGGAATCTATTCCTGTATTCAAATTAGAATGGTCATTTAACAGCTGTGCTTCTTGGTTTAGTTTATATCCACTTATGACAGTCTCCATTCTAGATGTCTTCATCTATCACTCATGCAGAGACATTCCTGATCTACTGAAGTCAGGGCATAAGAACAGACCAGGAAATAAACAGATCTCTGGGCAAACAGATGCCATGTGCTTGCTCTGGCTGTTTTGTCATATGATGGAGCTCTCCTTGACTCTGGGCAGTTTTGATTGTTAACAGTATATAAAGTTATCAAATAAAAAGTGAATACCTTGAGATTCCATCTTCAAGGGAAAGATCTTGGGGAACATATTTTTGAAATAATGAAATTACTATGGACATTTTAACAATTATAATTCTGTTGCTCTGGATGTGACGGTAGTAGCTGAAGAAGGATCGGGCTAAGGTCCCATGGGAAACAGTTCCTGAGAATGATAATGGAAGAACTATGATGTCCATGAGAGAGATCCATGAATTATAAAACACTCATTTTACAAATCTTAATTAATGTAATTATTTTTTGGCAAATTGCTGAAGTTCTATTATTGCTAAGATTATTCAAATAAAAGAAAAAAACCTTCTTGGAGTTTGTATTGATCAGCATTGATTTGTGTAGCAAAGACTCTAAACTTATTTGGTAGAGGAGTTGCATATGAATTTTTCAGGAGGTCTTTAAGGATTCTTCTCACTGCTCTTGTAAACTTCTACTTTGTTTTGCATTTGTCTTTCATCCAAAGCACCCTGAACTGAGGTTGTGTTCAGAAGGATGGGTAGAGTTCTTGCCTGGATCTTTGAGTGCTGGCCTTGAGGAAAAACCACAGGAACTGGTGACAGCAGTTCAACATACATTTTAGCTGTGTAGTTCTGGGCTTCTTGGGTATGCCAGCCTTCACCACCAAAACAACCTCCACTGTGATCTGGCCTGGATAGTGCAGTTGTAGTAAATTCAGTTAGAGTAGGCACTGCTAATGCAGTTGGTGAGATGAACTTAGATATTTACTAGACCAAAAACCCTGTGATAGGCGAGAACTGTGTCTATTTTGTTTGCCACTGAATCCCCAGAGCCTAATACGTAATAGTTGCTTGATATTAGTTAAATGAATAATATTTGTTAAATGAATGAAAAAATATTCCAGAGGAGGCCAGTGGGATGCTTGAGCAGAACTTAAATAGAAGTTATTACTTTGATAGGGTTGTGATGACCCTGTGAATTTTTAGGCTCTCAGTCTCAGTTGTATAGTTCTCTCAGAGTTGATCAGAATCAGAGCAATAACCCATCCTAGCTAAACTCATAGGAGACTCAACTGTAAAACAGATGCCAGTTAGTAATATAGATTTTGTTATCAATTGTTCCATAACAAATCACCTCCAGACTTAGCAGTTGAACATAACAACCAGTAAGCTAATAGTTTTGCCATTTGAGAAAGACTGGGCAGTGCTCTTAGCTCCAGGTGGCATCAGTTAGTGTTTAACTAGAGCTAGAGGATCTAATTCCAAGATAACTCACTCACATGGCTGGCAAACTGGCGCTGGATGTTAGCTGGGAGTCACCAAGACTCAATTCTCCTCCATGTGGGCCTCTCCTCTTGGCTACTGGGGCTTCCTCCAAGCATGAAGGCTAGTTCCACCTGGCACAGTGTCACTTCTGCTGTATTCTCTTGGTCGAAGCAGTCACAATCCCAGCCCAGATTTAGGGGAATAGAGGGGAATAAGAAGCAAACCACCTCTTGATGAAGGAAGTGATAAAGAATTTTTAATGAACTCTAAATATTCACTGAACAATATCTTTTAAGAAAGATTTTGTACTGAAGTTGATTGTTGATTATATTCTCTTTCTTGTAGAAAAGTCCCACAGTAAGCTAAATTACATCGGTCAAGAAGAGGGGTATGGTATTTCGCTTCCTTAAAATTTCTATCAGTTCGCCTTTCAAACCCTGGCAAATAAACATTCAATCTAAGTATAAAACCAATGTATTTATAATGTAGATGTCGTTTTAAGACAAGTCCCAGTGTGCTAACATCCTCCACCCCACCTCCCCACACAGACTGCATATTGCTGCTCTTCAAAGAGCTCCTCTTCTATTGAAATGCTGGAGCTGCCACTCTTTAATTATAAGACGATTCCCTGGTACCTTTAGAGACATAGAAAAAGGAGTGAATTACATGGTCTGAGGGGCTGGTGTGACTGAAGCTATGACGTATCCATCTCAACTCTAGTCTTACCTGTCAAATGTATTGCTACCTGCCAAAAACAAAAAATTGGTTGGTTGGTTGGTTTTTGATGAGGAATTGGCTCTGAGCTAACATCTGTTGCCCATCTTCCTCTTTTTGCTTGAGGAAGATTGTCCCTGTGCCAGTCTTCCTCTATTTTGTATGTGGTGTGGGATGCTGCCACATCGTGGCTTAATGAGTGGTGTGTAGGTCCCTGCCCAGGATCTGAACCTGCAAACCCCAGGCTGCTAAAGCGGAGCGTGCCAAATTAACCGCTACACCACCAGGCCAGCCCCTTGGTTTTTTTTAAGGTCCTTCCAGGTGAACTTCTCCCCTCTACAGTGCTAGAAAAATCACTGGCAACTTCATATACGTTGGTTTTCCTTTTATAGGTTTCAAACAGACAAGTTTCCTTTGTCGCTTCAATCTTTCTTCAGAGATTCCTGTTAAATAAGTTGTATATGGGTATTCGTTTTATTCTTTGCAGATTTCTTATATTATTAGAGCTACCTCGATAACTTCCAAGCTCTGCTTACTCTGATGTAGGAGGCCCTAGTAGCAACCATTTATTAATTATGTATTGGTACCAGGCAGTATGAATGTGTTACTCTGTCCCCAATCTGTAGCACAACACCACACCATGGGTATTTGGGGAGAGGGGACCTCTGAGAAGCCAGCTTGCCCAAGGTCTGTGCAGTAAATGCCCCAGCAGTGGGGTGTAAGCTCAGGTCTTTCTGACTCCACTGCCTTCGTGGTGTTTTATGCAAGCCCACATCAGCCATGATAAGTTGAATTTTACTAATTTACTTCTCAGAGTCAACTTATCTCCCTTTCTTGAGTCACTTGGTCTTAGCCCCTAATAAGCTGATTTAATGAGCTGTGGTACTGATTCCACTTGTTAAAAATGATACATAGATAGATAATAGCAATAAGAAAATTGGAAACAAAAGAAAATTCACTTATATCCCCACCACCGTAACACAAGTATTTTAATTTTATTATAGCCCTTAACCTTGTACATACTATTTTTATGCAGTTGCCATCACAGTGCACATCTAATTTTTCATTAGTTTTTCAGACAGCAGTTTTGATGGATGAACTTTTTCTCAAGTTTCTACATATTACAATAATAATTTTTATTTGTTACAATATTCTATACAGATGACTAAATTCTTTTTGGTTTTTAAAATATAATTTTTTGTATATAAAAGTAATATGTTTATATTATAGAAACATTTGGAAATTTACATAAGCATGAAAAGAATACAAAGATTTTTATCACACCCAGAGGTAATACTGTTATATTTTGGGGTATTTTCTTCCAGGCTTAAAAAATATGTTTTAAATATTTTTTGTTTGTATGGACACATGTATGTCATTGTATTGTATACAAAAGTGGAATCATGCTATCAAAACAAAAACTTCAACTAAGATTTGCATGTCTTCACAAAAGGATTTCTTTTTCCTGATTCTTTGCTTTTCTATAGGGAACTCCTCTTTTGGGGGGTTTCACTGTTTCCGCAGGTAGGAATTTCTTGGGAATTTGAGACATTCCTAAATGTAAAATCACTTCCCCTCACATCAGGCTGCGTCAGTACAGAACAGCATGCACCTGCATCCTTTAGCAGCACATGTTATGCATTCATTGCCTCATAAACCATGGAGCAAGGCCAATAATGATGTGGAGAGGTGACCTCCAGCTAAACACTGAAGCTGGAAGAAATGGCGCTGTTCTGTGCAACTGTGGTTATATCTGAATAATGTCCCAGCCTCTCACTTAGGAATGCTACAGTCCTAGTGGAGGAGAGTGGGTAGGGTCTATTTATCATCCTACATGTGAGATAAAAAAGTGAATCTCATCTGTGACTTTGTTATATATTTCAGAGTCTTATGCTGAATTGGGTATGGACACTTAGTATTCAATAGGAGTAAATACTGTATAACATAGCAAAATGCATTTCCTAGGATCAACATTCTCTGCTTTAATTAACTATGAAGCAGAGGAGTTGGTGCGGGTTCACTGTCTTTTTGTTCCATACAGTGAAACATTTTTAAAATGCGGAAATCTTTAAATGCACAGGAAAATACAGAAAATACTGTCTCAGATACCATGCTTTCACTGCACAGATTTAATAGATGTTAACATTAGCCATATTTACTTCATATCTCTTTAAAAGACAATATTTCATTGGTCAGTATATCCTCCCTAAATGCAATCTTGGAAAAAAACCTTTGGGGATGAGAAGTCTGGGGGCCAGGCCATCCTTCCAGCTTCTCCACTCTAGTTCCTGCTCTCAGAATGTCACTGTCAAATGAGATGAAGTCCCTCTACTGACTACAGCACCCACAGAAGAGAAAACAAAGGATGGAACAAAAGGAAAGATGAAATCAGGTGTTGTGCAAAGCTAGTAGAGTGGCAAGGGGGAAAAAAGGGTAGGATAGGAATGTGGGCTGAACTAGATTTAATTGTACCATCTCTGAGTGTATCAGAAGCCCTGATAGACTCAATAGACTGTGTTTTTCCTTTTTTTCATCACATTTGGAGACAAGCTGCTTCCTGAATTGGATGAATTTTAAGCTTATGGTTGCACATTTAAAAAGTGAAAATTGAGGCTTTTCCCATCCTTTGCCTCTCTCCTGAGTTGGAGTAATTCATGGCAAGTTAGAATTTACATCTTGGAGGAAACTTGCTTGATGATTTGTCTTCATTGCATTTGGGGTAAAAGTAAGCCTCATCAATCAGATCCTGATTTTCCAAGAGCTCATCATTCAGGCCCTTATTATCCACTCTGTGTAGTTTCTAGGTCCTTTGATTTTCACCCTTTCCCCTCCTGCTGGGTTTGGGTCATTTTGCTGCTTATTAGGACTTCCACCAGCAGGTGTGGAGGAGCAAAGAAAACAGCTAAAGCATTATTATTAAGTTTTGCTTCATGTTAGGAGCTCTGCAAAGGCTCTGTCGGGGAGAATTTTGAATCCTTTGCCTACAATAAGGTTTGGAGTTATCTGTTGATTTTGGTTACGTATGCCCTTTCTGTCCTCCATTAGTGCTGATAATGAAGAGTTGACTTACAGAAAAACGGGATGGAAGGGGACTGCAAAATACAGCCGAGAAGAGCAGTGAGGCATGACTTAAACATGGTCCTGTAATATGATGCTGTAATGAGAGGAAGCCTGAGTCCAGATGAGTTCATTGAAGTATCAAATTGGTGTGCAATCTTTCTTCTCACTTAGCATAGGTTGAGTTGGATATGAAAGCTTTTCAGTGGGGCTGGGACTGTGTGGTGTAGGTAGATTCTAGAATCACCTGGGGCAACTTTTCAAATTATATGCACTGATATCTCTGCATGCTAACATTTGAGAGAAGGTCAGGGAGTGAACTTTGGAAAAATTACTGAGGTAATCATATAATCTTATATCCTACTATGTAAAAGAGATGGCAGTGATTTTGAGAGGGTCTGAGCAAGAACAATGAAAACAGTTAAAGGGACTCCAAAAAGAGGAAAGGAATCAGAATTCTCAAACCTGAAGATAGGAGGACTCCCAAGATAGCTAAATAAGTTTTTTCAGGTATATCAAAGGTCACTTGTGGGATGCTGGCTCCCTCAAGTCATTCTCCCCACTCCTGCCACCATGATTTCCAACATGCAAAATGGTTATGCTGTACCCCTTCTAGGTCTTTATTAATGCCCCAAGCTGCCTTTTATTCTTGGTTCTCCCAGCCTTCCTTCTCCTTCCTCTTCTAATTTTAATGAGAAACAGTCAGTTCACCGCTGACCTTCAAGTTTTAAGGAGGTTGTGGTTATAATAAGAAAGGTCATAAATGCAAAGTGTCATACCTTGAGAGTTGCCTGCAGAGCTCAGAGCTATGAGCTCTTCTCTCTGTAATGGGAGGGAGCAATTGATGCAGTTAAATTCACTACATTTCACATTCCACATCCATCTAGTTTGTTAACAATAGTCTCTTAGATTGTCCTCCAGCATTCAATCACCATTTCCACTACTATGTTTCAAGTTCACATTGTTTCTCTTATCTAGACTATGAGCCCCTTGTCTTCATGCCAAGCATTATTCGTCCTTAAAAAATTAATTAGAAAAACTAATTGGATCACTTATCTGCCCTGTTTGAAAAATTTTCTTGGATACTTATTTATAGGGATATAGCATCATGTTCAAGACCTTCATGAATGGCCTCAGTCTCTCTTTTCACACTTAGACCTTGCCACTGCTTCTCCTCACTCCAATAACCTTATTCCTTTTCCTCCAGCCTGTCCTGCAACTATAGCTTCATCATTCCTACATACATTGCCTTTGAATGTGCTATACTCTATGGACTCTCCATCCCTCTCTTCTCTACCAAATAAACTACTCATTCTTTAAGACCCAGCTAAAATAGCTCCTCCTTGTGAATCTGTAAACTCCTTCCCCACACAGCTTCCTTATGTCCTCCTGTGTGTTCTCACTTTGTTGTAAGACCGTTACAGTACTTAACACGTTGTGTTTGTGGGACATTCCTCTCCTCAGCGGTGGCCCTTATTGGGTCACTTATTGCTATGTTATATTCCTGAGAGATATAAAAATGGTAGGCCAGTATTTGGAAAGGCAGAGAAGAAGGAAGGGACAGGTGAGTGGAAGTGATGCACATTTCATACAACAGTTTCCCATCCTGACTATATATATATGATTGTTGAGACAAACCCAAAAAACACAGATTCCTTTATTTCCTTGATAAATGCTCCTTTCATGTCTGTTTTCTCTTCTTGGTAAATTGAGTGGGGCAATGTAGAAACCCTAAGGATCGCTTTTCAGCTTTCCATAAAACACCAAGCTCCTTATTCCTTGTCTGTGACATCACTTTAAATCTTCTTTATTCTTCAGTCATTAACCTCTCAAGTAGAAGGCATGCATAGCCTCAAGTCTTAGAAAAGAGGAAGAATGAAAGGAAAGGCAAAGATATATATATATATATATAATCCTTTACTGCACTCATAGAAAAGCTGTCCTCACTTTCCCCAGCCCTGGACAAAGGAATGGGAGAAGTTTCTCATCTCTTCTCAGAAGAGGGAGTTCATTTTTTCCCCACAATAATTCCATGTGTCCTTGGTGCCTGTTGGGGATTGAAATAATGGGGGAGAATGGACATGTAGTCAGCAAGATTAATTTTAATATATACATTTCTGTTTGTACCCCAAACTGTGGGAAAGAGCTAGCATGGTAGGTTAAAAAAGCGTAATTTGGAGATCAAACCTCAATTTTAATTCTGTTCTGTCATTTACTAACCAGCTATATGACTTTGACAAGATGAGTCACCTTCTGAGTCTTAGTTTTCTCATCTGTAGCATGGGATTACATAAGGTAACATGTGAAAAACACCTGTAACAGAGTAAGTGTTTGGGAGATGCGATTAACTTCTCTTACTTATCTCTGTATTCACAGTGCCTGATATATAATAGGACTCAATGATCATTTGTTGCATAAACTTGACATTGCTCTTGTCAGATGCCTCACCTAGTAAATTTCCCTTTTAAATAGACATTATTTAGTTAGTTTTGGAGGAGATTCTTCAAATGTTGGGTTGTGTAAATCTGAATTGGAGGAAGGCTAGTGTTATTGAAAGGTAAGAGAACTGAGTTTTGAGGGCTCCTTTGAGTTTTCTGTGATTTTTATGGCAAGGTTATGATGCAGGGAAGTACCTCTGTGGATCAATAGGAGAATAGAGTGCTTTTATTTCTCATTCAAAATTTAGCTATTTATTTTAGTTTAAGACTTAACAGTTCTTACTTACTGCCTAAGCCCTCTGATGTAAACTATATTCTCTTTCTACCTAGTTCACCCCTGTCCCCCCACATTTATAGGAGAGTGATCCCAAGAGCAAACTCTCCTAGACGGAAGAAGTTGATGACCAGTGCTGGTTTCAGAGTCATTTTCCAATGCAAAATGACACTTTTTTCTGGCCTGGTGAGCGCGTGAGGGGCAACTATCTGCTAGGTTTGATGATTCTCCCATTCCTGAGAGTGAGGAAAGTCTCACCTTCCCACTCTTTGGCAAGGTATGGAGAGGAGAGGAGTCACCAGAGAGTGGGAGGAGGAAAGTGTGCTTCATCTGATGGTTTCCATGCCTGTCTAAACAACAGAATACCTAGGGAGCTTTAATATGCATATTCTTGGGCTCTGTCTCATGCATATTGAATCCCTGTCTCTGGGGTGTGGCTCAGGAACCCATATTTTTAACAGGTTCCCCAAGTGAGTGTCAGAGACTTAGCTCAGCCACTACAAAGGTACAAACCTGTGTAGAGAAGCCCCGTGTAGCATACTGTCATGGGGCTCTCCATGAGTGCTGTGGGAAGGCACAAAAATCCTGTCCCTCTTGATGCTTCTTCTTCTTCTTCTTCTTCCTCTTCCTCTTCCTCTTCTTCTTTTTTAGCTGAGGAAGATTTTCCCTGAGCTAACATCTGTTGCCAATCTTCCTCTTTTTGTATGTGAGCCACTGCCATAGCATGGCCACTGACAGACAAGTGATGTAGCCCCCACCCAGGAGCTGAACCTGTGCCACTGAAGTGGAGTGTGCCAAACTTAACCAGTAGGCCACCGGGGCTGGCCCTTCATGGTTCTTATGTGATGTCCTAAAGTTATAAAGGAAGGACTATACATTATGTACAGAGTAACTTTAAATGTCTCAGAAAAGATCTTTCCAAGCAACTAATTTCTGCAGAGATATGTTGACTATATCTTTCAACAGGATTCTCTCCATGTTACAGGGATAGATTTTGCCAATGGACAGACAGCCTAGACCACTGACATAGGAACTTTGTACCTATCTTTACATGTCCAATAATATTTCCATCAACGTTGTTTCTCCTACTTCAGCCACCTGACAAATGAAAAAACATCTGTTCCTTCTGTGCAAATTGCTGAAAAGAGTTGGGAAAGCAAGCTAATGGCTACAAGGAAATTATTTACCTCACTCAGTATTTTTCTGTTTTGGCTTGACTGGGGCCTCTGAAGCCTCATTCGTACCATCTTGAGACCTTCCTGGATGAAATTTGGATTTGGCAGCAGCCACATTTTAGTTGCATTCTCACTTGAACTGGAGCTGTAGGTATGGTTAGAAAAAGAAGTGGAAAGAAGAGTTAAACTCACAAAGATAATTCATGTCCTCTAGGTGGTTTTTGTCCATCACTGAGTTCTTATCTCCTCTTTCCACCAACACCTGCTTACTTGGATCTTGACTTATTTTGGCAGTTCTCTATGCATGTAATGTGGTTGCCATGGAAGTGTTATCTAGCGTGCTGAATGCTGTTTCATCTTCTCTCCATCTCATCGTTTCCCTCCAGTGTGTACTTGCTCCTTTACATTCTCTCTTATACTTTCGCCCTAACCCCCTTTATAATTGAAGACATCAATCACTGAATTTCTTCAAGCCGTTTTGCTGCTTTACCCCCAGTCACACAGAATGTGTTTTCCTGTTATCAAAACAACCTGGTAGTGACTGGAAAAGAAGGAAGGAAATTAACTCAAATGCTAAATTCCTCTAGGTTATGCTAGGATGCCCAAGAATTTGAAGGAATTCAGGCAAGTATTAATCAAATTAATTTCCCTCTGCGTTCATAGGGATTAACCTTTTCTGAGATTCAGAGAGACTTATTAACAATACCTTTCTGATTTCCACCTGGACTACTTCTTCATGTCATGGTGTTATCTGCAAAGGAAAGAGTATGAACTATCCTCAACTCTTAATTTATCATCCATGAAATATTCACTCTGTTCATTATTTGCATTGACCCATAGGCCTCTCTGCAGATATTGACGTTCTAGGTTATCAAGAGTTGGGCCAAATTAAAGAAGATCTTAGTATGAATATCTGCATATTCACCCTCATTTTCTCTTCTGCTCTTGCTGAGGTATGGGGGGAGTTGAGGAGTTGGAAGGGGTGAGGGAGGGATTTTCTATGTGTCTAACTATGTTTATCCCTATGCTCCACTGAGGATATTTTAATTTTTCTGAAAAATTGAAAAGTACCATAAAACAAATAGCAGATTCCCCATTTGTTTTTGTGTTTTTTAAAAGACTTTCTCATTTCAGTGTTATAAACAAAATGAGTTCTATTTTTTCTGTTCCTAAGCTAATAAAGTGAATTTACATTGGTAAAGAACATCTGAATATTATTTTTACATATATTTCAGGTTCCCCCAGTGCTTTTATTTTCCAGAGGAAAAAACATTTATTTCTAGCAACCTTAATATCAAGAAGTCTTATTATTTTCCTTTCTCATAGAATAAGATTTTGGTAGATTACATGATTCTCACAGGCAGACGTGTGTTTTTATGGACTGTATAATGGGGAAGACATTCAAAGGAGAGAAGTTTAAAAAGGGCCCATGAAAGAATGAAGTCAAGCCTGCTTTTTGCCTCATTTAGAAAAGAAAGAAAGATTGTAGGTGTATATTCTTTAGAAGTTATTCTTTTTTAAAATCAATAGTTGGAGGAGTCACTTTCTTCCACTGGGAATCAACATTCAATACCAGATGTGTGCGTGTATGTGTATATGTGTGTGGGCATGTGTTGTATGTAATACATAGAAGAGGTGGGTGTTGGGGGGATGGGAAGTGAGAAAGCAGCAGGGGAGGCTCTCAAGACTAATCTTCTGAAAGTTCGAAACAAATCAGTAAGTATTTTTTGAATTCTTACTACAAGCAACACACCAATTGGATTCTTTGCCTTGCCAAACAAGGCAAAGGATAACAGAAGGACGAGATTTGATTCTTGCTTTTCAACAGTATATTGTCTATCATGAAGACAAGATACAAACAAAAAGTTGAGTAACAAAAAGGAACAACTGGGTCAGGTCAACAGTAAATGAAATGCTGAAACGTGGAGTTGAGGCTAGAAAGGGCAGGAGGAGAGAAGAGGACAGAGGGTCTTGGATGGTCAGGAAAGTGTAGATAGAGGGTGAAATTTGATCTGACTCCATAAGCACGAGCAGGATTTGGATTATACTCCATTGAGAGAAAATGGAGCAGAGGCAGGAAAGTGCAAGTAATGTTGAGGGGACAGTGAAGAAGCCACTTGTCTTTAGCAAAGGTTCAAATAGAGGATGGGAGAATTCCAAAGAGATAGATAGGGCCAGGATGTAGAGAGCTTGACTGCAGGCAGGCTTTTATTCTGGGTAGTGGGGAACCGTTGGAGATTTTTGAGCAAGTAGCGACATAGCACAGAGAAGTCTTATGGTTAATAAGTAACCTTACTTATAGTAAGATTAAGTGCCAGTGGTATTTGGGGGGTTTGATATAAGGCAGAGGGCCCAGGAGAGGGGCTGTTGCAGGTATCTGGGTGTGAAGTGGTAGATGCCTGATCTAGGATGAAAGTTGTGGGAGTGGAAAGGAAGTGACAAATGAAAGAATTATCTTTTAAAAAATGGAAAGTGTGAGGGGATTAATTGGGCATGGCAAACTAAAAAAAAGGAAGATGTCAGCAATATCTGGGAGATTTCAAGACTAAAGGAGTAAGGCTTTATTTACTGAATAAGTAATATATACAAAGTGCCTACTATGTGCCAGGCACCATTCCAAGTGCTTGGTAAATATTAACTCAGTGAGAGAGGGGAATTAGAAAGTCAGCTATTTTGAGAAGGAGAAAACAAATCATTTCTGGCACTAAGAGTTTGTAACAGGGGAAAATGCAAGCAGAAATGGCCAGCAAGGAATGGAAATTGGGGATGAGAAAGAGGTCAGAACTGCAAGTATAGAAGTGGGACTCACCCACTTAGAGGAAGAGTTGGTGCCCTGAGAATGGCTGAAATTAACAGAGACCTTGTACTGAATTTCCTAAAAACTCTCAAATAAGAGAAAGATAAATAAAAACAGCCAGCAAAGATGGTAAAGAGGGAGCAATCATAGATAAAGGAGAAGAACTAAGATAATGTGTCTTAATGGGACCTAGAATGAAAACATTTCCGGAGGAAGAGGGTGTTCTACAGTGTAAACCTATGAAGACATCCAGCGGGACAAGTACGAAGAACGATCTACGTATTTGACTGTCCAGATCAGAAGTAGTGTTCTCCCTCCCTTACCGAGGGTAACTGAGAATTGATTGTAGCTCCAAAGGAATACTTTAACGTTGTATTTTAAGTCCAGAGAGAGCTTGGAAATTGTGTGCCAAACCAGGATAAACTTTTTATTTCCCAATCTTAACCAAACCAAATAAATATTCTAGCTCTTGTTGTCTGCCTCTAACAAGAACTCCAAGAATACAGTCCTAGGCTTTTATAACTGACTTCCTCCCAAAGTGTGGTCTGAGAATTAATTCCTCTATAAGTCCAGTGAAGCTTACTGCTTTGTGGTTTGTCTCCTGTTTTCTTATAAGGCAAATTAATTCCATTTCTTCACTTTTTTGGGTTAGTGCTTGTGGAATATGAGATTGACAGCTCCTAGGGACCAGAGTTCTTTTGTTACTCTGTAACATATCTCCTGCCCAGTAAGTGCGTCTTGTCTTTCTCTGGGCTGTAGAGAGCCTGTGTGTTTTGCCCTCTTCCTTGTAGACCTTCCTTATGATGCTGGCATGAGGGACAATAAAAGCACTGATGGACTGCTGCTTGGTGGTATAAATAATGATTAAGAGCTCAGGCTTTGGAGCCATTCAGATCTGGGTTTGGATTTTAGTTCTACCATGTTAGAAGTTTGTGACTTCTTTGTTTCCCTCTCTCCCGACCATTGCTTCTTTTAACAACATTATTCTTAGTGTAAGGCAGTGGAAGGAACATGGGTTTTAGAATCACTCAGAATTAAATGGATTCACTTCCACTGCCACCTACCTTGGACCCTCATTGTAATATTATCAATTATTTTATAGCAATCCTGTGGGAATTTAAAATAATGCAAAGCATGCAGAACAGAGCTTGGCATGTGCTCAGTAATTGGAAGCATTGTTACAGTTTTTTTTTTTTGATTGAGTGACCAGAGTAGAAATATGACTTCCAAGAAATTTCACTTGTAGGCTAGAAACTCCTGAGATTCATTTTCCTTGGGGAGACAAAACTCTGAAAAAGGGGAAAAAAATTAATCCAGCTTATTTTGTACATAATGCTAAACTACAACTGACGTTTTAATTGATTTGACTCATTCTGAGAATGTAGCTCATAAGAGTAGTCAGCTTATTCTCCTTTTTATTTATGTTGTAAAGATGAAATTATAATAGAGAGGGGTAAGTCAAAGCTCTGTCAGAATTTTAAAGCTTTAAGAGTGGTGGTCTCATTGCCAAAAGACAGAGGAACCTGTCTTGGACTTGGCCGTGTTAAGTTTGACCTGATATCAGGACATTTAGGTAGAATAGTCCAATTAGAAATATCAAACTGAAGGTAAGGAGAGAGGTGGGACCTCCGATGGAGACTTCAGAGGCCTTGGTGCTATGGCTGTACGTGAGTCTCAGAGAGAGAGACCAGAGTGCAAAACTGAGTCTTGCAGTACCCCCGAGTTGGGGAGTTTAAAGCAAAAATGAACATAAAAGGAGACAGAACTGACCTGGGAAGTGTAAGGAGAAACAATAAATTATCCTGCTTTAAACAACAAATAAAGGAAAGGAAAGTTGCTAAAAATTTGAAAGTGTCAGTTGTTAGAAGCTATATAATGTCAAGGAGAATTATGATGGAGTAAAGGCTACTGATTTTATTTTTGTTGACCTTGCTTTGATTATTGATGACCTTGTAAGAACAGTTTTTCAGTAGAATGATAGAAGCAAAAGCCAAGATTTCAGGGATTAAGGAGTGAGGTCTGGTGAGGAAATAGGAGCATCAGGTGTCAATTACTTTTTTTTAAAGATTGCAGTAAAAAGAGGTAGAAAATGGAATTAACTTTTCAGGGATTGGAAAATAAATCTCTTTGTGACCTGCCCTGGTCAACAAAGAGTTAATGGTATAAATGCACAGTAATTTCAGAAGCATTAAAGAGCATGTTTCCATGGAAACATCAACCTACAGAGGGAGAGAAGGAGCTAGGATCCCCTGACAAAGAAGGAACAGCAGAGTTCTAGCCCCCACACAGTACAGCACGGAGAGATGATTACATGTTTCTTTCAGTTTCCCGGTGAAGATGCAGCTGAGGTTCCTGATGCTGTCTTCTTGAGGATGAGGAAAGAGGGAAATGGAGTTTGGTTTAAATAAACTCTTGCCCTCACCTTGCTTCAAATTCTGACTTAAGGGTCAAACCCATTTTAGAAAATTGGAAAAGATCAGCGGGTGTCTTTTGCTAACTAACATTAATTAAATAAATCAACAAACAAACAAATTTGATCTTTCCCTGACCTCTCTGTTCTCACCTGGTCTAGAAATAGTGCCATAAAGTACTGTGATTTAGAACAGCACTTACCAAAACTCTGCAAACTTAGGATGTGTGTTTGGCTTATAACCTTTGACCAGTACCTTGCATTACGGTTTCCATCTTGATGTATTCTTGATTGGATATATTTTTGGTCTCATTGTTTTCAGGTCCATGATATCCTTTTCATTGCCAACTAGTATACATTTCCTGCACCTTTAAATGCAACTATACTTTTAGGGATGGTTCCTCTCACCAAACTGTAGCCCCAAAAAGCTGTTCTCCAGACTGTGCTACAGGAGCCACGTTGACAACCTCCTTGTTACTGACTAATTTTCCTTCGAGTTCACTATCTCCACTCTCCTATTATATTCCACTTTGCATCTTTTTCATTCCCCTGGTCTTTCTTTGTACCCTAGACTCAAGAAATCAATTTATTTCCTATGTGAAAGGGCTTTATCCACATAGCAGGTGTGATTCATGACTGGGTTTTCTGAAGACAGATATGTGTTCTTGAATGAGTCAACAGCCTCCACCACTCTTTCTGTCTAAATCTGTAGCATGATGTAATTATGGGGCACCCATCTCCCCTGAAGACATAATCTTCACCCAAGTATCTTGAGTCCTCTCTGTCTGTTGGATACTGTCCTCTGCGCCTGGAATATCCTCCCTCTTTTGACCCTTTTCCCTTCCCCTATTCAATATAATTGTTTCTAGGAATCTCCATTTGAATATCTCTGCAAACTGTTACTGGAAGACTAAATTATAACCCACTTTTTCCATGGATAATATTTCTTGATAACCTCCACCTCAAGTCCCTGTAACTTAAGCCATCTCACTAATTCACCTCACCAATTCTTTTGCCACCCTTCAATAACACTGTTGGAGGGAGCTGTGAAGTTAAGCATATGATAGCTACAGACAGGATAGGGGCTGTGTGTATGGAAGTATTGCCAATGTGTTCACTTTGTTGACTCTCTAAGGTGTAAGAGAGCATAGAGAGGGGCTCCAAAAGAGGGAAGAACAAATTAAGGAAATGGAGAAAGGTCAAAAGGGAGAGAAAAGCCTTCCTTGATATCATTCTTTTCCCTTGATATCATGCCCAGGTCACTTTGGATTCTTGGCTCAGGGCTTCTTAGGTATATATGCCCAGGGTTTCTTTCAGTAAGTCTGAAAGTTCACAAGAAGGAAAAGGCTTCTGGTCAAAGTTGAATGTCCTAGACAAATCTTTGCCAGTCATTGTTTGGCTGGTTTTGGCATAGCCCTGAGTAGTGTTGCCAGCTCCTGAGCTAAAATGGATGTCAGAAAGGCAAGCCTTCACCTTAAAATTATTAGTAGGCATAAAGAAGAAATATCCCTGTACTTCGTGATCAGCTAGCCTTTGACCTGTCTCGGCATTTTCTCTGGGCAGATCCCACCACTTTGTTTTGAAAGCCGACACTTGGCTGTATTCGAATATATTCCACCTAATCTATGGAAGAGGAAAGGAATTTTATTCAGTACTTTTTAAAAAGAAGGTGATTTTAACTTATGTATAGAATGTAAATATGAACTTAAAAGGGAAAAAAAAAATTTCAGAGGCAGTAACGTTATCCAGAAGAGTTACTTGATTCTTTCCCGCTGGGGAGTTTCACCTTTCTAACTGCCTCTAGAACTCTGGGTTTCCCATAGCACCTTAGCAGGTTTCACCTACAACAGAGGTGACTAAGGGCTGTGGGCATGAGGACAAGGAGGAATTCCTTTTCCATTACTGAGTTCTGTGTACAGTTCCTTAAACGAGAAACAGCTTTGGTATTCAGCACACTTGATTAACTGGCATCAAAAGGTGGCATCGCTAATTCCCTAAGGAACACACAAGCATGAGTGTGCCCCCTCCAAAGGAATTTTAAAGAGAATTACATAGTATTCAAAGCAAGGCTCTGGGAAGTCAGAATAGAGGTCATTTGAGGGGTCATTGATTCTACAGAAAATTATGGGGATATGAGCTCATTTTTTGCCTTCCTCGAGAAGTGAACTTACATTGAAGTAGTAAGATTAAGTGATTCCCCACTGCAAAAAACCTCACAGGGGTAACTAATCATAATAGAAAAACAAATGTCCTCAACCCTTAATAGTCTGGGATGTTGTGGGAATGAGAGGAAATGTGCTGGACTGGTGGTGGTGTGGAAAACCAGAGATCCAGGAATTGGGAGACCTGGACACTGAACTTAATGTGTCCAAGAGTGGCAGCATCTCCCCAGGCTCCAGCATGTTCAGCTCTAAATATGAAAGGTTAGACCCATCAAAAAGTTCCTGCACACTCTAACATTCTCTGACATCTAAGCAGTATTTTTAAACAGGTAATTATAATAACAACAACAATAACAGCAGCTAACACGTAATGCTCACTCTGTGATAGATACTGTCCTAAGTCCTTTATGTATATTGAATTATCTAATCCTCACAACAATCCTAGGAGATAAGCACTATTATTATTCACATTTTTTTATGGGGAAAAACTGAGGCAAAGAAAGGTTAAATAACTTGTGAGATCACACAACTTCAGAACTGGTGGATCAAGGACTTGAGCAGAGGTCCTCTGACTGCAGTGTCCTTGCTCTTGACACACCACACTCGTCTGTCTGTTGTTGTTTTGTTGTTGTTATTGTGTGTGTGTGTGTGTATGTGTGTACATAGCATGTTCCTTTCCTCTCCACTTACTCTGTTTCTCCCTTTTATTTTCTTTCTACTCACTCCCCACCACTAAGCATTTTGAGGCATCGTCCAGGCCTTTTCATTCATTTGAGGTACAATATGTTATTGATGAGAACAAGCTCCTGGGTTTGATCCCAGATGGACCTATCAGTAAGACAGAATTATTCATTGGCCGTGGCTGCCACATTGACCCCACTTGGTGAAAGGGTACAGTGCAGATGGGTAGATATGAGGCCATCACAGCTGATGGCGGAGCCACTCAGAATACTCATTGATGTAACATCTTTCTGGAGGAAGGTTAATGTTCACTAGCTTCTTATATCCAAGCAGAGATTGTTGGGTCACTCCCAATAATGCTCCTCTGTTTTCTTTGATTTCAGATGAAACTAATTCATGGCAGTCAGTCATGAAACAGAATCTGGGTAATAGCTCTCAGAAGTATTTTATTGTTAGGCCTAGGGGCCCCAGAAGACTTTTTCATTGTAGTAGATGGTGAATTGACACTTCACCATTTACCCCTCGAATGAATGCAGTTCAGTCTGGACTGCTAAGGGGCCAAAGCACAATCCTCACCATCAGCAGGAGAGAGGAAGTATATTAAATTTATATCAGTCAGTCTCCAAGATAGTTTAATATCTCATTAATTTAACACTATGAATTTAGAATTTAAATAACTAAGATATGGACTAGCCCAAACTTGAACCTTTTATGATTTGTGAAGAATGGTTTGCAAAATAAATTAAGGGTATAAATACCATTTCAGAGAAAATGTTTAATCTGCTGGAAGACAAATTATTTTTAACCTGTTTCAAATAGTTATAAATTAATCTTACAATCTGCTATTTAAATTAGTTCTTCCTGAGGTTTTTTATTAGGTATCATGTTACAGAAATAAAAGAAAAGGACTGCATTTGACAGCTTAGGAAACTGGTATTTCTAATTATTTTGTTCAATAGCATGGTTTAAGAATTTTATATGTGACATTATATGTCAAAGAAAACTTTTAAAACTTCTTCAAATACCTTTACCTTAAAAAGAAAACCATTGTTGGCAAGAATAAAATAATTTATTGTTCCTGGAAAAGATTGTCACACAATGTAGGAACTGGTGGGTCCAGGATTTGGACAGAGGTTGTCTGACTGCAGTATCCTTGCTCTTAAATACCATGCTGTCTGGTGGTAGTGGTGGTGGTGATGATAGAGTGTGTGTGTATAGTACATACTGCATTCCTTTCCTCTTTGATTAACTTATTTTTTATGTTTCTTCTGGTTTTCTTTCTACAGCATTTTGGGGCATTGTCTAGGTCATTCATTTGAGTATAGGATATCTTACTAATGAGATAGTCCTTCTGGGTTTGATCCCAGAAGAACCCATTGGTAAGTCCAGTGGAGAATTTTTCCCTGTCCATGGCCTGTCATGTCAATAACATTACACTGGATTGGTCATTTTGGATTCATTTTGATAATTATGAATTTATAAGTTGGAGAAAAGTCAGAAATTTCTATTTAGTCTACCAAACCATAACATTGAATATCTAAGTTTTAAATATCTTTGCCTCTTTTTTCCAATACTGGTCTCTAATTAAGCAGATTTTAAATGTTTTAAAGTCTACTATATTTCTAATCCTGTGGGAAATTGTTTCTACTATTTTAAGAGAAAAAATGTATATGAAATAGTAAAAAAAGACCAGAAAAAGACTTTTTTTTAAAGATTTGTGGTTTTGTCATTCAGATGACAGAGTGTAATGATGTAATAGCCACAGTATTAATCAGATGAAATAGAGAGAGAGCATGTCAGAGGAGCATCCCTGTACTTCCCTCATGAGGCAAGTAGGATGGTATGAAACAGTCTATTTTATAGTTGAGAGAGCTGAAAGCTTTGGAACATGCATGAGTGGCACACCAAAGACACAGTTACAGAGTTACAGATTTTCAGAGCAGGAAATTATAAATAAAGGATCAAGAATTCAAGCCTCCTGCCTGAAATTGTGTTCTTTTATTACTTTGTTCTTAATACCTGGAGAATGGAAACTGAGAGCTATGAAAAATTCCACCATGGTTGAGGCATGGTGGTGAGTGGAAAGAACACTGGACTGGAGGTGAGGACAACTGAATCCCATTTCTAGCTCTATCATCTGATCTTGGTAAAGCCCGAAACTCTTCTGGACTTCATCTAGAAATGAAAAGATTGGATGAGATGAGAGACTTATCTCTCTTATTACCACATTAACAGATATTAATAAGAAAAAAAATTAGTGCCTTGTAAAAATATGGAGGGCAAAATAAGTATTGTAGTGCCAGGGCTCCTGGTTTTTGGAAAATTCTGGCAACGCTCTTTTGGATACCTCCCACACAGGGCGTACTGCTAAATCATTGCTTTAGGTATCAACGTGGTGCAGTGGATGAGCTCTGAGTGGTATGGTCAAAGTCAAAGAGGCACAAGGGCTTTTTTACCTCAGCTTGACCTCATTAAAGCCATTGGAGCATGACTTTGGCCATATAAAGCAAATGTATTGGCTCTGAGCCCATCAGGGTTCTGAGGCTATTTCTCAACAAGGAATCAAGCAAGAAATGAGATGGATTTTATTTTATGCAGTCTGTATTAGGGATCTACATAACCCGGGGCATGACATGGGACATGAGAATGCTAAAATGCACATGTGGGGCTCTGCAGAACTAATTTCACTTAACTTGGTGATGTAACAAAAAGAACACTGAACTGAAAATCAGAAGACTTGAACTCCAGTTTTGAACAGGCCGGTCACCTTAGAAAGTTGAGTAGCATCCTCGGGCCTGTTTTCTCCTTTCTAAAATGAGAGATCTCAATGGATAGTTTCTAAGTTTTCTTCTGGTTCTAGCAATCTGAGATTCTGTGTAATATTAGAACTTTATGAGACACACAATAAGGTTCCTAATAGGTCAACCTATATCCCAGAGACAAATCAAGCAATTTTTTTTTCATATACCAAACCTTGATGGGGCTTCTAGAAGATTAGAGTCTTATGGGTAGAGCTTGAATTTGGCTGCCTTTTGAAGCTAGGCTTTTTGAGCATAATCTTGAGGATGACATGTTTAGAAAAAAACAGAGTAGCTGTGGCATCTCTTAATCTTAATTATAGTTTAATTATTGACTGAGGATTTACACATGGAAGCTTTGAAGTTTTAATTAATATTCTAAATTGACAAAGTGCAGTGAGATCCAAAGGTAGTTGGATATTTTTCAGGTCTTGTGGAAAGTTAAAGTGATTAATATGACCGTTTGACCTAGTTCATCCTCTCTATGTGGTATGCAATCTCTATTCCTCCAATGTATTCCACTGATAATTGGGTCTTGTTAAAATGTAGTCATCACACTTTTACTCACTGAGCTCCAAGATGAGGCAAGTTCCCTGTGTTTAGATACTCAAATCATGCTATTATATTCTTTTCCTGAAATTTTCCTATTATATAACCTTATATTTGTATTATATTTTCTATGATTGTCCTATCCACTATTTCATTTGATTATCACGATAGCCTTATGCGATGAGCTAGAGAGAGAATAATGTTTCCATTTTAAAGAGGAAAAACTGAGTTCAGGTGCCAGAGTCACACATCTAGAAGTGACCACACTTTCAATTATTTTTTCACACTTTTCATTACCAATGAATGGATTGGTTTGTTCTGCTGTTCAGAGGACATCCTTGCTCAAGGCAGGTGTATATTTGCAAGCTCCTCACTAATAGCTAAATGTTGCCAACTCAGAGGGAATTACTCAGAAAAACACAATGTGAATGATTAATCTATATACTGCTGAAGAATATGAATGATTAAAGGATACTTTGAAGAAGAATATTTTGTATATTGTCATAAAGTTTTATTAATATTTTTGATAAGTGTAAAATATGTGAGAAGTGTGTAGGCAGAATAAAATCCACCTGTAAAGCTGGAAGAGGGTGAACATCTCAAAAAGAGAAAAATTTATAAAAAACATCAGAAGGATCTGGAGCAGGAAAAACTAGAGAATTTAACTATGGAGTAATTACATTACCCATAAGTGTGGTTTATTTTCTGAAACTTTGAAATTTTCAACCTATATACCCGATTCAATGCTATCCCCTTCAAAGAAGTCATCTTGAGAGGCTATACACTCTATTCCATTCATACTTCTTATTACTTAAATTATTTTCGGAACTTCTCTTTTATAATTGCCTTCTGAAATGGACACTTTCTTTTAAATATTCTTAATGGCGTTTTAGATAAAATCAGAATTATGCAGAGCCATGTCTGGTGCAAGGATGGTGCTTAAGCCAGGTAATTTATTTCCCTTCCTCCTTCCCTCTCGCTCTCCCTCCGTCCAAACCCCCTCCCTCCTTCCTTTTTTTTTCCTTCCCTTTTTCCCTCTCTCCTTCCCTCTTTCCCTCCCTCTTCCTCCTTCCCTCCCCTCCTCTTTCTTCATTCTTTCTCCTTCACCCCCCTCTCTTTCTTCCTTCCAAAAAAAGAGATGGGACTAAATTTTTTTGTGAGTCTCATAAACCTTCTCTGAAGACTTCCACAGATTACTCTAAGCGATACAGTATTGTAGTAAGAACATGTTTTCCAAGTTAATTATGTTGGGTGCTTAAATTCTGGTTTGTTAGTTTAAAATATTTTGTTTTATACTTTTGTAATTATATTCCCTGGAATGAATTATATAGGGCTTTGGTTGGAATGTTGAAGGCGTAAACTACAGGAGACCTGAATATTGTTTTCTTACTCGTGAGGGCTTGCACAGGCAGCACTGAGCTGAGAAATGAGGAACAGTGCAGGGAATGGAGAAGATGCTGTGTGGAGCATTGAGTTGAATTAGAGATGCTACGCTCTTACCTATTGGAAGTGTTTAGAGAGCAGCCAAGGGGATGAGGGGAGGGAACTTGAAGCCATGGCATATGATAACTACGTAAAAGAACTGGGGATGTTAAACCTGATGTGGCATATGAGAATCAGAGGGCTGTGGTAGAGAGGACATGGGACTGGGAATATGGCTTAAAATGTTATTTCTGCTCCCAATTAGCTTTAGAACATTGGGCAAATAATTTGACCTCTCTGTGCTTCAGTTTCCTAACCTATCAAGTTGAAATTATAGAACTAAATGAGCTTAAAGTTTCTTCAAAGATTAAAATTTATTTTATGAGGGATACCTGATAAATATCTTCGGATGCTTGAAGAGCTGTCATGAGGAACCAGGATTTGACCAAGACTGTCTGATATCTAAGGAGGAGACGAGGTTGAGGGGTGGCAGGGGTGCAGATTTCAGCTTTAAGTAAAAACGAACCACCCAACAGTGAGATGGCTACCGTGAGGGTGGAGCGTGCAGTGGTAATCTCCCCATCAGTGAAAGTATTCAAGAAGAGCTGAGAGGACCAATTCTATGATGTTGTAGAAAGGAAGCATAAACTGTAAGAAGTGGTGGGCTAGTTGATTATGAAGGTCTGTTTCAATTCTGAGATTCTAGAAATCTCTACTCTTTTGAGGTCCTCAGTGTTTTTGATTGCATTTGTGGAGCTACACAAGACCAGGAATGACAGGCCTAAAAACCTCAGGCAGGTCTAGAATTGAGAAGTGGTCCCTAAGGGTTTGGTTCATGATTCCTCGTCATCTTTATAATTGCCTGAAGGATAGGCATCCTGGCAACCTGGTTGCTTAAACTAATGTTACCTGGAAGAATGAAGGAGAATCTCACAGTTTCACTGAATGAGAAGACTTAAAAGAGGAACGGATAAGCTGCCTCCAGATGCATTCTTGTCCCCTTCAATGTATTAGGAAACCATTGTTGATCACATCTGCAAAGCCTTTTAGAATCCTCATGGCAATTACAAGATACCCCTTTGCTTCTTAGCAGAGACAGGTCTCACAGCAGCATCGGGCCCAAGGCTCCAGAGTAGCATGTCATGTGAACACAGAGCTAATCATTATTGATTCCTTGGGCCATTATGGCAAAGGGACATTAATTACCATCAGCACAGTTATACTAATGCATTTGTAATGAGCATGCCTGTGGGAATTCCCAGTGAGGGAACTCTTCATCAGATCAGAGCAGCCAGCAGGGGAATGGGGCAAGCTGGGGGTGCAGGTGTTGAGGAGAAAGACAATTTCATTGGTCTGGTTCTAGTTATTTCCAGAGTTTCCATTCATTTATGTACCTGTACCTAGAGAAGTCTGTGAAATGCCTCTCCCTCCACCCCTTCAGTAAGAAATTACTGTTACTGACCAGAAACAGTATTTTCTGTTCGCTATACACAGTGCGGTAACTGTGGTTTCCAGATGCGTCTTGTGGAAACAGAACCCTGACTGCTGGACTCATCTCACAATTTTTAGAAGTAGGGACTGGGCAGGATTTTAGCAAGAGTTCAAAACCACGTGTGTAGCTCTGGAAGGCCGAGAGACCCAAATCTCCGATATGCCACCTTTCTTAGCAGAACGTGGTCTTGCTACACTCCTACTTTCTTCTGTTGTCTCTACCACTTCTGCCTTTTAATCCACCCCCTTTTTTGCATAATAATTAACACTTAATGAAGGTTTACTATTATGCACCAGGCCTCATGGTCCTCATGGTAAGTTATCTCATTTAAGCCTTACAAACCTAATAAAGTAGGTTTCTTTATTACCCCATTTTTTATAGATAGTGAAAAAAGTGATGTTCAGAGGGCTAAGTAATTTGGTCAAAATCATAGCTATGGACTAAACTCAAACTCAGTGCCCTTATTTTAAATTTTGTATTGTCTTTTCATATTATTCCTATTATGTGAAAATTTGGATGACTATTGTATATTCAACTGGGAGCTCAAGGGGTACCGAGTTTCACAATGGTATTTGTATATCTGTCTACCTGTCTGTCTCCATCTTTCTCTCTGTCTTCCTAACTATCTTGTTCTTAGCCTACCTTCTTCAGACTTTTAACCTTCCTTTTATTTTATCTTTACAGGTATCTGATCAATGTCACTTTTGAGGGGAGAAATCTGTCCTTCAGTGAAGATGGCTACCAGATGCACCCAAAACTGGTGATAATCCTTCTGAACAAGGAGAGGAAGTGGGAGAGGGTAGGACATGTCTTTGGCAATTCTTGAGCAAAGTAGAAGGATGGGGATGTAAAATTTTGCAGGACAATAAAGGAAAACAGTCCTATGGTTTTGGTCTCTAAGCTGGCCAGCAAGAGATGAATACTTCAGTACTTTGAGAACACAGGAGAAGCCATTTCTTACACTTGCAGCTTTGTTTTCTTGCTACGTGGGTTAATCTAGAGATTATTTTCTTTCTGTATTATTTTTATTGGTTATGGTGCTGTCTGAATCACAATTTTGTTTTAATGGAAGAGTATGCATGTACAATATAACACAATTTAGTGAAGAAACTGAATCAGTGGTACACTTCAGAGGTCATGTCCTATTCAGTATACTGGGGAGGCCTATGAAAACTAATTTAAGAGCAGACAGATTTGGATTCACCGTGGTTGGAGGCTTGCTATGCAAGGTTCTTCTCAGGATCTCTCCCAGTGCCAGCTGATCACAGGGTCTGAAATTCTACCACTAGAAATTAATTTCTGTGGGTGCCAGAATGCCTAGGTTCTATTTTCAGCTCCTCTACCCACTAACTAGTTCCACACAGGACCTTGGACAAATCTCCTAACTTCTCGGTGCCTCCACTACCTCATCTATAAAATGGGAATAATAATAATAGTACCAATATCTCAGGAGTGTTATGAGGGTTAAATATATTAATATATGTAAAAGACTTAGAAAAGTGCCTGGCACACAGTAAGCACTCAATGGGTATTAGGTTTTAGTGTTGTTATTGATTCCTAGTTAAATGCAAATCTTCCTAAGAGTAATGTCATCACTGGTGTTTCTCCAAGTTCTGCAGGGCATTTGTCCCTTGAGATGCTTTGTTGAAAAATGGTTACGCAGTTAAATAAGGTTGGGATATGCTACCTGCTGTTTCTTATTCTGGGAGATTCTCAGAACATATTAGCATTTGAAAGTTCAGAGGTGTCTTATAGTAAAGAAACATCTTTAATTTTATTTAATCTAACTTTTTCCAAAATTATTTTCTTGCAAAACCCTTTTGTTCATGAAATTCATATTCTGGGAAACACATTGGAAACTTTTATTTGAGTCCATTTCTACAGATTCCATGGGCCAATTGACTGAGAACAGGCTTTAAGATGTCAGCATGGCTCTGACTGGAATGGAAACCAAACTATATATTTCTAGAGAAAGTAGCCAGGAAAAGACACCAGAGACAAACTTCCCAAAATTCACAATCTTGTCACAGAGAGCATTGGACAGGTAGTTATGCAAATGCTCACCTGTGAAACGGGGCATGTGTGGCTCAGATAGTGGCACCAAAGGCCTTATTCTTCAGATTGAAGGACCTCAATCTGTCATGTAGCTCCTCGTGTCAGAGCACAGCTATGAGGCTTACATTCTGCCTGGTGTTCTTGATTAAAATTGCCTTCCCTCCACTGAGTTACCATTTGTTCAGAAATGGTTGTTCCCTGGACTCCTGCTCTTCACCCCAATCAAGCTGCTTTTCACTGCTACCATAGAGACATAGTAATTTAAGAAGTGTTCTGGGACCTCATGTATAACAGGCACTTCTGTATATTTCAGAAGAGGAGTTATTAATAACTGAGGTTTCATACGTGGATCAGAAGATGTCCAGCTGGGGTAGCTTTTATGCGCTAGACTCATGATTACTGTTTCAAATATGGGGCATGTCATAACTGTCCTTTTTTAAAGAGACATCACTTACTGTCACTTGTGCTGATTTCTCTTCCTTAGGCTGGAATCTGAGGTCTGCGACCTCCACCCTTTTCCAAAACTAGACCCTCCCCCTGGGGTTTAGATCCCTTCTCTCCTTATCAATTCTATCTTTACACTAGCTCTTGAATTTAATCCTTACTTTTTATATGATCCAGAAACTATGATGATTTTTTAAATAAGCCTTTCTGTCCCTATGTCCACCTTTATCCATTCAGATAAATCCTTGGACATGGCTGCTAGAGTGAGCTTCCTTAGGCACACTTCTGGTTATGTTCTTTCTCTGCAAAAAAATCCATTCAAAGTTTCTGTGGTTTATGGATTGGGTCCAAACTTTATCTTTTCTTACATTTGAGGCTCTGATCTACCTTTTAACATCTGTCTTCTCTTGCTTACCATTTGTTGTCTCACCATTAAGCTACATTGGGCTCCTCTCTGTTCTGAGAATGTATCCCTGTCCATCTTGCTCCCTGTACAGCATGTCATGATGTTTCCTTTTCCTGGAATGAATTGTCCAATTATACAAATCATAACCATCCTTTGAAACACAATTAAAATGTTGCTGTCTCCTTCCCTGATCTTTGACTGAGATACAATCCTTCACTCTCTCGTCCCCTGTAGCTTTTGTGCATACATCTGTTGTAGCACTCATCACATCTGCCTGTGTTAGAGTTGTGTGTATGCATGCTTCTGGGTGGCAGAGGCTGTGTCTTTATATCATTGTGTCCTCACAGCAACCTGGAAGAGCGTGTTGCATATAGCAGTTGAATAAATATGTGTCGAATGAATGAGAACCATTACATAATACAAGAGGATAAAATCTATCATTGAGAGTCTAAGTTTATGCTATTGCCCTTGATGCAATAGCTGTTTTCTGAGGAGGAGATAAAATCTTTATGTAGATTGAGTTTTCATAGATCATATTTTAAATGTACTCAGGGAACTTGTTCTTTAAAGAAATTCTGTAGTTAATCTTTTTTGTAAAGCATTCTGGGAGGGGTTTGCCTCATAGAATAGAACATTTCCATATCGACTTAGTTAAATTAGGGAACATTGCTGGAGAGAGATCTTCAGTGTTCATTGAGTTCACAGAGCCACGCAGCTCCCAAACTTGGAAGCCCCCGTTAGGACTCACTTGTGGTCAGGGAGGAGCAGCAGGAGCCAGGCACAGCTCTAGGGCGTGTCTGACATGTGGTGAAATTGTACTGTGGGAAGTTGTACATTTGCTCAATTCTTAGTCTGGCCCCCAGGCCCCTTCTGCATTCCTAATGAATTAGGATTCCTAATATCACTCCAGAAGGCCCCCTGTGGTCCAGGGAAGATTTAGTGTCTGTCGACTCCACAGAGGCAGGCCCCAGGATGAGGATTCTACACTGTGGAGATGGACACTGGGAAGATAAGCAGGGAAAGAATCTGGATTTGTGGAAAAAATTTGGCTAAGAGACAGGGCTCTCAGCTTCCAGTCAGATCCCTAACTCAGCTGTGTGACCTGCTGTTATCACTTTTCTGGATCTTTCTTTCCTCATGTCTGAACTCATGGTATGAGGTTAAAGACTTGTAGGATCCTTTCCAGCTCAAAATTCTGGGATTACAAATTCATGTTGTAAATAAATAGGAAGTTGGAATGGAAATTGGATGAGAGCTGGATCATACAAAAGGAACCTGAGTTTGTTTTTAAGGACAGTAACTCCCAGGACATATTTGTCATTCTCGTCATTTAGATAAATATCATCTCAGAAGGCCTTCCCTGATGACCCGAGCTAAAATGCCACCCATTCACTCTTTCACAAAAGTTTATGTTAATTTTCCTGAGTCTACTTATTATCTGATATTTTGCTTATTTGCCTGCTTGTTTGCTTATTGCCTGTGTCATCACACCAAGACAGATGCTTCGTGGGAGCAAGGACCTTGTTCACCTCTATAATCCTAACACTGAAGAAGAGAGCCTGGCTCAGAGTGACCACTCAAGAAATATTTGTTAAATAAATGAAGAATCTGTGTGCTTATGAGAGTTAGAATATTGGCCAGTCATTTCACTTCTGCCTGAAAATCTCCCATTTAGATAGAGGAGTTTACTGAAGAGAGAGTGAGAGCAGGTGTATTTCCCACCTTTGGAGTGAGCACTCCAAGTGCCAGTGAAGGACTCGGGGGCGCTCTTCATTGAGGCTCGATGTCCAGAGGAAGCATACCCAAACAGTTCTTAACAGGAAGCCTAGGGTCAAAGAAGATTCATTATGTTGTTGGTGTGAACCATGTGATGGGATTTCAGAATATTCCTTCAGGTTTTTAAAAAGTACTCTCCTGGGGGCTGGCCTGGTGGCATAGTGGTTAAGTTCATGCACTCCGCTTGGGCAGCCCAGGGATTTGCAGGTTCAGATCCCAGGCATAGACTTACACACTGCTCATCAAGCCATACTGTGGCAGCATCCTACGTACAAAATAGAGGAAGACTGGCATAGATGTTAGCTCAGGGACAATCTTCCTCAAGCAAAAAGAGGAAGATTGGCAACAGATGTTAGCTCAGGGCCAATCTTCCTCACCAAAAAAGGAAGAAACATTGAAAGAAAGAAAAGTAGTCTCAAAGCTACTATCTTATAAATTTGGCTTCTTCTGAAAAACTTGAAGTCAGGGCAGCATAGTCTATGGGACTCAGATTGGTTTTGGAAATCAGAAACAGCTGAGTTCAACTGCCCACATTGCCATTTATCAGTTGTGTAAGCCAAGTGGCTGATATCCCTTAATCTATTTCCCTTTTGTAAAATAGGGTCTTACATAAAGCTATTGTAAAGATTAAAGGAGAATTTTTAGTAAAACACTGGTTAATAGTGACTGAAACATAGCCAGTATTCAACAAATGTCAGTTGGTAATCCTCACCCAGTTTGTGTAATTTTTAAGGTAATATTTGCACATGGTGAAAAGTTAAACGGTATAAAAAGTATCCAGTAAAAAGAATGTCCTCTTATCATCTGTAATCCTTGCCTCCCCCAGGCACCTCCCCAGAGCAATCATTGCTCTCAATGCCTTATGTATTTGCCCTGAAAATACTCCAAGCATATACAAATTTTGTATATTTAATCAATCGCTTTTTTTAAAGAACATAGTACCTGCTTTTGTGAACCTTTAAAAGGGTCTTATATAAGTAGTCACTAAGGAGATGGGGATGTGGGGGGCTAGTATAGCAAAGAAATCTCTGGATCAGGATTATATTCACAGAAAGCCAAGTCCATTTCTCTGGTATGTGGGAATGTGAGGAAGAACATTTTAAAAAATACACACACACACACACGCGCACGCACATATGCAGGCATAGCATGGTGAGTTGGAAAGAGGAGGGGATGGTGAAAAAATAATTGTGTACAGAGTGGGTTCATTTATAAGTCTCTCCCTCTAAGTGGGGGACAGCTGCATAAACTTGCATTAAAAATAGTCTGGCTCAGAGAAGCAGTTACAACAAACATTCAGGCTTCTGTCTTTATCAGAGGCTCTCGTGATTTGCTTCCTTGCTGCTGCTCTCTGCTTCCATTTAGTCACTCCTAAAATGGGGATAATAAAAATGAAATGCAGTGGGGGTGTGTTCTGAGTAATGACTTCAAGAAATGATGATGGTGCATTTTCAGGCTGTGAGATGTAAACAGACCTTAAAGGGACTGTCTGGGTCAGAATTACAGGAGGATATGTATGGTTTGCATCTCTGCTTGTCTTTTACCCAGAGAGATAAGAAGTGTATTTTATAAGCCCATGCCCTCTTCCGTGCCTCCACCTACCAGAAAATACCCTTCCTTATGTAGGTTAAAACATTCTCAGTTTGTTTGGGTCATTCTTTGGGCTCCAAAACCCCAGTTATCATCTTAGTCTTGCAATACTTGGATATTACAGCCACATCCACCACTGAAGGAAGTGCTAGAAATGAAAGTGCTTTGCTGAAAGTGCTGAGCCCATCATGCTACTTATGAATTAGTGTATGGATCGGTGAGAGACAGGAAGGGTGACCAAACTGGTAGAAAGAAGAGTCGTCTAAGAGCTGCAGCAGCAACTACAGCATCATAAAACAGAATGCTCTACCAGTGCCTGGAGCCTGGGATGAATGAGACAGGTTAAGGGATGCTTCTGGTAGCTTAATATCCAGGAGACAGCACTAACTCCGGGCCGTAGGTACTCTATGACTAGCACTTAAGGACTAGAGTGATCAGACTCCAAATGATCAGTTTGGTGATGATACAACAGAGGTTGATGGCTGTTGTGGTAGATACCACTTGAATGCTGTGTACTGACAAAATAAAACAGCCTCCTCATCTCCTCATGTGCACGTGTGTACTTGCACACACATGCACAGACTCACTCATGTACAAACTGACAGACTGCTAATGAACACAGGAACCATAGATGTTTGATTTTGCACTACATGTCTGTGCCCAGCACAGTGTGAGACATTACTGAGTAGGCCAGGAAATATTTGGTGATGGCTCAAACACACCTGAACAAACTGTTCTCCGCCTTCCAGCCTCAGAGGAGAGGCCAGGGAATATCCATGCTCTCTCTAGATTCTGCACAGGGTGTCTGAGGAGGGAAGCAGAAGCTCCTCATGTCAGGGGTATTTGTTCTCGATCTCCTGATACCTCCATTTGACAATATGCTATTTTTACTGACTTTGAACTGAGTTCTAATGTGCAGCATTAGATTAAGGGATTAGAAAACAGGATCCATGGAGAAAGGCTGTGAGAATTGGGATCATTAGGGGAAGAAGAAAAGGCAATGAGGTGATGACTTACTCTCTTTAAATGTATTAAAAATTATTGTACCAAGAGTTGAGATCAGCTGTTCACTTTCTCCTGTGAGAAAAAACGAGAGTAAGTGAGCTTAAGATCAAGCAGAGAGGATTTATGTTAGCAATAGGGAGAATTTCTCATAGAGAGATGTGTTGAGTACTGAAACTTTTAACAACACCAGGGGATAACTTTGGAAGTCCTAAAAGTTGAATATGTCCTCATCTCTCTGTAGTGTACAGTCCTGCCCAAACTACAATTCATGGACTACATGGCATTGAGACAGTTTTCCTCCCTTCCCTTCCCTTCCTTTCCCTTCCCTTCCCTTCCCCTCCCTCCCTCCCTCCCTTCCTTCCCTCCCTCCTTCCTTCCCATACATAGTTACTGATCACCTACCCTGTGCCAAGCATTGCCTCCACTGAATTAGTATTATAGTTTTCCTAGTGGCCGGGGTATAAAAAGTACATTGCAAGGAGAAAGGTGCTTATTGTGACACTTAAAATTTCTATAATCTAAGGTAATTTTTATCTTACTATTTCATATGGTCTAATAGTTGAGTGGATCTTTCATGTTGCTTGGTTAATAAAGACCCTACTGGTATATATTTTATTTATGACAATGGCTTGCAGACAGGGCTGCTGGATTACATATTTTTGGTTGTCTTTCCAAGTTGTGATTGTCACAGACTCTGACATCCAAGTATTCCCTTCTCGTTCCCTGAGCTCCAAGAGCTGTTTGCCACCCTGTTTGCCTACACTCTTTTCTAGGATTCCAGAAAGAGACCACTGGAGCCAGCCCCTGGGAGGAGAAGGTGTGCCCTTATCCCCTAAAATCTGAACACCACTGTTAGACTGAGTCCACAGTGTCAAGCTTCTACCCCTAAGTATGTTTGTGAAATAATTAGAAGAGAAGAGCAGGATGTATTGGGGGAATAGACTTCAGAAATGTCATTTCAGAAAGGCTAGTTGTGTTTATGTGCTTGTCATCGGCCACTGAATGAAAAGGATAAAAGAAGAAGGTAACCTTGATTGACTTTACTTTTAAAGCCTACACATGCTGATGGGGAGAAAAAGCAGAATTGAATTTGGGGACTGAAGTGCTGCCTTAACCTTGGCTTAAGGAGACATGGAAAATAAGAAAGTGTCCCTAAAGCCAAAAGATGGCTTTTATCCATCTTGTTTAAATTTTATTGAGATTTTTATTTCATGACAGTTATCTGTGGTTGGCTCCTGAGTCCTCTGAAGTATCTTTCTAATTTCTAGGTTATAACGTTTTTCTAGTAGTGGTATTGAAGAGGAAATAGTGGTGTGGCGTTCAGAGGACTCATGTTTATATACAGATTAAAAACAACATTTATGATTTTCTTATTGTAAGAGAATCGATGCTTATTAAAGACATTTGGGTGGATAAAATAAAATGTTCCTATATACACACCTGTAAAGAATTAGCATTTACATTTCTTCTATTTCTTACCAATGTTTTCTGTGCATGTTATGTGTATGTGTATATGTTATAACACAATATAATGTGATACAGTGGAATTGGGTACACAATGTATAAACAGTTTGAAACCTACTTTTTTTGTCTTATTGTGATATTTTAGACATTTTCCTATTTTATTAATATTATCCAAAAGCATGGAACTTAATGACTGCCTAATATTCCATTGTAAGGATGTATCATACTTCTTGCTTCTTCATGATTAAACTTTCATATGTATGATAAATAGAGACTCTAATACTCATATGAAAATAATTTCAGAGTTTTTGATGGTCCACTTTTGTTGCTGTAAGATTGTTTTCCAAGGTAACAACGTTTGGTCACTTTTTTAATCTAATGTCCCTAAACATTAAAAATAACAGCCCTTAATTTGAGAATGGCTTGAGTTATATTAATTCACTGAAAGCCAGTGGACACATGTGCAGTTAGTTTGGAAGGCTCTGCTTTGTGATTCTTGGTCTGCTGGGAGTTGCAGAAGGTTTTCACTTTTTGGTCTTCTGATTGAGTGTGCCATCCTCTAACTTTGCTGATAAGAATATTTCTCTTTGGTCGTTACATCATGCAGAGAATGGGGTTGACCATGTATTCTGTTTCTCTGTGCAATTTTCATCATACTGGAACCATTTTCTTGAGAGTTGGAGGCTTGTAAAATTCAAGTCTATATTCCCCAGGAAGTCCTAGAGTTCATACTTGGTGTGATGTCCTTTCTAGTGTCTTTTCTATTCTCTCTGCCACAAGCAAGGCAGGAAGACGAGAGAGTAATTCCCTTCTTTCACCAGTGGGGGCAGCATCTGGCTAACTCACATACCCACAGGCTGACGTGGCTGGTGACTGACTGGGCCATCACAGCAGGGTCCTATTCTTTTCGAACCTTTATGTGTTTTCCACTAAACAGGCTTCTTTGTGCATACATTAATAGCATGTTCACTTTAGCGGAGATCTGAAGTTTGACATTAAAGCTATAATGTCTGAATGTCCTTCATATGCAAGCATGCCTCTATTGACCTAGCACCGGGAGATCTTCTGCTTTGAGTTTTTCCTACAGTGAGGATGGATTTGTACTAGTCCACCTACAGTCTCTCTCTCCATATAATACCTATTTATGAGAATGTCCAGGAACAGGGTAAAAGTAATTTGTGTACACAGGGAGAGAAGCTCTGACCTTGGCATGTTAACTCTGCTAATCAGCCTGCAGTACAAAGATTTGAAAGGATGTGTTGGCCAATTAAAAGAAAATAAATTGTCTTTGAGAATGAAAGCTATTAGTAAAAAACATGGATACAAATCTCCCCCAACATCCATAGCACCCAGATCGTTTGGGGTGATTTTATTATTTTCTCTGTTAGGATTATTTCTGTTCATAATTTGGTGAACAGAAATTTAGTTCATTCTGAAATATGTATGGAGAGAGAGAGGACTTAGGACAGCTCGTGTGAGCCAGGTGTTCTCTGCTGCCCATAAAGGCAGCCCGCTGCTGGTTCCACAGGCATTCCAGGTCTTAGCTCTGGCAGCTGAATGTTCAGAAGGTTTAAACTAAACGTGGATCTGTACCAGGGAATGGTGAGAAGGAAATGCGATTTGGGGGAGGCAGATAAAAGAGGAGAAGAGCACATGTAGAAGGCAGTCCTGGGGAGAAAGTGACAGACCTCCAGGGGAAAGAAAACCGTTCTCCACTGCTGTATTTTCCAGGTGCACAGCATTCTCTGTTTACACCAAACTCCCCCGGATATCCTTTCACATTTTTTTACTCCAAGGATTTGGTGTAGGGAGGATCTTCAGATCATCTTTGGCTATTCCTGTAATAACATGAATCATTTTTTCTTCATTCATCCCATAGGGAATGGAGCTTGCTGGCAAAGGAACAGATTACTACCTCTCAGGTAGAATTTCTGGTGGATATTTAAGCCACCTCAGCATTCTCTTTGTAGACTAGCGAAAAAAAATTTTATTTTCCCTATAGGAGCTGGGAAAGATGTACAATTTCTAGAACAGTCTAGCCTGGGATTAAGGGATTTGAGGAAGATTTGACCCCTAGCACATCTCATATTTGTATAGCACTTTATTAGCAATGCAGTTTATGAAGAGCTTAAGCATACATGCTCTCATTTTGATTCCTATTAAAACTTTGGAAAATAACTTGAACCGATAAGTAAACTGAGGCTCAGAGAGGTCACATGATTTGCCCAAAGTTACACAGCTAAGTAATGGCTAGACATTTATATACAGAGTATATGAGTACAACTAGACTAATAGGATCAAAGTGCAGCAATATCAGTGGGAATAATTTTGTAGACCAGAGGACAAATCACACCATGGAAACATGGGCCCTATCACTTAAGAGTTTTAAAACGGTGTGTTAAGAAACGAGTCCTGCGTGGGCCGGGGGGAGTGGTTAGCCCAGGATGTGACTGGCTGTTTCAGTGTAACATTTTTCTGAGATTAACAAAAATGAAAAAGGAAGGAGGGAGAGAAAGAGGGAGGGAAGGCAGAAAGAAGGGAAGACCGTCACTACCTATGGAAACAGCTATCTAGTCCCGATTGCATAGAGGGGATTTTCTAGAAAGAGTTATCCTCCGCTTTAAAAGCTCTTCTAAAATGCAGGCACCATGGCAGTGGCACTGTGGCCATGCAGCCCCATTGATCAGACATCTGCTGAGGTGCAGAGAAATCTTGAAACACCAAGGGGAATTTAAAATAGCTGACCTACAAAAGAATCCTTAAAGTTTAGTAGGAGAGTGACATGAAATTTTAACTTTGCTTTGCATACAACACAATCAACCAAATATTTTATGAACTTAAGTAGCTAAGAGAGAATAGTTTTGGGATCTCGTATAAAACTAGATGAAGGCTCATTAAGCTAAATATGTATGTATGAAAGAGAAAGTAGGAACAAAATTCAACGAATAAGAACACTGATCTTCAGTGATTCATCATTGCCTCTTCAGTGTTTCCCAAGTATGATTGTGGGTTTCACTGTGGTGAGTTAATTTAAGAGGGATGAGTATTTTTTATTTAAATAATCATCTGTTTGTTTTTATAGTTATCTTCTATCTTTGGCAAATGACGCTTTTCTCACATTTACAGTGATGATATGAAATTTTTTAAAAATTATATTTTTATAAGGAAGGTTATTTCATATATTAAATTAAAAATAGTGTAGGTGGTACACAGATGTGAAAATTGTTAGAAGTGGTGCTTGAATGAGTGAAATTTGGGAAATGTTTCCATAAGACAAAGTGTGCTCCCTACCCTGACTCTCAAGTCACAGCATTCAAGGCTGACCTACCTCCCCATCCTCTTGCCCCATACCTCTGTACATTTAGTCTACACTTAATGGATGCTATTTAGCCAGCGTAATTGAGACTAACCCTTCTCTAATACCTCTTGTACTTTTATGCCTACAAGTCTTGGATTATGCCCTGCCCTTAACCTTGAAATATTGAACTTGTCCTTTGAGGCATAATTTAGAAGTCAAGACGCATCATATCTTACTCACTTCTGCCTAGTGCAGTAATTTATCTGAAGAGTATAAATAGACATTGCTTCACCTTTCTGTGCGTCAGTTTCCTCATCTATAAAATGGGAAGAATAATAATGCCTACTGCAGATTGTTGCTATAAGGATCAAATAAGTTTTAATTCATGTACAATTCTTAGCACAATATCTGTCATGTAGCAAGTGTTGTGCAAATGTTCACTGTTGCTTTACTCAAACATATTTTAAACCAATGATAATAGAATTGAAATTAGGTTGTGGAAAACAAGAAAGTGAAGAAGATGACCATACATGCACATATGCAGAACAAGGTTGGATTTTGGCCTCGGTCGCTGAAAGGAAGGAACTAGGAAACAACAAATAGAATCTTTCACTTGCTTGGTGATAAATTGACAGTGAGCAAGCTCTCTTCCTTTATTCTTAAACACTTTTGCACAGGGATTTAAGAAAACTAAGTTTTATTAATAAGAAAATAATGGCAAAGTCTACAATACAGTACAGCAGCCCATGCTGGGCCCATCACCCAGAAATCAGGCAATTGAAAACCTCCTCAGCTCAGATTTAGCACTAATTATTAATAACATTAAATAACAACCAAAACACATTAACCAATAATGACAGTTTATGAAACCTTGTAGTATATCCTTGTGCCATTTGATCTCCTTGGGTTTCGTTTCATTGTGATAAGCCCCCACTTTGTGGTTGGTGATAAAGAACTGCCGGTCTCCTCTTTATGGCTTCTTTATTGTGCAGTGGGTAGCTTGGCCCGTAACCATTAAATTCCTTCTACAGGGGAAAGTGGTTTATGTCAAAAGACATGTCATAGCCAGGGTTGAATATAAAGGGGATGATGGTAAAAGCGGGAGTGGATGATAGTAACAATTGACACCTGAATAGTGTTTTACAGTTTACACCAGGGGTTCTCAAAGTGGGGTCCCTGGACCAACAGCATCAGCGTCACCTGAGAACTTATTTGAAATGCAGATTCTCAGGTCCCTCCCCAGAATCTCCAGGGATGAGGCCCAGCAATCTGAGTTTTGACCTGAAAAAATTCAGGGATAGTTTATTATAGACATTTCCTTTTCATGAGGAGAAGAGAAGTATCTGTTTAATGGATATTTGACTGCTACTCTGTCATTGTTCTCTGTTCTCATTTTATTTTCCAGCCATTAACTATGAAATAAAACTGAATCTTTATCCCTCCATAAAGTGGAAGACAGAGCCAAAAGCCCGGCAAGAAAGAGTTAAGGCCGGTGCCGCTCACTCCAGGAGATTTTGAGTTACATGTGGCCTTGGGTAACTACACCACATATTGGGCTGATTGTCTGGGTATAAAGTAGATGTCTCCTGAGCCCCTACTAAGTGCTAGGCACTATTCTAGGTGTTGGGGAAACAGTATTGAATAAGATCAACAAGTTCCCTGCCCTCAAGGATTTTATGTCTTGGGGAGGAAGGTCAAAAACAAACACATCAGTAAATAAATATGATCATTTCAGATGGTGCTAGTGCTATTAAGTTGGTGAGAGAGCATAGAGTGTCTTTTGACCACGTGATGCCAGCTCCTAAAGGGGCTTTTAGAAATGGCTTTATTATTTTAGATAAGTTGCCAGTCAGATTTCTAAGGACTATGTCCATTGGCTGTTGTTAGAAATTTAACTAGCAACTTAAAGTAAAAACTTTTCGAATTATGCCTATAGGTTCTCTGCTTAAACTTTATATGGATACTGTGTAGAGACTAAAGACCCACTTCCAAGCCACAGGGGAAATGTGGATAGTATTTGGTCTTTCATTTTTTCCATTGCTACTAGGTTTTAGAGAATTGGGATATGAATTTTATAATTCAACACATCGGGCTATAAACATTTCAGTATAGTAGCTTCTTGGCCTTTTGGCTAAGATCAAGTGTAGTATCTGTTTTTATCAGTATTAACATTCCAATATTAATGTTTGCTTTTTCCAAAGAATCAAGAAGCATTAACCTTTATTGTTTAATAAGAACTGCATTTAGTAAGTTATCTACCCTAGCCTGCTGTTCTAAGTGAACATGGCGTTCTTTTGCAGCTATTGTGACAATTATTTCACTTCCTCAGTTGTCTCCATTTGACCCTGTCAGGATGTGATACTACACAAGGCCCTGGTGCAAATGTTTAGGAAAACTCATAAATGAGCAGTCCACAGACTGCTTTTGGATCGTAGACATGTTCTCTGTGGCCTAAGAGTGGTATATTTAAGATGCAATTGGTTTTTAGTACTTAAAATTTGAGTCTCCCTTAGGACTCCAGATTTCTGGATTGCCTGAAAAACCAGGATAGTGGTAACACTGGCCTACATCCTGCTGGGCTGAGGGGGGCGGTGCCTCCTTTGGATGGAATGCATGCTCTCCAGGTCAACACAGCCCCCCAGGTGTCGAATTCTTTTGTTAATGACCTACCTTGTTCCTATAGACGTTGGAGTTTGCAACTCCCAGAACAAGGATGACTTCAGAAAGATTCAGTCCCTGCTTAAGATCTAAAATGTATACCTTGGAAATGGGTTCATTCAGGTATAAGGAATTGGGTTTTTATGGAGAGGACACAGCATTTTGATTGCTCGCTGCAGTCCCCCTTGGAGTCTTTAGGGGCCAGCTGAGAATTCTGAGTACTCCCCTAAATAGGCATCAGGACACGGGGGTCAATCAGTCTATATTGTACTGAATACCCAAATTCACCTTAGAATTATAGAAGGCAAAAGACACTACCTGTTTAAAGGGCTTTCTATTTGTCAGACAATGAAATACAGAAATATAAACTTTTAATGCCTTAAAAGGTTTTGGGCCTACAAAGAGTGTGAATTTGTCTTCTTTCATGGCAAAATAACAAATAATCCTAACTGGAGGAATATCCTGGAAAGGCTTCATAGGTGTGAACTTTCAAGGGGAATTTGTATGATCGAAGGGCATTTCCCTGGCAGAGAAAGGAAGGCTTCGGCAGAGGGAAAATTCAGCCAGAAGATCAGAAAAATGAAGGAAAGGGGGTGAGCAAATGAAAAAGATGTGGAACAGGAAAAAATGAAATTAGAAATGAAGGTGGGGCAAATGTCACGTCTTAAAGTAAGAACAGAAAATTGATAGCGATTAAAGAGAGAGTGGCAGTGTCTGAGTGGAGAGAGAGCAAGATGACTTTAGTCATGCTACTCTGATTAAACCAAAGCAGAGAGAGAGGAAAAAAGCAGAGAGAAGAAAAGAGGAGGTTGAAGCTGTCAAGGCAGAAGAGCCACACTCAGATGAGCTTTTGAACATTCAGGGTAGAAGGGAAGGAAGGTTAATAATGAAAATAATGGCACTTGTATCCTTATCTTTGTGCAAGTGCTAAATAAGGATGCAAGGGGAGCGCTTGGTCTCTTTCTGCCCCAGAGACAGGATATTTTAGATTCCCCCGACCCTACCCCAGAAGTTAGAAACGCTCCATCTCAGAAAGGAACTTCCTATATCCCAAGAACTATGATGAGTATATAGCATTTTCTTCTACCCTGCAAAGCTCAGATAAACTTTTTTTCTTTGATTCCTGTTGGCGTTTCTGCTTTCCACTTGAAAGAAGAGTCTCAGAGTCCACCAGAAGAAGGCATTGCTTTTGCTTCCTGTATCCAGAGTTATCGCTTCTTTTATCAGGCAGCCTCAGTTCAATTCAACAAACATATTCTGACAGGCTTCCCAATGAAGGACTGTGTGCTAGGTGCTAAGAGGAAATAAAGGTAAACAAGACACCCTGTTCTCAAGAAATGTACCTCTTAAGAAAATTACACAGCTGTAATACAGGGAGGAGTATGGTTACAGTAGGCAGCCACTAAGATGACCCCCAAAGATCCCCACCCCTCCAGATGAATTATTGGCCACTTAAAAGACTACACTTGAATGTACTATCCTAGGGGAAGAAAATACCTTAAATTGAGGTTTTAAATGTATTGCACACAAAGTTATGAGGATCTTTTTTTCAGAACCAGAGGAAGTGTTCCTTTTTGAGTAATAAACCTCTCTTTTATGTAATAATATTTGTTATTCGTATCTGATTCCAAAAGTACAGTAATTGCTTGTTAGGGAAAGTTAATAAAATAGAGAAAAGCATAAAGAAGAAAATAAAATTTACCTCAAATTCTACCACTCAGAGATCTTTTCTGTTTGCATTTTGGTTCCTATCATTCTTGTTGTTTTTCTTCTATGCTCTTATATGTTATAGATGTGCTTTATAAATGTAAGTGCATATTTTTATAAAATTGGGATAGTATTATACATCCTATTTTGTAATCTACGTTTTCCTTTAATAATATATTGTGAATGGTATGTCATAAATATATATCATTAAAATATAAAAATATAAGATTTAATGATATAAAAATATATCATTAAATATTTATCCATTCATCTGTTATCTATATGCATGTATTTATCACATAATTTTAGAGCTATATATTACTCCATTGTTTAGAAACTGTGTACGTATGTATATATGTTACAGAATCCCTGGCCCCGTAGGCCCCCCACACACACACTCAAGGGGCCAAACCTTGGCCATGGCTCATTGGTCTGAGAATGTTGACAGTAGGGAGGTCTGTCATTGTTGGGGCTTGCCTTCTGCACCATCACTTCCCAGCCAGCTGCTGAGGGGAGTATGCCAGCAGGTGTCCTGGAGAATGCTGGATACCTGTCTGCGTTAGCTCTTCCCATATTGCTGAACGTGAACTCTGCTCCTACTCTAAAGAAGCACAGCCCTCCTGGGACTGACATCGTAGTTACAAATCTGTCTCTTGGTGCTTTTTCCTAAATGCCTTTTTAAACATGCTCAATAATAGATGAGCACCTGGGCCCTTCTTCACGAAGGAGAGCTCAAGCAGTTTTTAGAACATGAAAAAGCTATTTGGCCCTTTAGACCTGATCCTTGGAACATCCCCAGTTCCCCAGGGCACCTTTTAATAACCACTCACTTGGGGACAGCAAGTGGTTTGCCTGGTGGGTTCTGTTGCTCCATTTCCTCTTCGCGTTACTTTTTCAGTCCTGGATACAACTTTCACTGAATCTGTGTAATCACTCAGCATGGACATTCCCGATCCCCTTCCGGACTTGCTTTCTCTACCCTGCTCTCCTCACTGCTGCACGACTCAAGCAGGATGTCTATACTTGATTTGGTCCTTGTATCCTAGAACTAGGCAAGTCCAAGTCCCCTTGGCCTGTCAAGTCTTGGCTCTACCATCAGTCTACTGGGTGACCTTGGGCAAGTCACTTAATGTCTGTGGGCTTCAGTTTCCATATAAAGCAAGAGAGTTGCATTAAACCCTAAAATCCTTTCTAATTGAGACAATCTGTGGTTTCAAGTACATGTTTAGATTGTCCACAGTGTTCTGCCTATGGCGTATTTTCAGTGACAACCATTTATTCATTAATTAGTTCTAAGAATTGCTTATTTTAAGAACTTTATTTCCTAGATAAGGCGGTTCAGTCATTTGGCTCTTTGAGCTTTGTTGACGGCTGCCTTTGGGGAAAGGAGCTAAGAGGGGAGGTTGAATTTTTTCACTGACCTGCTTCTCTTGCCTTTTTTAGTAATTTGCGGTAATAACAATCTAGAGCAGCCTTCTGTGGCACCTTGCTGCTGAGCAGTTAGGGAAAAACCTTTGAGTGTCTTCTCCTTATGTAGTTGGGCCGTTTGTGTCGCCATGAAAGAGACATTGGTGGCTGGACTCAGATGGCGCTGCCTACACAGCAGCGTGTCACAGTTGCACAGACACACAGGCCTCCAGAGTTCTCTGCCCCACTCTAAAGCAGTCTCTTCTCCTTATTGTTTTAGTCTGTGTTTCTGGTTATTATTTTGCAAATGACCACTTATCTCTTTTTCTATGATCACTTTCTTCAAAATTAAAAATAATTTATAGGGCATGATAGTACTTTTGTTTCCTTTTTGTATTTTGAAATCATTATTGTGTTCTGCTTTACCACTCATTCAGCAAATTTTTAATTAGTGCCTACAATGTTCTGGATGTTGTTCTTCAATAAAGGAGTGTGAAGAAGAAGAAAATGAACAGATGGGTGGAGAAAGCAAGAGAGCAGGTGAGGAAAAGCGAAGGCACAACAGAGAAGCTATAAAAGAGGGAAATTTCACAAAAGGGGTGAAGAACAGTATAGACTCCACCCGGGCCAGAAAGCAGGGGAAATGAAAAGAAAGGAATCAAAGATTTAGGGAGTCAAAACCCTAGTATGTGCCAATTCGTCTTCTAAAGAAGATTCTCTAAAGCCATAGGAGCCCTGGCTCTAACACTTGAATACTGTGTCATTATTTATAAGCCAGACACTGTTCTCAGCAGATTACTTATAGTAACGCATATTTATCCTTACAACATCCCTTTGGAGTCAGTATTTAAGATGAAAAAAACAAACCAAAGAAATCATGAGGCCCAGAGAGGTGTAGTGGCTTTCTGAAGCTTGCACAGCTAGTGGTGGAGGAGCCAGGATTTGGACTATGCAGTTGAATTCCAGAGAGTACATGGAACACTGCACGCTGCTGAATGTAGCCCAGGAAGTCTGGTCCCCTTCACATGCTGTCAGGAGTGCAGTGGGGATTAACGCACACCAGCTTCCATGTGTCCTGATGCTTGCTTCCCTTCCCCATCAATTCTTGCTGCTCTGAAGTTCAAGCCTCATGCTCAATGTTTGCCAAATGTGTCCAGCATTTTTTGCTTTAGCCTCAGGCATTGAATGTAGTCATCGCTGGTCGGTCTGTGTGGTTCTATTCTGGGCCAAGGCAGTTAGGAGAACAAGCCTGAAAAAAGACGTGGCATTTGGCCCGCAGGTTTGCTGGAACATGGAAAGAGATAGGAGAATTATGCGGCTTTTGAATACCTTGGATAGCTCATGCCTGATGATTTCTCTTGTTTGTATGGTGACTCTCTCAAAATGATGTGCAGCCAACGCCTCACACATTTCTACCCTCTCCAGATTTCTCGGAAGTGCAGTCCAACTAAACAAGCAAAACAACCAGCTCAACTTAGAGAGTTCCTAATTTCTTTCTTTCACTCAGAGGGAAGAGGCTGTGGCAGTCTGACATTTTCAATTCCATTTCCTTAGTGGAAACGTTGTTTCTTCTTGGTCCTACTCTCTGACGGTCCAGAGCCTCTGTTTCCCTTGTTTGAAGCCCTTCAGGGAAGTAGCCAGAACTTGGGCAGAATGTCATCCTCAACTCGAGAGCTGTTCTTAAGCCTCAGACTGGGCTTTGCAGAACGAGGCAAATCCAGCTTCACTTCATCATAGTTGCCATCGTAATGGGTGGACAGGGATGCCAGGACCTCAGTTATCTGGACAGGACCAGCCCAGAAGAGCCCAGCACACCAGCAGGATGGCCAGAATTGGACTGCAGAGCTGTTAGCAGTTTCAGCTACAGAAGAGAACAGACTCAGCACTTGTTGTATACGGGAGCTCAGCGAAAACAAAAATAAACTGTCAGAAACAGAACCAGTTGACTCATTGGCAGCAACCAGTTTGGGGGAGCCAGTGCTAAGAACACCCTGTGCATTTTCTCATTGGCATTACTCTGCAAGGCTATTATCGAAAGTTAAAGCAGAGACCATCAGATATAAAGCATCAGCAACAGATTTCTTAAAAGATAGGCTTCATGTCAAGATTCTCACTTTGGTCTTTCGTATACAAACAAGCAAATGGGATTAGTTAACCAAGGCCGAGGTCTTTCATTCTTCAGTTTCCTACTTACTTCTCAACGTTCACACATTTCAAATATTTTCCCACAGCTTCTTTGCAAAGAAACCAGGGAAGCTTTTCTTTCCCTTGCCACCCCCTCCTTCTTTCTATCCAGCCCTGCAGTGAGCTTCTCATTACATCTCTTATCATGATCATTCCAGAAATAGGATCTACCTTTTCTATCACGCCTTTTATCTGAGGATTTCCATTGAGCCACTAGCAGTGGGAGCTTTTTTAGTGACTCCACCTGTAGAGCAGCATTCCTCTGATTTTGGGTCCCAGAGGGAACGTACTAGAAGCACAGGTACAGCCTTTTTGTTCTTTGAGAGTCAGGAGAGAGTGCAGGAAGGAGGTAGCAGAGTTGTGCACCCCTTTTTTTGGGTGATTTTTGACAAAACCAGATATTTAGTCCTGTGTCTGGCTTAACAAATAGAAAGTCTAGTGTGAAGGAATCATAGACCTATGCTGCAGAAAAAGGGAAAGCTGGAAAATTAATGTGACCAATTAGTGGTTACAGACAAAACTTGCCTACTATAAGTGGATGGAGACATACTTATTTGAAACAGTAGAATATTATTCAGCCTTAAAAAAGAAGGAAATCCTTGAGGCTGGCCCTGTGGCCAAGGTGTTAAGTTCACATGCTCCACTTCAGTGGCCCAAGGTTTCACCAGTTTGGAGCCTAGGTGTGGACATGGCACTGCTTGTCAGACGATGCTAAGGTGGTGTCCCGCATAACACAACCAGAAGGACCTGCAACTAGAACATGCAACTATGTAGGGAGGGGCTTTGAGGAGAAGAAGAACAAAAAAAGAAGCAGAAGAAAAAGACTGGCAACAGCTGTTAGCTTAGGTGCCAATCTTTAAAAAACAAATTAAAAAACATTTTAAAAAAGGAAATTCTGCAATATTCAACAAGATGGATGAATCATGAGGACAATTGCTAAGTTAAATAAGGCAGTCACAGAAGGACAAACATTGCATGACTCCACCTATATAAGATATCTAAAACAGTCAAATTCATAGACTCAAAGAGTGGGATGGTGGTTTCCAGGGCCTGGGGAATAGGGGGAAATGAGGAGTTGCTAATCAGTGGGCATAAAGTTTTTCTTACGCAGGAGGAAGAAGCTCTAGAGATCTGCTACACAACATGGTACCTACAGTCAACAGTACTGCATTGTGCACTTATAAATGTGTTAAAGGAGTAGATGTCTTGTTAAGTATTCTTATCACAATAAAATAAAATTTAAAAACTTTTTAAATTAAAATTAAAAATATTTTAAGAGAGAAACTAATTTCCAATGATTAATATAAAGTCACAGTGTTACTTGAGTTCCTGCTGTATATACTGGAGAACAGAATGGAAATTGTCTATTGAGTTAACACTGTACTATGTTCTTCCATTATCATTACCCTTCCTAATGCCACTTGTGACTCCCTAGCACTCAATCCGATAAATCGACTTATTACTTTTCTGACCTCTCTTTGGTAGTTGACACTGGTGAGCGTTCTTTCCTTCTTACAACTTCGATTCTGTTTTGTTTGTCTCTCCTTCCTTTGCTGGCTTACTTTTCATCCTTACGCTCATTCTGTCTGCCCTTATTTACTGGTGTGCTCCAGGGTTCCATTCCTGATCCTTTCATCTTCTCACAGACCTATCTAGATAGACTTTATGGACAACTCATGCCCAAAATGATGACTTCAAATCTGTATGCCAGGTTTTTCTACTGAGCCCTGGATGTATATGCCCAACTACCTTTGTAAAATCTTTGCTTTTATGTCTCATAGAGACCCCAAATCCACCAAACTCAAAACTAATCTCCCCATCTTTTCCTATCCCATTCCAATGTGTTTCTCTTCTGTTACTAATTTTGGAACCACCATTTACTCAGTGATCTAAAGTAGAAACCTGGGAGTCATTCTAGGTGATTCCTCTTTCTCATCTATCTGTCTCTTTTATCTACCTGCTTCTCTTTATTTCTTCTCCTATTGCCTTTGTCATTTATTGTGTGAGTTACTGCAATTGCCTCCTTTCCCTGACTCTGATCTAGCCCTATTCTAATCTATCCTTCACACACTGTCACAGGGATCTTCCTAGAACATAAAATTGTTCCCCTAACTAAAACTCTGCAAAAGCTCTCCATTGACATCAAGATAAAAACTCAAAAGCCATGCCAAAGAAGTTTGATTTTCATTTTCTGGCTCCATTTCCTGCCTGTCTCTTCATCCTCGTTTTCTATCATTCCTCAACTTATTCCCTAAGTTCTATCTTTTTTTTTTTAAGGAAGATTAACCCTGAGCTAACATCCACTGGCAATCCTCCTCTTTTTGCTGAGGAAGAGTGGCCCTGAGCTAACATCTGTGCTCGTCTTCCTCTGTATTTTTCATATGTAAGACGCCCACCACAGCATGTCTTGATAAGTGGTACTAGGTCCATACCCAGGATGTGAACTGGCAAACCCCAGGCCACCAAAGTGGAGTGTGCAAACTTAACCGCTACAACATCAGGCCGGGCCCCCAAAGTTTTATCCTTAAGCAATGATTATGGTTCTCTGAATCTACCATACTCTCACCTTCCTGCACGTGCTTCCTACATGTGCTTTTCCCTCTGTCTAGAAGGGTCAACCTTTTCTCTACCCACCTCAGACCTTTTCCATTTGGCTAACTTTTAATGACTCTTCAAGGCTCAGTTCAGAAGTCTCCTTTGGCAAGTTTTTCTTGACCTCCCTGCAGGCTCCATTCAAAACTGAAAATGTGTGTTCTCTAAGTAACTGACACGTACCTTCATCCAAACACTTATCGCGCTGTATTGTCCTTGCTCATTTTTACACGTCTCTTTTCTCCAGATTGTAAGTTCTGAAGAGCAGGAACTGAGTCTTTAATCTCTTTATCCTTAGTGTATAATGCAGCTCAGAACATAGTAAATGCTCAATGAATGTTAAATGAACAAATAAATGAACTCTTAAATTATTTCATTTAAGCCTCACAACTTCTTACAGGGTAAATATTACCCTAGTTTTATAGATGAGGAGGCTGAGATCTGCAGAGGTTAAATAACTTGTTCAGGATCACACACATATCAAGTCATGGAGCAACATGGGTCTGTCCAAACCTCGTGGAGATTTTGCATGAGCCAGTGAACTAATTTCTATCTACTGGCACTCTAAAACAACTTCTGGTGTAGAATGTTTTCCAGCTTGGTTAGGAGAGAGGGAGCGAAGAGTTCATATCAAGGAGCTTAGGGTCAAAGTTAGGCTGAATGAGGAAATCAGCCATAGATCCTAAGCCCAATGAAACAGATGAACTTTATGCTGGCCTCTATATAGTAGCAGAATTTCTATTAACGCCTGTAAAATCAACACCAGCCAACCAATCAGCTAGCATTCATTAAGCCACCATTATATTCTTGGCTCCTGAGAGAATATAAACTAGTATTGCCATTTCTTGATGAAGTTCATACTGTAATATCTTTCTTCCTCCTCTCCTCTCATTTCTGTTTCTCCCCCATAAGAAAGTAAACTTTTTCCTAGGTACCTCTCCCTACTGAGTTGGGAGAACTATGTTGGAGGCCCACTTGTCCACACATGTTTGATGACCAATTTTATTGATCACATGCCTTGCTTTAATGAAAGACAGAGTCACTGTCAAAGACATGTGCTTCTGCCTGAATACTGTGTGGTTCCTTTTGCACATTTCTGGGTTCACATTGCCCTTTCTCCTTGCATAAAGAAATCAGGTCTTGTCATCGTTCTTCTTTTCTACCACATGCTAGTCTGGCCTGAGGGACTGTCCCTACCTTGAGTTAGGAAGTCTAGGCCAGCTTAGGTCTAAGTTTTTGAGACAAATAGTATGTTCTTGCTTTCTTTCTCATTCCTTTTCTTCTGGCAATAGTGGATATGCTTCAAATGGGACTTTCCTCCTACTTAGTAGAAAGATTTGGGAGATAAAAGAGCAGAGAAGAAGAGGCCATATTAAGCCTTTTAAGTTAAGTGGCATTCCCTGTATTCATTTATTCACTCAAAAAATATTTATTGAACACCTTCTATGCACCAGGCACTTATCTGGTCCTCTAGCACTAACATCCAGTAACAAACGAAAAAGACAAAAATCTCTGCTCTCAGAGAGTATCCATTCTAGTTAGGAAGACAGAAAATGTTGGGACTAAGTAAATTATACAGTATGTTAGACAGAGGTAAATACTAAAGATAGAAAATAAAGCAAGATAGGAAGTGTGAAATATTGCAGGGAAGGTGTTGAAATTTTAAGTGAGTAGCCAAGAAAGACCTCTGAGAGATTGAGGAATTAAGAGGGTGGATTAGAAGTTACTGAACTGAGTGAAGTGGAACTTTTCCCCCATTGTTTATGGGATACACATCCTCGTTCAGGACTCCAGAAAAGGAAGGGGTAGCTGGTAGACTTGAATCTGTAACCCTTGAGATTTCATCAGAAAGATAAATCAACATACATGTAAAGGGAATTTTCTATCATCTCAGTGAGAGTGCATACATTAAGGTCTGTTGAATTTTCAGTGAGGGACCATTTCTCAGTCCTTCCTATGGGATCAGGGAGGACTTTTTTTTATTCACTGCTGTCCTGAAGAAAGAATGAAATTTATGTTCACAGAGGAGGAGGAAAGGGATTGCAGGCAAGATGATGCTGTGAAAGAAGGAGAAAAGCATATGGTTGGGGCATAGTGAGAGGAAAAGAAGACTAATTTAATAGGAGGAGAGCTTCCAATGGAGAAGTAGAAGAGGTGAGATCCCAAAGTTGGCATAGGGTTACTGAGAGATGAAGCATATAAAGTGGCTAACTCTAGAGGGTTTTGACTGCCAGGCTTAAGTGACTTCTTTCCATTTCTACTTTGTTCACAAGGAAAGTCCTTGCATTAACAATCAATTGAAAGAACCCGAAGAGTGTAGGGCATCTATCACAGAGCACGGCACGTGGTGTGTGTCAGTGAGCACCATGAAAGGCTTCATTGAAGTAAATTGCTGGTTATCTAAGAAGAGATGTAGTAACATGTATAACTGTTGAATCCTTAATCATGTAGTTCATGTCTGCATGGAAATGTTAAACTGTTAGAGCTAGAAGGGTACTTCGAATATGTGTCTCCAACCCCTTATTTTACAAATGAGAAAACAGAGGGCCAGAAGTTTGAATGATTAGTGCAGCTTAGTTGATGGAGAAGATGGAGTTCTTCCAGATTGTTTTCCCAAAAGCTTCTTCTGAGGACTTTTTCCCCCAAACAGACAGTTCTGTCTCTCTCTCATACAGACAGTATGCTATCTTGGTGTAAATCAGTATTCTTCAAATGGATGTTCCATGGAACCCTAGCCTCATGTGATCCACTATGAAAAACTGGTTCCTATTAACTTGGGAGAGGCTATCCACTATATCATCATCTTGAAGAGTTTAAAATGCACATTAGAGAAATATAGACTCTAAAATTCCTATAGTAAAGGAAATTATTTAATTTTGCTGTAACGTTTCTCCAAATATATTTCACCATGATTTTTTTTTCACTAAGCACCTATAATCCTGTGGAGTTGTCCTAGGAACCATAAGCAATCAGTCCTCAGCTCCAGTTGGCCTGTTATTAAAAGAGCCTATATGGCGAAAGAGGAAGGTGGATAAATCAGACAAGTTTCAGAGGAAAGTCTAAAATAATCAGGAAAATAAGATGGTCAAGGAGGAGCCGGCCTGGTAGCACAGCGTTTAAGTTTGCAAGTTCCACTTCAGTGGCTCGGGGTTCGCCAGTTCAGATCCCGGGTATGAACCTATGCACTGCTTGTCAAGCTATCCTGTGGCAGGTGTCCCACATATAAAATAGAGGAACATGGGCACGGATGTTAGCTCAGGGCTAATATTCCTCAGCAAAAAGAGGAGGATTGGCAGCAGATGTTAGCTCAGGTCTAATCTTCCTCAAAAAAAGAAAAAAAGTCAGGGAAAAGCCAGTGCTCCTCCTTCTGTCTTCTCTGCCTGCCTTCCTGTCTTCATTCCTTCCTTCAAAAAATAACTTTTGAGTGTCCACTGTATGCAAACCATTGTACTACAGGCTTTGCATATATTATCTTGCTTGTTCCTAACAACCCCCTGGCTAGGTCAGTAATAGCCCTTCCAAATGAGGAAACTGGGAAGCTGAGTTCAGAGACAGTAGGTAACTTGCCCAAGATCACACAATTAAATTAAGTTAGTGGCAGAGCCCAAATTCAAACCACTGTTTAACTAAAGTAGTATTTTTGTCTGTTGTGTTATTCTTCTCTCTTTTTCTTCTCTCCCTTGTGATATCAACAACACAAGGCATAAATGTTAAAACCAATATCCTAAGAAGTTAAGAGAGATACTGGACTCGCAAGGAAATTCAACAGTAAGGCTTCTACACCTCCTATGCCTCTTAGATATTTAATTTAGCATGCAGTTTAGTATTCCTTAACTAGCCACAAGATCCTCCAGGGCAGGGATTTGCTGTCTGCATTGTGAAGTCCTCATTCCACACTGCCTAGGCATGCCTTTTACTTGGGAGGTGCAGATGATAAAGTCCACAAGTTTCATTGATCTCATAGCCCTTTGCAACTGGACCCTGCCTGTTGTCATAGGAGGTAACTGCAATAAGGTCTTCCATCAAAGGAGAAGCTGTTTTCTTTGTGGCAGTGAGAAGGAATTTGAAATTCTGGGAATCCTTATAGGAAATGACAGTCTTTTCCGTAAGCCTTTGACACCTGCAACCTGGTCTTCCAAGTACCTTAGTGTCATCTAATTGACTGCATTAAAGCTGGAGCTGGCTGTGCTGATCCAAAGATGGCAAATTCCACAGGCCTGGAAGGTTGTTTAGTTATTGATGTACATGCTTCTGTGTCTTACTGGATTATAGACTCTGGGAGGGTGAGGGCTACGTCTCACTCATCCCTGTCTTCCTCACAGCACTCAGCCGTGGTCCCGGCAAGGAATAGGTTCTCAACTGTTTGTTGAGCTCTCTGAAGCCCTTGCTTTAGAAATTGAGTGTTGTGACGGACTAGGTAGAGCTAAAGTTTATACTACTCTGTATATGCTCCCATGTAATTTGGCATGTCAAAATTTTGATACAGCCAATTTATTACTGTTCCAGTAATTTAACCAAGGCACGTGTAAAGTACAGTCCAACTCTGCCCAACAGCAGACAGGCCCAGCCAAGCCTAACCAATGAAATTGCAGCCTTTATAGTCCACATCAAACAAACAAGCCCCTAAGATATCTGAACCAATGCTCCTTGACTTGTCAAGCTCAAAGTTAGCCAGCTTCCAGCATTCTTTCATCCAACCCAAATCAACTGTATTGAAACAAAGCTGCAGGATTGTTACCCAGCAATAACCCCAAGTGTGGAACCTTGTTTGTCAGCTCCAGCCTCCTGCTCTGGGGGACTCCTGGTGGGAGGCTTATTATTGTGATCCTCAGAGCTTTTCCCTCAGTGGGGCAGTTCTTTTCTGGGGGACATTCGTTTCATTCCCCTTTTGAGTGTGTGAGAACCTCTCTCCAATGCTAGTCAGGCAGCCGCCTTCATTCTACTCTTTCCCTTTCTTTCCTCCTCTCTTCTCTTTCAGGGGTGAGGAGTAGGAGCATTCTTCAACATGATGGCCAGGGATGGGGGCATGGAGCAAGGAACAAGCTACTTCAGTTCTTTAATTTTTACCTTCAAGACGATATTCCTTATAGTTTCATAACTGCCAGAAGTCATATTGCAACCCATATGTGGTAATAGCCCATCAATAATGCCAGTTAATGAGAAGGGAAGTGTGGAAAGGCAACATGGTATATTGGAGAACAGTTGACCTTTGAGCTTTAGGGAGACCTAAGTTTAAATATGAGTTCTTTTGCTTACTGTTTGTGTGACCTTGGACAAAGTTACTTCAAAGTTCTCAAAAGCTCACACACTTAACTTTCTCCAAAGCTTGCTTTCCTCTTCCATGAAATAATGATAACAATTTTATTAATTTTTTATTGCTGCATAACAACTGACAAACTGGTGGCTTTAACAGCACATATTTATTGTCTCCCAGTTTCTGAGGGTGAGTCTAGGCACATCTTTAGCTAAGTCTTCCACTTAGAGTCTTACGAGGTTGCACTCAAAGGGTTGGCCATGCTGTGTTTTCATTGGAGGCTTGAGTGAGGAAGACTCCACTTCCAAGCTTATAATTCTTTGTTGGCAGAATTCATTTGCTTGTGGCTATTTGACTGAGGTTCTTACTGGATGTTGGCTAGAGGCTACCATAAGGTTTTAGAGGCCACACAGACCTTTCAGCCATGTGGTCCTCTCCATAGGCAGTTGACAACACTGCTCTTTGCTTTTTCAAGGCCAATAGGAGAGTCTCTTCCTCCAGTTTATTAAGAAGAAATCTTACACGTAACATAACCATGGGAGTGACAATCACATCACTTTTGCCATTAATATAACCTAATCAAAGGAGTGGCATCCTGTCACCTTTGCCATATTCTGTTGGTTAAAAATAAGTCACAGGGGAGAATACACAAGGTAGTAACTCAGTGGAGGTCACCTTAGGGCATATTTGCCACAATAATACCTACTAAATCCAGTTATAGTGAGGTTTCCATGAGATAATCTACGTAAAACATATGAAAGAGATGTCAGTTCTTTTCTTCCTGTTTAGGAGACACACTGAGGCAGATGTTCTGAGACTCTTAAGGAAGAGGAGGCAAAGACAGTGGACAGAGTCGGAGGAGGAGAAGCAGGTAATAAAGGAAGAACTCAGCAAAGTGAGGGCAGATGCTTCTGTTCATAAGCTGTCATTAGAAGCATTCCATAGATCTCTTGGGATCTTTTTTTATAATTTCAGGGAGAGGAACTTCTGGTCATTAACCTCATGATGGGCTGCTGTATCGGTTCTTGTTTTTGGTTCCTTGTAGCAGCTATCACAGTCTACTCTCTAGTTTGTTAGTGAGCAGTGTTTGACGGGTTAAAAAAAACCTTTCAGTGTGTTAAGGTGACTGACTAGAAGAATATAAATTTCTAAGGTGAAGTGATGCTTTCGAGTTTCTTCTAATCATTCCTTTCATATATGTCTTTCTCTGTACCCTTCCCCAGATTCCACAACTAGGTCTTTAGATTCTCCCCCTCTTTTTTGCCTGCTATTTAAACATTTATTTGTATAGAACTTGCTTTGCAGGAAAATTTAAAGGAATCAGAGAAATCATTAAATTGGAGGGTAGAAATGTGAAGGAAGGTCAGAGAAGGGGGCTGTTGACATCATTCCACCTACCTGGAGGCTTAATCCAGTCTCAAGGGGGAAGAAAATGAAAAATTCGGGGCTGGGCAAAAAAAGAAGGAGGAGGAGGAGGAAGAGGAGGAAATTGTTTATTTCTGTGAAGATATTAGTACCAAGAATTTGACTTTTTAAAAATGATGATTGTTTTCCAGGCTTAGAGCCAAGTGTCTTTAGAAAACAGCGTTTATGTATTTCTTAAAGAAAATTATTTGCATATCCCCAGTGTAAGAAAGTTTATCATTACCTCTGTCTCTAGGGGCTGAGTTCATGGTCATTCATCATTCAAAAAGAGATGCTCCTCCATTGTGTGGTGAGGCATTTTAGTTGATTGCTGTTATAATTGATAGTATTTTCTTTTATAGCATATACCATACTGAATTTGAACAGTAAGTTAGGTGGCCAGGGGAGCATGCCAAATGGAGAGAATACAGAACTCTGTGGCCAGAAACACAAGTTCAAACCCCAACTCTGCCACAAGCAAGCTCCATGACCCTGGGCAGTCACTAAACCACTCTGGGCCTCAGTTTCCTCATTTTTCAAGTGAAAATTCTGAAATGGAATATTGGTTGCTGGTGATATCACAAGGAAATGACAAATGTCAGAGCACTTCACGTATAGCTAGCATTCAGATATTTGAGAATGCATGGAGAAGGAATACATAAGCAAATAAACATGCATTTTTGGGGAATAAATTCTAAACAATGTGCAGAACTACTCTAACCCTTCTGAAATGTGTTCCAAGTTATAATATTGTATATAAGTGTCATGGGAAAAGTTTAAAATCGGAGAATGCATGTAGTAATTTGCCACTGAGAATAATTAGGCCTTTAATCCAGAGAGAATCACAACCTCTCAGATCTGGAAGGCACATTTGCGGTCATCTGATCAGAGCCCTTCATTTACTGACAAGGATAAGGTCTCGGCTGACAGAGGTTAGGTGACTCACCCAAGGTCATATGCTAAATGGCAGAGATGGAGCTAAAAGCCAGGACCTTGCCCTCCCCCCCCCCCCCCCCAGCGCCCCCTCAGCAGAGCAGAGTGTACGTACGAGTGATTCCCAGGGAGGAATGGTGAAAATAGGTACTGACTTTTATATTCAAAATAATGAGTTTTTTTAAAAGAAAGAAAGCTACATTTTGAGGAATGATTTTGATTATTTAATTTCACTTGTTTGGAACAACAGACTTGAAATGACAAAAACATCACAAATTTTATCTGAATGATCCCAGATTCTGAAGAGAAAGGCTTATATTTTCTAAACAGAGCTTCAATAAAGCAGCTGCACATGCATTACTTTTGACAAGTAAACACGTAAAAGTGGTGTTGCACAGGGCTCAGTCCTGGATCCACTTCGAGTTAAGACTGTCATCAATGACTTGGATGGCGGAACAGCATACTCATTAAGTTCATAGATGAGACTGAATTTAAAGTGGAGGCTAAAGCCTTGGGGGATGCAATTAGAATTGGAAATGACCTCAACAAATTGGACAAGTAATCACAAACTAACAGGATGAAGTTCAGTAAAGACAAGGGCAAAAGGAAGACGAGAACTCAGAGAAAATAAAGACAAGAAAAGTCTGAGACATGGAAATGGCAGGCCAGCATGAGGACTAACAAAAGATATGTGGGTTACAGTGGACCTTAAAGTAAACATGATGCACTTATGTAGCAGGATCACCATTTACCACAATGCAAGTCAATGTATACATTTGGGGTCCTACATTATATGGAAAGGAGAACGATGATTCTGAAGTTTTACCTCCTACGTGGTTCTCCTTATAGTAGGATTATGTCTACCAAAAGGTAACCTGGTGTAAGAGCTAGTGGTTAATATTGCTCAAAATTTTAAAAACTGCCAATTAAAGAAAAACTTCACTATCTTCTGGCTATCTGAGTAGGTAATGAGTGTGGTCCTTACGTGCTCATCCTACCAACTAGATAGGTTCCTTCTCAGTCACACATTTGATTCCTGGAGGTACATGGCAACCTGGCCATTCCTTGGCCCTAAGCTGTTCATTCTTGTAGATAGCTCAGAATGGTCCAGAAGTATTTAATATTGTCCTTATTACCATTCTTTAAAATCAGCATGTCACTGAGATGCTTGAGTGTTTTGTCTACATGCAACACTCTGTAATGTCTAATTATTTCCATGTAAAAGTGACTCACAGTAGAGGAGCATGGACCATGAGGAGAATTCAGCCAAAGAGAAACCATGACATAGTGAGGGGGAATGAGCTGGATGCTGAGCCAGGACCAGAGACGACAGCCATGGGAGTAATAGAGAGAAGGTAGGATTAACAACAGCAGGACAAGAGACAAGACAGGAGTAAGTGTTTTGCCTATGATTTTTTAATGTCCTACTTCCCTGAAAAGGCCTGAACTGAATTTACACGGGTTATCTCATTGAATATTCAGACCTACACATAAGTATAGTTGATATCTACATTTTACAGATGGGAAGACTGAGGGAAGAGGCAGGATAGTTACTCATCAAAGGGCACACTAGGTGGAAGAATTAACATCAGAACCAGGTTCGTGTGACTTCAACACCTGTTTTTCAACTCAACTACTTTGCTTCTAAAAATATAAAAGAGGAAGAGAAGGTGAAGAATAAGAGGTGGAGAATGTGGGAAAAAAGAATATGGGAAATTTAAGAAGTAAAAGGGACGGAGAAAGATGAAAAGAGAAAAGGAGTAGAGGAAGGAGAAAAGGAAAGAGAAGGAGGAGCAAAGACAGGGAGAAATATATAAGAAACAGAGGGCGAAGAGGCTGCCGTACAATGAAGGAAGGGAAGTGTCAAGCACCTGCAGAGTTCTGAGTATTGACTGAGATATCTTTTTTCCAAGACATATTGTACTTTTCCAGTCTTCTTGGAGTACTGGGTCCTGTTGAGGACTTTAGAATTCATGAGTGTTAAAGAGAACCTGGTGAGTGTCTATTGGAAAACCAGAGAATGATTAAAAGGGCAGTAAATGGAACGCGTGTGGGAAATGGGACATTGAACATTGAGAAGTGACCCATTGGTGGTCGTCAGGTATGAAAAAGTTACTAACATTGTGACTACTGAAAACGGCAGAATTTATCTGGAATAAGAGCAGACCTTCTCAATGTCTAGAACACTGACAGCTTTTACGGCCTCTCCCACTGCAGAATATTTTTGATTTTTATGATTTGTCCAAAGGCACTATCTGGCGCTAGGGTCTGCTGCTGACTGTTTGCCACAGTCTGTGCATCAAGAAGCATTGCTCCTGAAATTTTGCTGGGACCTTTAGTAGAATAGGCATGATGAGAAACAGACCTCCTTCTCTGGAAAGAATATGGCTTTCGGGGAGACCACTGGGTTTGAATATTGACACTGCAACTTATTAGCTGAGTAGCCTTGGGCAAGTTCCTCAACTTTTCTGAACAACCGTTCTCTCCTCAGTAAAATGGGGAAAATATCATTTATGTCACTGGGTATATAGACCTTCCTCAGGAATTGGGATGTGGAAGGTATTCCATAAATCTTATCTTTTTTTTCCTTTTTCCTTCCCATGGGGTACAACAAAGGTGAAGAGAAGGCCTCATCTACACTATGGACTGTCTTTATAGGGATGCCAAGAGTAGGGTAATGTCCTGTGTCCAGAAAATGCAGACCCATCCCCTGTCCACAGATAGGGGTAGGACGTGGCTTGCTGAGGTGACCATTTCTCTGGGTGATATGACTTACTAGAAGCTCCCTCCACCTCCATTTGCTAAGTGATTCTTCAGTGTTAAAGACTGACATCTGTGTTCTTACACTTGCCTTTTTAAGACAGAACCATTTTGAAATGAGAGTTCAAGTGCCCTTCTCTAGACAGAGGTGGACTCCTACACCTCTGGAGAGGTGTTTAATTGCAAGTTGAAAAGGCCTTCTTGTATTTTTGACAGAGGGCCAGATTGAAAACTACAAACCCCAGCTCTGACTCTCTTTGGAAGGCTTGGCTTTTCCCAAGCTATAACTTTCTGTGATCAGTGGTCAGTGCCCAGTGATTGCCTCTGCCAATAGCCTCCTTCTGCCTGCTGTGCACGTCCATCCCTGTTCATTCAGCATGCACTTATGTATGCGTATGGATGTAGTTTGGCCTTGGTTTACTTCTTGCAGAAAAAAGTCACCAAGTTCAAAGTGCTTTAAATCTGTTATTATCATTTCCAGGTATCGTGGGATACCTTGGTCCAGTTTCTATATGAGAGTTTTTTTAGTTACCTTGTAAACCGTAGTGTAGAAAACAGTGTCAGGGGAGGTGTCCTTGTCTGAGAAGTTGTATCTTTTGTACTTAAAGCCATTGGAGATGGACATTTGCTTAGTTCTTCAAGCAGAGATTGTTTGTCTCTTTGTTTTCTCTTACACTGTCTTTGGCTCAGGTCAAGGAATGTGTAACTTTCACAATCTGGGACAGTGAAAAGATGACAGCAGGTCTTTCTAAGAGTAGAAACCTTCTTTCCACTTCAGTGGGAAACCTAATCTTGTGTCTTTTAAATCCCCTTTGCCAGTCAGACCTGCACGCTTATTTACAAGTCAGTGACATCATTTTGGTCTAGACTCTTAACCAAGCTCTGTTTGAGTTAGTGAAACAATTTACTAATGCAGCATACACTTTATTTATTTGGTGCACAAAGCAGAAAGTATAGGGGAAAGAGTGGTGATGTATTTTGTGGACTATCTGAATAAGCTTCTTAGTATATACAGCTTCTATATATATATTAAGGATCTAATGTCCTGAGCAGGGAAGAAAACTAGTAAACCTTTTCATTACGGTCCTGTTTACACTTAGGTTATGAAGGATGATGATTTGTTAGCTTAGGTGAGGCCCTGTGTCGTGAACATCGTTATCATTTTGAGAAAATGCTGACTAAGCTGTGAACTACTTCTTACTGCAAATGCAAAATGTATGGAAATTCTGACATTTCCATTCACTGCTACATGCCAAAACTTTCCTGAAGACAGAGCATCTCATTTAGAAGACCTACTGATGTTTTTCTTAAGGAAATGTACACAGTTGCACAATTAATTTTCTCATTGTCCGTTTCTATACTCATATTTTTTAACCTGCTCAATATGGGCTATGAGTGTTATGACTAAAAATATACAAAGAGGACCAGTGAGCATAGTTATGAATGAAAGTTCTTCCTCCAGGTCTCAACTCAGACATCAGTTGTTCAGGGAAACTTTCCCCATCTCTCAAGTCTAAGTTAGCTCCTCTTCTCATATGTTACTCTGCCACCTCGCCTTTTTCTTGTTAGCTTTCAAAACACACTAATTTCTTGTCCATTGCCTGTATTTGCTTGATAAGGGCAAGATTATACTATCTAATCCCTTGACTTACAAAATCTTCTTCATGTGGATATCTCCCAAATTCATATCTCCAGGCTGGAACTCTCATCTGAACTCAGGCTCTTATGCTTACCTGCTTATTGACATTTCTCCTGGGATGTCTGATAGGCAACTCAAACTTAGCCTGTCCTAAATTAAACTCGATTTTCTCGGCAGGTCTGCTTCCCACCCTCCATCTTCTCCAGTGTAGCTCATATTTACTGAGAGCTTCCTGTATTCCAGACCCTGTTCCAAGTGCTTTACAGGCCTTAACTTATTTCATCTTCATAACAACCCTATGAGGCAGATATTATTAATAGTTTCATTTCACAGAGGATAAAACTGAGATATAGAAAGAAATACAGAGACAACTTGCCTGAAGTCACAGTGCTCATAAGGAGCAGATCTGGGCATCAATCTATGCTCCCTGGCATCCACGCCTGCATTGGCCTCAGCCTAATCACTGTTCTGGACAGGGTCTCAGTAAATGGCACCATCATTCACCCAACTGCTCAGGCCCAAAACCTCAGAGTCATCTGTGATTCCTTTCTTTCTCTCCACCCAATATCAAATTCATCAGCAAATCATGTCATCTCTGCCTTCCAAACATATCCTGAAATTAACCAACCCACACTCCCTCTGTTGCCACCATCACGGTCAAAGTCACCATTGTCTCCTCACTCACCTTCTGCATCTACTCTTGCTCCTCATAGTCAGTTCTCTACATAGCAGCCCAAGTGGTCCTTTCAAAACATAACAGTACGTGTCAGTTTTTTGCTCAACACCCTGAAACAGCTTTCTCTCAAACACAGGTGATCCAGTGCCTCACTGTGTAGCATCTCTTCCCGACCCTGCCAGACTCATTTCCTGCCACTCTTCCCTTGGATTTCCCAGCTCCCACCATTCTAGCTGGCTTGCTATTCCTTAAACACTCCAAGGGAGGTCCCGTTGCAAGATCTTTGCCCTTGCAGAGTCTTCTGCCTGAAGTCCTCCTCCTTCAAATATTCATGTGATTCTCACTACATTCAAGTCTCTGCTCTTTAGAGACAACTTCCGTGACCACCCTGTCTAAATTCCATCCCACACCATCCTCTTCCCCACATTTAATTTTCTTAATACCAGTTCTCTCTAACTGACATTGTGTTATATGTCTGCTTATTGTCTTATCCCTCACTAGGATGTAAACTTCTGGAAGGCGGGAACTAGTTTGTTTACCTCTAACCCCAGCACCTAGAAAAGTGCCTGTCTCCTGATAGGTGTATGATGATATTTACTGAATGAGTGAATGAATGAGTGGTTGGACTCAAGAGCAAAAACTTGTATCCTAATTACAGATATCAGTGCATGAAAGCTCTTCCTGAGCTTATGTTTCTACTCTAAAATGCCAGAGGTATAAAATACTTTTCCCAGCATAATTCATGGGAACTCAAACATATATTCATTTTCTCACTGCTAACTAACTGCCCAAATGAAGCAGAATTCCTTGCTTAAAGCAAGCAAATGGCTAGATTCAGGGCACCAAGTTATAAAGCCCAGGTTCACATATTTGCTAATCCTCCTGTGCTCACATTAAACCTTTTGATTACTACTTACATCTGTTGTTTCCAACAGACACTGTGTGTCTGTTGATTCCAGTTAGAAAATTATCTTTGCAGAAAAGCAGCAGGGGGGGTTGTAAGTCCAGATGTGTGCTGCTTTGCCATCTTCCTCTGCTCCTCCCAGTACCCTGAACTAATAAAATGGTGTTTGGGAAAGTGCTGGCAGGGTAGTGAGGGGGAGAAATGAGATAGGTATCTTTTCTTCACCCAGAGGGAGCTCTTAAAGAGGGTCTATTGATTTCCCCTCTTTGTAGAAAACAGGAAAAAATGCAAATGGCCCTCTTTCCATTTCCAATCCCTCTTTAGTACTACTGACTTTGTTTCACCATTCTACTCTTCTCAGTGTGAAGAGATTTTTTCCCTCATATTCCTCTACATCTATTTTTTTAAGTCTCCTTTTAGCTTTAACATCCCATCATATCCCAGAACAAACATTCATGCTGAGTAAAACATTCAGTGTCCTGTCTCACTGGACCCTCTCTTGGGCCAGGCACCTGAATGAAATCCATCACTTCCTGATAAGTGCCGACGCTCAAGTGGTTTTCATGCATTGGCATCAAGCAGTGAGTTATTGGTTAAGAGGAGGGTCAGAAAAAGGTCAAAGTAGCATCATTTGAAGGTCACTGCCCCTCTCTTGAGGGATTTTTCCATAGCATCCCAATAACACTCATCCCTGGAATGGACTGTACTGCGTAGTGTTCCATAAAGCTCTAGGAAAAATCAAGGAAGTAGCCATGAGGATGGGATCTTCAGAAATTACAAAAGTAATGCAAGATAGTGGGAAAAATAAACAAGGCAGACATATATAAAGAAAAGTATTACTAATCTCCCCCCCAAGCTTCACACACCCCCTCAACCATGCTTAGAATGGCAGAGACTGGAGCTATTACCAAAATTTGTTTGCTCTTTTCTCTGGACAAATGCAGACTCTATTTCCCAGCTTCTCTTACAGTTACGTGTGATCATATGCCTGACACCCAACCAGTGAAATGTGAGCAGAAGTGATGGGTGCCACTTCCAGGCTTGGCCCATAGAATCCTCCCACACAAGCTCAACCTTGCTCCTTTTGTCTCTGGCTAGCTGGAATGGAAACATCTCCATGAGGACCTTGAAAGCCTCATGTTGAAGACGGAGGAATCTCCTTTGGTCTGGGTCCTCAAATAACTGCATGGAGGAGCCCTGCCAACCTCAGTACATTTACATGAAATTTTATTGTGTTGGAATTATAATACATTTCACAGATTATTTGTTATAGCAAATAGCCTACCATAGCTAAGATATCAGATGTTAGAAGTTGTTTTTCAATATACATATTTCTTCTCCATTTGATTATAAGCTCCTTGAAAGCAGAATCTGTATCAGTGCCTTTTGTGCTCCCCGTAGGCCATCACACAGAGCCTGGCAAAGGACACGTGGTCAGCATCTAGTTGTTAGAGATTTTATTTCTACCTTTTATTCCAGAGTGAGTTAAAACATGAGTAGGAACGTGGCCACATCATGTGGGTTTTTCATTTTGCTTTGAAATCCATCTTAGGTGTGAAGGATCTGTTATGTATGTGTAGCAGCTCAGAACTGACATGGTCAGCGAAGTGCGACACACATTTTTTATTATCCATAAATGGATTATCTGCTGTGACCCAGCTCTTCCATCATTTCAGCACATCCCTCTTGTCAACAGCTGTGTGGTAGGCACTGAGAAGGGCCCTGAGCCAAGGGAGAGTGAGAAACAGGTCGGGGTGGGTTTGGGGGGGGGGGGGTGCTTGTGTCACTGACTGGATATGAGTTGTGAATACATTCTGCAAGCAAATGAAATGTTGATTATCTTTTACTATTATATGCATCTTTCTTATTATCTATTATGAGATATAATCAAGAGTTGACAATAGGAATATTTAAATTAAGACCAGATAGGGTACTGAGTAAACCCCCATCATAGGCAAAAATGGAACTTTTTCAAAACAGGAATTTATCAGTTTGGCATCATATCTCTTTCAGGGAACAAAAGGCATTTTATTTCCACCAGCTGGCTGCAGGTCAGGCAGGTGACGCATGGTAAATATTAAAATCCTCATTGTAGATGGCGATAAGTTTTACCCTGTGGTCCTTGATTACTCCAAAGAATGTCCTCATGAACCTCTTACTACTGCTCTCTACCTCTAAAGACTTGTTGTTCAAAAATGATGGTCTAAACCAGTGGTTCTCAGACTTCAGCATGCATCAAGCTTGTTAAAACCAAGATTTCTGGGTTCCACCTCCACAGTTGCTAATTCAGTAGGTCTGGAATAAAGCCTGAACATTTGCATTTCTAACAAATTCACAATCGATGTGATGCTGATGCTGCTGGTGTGGGGACCACACTTTGAGCTGGTCTAAACCCCCTCAGCCTCACTCCATGTTAATGAGGGAATCTACCAATATGCACAAGTGTGACAACTTGACTAGGTGAAAGATCCCCAGCAGTGAGATCTCCCTTTCTCATAAAGCCCGATTGAAGCTATGAATGAAGTATGGAGCTGCTCAGGGCGACTTAGTGAAATGCCATTGACCCACTCTCTCTCTCTTTTGCTTCTCCAAATTTATCCGTTCGTTTCCCTATTAGTAAAATGAAGAGGTCACCATAGATGAGTGGTCCTCAATCCTGCTGCCTGTTAGAATCACCTGCAGAGATTTTAAATAATACTTTTGTTTAGACTGTATCCTGCTTAGAGATCCCAGTATAATTGGTCTGGGATAGAGCTCAGGAATCAACATTTTAATTGCTTTACAGGTAATTTTGATATAGAGCCTGATTGAAAACCATTGATGTTCTCTAGATCACTTTGAGATCTAAGTGTCTATGTTTATGCCCCACTCCCATGGAATCCCACCTTGTCTGCTGTCCTTTCACCCTCTGCCCAGCCCCTAACCCTCAAGCTTCACTTGACGCTTTGCTCTGACCCTTCACTTACTTCTCTCTATACACATTGTATTCTATTTACTGTGGGGCACAAAGTCACTTCATACCTCATTAACTTCCTCTGCTTAATTAGGCAGAGGACAAGTCCCAGACAACTGCAGAATACATGGAAATTCACTGATAAAAACATAAACAACAAATTAGGAAGGCTTTTAGAACCCCCAGGAAATGTTAACTGTGGAAGCAGAGAAGGGACCCGTTCCTGGAAAGTGACTTTGACTCATAAAGTTACACTACAGCTGGAACAGTTAATATTGGCTCCAAGTTATTTATCCTCTTAGGCTGGCCCAACCCCATGTTGTTGTGATTCCTACAGATTTCACACATATTTTATGTTTACAACAAATAACTCAGGTGAAAGGACTTCTCTCTTTCCTAAATAATCCTTTAATTCTTTAAATAAGAAAAATGAAGTAGAAAATTGAGGCAGTGGTGTGGATGGTTTGGTTTTTCTCAAACACACTTCCATTGCAACCAGGAAGACAGTGGAAGTGAAGGTGGTGGCCTTGCCTGGTGGGAATTAGTGTTCTTAGTTTTCCATTTTATTTACCTCAGTAGGTACAGATTTGGAATTTCCAACTGCTAGTGGGGTGTAACCTAACTTCACTTTAATTTTGTTCTGACCCTTTGTAACTTGAACTAGAAGCACTGGAAACTTCTTTATCTTCTTTTCTGGACTGTACTTGAGGCTTTAGTTGGTGGAGCCTTTTTGGTTTGGTTGTCATTCTCATTAAGGGTGTTTTTTTCCCCCAGTCCAGTGACTTTACTTAAGGTGAGTGGCACTGAGGCAATTTAGTAATTTAGTTCTACCATGTGCTTTAGACAGGAATCCAAGGCTGGGGACTGCTGCCTTTCTGCTAATTAATTCTCCATGTCAGGCATCTGGAAACCCGCCTCTTCTGCCTCATCTGAGTTGACTAATTAATTAAGCTGTGTTTGTAAACAAGCATTTTCTCCCCTAGCACTTTTTTCATCATCTGTTTCTTTAGCCACAAGCTGGTAACCACATTTAATGGTAAACTACCTGGCCAATAATTTGTCTCTCCTGCAGGCTAAGGAGGTTCCATTTGGAGGCCGCCCAGCACTATACAAGAAGCCTAGGCTTTGGAGGGAAGTAGATAAGGATTTGAATCCAATTCAGCCATTTATTAATTAAGTGACCACAAGCAAATTACCCCACATCTCAAAATGTCAGTTTCTCCATTTTTCCCCTACAAAACCTACCACTTAGCCCAATGTCTGGCACATCATCAGTATAAATACCTCTAAATAAATAAACACCTCTAAACATCGTGTGTTTTTGCTGAATGGGAGCACTCATACTACCTTGCCTTTGTGCAGGGAGTAGCCAGTTTCATATACTTTATCACATGTGTCACTCATGAACCCCTATGGGGGAGTTTTGATAAATGTTGTTACCCTCGTATTTTACAGATAGAGAATCAGGCTAGGCTCAGCAAGGTTAAAGGACATGGTCCCATGGCTGGTTAGAGGCAGAAGCTGACCACGTCTTCACATTCCTGGCCTAGAGCTCTTGCTTTGAGACCAGGTATCCTCCTGACCTTTAGTGCATGATGTGAAACCAGATTATAAACACCAGAAAAGAAAAGTTACAGAAGATCTCCCAAAAGCACCTTATAAAAGAAAATAACAAGATACCGCTGATGGTAAAGGTGTTGAAATACCTATTAGAGAAATATTATTTGATACAGGGAAACATGCTGGCAGTTTAACTTCTGGATTTCCCATTCCATAGCATCTTCCCTCACTCTCCCACCAGCTTTCGTTGGTCCATAGGTAAATGGTTAGTAATTGTTGTGACCCAAAGTTATTAACTAATATCAATAACATTAAAACTTACATTTGGACAATTTGTTGTACATTTGCTTCTCCTACTAGCCCTGTGAGATTAGTAGGAATAGAATATAGTTTCTTTATCAGCAGAAGGGGGAGATACGTACATACATATATACGTACGTATCTCCCCCCATACATATATACCTATATGCATATGTATGCACACATACATATCTCACCCCTCTGCTGATAAAGAAACTCAGATTCTAAAAGGTTAAGTGATTTGTCACATTCACAGGGCTTGTCAGTGGTAGGGCCAAGTCTGAAATCCAGAACTTCCAACTCTAATTTTAGCGCTATTTCAACAGTACTACAATTAAGAAGGACTTATGTCAGCACTGTACTTATTTATATTAAAGAGCTCTAAAGAACTTTGTGCTATTTTGTCTTTTAATTCTATCTCTGTTTGTCTTTTTTCTTGCTTCTTATCTTCTTCCTTGGTTTTGCCTAATATGCGTAGCCTTTCCCCAAGGTGGATATATTTTAGTTACCCTCTGTTATGTAAAAACCACCCCAAAACTTAGTGGCTTGAAACACCTACCATCTCATTACTCACCATTCTTTGGGTCAGCAGTTTGAGTTGGAATAATAAGCGGGATGGTTCTTGGGTTGGTCTCACATGGGTTCACTCATCTTGCTGCATTTGGTGGCTCAACTGAGGCTAGATAATCCAAAATGACCTCACTCATATGTCTGGCTTTTGGTAGTGGCTGTCAGCTGGGCCTCATTCTTCATGTTTGTTCATCTTCAAGGAGGCTGGCCCAAGTATTTCAGAGTTGTTAGCAGCCTCCCAAAAAGGTGATGCCCATTGCCATGTCACTCACCAAGTCTCTACACATGTCACATTTTTTGCTATCCTATTGGTTAAGGTAAGGCGCAAAACCAAACCCAGAGTCAGTGAGACAGGGGACTATACAAGGACCTGGATACTGGAATATATGATTCGTTGGGTACCACTAATATAATAACCTACCATAAATGGATATAAAAATAATATTTACCTATAAGACTATTCTGAGAATTAAATTCAATAATGCATGTGCCTTGCTTAGCATGGTCTCTGACACATAGTAAATGCTTAATAAATATTAGCTAGTATTATTAGTAGAATCACAATTATCTATTATTAGCTGCCAAGAGCAAGTTCTCCTTTTGAAATTCCATTACTCATTTGTTCAACTAGCATTTACTGAGTGCCCACTGTGGTACTCTTCCCTATGCTAGGCATTGGGGATACAAAAAAATAATAGTTATTTCCTGCCACTGAGGAACTCATAGACTACTAGAGGAAACCAGACACATGAGCAACTAAGTACAGTATATTATGGCAAGTTGAGTGATTGAGATATGCACAAGGTATTTGAGGAGTACTAAAGAAGGACCTAACTCAACTCAGCCTGGGGGTGTGGTGAGGAAAGGCTTCTTGGTGTACAGACTACCTGAGCTGAAGCCTAAAGGTTAACTAGGTGTCATCTAGAAGAGCGGGGGTTTAAAATAGAGAATTCCAGTATGAGTAAAGCCATTCAGGGAAGACACAGCATAATGTGTTGTTATCAGATAAAATCAAAGGCTAGGAATCCTGAAGAGACAAGCCAAAAAGAAAGCAGAAAGGCAAGAAAGAGGGAGAGAGAGAGAAAGGGAAAGGGAGGGTGTTTAGAAGAGAAGGGGGAATATAAAGAGAAAGGCTGGGGACAAATGTGTACTTTTCCAAGGAGGTTAGATATCGTTATATCATAGGCAAATGAGGAGGCACTGACAGGCTTTGTGAAGGGTAAGGATGAGGTCAGATCTTCATTTTAGAGAGAGCACTCTGGGAGCCAAGTAGAGGATGAAGAGGAAGAAGATAAGAGGTGAGGAAACCGGTTAGGAGTAATCCAGAAATCCAGGCAAGAAGCAGAGTGTCTGAGAATGGAAGCCAGAATGAGATCCTTTCCTGCCATTTCTACCCTCCAAAGCTTGGAGGAAGGCATTTCAGTGAGAAAAAGGATGACTTTGGATATCCTAGTTTGGGATAGCATCGTCCAGAATATTCCACAACAACTATTTTCTACATACTTAACAGATATGCTTGTCCACAAAGTTGACCTTTCCAGCTAAGGAGAGGTGGTAGACCCCAGGCAATCTTAAGAGTGAGCCTTATTGTTAGGGATTTAGTCCTGTATTGCATGGCCTTAGTGAGGGGTGAGGAAACTTCTCTGAATTCTGTGAGGTACCTTCTTGGACATGCATCCTTCAGGATTTTTTCCTTTTTTCTGTGGTCTAGTCTTTTTACATTGCAATGTATTTTCAATGACTTTGACCTCTTCTATTTGTGTTCCCATATCACCTCAGTAGTTTTTATGTGTCTTTTCAATGTTTATGCCTTGCTTCTTTTCATATATATTCTCAACCTTATGCCTTGGATTTCCCGGATGATCACGCTTTCAGCTATGCTGCTTTGTTGTCCCTGAAAACACATTCATAATTATCAGAGTTTACATTCAGGTTTGTAGTCTGGAAAACATTGTCATTATACTTATGCAATATGTTCCTTTTCCAAAATGCCTCCCATTAGTTTCTTTTTGGCCCTTGTGCGTGAGCACTCTGCAGTGCTAAAAACAGCTCTCCACAGTCTCACCTGATGAGGTCCTGCTCCAGTCCAGGCCACCTTTTCTAGCTCCTGAAACTTTACATGAGAACTCGATTTTGCTTGTTTGGTTGGTTTATTGAATGTGCAACAATTTGCATCATTTTTCTTAGTGTCCTGAGATATGCTTGAGAGAGGTGCTAGCCTAGTGTGTCTAAGATCTGTGGGTAGATTCCTGCATATTTTCAAATAACCTTTTCTTTAAACCTATTGAATATATTTGCAATTCAGAGGTGGATCATGAAGGAGGATGTGATGAGACTTATCAGGAGGCAAAGGGCAAAACAAGCTGGAATCAGTCCAGTAAGCACTTTGAAGAGCAAAATAATCATCTCTGGCTCCCAGGGGTCTTCCACAATAACTTGGTGCCTTCTGGATGGTGGCACTGCTTCTGTTTCATGCTTTTCATCCTCCTGCTGCTCTGGGCCCCAGGACTTCTAATGCTATGGCAGTCCCAAGGCACGTGGAGAACAGGACCAAGGCCCAAGGAGAACAGGACAGCTGGGCTCTTCTGGATCACTACCATTTATTGAGCAGTATTACTACATGCCTGATACTGTTCTTATGTGTCTTATCTAATATTTGAGGCAATGTAGAGGAGTGGTGAAAAGCAAAGGCTCTGGTATCAGACTTCTGGATTCAAATCTCACTTCTACCACTTGCTTGGCCTGGGGAACCCCCACACAGGGATCTTATAGGAACCTTCAGGTTATGAGCTCTTAATCCTGGGAAAGGATTTGTGGAAAGGGTGCGTGGGGAGTAGAAAGGGAGATAGAAGGCATGGAAATGACTAGACCTAGCAGCAGAATTTGGCATATGGGCCAGTTGTTAAGAAATGCCAAATGACTTGTTGAGTGGGATTGGCTGCAACTATAGACACTGTGACTGTCCAAGTAACCCCCACAAGGCCTGTGGGTTGGGTAGGGGATGCAGCCACAAGTCACTGTTGGACTTTACGGCTGGACCTCCATCTGGTTGGCCCTGCCTAAACCCAAGATTCTGAGAGCTTGAGTGGAGACCTCTTGCTTCTCCTTTCCTTGGCCCCATGCACGGAGGCACTTGTTTAGGACTGGCTGTGGAATCTGCCTATCACTGGTGACCCAGCCTGCTTCCTGGATCCTGAGATGTTCGCAGAAAATTGATGATAAATACCACCACTACCACTGCAACTGCTGTCATTTACTCAGTGCTCACCATGTTCCAGGCATTTTGCAAAACAATTTATGTACATTATTTCATTTAATTTTCATCAAAATCCCAAGAAGATAGTTATAGTTATTGTCTATTGCCATGTGTAGATGATATGAACAGTACATTCTGAATACTGTTTTGATTATAAAGAATAGACACCTAGCTTAAGAAAAAGGCAAATTTATTATAAGGATATTGGATCGTCTCACCAGAATCCACAACGGGAATGTGGCTGCGCCTCCAGAATACCTACAGGCCAGGACCTTGATGCTCTTATATGTCTTTCTCACTCTCACTTGTATATACTCTTCTCTGGGCTCTGACTTCATTCTTCTCTTTTTCCGTAGGCCGGTTTTCTCCATAGGGTACAAAACATGACTGCCCACAACTTCTGAATTTTATATATTGTAGCTTATGCTACTGGGATGAGATTGACTTAAATACTCTTTTTGGTCCTAAGGCCCCAAATCCCAAGGGTTTGACCCAGCTGGTCAAGGCCAGCCCACTCCTCCTACCCCCACAACCACTCGGATGTAGCTGGGCCAGGGGATAGACTGGGAGGTGTAGTAACGCGGCAACTTCCACAGGACTCTGTGGTTGGAGTTGTGGAAGGGGCAGTTCACAAAAGGGGGATCAGGTAGAGGATGGATGTTCAGTAGACAAAACACCAGGCATCCACAACGCGGAATATAGAAGGCTAGGCAACTTGTCCAGAGTCACACACAACCAAAGCCAGAACTCAGATTAAGCCTTTCTGATTTCAAAGCCTATGTGCTTAACTAATATGACAAATTAGAATGAAGTAGTAGAGTGAATGAATGAATAATTTATACATACATGCATGCATGCATATATACGTAAATACGGGTGAAGACCTTGCCAAGCCAGTGCTCAAATCTAGGAAGTCACATTCAGAATAGTCAGATATTATGCACTTTTGCTCTAGTCTTACAGCTTGTCATCTGAGAGTAAAGGAAGAGAGTAATGAGAGGATAACCTGGTGATGAGCAGTAATGTCAATGACTAGAGCCTGTGGCCCAGTCTCCAAAAGATGGTTATAATAACACCCACATCCATCAGTCAGTCAGTCAGCATCCCTGCTGGGCTGTATTCTGGAGCAACCCAAAGCCTTGGGCATGTTGCACACATGGCTAGAGCCCTATGGTGTGGGAGGAAGTTGACTCAGAAGAAGTAGGACTAGCCTCAGTGCTGTTTAATTTTGAAAGGTCCTTGACTTGGTCGTGTATGTCCCAGAGGATGGTTTAGGACTCAGTTTTGGTGTTCAAGAAGAGGGACCTTTTTTGAAAGAAGATAGATCAGAGGAGGAGTTCAGGTCTCAGTAATTGAGCTCCTCTAGTCCCAGAGTGGGACTCTGAGGATCGCTGTCCCAGTGAGGAGGTGGGACTTGGGAAGTTCCAAACTCTTAAGCCAGGAAGGCATATCAGATACTTCTGAAAACATGGTGAATCCTTTAGCCTGTTTGAGCCTGTATGGGAAACTATTTACAAAATAGTAAATAGTTTTTAGTATTTTACTAACCTAAAAGAATTAATGCCCTTTCTAAAATATCCATCTCAACCCAGGGAGGGGTCTATGGAAAGGGAGCACCTGGCTCACTGGGACTCTGGGTTCAAGCCCTTCAGTAAATCCAGAAGGGTCATAGCATTTTTATCCTTGTGATTTCTGTTTTTATTTGCACCTGAATAAAAATATTGCATGAAAGTGAAAGAATTGCATGGAGTTTATCCTGACATTTTCAAATAAATTGAGTTAGAAGTTTGAGAAGTTGGAGTTTATTCAGTATTTCCCCTTTGCCACTTGCAAGCAAAAAGCTATGTTTCTGGGAGGAAGTTAGGCACAAAGGAGTTGCACCAATGTTTTCAATAGCAGGAGTAATAGTAATAACGAGTAGGGGAAGAAGGAGGAGACACAATAACAGATACTTGCATAAAACTAGTGTCCCAGGTGCAGAGAGGTGAAATAACTCACCAAGATCACACAGCTTGTCAGCACCCTGCCTCCTACTGCCACCTGCTACCATCCTGCCTGTCTGGCCCACACCATGGACTTCAGTTGCCACTTACCGTGAAGGCTTTAGACACAACCATGAGTCGCAGTTTCTGGGAGGCTGAGGTGAGGGTGGGAGGCTATGAGGCTGAAACAGACTCTCTGCTTTCTCATGTCACAGGAAGGTAAGGAATAAAGAGGTCAGGAATATCCTCTTGGCAACATGGCATGGTGAAAGAAACATGGGCTTTTAGAGTCAAACAGATCAGGGATAACATCCTGGACCCTCAACAAGCCTCAGTTTTTTCATCTATATTGTGAGCATAACAATATCCACCTTTGGGGGAATTAGTGACAGTGGAATGCTATAACTCTATGTAAAGTGCCTGGGCCCTAATGGCTATAATTACTCCAATATTATCACATCTCTGTTTGGGGTGTTATCTGAAATGACCACAACTGTTCTCTGGTGCCAAGGGAATCAGCAACTGCCATTCCTGGCAACAGATTCTACTCAGGCTTGCCACTCTCCTATTCCTTCACCATCCAGAGCAGGAGATATGGAGGGAGGAGGAGTAGAGAACAGGGGTCACTCCAAGGGTGATGGCTGGCAGCAGCGGTGGGTATGCACAACCCGTAGGGAGCCCCAGGCTCTCTTGGAGAGGCAGAGGTCTGTCAGGGATAGCAGCTGAGGCCTGAGATGACAACCGATGTCTCAGTGTCACTGGGAGAGACACACAGGTGTCAGGCAAGAATGGCTTGATGGACCTCCCTTTGGCATGTGCACCCAGAGCCACCAGTCCCTAGCATAATCAGTGTGAAGCAGTAACAGGCCAAGGCAGTCATGGATCAAATTTGAATATGGAAATTGTTTTCAAACACATTTTTCAAATGCTGGATTTCTAAACCTAGACCTCACTAAGTATGCAGATGATTAAGAGAAGGAGCATCAAGCTGTGCCAGTGGCCTTGTTAGATACTCAATGCAGCACATTGTGCCATTACTTACAGCAATCCACGTGGAACTGAGTCTGTCCAGGGCAACTTTATAGTCAGGACAACTGAAGAGGCAGAGAGAAGAGAGGTGCTATGTGGGGCAGACTTCACCTCCTGTAGCCTTTTCATGAAAGAACACTGGAGGGATATCTAGTGGAGGCTTTGTGGAAGATATGGTGTATTTCCCCCAGTGACCTCAGTCAGTAATTTACTGAGAACGCGCTTGTTCAAGCCAGCACAAGACACAAAAAGATGTAAAACAATATAGTCCCAGCCCCCGATTACTTAAAGACACATTCAGAGACAGGAATTTGTATATCAAACTATAACTAACATTTTAATATAGTAGCCAAAGGGAACAGTTGACCCACAAAATTATTACGAAAGATTAAATAGAGTTTTTTCTCTGGGCAGGGGTGACCAGGGCCAGCATCAGGGAAATGATGAGACCTGAGAAGGGCTGAGAGCACGCAGAGCACTTGAGAAATATGAGGGGGGCTGACAGAGGGAAGACTGTGCCGCATGTCTGTCACACAGGGAGCTGGAAAAAGCTCCGTGCAGAGAGTAAGAACAAAGAAGAACACTTTGAGAGTGGGCTAGGTCTTTTTTTTATAAGTAAGGCAGGAATCTAAATGTTCTATCTAAAAAGACATATTTTACTTCAAAAGAAAAAAAGTAAAAGTAAAATTTTGTGCATTAAAAGAATACCAAGAACAGTCAGAAGACAAATCTCAGAATGAGAACACTTTCAAGCATATCTGACAGATACAGGATTACCATCATACTACACCAAGAGCTCCCTACAAAGAGGTGTGAAAGCAAGCACCTCGATAGAAAACAGCTGAAGGATGTGACTAGAGGGCCAAAGAGGAAAATCTGAATGGCACACATATGTGCAAAGATGCCTAGCTCACTGCAAGTCGAGGAGATGAAAATTAGAGCAAGCAGATACCGTGTCTCGTTCCTCAGATTGGCAAATGTTTCATAGTGATAAAAACCTGGTGCTGGTGAGAACGCGAGCAAGGAGCACTCATGCTTTGCTGACAGGAATTTCAGTTGCCGTAAACTTTTGGTAAAGTATTCTGGCAATGTCAAAACATTTAAAAACATAAATATCCTTTATTGTGCTTTTTCATCACTGGTAATTGATGCTTTGGAAATACCAAGGTATATATTATGTAGTTGGGTTAGATTTTTTGGGAAATATTGTAAATATTTATCAATAGGGGTATGATTGAATAAAGTGAGGCACATTCATTGTTATGAACTACTATGCAGCTGTTAAAAGGAGTCAGATCTACCATCTGTTGAATTGGAAGAAAGCCCATGATATATAATTAAGGAGGAAAAGCAAGTTGCAGAGACATCTGTATATAATGATCTGATTTTGGAAAAACACATACATATACATACACATTCACACATATCCCCTTATTTATATATATGTATTTTTGTAGAAAATGAATGGCCACACACCAGAATGTTCACTTGGTTATAAGGGATGGATACAGAAAAATAAAGATAGAGTAAAATGAAGTGCTCTCAAGACACTCAATCTAAAAATCTCAGAGCTAAGATGTGTAGCTTTGGGAGAGGAGAAGTGGGAATGCCTTCCCATACTCAGATTTCTGCTGTTAGGAGTCTCCAGCCTCTCCAGGGGCGGCCCCAGCACACTGCCAGGGTCAGCTGCCTGCTGAGACACCACTCTGGGACAGAGTGGGATGCGGATTCAGGCTGCCTCGCAGAGACTCTGCTTATCCCTTCAGTTTGCTCAGGGAAATTACATGTAGTTTTCAATTTTACGTTTTAAAAGTCAGATGAAGGCTTAAAATAAGCAGCAAGTGTTTAGTGTTAGATCCAGAAGTCATCTCAAGCAAGAAACAAAAATGCTTTGATTTTTGAAAAATAACCTTTGACGTCTAAAGAGGCTCTAATAAGTGCTTTTGTTCCAGGATCTTAAAAAATGACTTTCTGTGCAGATGAGAGAGGCAGCCCAGGGAGATTGATGTCCTTTGCTATCCGTGCAAGGACTACAGCAGCATTCACAGCAGCCATGCCCTGCCTGGGCTCCCTCTCCCTTCTCCATGATGACACATCCACCAAAGGGACAAACTCAGGGGCTTTCAGAAGAACACTGTCCCCGTGGTCTTTTTTGTGTGTGGCCTTGTCAGGGTGCTAATTGGTGCCAATTTCACTGGTGGTAATGGAGAAAATCGGTTAGCAGAAGGAAAAGTTTGAAATCTAAAATCACCATAGATCGATTCTCTAGAACTTTCATAAGGGAAGCCTTATGGAATAGTATGCTGTAGGTTTGTGAGGTGTAGCCTTCCTTCTGAGGAGAAATTCCCGGATGAGCAGGTGTTCAACTTGTACTGAGAAAAGCAAACCAGAAACCCTAAAAATGACTCCATGTTTTTCTGAGAAAACTAATCACATTTTTTTTTTCTCTTGAGAAAGATGATTTCAGTCCTCAAGAGATCTTTTTAAATGTTAGTATGGTAGAGAACTACATTTTTTATAGACAGATGGTGTTGTTAAATGCACTTGTGGTAATGATGTTTGTTTAGTGCTTATCTCTAAGGAATTCAGAGTGCTTTACAGACACTTTCTTCATTATTTCTTAAGACTTTTCTTTTTCCTCATCATATTTTAATCTTGACTATGAATTTTTCATTCAGTTCTTCTCACTAGATTTTCTCTGAAATATCTCCCGTGAGCCTCATTTCCTACTACTCTCTGCATTTCCAGTATTATATGCTCACACCAGTTCAGACATCCTAGAAAAGCATTCAGGATGTTGCCTTTCTGTGTCTCAGGCTTCTCTCTCTATTTACTGGTCTTCATCACTCTTACAAACTTCCCAGTTTATAGTATTTTCTCCATACTTCCTCTTCCTTTAAAGAAGAATTGCTTGAAACATACCTTGTTCTTCTACGTAAATAATCCCTATTTTATTTAATTTTAGTTGTTCACTTGTTTGTAACTGCCTTGCTCCATAAAGAATTTGAAGTAACTAAACTTGTTCTTTAACATGAGTCCTGTGTGTTAGCATTGTAAATCTGACATTCAGAGCACAGATTTTTTTTCAAAAATATTTTTCCTTTCAGTTCTCAAGGAATTTGTTAACTTTCCTGTTCACTGAAATCATCCTTGAGGAAACCATAAAAAAGAGTCATGACTTTAAGACAAACTAATCTTTTGTATAAACAACTTATATACTTCCCTGTCTTCACAGCCACTATGAACACCTTTTCACCGTGCTCTAATTGGATGGAAGGGTAGTAGAGAGCCTCTGTCCTAAAGAGATCCTGGAATCATGAGATAATGTAGAAGGCACCTTAAAAATTACTCCCTTAATTTATGGATGTGTAAACTGAGGCTCAGAGAGTGTTAGAAATTTGTCTCTAGTCACAGAAGCACTTAGGGACACGTTTATAATTTAGTTTAAGAGACAAGATGTCTGAAAAGCTAAAAAGCCACTAAATGAGGTGGTAAGTAGCATTAAATAATGAAAGATTTGTTTACTCTGGGCAATGGAGAGCTGGTAAATGCTTAAAAACTAGGGGCAGGGGTGGGCAGAGGAAGCCCTGATTTGTAATGTTTGCCAATATTATGGTACCCATGACCCATTTTAAGCTGCTAACCTGACACCATTGAACAATGAGTTGGGAAGAGATGAATACAATTCAGTTGGCCCTCGAGAGTAATAGAGATCATCTGGCTAGAGTGAGCAGGTCTTTAAGGAGGAGGAGAGCTGAGCTAGGCCATTTCTCCCCATATATCGGACCTTTCAGCTGTGAAGGACTATCCTTGGTGTTTCCATTGAGCAGCTATAGGACTCTGTGACTTTCCTCTTGCTATTGCCTCAGCAGATGATTTACACTTCACCTAGTAAGTTATAACTTACGTTGAAAAACCCTGCTCAAATATAAGGGTCTCTGTCAAGCTTTTCCCTGACCTTTTCAGAAACAATCACCTCTACTCTGAATCCCAGAGTACTTTATTTATATCTTTTATTAGGGTAATTACCAACACCTAACTTGATACTATTGTCAATAGATAGTGTTTTCCCCATTAGACTGTTCTTGGAGGGCAGACACTGTGTCTTACTCCTTCACTGTCAGAGAAGCAGTGCAGTGCAGTACCTAGGGACCCAAGCTCTGGAGCCAGACTTCTCAGCTTCAGATCCCAACACTGCGCTCACTCACTGTGAGACCATGGGTAGGTCATCAAACCCCTCTGTTCTCATCTGTAAAATGAGACATTAAATAGTAGTCTCCACCTTACAAGCTTGCTGTGAGGACTAATGAGATTGTTAGATACGTACTAAGCCCTCAATAAATGTTATTTCAGTATTGTTGTTATCTCTAGTACATAGCCCAGTGCCTGGCACAGAATTGTTGTGCAGTTGTTGTTGGTTGAATTGAAGTGAAGCAAGGATGTGATCCAGCTAGCCTGATAGGAAGTTGGGAAAAAGTATACTGGAGGGGACTGCATGAACAGATTATTTTTGGGGAAATGAGAATGATCTAGTAAGTAAAAGTCAGTTGATCATAGAATTATAGGCTCACAACCTAGTTTTCCAGCTGTGGTATGATGAACACAGAGCATAGTGGGATCATCCATGCCCTCCTCTCACCCCAAGTGCTAGATGCTGCAAGCCTGTAAATATACCATTTGTTATTGCAATAGCTTGTATAGACTGTTAATTGAAATATCTCCTTTGCAATACTGTGCATTTGCTTTTTAAAAAAATCTAAATGCTATACTTTATGTAGAAATACTGTTAAATTTCATTCCATTTGGTTCAGTCCCTTATTCCAATTAATTCATATCCCTTCCAACCTTGATTCTGCAATGCGGTATGTTTTCTATCCTGTCTAGCTTTGTGTTATCTGCAGTTTTGTGAGCATGACTTCTATTTTATTTTCTGAAACACTGTACGGGTCACTTCTAAGAACAGATTCTCCTGATATCGTGTCACTAGAGACCTCTTTCCGTGTTGGCATGGATTCATTAAACAATCTTTCTTTTTTGGATATGGATTTTAAACTCTTTTCAAATCTATCAAAGTATACAATAATCTGTATCATGTTCCATCTTGTTCAAAAGGATGTCATGGAAAACTTTGCCAAATACTATATCTGTAGCATTTTTGTCTCACAGATATAGTAATCCTATCAGAAAAAAAAAATGGGGCGAGCTTGTTGAAACCTGTTCCTGATTAACCTGTATTAGCTCCCAATACCAACACCTTCCTTTTCCAACTTGAACAAATGATTCATGTTTCAAAATTGTGAAGTTAATTGTATCGAGGTAGATTAGGCTCAATGCACAGACCTTGGCCATCTAAGTGAGAAATTTGGACACAATTCTGAGGGCAGTGAGAGGTTGTTGAAATTCTTAAATAGGGATTGTATGACAAAGTGATGTTTTAAGAGCCATCTGTCAGCAGTGTCAACAAAGGACTCTAGGGAGAACCTTATGTGAGGTTTGACATTTCCTGCAATAATCCCAGAATGGGCTGCTGGATTCCTGGGCTAAGCTAGTACCAATAAATATGGAAAAGAATAAATTTGGATTTAAAAGAAAAAATTCCAAAGGAACTATTGGGGGAAGATGATAGGAGTGAAAAAATAAAATAGGCACTTTTAGGCTTCCCAACCTTTTTCAAATCAACGAACATGCAGAAAATAATATTAATTTGGATACTAGGGTAGATAGGGCTGCTTGGAGATGGAGATGGAGGTTACCCAACATCATGGGCCCCCAGGGCAGAGTCTCCCCTCCCCCAAGCCCACCTTCTCCTAACCGCTGGCAGAAGACAATATCTCCACATGGCTGGGAAGCTATTTGGACATTTCTGCTTTAGAAATAAGTAGTCTTAGCAATATGAAGAAAAACAGACTTGTGCCAAAATCAGGACCAACTGTATGGAAAAGACTATACATATAAAGGAAAGCAAACATTTGGTTCCATGCATAATTCTAAACACAGAAGTGAAGTATGCTTTACATACTTGGATGAAAACTAGCATCAGGGTTAATGCCAAACAAGGTAGCCCAAGACACCAAGCCACTGTCCATGTTATAGTGACGCAGTAAAATAAGGGTGTTGGCTGTCTAGACCTAATGTGAGCGTGGAAGTAGGCAACACTTACTAAGTAGACAGGTTGGAGGGAGGTCCACACCACACCTACAGAAGCACCAACTAGAAGCTTCAGTGAGGACAAGAGCAGAAACAAAGAAGGGGGGAATTTTGGTTTTGTATTATTATGGAAATCTAAGCCTAATTGCTTGAAAACTTAAGAAGTACTGCCAATTTTTTGCTCCTTATTGATTTCGGTAGTTAATAAATTAAGTAGTTTTGCAGTCCTGGTGCCTCACCTGTCTTACTAATTTGCATTGCTGCGTGGAGGAAATTTTAGACTGGGAAAATGCAGGAGTTTGCAATCCATAAGTCCTTGTGATAATTGGAGACATTCAGTTACAGAAAATTAAAAGATGTTCCCTCTTTCTTCAATAAACTCAATGACGGAGTGAGAACAAGAACTCACTAACGAAGTCGTGTAGATTCTATTATAAAAACAGGAATGAAGGGCTCTTCTAAAGATAATGGAGCCCATACATTTCTCCTGATGATTGGCGGCAGGACCACCAAGTGCATGATTCCAGGGGCATCCGTCTTTCACATTGGAGTACGTGTGAATGGTGCTCTCTGAAGTTGGGGCACGCAGTCTGTGTGACCATATGTGGGAGCTCACAGAGAGACCTATATGATTCATCCCAAGGCTCCCACCCAGCCCAGCAGGTGCATATCTGCACTGACCTCTGGGGTTCATCACCAGCCCAACCACACTCTTTTCTCCAGCCAAGCTGTGTAATTTTTCTTTATCATTTTATTCCAGTTTAGGTCTACCCAATTCTCTACATGGCTTCCCACTGGACCTCTGTTACAAGCCAAAACACATCCTTCTGGCTCATTGGCTCCAGTCACTCTGTTGACCTTTCCAAAGCTATTTGCTGCTCTCACTACCAGCTCCTTTCTATAGTTAAGTAGAAAAAACTGACAGCCACACAAGGCGGAAAACTGGCATCCTCCCAGTACTTGGTGCAGGCTTCGGTCTTAGTGCTTACCACGGCACTGTATACATTTGTTTGCAGTTCTAACTCCTTCACTCAGTGTGAGCTTGACGAAGGGCAGAATGATACTTCTTTGAGCCATGGAACTTAGTAGGGTGCCCAGCACATAGTAGGTCCTCTTTTAATGTTTGGACAGTGGGTGAGTAAAGGAATATATTATCTTCCTTAGATTTGGACATGGTAGTCTCATTTGAGTGTATTAAGTGTACAATGCCTGAATTTCTTTGCCTTTGTTTAACAGCTTCCTGGGTGATGCTAGCAGAGGCTGCTAGGGTCTCCGTCAGTGGTTGCTAAGTCTTTCGTTTGCCCTTGTGCAGGTGGGGAAGTGGAAAGACAAGTCCCTGCAGATGAAGTACTACGTGTGGCCCCGAATGTGTCCTGAGACAGAAGAGCAGGAGGATGACCATCTGAGCATTGTAACCCTGGAGGAGGCCCCGTTTGTCATTGTGGAAAGTGTGGACCCTCTGAGTGGAACCTGCATGAGGAACACAGTCCCCTGCCAAAAACGCATAGTCTCTGAGTATGGCACCTTTCCCAGTGGCTCTGGGTGGCATGGGATAGTCAGATTTAACCCAGCTGTTAGCACCTGGCTGGCCTGGAACCTGAGGCATAGAATGAGTTAGGCACCATGTCTGATTTTCATTTACTGTTGAGTGATGGAATTACTGTCAGCCTTGTGGTCTGATGTCTGGTTCTGTCCAGATCTTGACCTGGGAGAATTACTGCTAACTATGCTAATGTTTCTTTGGCCTTGCCTGGTCTCAATAACCAGGATCTCAAGTAGATAGAGATTTAAGTTTACATTGGTGTTGAAATATGTGTTCTAGGGCCAACATATTGTGAAATTTTGAGATTTAGAAGCATTTTTGGAAATAGATAAACCTAATCTATGTTGTTAGAAGTCAGGATAATGGTTCTTTTTGGTGAGGGTGGGAAGTGCCTGGAAGAGAGAACAAGAGGCCTCTAAAGTGCTGGTAACTTTTCTCTATCTGGATTTGGGTGCTGGTTAGGTGGGTAGGTTCAGTGTGTGAAAATTATCCAACTGAACCCTTAGGATGTGTCCACTTTCCCAATATATATTATACTTCAAAGGAACATTAAAAATTTTGAGAAAACATGGTTCAATGTGATGAGACAATGAGAGAATTGCAGTTCTGTGGTCTGATTTATTTCCTCACTCAGGTCTGATGTAAATTGTGCAGAACTGTGAAGGGGAGGCCTGATTTTGGGTTGGAGTTTTAATGGCAAAGGGTATTATTTTGCCTCTTGTTAAAGCCTTGTTTTTGTCTTTCGTTTCTTTAACTGGTTAGGAATAAAACGGATGAGGAGCCTGGTTATATCAAAAAATGCTGCAAGGGGTTCTGTATTGACATCCTTAAGAAAATTTCCAAATCTGTGAAGTTCACTTATGATCTTTACCTGGTTACCAATGGCAAGCATGGGAAGAAAATCAATGGAACCTGGAATGGTATGATTGGAGAGGTGAGTGTCAGGAAATAAGGACCATTTCCATTTTTTATTTATTTTGTTTCATTTAAACATTAAAAAGTGCTCATTTTACAAATTTTAGAAAATATAAAATAGTAAATAGAATTTACTGTTCCCACTAAAGAAAATCACTGCAGGGCTGTATTTCCGTTGTGGTGACCCCTCACCTCCCTGAATGTTCTAATTGGAGCATTGCACCTTTCTCTCCAGGTGGTCATGAAGAGGGCCTATATGGCAGTTGGATCGCTCACCATCAATGAGGAACGATCCGAAGTAGTCGACTTCTCTGTGCCCTTCATAGAGACTGGCATCAGTGTCATGGTGTCACGCAGCAATGGGACCGTCTCACCATCTGCCTTCTTAGGTAAGTGATGTGCTTGCAGGTGTGAAGGAAATGGAATAAGGATGGATAGATGGAACAGGGAAGAAGTGAAGGAGCACATGGCTATTCATCCAGAAGGTGGTTTGCTGGGAGCTTAACCCAGCCAGGAATTTCATTTGGGGGACTTCAAAATTGATTATCCCCCAACATCAAAACTGAAGAATACCCCCGAAAAGTAGGAAAGCAAGATGCCCTATAAGAAAACAGTACTGGACTGGTGTTCAGGGATCAGGCTTAGTCCCATTCCTGCCACTTACTCATCATTTGACCTTGAGCAAATTTGCCCCATCCTGGGACTCAGTTTCCTCCTCCATAGAAGAAGGCATTTCTGATTTCTGAAGCTGCTACTGGCTGATTTCTGAGGCTGCTTCTTGCTTTAATAATTTCTAATTCTGGATATCATTGAAATACCTATTTATTTTTAATTATCTTCAAGAATTGAGCTCAGTGCTACCAAAAAAGATTTCCTGTTTTCACATGAATTGTTTGAGGCTTTGCCAGATAAAGCTGATCTGATTCTTCCTCCCTCCCCATCCCATCCTTCCTCCCACCGTTCTGTACTTCCCCACTCTCCAGCATCATGTAAATGTCAAAAGCCTTAGATGTGATATAAGACCAGGTAAGAGAAGGCCAAGATTTTAATTAGATGAGGTCTTTCGTGAGCTCATACCCCATATTTTTTACAGGGTCTGTTAGAGCAAGGGGTTGGAAAATAAAATGTCACCTTGAAAACAGCACACTGGGCTGGGAGACAGGAAGCCTGGTTTGGACATAAACAAGCTGTAAGCCCTTGGGCGAGTCACAATCTCTCCAAAGGACATCAACATTTTTTTCATGAGGATGTTGTAATAGTCAGTGGCTAACATTTATTTAAGCAATATTCATGGGAGAATTATTCAATTAATGCACTACAAAGTGGAGTTACAGTTTCCTTAGAATTTTTCTATAAATTACTCAGGTTTGTCAGCTAACCTTCTTACTCATAGTGAAGCAAATTCTGGCCCTGCCAATTTTATGTGAAATGTTATTAGATAGCACACACTATATTCATTAATCCTCATAACAGCTTTATGTATTTTATTTGCTTTTTTCCTTTACAAGGATAATTGAAGCATTAAGAGATACAAACAAAACTACATTCTAATTCTAACCCTGTCAGCCTAGCACTAACCTTAATTTCTGACAGGAAGAACCAGTGATACATCAATATAGCCCTACGACGACATGGAAATGCCGGGTGTGGTGGGTGAGGGGGTGTGTGTGTGTTTGGAGGAGGAACAGTTAGTTAATTGCAGGGGTAAGAGAAGCCAACATTTATCGAATACCTATTGTGTGGTGTGCCAGGCATTATTGTACATCCTTTGATTATATTATCTTACTAATACTATTATTATACCCATTTTATGCTGTGGAAAACTGAACCTTAGACGCATTAAGCAATGTTCCAGTACTCTCTCTGCTAGTAACTGGCAGATCCAGGATTCAAGCCCAGATGGGCTACCTTCAGAGCCTGTGTTCTGGTACACACAGGGCCATTTCAGAGCTCAAGTCCTAAATCAGGAAACAGTGTGGAGGATAGAGACTAACAAGTGATATAATACAATGAGAAAGCACAGACTTTTGCTCCAGAAGATTCATTATAACCTGGCCTGGCCACTTTCTGAGTATGAACTTGGAAAGCACCCTGACCTCTTGGTCTTAGTTTACTGCTCTGTAAAGTATATAGTAATACCATAATGAAAGGGTCATTAGGAGGATTATATAGATGACGTGGTGAAAGTGCTTCCTAAATTGTAAAGACCAGTACAAATGTTTGTTGTATTTTGTGTAGAGAAGGTTTGCCCTGAGCTCAGTGCAAGGAAAGACAGACTAGGGACGATGCTTTGACTCAGTTACTCCCTGATCTTAGACAAAAGTGAAATCAGGGGAGGATTGCAATCACTGAGAGCCAAGGGGGAGAGGTTTTCTTCACTCCACTTTGTAGTGGAGCACCTTCTGCCCTAGCATCGCTGGCTGTCACTGAAGGTTTTCATTTTACAGTTGCTGTGTGCCTTATCAAGGTCCTTTTTAAATTGTTTAAGTGAGGAGGTTTTTATAATTCCCTTGAAAGTTCAAAAGTAAAGTAAGTTTCAAGTAAGGAAACATTTTCTAGTTTCCAGTCAATTTTTCCCTGTTTTCAACTTCATCTTTATTAATGATTTGGAAGATGGAAAAAAAGCAGCATGTTAATTCACTTAGTTATGAGTTTACAATGTGTTGTGACGTCTAAAAAGGCCAGAACTATTTTGAGACACAATTGAGGGAGCATTGTATCATAGGACAGAATAGCGGTTGTCCCTTCTTAGGGCCTTCAGAGAGATGGCCCCTGGAATATAGTGTTCAATTTCTGGATACCTCTAAGCCAGAGAGATTTAGATCAACTAGAAGAGATTTGGCAAAAAAGATTAAAGAAATTAAAGCAAGTGTGTGTAGAACATTCTTGCTCTTTTGCCTGGTCTTGTCCCATCTACCCTGTCACCTGGTGATAGGGAATAGTTTGTAGTTGTTTTGTTAATTACAGCTGAAGCATGTTCCCTTGTCACCTGCTAAATTCCCACTGCTGTAGATGCTGATATTCAATGTGGACAGATTTTTTTTTTAATGTTGACTTCTATTCTCATACCCTAATGACATCTAATAAAATACGCCATATCAAAGTGGGTTGAAAAAAGTAAATCTAAGCTGGGAAGTTTAAGAGAAGTGAGGCTAGGGGGCAAGGGAGTTATTCATTGTATGTAATTATTACTGAACCAAAACCAAGCCTAAAAAAGTAACTAAGTCTGTTGAGAATGAATTTTCCCACAAGGCTCAGAAGCATTGGTGAAAGTTTGTATAGGTCTCTACTGTGTGGTGTGGCCATATAGATGAGAACATATACCAAGAGCCAGTCTAATATGATTCATTTACTCCATATCTAGTACTTCCTCCAGTTGCACCCTTTACCAGAAGACCCAGATAGTGGTCCAGTAATGGCAGAATATGTATAATCTCAAAAAGTTCACAAGCAAGAAGCTGTTTCTTCTCAAGTGTTTGAAAGAAAATAATCTTTGACATGCCCATCGGGGGAATAGAGATGCTCTTACTCTTCCTCCACCCAGGTCCTCGCTCTCTGAAGGGACGCACACACTTGTGGTTTGTTTACCCCCAAATTACGTGTTGTGTGAGCAAATGAACATGTGAGTTAATCAGAATCTCTTTGTTCTCTGTTTTAACCCTGAGCCCTCATTTCTTTTCCTTTCCCAGAGCCATTCAGTGCTGACGTATGGGTTATGATGTTTGTGATGCTGCTCATTGTCTCAGCCGTGGCTGTCTTTGTCTTTGAGTACTTCAGCCCTGTGGGTTATAACAGGTGCCTTGCTGATGGCAGAGGTAAGGCCAGCTGCAATTGTTGCATTTCTGCATTTTTCTCATTCTCAATTCCAAATCTTTATAACCCTCATTTGCTGTCTGCCTCCTCCCTAACTTATCCATTTCTGAAAATGAACCCTCAGCCTTCTATGTCATCAGCTTGGTGACTCACTAGAAATACCCCAATTAAGATGTTACTTTGAATCTGTATGTCCCTTCTCTGGCACAAGCCTGACCCCAAGCCTAGTTCCACCCCTCGGTAAATGACAGGATAGCTGGCCGTAGATATGTGTAGCATAAACATGTCAGACGAAACTATTTTGATAACTTTAGTCTGTGAGCAGTCTGTCTAAACAGATAGACTAACAAGGCAAATTATACCCATCTATTAAGAATAAGGAAAAATAGGCTGCACCAGGGTATATGCAGGGTAGTTGTGGCTAGAAGGGTTCTCCACAGTCAGAGGATCACCACTTAGCTACAAGATCTCCAAAGCATGTGTCCCTGCTCAAATCCCTCTGCTAAGGAGTATGGGAGTTGGGTGTTTGAAATAAAGTCGCCAAGAGAGACCAGTTCTCACCCACAGATACTATTGGGGGCAGTCCACTTTCCTGACTAGGTAGGTCCAGAGGTGTAAGGACTGCTCATGTGTTTGAGGCATTTGTGAGACTTCACAAAGAGTTTACTAGATTTCTGAAGGGGGCCATGAGATCCTTGTAAATAGCTCCTCAGAAACTTCCTGAGAACCCTGGGATTAGGAAATATCTCACCTCTGGATCTTCTCCCATCCAGAATGTGAGCTTTATCCTCTAAGAGGAAAGATTCTTAACCCCAGCTACACATGAAAATTATCAGTGGGAGACTTAAAAGATAGAGGTACATGGACCTCATTTTCTAATATTCTGATTCACAAAGTCCAGGGTGGAGCTTGGACCATTGTGTGTTTCAAAATAGTGGTTCTCTACCTTGGTTGCATATTAGAATAACCACCATCCCCCACACCAATTTAATAAGAGTCTCCGGGGATGGGGTGCCAGGCAGCAGTATTTCGTGAAAGCTCCCCCAGTGCTTCTGTTGAAATCGCAGTCCAAGCTGTGAACCACCACTGCACTGAAACTACCTTCAGCTACTGACCTACCTTCTGATTTGGTTTGTAAGTTCTGAGGTGGAAGTTTGAATGTCTCCACAATATGGTATAGTCAGGGGGCTTTCCACTTGTGCCAGAGGGTCTTCCAGAAGCCATGACCTGCCCACCATCCTGACAGGCATTAGTAACAAGTGAAACATGTGAGAAGCACACAAGTACATAAGTATGTTGACAATGTCAAGAACTAAAGTTAGTGTGTGCCCTCCCCTCGCCTTGAAGAAAATCAAGGAGAAAAATCCAGACACAAAATTCAGAGGCAGGGCTTATATTTACTCACTTTACCAAAGGATTATTGTCTTCACAAAGGAATTCAACATGGGGCCACTTTAAATATCAAGTCTCCTTGGGGCATTTTTACAATGTACAAAACTTTGATTTATAAACAACTTTTTGGTTACACATCTGTTCCATGAAATAAGGTTCACATACACAGATGTGTGTGCACAGTTAGATATTAGGCTTGACATGTGTAGTCAATGATGATTTAGTTGGCTGAGCAGATGCCATCAGGATCACAGATAGCATCATAAGACCTGTGCTAATGTGTTGTAAACTGTGTGGCAGATGTTCATTTCTGCAGTGGAGGGGCTACATGCAGACCAGACATTGGGCAAGATTTCACCATTACCAATCAGAGAAAGCAGTGAAGTCACTATAAATTCATGAGCAGAAGCCATAGCACTATCTGTATAAAGGTTGAGGGGGGGAAGGTCAAAGATAGCCAGCCTTTCTGCCCTCAGATATGCATGGCAAAGCCAGGGGCTCTATGACTTCCTCTCTGGGCTTCCTGATATTCTTTTACACAGAAGCTACTACTCTAGGAAACCAGTTGGGAGGTGTTGACTTTGGAGTGAGGTCAAGGTTGTCTTTGAAACACTTAGTGCTAAGTGCTAGAAGCTAAAGAAAAAATCAGGGTAAAGTGCACTCAGAGCCATCCAGCATCAGTGTGAATAAAACTGGAAGAGGTCTATGTGATTTTGGAAGAAGACCCCACACAGTTCTTCTGATCATTTTCAAGTTAAATGCTTTCTTGGTAGGGACAAATATAAATTTTAGGAACAACAGTAATAAGGACACAAGTGTGACTAGGGTGGGATAGTTGCCTTTGTTATTCAGTTTTGATGTGATCTTGAGGGTCTTCTATACATGGGGCAGGAAGCTGGCTCCTCCAGTGCTCTGGCTGAGTCATGGCCATTAGTTGGAGCAAGATCCCGCACACATCCCAGGCCTCTGGTTTTTCTCCTAGAGAACCCTCCTCTGCCTTCCTGAGAGTCCCAGGAGAAGAGAGACACAAGCTCTCAAATTAAAAAGCTGTCTATGAAAGGGCTGGGTCTTAGCTGGAGCGTTTCCTGCTCTAAGCAGGAACTTACCAGCTTGGTGTACTTATAGGTTTAAATAGAACCAGTGACTCTATCTTAACTTTCTGTCTTTGTCTTTTCATCATGCCAGAGCCAGGTGGCCCATCTTTCACCATCGGCAAAGCTATTTGGTTACTCTGGGGTCTGGTGTTTAACAACTCCGTACCTGTGCAGAACCCAAAGGGAACCACCTCCAAGATCATGGTGTCCGTGTGGGCCTTCTTTGCTGTCATCTTCCTGGCCAGCTACACTGCCAATTTAGCTGCCTTCATGATCCAAGAGGAATATGTGGACCAGGTTTCTGGCCTGAGTGACAAAAAGGTAAGAGAACCATTTGAAACCTCCATCTTTCCCTCACTATCATTCTGAGCCATACTCAAAAGTTCTCATGTACCTATTAATTTTCTAAATCTTTAGAATTGACAGTTCTTTCTTGTGTTTCCTTCAATTGGAACATGGGAGCAGAAATCAGTTTCCCTACTGAAATAATACTACTTCACGTTCGCCTTCTGATTTGTAAAAGGTTCTCACAGGTACGCCCTGGGCTGCAAATAAGGGGCTTGGTATTGTCAGTGGCTTTCTGAGTACAGGGTACCTCTTGTTGTATGCACTTGGGTGGCCTATCAACACAAGCCTGCCCATTTGGTGTGTTATTAGAGGGCCGCCCAGTGCACCCACGCTGAGGGCACTGGCCCATTATGGCCTTCATTTTCCTCCCAGTGGTGTTTGGCTATGGGCTCTCCCTTTGTTCCTCTGCACACTCATGTGTTCCCAGGGCTGAGGAGGAGGGTTGTTCCCATTGTGTCCTGAAAAGAAGTAACTCTATTTAACTCGATTGATTGCCCTGAGTGGTGCTGGTGAATGGGTTGCCCCCATACCAATTGTAGGCCTCCCTGCTGGCCCGTGCAGTTAAGAGAGGAAGGAAAGTGTCTGCTGGTTTCCATCTTTTCTGGGTGAGGATGTGCAAAACCCATTCTAAATACATCTGACTCTCTAGGTCTGCCGGAAGCATCATGGTTTCTGTGGGAGCTCTGTCTCCTGAAACCATGATAACCAAGATGGTTCAAGACTGGTGATAGGAACTACCTTAATGGAGCGTCAAGTAAAGCTCATGGAAACCTTAGAATAATTCTGGAGACTTTCCCTTACAACAAATTTCCTACTCTATATTTCCTTAAGATTTAGAAGAGGTGACTTCCAACCCTTTCTCCTAGAATGAAGCTATGAGATATAGACTGATATATATTTAGACCAGATAGATCGGATAGTTACTGACTTATCTCATGGGTTAGGTTTCCCCAAGATAAAACTTTAAACACTTAGCAAGTGGTCTGAGAAGAGTGGGAAGGAGGAGATCCTTATGCATATATGATCATTCACTATGCTTACCTCTTCGTATTATCTCTTTCTCTGATTTGTCTTCCTTTTTACTTTATTTTTCTTCCTTATTTTTTAAAATATTCCCTTTCTTGTATTTCTTTTTCCCTTGTTTTTAAGCTTTTTTTTTTCACTTCTCTCTTCTAACTCATGCTTTATTATGCGTTTATTCATATAAATCTTTCTCTATCTCTGGTCTTTTGTCAGTATCCTTCTTTCATCATTATGATCCTTTCAGAAAATTTAACATCTCCCTTCATCCATTTTACAACCACTACTTTTTGTGCCTCTTTCTGTAACCTGGGCATTAGTGGGGCTGAGAACAACTACTTCCTCAGGACTCCATACTTGGATGTGGCATGGCTGAAGTGGACCATGCCCATCCTAAAACATGAATGTAGTGGAAGCGTGGATAGATCATGTCCCTACATGTGGATTTTTCAGAGGTATGGTAGACCATATCCTCACGTCAGGATATGGCAGAGGTGTGGTGGATCATGTCCCCACACAGAGTATGTCAGAACCATGTTGCCATGCAAAATAATGTGGTAGAGGTTTGATGGGCCATAGTCCTTCCTAGGGCTCTGGGCTGCTAAGTGGGGGAATCCACCATATTGCCCACCTTGTTTTCTTCAGATGTCTCTTGAGAATTGCTTAGGACACTGTCTTTATCGTTCTCATATCTTCATGGGTCACTTGGCAACAACTGAATAATTTTCTATTTGAACCAAGCATAATTGAGATAGAGGGAGATTGTTCTCCCTTCTCTGGTTTTGAAAGAGCATATCTCATTCTAGGCTGCTTAAACTGGAGAGGCTGTGTACCTGTCTGTCCTCTGCACCTTGTTGGTTATGTTCTGAAAAGCAGGAGCCCATCAATTCTTTGCTTAAAGAACTTTAGTAGCTCCATTGCTTATAAAATAAAGATGTGGTTTTATTCAGATGTGGCTTTCAAAGCTTTTACAAATGATTCCCAGTGTGCTCAAGCTCTTGTCTCATCAGCCAATGCTTACATTCTTGCATCCTACATTCTAGGCATCCTTGACTCCCTATCCTTCCCAACCATGCCTCTGTCTGTACCTCTACCTGGATGTTCTCCTCACCCATCAAACTCCTTCTGAAACTTTAAGACCCAGATTGGAGATCACTTCATTTGTGGAGCTTTCCTTGGCTCATCTTATTCCTTCCTCTATCATGGCAATCATTCATACCTTTATCATAACACTTGTCTTCCACATTGTACTGTATAGTAATCTGTAGACCTATACCTGATTGTATCTCCTCTATCTGACCATGAGCTCCACAAGGTCAGTGATCATAACTGGTTATCATTAAAAAAAAAAAAAGTTCTGTAGGGAAAGAGGGTATATTTACTTAAGAGCTTCTTAGGCAGAGCAGTGGACTAAGGCCTTACAGGCAACGATAGCAACAAAAGAGCAAGAACCTTTTAACAGCTGTTTAATTTGAAAATGCTTGAAATGGTTATCTGATGTATTTTAGAACTTTGCAAATGACAAAACAGTAAAGTGTAGGCATCCTACCAGAGAATGTCAACATAATTTACATAATTACAGAAAACATTTAAGTAACTAATAACATCTAACTGCATATCAGTGTCAGGAACAGTAATCTAAATCAGAGTTTTCTGAAAGTGCACTTAAAATGTCAAAATTCTTATGACTTTTACTTCAAAACACCTAAAGAAAACAAAGTCTTGAGACTGACTTTGCATGAGAGGAAGTGTATTCCATGAATTTAGAAAAAGAAAAAGAGTAAGGTCAAAACAATAACATTAAGAATAGAAATTAGTTGATTTTGAAGATTCTTTTTTCAATATATTAAATTTTCATCAAGGAAAGTAACATTTAAAATGGAGAGGTGTTCCTAAACTTGTTCTGACTATCACAATGACATATCTTCTGTTTAACTCAGATCAAATGATAAATATCTTGGAATGATGATGGGAAGATAGTTGTAGACATTAAATGTGTATATTTTTAAGAAATTATCTTCAATTTTATGGGAGAAAAGTGTTCCCAGATCTCACTTATGTTAAGGTATAAAACCAGAATATTCAGAGTTAAGTTTCCATGAAAATCTATTTTAGGGCTCTTTTTTACTGGATGGCTTCCATTTTGCAGGAGCACATTACGTCAGTGAATTCAGAATTATTCCACTACAGGCTATAACTAAATATGGATGCAAGCTCTAACATTTAGCAGTCCTACTGTACATTCCATCAGCTTCCCCAGTGGGAGGAGGATGTAAGGAAGCTGGTGACATCTTTCTTCTCTTAACAAAGAGCCCACAATGCTAATTCTTATATTTCTCACCTATCCAGATGGATTTCTCATTTTGTAGTCTGCCAACTACAGTATGGAAGGGAAAGAGCTTGGCCAGGTGAAGGAGGGGACATATTTGCTAGGCAGTGGGTACACTGGGTATGTTACATATATATGTATAATCTTCATATAGGTATGATCACTCCCATTTTACAAATAAGGACACTGAGACTCTGGGAAGTTTAGTGACTTCTTTAAAGTCACACATAATCAAGTGACAGCCAAGGTTTGAGTCCTTGTGTGTTTGGTTCTAAAGTCACTTTGCCAGGATGTCTCCCTTGTAGCTAATCCCAGACAAAGTTATAACACAGCTAAGGATTGGCATTGACAGCCCTACCCCCACTTTCTTATTTAATTCCCTACCCTCTGGTTTAACGACCTTCGGTATCAGTTCCGCTTAACCCAACCCTTCTCAGGGCACAGTACACTACCACTGCCAAGACTACTATTACTAATTCTATTACTGCTATTGATAATAATGGTAACAATTATCATTATTAGTAATATAAATTCAGCAATAATATCTCTGCTAACATTGCTTCGGCTCTTACAAGCCAGGCATAATTCCAAGTACATTACGTAGATTATCTTATATAATGGTGCTATTAATATCTTCGTCTGTAGATGAGGAAACTGAAGCTTGGAGAGGTTAAGTAATTTGCTCTTCCCATGTTCCTGGCTGCTGACAGCCCCTAAAGATTGTGCCACCCTGTTCAGATCTTGATGCTTTTTCCAGTTAATCCCCTTTCTTCCTACCCTCCCATCTACCTTGTCAAAGCTTAACAAGTTAGATCCATTTCCCCTACTAGAAAGGAGCTAGCTGATTAACTGGTCCATAATAATTAGATAGTATTTTAACCTTTGCAGTTTACTTAGTAAGTCTTTCAGAGGTGTTGTCTTAAACGGAGAATAATGGTGATTTCCAGTCCTTGGACAGGCTGATGGCCCTTAAATTGACTTTAGCCTGGGCCTAGCATAACCCTGAGCTTTAAGCCACTGTTGGAGGGTGGGAGAGGGGTGGCAGCAGGATAAAGAAGGGTCAGTTATGGAGTCAGAGGTGAAGGAAGCCTGCAGGGAGACAGGCTGCAAAGATCACTGAAGGCTGCTGTCTGGCCTTCGGGCTCCCGAGAGTATCTGGCTATGTCCTGCTTCACACATTCCTACCACCAATGTGACATACACCCACATTATATTTTGCGGTTCTTTTCCTCAAGGAGCTACAAGAACTTTATTAACTCTAAAATGCCAAAAAGGTGCTTATCTAGTTAATGAGGGCAGCCATCTTTGCCTGCAACATTGGAGGTACAACCAGGATGGCCCTCTAACAACTAAATGAGGACCCCATGGTTTTTCTGGATTAAGATTACTCTGAGTTTCTGAGAATTCCCACCGGGTCTGGAAGTCATCTCATATCCTTTTGGGATACAGACAGTATATGACTTTTAAACAAGTGAGCAAACAAGTAAGTAAATATGCATTCTGGAAGAAAACTAGCCTGGTGAGAAGCACTTTTACTTCACAACTTCACTGAAATGTTTGGGTGTATTGGAGCATGTGTGAGGAAATGGAGCCATGCTTTCCACTGAACAAATGAGTCTGCCTTGCCCTATTAACTTTAAGCTGAAAGCCAGTGGGGGACGGCTGACGTCAAGCCTGATCTGTCATACCTTGGTCCTGGCCCAGTCCATCTTGGTCAGACCATGGAATACCGAACTAAAAATGGCTTACTAGGCAGAGCAAGAGGCATGACTGACTAGCCAGGGAGGTAGAAATGAGGGCCTGGGCTGGACCTCCAGGTGGCGGAGCAAATTGTAAGAGTATGGTTTATTGCTTGAGAGTCCTCTGGATCTGTCAAGCAAGTGGTCCTCTTGTAACATCTGGTCAAGAGCAGTTCTGGAGGAAGTGACAAGAGAAGAAAACTCCCCAAACCCTGGGAGTATATGGGGTACAGGATATGCATGGGTGGGGGAAGGGACACCGGCCCCTTTGTCTCTTAATTAGCAGAACCAATGTGACACTGTACATGGACTACTTCCCCAAATACTGGGCCTCCCTCATTACTGCCAGGGTGGCCTCCATCCAGATGGACCCCAGAACAAAGCACTGGGGGCTTTGGCAACCCCAGGTCTGTTGGTCAGGGTCAACTCTCACCGCTTCTCTAGTTTTATTTGAGAATGGAATGACTTATGTCCTCTCACCAGTCCCCCTTGAACCTTTATTCCTGAGTCCATTCCTGATTTGACTGGATGCCTTGACTGAGACATCCAATGGGACTTAGCAGTGGTCACCCTCCCAGTCCCAGAATGCAGATGTTTGACTACTGGGCTCCCAGGGGGCCCCCAGAGTTTCCCTTGTCTCCTTCTTTTTATGTACCCATTCACAGCATCAGGCTTCACTCTACCCTCTTCTCCTTGAATGACCACCTGGCTCCTGATATTCTGTGACTTCCCCACACAGGATCCCTCATCTCCAACGTCTGCTATACTTTTGGGGCTTATAGTGGATTGAATGGTGTCCCCTCAAAAGATATATCCATGTCCTAACCCCTGGAACCTGTGAATGTTAACCTTATTTGCAGACGTAATTAAGTTAAGGATCTTAAAGATCATCCTGGATTATCAAGGTTGATGCGAAATCCAATGACAAGTGTCCTTATAAGAGAAAAACAGAGAAGGATTTGACACAGAAAAGGAGAAGGCCATGAGAAGGCAGAAGCAGAGACTGGAGTGTCACAGCCACGAGAAAAGCCTGGAACCACCAGAACCTGGAAGAAACAAGAAATGGATTCTCCCCTAGAGCTTCTGGAGGGAGCACAGCCATGCTGACACCGTGATTTTGGACTTTTGGCCTCTTGAACTGTGTGAGAATAAATCTGTGTTGGTTTAAGACACCAAGTTCATGGCTGTTTGCTATGGCAGCCACAGAAACCTAATATAGGACCTTTGTGACTCCTCTCATAACCTGACCTCCAAGTTCATTGTACCCTCTAGAGTCCAGCGCTTCTAGTCATCTCAGTCTTCTCTGTCAGCCACCCAGCCCCGACTTTCTAAAGTGGCCATTTCTTACAGCAGGATCCAGTTCGGCTCCTCTTTTCACTAATCTTTGCTTAGAAGAACTGATCTATGTCATGCTGAAGATGTGTAGAGACATGTTTTATACCCAGAGGGAGTCTTCTCCATCTGCTTAATTTTAGGGAGACAATAGAAAACCTAAGCGTCATTGTGTGTTCCCTTTTGCTCTGTCCTTGAACCTGATTACCATTAGTTTCTCACAATTATGTAGTGTGTTATTTGTGTGCACACTTCCCATACACCTTCTACTAGAATTCTTGATTCTAGTAGAACCAAGTAACAGCATTGTCAAAGGAGATTGAGGACATGATTTTCGTAGTGTATCATTTTCACAACTTTTTTCTAGAGAAAATGTTATTAATGCACCCCTCTCACTGTTCTGGATTGTGCTTCATTGTTCTAGTAACAGAACTGAAAGGCCCTTTATTTGATCATCAGGCTCAGGTGACATTTTTCTCATTAAAGGCAAACAGGTATCCTCTCTCTTCATGTCATGAACATACATTTCTTGTTACATTCCTTGTTACACAGGAATGCACACTTATATATGTGTATATCTGTATACATATATGTAAACACATACACACACACACACGCACATATATATACATCCTCCAAACCTACATCAAGATAACAAGATAACTGGGTAATTAGGAGCTCGGCACTTACAAAGCTGCATAAGGAACACAACTTTCCAGTGTGCATAGAACATAAGTTTTACAAAGTGGATCTGAGGAAGGTTGTCCTTCTCACCTGGAAAAAGAAGAAAGCTATGTCTCATTCTGCTGATATTAGTGAAACCATCTTTTTGTGAAATGAAATTAAGGAAGGAAGGAAAAGGGGAGGGAGGGAAGAAAGGGAGGAGAGAAAGAGAAAAAAGAAGGAAACAAAGAAAGGAAAGAAAAAATAAAAAGAGCATCAGAACCTAATCTTGGGCTAGATCTGCTCTGTATCCCTCTTCTTAGAAAGGTATCCCTATGCAAGATATTAGAGGGATAGAAGCTTTCCTGGAGCCGTAAAAATTTTTAAATGCAACTACACAAACTAGCATGAGTATGAATTCACAATTTCTCCTCCTGAATTCAATTGAACTGGGCCCCAAATGAAAGCCAGCAATGGGCAACAAACAATTTTGGTTAACATATACATATACAAAACATATACATAGCATGGCATGCTGTACTTAAGCTTCGGGTGCTCTGGGAGTGGGAGATGCTAGTGAGCACTTTCTTGAATGGGTCTGATCATTGAAGTTTTCTGTGTGGCTTCCATATGGGGCCTTTCCCAGTCAGGCCATCTCCCACAGGTTGGGAAGAACAAGTGACTCTGGGGACTCCCATGGAAGTTCAGATCCACTTACAGCCAAGTCTCTAGTTCTAAGAGAAGAGAGCTATTCCATTTAGTTGACTGTTGAAGGCAGTTTCTTTGTTCTGAAGTTTATTTACATCAAAGAAAAATTAGAGTGTTCCTCAACATCCTTTTCTCTATCATTAAAAACAAAAATTAGAAATAAGTGTTTTACTACAAGGGGGCTAAGCTTTTATATGCTCACTAAATCTTGGTTTGGGTTGAGGATTTATTAAGAATTAGTGTTTCACTTCTGGGCAACTAAGTTCGAGTCCTTTGAGACAAATTAATGCAGCTATGAAAATTTATATGTGGCCAAAGGCATCAGGCCTAAAATGAATCAGGTTTTAAAGATGTCAGAATTGTTTTCACAGTGAAAGTTGTGGTCTGGGCTGGCTCTGGGCTTTTGTGGATATTGCAGCTTTTTTGCCTTTCCGATGCCCACCCCTCCCCGTAATGATGGCATGAGTGGACAAGGGTCTCAGTGGGCTGTGTGCCGCCTGTTATGTTTTGGGAACCTTTCTACATATCTGGGCATGTGCTAGGGCTAGTGGGGGCCTGAGAGTGCCTGAGAGCTTTAGTTCACAATTCGATGTGGAGTTTTCATTTCCAGCCTGGGTCACGAGAGCCATTGAAAGATCCCTCAAGCTCTGTGAGTGCTATACTGTAGTCTCAGACATTTCCTCTGGTGTTTTAAGCCAGTTCTGTTTGGGGCCTTTGATTCGGAGTGTCAAAGTCCTTGGCTCCAAGCCAATATGATCCTGAGAGCTGCCCAAGTGGAGAGGAGAAAAGAAGCAGGCAAGCAAGCTCCCTCAAGGTGCAGGCAGCTCGCACTTTCAGGAGGAAGAGCCAGGAGGTGGAAGGCCAGGGCCTCAGGCCCTCACTTTACAAATGATATGGTTAGTCTGTATGGGTAGTTCTTTCTGTTGTGGGGACACAGGAAGGAGTGGGTGCCTGGGAAGGGGTCGGGTAGAGCGGGGTGTTGATATCAAAGTCACTTGGAGAACTCCTTCAAACTAAACAGGACTGTGTCCACCCAGCTGGAAATGAAAGTTCCAGTGGACGAAGCTCCCACCTTGCAGGACCTGTCAGGAGGCAGCCAGAAAACCAAAAGTCTAAAAGCGTAGTGAGAACTCTTCTGGTGCTTTGGGGGAAGTTATTGGAGGGCTGTGGCATCCCCCCTGCTCTCCCACTCCCCTCAAATCTACTGAAGGGGGTTTGAGGGGATCATTTGGAGAGCTTGCTATTCACCCCTGCAGTTAGACTGGCTGGCATTTGATCCATTCCTGAGAAGAACAAGCGTGACAGGTCTTGGCTAGAGTCATCAGCCTGGCTGGTGGGCCACAATCCCGTCAGTGGCAGGGAAGGCCTGTGTTCCTCAAACCAGATTATGCCTCATGGGAAGGAGTCAGTCTGGGATGGGAGCAGAGGGAAGTGTTCCTAAAGGTACCCTGCCTGAAGGACTTCCTACTCAGGATGAGGCAACAGAAACAGAAATACACTGGAGGGGTGTCATCCAATGGAGAAGCTGAAGGAACTGATATAAGCAAGCAGCTGCACTGAGGGAGTTGCAGACCAAGATTCTCACTGAGAGACTCTCTGGGGAACCCGGGAACTTGCCTGACAATGAGAGGAGTCTGCTTTGAGCACCAACCATGCCTAGAGAGCATCAGTGCCGGGTCACCACAGTGTCACTCAAGTGAGTGCTATCCTGCCTCTCAGGCCTCCTCCATTCCCTGCCCCCACCACAGAGAGTGGGAGGAGAACAGCTAGAATACAGGATCTATAACAGCTGGCTTAACTTCGGTTTTTATTTCTTGGCTAGGTAAGAGCCACTGGGATTCATGGGGCCAAATCTTCCTGTTTCTCTCTACCCTTATTATTGAACATTTATTGAACCATTTAATAAATGTATACTATGCCCCAGGCCCATTGTTAGAATCTTCATGTCTGTTGCTACTTTTAATACTCATGCCCACCCGTTGAGATTGATATTACTGTCATTTTACAGACGAGGCAAGTCATGTAAGGGTTAGGCAAATTCACCGAAGTCACACGACTAGGAAGTGAGGGTGTCAGGATTTGATCCAGGGAGAACTGACTTCAAAGCCCACAACTGTCCTGTTAGAATGCTCTAGCACAGCCCTGTGTTGTCTTTGTGTGGACACAGGAAAAAGGTTCACGCTTTTAGAGGTACTGGCCTGAAGCAGCAGCAGCCAGTCAAGCCTCCTGTCTTGGGGACCCTCTCTGGCCTGGCTTCTCAAGGGGGTGATGCTGGACCCCCATAGACCCATAGAGAGTGGGTAGACCACTCTCTGCCCAGCTGTGAGTACACAGGAACCTGGGAGAGACTTTTGTTCACTTCAGTCTAAGAGTCTCCAGCAAGGCCTCTGTTGTCTTTATTTCCGGTACTCACTGTCCCTTACACATTTAAGACCCACTTATTTAATGAGGGTTGACTGCATGAATGAATCAAAGAGACATGGAATGTTATTGGGTGCCATGTTTTCTCTCTTCTTGGAAGCAACCAATATACTCAATTCAGCTAGAAAGGAAAAGATCCCACTCTCAGGAACCTTCCCTTTAGGAGAGAAGAAAAGGAAGACAGAAAGGAAAGAATTGGAGAGGAGGGAAATGTACCCTACTCCATCCCTCCATCCTCATCTCAGGAGGGAAATAAAGCAGGAACGATATTCACTGTTTCTTAAGTACTTGTGGTAAGCAGACCGTGAGTAGCTTAAGTCTGTAAACCACCTTGATATTAAATTTGCTAAATGCTTAATTCCTTAAAACTTTCTCACATGTCTCCCAGTTTATCACTAGCACCACAGCACATTTGGAGTTAAGTATATGCCAGTTCAGTTTCTTTCAAGAACTGATTGCCAACAGGCTCTGAGACGGCTGGGACTTAGCCTTTTTTGGACAGAGTACAAAAGAGATGTTGAGCTGGGTGTCATCCTGTTGCTCAAGAAAGAATACTGTGATGTCTAATGATGTCTCCTAGTGGCATCAAATACAAATTGAACAAGATGGCTAACAGCGTTGCATTATGAAGGATGCTGCAGCCACAGGCCTCCCGGGCAGAGGACCTGTGTGGATTGAGCCTTTTCTTGCTCCCAGAAAAAAACAATGCACCTGAACACACAAGGTTATCCACTCACATGCTTTTACACGACACATCCACCCATCGCTGCAAACACACGCACACGCCACAGAGGGTGCAGATGTAGCTTTGACTTGGAGCACTGAGCAATTTTCTACTTTTTCCTTTTCTCCTTATAAAAGCATGTCAAATTAATTGCGGCCAATTACGTACAAATCCCTTTTTCTCTGCCAATCAGGGCTGCCTGAATGGGCAAGCGCTCTCACCTGCTTCATTATGCAAATTGTATTCAAGCGCTGAAGAACAATGCGGGCTTCAGCAGAGCAGTGATTCCAGGTTGCTAATGAGAAAAGGCTGCTGCCAGAGGAGTTGCTTTACCCCTCTGATGCTGTTGTGAGAAAGCTGAGAAGCCTTTAAGTGGAGATGGAGGCAAGATCAAAGTCCATGCCAGCTCCCAGGGCACCTGTTACCCTGGTGCTTCTGGGGCCCTGGGTAACATGGAAGGAAGGTTACCACCAGGTCTGACAAGATTTGGGTACAATTTGGAGTCCAAACAGTGTAGGCAGAATAGCTGGAGTCTTTAAATACTACTGTGGTCTGACAACCAAAGTACGTTTCACAGGACGCAGTGGGCATCCATAAGTATGGGGTCAGGTGTGGCCATAAATGTTTCAATATCGGAATACCTGCAGTCAAGGGCAAGCACAATCCACCACACAAAGTGCACAAAAATGATCAACACAGGTACACACATAGAAAGGAAGAAATCAATGAACACTAAGATCTCACATCACGAGATTAATTTATTTGGAAAAGGCCTGTTGGCATTCAGCATTCATTCATTCGGGAACTACTCTATGCAGAAAAAGTTATTTTATCCCCCAGTAATCACAGTTGTAAGGACTGACTTCTCTGTTGACTGCCTCACCTTGTTACCTTACCCCAGCATTTATAATCTCCTCCTGAATTGGAATTACAATCTTGCCTCTCAACCCCAAATTGTGGAAAAGAGGCTTTAACAAAATTATGTAATTGTCATCCTGGTCCTCTCTGCTGAGGATGATATGAGCCAGACACAGCACACAGCAGTGTGGGGCATTTCTGCTTGGCACCTGTGGTCTCGATGACATGGAGTGGGGCTGGGAGGAGTTTGGTGTCAGGAAGCTGGGCAATGTTCCAGCTCCTCCTGAATAGTCTTCATAATGTGACTATAGTTTTCTGTTTGGAGTGTCATGAAATCGCACATCATCCAGTACACCCATGTTCCAGGATGAGTCCTCGAGGTTTCAGATGACCCAAACAAGCAGCCACTCCACCCCCACCCCTTCCCTTGGTGGTACCAGCACTCCATGTGAGCTAGTGGATACACACAGAAAGAACAACATGACATTCTGGCAGCATCTGAAGGATGTGTGGCTCAGTGAAGAAGACAGAATCACTGAAAGAAAATGGTTCCCAAGGCAGTCCACAGGCTGGGCCGATGGGCTGTGTGACCGCTGCTTTTTTAGATTGCTTTCATGTACTTACACTTCCAGTTTAAACATTTATATGAAAAACGAAAAAAATTTAAGCTGCTTCTTAAAACGCAAGTATCTTGGGAATGTTGAGTAATGGTTTAATCACAAATCAGTGAGACTTTTTGTTTTAGGTTGTCTCCCTCTTACCACCTAGGTGTGATCCCTTTGGACTGAAAAAACAGGGCTTTTGATTTTGTGGACATGGATCATGTAGGAAAACAGGGACTGTCAGGTTTGGATGCCCCTGAGAACCAGGGCCCCAGAGATGAGGTATGTGTATAGAAAGTGAAGTGCAAGGGCTGGCCCTGAACCCAAGCAAGGAAAATTCCTTCTTTCCTCCAGTCCTTCATCACCCATCTCCTGCCCCTCCACATCCCCAGGTACCCCAGCCCTCCTCCTATAACAGCCAGAAGCCACCTCTGTCATCCTCCACTAGACTCACTGATAAAATGCCCATTTCCTTCACTGCATTGTAAGCTCCTTGAGGCAACAGACATACTTTCAATAACTCTTGTCTATTCAGCTCCTGGGGCAGTGCCTGGTACATCACACAAGTGTGTTAAATGAATGAATGTTCCCAGAACATAGACTAATAATATTAACACTAAAGTTCTGCTCTCTTATGGATTAAATTGCCTTTAATGAGCTAACCATTTACAGTATTGTTACTCTGGGGAAATATATTTCTGTTTCTGAACAGCTGATTTATAAATGAACTATTGAGGACAACCTGTTCGTAGGTTGGAACCTGCCTATTAAAAATTACACTTCCAAAGCCTAAAATAAATTAACCTTTGTGTTATGTGTTCTTTTGCAATGTTAGCAACGGTGGCCCTCATCCATGGTAATCACTATATAAAACCACAATAGTTACAGTCTCAGACAGTGGACCAGTTGTTAGTGACCCTGGGTGGCATTCCCTGGGCTAGACGCTTTACATTCTTTGTCTCATTTACTTCTCCTCCAAAACCTTTTAGGCAGATGCTACCTCTGCTTTACAGAAGAGAAGATGAAAACCCAGCCATTGGAAGTATGTGATATGGCTGGGCTCCTAAGCCTCTCTGGTGCCTCTGTCTCCTAATTATAAAATGGGGATAAAAATGTTACCTACATTATAGCTGTTGTGCTGATTAAAGACTTATAATGCCTATAAAGTGCTTAGAACAGTGCCGCATACATACTAATCCCTCAATAAATGTTAGGGCTTGGATCCTACAGCAGACCCAGGGTTTGTGCCTACATCCGTCTCATAAAGCCCATGCTGTTTCCAGCAGATGATTAACACGTGCCTTGAAAGCCATAGACAAACTGCTGCTAACCCACTATAGAGCCCACCATGTGCTCCTCCCTCCACACTCCCTCCACACTCCCTGCACTTGCCTATTTCAGTGAGATTCCAGCAGGAGGGTACTGGTGAAGTGACAAGCATTAAGTCAGGGCTGGAAAGGTGTGCAGGGGAGAATGGAGGAGTCACTGTGCAGTGCTTCGACTCCCTGAAAATAGCTCTGCATCCAAGGATGCCTAGAAGGGTATCTGCCATGGGCAAGAGGAGCCCTGTACCTCTTTGCAGCCATCCTTGTGGGTCTTTTGAGAGAAAGCACTTAGCATGCCCCTAGATACAGAGGAAGAGCCCAGTAAACATTTCTAAACCTAAATCTGTCACCCATTGCTGTGATAGGAAACAGTTACTTCGAATATGATTTCATTTGGACCCTACCCCAAACAGTTTCTTACAGGAGTCGACAGATTACAAAACTGGGCTTTTCTTAAAGCCTTTCTGCTTGCATGGTCTGTGTTGCCAAAGAATTGTCTGTCCTTTCAGTCTTCCAGAAAAAGTAAACCTAACTGCTCCTACCTCAAGCTCTCTCGGAGACTTAGAAAAGAGCTGTAGCTTCACTGCAAATTATTGGTGAAACCAGAGAATTTATAGCATTCGTAAGTCTATCATTAATACCCATTTTGACTAGTTTATTTAGCAATAGAAATTGTGTTCTTACTGTCATAAATGGTTGCTACTCTATCATAAATTGTCCACTAATGAAGGAAATACTGTTGCTCCCTAATGACCCCTTGCCGTTTTGAAAATTCCCAGAATGTCAAGTTAGATGTGGGTTTGGGGGAGCCTGAGATCCCATGGTTTCAGTCTCAGAAGCTCCTCTTCTCAGTTGCCAACCCAGTGAGCTCTCTTCCCATCCTCCATGCCATTTAGGGTTTCTACTGGCCAATTCATACTTAACACACGTTATATTGATGGACTTTATCCTGTGTATCTGTACAATGCAACTATAATGTAATGGTGTTCTCTAAATAATCAGTTTCGTTGCTTTCCAGTCTCACACCTGCTCTTCATTTATTCATTCAGCAGATAGACCCTAAATGTCTGCCATAAACTGCTTACTGGAACAGGGTATAGAAAGATCAGAAAGCTCTGCACAAGCATTTTATCTCTAACCTTTTTGTCACTGCTGAGCTCAGAGTCCAACCACACAGTTTATCTCAGGAGTCCTAGTAACTACCACGCTGTCCATGGCTAAGGCCTAGAGGCCCTGGAATTAGAAGGACTAATAGTTGTACTTCTTCATCTCGAAGAGTTTCTCCAGAATCCCCCCTACCCTGTGTAAGCCCCTTGCTCAACCTGGATTCTGCCTTCCAGCAGAATCTTGCCCCTCTCCACAGTTCTTTGGATTAACTAAGACCTCTGTTATATCATCTGCCTGGCCTCTTACTTAAATTTTTATATTCTCTGCACTTACCATAATACCTAGTACATAAGAGCAGTTAATTCAACAAGTAATTTTTGGATGGTTACTAATTACCCTGTGAGTAGGGCTGCCAGATTTAGCAAATAAAAATCCAGGACACCCACTTAAATTTTAAACAGCAAATGTGATTTTAATACAAGTATGTCCTGAAATTTCATGGAAACACTACCCCTGAGGTGTTAGAGAAGTCTTGAAACAGTCCCAGTCTCATAGTCCAGGGAGAGAGGCAGACACTTAAACAGTTCTTAAAACATAAGATGTCGAGTACAGTGACAGAGGAATTTCCCTGGGTGTTCCTTTCAAGGTTAAGTAAACCCAGTCTTTTAACCTTTCCCCATAAGACGTACTCCCTCATCTTTAATAGTTTTCTGAAACTTCTCGAATTTCAGTTGTGAGTTTTGTGAGTTATAGAAGCAAGCACACAGTGATCATAAAGCCCTCCCACTGGTGCATCACGAGGCCTGATCATGTCCTTCCCATCTGCCACATTGTTCTTTAGCTTCCTATTATAGGCTACGTATTTAAATAGCAGCTCTGTGTTGTCAACTCACGCAGCTTGTGGTCCACTAGGGCTCCAAAATCTTTTTTGACCATGCTTTTGACAAAGCCAGTTCCTGTCCCTTCTTAGTCTAGGGCAGGGTGGTTTTACATCTTGTGAGAGTTACTTTGTGTGCTTCCTAATTGAATTTCATCCTTTTAGTATCTTCTTTCATCATGCTAGACTTATTGTTTTGATGTTTAATTCTATTTCCCAAATGGCCGGCCACCCAATCCAATTTAATGTCATAAGCAGATTTAAAGAGCAAGTTTTCCATCCCATCATCTAAGTTATTAAGGAAAATGAGACCTTTCCTTGTGTGTTTAGTAAGTTACCCCACACTCCCAACTCAAGCTGATCATGTCTACCCTTTCACCAGGTGTCCCACCCTAGTCATAGGGGCCTTTTATTTGATAACGAGAAACTCCTTTCTTTACATCTTCCTTTGGCATTTGCTAGAGACTCTTTCCCATTTTGTTAATTGGCTCCTGATTTGGAATTTATAGAATAATTTTGAAGTAGGCTAGTTTCTCTGTCCCCGTTCACAAAGGGAACATTACACGTATACTTGGAACCATTAAAAAGACCCAATGCCATGTTATCTTGAAAGAATCTTCACAGAGCTTAATAAGGAAAGTTTTGAATAACTTCCTACCAGGTAGCTGAGAAAATATCCTTGAATATTTCCCTCTGATTATGTCCACCCAGACAAGAATTATTTTCCAAAATCTCTGTTGCAGTTCATAGGCGAGCTGTCCTGACAGTAATCCTCTCTCTTCATCTCATTTGCTTTTCTAGAAAATGTCTCTTCTCTAAGCCTGGGATGAAACACACCTGGGGTTTTATTTAAGTGGAAAAATAAATTTTAAAATGTTTATCTGATGCAAACTTGAAGTTTTCCCTCTGAAAATTCACATCAGACAAAGCTAGTGGGGCTAACTTCGAAGAGGAAGGCACTTCCAGGTGGTATATTGTTAGACAAGAGTTTCCAGAGAACAGTGACATTGTGGCCCTAAAAGACAGTCTAAATTCAGGACATCCTGTGGGACAGGCCACCAGATAAGCATCCAATCTAAAATCTGGAAGAGGCTTTAAAAGGTTTATGCCTGCCTGTCTGTTTTTCTCTTTTTTCACATTAATAGAAATTATGTTATATGATGTGGCATACTAGTATTTAACATATTTACGATGTTTATCTGTCTCTCCCTAATAGACTGTAACATCCATGAGGGCAAGAATTTTTGTCCTTGCTTACTGATGTACCCACAGTAACTATAGTAGAGTCTGGCAAATAAAGATGCTCAAATATTTGTTGAAAAATGAATTAATGAATCATTTAGTCGAATGAATGAACAAACAAATGAGAAGACAGTTATTTAATTCATATAGTGTTCATAGTATAAGCCAGTACTTTTCTTTCTTTATTGACCATTTGAATTTGAGAAACAGCAGGAGATAGTTTCATAACCAATCATTGAGGGGGAGGAAGAGAGGATAATATAGATAGAAAATATTTGACATTTATAGTCTCAGATAGAATTTGCACAACTTGTGGTTTCTACTGTCAAATCATCTAAATTAAGCAAGTATTTAAGAATAAATGGGGTCTCCAACTGTGCTACTATTGTGGCTTGTGAGATCTTAAGTTATAAGTGATTTCAGAACTTATTTGGCACGATATTTGATTTCTTTAGAGCCCCTGATGCTCCTCATCTCATCTAGGGGAAGAGTATAGTCGGCCCCTCCCTTGTCCATGCGCTAAGCCTGCATTCTTCTCTGAAGATGGGACTTCAGCTTCTCCGTCAGCCCGGTGCTCACTGAGCACTCTCTGCTTTCCTGTCATTCATTTGACATGAGGTAGCCAACCCTGAAATAACTATGACAGTGCTACTGTCCACTTTTAGAGGGGAAAAGAAATAAGTGATAACAAAACAAGCTTATATAAAGGAATTATTAAAAGTAAAAACAGTTTCTAAGATTTTCCAGGAATAAGTACATATTAAACATAATCTCCTAAACCATCTGTGATCTTTTGTGCCTAAATTCCTATGTAGCGCCCACATCCCAGTATCAGGACGCGTAGCAGGTGCTCATTGAATATGTCTGAATGAAGGGTAACCCGAAAGAGGAATGTGAATTAGTGGAGTTTAAAATAACTTTCAACAAAAGGGTTGAAAGTAAAAGGGCATTTGGGCTTAAGCCTAAGTCAACTGGAAAAATTAAATTCCACTCCTCTGTTGATATGGTTATTGCTGTTTTACTTTTTTAGCAGTCACCTTATAATGATTATGTTAGCATTGTAATTGGAGGCCCAGTAAGGACAAGGTAAGCATACCGGGCTCTCATTATCCCTAAAGCATTAGGGCCTGTAAGCTTCTGCCGTCCTTGCCATTGACTCCAGCACAGTGCTGGTGCCGAGTGGGCACTCAGTGCCTGTGTGGTGACCAGATGAAGGAGGGAATGGAGGGGACAGGAACAGAGAATGGCCCTTTGGTCTTGAGGTAATGAGCTGCCCAGGCCTCTGCTTCCTGCTCTGAACAGTGAGGAAGTTGCTCAGTCGGCATTTCTTGAACTCTGTTTCACCGCCCACGAGTGTTCTGGGAGGCATAGTGAGTCTTCTTTAAAAAAAAAAAAAAAATCCATGGCAAAATATGTTGGGAAAATGCTGTGTCAAGTTTAAATAGATTTCTTTACCAAAGGACTTGTCAGAGCCCTCCCCTGTGAGGGTCTGTTGTGAACCCCAGGAGGGGACACAATATGCACAGTGGGATCACGAAGGCTCCCTCCCAGTGCTGGCATTCTGTTAACTGGAGTGTCCCCCATAGAGCTGACTTTATTGACCAAAGCAAGAAGGTCTGCTGTGCTGTAAATGGGTCACAATGTGACCGTGTGTGCACATGCTGGCATTTCCATTTCTTGGTTTGAAATTGACTGATCTGATCGATTGCCAGGAAAGCAGAAGTGTGCCTGTCCCTCTGACATGCCTCTCCCTGGATCCTCACTCACCCCAGAGCCTGCCTGGCGCAGACCTTTAGCAATCCTACCCTCACCCCAGCTTCATGACTCTGAAGACAGTAACACTGTGTAGGAACCTCAGATTGCCGTGCTAACAACCGGACTGCCCTGCATTCATTGGGATAGCTTGCATATGGAAGTCTTGGTAGTAGCCTTTAGTAATCTCCCCGAAATTGTGTATGAGCTGCTGGGGCTTCTAGTGATGCTTTGGAATCCCAGTTTCCATAGTGAATCCATCTATCCCCTTTACTTAAAATCTTCTTTAAAGGTCATTTCTCCTTGCTAGCACCCACAATTTTTATAAAATCTGCAGAGACCCCTGCATGCTCACAGGCCAGTCTATGAGGCAGAGTGAAGTGGATGGCAATAGCACCTCTTTGTAAGAGTCTCGCCTGAGGGGAGGTTGAGGGAGCACAGCCACAGCCACCTGTCACACAGAGGATGACTTAAGGACAAAACTCGAATACCTTAGTCCCTACGCCTCCATTTCACTTCATCTCCTTTTTATCATAATCATCTCCAACTCTGTCACATTTTTAGTGCCAAAGAAATATTCATATGCATTGTCAAGTCTAAATTTGACAAGCTCTTGTGGGATCTCGGATCTGATATATTTTTTGAAGGAAAAATGGAGAAGGTGCCAGAAAAGATGTCCTCAGTTGGCATGAGGACAAATTCACTCCTTATTCACCAGGGATGCCATAATAGCACTATATCCGAGAAATATTCATGTTCAACGATGAGTTGCATGATAATGCATTGACCAGTAAAGACGGCACTTTGAATGATTTTTTTAATATAATAAATGTATCTACATTTATGCTATTCAGTTCGTTCATTCATTCATATTGAGAACCTACTAAGTTCCAGGTAATGTTCTAGGCACTAGAAATACAGCAGTGATGAAGAAAGACAAAAATTTTGTCCTTTATATCACTTGCATCCTAAAGGGGGGAGGAGAATATAAGTTAAAAAGACAATTATACACAATGTTAGAAGGTGTTAACTGCTACAGAAAAAAATAAAGCAGAGAAGGGAGATAGTGAGTGTTGGCAGAGGAGTTGCAATTTTAAGTTGGCTAGTCAGGGATGGCCTCAGTGAGAAGACCATCAAGTCTGACCTGACGATAATAAGGGAGCAATGGATATCTGGGGCTTTCCGAGCAGAAAGAAGAGCATGCTAAGGCAGGAGCTTGCCTGGTATGTTCTAGAAACTGCCAGGAGGCCAGTGTGGCTTCTGAGGAGTGGGTGAGGGAGAGGTGGTAGGCATGAAGTCAACTCTGCTACTGCCTCACTTTCGTTCTTCTGAATACATAGACACACTGGACCTCTGTCAAGCCTTCCATTTTGATAGCTTTTTCATATATTCCTCCCATTATATTCCCCATGAAAATAGTCCAGACTCTTAATGATTTCCCAGTGGTTGTCTCTGCTCCAGCCTCTCTGTTCTTCAAGCCATACTGCCTTAGCTGAATAGTGATACCTAAGTGCTGTGGTATGCACACCACATCCTTCCTCAGCCTGACCATTCAGTGTGCTCTGTGGTATATCTTCTATCTATGCACCAACTCGGTGATCCACATTCACACATACGAACATTCTTTCCAACTGCAGTTAAGACTCTGCTGGGGTCCCTCTGCATCTTTGCTCATGCCATTCCTCTTGCCCCACATCCCCTCCCCACACCTCTGCCTGTAGAAATCTTGGTCAGTCTGCAGGTGTCACCTCTATCTCTACTTCCTCTCTGTAGCCTCCCCATCCCCATCCTCTCATAGTAATGTCCACTCCGTCTAAACTTCCAGAGTCTTCATATTCCTTGTGTCCCATTTGGAACTTGGCATACTCATTTAATCATTGGATTTTTCTCTTCTACATGTGTTTGCTGAGCATCCGTTTTATGTATATTGAACTCTGTGATATGTTTTACAGTTAAGTGTGAGGACCCTGGGTTTGAATCTCTGCTCTGCTAGTTTCTAGCTGTATGGCTTTATTCAAATTACTTACCTCTCTGTGCATCAGTTTCCTTATCTGTTAAATGGGGATGATAATACCTACCCGATAGGGTTGATGGGAAGATTAATGAGTTACTGTATGTAAATTGTGTGGAATATTAACATAGGAGTGTTAGCTGCTGCTGTCATTATAATATCATTATTATTTCCACCTGACCTGTAATGTAGGACTTGGATCTGTTGCCTCGTTTCATTTCAGATATTTATTTCAGAGCTCAGTGACTTATGCATGGATTATACCCATTAAATGTGTGGTGGTGATGATATTTTATGGCCAGCCACAAGTCTGCCAAACAGCTAAGACTTCAGGGTACAAGTATGACATGGTAATGTTAATATAGGAACAAACCCATTTGCTTGGCTCTACTAGCTCTGGGACCAAACCTCAGCTAGCAAACATGAACTCTAATACCATTATCTGATTTTATGAAATATCTTAGGAAATATTTATTAAGGCTCATATATCCAAATTTTGTAAAATACAAAAGAAATAACTGCCTTACCATGAGGAAAACTGATAATTAACTAAATTCTAGGAATCTGAAGAACTAGTGTTTTATTTTCCTCAAGCTTTTGTTTGGGGCCCAGCAGGAAGGTAACGACAGGAGAAGGAGTTCCGTTCCCTCCCTCCCCTCCTCCCCTCTAGAGCCTGTCATAGGAACCCCAGCTCCAGGCTGAGCTCAGAGAGGCCAGGGTCCCCTCCCTCAGCACAGCATCCCAAGCTGTGAACTCACGCTTACCAGGCTGCTCACATCCAAGTGCGAGTTTCTTCACATACAAACTTAAGTGTGTTTGCTACTGTGGACAGCCAGAGCACTAGTGTTAATAATAAGAGAAAAAAAGAGCAGAAACCATTAAGGTATTGAGTGCTTACACTATGCTAGCTCACTTTCTAGCAGTAGCAAAATGGCCTCAGGTTCTCCAGGGGCCCAGGAAGAGAACTGAGTTAATTTTGGCACTTTTATTATATACCTGTATCTTCTAATTACATTCTAAAATGTTATTGTTATTGCAATTCAGTCACCTACTCTGAATAAGTTTGGACCATACTCTCTCCAATGAATAATCTATAATGAAGTATAAAAACAATTATTTTTTCCTCCCACCTCCATAACAGATTATAACTTTCATGGAGGTAAAGAATCTGACTTTCTAATCTGTCACTATATCTGCAGCCAGTTTGTTACATGGGTAGGGTCCTCAGTGGCTGCCCTGAGCCCCATGTTTTGAAATGGAGGATTTTTAGTGAGATTCTACACCTTATTTCTCCTTTTAGAACATTGTTGAAATTCAGTTTCAAAACTGTGTGTTTATTAAGTCACTCAGTTAATAAGTGATAGAGCTTGGATTTGAACTTAGGTCTTTTGAGCCCAAAACCCATATGCACACTTACTGTTTTATCCTTAAATTGCCCTTTAAATGTAAGCATAGACTACCTCCTTTTTCCATCTGTCCCAAGTATGTATGGGCCATGCAACAGTGAAGAAGATCCTGCCTTCAGAAAGTCTGCTCTTTGTGCTATCATCTGTCCTTCCTACTTTGGGCAAACAAGGGATCATGTTGGGAGGAGGAGGCCGCTTCCTCCAGCCACCTCCTTCCGCATTCTTCAGAGGTTGCTCAGAGTCTGAAGACTAGCACACATACCTACTACATCCTAGTTAGGCTGCAGGATGTTATTATGGCAAGACTGAGTGGCAGACAGAATAAGAAGATAATAATAATTGCTGTACTTACTTTATATTTCCTGGGAAAATCAAAAGAGGGGAAGATATGCAAAAAGAGTTGCACTTTGTGGGGGAGAGGGGAGATATGACCCAGCCCTCACACTCCTGGCTATTTACCTTAAGGAAATGAAAACTTATGTTCACACAAAAACCTGTACATGAATGTTATGGCTGCTCTATTCATGATTACCCCAAATTGAAAGTAACCTAAATGTCCTTCCATGGGTAAATGGATAAACAAACTGATATTCCATTCAGTGGACTTCCACTCAGCAATAAAAAGGAATGGCCTGCAGATACGTGCAGCAGCATGGATGAACCTCAGAGGCGTTGTGATCGGAAAAAAGCCCGTCTCAAAAGGTTATGTACTGTGTGATTCCATTTATATGACATTCTGGAAAAGAAAAGTTTATGGGGACAGAGAATTGATCAGTGATGCCAGAGGTTAAAGGTCGGGGGAGGATGACTATAAAGGAGCAGCACAAGGAAGTTTTTGGAGGTGATGCAGTTGTTCTGTGTCTTGATTGTGCTGGTGGTTACAAGATTCTATAGATGCTTAAAATTCGTAGAACTAATGGGGATTTAGTGTTTGATAGGTATGTGGTTTCATTTGGGGAAGATGAAAAGTCCTGGAGATGGACGCTGGTGATGGTTACACAACAATGTGAATGTACTCAGTGACACAGAACTGTACACTTAAAAATATTTGAAATGATAAATTTTATGTAATGCATATTTTACCACAAGTTAAATGAATGAATGAATAAATAAAGTAACAGAATTCATAGAACTGTACATAAAAATAGTAAAGGTCAATAATAAAAAAGTACTATGAACACAGATGGTACTATTGGTAATAATAATAATAACAGGAGGGTGCTGGGTAGGAAAAAAGTGGTCCTCTCAGAATTCTGCTGTTCTACCACCTTCTCATAATTAGTAGCACCAGCCAAAAGCCACCCTTGTATTCTACGCCTTCCCACCTTTTCTCTTGGGAGCCTCGGAGGGCCGAGTGGCATTTGGGCATTGATTCTTTTTGTGATTCAAATGTAAAAGTAGAGGTAATGGAATGAATATTTATGTGTAGGATTGTCAAGCTTCGAAGACAAAAGCCCCCAGATTCTGTATCTCATATGGACAGACCCTACAAATGATATAACAGTTTCAGTCTCTGCAAGGTCACAGGGCTGGTTTGTCCTAATCTGCATATGCTGAGGGCACTCAACTGAATGAGGAAAGCGATTTTTCAAGATAGCCAGCTACTCAAGATGGCATTTCCTCTGTGCCCTCTTCATCCTAGTAGAGCTGCTTCATTTGTGTGCTGTCATTCACAAGATCTCACTCTAATTAACCTCTTGGGCTTTGTCTAGTGATCAGCACAAAAGCCTGGATGCCATCAACATTTGGGAGAGTTTTTGTTTTGTTTTCAGAGCCTGCTCTTTCTCCTGGCATTATGGCCTCAAAGACTTCTCTGCAAGTATCTGTTTGCTCACTCACCATGAAAAACTAAGCAGTGTCAGAGGAGGAGTCTTAACGTGGAGGGGTTCTTCTAGTGTGAACTGGTGTTAACTCTGCATCTCCACCCTTCAACTCCAATCCATCCTCCCTGCCAGCTTCAATCCAGCCTCCTTTATGAAGCCTTCCAGGAAACCCAGGCTGGTTTTGGAAATTTGGTGGCACTGGTATACACCTCTGTGGTCTTGTGTTTTATCTGGTTGTGCATAGGCCGTCTGTCATATTCTTAGAAGGTAGTGACAGTATCAGATGATGCTTCTGTTTCTTCTAATTCCCCCTGCTGCCCAGACCATCACTGGAGCTCAGGTCCTCCTCAGCTCCCGTTTATCTTATTCTTTCCAACCTGTTCTTCATGCTGGCACCTCTGGACTCTTTCTAACACAAAAACCCAGTCTTAACATTGCCAGAATTCTTCAGTTGCTTCTGATAATGATGACGATGGTGATGGCAGTAATAATAATGATAATGACAGTAATAATAGCTAATATAATGTATTTATCCCATGCCAGGCACTGTGCTAACACTTTGCCCAGATTAACTGGTTGAATAGTAAAAAGCCTTATGAGGTAGGTACTATTATTAGCCCCATTGTAGAAATGTGGAAACTGGAGCACAGAGAAGTTAAGTGAGTTGCTCCAGGTCACATAGCTATCAAGCAGCAGAGCTGGGATTTGAACTCAGGCAGAGGCTCTGCTGTTTCTTATCCCTTAGAGCATGAACTTTAAACATCTTTGCACAGAATTCAACTCCCTTGTGATCCAGGCCCTGCCTCCCTCTTCAGCTGGTTCTACCTCCAGTCACCACAGCCATTATCTATTAGGCTCTGGTGATGACAAGCTGCCTGTGGTCTCCAGTCATGCCTGGGCTCTCTCTGTCCTGTCTTTGCACGTACTGTTGTCTCCATCTAGAAACCTCTTCGCTCTTCTAGTGCAACTGGAAAACTCTTTCTTTAAATCTTAGCCCCGGTGCTATAGCCTCTGTGACACTTTTCAGGATAGCACCCTTTGCTCTGTGCTCCCACTGCCGCGTGGACACAGCTGCTCCATAGTACCCATCACATTGTTCACTGCCCCCTCACCACACCAAGCTGGCCCCCTTGCCAGGCCTCCACGTTTGCTGTTCCCTGGGCCTGATGTACTTTCCTCTGATCTTTCCATGCCTGGTTTCTTTTCATTGTTCAGGTCTCCATTCAGATGCCACCTTCTCAGACAGGCCTTACCAGGACAGCAATCTAAACTTGTTCTCCTACCAATCACATTTTATCCCATATAATAACTATTTCAATTTCTTCATAGCACTTTATTTTCATGATTTGAAATCATTTGTGTTCCAGTGATCTGTTGCTGTACAGCAAATACTGCAGCACTTAGTAGCTTAAGGCAACAACCATTTCATTGCATTTCCCTATTTTGTGGGTCAGATATTTGGACAGGGCTTGGCTGGGTGATTCTTCTGCTTCATGTGACATCAACCAAGCTCACTTGGTATTCAGCTGGTGGCTAGGCTGGTCTGAAGGGTCCAAGATGGCTTTGCTCTAATGCCTGGTGCCCTGACTGGAATAGCTGGAAGGCTGGGCTCAGCTGGACTGTAGACAGAAGCGCTTACATGGGTGGGTCCAGCAAGGTGGCCTCACGGTTGTTGGACTTCTTACAGGGTGGACTGCTTCCCTCAGAGAGAGATTCCAAGAAGCACATGTGGAAACTGCAAAGCTTTGTATGACCTAGCCTCAGAAGTCCCAGAATGTCCCACATTCTACTTGTCAAATAAGTCACCAAGGCCAGGCCAGAATCAAGGGGAGGGGACATAGACATCACCTCCTGATGAGCAGAGTGGCAAAGAAGTTGTGGCTGGCTTTAGTCTACTACATGAAAAAAACAAAAACAACAAAAAACAGGCTTATTATCTGCCTGTCTGCTTTACACTGTGCAATCTTGAAGGCAGGATCTTATTCTTCTCTAATACTGTACTGTATCCCCAGCACCCAGAATAGTGTCTACACGTGATAGAGACCAATAAATACTTGCTGAATAGCTGTATGAATGAAAGAATAAATGAATGGGCAAATGAATGATTGAAAAAATAAATGAATGAAAAATTAAATGAATGTTTACATACCAGAGGTATGTAAACTAATTGAAAACAGTCTGATTATTTTCATCTTTGTATCCTCAGTTCCTGATATAGTCCTCAGGAAATAGACAGTAAATATTTGCCAAATGCATTAATGCATTTTAATTATTATAGTTAAAGGAGATAATGTGAGTTATTCCCCACACATATATAGATGTTGAACGTGAGTGGCTATTATTAATGAATTAATAATGCCTTATACATAGGAAAAACGGTTTATGTATTTATTTAATAAATAAAACAAAATGGACCAGATTCCTACTTCCCTGACTTCTTCCCCGCTCACTTTCTTCTCTGAAACAAGCTGTAGGAGAGGCTTTCTCTTGGGAAGGCAGCAGCCATAGCAGCCCAGAGCCCTCCAGTCCGATCATCTGTGGGTGGGATCAGGGGCCTTCACTCCTGGTCTTCTGGCACCTTTCTCCTTGCATGACTGATGAGACTAATTCACTTTGCGGTCATTAAGATGGGGGCTGAGATGATGATCTGAGCAGCTCAGAGGGCTAAATTCTGATTCCCTGCTGCTCTCTAGGAGGATCAAGTGAGATTACAGTTCTCTTGACATTCTGGCATTGTTTTGCCCTTGTGCAAGAGTGTGCTTACAGTAATTGCTGAAAGCCGTATGTTGAATCCAGACGGGGAGTGGGAGTTGGCATTTGATATGCCAGAAAGAGAAGGATACCCTCACCAGGTGGCCCCACTTACAGTATGTGGCTTCGGTCCCCAGTAAACAGGAGTGGGACTAGCTGGCTAGCATTTGAGCCTGCAGTAGGAAGGCTCTGCTCCCAGCAGTCAAGTCTCAGCTTGTCCTCCTACTTCACCACATGGCCTTGAACAGCTTACTTGGCCTCTTCAGGACTTCAGTTCCCTCCTCTGTGAAATGGGATTGATCTCTAAGTTTCCTTCCTTTCTGCATTTTTCTTTCTCTATCTAAATCTGTTTTTGTAATCCTAATCTGGGTTAATCTGGAAAAAGTTTCCAGAAGCCCTGTGATGGCCAAAGGTAACTAATAAGGCGTACTATATAAAATTCCCTACTTTAAAATCAGAATAAGTTTTTAAATCTAATGCTGGTCTCCTTGGTGTATTGGGTTTTTTAATTTTTAAAAAAATTGTTTCTTGGGGTCCTCTCTGTTCTGTGGATTTTAAGACTTCTGGTTCTTAACAGTGTTAAATTTTACTCCTTCCTAAAGCCCCAGAGAGCATCGATTGCCACTCAGGTTAAGCGAGTGCCATATAGTGCCTCACAGTGTGAAGTAAGTTTTATTACAAGGGCATTTATTGGAAGCATCAAGGTATTTGGAAGATTATTTCTTCCTTCTTCCTCACAGGCCTCACTAAACATACAGTTCTCTGTGGTCATAAACTTTAGTAAAGTTCAAGTCCCAATGACAGTTTTTTAAAAAATCTATGTTTTGTTTAAACCTCACCAAGCTGGGACAAGAATTTTCAAAGGAAAAGGCAAACTCACTTCTGCTTCTGCTTTGGCTAATTCTGGGGCAGTGCACTCTCCCTGTTGGTCCCTGCCCTGGTCTAGTTCAAGGAACAAATTAGAGAATAAGAATTTTCAATCTTAGAGAACATTGCCTAACATAGAATAATTTTAGATATTAGAACTTTATCCTTGTAAAAGCAATTAATAATTTTGAGAATCCACCTTGTGCCAGATATTGTGCTAAGTGGTTTTCTATATATTATTTTATTATTCATTAGAAATAATGCTTCCAGGAAAAAGGGACTCTGTGAATTTAAGTAACTTGCCCATGTTCACACAGCTGGTCAGAGACAGAGCTGGAATTGAAATCCAAATTTTCTGCCAAGACCAGTGCTTTCCACAGGACTGAACCTTCCCATTCTTTAGGGCTGGCTGGTTTCTCTGATTATTTTCTTATGGAAGATACTTTAACTATATCAGAGTCTTGCTATGTTATTATTTAATTCTTTTAGTTTTATAATAGCTTTAATTTATTTTTAAATATTTTCTCCCAGTTGGTGGCTTGTCTCTTCATGATCTTAACTGTGTCTTTCAAAGAGAAGTTCTTAATTTTGATAAAGTCTAATTTAACTTTTTTTCTTTTATTTTTTTGGTGGATTGTGTTTTTGGTGTTGTATCTAAGAAATCGTTGTCTAACTCAAGTTTACACGGATTTTCTTCTAGAAATGTTATAATTTTAGGATTTATATCTAGGCGTATGATCCACTTTGAGTTGATTTCTGTATATCTTGTGAGATGTGAAATGCAGTTCTTTTTTTGCATGTGGATATCTAGTTGTTCCGACACCATTTGTTGAAGACTCTCCTACCTCCCCGGAATTGCCTTCGCACCAGATAGGTGTTGGTCTGTTGATGGGCACTCTATTCTCCTACGATGATCTCTTTACTATTTCTATGCTAATGTCACATTGTCATGTACTATAGCTTTATAATAAATCTTGAAGTCAGGGAGTATGAATCCTTCAACTTTGTTCTTCTTTTTCAAAGTTGTCCTTTATCATTTCTTTCATTTTGTTTAGTTAGGGATATATTTATAAAACAGAATCTAGAAATCTAAGATAATTTAAAATTCAAAGTTACTAAAGAGTAGTATAGAAACTTTGCATAATCTAGCTTCATCAGGAAATGTCACACTCTGAACATCAGAGTCCATTTGGTTAATCAAAAATTGTTCCATATACACATGGATTGCCAATTTTCAAAACACTGGAATGTGATAATTTATACCAGAATTGTATTGGATATGATTTCAATTTTCATTGATGTTTCAGAAAATACTTTGGGCCCTAGAGAATCTTGGTCATTGTGAGCGTTGGTTGTCATTGTCCTGGCAAAGTGGGAAGTTACTGATTAAAGGGAGTTTATTGAGTTATATTGCTGCCTACCATAGTATCTACCCTACTTTTGATTTGGGGGATACCTTTGTTCAAACATCTGAAGTGTTATAAATGACAGTGATATGCTTAGCATTCTGGTATCTGTCTCTTCCAATAAAGCATATCCCTGTTTACTTTAAACTTGCTATCTGCTGAGGACAGAGGAGTACTATTAATTAAGCCAGTTGATCCCTGGTAATTTTGGTCATCGTTGCCACTGTGTGACATTGAGCAAATTACTTGTCCTCTTTGGGGCTCAGTTTTTTCATTTGTAAAATGAAAAGTTTGGACTAGTTAACCTTGAGTGGCTCATCCAACTCTAAAATCCTTTGACTCTTTTGTAGTGTTTTCATTCCATTAAAAATGGCAACCTCTCTAGTAATAATGAAACAAAAACTCTTAATAGCAAAAAGCACTGTGGTAAGTCAAACTGAGAGCTTTTTGAGTCAGAAAGTAGCAATCTTTTGATGCATCACAGATTGCCTAAAACCACTACATGACTCTCCTTTTTTTTTAAGCAGGGGTTTTATTTGTTTGTTTCTTTGCTGAGAATGATTTGCCCTGAGCTAACATCTGTTGTCAATCTTCCTCTCTTCTTTTTTTTCCTCCCCAAAGCCTCAGTACATTGTTATATCTTCTAGTTGTATGTCCTTCTAGTTCTTCTTTGTGAGCCACTGCCACAGCCTGGCTACTGACAGACAAGTGGTGTAGTTCCACACCTAGGAACTAAACCTAGGCCGCCAAAGCAGAGTGTGCCTAACTTTAACCACTAGGCTATCAAGGGTGGCTCTACATGACTCTACTTTTCTATGGCCAACTCTGAGCAATTAAGATGGCATTTATGGCTCCTGGCACTGCAATGTTTTGTGGTCCATGAAACCGCTTTTGAGCTTCTCAGGTCAAGGGAAGAGGAAAGGAGAATGGCTCTAAGCTCAGGCACCATCAGGGTTTAGAGTAGTCCTGAGTTGGCAGGGTAGATTTTCAAATGTATCTTCAAAGACGTGTTGAAACCAAGAAGACTTTAAATATCTGCATCGTCTTTCCTGTGCCAAGAAGAGCAGAGCTCCCCTGGTCATAGTCTATCTGAGCATTGCTATACTGTTAGAATGAGAAGCCTGGAGAGTGTGAAGTTCAGTAGGGAATGTAGAATATAGACATGAATTAAAAATAATAAGAGGAACATTTATTGCGCCTATTTATTGAGCACTTACTATGTGCAGTGTGCTGTGTGAAGCATTTCTTGTGCATTGTATCATTTAATTCTCACAACAATCTTGAAAACTAGACATTATCATCTCCTTAAAAATGAGGAATGATGCACAGAGAGTTCATGCTACTTGCCTAAGGTCACACAGTAGTAAGTGGCAGAGCTGGTTGTCAGTCTGTATGTCTCAATCTAGAGCTTAAACTCTCTTGGTGGCTATGTCAGAGATTAGCTCTCATAACTTAGCCAGCTCATTTAGAGAGTAATTGAATTTGTGGTATGAGTTACAGTGATCTAAACAAAGAACACCAAGTGCTGGTGGGTCACTTTGGGCAGACATAATGGAAGAAGAAACTCATGAAAGGTTTCCTGAAGAAACTGCTTTGAATTACATTTTGACACTAAGGACATGAATTGGCCTAGAGAGAAAGGTGAATTTGTGCTGAGGGTACAGATTATATGAGGCCATGAAGATACAAATGAACAAATTTTGTGTTCAGGAAGCAACATACAGACTTACTCATTTCAAGGCAGTAGCCAGAAATAAAGCTGATGTCATAGAGGTGAAAATCTAAGAGATTTCACTTTGTTATGATAGGCACTAGAGACGTACTCTCAGTTCTTAAGCAAGGGAAGGAGCATAAATAAAATTGTATTTGATTTTACAATTTATCCTACAACTCATGTAAGATAAATATGAGCTTTTAATACATGAGGGAAGGTCAAGAGAAAATTTCTTAGCAAAACATATTTGATACCCAACAAATTATTTTCAGGCATATGATGTAGCTCACCTCACTAAGACCCTGTGACCTTAATAGTGCAATGGCAATGTATTTAGGCCCATAAATTAAGAGACCTGGAAGCAAATTTTACACAATTTCTAAAAATAAAGGTGACTAGTCCACTGCAGTTAAGCTAACAGCATATTTCCATCGTCACTGGTATTGTGCAGTGTACATAAGTGGAACACATACGGGTTACAGCTTAAAGTCAGGATTGGGCAAATAGAAAGCTCTCAACAATATGTATTAAACTGAGTTGAATTAAAGTCCACTTTCAGATAGCAGTTGCTGCTCCTGAGTGAGGGCTAATGTATTTGGTGAACTATAGTCGGCTCCCTTCCCTTTATAAATCCACTAATACTAATTTAATATCTCTTCACATTTTCTGAAGCATTTTCTTTTTCTCTTTTTCTCTCTTTCTCCCTCTCTAGTTCCAGAGACCTAATGACTTCTCACCTCCTTTCCGCTTTGGGACTGTGCCCAATGGGAGCACAGAGAGGAATATTCGCAATAACTATGCAGAAATGCATGCCTACATGGGAAAGTTCAACCAGAGGGGTGTAGATGATGCATTGCTCTCCCTGAAAACAGGGTAAGAACTGCTTCCAAGCTCAGAGTCTTTGATATGTTTCCCACATTTATTAAACATACATTGAGTCAGATGAACTATGCTTTGGTGCCATACAAAGTTAAAGCAAATAAGACTTCATTTACTCTTTACAGATTTCCAAGTTAAGTTTGACAGTATAATTCAGGCCAGTATGCAGAGATCCCTATGCTATTATTTACTTCTCTGTGGTGTTTTTTACAAATTATATTCTGCTTACATTAATGTTACCATGAAACAGGAATTAAGTAGAAGTCAAAGTAGAATGGAAGAGTCAATGATAAGGTTCATGCGTTATTCGTGAAAGAAAGACCTATTGACTCAGAAGTGAAAATGATCATTCTGGTGTGTTATGGACAAGAGAGAAGTAAAAGAAGAAAAGGGTCAAGGTTTTTAGACAACAAACATTAAGAATGTGTTGACTGATCTCCAGTTCCAGCTTTTGTTGGCCTTCTTTGATCCAGCTCTGTACTCTAGGAAGTATTTGCTCATTAGGAGGAGCTGGTGAACTGCAAATATGCTGGTTTGCATAATCTCAGCCACATTAGTCCTTTCATTTATTTGGCCTCCCGGAAGCCACAGCTGTGGAATAAGACAGACAGTTGAGCTTGAGAGATGTGGGATTTTTGGGTCAAGGGGTCTTATAATCTGATTTCCTGTGTTGTATGATAACTAGCAGCACTTGGACCTCCTGGTGGCTCCAGTTTTTGAAGAGCCACCCAGATGCATGGTTACTGAAATACTGTTATACTCTATCCTATCACCTTAAAGTCACAGCAGGCTTCAGGAGATGAGATTTGAGCTTGAAGTAGGACCACTTTGGGGACTGGCCCCTGGTACATCCACAGTTCTCAATCATGTCAAAGCTTGGGGGTTTTGGTGTGCCACCTTTCTATAGGGTACTCAGGGACCTTTTGAAAAATGTTCTGCATTTTATTTTTCCAGAAAGGGATTATTTATTCCTAAGGAGGGATAGAGCTAACTTAACTTGTAAAAGTGAAGGGAACAACGCATGCTTTTCTTTCTTGCAGATTTCTCTATTACCTGTGTGGCTATATCTGAATTTCTTCCTCCACCTTTGATGTATTTAAATGTTGATTTTAAATATTGATCCGTGCCTTCCTGCCCTTACCCTGTCTTAATCCCTTTCCTACATACTTTTTCCTTGCAAAGCACATTATAGAAAATGAGGTTCTTACACGTTTAGGAATTTGAGAGACCTGAGCTCTTCTGTATGTTGCATTCTCTTGTAGTTTCACACATTTGCTCTTAACACAAGCCTGTGCTGCCACCGCCCCAACCCCAACTACTCATTTCTCTCTTTGTGCTGCAAAACCGAATATTGAAACCTTTCTGACCACAAAAATAGCATTGCACATCTATTGAAACTCATGCACCTACACTTATCCCAACTCCGGACCATAATGAACTGAGAAATGAAAAATGTTATATAAATCTAACTCATGCTATTTGTTCTTATGACTGTGATGGTTACTTTTCATTATTTCTATTATTATTTTTATTGATTCCTTTTACTCCTCTTCTTTTCAGATAGAGCTTATGAGTTGGCTTTAGGCCCAACTTACATTCTCATCATTCCCAGTGGGAGGGAAAGAACTCCTCCTTTCAACCCAAAATCACATAAACAACAGCCTGGGATTTAGGCTTTAGATTCTGGCTGAGTTCCAACTTGAGCCTTGCTTTGAACTAATTCTTCCCATAATTTGCTGGAACCCTACTGCTTCATACTAATGGCCCCACAGGTAGTTTTGTACTAAAATTCCTCCGTTGGATTTTGTTTGTTTGCTTCTTTCTTGCACAGGAAACTGGATGCTTTCATCTATGATGCAGCAGTGCTGAACTACATGGCAGGCAGAGATGAAGGCTGCAAGCTGGTGACCATTGGCAGCGGGAAGGTCTTTGCTTCCACTGGTTATGGCATTGCCATCCAGAAAGATTCTGGATGGAAGCGCCAGGTGGACCTTGCTATCCTGCAGCTCTTCGGAGATGGTGAGTTAAAGAGAGAGAAAGTGCCTATTTGGCCTCTTCTGATGGCCAGTCCAAAACATCCACCCCTCTTCCTTCTCCATGCCTCTAACCCCTGCATTTCCAGAAAAGCATTTCACAGCATACTCTGAGATTTGGGGAGGATGTATTAGTTTGCAAGGGCTACCATAACAAAGAACCACAAACTGAGTGACTTACAAAATAGAAATTTGTCTCAAAGTTCTGGAGGCCAGAAGTCTCAGATTAAAGTGTTGGCATTGGTTCCTTCTGAGAGCCTCAAGGGAGAATCTGTTCCATGCCTTGCCCCTAGTTTTGGTGGTTTGCTGGCAGTCTTTGGCATTCCTTGGTTTGTAGACACATCACTCCGTCTCTGCCTTCGTGTGTTCACAAGGCGTTCTCCCTTGTGCGTTTTCCCTCAGTGCATGTCTGTGTCTGATTTCCTCGTTTTTTAAAGATACCAGTTATGTTGGATTAGGGGCTCACCCTACTCTAGGATGACCTCATCTTAACTAATTATATCTGCAATGACCCAATTTCCAAATAAAGTCACATTTCAAGGTCCTTGGGGTTAGGACTTCAACATAGGAATTTGGAGGGTGCACAGTTCAACCCATAACAGGGTGAAATTTAGGGGGAAGGATTGAAGTAGTTGGGTCAAGGAAGTATGTTTCAGGATTTCAGGCTATGATGAAACCTTCAGGGATAAAGTAAGAGAGGCTGGTATTAAATGTTGCAAACAGTCTTCTCATATGTGGCCAGAGCAGTGTATGGAACTTTGGAAAGGTCTCTGCTTTTTATGTGCCCAGAGAAAGGGCAGAGAAATATGCTTATGGCTATCGGCTCATTCTTCCCGCTCTCCCATCTTGCTCTTTCAGCTGGAGAAGGTAGGAAGCGGGACTGGGGTCCTCAGAAGCAGACACCCAGAAGATATTCCCCAGTGTCATTCTGGCTGCAGACTGAGCGGCCAACTTGCTTTGAGAAAATCTCATAGGAGATGCGATTTCATTATATACTCATGTCTTCTGCATAGCTCTTCACTTTATTGTCCAAAGTACCTACTTCTCCTGTTAGCTTCACAGAAGCTAATCCAGTTATGGATGAGCAGCCTGACTCTATTTGGCCCCTCAGGCCATCAGCCAAGCAGTTCTCTAAATTATGTCTGCAGAATCTTCGCTGTTAGGGATGAGATAAGAGGCAAAAGAGCATAGCTGGATTTTGAGACTCCAGGTGAAGTTAGTTATTTGACTAGGTAAGGAAATCATAGTTTGATCAAAGAAATGAGTAAAAATTGATGTGATTAACATTGGAAAGAGGAGGGGATTGTGGCTGGCGTGTTCACAAGCCACTTTGGTATGAGAGCTTCTGTGATTTTAATGTAGCTCACTTAAAGGCAATAACGAAGCCTCTGTGGTTGAGGAAGGGCAGCAGTAGAGACGATTCGTACAGGTTGCCAAGGCTCTAGTCAGATTATGCAAACAAAGTTCAAATTTTTAACTAAACTGGAACTATTGGAACAGGCAGTTTTCTTCATCAGATTTTCAGAATTTGTCTCGTCTAAAATTAGATGCCTTCTAGGCACATGGTTTCTTTCATTTTCCTTTTGTCTAGAATTTCTGCCTTTCTAATTGCTAGCATCCAGTGAAGTGGATAAAGATTATTAAAACCTGCCATGAATTGAATTAATCAAAGCTTCCTTCAGCAGAGTTAAAAGGAGGCAGGTCTGACTTTGGTGGTCTCATTTTATTCAAACTTACTCCCCTTTACTCTTAATATTTATATTTTCCTCTACAAGAAATCAGTAAGTCTGAGGGTCCCTAGGGAATCAATCATTCTCTTTGCTGATCTCTGTCTCTCCTCCCCTTGTCCAATCTGCTTCACATTTTTAAGATCAGTTTTTTGAACTGCTTGTTTGATTATGTTATTCCTCATTGTCTACAAAATAAAATGCAAAGTACTTAGTCTGATACTCAAGCCCTCAGCAAGCCTGCATCAACCTTTTCTGTTCGGCTTCCTTTGCCTACTATTATTCTGTTTAAACTGTTCTGCATGCCTTTCCCTAACCAAGCCTTGTCTTTTCCCACCTCCCTCCCATTGATCATGCTGTTTCTGTATCCTGCAGTGCCTTTTTGTGCAATACAAACTAAAATTCACCCATTCACCATCCCCACCTCCAAGTCCTACCTCCCGCATGATAACCCACTGGCCATCCCATCCACAAAATTACTCTCACCAATTTGAACTCTTGTTCCTTACATATAGCTTGTCATGTTGATTATTTATATACCAATTTACACTAGATAGGAAATAGAAAGCAGAGGTAATGTCTCATTTCTTTGTATCACCTGCACTACCACATTACATTTTCATTGAATACTTATTGAATATATTGGTAAATTAACATATAATGGTATTAATAAAATTACTGTTAACTTTATTAATTTTCTTTCTTTGTGTCTTCTTGTCTCTTTCTCTCTCCTGTTTTTCTCTCTCTTCCCCAACACCCTTCTACTTCTTTCCTCTCTTCTCTCTTTATTCTGTTTGCTTTTCTGCTCTGTCACCAGGGGAGATGGAGGAGCTGGAAGCTCTCTGGCTTACTGGCATCTGCCACAATGAGAAGAATGAGGTCATGAGCAGCCAGCTGGACATTGACAACATGGCAGGAGTCTTCTACATGTTGGGGGCGGCCATGGCTCTCAGCCTCATCACCTTCATCTGTGAACACCTTTTCTATTGGCAGTTCCGACATTGCTTTATGGGTGTCTGTTCTGGCAAGCCTGGCATGGTCTTCTCCATCAGCAGAGTAAGTGCTTTGATTTAGGTGCCAGGAGGTTGTGAAGGACAGCTTAGCCTAGCACTGTGCAAAGGAGAGAGACCCAGGAGGCCACTAACTCCCCTCTTATGCTGCTAAAGCAAGAAACCATGTCATGTATGTTTCCCCAGGGGGTTGGGTGATATAATTTCAAGTGGCCCCAAAAACAGGTGATGCTATTTTTCCTTCAAGAAGCAGCTTTCTGTGTGGGGTTTGAGCACTGGGTTCTCAAATAAGAACTGGTAGATCTATCAAAATGAAAAATGCCTTTTACCAAATGCCTTTCATTACCATTAATTAAATCTGTATAGGGTGGATTAATCATTTAATCCTTTTTAAAAAATCATATTTCTGTTTAAATAGTGAAATGTAATGTGTCTCTGTTATCCTGAGAAACAAAGGTCTATTATTATTAGTTTCACTGTTTCACTCTATGTTTTAATCATATGTGAATTATGGGGAGTTAAAATGCTTAATAGAACCTTCAGAAAGTCCTGACCCGTAAGGAATTTACATTCCAGAAACTTTTTTAATTGGAGAAAGAATGCAACTCTTCAGTCATTCTTTAGTTAGGTCTCTTCAGTGTTCTAGTCACAAAGTGAGGATTTGGAACACAGTTTTGAATATGAACAGAAGGTCACAGGGAAGAATAAAAAAAATGGGGGCTTCTTTTGATATTGTTAATGAAGTCATGGGATTCATTCATGAGAGGTGAACTCAAATGTCCTTTTAGAAGAAAGGTCTAGATTTCAGATAGAACCAACTTTGGCTTTAATGGACTTATGTAAGAAAAAGGGTTTCTCATTAAGTTGTTTCATCTTTTGATCATTTTCCTGTAGTATTTTAGTGATAGAGAACAGTTTTCTCTCTGGCTGTGAGTTGATTCAGACCATTCAGTAACCTGGGAGGAGGAGAGTGGAACTTGTGGTCCCTGAGCCACATTGTTCCACTGTGTGGCCCTTCCCAAGGTCTCAGATAGGGTGATGGCAGAAGCAGTGGAGATGGTGACCAGTAATAGAAATCCCATCATAGCCCTTCGACATAATCACTGCCCTTGTAGAGGAAAACTGCTTGGCATTTTCTCCTGGCTGTAAGCAAGGAGGACTGGAAAGAAAACCTGAAAAGAAGGCCTGAGAAAGGAATAAGTAACCTTACCTTGAAGGTCTTACATCTTGCTGCTGCCCTCTGCACAGGGAGGCTCATCTCATCTAAACCTTTCTTCTTTTCCATTTGCCATTCTCCTTTCCTGTCTTCTCTCTTCTGCTCCCCATGCATTGGGACAACTTCCCTTTCCAAGTTAATCCCCTTTGTTTTAAAGATACAATTCAAACAACCTCCTCTTCGAATACTTGCCTTACCAGAGAGAAAAGTTCCAAAGTTGTCCACCTTTCAAAGCAGGGAACAAGATATTAGCAGGTTAGCTTGACTTTAGACCTGGACCCAATTCATAAATTCTCCTGGCTGGTATTCTTCAAGGCCCTGTACAAAGATTTGTACACAGGGAGTTCTCAATCAATACTAATTTGTTAAGATATTAATTATGTATGATAAGACTAAGTGAATGAGAAAGTAGAAGAAGAAAACCAGATGCTAAAGAGAGAATAAATGAGAGGACTCAACAAGGGAATTATTTATTCCTATTTAGTCCTTGATAGCTATCCCAATTCTTCCCTCCCACAGTGTAGGGCACAGCAAGAGAAAAGTCCTTCTTTGACCCCAGGCCTTCCTAATTCTCTCTGTGAATTTGGTTCATGCTTGGCTTGAGAAGAGAACTGCTCAGCTGTTATCTGGTGACCAAAATTCTAAAAGCTGCTCAGAATTTGTCAAAACTCAAAAAGTGTGGCAATTGTGAGCTACTGAGCTCCCCTGTGCTTTACTGCAGCCAAGGTTGGCCAGCCAGGACAGAGCAGCCCCAACATCTGTAGAGCATTGCTATTGATTTCCAGGAGGCTGACAATGTTTTCTGCTATTGGTTGGTACCATTTTTAAGATGGCAAGATTTTTAAGGTCTCATTTTTAAGATTTGAGAACCTGGGCATAGAATGGAAAATCAGTGCAAGTCAATGGTGGAGTTGAGGCAAGGATGGCCCCTGAGATTCCAGTCTATTTGCTCAGGTCACTTGGTGGAGCCGTGTAGCTGTGCCCCCTCTCTGATAGCCAGGCCACTGACCTTAGCTCATCGTATAAGACTTGCTAAATGCAGGAGGACAAATCAGGCAAGCTTCTGGCCACATCTTTCTATGAGTATATAAGATTGTTTCATGTTTTCCCTGACTTTTCTTATCTGGTTAGGCAATTAGTGGTGGGAAGGGGTGTTCTTTTTGGTCACTTTTAGCCTCACTGGAGACCTAATCTGTCCCATTCTCTTCTTCAGGGTATCTACAGCTGCATCCATGGAGTGGCTATCGAGGAGCGCCAGTCCGTGATGAACTCCCCCACCGCGACCATGAACAACACACACTCCAACATCCTGCGCCTGCTCCGCACAGCCAAGAACATGGCTAACCTGTCTGGTGTGAATGGCTCCCCACAGAGCGCCCTGGACTTCATCCGACGCGAGTCATCTGTCTATGACATCTCTGAACACCGCCGCAGCTTCACGCATTCTGACTGCAAATCCTACAACAACCCTCCCTGTGAGGAGAACCTGTTCAGTGACTACATCAGTGAAGTGGAGAGAACTTTTGGTAACCTGCAGCTGAAGGACAGCAACGTGTACCAAGATCACTATCACCACCACCACCGGCCCCACAGCATCGGCAGTGCCAGCTCCATCGATGGGCTCTACGACTGTGACAACCCGCCCTTCACCACCCAGCCAAGGTCTATCAGCAAGAAGCCCCTGGACATTGGCCTGCCCTCCTCCAAACACAGCCAGCTAAGTGACCTGTATGGCAAGTTTTCCTTCAAGAGTGACCGCTATAGTGGCCATGATGACTTGATCCGCTCAGATGTGTCTGACATCTCCACCCACACTGTCACCTATGGAAATATTGAGGGCAATGCCGCCAAGAGGCGTAAGCAGCAATATAAAGACAGCCTGAAGAAGCGGCCAGCCTCGGCCAAGTCCCGACGGGAATTTGATGAAATTGAACTGGCCTACCGTCGCCGGCCGCCCCGCTCCCCTGACCACAAGCGCTACTTCAGGGACAAGGAAGGGCTGCGGGACTTCTACCTGGACCAGTTCCGCCCAAAGGAGAATTCACCCCACTGGGAGCACGTGGACCTGACTGATATCTACAAGGAGCGTAGTGATGACTTTAAGCGTGACTCAGTTAGTGGAGGAGGGCCCTGTACCAATAGGTCTCACCTCAAACATGGGACAGGTGACAAACATGTGGTCAGCGGGGTCCCAGCACCTTGGGAGAAGAACCTGACCAATGTGGATTGGGAGGAGCGCTCCGGGGGCAACTTCTGCCGCAGCTGCCCCTCAAAGCTGCACAACTACTCCACGACGGTGGCGGGGCAGAACTCGGGCAGGCAGGCGTGCATCCGGTGTGAGGCTTGCAAGAAAGCAGGTAACCTGTATGACATCAGTGAGGACAACTCCCTACAGGAGCTGGACCAGCCAGCTGCCCCTGTGGCGGTGACGTCAAATGCCTCCACTACTAAGTACCCCCAGAGCCCGACTAACTCCAAGGCTCAGAAGAAGAACCGGAACAAACTGCGCCGGCAGCACTCCTATGACACCTTCGTGGACCTGCAGAAGGAAGAAGCCGCCTTGGCCCCGCGCAGCGTGAGCCTGAAAGACAAGGGCCGTTTCCTGGATGGGAGTCCTTATGCCCACATGTTTGAGATGCCAGCTGGTGAGAGCACCTTTGCCAACAACAAGTCCTCAGTGCCCACTGCCGGACACCACCACCACAACAACCCCGGCAGCGGCTACATGCTCAGCAAGTCGCTCTACCCCGACCGGGTCACGCAAAACCCTTTCATCCCCACTTTTGGGGATGACCAGTGCTTGCTCCATGGCAGTAAATCCTACTTCTTCAGGCAGCCCACGGTGGCGGGGGCGCCGAAAGCCAGGCCGGACTTCCGCGCCCTTGTCACCAACAAGCCAGTGGTCTCGGCCCTTCATGGGGCTGTGCCAGGCCGTTTCCAGAAAGACATCTGTATAGGGAACCAGTCCAACCCCTGTGTGCCTAACAACAAAAACCCCAGGGCTTTCAATGGCTCCAGCAATGGGCATGTTTATGAGAAACTTTCTAGTATTGAGTCTGATGTCTGAGTGAGGAAAGAGACAGGTTAAGGTGGGTATGGGAGGGTAGGGCTGTGGGCGTGTGGTGTGCATGTCACAGAGGGTGACGGGGGTGAACTTGGTTCCCATTTGCTTCTTTCTTGTTATTTTAATTAATTTATGGGATCCTGGAGTTCTGATTCCTTATGAGGGCAACCCTGGTGACCAGCACCATCTCTCCTCCCTTTCTAGTTCGCTCCTCCTTCCCTCATCTGTCAGTCATTCCTGTTCCCATGAGAGAATGCAGGGGGCTCCTCCCTCAGTATGGGAGGGCAAAGTAGAGAAAGGAAGTGGCTGTATGTGAGCTTCCGCCTAACATAGAAGGACTCTTTGCCACTCACTTTGAGTGAAGCAAAGAGAAGCAAAAGGAGATCACGTGAGTACAGCATAGCTCCTCCCAAACTGATCTTTATGTTAGGTGAGGAAGAAAAAGCATCTAAATAAGACCATTGAGCATACTGCCTGTGAATGAATAGAGGCTTTTGCTAAATTCTTGTTGTTTAGATGGCATTTGTTTAGGGATAATGTGCCCAGCAGAGAGTGGGTGGCCATGTGTGTTTATATATAAGCCAAAAAAATGTTTGCTTCAATTCCATGAGACTCATTAGTGGTGAACTGGAATGACAGGTCATTGGTGGATGATGGAAAGTACACCACAGCAGTGTTCCATGGTGCATCGGAGGGAAGAGAGGATGGACTGTGTGTCCATATACACTTGCAGACATGTGTAGTCTATACACACATGTGGTCAGGGTCCTGTAAATGTAGAGAAGGCAACCTTGACTCATAATGTTGTTTCTTTCATTATCCCTCAGCAATGTACTTGTTTTGGCTTATATACAAACAGAGATGGTCATGTTACCTGAATTCTGGCTGTTTCTCCCCTTCACCCTTCCTGAATGAGGAGAATGGAAGTTCTTGACAGAGAAGATTCTGTGGTCTAAACAAAAAGGTGATGAACAGTCCTCCAAGAGCAAGGTACAAAAGTAATTCCTTTGTGGTTGCCACTACTTTCAACCAGTCTTGGCCAAGAACTTTCCAGGAAGGCTAAAGGGAAATAGAAGCAGCCATGATTCTTTTGCCCACACTTGAGAGCAAAAGATTCTCTAAAGCTCTTTTGAGCTTTTTAGACCCTCAGCTGGCCAAGGTTTGGGGAGGAGCTAAGTAAGGCTTTGAAGAATAGGGGAGTCATTTATGGTGTGATAAGTAAGAGAGGGGGATGTTTTCAACACTTTGATCCCTTCTTACTTAACCCGGAGCTAGGAGAGCAGGCTTGTTCCCCCAGAGTTGATCACAACTGATATGGAACAGACAGTTAAGAGGAATGAGCTTGCTCCATGAGTACAGCTCAGGAAGGAAGCGTGGAGGGAAGAAGGGAAGAGATTTGGGAGTCTGGAGGGTAGCGGGAGGGGACTCCCTCGCTACCCTGTGGAGTCTGGCTCCCTGAGAATGCGACAGTGAGCCCAATGTGAACACTCTCAGTAGAAGCCCTTCCACCTTCCCGCAATGCCTGCTTTCCCTCCCAGACTGCACCATTGAAGAATTATATATATATAAAGAATTATATATATATATATATATATATATATATATAAACTCCAGGGATGAGGGTCTGGCAGATGAGATGCCCCCTTCACTAAAAGTTGGAAACTTGAGAAGGGAAATGAGTATTTGTCACTGCCAGTCCTGAAACTTGGGGTGGGGTGTTCTATGGGTGAGTTCCATTGTCCTGCCATCCTCTCCTTTACACAGGGTGGCAGCCTGAGAGCCCCGGGTCTGTTTGGAAGCTTGACTGCAGGATCTCCATGTTGCACACAGGACATATAAACCAGAAAGGTGCTCATCCTCCTCTGGAAGGAAGCTGCCATGTCTCTTCAAGTCACACCCTCCAGGGCTGCTCTCTGCCTTCCTGTCTGCCCTGACTCACTACCCTTCCTCATTCCCTGCCCTCGACTGCTGTCCCCTGCCCTCCTCCTTGATTTTTACCTCAGTATCTTTTATTTTAAAGCCAACTGAAAGCCTTGTAAAGCTTTGTTTTCTTTCTAAAACGAACCTGGGGGCAAGGGGCTGAACCTCTCACAGATATGGAGAGAGGAGCACCGAGTGCTTTACCTTAGATTCAAGGAAAGACTTTGAGAGAGAGGACAGAGGGCATGAGGCGTCTCCAGGAGGAAGAAGGAGAAGGGCCATATAAACACTGCTTCACCCCGCCTCTGTCCGAGGTCAGGGGCTCCTCCCCTCACTCTTCCTCTTACCTCACCCCTTTCAAATAAAAAACCAAACCAACCAACCTAGCGAACAGCAATCTAGAACAAAGGGGGCTCTGTCAGTCTCCACTGGTGACAGAAATCAAGATGGTGTTTATTTCATATGTAAATATTTTGTTTTCTAATTAATTTTGTATAGATAAAGTGTTCTCTTGTGAGTATTCAGGGTGTTGGGCTGGAGGGAGTAGGGTGGGGATGGGAATGAAGGGGGAAAATGTGTTTTGTTATGGATTTTCGTTTTCCCTTGGGGGAATTGTTTTGTGTGGCTTTTACTTCAGGGTGTCTGGAAAAAAGTGAATGCGGATGGAGGCCGCTGTGGTGAAAAAGCCAGGGAAAAGTAATTTGTGTCCATGCTTCCCCACCTCACCAATTTTCTTAATGATCTGTGAAAAGTGTTCATGCCTGTCGGCCTGGGCTTGTACAGGGTCCAGTTTGGCTCTAAGCAAACCCCAGGTCCAGCTCCTATCTTCTAGGTAGACCACAGATTCCCAACATTCCATGCAAAGTCAAGCTGGTGGCACCGTATTTTTCCTGTCAGCACCTAGGGTAGGAAAGATTCCCAGAAGAGCTTAAACCAGAATTGAGGTCAAATTAGCCTCTCATTCTTGATGTGGCTGAGAGGTTACAGGAAGCCCAGTCCTGAGAAATCTCCAGCAGCCCCCTCTGATGTTTAACAACCATCTCAGTCACTCTGACTCTTTTTTTCCTAGTGCCTGGGCACTGGACCTCTCCCTACTCCCTCTCTCACTCCTTAGAAATCAGCACTGCAGGCGCACCCAGAAAATTCCACTATGTCTACTTTTTGAGCATGTGATATCTGGTTACAGGGTGGCAGCACCTTACAAATTCACATGCTTTTCTAGAAGAGGTTACCAGACCTACTCAAAATTCAGTGGCCAGATGATTCTCTTAGAAAGGTTGCAGAAGTTGGTTTCAGAGGTAGAAAGGTGGATATGAGACGGACGGTGCCAATAGTGACTGTATATTTGCCTTGTCCTCATTTCTGCCATCAGGAAGGTGCTATTTGCCTCTAGCCAGGTATTCATAACCTGACCTTGGGTTAACTAGACAAATAGAATCTCTTTTACTGGACTGTTGGCTTTGTGAAGGGTGGCAGCCTCTCTCTCTTTACCACAGGATGGAATTTCCAAATCCATTTACCCGAGATACCACAGTACATTTTTTCCTATCGTCTCATCATCAGAAGTTGTCAGCTGGATAATTTCATTTTTCTAAACCCTTTCTTAGGCCCCAGTTTGTCACTTCTCTTGAACTGGATGTTTGAATTGGGACCAAGTAAGATATTCATGGCCTGCTCAAGAAAGCTTAAAGAAAGGAAGGCTGAGCATTGTCAAGTTCTAAATGTTATGTCATTCCAAATTACAACCCAGTAAAATGCATGAGGATGAATTCTGCAGTAAGCCTCATCTATTTCACAGGTGGTTCTGGTCACAGATCCAATCTATCCAAAACTGTGAGATTCCACAGACACCCTCAGGAGCATCAATTGTTCCAATTTTCTTCAGAATCCATGCTTTCTATCTTTTGTGTCCTCTTTCATTCCCTTCCACCATGGAAGTGGGTTGGTGGGTGTGGTCCTGTATCACTCCTTTCAGTGGCAATGCTTAAATCTCAACATTTCCACTGAACTCAGTTAATCTGACCCTTGAATTTGCCTGCGTCAAGAATGTGCACACCCTTCAGAGTGATGCATGTACAGTGGATCTTATCATTTCAAAGTATGTCATTGTGTATTCTCAGCCAGAACATGGGAAACATCCTTGATGTGGATTCCCCTATACTGGCCACAGCCATGTTGTAATTAGGTGAAAAAAAATCCCAAATGATTCCATTAAATGTTGGTGGTTTAGTAGTGCCAAAACGCATGTGCAATGTGATAAAATATGAGTCGTCTATATGATTAAGTGAATATCACCTACCCAGTCTTCCATGGTCATCAGGATTTGCCTAAGGGGTAATTCTCTGCATGGGAGGTGAAGAAACCATGTTACCAAAACTGCAGTGTGCTGGTCACCTGCACATCTCATTTAAAAACTAGGGTTTCTCTTTTTGCTTTTTGTTTGTTTTTTAGTTAGTTCAGGATTCAGGGAAAGAAGAACAGATTGGGCAATAGCCTCTGGAAAATGCTACTCCAGGAATCACTTTATTCTTTTAATCCCCTTCCCTCTAAAAAAGCCCTGTTGTTCCTTAGCACCCTGTATGGTCTGTTTGGTGTGTTAGGAATGATTCAGATGTGTGCATAAATAATGCAACTGCAGGACTATTGATGAATACACTAGGCATTTCCAGGTTTTGTGGCCATAACTTACATGCTCTCTGAGCCCAAAGCCATATAACAAATGTTTGCTCAGTAGACTGCCAAATACTTTGGGAGAGCATTTGCTTTCTTCACTTGAATGTCATAGACTCTTCTTCCTGTCTGAGGAACTCTTTATAGATGAGAATCAGCTTAAGATGGGCAGTTATACTGGAATGGGTCTGGCCTTACAAACGGTATATGGTCCATGGTGTGATTTCAGAGGTCCCAAGAAAACCTTCCCTTTACTCTCCACTCCACTCCAACTACTGGCTTCCCACACAGATATATTCCTTTAGCACTGAGCTGCTCATCTGTAATTTAAATGAAAATAATCCCAGGAAGGGTAACATGTTAAGCCATATTAGAGATTTATACATTTAAGCACATAGTTTACATTAGGATTCTGATTCTTTTTCCTGGGAATAAAGTAATGATGCAAGAGAAGAGGGAGAGAACAAAGAACACTAAGAGTAACAGAGAAGGGAGTGAAGGTACAAGTTCTAAAGTATAAAGACATTTAAACCATATCTCATCTTCTACCTGCTTTTATTTAAGGCTCATGTGACACAGGAATAGGACTCTGAGCTAGGAATTCTTCTCAATAAGCAGTCACATGAGTATCTAGTTTATGAATTTCTAAATTCAATGCCTTGTAGGGCAGGCTTAAGGACTGTGACTCTTTCTATAGAAAATGGAAGATTGATGCTTCTCCTCCATTACAGGTTACTGCGTAAGCAACTAAAAAGATCAAATTGAATTAATGTTATGATAATAAAAGTTTACTATAATTATCTGTTCTCTGTCCCCATTCAATCTTCCAGTTCAGCTGAGTTGTTCTATATTCTGTACTTCCCCACCTCCATGCGGGGTGCCCAATGATCCCAGCACATGCTAACTGTTAAGGAGATATTGGACTGCCATGTGCAACTTAACCAGTGGGCAATTCCTTTTTAGTCCTACCAGATATTTGGGACATCACTAAATTATAGATTTGTCAGTCTGAGAACTTCTAATACCCAATCTAGATCTAGGATTCCATTCTAGTTTGGGGGTTCCAGTATTATATAAAATCACTGGATATCTGAATATATCCCACCTCCATCTCATTCCAACCATGTTGACTCAACCACACAGATGCCCTGTGGGTTCTGTGACTTAAAGTAGATAAACCTATTTATTCTCATGACAAAGAACCCCTCAAAAAACCTTATATGAAAGTCAGGGCTATTTCCATGCCTTGGATAGATTAGTGAAGTTTGGGGTCTCAGATTTATAATATTGAAGCAAAGAAAAACAGTTTTGCCCCAAGAGTGATGAGTTAGGATAGCAGTACTGGGAATAAGTGGGTAAAGTTAGAAATCATCCACATTTCTCTGCCAGTGTGTCCATTTGCATCCATCTGAGAGCTCATCACAGTGAGTTTCTGGTGCTGTTCCATGCTTTAAAACATAATTGCTGGTGTGATTATGAGGGTGAGAACTCCTGATGAGAACTGAAGGTGGAAGGCAGAGTGGATGAGTAGAATTTCTCATAGCCTTGGGTCTCTGGTGTGTAGAATCTGTGCTTTGGCAAAAAAGAAACGGATGTCAGTGCAAGGATTAGGGTACAACTAAAAAGCACAATACTAGGTCCATTATAAAGCTGTTATTTAAAAACTTTGGTTTCCACACTTTAAACCTGAACTGTCTTTATTTGTAATTATTTTAGCATTGTGATTTAGGAGGTGGAGTAGGTTCCAGTACTATGCAGGAGAGAAAAAGAAAAGCTCTAGTTAAATATGTTAGTTCAATTAAACCAATGTCTGTTGAGCACATACTATGCCTCTGGGCTGGTGCTGTGAAGAATATAAAAGATTTTAAAATGGAGTATATTGTATTCACATATAATATATGAATGCAAAAGTATAAAATATTTAAATATATGTATTACATATGTATAAATTAGTATATTTATACATGCCACTTTAATTTTTTCTGGTTTCAGGGTATGAGTGAAAGATATTATAGTATTTAAAAAACACTGCAGAGATTCAGCTGTCCCCATCATGGCCAGGCCTGAGCCTCTTCTTTTGGAATTATTTTACCTCCCAGAGCTAAAACTCTGAAATTCCCTCCCTGACTGCAACCTTGCATTTTCTGTGTCTTATCTCCTTCCTTCAAGCTCCCTCTGTCATTCTGGTCCATAGACCCCTCTGATTTCATTTACTCCCCTTTTTGGTCTAACCCTGTGTTCACCCACAACAGTGCTCTCACCAGCAATCTCTTCTTCCTCTTGCCTTCCACCTCCAAGAACAGGTCTTAAGCCTATGGTAAAGAACACAAATTCAAGCCACTTAATCTCACCTGAACCCTACCCAGCTTGGACATCTTTCTTATTTCTCCAGTGTTGACTCCACGTCACATTCTCCAAGGATTTGTTAAATGTATTTTTCATTTTCCTTTCATTTTCATCTCTTCTCTTTCATTAGGCAATCTTTCTTACCATATTACTAAGAACAGGTATCTGACTTTTTAATTCTCACATGACCTCTCTTCCTTTAAATTTCTCCTGTCCTTCGTTCATCTTTTTCATCCTCCCTCCCAACTCAGTGCTCCTGCTCCTCGTGCTCTGATAGCCACCCTCTGACCTCTTCTAAGGTCCACTCCAGCTAATAGTACTTCTCTCTGTTGCGTCTTTAACCTCTTTCACACATCTGCCTACAACAATCTCTAAAAACAAACCTTCTCTCGAATTCCTAGCCTATCTTTGTTTGTCTTTTCACTTCCAAACTTGTCTTTCTTTACTTCCTCACATAATGCTCATGGCTTAACCTTTAAAACTGGGCTGTACCTTGACACGACTGAAACTGCTCTATAGCAACATTCCAGTGAACTTCTTGTTACAAAATCCAATACCTTTTTTTTTTTTCTTGCTGTTTGGCCTCTTGAATATTAACCCAAATTTACCATTGGGAAGCAGCATGTACTGCTTTTAATCCTAGCCTCTGGTCCTCTGTATGTCTTCCTTCACTGATTCCTGTTTCTCTTGTCCCCCGGCATGGACTTTCCATGCTTTTCTGAGCTAGACCCTCTTCTCCTCCTTATCTGCATGCTTCTGTAGCAATATTTCTGTCTTCCACAAGTTCAACAACTCTGAATGAGGATGAATTCCAAGTCTTCACTCTTAGACCCTACTTTTCACTTCAGCTTAATGCACGTATTTCCAGTCACCTCCTCAATAAGTAACTTCATATTGAGTCAGATATCCAAGACCATCCCTGTAAACCACCATAATCACCAGGTTCCCCCTTTTGATTAATGGTACCACCATTCCTTATATCACCAAACTAAAGCTTTTTGGCCTCTTTTGCCTCCTCCATTTACCTCATCCTGCACATCTAATCACTTGCAAAGCCTGTTAATTCTTGCCCCTAAAGTTTCCCAGTCTTCTCTTTTCATTCAGGCCCTTTGTTCTTGTCTGGATTATTTCAGTGTCTTTTAGCATTGTTCCAAGATTTTATAGTTGAATATACTCTTATCAGTACTCACTTCCTAAATACAAATTAAATCTTGCCACTCTCCAACTCAAAAAAAACAAAAAAACCTTCAATGGGTTACACTTGCTGTAGTCTACCAGCAAGAATAACTTCTTGTTATTTGCCTGTGTGTGCCCATGGCCCAGACAAGCTGAATTACACATTTATCTCTTACCTTTCCTACACTGACTTTTTTCCCCACTTGTTTCTTCCATAAATTGCTCCCTATGCCCCAAATTCTTTCCTTCCTATCTCCCAACTCACTCCCTTTTTGGATAATATCCATCTCCCTCTATACAAATCTTCAAAGACTGGAACAAATGGGCCACCATGTCCACCTTCCTTCATCTCCTATCCAAAAAAAAGGAAAGTATGTATATATATCCTATCCAAAAAATAAATAAATAAATAAATAAATATATATATATATATATATATATATATATATATATATATATTTAGGCCTTTTGTGAATGCTCATAACACTTTAATTATATCTCTCTAGTGGCAGCTATTACAAACCATCTTATTTTATGGTTATTTGATTATACATCTCATCTCCCCTGCTAGATTATAAACTCCTTGTGCTTACGGGCCATGCCTTTATTCATCTTTTTATCTCCTGTAGCACCTACCAGTGCATCTTATATATAGAAGGCATGGGTAAATATTTGTTATTATTATAAATTATAATTGAAAAGGAATCATTTTATGTTGCCCACAAGATACTTGAATATTCAGTAAAACCTAAGGCTGTCTCCCTCCACATTTATCTCCGTATTTCTGCACCTACCCACAATCACAGCAATACACTACATGTATGCATTTCCATGTTAATTATTATTTCAAATGGAAATTTGGATTTTTCTAAGTTTTGCCTTGTACTTGGAAGTTATTCTGTGACTGCCTTACAGTTAGTAGAGTGTACTTGGAATACTACGTGTACACAAAGTAAGTGACAGAAGGAGAGGCCATCAAGAATATTGACCAAATGTTAGGTATCAGGAGCTTTTCAGGTGCTTTGATGGAGCTTCTCTCCAGACACTTCACCATCCGGACTGAGTCTCTAACAACCTGACCTGTGCTGACATTGATCTGGCTTTGATGCAATCTGTAGCCTTTTTTTTTTTTCAACACTTGCACTACCAGAAGGACCTTGTCACAATTCAGGCTTGCTAATGACACAGTCTTATGGATCCTGAATGGTGGTCCAGTAGGACAATGCATTATGCCATGTGCTTGTACTTTCCGCATCTGTACTATCTTAGGCCAGACTTGGGGGAACTGTTTGTGCTGTTCACAACCTTGTCTTGATAGTTCTTTCCTGGGCTCTCTGGATTCTCACCCTTTCCAAGCCTTGGTCTACAGGGTGAGTTGTCCTAAGGGGAAGATGAGAGTTGAAGTAATCGAGCACTTATTTCTGATCTGTATATTGCAATTGAAAGTAGGTTAGGATTTAAATGAGGTGGCTCAGAGAGAAGTCTAGTCTCTAAACTACTCCTTCTTCTCTAAATGTGAAGGGACTCATTACATTGAAGGAAACAATATCGCCTCTGACCTTACGGCCCTCCTGCCCCTTTATTCTCTGAGCCCTATTCACCCTTCCCCCTTGCCTTCTTGGTATTCTACTAAGCAATCTGTCCTATTCCTTCTAGTCAGTGCAAATTGCTGTTTGTCATCCTGAAGAAACTCTTGGGGCTGGTACTGTCCTTTCACTTAAGCTGCTCCAGTAAATAATATTCCCTTCTCCTGGCCAGCCTCCTCTATAAATCTTATTATGTCATTGATCATGAATTGTTCTCCTTTAGGAGACATCTTGTGCCATGTGTGCTAATTTAAAGCATACTATAGAGAACTGAACTCAAAGAAGTTACAGGCAGTGACAAGGCTCTTCTTTAAAAAAGCAAACAAAGTCCATTCTTCACTGAGACAGAAGGGAGGGTAGAGGAATTATTATTGGCAGAAAGGGGCAAAATGTGACAACTTGGGTGACACTCTAATGAAAATTAAGATGTAAATCTAGAGGGAGAATTTTTCTTCTCAAAAGTCCTAGTTGGTCAAGATAGTCCTGCTCCTGGGAATAGGCATAGTTAACATTTTGGAGCAAAATCTAGCTCATTATGTTATGAGACGTACTTTTTTTTTTAGCCAATGAAATAAGTAATCTGATAATAGCTGGGGGAAGGTTGGGAAGGCACATCTTCATGAAGAAGGACCTTCATGAATCTCTGTTGGACTGATGGAATGAAGAAAATTCCAGCAAATTTAAAATACATCCAGAAGGCAGTTTTACCCATGAGGCGTTCATGTCAATTTCTTGCCTGTAAATATTTATAAAAGTTGACAGGATAGGAGGAAGGAAAAGGACAGGAAGTCTACAATGGAGCTTCACATCACAAAGCCAGGAGCCTGCACTCCAGTCTCTTGGATCCCCCTTGGTTTACTGGTTTTGATGATAGCTTCAGAGAAGAACAAGACCCAAAGCTGATGACCTTCCAGATGTCTGTTCCTTTAGTCACTCCCAGGGAGTGAAAGCTCACTCAAATTTGGAGCTTGTTTCCTGGGCATAATTGGACTGAAGATAGAATTACACTTATTCTCCAATTTCACTTGTAACCTGAGATGTAGCAGGAGGGGAAATAAGAAATTTTTTAAAAATTAAAAAGTACTTTCTGAGTGACACCTTCATGCCCATGTGTGGACTGGAGGTTGTTTGATCCAATGCCAAAAATACCAGGAAAGGTAACAGCTGTCCAAGGCAGTGCCAGGAAAGCAAGAACCCCATCACAGCTGCCTTCAGCTGTCACTGTGCCCACCCCAGGATGAGTGAGGAACCTGGATCCTACCACATCTGTAAGGTCCTGAATGTCCACAGGGATTCAGGCCACATGTCAGCCCTAAGCTAGTGCTCAGGCTGTACCCTTCGGACTACAGCACCCAGAGAGCCCCTGATCATTAACTGGGCAGAGAAAGAGTGACTCATCACACCACCCCTACCCACAGAATCTAAGCCACCAGGCCGTGACTCTGTGTGTCTCATTGCATTAAGAAACTCACAGCCTCTGAGATCTTACAGGAGTGCAGCTTCAGGGGGATGTGGCCATGGGAATGGGAATGTGCTGAGCTGCCTGGCTCTCATAGTTAAGGACATTACCTGTTTCCAGAGGGGACGTTTTTTAAAAAGCCAAAACATGCCTATCTGAAACCTCAGTCATATTTAGAACAGTCCATGTAGTTAACTCCCAATGTCATTGTCACCTTTTAATTGTAATTGATAATTTTCTTTTGAAATCAAGGGCTATTTTAATGTTGCCTTGCTGTGATATAAGAACCATCTGCAAACCAGAGACTAGGCCTTGACGCTGCCTCTGCCTGAGCTGTGCTCTCAGTCACTTACACATCACTTCCACCTAGTCACCTGGACAGCACAGCTGCACCGAATTTGGTCTCTTTACCATGAGCTCCCTTATGCTTGTGCACCTTCCCAACACCCACACATGCCACACACACACATGCACACTTCTTACAAATAGATCCCAACTTGCCAATTTCAATCACTTTAGTGGAGGAATAGGGATACATTCTTGGTAGATGAAAGTGTTCACTTAGAACTGGAGGGACATACTATAGTTTATCCAGCTAGCGTTTTCTCTTTTGCTTTATGTAGCTTGTGGATCGCTGACACCTCAAGGTTTGACTGAATATCTAGGCTTTATGTGAAGGGAGCATTTTCTCTATGAGAGAATAACCTCGTTGTCCTGCTGCCTGTCCCTTTTTTACCCTGTGGAATCCGTGTGGTCCTCTGATGTCCTGCTAATGGATCATTGCTAAGAGGATAGTGCAGCAGAAGCCAGTCTCTCCAAGGACAGGCAGTCCTGTTGCCTAGATACATACATATCTGTGTGCCCACATCTCTTCTCGACAACACCATGAGCAGGGGTGCAGAGGTCTATCGTCAGTGGGGACAGGAATGGCAGTACATGCCTTGGCAGATTCAATAATTTTTTTCTCTCCCAGAGTCAGGAGCAGGGAAAATATGAAGCCTTCATGTCAGTAGGAAGCAGGGAGGCTAGAGAAGCATCTGAGTAGACTTTTTTTGAGAAAAACATAAAATAGTAAAAATACCCTTTCTTTGATACAAATGCACTTGAAAGACAACCAGGGCGCTTACAGCTGTGTTCTCCCTCATTGACTTACTGATCTGTCTCAGTTTAGGGATCTTGAGGTATTCTGTGTCCTGAGTCAGCTCCAAGCAGCTCACCCTCAAAACACACACACACACACTGTTAGGGTGAGAATGTGAGAGCACAGAGCTTGAACATGTGTGTGGTATTTAATGTTTCCAAACCAGAGCCCAATAAGTCTGGTACAATCAGCCCCCCTCTATATTAATGACTGAGGAAGAAGCCTGCTGTGCATAACTGGGTACTCTGGATCCAAGAAAAGAGAATAACTTTCTTACTAGATTGTTCCTAAGACTCCTGGGAACTTTCAATGATCAGGACGATTACCCTGGTTATTTCTTGGTAACAGGCACAAGAAATGGAGCACATAGAACTTTGAGGAGTCATTCTTTGAGCAATCTTAGCTTAATTCCCATGTAAAAAAGGCCATGAGCTGTGGCAGTTTCTAGACTGACTCTGCTCCTCCTCCTTGGAGGATAGAGTTTCTGGGGTCACCAACAGCCAACTTAGGCCTCCACCACGTTTAGCCTGTGATACATTCTGAGTAAATCAAAGTCATTTGTATGTGGATATGGGATAATTTACCATAACCATTTCTCCAAATGGCCTCCTTTGGCATGGAAATACGATCATCTTTTAATTTTACAGATGAAAAACTTGAAGCACAACAAAACTTGATGACTAGCCAAAACTAAGGTTATACTGGATACTCTTGGCAGAACCAAAACTTGTCTGAATTTCCAGCCCTCAGCCTAGCTCATTGGGTAATGCTGCCTGAATTGTCCTTCCCACCGTGTGTTCAGCACCTGATGGTAAAGAGAACTCATGAAAGCTAGGGAGCTGATTTCTCTAAATCTTTTCCATGGAAATTTGTCTTCGTCACAGACCCATCTATACAAACACACTCTCCTCATGAGTCTACAGAGACAAGTCAAAAGAGATAGGAACAAAGCAAGAACTTTGAAAATGAGAAAGGGGTAGAAAAGTTTCTGTAATGAAGAGTTGAAGGCCAAATAACAAAAATGTTTTTGAATTTTGTGGGATAAGACATTGTGAATAATTTTTTATTATTAAAAAATTTTTATGTAGCATGTAACCCACAGAAATAAAAAGCTCAAGAAAAACTGAGACAGAGGATTTCTTCCAGAGTGTTACATGGGGAAGGGAGCCTCCAGGAATGTGTAGGAGGAAGTCATGATACTCTGAAAGTGTCAGTATTTTTGGTCAGCCCACAGTGAGGACAACCTCAAGGGAGAGGCTCTTGGATTCTTCTTCTGGGTACCCCTATGTAATTTAGTCAAGTTCAAACACAGTAGGCTTGATTCCAGTATTAAGGCATGGGTTAGTTCTGGAAGCATGAGTAGAAGTAAAATGAAGTTCATATATACAATGAATTCCAGAAAGAAGAATCTATATCCCACGGATCCATAATAAATAATTATTGCCTTCCTAAAGCCTGAAGGAAGGGAGGCATGGGTGTTGCAAAGACTAATAAAGGTCTCCTGAGAATTTTTATGAAACCTTGATTTTGCCCCAAGATTATAATGGTGAATTCTTTAGGCACTCCAGGGCCAGGGAATCCTGCAACCACCTTCTCTCACAATCCACCTGTTCACTGATGAATGATATTAAGCTCAGGAAGTAATCATCAGTCTTTCCAAAGAAGATAGTGTCTTTAGTTTGTGCCACAGAACAGATTTTTGTTGATATACAGAGCATTCTGCTTGTACCAACAGCAGTGAAAGAGCTCTAAGTGTCCTAGCATAATGTAGAATTTTTTTTGTTTTTGATTTCATCAGTCCATCCTGTCCCTAGAGGAAAGATAGGAGTGGAAGTAGGAAGATGGAAAAGTCCTTACATGGGTGAGTGGCGAGTCTTCTATTACGTCAGTTTCACGGTGTAGTCATTCCCAGAGCCTAGTTCAAGAGCCTGGCTTCAGGAAAGAATATGGGCAGAGAGAGAAGGCAAGTTTTATTCCCATGCGTGGGGATGGGATAGAGGAGGCTACTAGAGCTCTCCTTAAGCTCAAAGTTTAGAATCAAGCCAGTTACAAATATCCCTTCTCTCATTTTTGCCTCCTAATAAGCCACATGAAATCATGATGGTATCATAGTAAGCTAAGAGAGAGGGGCAGGGGCTATTCTATCTTGACTCCACGGTGACTTCATCCTTCACATGAGTGTCATTATAGATACTTGGATCATGATGCTCCTTTATGACAAGTAACAGAGCCAACAGCTGATGAGCATTTGGAACACCTTAGTCCCCTGAGATGACCATTCCCTGTTAGGCTACAGATGTATTCATGGGGAGGGGAAATAAAAGGATTCATGGGGATCCTAAAGGCATGAAACAACAAAGAATTATTTAATCGAAACTATGAGCTCTTGTGATTAGTATCAAAGATTATGGTAGAAATGAAAAAGATAATTCTCAAACTCAAACATAGCTACCAAAAAGATAGCTAAGGGAAGCATTATGAAGGAAAAATTTTACAAAGAAAATCCATATCTGCACAAGACCAAAGCTGCTCAGCTGAGAGTATATATAAAAATGAGGGCACCTTCCCATTTCGGGTAGATTTTAGTGGGCCTGGGTGCTAGGTGTCCTGTGGAAAGGCAGGGTAAAGTTCATTTCAGAGCCCAGGACACTCTGCTGAGCAGAAGCCTCCACATGAGCATAAACTTCTCCCTGAGACTGGGGGCAGAATATAATTCCTCTGATATTGTGGTTTTGATTTCTTCCCAAGCCAGGCTTCTCCATTTGGTCACTGACATTGGGTCTGCTCACACCTCTTCTTGGCCTCTTGCTTTCTGTAGCTTACAGGGAAGAATAGTCTTCATAACTCTGTTTGGGTAAGGCCTGGTAGATGGGCAGATAAATGAGACGGAGAACAAAACTATGATCTTCTGGGACAGTGATCATTGTTTACTGATTTCCTTTGTTTCTTTTTTATTTTTCCACATCGTGGGGAAGTCTATCTGGTCATCACCAACCAAACATCCTACTGGCAAAGTTTTCTATAGAAATTCAAGAAGAATAAATAGAATCAGCATATTTCATTTAATCCTGACCATCTTTTAGGTTCTTATTCTCTCCCCCAGAGCTATGTCTTTTTTCAGTCCCTTGTTCTCTTCTTTCCTTTCCTGGCAGCTGTGATTCCACAACAAATTTCAGTGGTTGGCACCAAACAAAAAGAATGATAGCTGTAATAGGAAATAGATCAAAATACCTATGTTCTTAGCGATTACAAAGTGGATTTTATCGTTGAACCTTCCAGATTCCTTACATGGAAATTCTTCCTCACCTCTCAGCCTTCTTGGCAGCTCACCTGGTTCCTATTCATGGTTTTGGCTCCCCTCCTCACCACGTTCCCTGCAAAGGAGGGATGTATTCCTTAAGCTGAATTATTATAGAAACTATTAGGATGTTGAAAGAAACCCTTGGTAACTGCTCATGGTTTTCTCATTATTTTTTTAACATAGGAAGATAGAGATGGTAAAAAGGAGAGTGATAAGCAGATGAAAAAGGCCTTATGACCAGATGCTTCAACTCAAGGTCAGGTCTTGAGAAAGTGTGTGCCCTCCAGTAAGAGCCTGCAGTTCTGCTGGTGGAGAGGGGTGTGCTCTGAAGTATTAAGCAACTTCTGTGAGAATGTGCACCACAGCTTTGACTGACGTGCCTGTCATGTGCGTGGAGGCATTTTATGGTTGTTATTGTCTTCTCTCTCTTATTTTGTTTCAAAGCACAAGCCCTGTGTGATAGTGGATGTTTGGGTTTCAGTTTGAATGCGCTGGTGATATGACACTATTCTCAGCTCTCCTTGGCTCTAAGGCTGCATAGTTTCTAGATATCTTACCAGTGTTATTTTTTAACCATAAATATTGTGCATCTATTGGAAGGAGAGAGAGAAGGTGAAATAGGAAGTAGATTCAGTGACAAGTAGACAAAAAACTTGATTCTGAAAAATGGTCTTCACTGAGCAGAGAAAAATTTAAAAGCAATGAAGGGAGAAATCGGGGTAGAATGGTTTTGGGGTGAGGAGACAATGACGCCAACATCCAGGTGCTCTGGTTTATTCCATAAGAGATTTGCTTGCTTCCCCTATGAGCTCCAGCAGAAGAAGCTGTGCTGCCATTGATTGTTCAGAAGACTGGTGACGGACTGACTTTAGAGGTATAGGCCTCCTTCCAGGAAGACACTGTTAAGCACTGTACCTTAACTCTTCAAAAATTCATCTACAAACCTTTAGGACAGCTCCTCGGCAAAGATTTCCATTCTCGTCAAGAATTTTCTGAGTAGAAGAGCCTTAGACCCATTATGATTACATTTACTGAAATGGGGAACCCAAAGGGCACTGTGGAGAACAACATATATCAGGGGAATAGAGTTAGCTGAACCTTTTTTTCAATTTTAGAATGATTTTGGATCACACAGTTAGGTCACCTCTGAGAGAGAAAATCTTTTAAATAAAATTATATCTTCCCATCCCCAGTGAAAACACCAGGTTTCTAATCTGATTACTATTTACTTCAGGAGGAAAATTGGTAGATTAGATTACAAATAGGCATCTTACAGATTGATTTAATCTTGAGTCTTACACATATTAACATCGAATTTACTGACTTAGACATGATCTTTTAAGCTATAAAATATCATTGAAGGGCAGTAGATCATATGTTCTGAGCAAACCAGAAAGGCTAAGATGTTAAGTAATCCTCCCAAATATTCAGAGTCTCTATAAATTCTACTGTATCCACAAGGGATTTAGGAGTCAGGCAACAGGAGGAGAGGGGCAGAGAGTCGTTGATTGAGACTCAAGGTCATTTCTTTCATAATTATTAAAAAATAATAATAAATCCAAGGACAATTCTCAAATCAGAAAGAAGCATGGAAAGTGAACTCTGCTCTTATCATTTAGAAATTTGGTTAAAGTTTAGAATAAATATCCAGGTTTTTTTTTTTTACTGAAACTCTTTATTTTGGGAGATTTGGCTTGCAGTGTAGAAGCATGATTTGGAGAGATGGTTTATTCATGCATTAATATTTATTGAGTGGAAACCCTATGCCAAAAACAAAGATACAAAGTGAACAACACAAAGTGCATGCCCTCATGAAGCTTACATATTGAGAGGAAATAGAGAAGAAATAAATAAATATGCTTCATGTCAGATACTTCCAAGTGCTGTGGAGAAGAATGAGGCAGATTAATGGGGGTATGAGGTGATAGGATGGATGTGGACTTGTTACTTTTATAGGGTGGACAGGAGAAGTTTCTATGAAAAGGTGACATTTAAGCAAAGGCTTAAAGTAAATGAGGGAGTGAGCCTTGGAGCTTTCTATATGAAGGGTTTTTCAGGCAAAGAGAAAGAAATTGCAAAGGTCCTGAGGTCAAACTATGTGCTTGACATACTTGAGGAGTAGCCAGGAGGCCAATGAGTGAGGAGGAGAGTGTGACAGATGAGGTCAGAGAGGTGGCATCGTAGGGCCTTGTAGGCCATTGTAAGAGCTTTTACCAAGAGCGAGATGAGAAGTTGTAGAAGGTTCTCAGTAGAGAGTGATATGGTTCAACTTCTATTTTAAAAGAATCATTGCAGCTGCTGTGTTGAGCAGAACTGTGAGAGGATGCGTGATGGAAGAAGCAGTGAGACCAGGTAGGAGGCTACTACATTAACCCAGGTTAAAGATGATAGTGGCTTGGGCCATGGTGTTAGCAGAGGTAGTGAGAAGTGGTTGGATTCTGCAGATATTTTTTGAAGGGTTTGCTGAAGAATTAGATATTGAGTGTGAGAAAGAAAAGAATCAAAAATGACCCTAGAATTTTTGGCCTCAGCTACTGGAAGTTTGGAGTCATCATTAATAAGATGGGAATTAAAAGTAGGTAAAGTAGATTAGGGAAGAGAGCCTTGTAATAAGTTTAAGATGTGCATCAGACATCCAAGTGGAAATACTGATAAGGCAATCAGATATGTGAACCTGGCAGAGAAGTGGCAGATCCTGAAGGTATAAATTTGGAATTCATAGGCATTTGAATAGTATTTGAAGCCATGAGACTGGATCTAGGGAGTGAGTGCAAAAAGAACAGAGTTCCCAAGCCTGAGCCCTGAGGAATGTTCAGAACCCCAGGAGATGAGGAGGAACCAGCACTGGGAGGAGTGGACAGGGGTAAGTGCTACTATTGAGTTGAATCAGATCATCTAGAAACATGGAGGTGATTCCACTGATGACCTGGAAAAGAGCTGTTTCCATGAACTGGTAGGGACAAAAGCATGATAGAAGTCTGTTCAAGAAAGAGTGGGAGCGGAGGAAGTGGAGACAGTATGAAGAGGCAACTCTTTCAGGAGTTTTGCTGTAAAGGGAACACAGAAATAGCAGTAGATGGTAAAGGATATGGAGTTCAAGGAGGGATTGCTTTTAAGATGGGAGAAATAAGTCTGTTTTATGCTGACCAGAATGATCCAAGAGAGAAGGAAGATTGATGATGCTTAGGGAGAAAGAATAATTGCTGGAGTGATGTCTTTGATGAAGTGAGAGGGGACGGGATCCAGTGCATAAGTGAAGGGACTGGCTTTAGGAGCCTAATCAGATTGTAGGAGGGAGATAGTGTATTTGGCCACAGATGCAAGCGGGATGGAAAATATGATGGTGGGCATATGTCTTTTTTGACTGATAATTTTTTAGTGACATACAAAGGGGGTTCATCAGCTAAAGTGAGTATTGGGGAATGTGTTTGGAGATCTGGGAAGAGAAGAAGGCATGAATTACTCATATAGCCATCCAGCAGAAGAATGAGGAGACATGCTAGGTGGCATGAAGGACTTCCTTGAGGTTCTTATGGTCATGAGTTGAAAAGAAATTTTCTTCAGCTACGTTCAGCTGCTTGGGTAGAGAGTTGGATTTAAGCAGCGTTGGGGTTTAACCGGGTGAATGCAATGAAGGCAGCAAGAGACACGGAGTCAAGGGGAACTGCAAAGTAGTGATTATAATGATGGGCCATGGAATCTAAGCTGAGTGAGGAGAAAAGTGTGGATTTTTAAAGAATGGGGGAATAATGAAGTGTTGGAGGGGCAGGGGATTGAGAGGCAGGCTGGGATTACCAAATTATTGAATTAGGTTCAAGAAGGAGTAATCTTGAAATTAGGAGCTGAGTCAGAGAGTGGGATGCTTGAGGCTGAGATTAGGGAGAGGTGCCAGTTATTGGTAGTGACATGATCTGGGATCTAGTGTGGAGTTTTGGGCTGAGGTTAGATAGAGGACAAGGTTGCTGAAGGAGCAGAGGCCAAGGTACTGAGAGGCCAGGATATAGAACGTTGATTTATGTGGCTATTGAGGTCAACAAAAATTATGACGGGAATGGTATTTAAGGCAGTGACAAGAATAAGAGTGGTCAAGAATATTTAAATTACTGCTTCAAGTAGGGGAAGCAGCTGGTAGTCTGATGTGTTTCAAAGCTGGTTTGTTACTTTGTGTAGTTTTGATTTTTAAGAAAGAGGGAGGGAAGATGGTTTGGAAGTGGCAATGAGGAGCAAGGAAGGTCCCTACTCCACCTCCAGGCCCAGTGGCATGGGGAATGTGGGACAGGAAATGCCTTCCACTTGAGAGGGCTCCAGACTCCTCAAGGAAGATCCAAGTTTCAGTGAGAGCAAGGAGGTGAAAGTAATCATCAGGGCTGTGGCTGATGAGAAGCGTGGACTCATGGAAGGATTTGGGGAGTTTGTAAAGGATGGGAAATGAGCTCAGATGAGAGATGTACATGGTCATCTGGGGATGAAAGTTCTGAGTGATGAGGGATATTCCGGGAGTCTTGGGCTCCTCATGGTGACTGTCCCAAGCAAGACTTACCAGTGCTTTGGGTCAGTTCTGGTGGTCTCTTTGTCAGATTGAGGGGGTAAGGCTATGAGTGCCGGAGGTAGGGTCTTGCAAGCAATACATGGAACTCTAGTGCCTCTTCTTAAATCCTGATGTTTGTTTTTTTTAACTTCCACGAAAAATTCCATTGCCGTCTATGGTAGTCCACAACATATTTTTATAGATATTAGCAAATGTAATCCTGGATTGAGGCCACATTTTGACTATTTGCCCTGGAAAGAACACATTTTCACAGTAAATCTCCTTTTTATTTTCAAGGCTCCCAACTAAGTTGGTTTCCTTAGGGGAATCATAATTCTTTGTTCAACTTTCTCACTGTTTATCTTTTAAAAAAATCAAAGTAAAAGGATTGAAAAGCAGCTTTGCCTCTGCCCAATTCTACGAAATGAATGTTTTCTCTGACTGATAGTTTTTATTTAGTATTTTCTTTTGTGACAGAGAGGAACAGTGGGACAGTAGCGTAAGGAAATGATCTAAAGTCTTTAAAAGCTTTGGGCGGAGGTTTAGAAGATCAAGAGAGAGTTAGGAAGAAAAGGACTTCGAGTGGGACTCCATGAAATGGGGACAAGTGAAGGCTTTTAGGGAGGGCCTGAACAAATCAGAAACTTGACCAAGAGAGGCAGGGGAAAAAACCCAAGTGTTGTCATTTAGAGATTTAGCAAGAGCAACCTAGAGCCTGCCCCCAGGAACATTCCACATACTTCTGACACAGATGGTGTGCTGATTCTATTTTATTTCCTGTGCCCTTAGGGAAAAAAAAAAACCCTCATAATTTGAAGAGAGACAGAAGCTGTTCAATCATTTCTAGTGGACTAGTTCTCCAAGCCTCCACAGATCTTGAACAGGGCATGAATTTTATCACAACCACTGCTGCTGCTGGTTCAGCTTCTCTGTCCTCCAGTAAAGGGACCCCTTAACTTGGTCATGTCCTTCCTGGCATTTTCCCCAAAAGATTAAATTGTGTTCAACTGGGCTTGTCTAATGCCACATCTTGAGTTCTTGTATTGGAAGGATATTGCAACCAAGACAAGGGGTTACGCTGTGCTTTATGCACTGAAGACTAATAGAACCATATTTAGGAAGGAAGAAGGAAGCAAAGAAAGCTAGCCAGGGAGGGTTTTCTCACACCCTCTCTGCTTTCTGACCTCTGGGAATGCAGTCTTTCAAAGGCCAGCAGAAAACAACATGGCTTCCTTTGCCTCTGCCTCAGATTTCCCCTCATTTAGGTTGCCTCCTGTACCTGGTTAATTGGGTGCACCTGTCTGTTAAGGATATTTGCAGGAAGTAGGGGGCAAATCTTCATAGGAGCTTTGCTAGCCAAAGACCATTCCAGCATTAATACTTCAGAGTAGCCATGACGCTTGTGGAAACATTTCAAGGAGCTAGATGGCATGTTACAGTGGAGAGCAGAGAATAGACAGTGTAGGGCAATGAGCTCTTGTCCCTAAGGGCAAATCTCTTTTCCTCCACTTGACAGGTGCCAATGCTCCAGTAGTGTCATATTAGACTTAGCCACAACGACTGGCGCATGTGTGTGTGTGCCTGTGAGGGTGCGCACATGTGTGTGAGTGTGAGGGGGTGATAATGGAAGCCACAGAATACAAATTCACTATGGGGTTGGGTTGCAAACCCAGAGCTGCACCCCTGCCAAGGTAACATGGCAGAGGGGACACCTTCATAGCTTTCCCAATGTGGTCTCCTCCCCAGGGAAAACACAGATGACTCAGGCTTGTCTTGACTCTGTGAGGCCCAGATCCCACCCCTGGGGCCAGCTCTCCTTCCTCTTGACTCTCAGATCCCCAGCCCATCCACCTCCAAGTTCTTTTTTGTTTATTTGTTTTGTTTTTGTCTTCTGTAAATATATATTTCTTATTTTGGACGTGCAGGGGTCAATTGAGATTCTGGAGTGGGGGGAGGGTGTGGATGACTGGGTCTTTTTATTTTTTCCTTTCTCTCTTGGATTTTGGTGTTTGAACTTGAAAAAATAATTACAAGTATATATATAAGCAAATGACTTACCTTTAAAAAAAGAAATAAGTTGATTTCATTCTTTTGATTTATCTTGTTTCTCATTGGGGTTGGGTGGGGGTGGGGGGTCTTTTGGGTGGAGGGCTTTTTTGTGAGCTGTATAGATTTCCAGTTTGGACTTGTTCAAATGATGCAGGAACAAAAACTAAAATGAATTTAAAAAAAAAAAAGACACAACATAAAAACAAGAAAAACTTTGTGATGTATAAAAGCTGTAAATAGTCAAAGATTCTTTCTCTTTTCTAATGGCAAATTATTTCTGTCACTTTATATTCAAAAAAATAAAGAAACCTACCACAAATTATCAGGGTAAAAAAAATCCAGAATCAGAGTTTTTTTGTTTTTTTTGTTTTTTTGTCTTTGTGCTTTCTTTACTGTGGCTTGGAAAACTTGTTATAACAAGGTGCTGTTTGGGAGAATCTTTCCCAGTCAGTTTCTGGTTGTCAGTGGACTGATGAATCCAGTTGAGTTAGGAATCTGTTTCTTCTAGCTGATGCTGTGGTCTCTTGGTATGGGGTTGGGGGAGATTAAATGATTATGATCTTAAAGCAATTTTTTAGTTTCTGCAAGATTCTTTCTTTACTACATAATAACTGTCACCTACTTTTTTTTTTTTCAGCATGGAAAATTTTAAACATATTCAAAAGTAGACAGAGTGGTATAATGAACTTCAGTGTATCCATCACTCAGCTTCAACAGTTATCAAGTTATATCAGCCTTGTTTCAACCATGCTCCTATCCATTCCCCTCCTCTAGATTATTTTGAAGCAAATTCCATAATTGTGTAATTTAATCTGTAAATATTTCACTACGTATCTCTAAAAATTGAGGACTCTATTTTAGAGTAACCACAATACCATTATGACATCAGAATTTAGCAATAATTCCTTGATAACAACTATCTACTTGCTCTTCAAATTTCTGATTGTCTCAGATATAATACTGTCTTACAGTTTTGGGGATTTTTCATCGTAAGGCAATAAGGTTCACACAGTTTGTTACTATGTCTCAAATTTCTTTTGAATCTACAGGTTTACCTCTAAACTCTTTTTTTTTTCTTGAAATGTATTTGTTGAAAAAATTGGTTCTTTTATCCTGTAGAGGTTCCCACAGTTGGATTTTGCATCCGCATGGTAATGATTAACATGTCCCTCTGTCCTCGCTATAAATTGGTAACTCTTTTATGCTTTCACCTTCCATTGGTTAGAGGAATCAGGAAAGCAAACTGGCCCTCATTTTAACCAATGTGCAAGGCGTTTAAAAGAATTAGCTATTTACATACATCTTCCAGGAGGACAACAGTAATGTGGGTTTAGTCACAGGATGACTAAGCTCTTCCCACAGCCAAGACAAGAAACAGACCTGGTCTGGCACTTCAACCTGTCCTTTGAGCTATTACATTTACCTGAGTGGTCTTTTTTTTCTCCTCCAGTCTCAATTCTGTCACTGACTGTATAGGTATATATATATATATATATATACTTGATGATTTCTCTAACTATAACTTGATTTCTAAATTAGTCAAGTTAAATGATATTTCTGATAATAAAAGAAAATAGCATAGATATATTTAGCTTTTCAAATGGAAATCATAAAGTACATTCCAACATCACTTTTTTAAGAGCTATGTGCTCCTCCTCTAGTCCTAATACTTGAAAGGACTATATAGAGAACAGTTAATAGAACCCCATCTTATGACTAAGGAGCCTCAGTGAGTTAACATGTGGCAAAATCCCGACTAGAAGCCAACACTTCTGATCCCCGGTCAGGGCTTCCTCCAAGATGACCTATTGTCTCTTTGGAGTTGTTGTCTCAGGGGGATTCTCTGTGAGGGTTCCTCCTGCATTTCCCTCTGTGCTGAAACAAAAAAGTCTCCTTTATCCCTGAACATTGCTAGAACAAAGTAGGGGGAGACGCTCAAATTTTGGCTCTGGTTTTAAATAGGGGAACCTTAAGGGTAGGTATCTGAATTCTGGTGGGAACCCCAGTAAGGGCATAGTTAAAGCTTTGGTCATGACCAGAGTATCTCAAAAAGATAAAGACTGAACTGACCAGGTCACCCTGTAGGAATTCTCCAGACTGCAGCAGTGTCTGTTCTTTATACTGCCTGCCTCATCCACCACCTAGGACTTCTTAGATTAATTAGCTCAGAGCACCTGTGTCCTTTATATCTCTGTGCCACCCTGAGTTCCACTCTAAGGGATTATGAGCAAGAGGAGTCTAATGAAAGGCTGAGGGGGCACCCAGCCATGTCCCCATCAGCCAACTGTCCTAGAAAGATGGGCTTCCCAGGCTGTTTCAGGATTGACATCCTTTCTCTGCATTTGTCACTCGAACACATACTCTGATCATTTGGTCTGAATATTTCTATTTCCATGTCCTTTTACAAACCCAAAATAAGTCCTTCAAAAATATAAATTATTCTCAGGAAGCTACTTCTTGTAGAATTCAAGAATGACCAAGAAAATGAGAAAGACCACCAAAACAGTGGATCTGATACAGAGACTGGGAACCCAATCAAAAAATTATACCAAAGCTGTCGTTTGTGGTCTTCAGCAAATTATTTAACTTCAATGGACCTCAGTTTTCTTACCTCTAAACCTAAATGTCAGCCTGCCTGCCCTCCCCTGACAAAGGTTACCTAGTACAGTAATTCTCAATTTTTGTTGCATATTGGAGTCATCTGGGGTGTTTTTAAAATGCTGATGCCTGGGTCTTATCCCTGAACCAGGGGATAATTCAATTGTTCTGGAGTGCAGCTTGGGCATTGGGCATTTTAGCACCTCCCCAGGTGATTTTAATGTGCAGCCAGAAGGAGAACCATTACCACTACTTCAGTGTATTTTGTAGGAAAGAGGTCTCATATTTACTTCTAATTCAACTCTATGTTGCAGTTGTCTGTTGTCATTCTCACCCTCACTATGGACCACCACTCACTTCATGGATGGTCACACTCTGCAACTCCTGGACCTCTTTCCTTCTCTATCAGAGCAGCAGAATGAAAAAAGGGAATGCTCAATTTACTGTTACCATCCAGTTCTTTAATTTTACATACCACCACAATCCATGGCTAGATGCAAATAGACTGAGAAGTTAGTCTATCTAAAAGAAATTCTACACATAAATTTTAAATTTGAGATGGACATTAATCATGACTATTCCCATGATCATGGAAGGAAAACCAAAAAGTTAAACCTATTACAAGCGGTTGGTTTATAGATGTACTGTAATTCCTGGATTTACTCCACAATTTAGAATGATCTATGATCTTCTAAAAATTTTTTTTCAGCCTTCCATAGCTTGAGTCCTGGTTCTCCATCCCCTCAGAGAAACTTAGCCTAACTGATGATGTTCTTTGCCTAGGAGTTAGCCTCTTCCCATCTGCCAGTTGGAATGCCCCAAGTATATGCCCCATAGTCCGCATAATTCAAATCAGCCTGACATCACAGGGGGCCTCATCAGGATGACAAAAGGTAGGATTCGGTCTTCCACATCAGGTCTTTCTAAGGTCCCTCTGCTAGAGTAGGGGACAGATTTCTCCCTCTAGGTACCCCTGGTATTATCCCACAGATAAAGGAATCTAAACCAAAGGTCAGAACCTGGAGCCCTCCAGGCTGATTCCATCAGGAAACTGGATTTTTTTGACAGGCACAGTTTTTGAGTACTGAAATTTCAATGCCTCTAGATAGTGTCTGCTCTTGAATTTAGCACAACTCCTATCGCTTCTCATTACCATCCAACCTTAGGAGGTAATTAAGTCTGCAATGCTCTCCCCCTTCCCTACTATCTACCCCCGACACACACACACACACACACACACACACACACACACACACACGCACACACACATCCATTCTCCTAACTGCTGCAGTGCACTCAACACTCTGGTGTTTCCACCATGGAAATAGCAGTTCTTGTTTCAGGGCAAAGCACTGACAATGTTTTATTTTCCTCCTGCTCTCAGTCTCTGTACCAAGGTCCCACTGATACCGAATAAAGTGGCCCAACACATGACCGTCTACACTATTTAAGTACACACACCCACAAAAGCTTTGAATGTCAAGTTTTCTCTCTCTCTCTTCTGCCTTTTTTTTGAGATTAGGTTTAATATTTGGGTAGCTCCTTCCCTAATCCTTCCACACAGCAGTGTGATTTTTATTCCATCCAAGAAACCTCCCAGACATCAGAGGAGAGATTGGTTTTTCCTTCAAGTTACACCTGAAAGAAACTGTCATGTAATGTGCAACTACTATATTCCAGGCTCTTTCATTCATTATCTCATGCAATCGTCTTAATAATGCCATTTCACAAATGTTATTATAGAGGTTTGGAGAGATTCATCAGTTTGCCCAAAGCCACTCACCTATTGTTAGAAATGATTAAAGCAGACAATTTAGGTGATACAAACAAACTTCAATACTTCGTGAAGCAGGCAGTGTCTGTTCCCACGGGTCCAGAGAACCGCAAAATGGAGTAGAAGGCAAGTGGCTTTTATAGGATGAAGAATGAAGAGTAAGGAAGTAAGTATAGAGCCCAGAGTCAGTTTGGCGTTTGGGGATTGACTGGCTGGATCCACTGTGCTTCTGGTCAAGCAGAGCATTTGCAGGGAGGCGAAAGTCATCTAAGTTTTGGTTTGCTGATGTGGCACCCCGGGCAGAAGCGGCTCCATCTTGGGCCTAGAAATTTATATCAACACTGTCAAGTGAAAGATCAGCAGTTCAAAACCAGCAAAGCTGATCCCAAACACCCCACTCTCACCATTAAGTCAAATAGCCTTACAGATCTATTGAAAGGAGTAAACAATAAATATGAAGCTATTCTGGAAACTGCAGAGTACTCAGGATAAATGTAATGTCGTATTATGATGCCTAGTCATGGCTTGGTATTCACTTGCCCATTTCTGACACTGAACAATTAGTTACTGAGGCACCAGTCTTGGCAAGTCTCGTCCCTTTGAACCCTGCAACACTCTGCTTTGTCCAAAGTGTCACATTTAGTAGCTGTTCTGAGAAAGTCATGCAGAAATGGTCTTTCCAAGTGAAAACAGCCACCACCTCTGTCTCTACAAATATCACTTATTGAATCCTTAATCATTACAGCACTGTGCTAAGTATTTCACACATGCTATCTCGTTTGCTCTTCATAATAATGCTGGGACAGATCATGTTTCCCGCCCCATCTCTCTTTACAGAGAAGGAGATTGAGGTTTAGTGAGGTTACTTAATGCGCCTGGAGTTGCACAGGTGGAACAGATCTATCTCACCACAGAAACTTTCCACTAAAGAGCCTTTGAAGGCTTACAGTACCCTAAAACATGTCATTTTTGTGGCTGCCTTACTTCTTGCCACTGCCTCGTCCAGAGGTTTTCAACTCTGCATATTAGAATTACCTGAGGAGATTTTGAAAATACAGTTGCTAAATGCTCGGTATTTTGTGAGATCTAATGGAGCCAGGGTTGGGAACAAGTGGTTTCACTTAATGCCGGACAATAAAATCAGGGCCACAAGATGGGAGAGAGTCTGGAACAAATTTCTATGGCCCAGTGAATGCAAAGAGGGTTCGTGGCCAGAATATATAAAAACCAGAAATATTTTTCACCCCACATGTCCTTTGGGGATGTGTCAGTTATTAAGTTTGGCCTCCTCCTTCCACACGCACCCTTCTTTGCCCTACTTCATGATACCATAGCTGGTCTCTGCAAGCTTCGTTTCTCCTTTGCCAGCCATGCCATGGGAGCCTCTGCCAATAGAGGGTGCTGGAAGGACACTGGGAGGCCCATGCAGGAAGAAGAGAATTTTTTATTTGGTCAGCAAGGCAGCCTCTCCTTATGCAGCAGGCCCCTGAGTCTACACTGTACTGGTGTGTAGTTCCCGTGGTTCCAGAACAGCCTCCAGCCAGTTTCTTCATTGTGCGGCCAGGGTGTGCTCCTGCAGCAGCCATGTTCTCACCAGGGTGGTTGAATCTCAGCCTTGCTGGGCTCTCCTCTAAGTATCAAGTCCCTTCCTGTCCTCGCTTCCCTCGGTCCCGGGGGCGGACGCTCTTCTCTGCAGAGCTCTCCTTCACCCTTCCAGTATACAATTATGTAGTAAACAATTCCAGGTAAATTTTCCCTATGCAGATTATTCCTGTGGTTTCTGCTTCCTTGCTGGGTTACCTGAGAAACTTGTCTCAGCATGGATCACTCTCTTGATAACGCTGCTGCCAGAGCACGAAGCAGATGGAGGAAAAGCTTTGCACAGGCAGCCCCATGAAGCCTGGACAAACACGTCCCTTTTATACAAATAACAGATGTTATGTTTCTGGAAACAGATCTCGTGGGTACGGTAGGAATATGGCGATCCATCTCAATTGATGATTTGGGTTAAGGAAAGGTTCCGTGAGCTACAGACTAACTTGTTCTGTCACAGTAAGCGCTGGACTTTTGCTTTGCTTCCGTCGCTATATCACAAGGGTAGCAGAATTCAAGTTAATTAATTTGCAAGCTGTATATAATTAGGAAACACTATTTCCTGACTATTTAAATAGACGATTATATTTACATAAGATTAGTTACATAATCTACTTTATAATTAATTTCCATGCAACCTATTTAATAATACAATTCATACAAGTAGAAGCTTATATGTTTTTATGTTTTAGATTTATTCTGGTGATTGTGGAAGCAGTAGAGGAGAAGAAGGAAGCCTTAATTATTTTGTCTGTGTCTCTTTTTATTAGGGTAAACTTATTAGCAAATTTTGATAAAGCTGGTCTGCTCCAAATTAATAAGGGTCACAAAAATGAGGTGGGTGCTGGGGAGACGATTCCCAGGCAAGGCCTATGTGAAGATTCTAGGGGAAAAGCGGGGCTTCCACGCTTCTACTTATTCTCATTCACTTATCCAAGTATTTGCTGAGTGTCTACTATGTCCCAGACAATGTTCTAGGAGTTAAAGATACAGCAGCTTGCAAGACAGAAAAAAATTCCTGCCCCCAAGGAATGCTCATGCTAGTACTTAACTGGACAGAGTCTTGGAAAGCCACACATGGCCACAGCAAACCTGGGGATTGACTTCCAGATGGGATGATACTTGTGCCCACTGCGTTTGGCCCTGTGCATCCTTAAGGATGTAGATCTAGTCACTAGTCCCAGGAAATGCTACCTGTGCATGGGGTGTCAGCTGCGAGGAAAAGCCTTTGAGTCTGGAAGGGATGTGTTAATTCCTCTTCAGAGAAGGGGTTCTCTTCCAGACAGATTCATTTTGAGGAATGTCTCCACAACAGATTATGAAAACCATACCTGAACTGAAGTAAGAAATAGACACACTCATATTTAAGGGTATAGAAAGCTCTGGAATTGGGTGCAGAGGCAGGTAGGGGATGAGAGATAAAAAGAGGTAAGTGAGTTAGGAAGATAAATTTTTCCCAGACAGTTGTCTTTCTGAGTCTCGCAACATCCGTGACAGGTAGGTAGGCAAATAGTAGTAGTATCATGTTACAGAGGAGAAAACTGGGGAGGAAGTGACTTTTCTGAGGTCAGGTAGTAAATAAAAAGTGGACCCCAGGTTTTCCAAGCCCAGTGTTCTCTCCATTGCACCATGCTACTTTCGTGATGATTGGCATGGATAATTGCAGGAATTTATGGGGAAAAAAATGTAACATAAGGTAATGAGGATGATGTGGCAGAAGAGAAGGTAAAATGGAAGCAAATATAGAGACACATGCACGCCCTTCCTTATGACTTTGATTTAGTCACTGTTACAAAACCTTCACAGGAAGAAAACAACTTGGCAGATCCTTTCTAAATATTGACCAGCAGGAACTGAACCGCATGAACCCACAGAACTTGCTTTGGCCAGTCCTTCTCCCCACCACGGCGCCACAGCGCTGGTATGTAGTGGCACAGCGGCGTCTGAGGAAATACCAGAGCGAGGGTTGCGTTGTAGTCAGATTTCTGCTGGTCCACAGCCTGATTTCCTCCAGAGCTGAGTCTGTATTGAGCCCCTGATGGCACAGTGTCCCTCTCCCGCCATCCTGCTATGTCAACAAGTCGAGGTGTTTTCCTAGAGGCATGAAAATGTCCCAGATTCTTGCTGAGGCACTGCTTTCTATACTGTCCTGGCACTTCAGGCTCTAAACCATCTCTGCCACATCCTGTAGAGTCTGTAGGGTAGCAATTCTCTCTCTCCCATGTCATCCCACAACTCTCTGCCCTTCCTAAGTGGGAAAGGACAATGAATGAAGGACCCCCTGGGCTGCCACACAGCCACGGAACGAGTTCATATCACTCTCCCCAAACCCAGCCTTGGCCATTGAGATGTTCTCACACCAGACTGACTGTCAAGAGTGCCAAGCACTCAGGCCCTAATGATCAGAAGCTGAAGCTCCCCACTTCCCCCAGCGTCACTGCTCTTGTGCCCTCTGTCCCTGCTGTGGGCTCTGAGCCACTGTGGCTTTTACCTTCCAGGGTAAACATCAGAGAAACAGAATTCAAAGGAAGGATTGCAAAAGTGATTGAGGCGAGAGGAAAGGCAAAGAAAACCACTCACTTGGAGAGAGGGACTTTCACAGGAGAGTTTGGGAAAAGGATTGAATGCTTCGCTACACGATTTAGTGAGGACCAGCAGGAGGGAGGGCAGAGTGAAACCAAATATAGACACAGACATTCACCCTTCCCTGTGATTAAGTCGCCCTTCCCAGTAACAAAACAAAACACAACACAAACAGAAAGCCAAATCTTCCTCTCCTTTCCACGTGAAGGTAAATGTCAGACCTGGGTCAGCTTTCTATTTTTAATTCAAACCTTTCTCTTCCTTTTTAGTCTTCTTCTTGAACATACTTCAGGCTTAACTTCATCATCCTGGCATGAGAAGCTCTGGGAGGGAAGATGACAGAGTTCACCCAAGTGGCAGGATCAGACAGACCCTGTGACCTCAAGGGAATTCTTTCCATGTGAGTGCAGGCTGTCACCCCTGCCTGCCTTCCAGGAAGCCAACCCAGCTCTCCCCTCCAATGCCTAACCCTTGGAGTGTCGGCTCATAAAAGCAGAGAGAGCCATATCATGGGCCTGGAGGCATGTCAACCGTGTTGATGCTTCAGGGAAGACTACAGGCGCTTCTCCCACTAGCTTCTCCCTGTGCATCCTGGACCCATGCTCCCTTCAATCTGTGTTAACTTCTGCAGCCACTCTGCCAGTTAGGCTAGAGCCCTGGTTTTCAGGCTATAGTTCATAAAATCTTTCCAGTCTTTTGCCAGCTCCAGAGCAGAAGGCAAAAGGCTTTACTCCCTTGCATCATGTGGGAAAGTAATAGGCACTGTGCCATGAGCCTCATCTCACAGCAGCCACTGCATTCACATGGGGCCTGGGGCCCGGCAGGTGGCATTCAACCCATAATAATTCTCTGTTCTTTTCCTAATTACCCAAAGCCAATAGGTCCAAGGCGGACCCAAAGCTCAGCCTTTGCAATTTAGATGCCACAGGTAGCTTCATGCTTGGAGTGTTAAGAAAGGAAAAATAACAACCTCGCCTTGCGCGGGGCCCTGCAGTGTCCCAGAGCTTCACAGCCTGGGTCTCTCAGACACATGTAGCGCCTTTTTCTCCTCTCACAAATGCTGCCCCTCCCCTGGTGGAGCCTGGCGGGGGTGAACCATCTGCACAGGAACAGAGCAGAGCCACTGAGGGCCAACAGCAAGAAGGGAGCTGTGCACAAAGGAAATAGAAGGCCAGCAGAGGCAACATCCACAGGGAGAGTGTAATTCCATTAGCTGGAATCTGGCCGGATCCTGAGACACCCCATCCCCACCCCCCTGCCTCACCTGACGAATAGCACGGCAGGATCTCTCATAACACTTCTAACATAATAAAGCCCTTTGTGTTTCCACCACAGTCCCTTTCAGGCCAAGAGTTCAATGCACATAACAAACTTTGCCTTTAGACATTCATGCTGCAGAGCGGGTTGGTGAGAATCAGCTTACCCAATTCCAACAGAAAGGAGAAACGAGGCATTCGTTGGTTCAAGGACCTGCTTAGGGCGACTCAGAAGTCAGGAGCAGTCATAAGGTCCTTGACTTTGAAATCCATGTTCTGTTGCCCAGCACATTACCGAGCAGCCCATTTGTGTAGTTCTATGTCCCAGGTGTTCTGCAAGGTCACAGAGGGCATGGGCAAATGGGCACAGCTGCTTACTTCAATATCTTGGTCCCAAGGCTTTCCTGCTCAGAATGAGAGTGAACTGATGGGACCTTTGCAAACAGGGCCTCTCGCAAAACTGCATCCCCCTTGGCCTCACGAGTTCTCCCTCCTCATATGCCATTTCCGTGCTCCTGTGCATTCGGACTCAAAGCCTGGGCCACTTTTGACTCTCCCCGTGTTCCTCACCCCAACATGAATCAGTTGCCAAATCCTGTCAAATCTGCTTGTGAAATACATCTAAATGCCTCCCTGCTGCCCCTCACTCTGGGCTGGGCCCTCCAGATCTCTCTGGGATAATGGCAATGGTGTCCGGAAGGATGCCCTCCCCTCAGAGTTCCTCATGCCAATCCCTCCTTCAAATCTGCTAGGCCGACCTTACCACACAACACAACCCTGGCCATTTCCCAGCATAAGCCATCCATGGCTCCCTACTGCCTGTGAATGAAATGTGAACGTGTCCCCTGACACTCTGGTCTGGCCTCACTTTCTAGCCTCCTTGTCTAGTGTTCCCTTACAGTCTGAGCTGAAGCCACTTGGTTTATTTACTATTCTCAGTCATACCCCATGTTGCCCCACTTTCATGCAGATATGCCTATTTATACCCCTTGTCTTAGGAAAAAACACCCCTGTATTTCTCCTCATTCTACTGAACACTTCTGTGACCAGATGTGTGGGTTTTCCACTCATCAATTTTGGGACACCAGCTGGATATGCTACAATTCAATTCAGTCCTGACACTGTGTACCTGGAGACAGCGTCAGATCCCACAGGTAAAGGGCTCAGTCCCTCAAGACTAACCCCCTCAACCTCGGATGCCCATTGCAAGTCCAAGTTGTCACCTTGCTTCTACATGACCAGCTATAAATCGGAGGTTCCCATGACCACCTCCTCGGGTTCAGTTAATTTGCTAGACCAGCTCACAGAACTCAGGAAGACGTTTTACTATCTTACTGTTTTATTATAAAAGAATACAACTCAGGAACAGCCAGATGGAAGAGACGCATAGGACAAGGTGTGGGGAAAGGGCACGAAGCTTCTTTGCTTCCTCTGAGTATGCCACCCACCTAGCACCTCCACATGTTCACCAACCGGGAAGCTCTCCAAACTCTGTTCTTTAGGATTTTTATGGAGGCTTCAGTATGCAGGTGTGGCTGATTAAATCATTGGCCATTGCTGATTAAGTCAATGTCCAGCTCCTCTCCTCGCCCTGAGGGTGGGGGTGGGGTGAGGCTGAACTTTCTAACCCTCTAGTCACATGGCTGGTTCCCCTGGCAACCAGCGCTCATCCTATAGTTATCTAGGGGCTATCCAAAAATCACCTCATTAACACAAACTCAGGTGTGATTGAAAGGGGCTTGTTGTGAATAACAAAAGACACCTTTATCTCTCTTATCACTTAGGAAATCCCAAAGGTTTTAGAAGCTCTGTGCCAGGAATGCGAATGAAGACCAAATATATATTTATTATAAATCACAATATCCCACCTCCTCTACCGCATAAAATGTCACCTCCTCCTTGAGGCCTTTTCCAGTCACCTGAACGAGGTGGCCTCTCCTTCCTGTGATGCCCACATCTCTCTCATGTTATTTGTTTTCTACCTGGGCTCAAGACCACAACCAGAAGGACAGGTCGTGAGTGAGAGAAATCACCACTAACACATCTGTACTCAAGGGTGTGAGCAGGAACTCTGCACAAGTTGAAACAAAGCTTGCTAAATTAAATGGAAAATTTGGGAGCAAGCAATGCAACTCTGCCTTTCATTTTATCTTTTTCCTTCTCGTCTCCTCCTTTCCTTCCTTCCAACAAATATTTGAGCATCTACCATACGCCGCGCAAATGCTTGTTACTCAAGGTACAGCAGTGATCAGACCTGACAAAAATCCCCTCCCTGGTGTAGCTTGAGCTCTGGTGAGGGCAGGCAAATGGTAAACAAACATGGAAGAGGTTTAGTGCCCGAATGGTGACTAATGCTGTGAAGAAAAGTCAAATAGGAAAAGGGGGAGAGAGCCCGGGGGAGTGGTCAGGGAGGCTCCCCTGCAAAGATTCCACGTGAGCAGAGAGTGAGTGAGCTAGGAAGGCATCTTGGGGAAGAACATTCTATGCAGAAGGAACTGCCAGGGCAAAGGCTCAGTGGACAGGATACGTGTAGCGTGTTGGGGAAACAGCCGGGTGAGAGGGACGGAAAGGAGGAACGGCACATATAATATTCTTTTTCCCTTCTGCCTTCACTGGTGTCTAAGAGAGGCGCTCACCGTCATGGCGGACAGAATCAGTGTTATCAGTTCCAACGGCTTAGCATGCTTAAACCCTGGGTTCCTTTCTCTGCCTCCCAGTCAGTGGAAGGCATACCAGCCCTGGCTAACTGATATAATAAAGGGCCTATTTTCTTTGAAAAGTCCTCATTTACCAGTTAATCATGTTGCTAACACAGCATTTGGACAGCTGCCTAGCTTAGTCTAGCTGTGGCATTTCAGCATCCCATCCCTGTGACTGATTCCCAGGTGCAGAGTATCTGGATGCAAACAGAAATCAGATAGGAACAGAGAAACCAAAGGGAGTGGTAGAAACGCCTGCAGCTAGCGAAGGGCAGTGAGGACATCCATAAACTCAAGAGAGTGTGGAATAGCCATGTCTGATGGGAGGGATGACCACGGCCAGCATCACCAGGCTGTATGGACACACGCTGCTGCTGGATTCCTATATTGACATCTGCCAGGGGCTAAATCTTGGGTGCCTTCTTTTCAATATGAGGGAAGATGTGACTGGTGGCCTGCCCTACCCGTGTAGCTCCTGACTTTTCACTTGCTGGGATGTATCTTTATTCTCAATCTCTTTCACACCAATGGTTTTGGTGCAAAACCACACCTCACTGCCCAGGAAGGTCCACTGTGCACAAAGCTGAGGATTATCTCGGAGCCCCACGTTACTGGCTCAGTCTGCCCAGGGTCTCCAAGTCAGCACTCATGGAGATGCCGGCTAGACCACAAGCAGCCCTGCTTGAAGTGTAAGGTGCACACCGTCTTATCTGGCCTTCAATACAGAAAAACACCTTGGTTTCCCACCTCACTGTAGCATCTAGAACCAAGATTTCTCACCTAATGGGAAACAGGCCTTGGATATTTTCATGTTTGCCTTCATAATAGCAAGAGTCAAATTCACCACAAAGATGGGACACCACATACTTGTGTCATATAATCTTCACCATGCTGAAGGGCAGGGCGTAGCGATTTAGTCTCACTTTATAGAAGAGAAATTAAGTAAATGACCATGTAATATTCTGTGGGTCTTTGTGTTGGTCATTTCCAGATAACTATTAAGCAATTGTATGCTTCGGGGCTGACTGAGATGAGAAAAACATATTTATTGAGCACTGACTGAGTCCAGGCAGTAGGTTGGTTATTTCCATTTTCAGGTTGAATCACATGATAACAGCATGACGTAGGTATCATTATTCACACGTCCACCATGGAGGAAACAAAGGCTCAGAGAAGTTAAGAAACTTTTCCAAGGCTCCACAGCTAATTGGTGACAGAACAAAGATTCATGTCTGTGTGACTCCACAGCTCATGTGCTCCTGTGACATCCACCGCTCCTGACTCTGGAGAATGAGGAGGCTTCACAGTGTGGGAAGCATCAAAATCTAAGTTGAGATGAAAAACAGCGTGTTGGAACTTTTGGGTGAACCGTCCCCGACGTACCGGGGCTGCTTCCTATGGAGCGTGCCCGCAGCACACAGAGAGGCTGATTTCAGGGGTGGGCCAGGCAGCTCTGGACCCAGAAACAGATTATAAGAATACGGTGAAAAGTTAAGGAACATGGGAGTTCTTAAGCAAGGTCATTCACTCGAAAGTCACGGTCATTTGGTTGCACCTAACTGAGCCTCCAGGGGGTACGATGGATCCAATGACAGCTGCTCACCCAACAGCAACCCACGGCCCCTCCACTCTCCTCCAGGTTCTCATGCTGCAAATTCCATTTCTCAACACGATTCATCTTTTTCCATGTACGTAAATAAGACAGACATCTCCTGTGTTGAGAAATGCCCTCTCCCAATTCTGGGTCCACTTTTGGCTATAATCAGATCTCTTAATCCCCATTACAGACAAGTCTCTGGAAAGGTGGACAATACTCTACTTAACGTAGCTGACATTTATTGAGAGATCATTAGGTGCCATTTCCTAGGCCAAGTGGCTTACATGATTTTTCTCAGTTTTTCACAACCGTTCAATGAGATAGGTACTATTCTCATATATCCATTTTACAGACTGGTAAGCTAAAACCCACTCAGGTTACACAATTTATCAAGGCCACACAAGTAAGAAGTGTCAGGATGCAAACTCAGGTCATCTGAGAATGTAAGTTTTTTGAGAAGGGCTTTTCATCTTTTTGTTTTTGTTGTTTACGGATATATCCCTAGGACTTAGATAAATGCCCCAAATAAAGTGGATGTTCAACAATACGAGCTGAATAAATGAAACTTCACTGGAGTCCCCTTCTTAATCACCTTGCTGTGCTGCCCACTGATGCCCTTCCACGGATGCCAGGCTCGGCTGCCCATTCCTGCAACCCAACTTCCTTCCCACATCCCTATTCTTTGCCCCACCCCTGAACTTCCTCTGAACAAGACAGTGAACATTTTCTAGGCCTCCTCTATTATTTGACACTGTTGAAAATTCCTTGTTGAAAGTCTCTCTCCTTTGTGCTGTCCGTGATGGAAATCATGCTCCCCATTCGCAGTTCGCTTCCCACCTCCCTGGCTGATACTTTCAGGATTTTTTTTTTTTTTTAATATGTTACCCTCTCTAGTCTACCTCTTTTTTTTTTTTTTTTTTTTTGAGGAAGATTAGCCCGGAGCTAACTACTGCCAGTCTTCCTCTTTTTGCTGAGGAAGACTGGCTCTGAGCTAACATCTGTGCCCATCTTCCTCTACTTTATATGTGGGACACCTACCACAGCATGGCGTGCCAAGCAGTGCCAGGTCTGCACCCGGGATCCAAACCGACGAACCGCGGGCGGCCAAGAAGCGAAATGTGCAAACTTAACCGCTGTACCACCTAGCCGGCCCCTCCACTCCACCTCTTGAACATTGTGAGGCTCTGCCCTTAGCCCTCTTATTTTTACTGCACACACATATACACGTACTTGTTTATACCTAATGCTTCAACTGCCAACTGGAATCTATAACTTCCAAATCTATACCTGTGAGCAGACCTATGTCTAAGTTCCAGAATAATATTTTTGCCCACCTGTTACATGCCGCACCTGGAGGTCTCTTCGTGGTCTCAAATGCGGCCTTTCTGAAATAGAACTGTTAGATTGTCCTCCATAACTGCTCCTTTTCCTGCAGCCCCTATCTTGGCAAATGGTGCTACCATCTGCTGGCTGCCCAAAGCAGAATCCAGACGCCCTTGCTCACACCAAACAGTCACTCACTCCTATCCACTCTACTGCCTAGATGGCTCTCAAATCTGCCCCTCACCTTCGCCCCACTTCCAGTGTTGCTCACCCTATGTTCCCACCTTCTCCACATGCCATCACTGCTATCTTTCTGAAACACTACACGGTCTATGTCATCCAACTGCCAAAAATGCTTTAATAGCTCCTTGTCACCTACAGAACAGAGTCCAAACTCCTTGGATATCACAAAATCTTCGTAATCAAGCCCCGCCCACTTTCCCTGCCTCCTGCGCCATCCATCTATCTCTCACAAGCACCGCACACTCCATTGTAGTTGCATCCTATTGAATGTACCATTATCTGTCCTTCTCATCCATTTTCTTCTACTTGGGAGAGTCTCTCCTTTCTCTCCACCCCACTACCATCTTCTCCAGCTCCTCCCTCCATGTAAAATCCTCATCACTCAGCAAGGCTTGGCTCCAAGGTCCCAACATCGTCCTTTCTATTGATGTCTTCCCCTTTTGCTTCAGGCAGAATTAAGGGCTGCCTCCTGTTGTCCTCCCATGGTGACCAGGACATTTTTCCTTTTTGGCACTATAACACTGAATTTAAATGGAAGGCAGGAACCACACATCTTTGTATTACCAAGGACTACCATGAAAACTAAGCACAGTGCTTAGCTTTCACTTTTCATGAATCTTTTCCAAATAAATGAGTTGGTAAGTTAGTACCTAAGTGAAGGAATGAATGAGAAAAACTGAATTCAGGGTTCTACCTCCTGAAAAGTCGCTTAGTCAGTGTGACATAAAAGATCCTTTGATAGGAGAGTGATTTGGCTCAGACACAATTGACTTCTCTGAACTTAATTATATTTCTTTTTCAATTAGAGTCATCTTAACTAATCCTCCAGCAATTCTGTAGCTGAGTTACTTGTAACCCAGGGGAATATGTCATTTAACTCATGCTCAACACTGTGTAATTAAACAGCAGCTTCAGGTCATGTTATGTCCCATGTATACTCGTTAGGACACTCCTTTTTCGAAGAAATGAAACTTGGACGTGTGGCTTGGGAGAGTTGGGGAAGGATTGAGAATCGCTATCTATTCCAGCCAAGGGGAGGCAATATAACACATCGCTTATGCAGAGTTTATCAGCCTGTGGGTCTCACCCCATTAGTAAGCTGTGAAACCAAGTTGGGAAGCTCTGTCGAACATTTTTAATGAAATAAAATAGAATAAAATCAAATAGAAAATACCAAAGAACATTACACATAGCAAAGATAAGTATTAGTTGGTGAAAACTCATTTCAGGAGTGTGTGTGTGTGTGTTTGTGTGTATTTATCGTAGGTTGTAGTATAGTATTTCTTACTACGGATCACTGCCAAAAAGTTAGAAAACGCTGGTTAAGAGCATGAACTTTATTGAATTTGATTGAAAATTAGCTCTGCTGCCAACTCCCCGTGTGACTCTGGACAACTGTTTAACCTCTCTAAATCTTGTTTTTCTCTTCTATAAAATGAGAATAACACCACTCACTTCTTAGCGTCATTGTGAGGATTAAACGTGTTAAAATATAAAGTACTTAGAACAATGCTTGTTAAAGAATAAGAACTGTATGGGTTTTAATATTATTTTCATGGTCTATAATAAAGAACGGGACTAGACATGAACTATTAACCTTGTAAAGAAGAGAGAGTAGATTTGCTGGAATGCTGGTTCATAGATATACGTAAGTACAAATCCAATGTGAGAAACATAAAATGGCGCTCCTAATGTGAGTCATTAATTCAATTCAATAGACATTTATTGAGCATCTACTACACAGTCCTTGTACTTAGGAGATTACATTCTATATCTGTAGAAGGCACTGAGCCCAGCCTGGACCAGGACACCATGTTGTTGAGTTATGCTCCTTGCCCTTGAGCACTTGAAACCTAGCAGAGTAGCTAAGACACAGAACAAACATCTCACTAAAAGGCAATATATAATAAATACTATATTAATGGTATAAACAGTACCACAAGAGAACAAAGAAAATAACTTCTGGCTAAATCCATCAGAGTTTGGGAAGAAGGGAGTAACAAAGGAGATTCTGTTTGAGAAAGGACTTGAAGAATGAGTACTATTTGAATGACAGAACACAGAGGAAAGTATCTTGGGCCAGGAAAGAACACAATGGAAGGTATGGAGATGGGAGATTGTGGTGCTAATGTAAAGAAGGAATGTGGAGTCAACCACAAGGACTGTGAGAGGTAAGAATCGACATGGAGAGAGAACTCGGTTTGATGCTTTTGACTTTGTCATCACTGATAACTGCATCTTCTCCAGAGTTGCACTTTCCAGCATCTGAGCACCTCCTCTCGGCCTTCCAGCTCAACTTCTCTTCTTCCACTGTCTCTGCAGCAAGGCTTTGACTTAGAGCAGTCTTCCAATCCATCTGCCACTTTTCCTACGCCTTTACTCCCACACATCTTCACCGCCCTACCTATGGCTGAGCAGCATCGTCACACTCATCCCCTCACAAACATCACTAACTCTTTTGCCCTTTTCTCTCTCCAGGGAACTTGCCAAGCAAAGCCCAAGCCTGGTTAGACCAAATTGTTTGCCTGCTCTCTGCCTGCATGCCCTAACTGGTGAACCCTGAAGAAAAACGCATGCTGTGCTGTTTCACCTTAAATTCATGAGCAGAAATTTCAAATGGCGCTCAACACTGATGATGGGCAATCCTACATCACTTCCATAGTATCTCTACTCTCACAATCCCCACAATTACTATTTCACACCTTGTTCATAGAGCCAGTGCAAACAATTGTTCTGTCACTTACTAGTTGTGTGCATTTAAACCTAATGTGCGTTAGTTTCCTCATCTGCAAAATGGGGTTAATAATGGAACTATATAGGATTGTTATGAGAATTAAGTGAGTTATAGATGTAAAGCATTAATATACTTCCTGGCACATGGTAAGCTCAACAGAAATATTTGCTATGATTATTGTTCTCCTCTCACTTTAAAGATCCTATACCCTTTCTCTTTCTCTATTCACTCTTAATTAAGGGCCTTACCTCTGACTTTATTTGGACATAAAAGCAACTGGATAGCAACTGTTTCTCCCTTCCAGCAAGTCTACCATCCTCCTGACATCGTACCCATGCCCTTCACCCTCCCTCCTGCTCTTATCCAGAGCCAACCCTTCTCTTGTGCCCTAGACCCATCTGCTCTCACCTTCAAGGACTTCAGTCCTGCAACTCTTCCCCCAGCCTCCCTCCTACATGAATGACTCTTTCCTCTCTACCGAATCATCCTGTTCAGTACACAGATATGCTCTAGCATCACTTAACTTTGAAATAAAGCAAAACTTCCTCTTGAGCACCACAGCCTCAACAACTACTCTCCTATTTCCCCTCTCATTTTTATAGCAGAACTTCTTGAAAGAGTTTCCTGTGGTCACTTTCTCCAATTCCTATTCTTGTATTCTTTATTCACCAGCGCTGCTGGAATTTTAATCCTATTATTCCATTGAGACAATATTTGACTAAGTTGCCAATGACTTCCACGTAGCCCCTGTTTTCATATTACTCCCCTTCTCAGCATTCCACACAGTAGATCACTTTCTCCACTTGAAAACACTTTCTTTTCTTGGCTCTCCTGAAACCTCACTCTCCTGGTATTTCTCCTTCACTAGTCACTCCTTCATAGACAACGATGTCAACTCTTCCTCATGTGTTTCTCATGTGTTCATGTGTACAAACTATTGATATGCCAAAGAGCCTTGGTCCCAGGCCCCCTTCTCTGTTCGATCTCCACGCCCTTCCTAGGTGACGTCACCCCTTCTCATGGTGTGACCTACATTGCATGTCTACTTTATCCTAAACTTTATTGCTATCTTTAACTTTTCGAAACCTAGCTGACTATATCAAATACTTATATTTATTTACTTTGCCTCTTTACTTAAAAGTTTAATAATTATCTTAAACCTAACATGGTGGAAAGAGAACTTCGGATTATCTACTCCCATCACCCTGCTTCTCCTTGAAACTTCCTCACCTCAATAAATGGCATCTAGCTGCTCACAACAAAATTCTATACCGTATATTTGATTTTTCTCTATCCTTCGCTGCTACATCTAAATCATCAAATTCTGCCAGTCCCATCATCAAAATATGCTCCAAATCAGATCACCCCGTCAATCTCCACTACTCCCATCCTAATGTAAGCCAATGTCATCCTTGCCATTTTTGCCCTGTCTGGTTTGTTCTCCATGGAACAGCCAAATGATTTTTAAATACATAAGTCAGATCATGTTACAACCCTTTTTAAATTTAAATCTCCTCCAATTGTTTTGCATCCTCATCACACTTGGAATAGCATATAAATGAACTCCTCAGCCTGCCTTTAAGTCCATAACTGACCTGGCCGCTGCCTCTCCCTCCAACCTCACCTGAGCCAAATCTTCCCCGAGTTCCTATGCTCCAGCTGTACTAGCTTTCTTTTTGTTTCTCAGATTTTTCAAGTTCATGACCACCTTTGTACTTGCTGTTCTCTTTGCCTGGAATGCTTTTCCAGCAATTATCATAAGGCTGGCTCCTTCTTGTCCTTCAGATCTCAGCTGAAATGCCGCATCCTCAGTGAGGCTGTGGACCACCATCTAAAGGAGGCATTAGTGGGGCTGGCCCCGTGGCCAAGTGGTTAAGTCTGCGTGCTCCACTTTGGCAGTCCAGGGTTTCGGCGGTTTGGATCCTGGGAGCAGACATGGCACCGCTTGTCAGGCCATGCTGAGGCGGCATCCCACATAGCACAACCAGAGGCACTCACAACTAGAATATACAACTATGTTCTGGGGGGCTTATAGGGAGAAGAAGAAAAGAAGATTGACAACAGATGTCGGCTCAGGTGCCAATCTTTAAAAAAAACAAGAAAGGGAGCATTAGTGATCCTATCATTCCACTTTGTTTTAATCCTCAGCATGGCACTTAACTCTGTGTTTAGTTTATAATGTCTGTCTTCCCTTCCCCTCCCCACTAGAGAGCTAGCTCTGTGCAGTCTCTTCTGTCCATTCACTGCTCCCTATCCCACCACTGCCTATAACTAGGACATCCTACAAATTAAGTAAATTTCTTGCTACATGAGAGAGGAGCAAATGGCTTTTGGGCTTCATAATTTAGGCTACGAGGGGCCGGTGATGTGTTGAAAGGAGTATAATTCTCCCTCTCCTTCAAAACCCCAGTCTCATCTCCTATGACAGAGGATACCCACGGAACTCCAGTCCTTTCATTCTACGGCACAGTCTTCTTTCTCTCCCAATACCTCTCACCTAGACAATTTTGCTTGCCTTCTAATGGTAGTCTCTGCCCTCATTCTTTTCCTGATCTAATCCATTCTACACACCGCCATCCATCCACTTAAAATTCTGCTGTCACCATATTGCTTTCCTGCCCCAAATCTTTATGGGTTTTCCATAGTTTACAGAATAAAGTTCAAAATCCTTGTCCTGAGCCAAAGAACCTTTTGCAATGACTGCAAAAGCCACCTCTAGATATAGAAAGATCTCCTACGTGTCTCTGGTCTAGCAGCTGGAACCCTCTGAAATGAGTTATTCTCCCTTTCCTTTGTAGCTTGAGTGATTTCTTAAAAGGCATAGCTGAAAGTTCAGTGCCAAACGTGCCCAGAGTAGACTCTGCTGCAACATGCCAGAACACCTGAGCAAGGCTCCGGAGTAAGTATGACCACAGGTCCCTGAGCTGAAGCCAAGAGTACTTGGAGATGCTTTAAGAGTTCCACACACACAAGGTTCTTCCAAAATCAATCTGGATTATTTACCAAGGTCCAGTGATGACTTCCTTTGGAAAGGCTTCGGTGGATGTGATGAGGGGTCCAGTATGTTACCTCTTCTCCTTCCATTCTTTTGATTCAAATCAGTCTGGACCAGTGGATCTCAATCCCAACTGCACATTAGAATCGGATTGGGAAATTTTTTGAAAATTCCAGTGCCCAAGCGTTGCCACATTCAAATTGAGTCAGAGTCTCTGGGGCGGGACCCAAGTATCAGGGTTGTACAACGACCCTAAATCTGTGACCCACTGATCAAGAAATGAAACAGAATAGACTTGCAGGAAGGAAGACTCCAGGAATCCTGACCCTTTCTAAAACATCACCACCAAAGTTTAAAGAACTATGAGTGTGGGGTGGAGGTGGCAGAGAGAGGTAATGGGGATAGGAGGAGGACTAAGATCATTAGAATAACAGCTAATGTTTGAGAATTAATATATGCCAGGCAGCTCTGCTCAAAGTGCACTAACTTATATAACTCCACTGCAGTCCTCTGAGAAAACATTACTGTTATCCCCATTTTACAGATGAAGCATCTGAGCCACAGAGAGAAGGTGAAGTAATTGCCCAAGGTCAACAAGGTGAATCTTGGGTCTGAATCCAGAAAATCTGACTCCAGAGTCCAGTCTTCTCTACCACGAGTGGCAGCAGTATCAGCAGCAGCAAGTACTGACATAGGCCTTATTGAGTACAAGGTGCTGTTCTAAGCATTTTACACATATTATCTCATTTAATTTTTACAACAATTATGTGAGGTGGGCAATATTATTACATCATATCCCGTTTACAGATGAGGAGACCGAACACAAGCTGGTTAAGTGCCTCCACCAAGATCACGAGCACGCTCCAGGAAAGGGAAATCGGAACATCCATGCGTCTGCCATTCTCCTCCTGGAGATAAGGCATGTGCACTCACGAAGGTGGTGGGGAGCCCCCAGCAGACAGCTGACTGGTAGTATGTGCAGAGTCGAGAGAGGTGGAGTCCCCTCATCCCCTCACAGAGGCGTTTCTATAATAGGGGATTCTGAACTTGACCTTCTCTCCACAAGGAGCTGGGCTGCACATACTTTACCGTAAAGGATTCCAGGCCCTTGTGAGGTCCCTCTTGTTGTTTCCTGGTCCATCCACGTCCTGGATGGAGAGTCCACTTATGCCTTTAGAGCAGACTGTTCATAATGCTCATCAGAGCCCCTTGACCCTAAGAAACACACCATGCTCTAGTCCAGAACTTCTTCCTCCCTTCCCCCTCCATGAATATGTATCATATGAAACTTCTACTATAAAAATTGTCTAAATGCATAAAGAGAGCTTAATTTGAAAACACCCATCCTGTGTCCACCAGAAACCTACTTTCTGTCCATCTGTTAAATGCACCCACTTTGAATTTTGAACTGGTGCTGAGTGAACGTGCTATTTTTCCCAGGTGTCACAATGGTCCCATTATGACAATGGCTTTTAGAGGAAAGACAGGCCTTAATGATGAGAATTTCGGGTATCTTGGCCAAGTTGAAAAGTTGGTATTCAATTGCATAGGCAAGAGGAAGCCTTTGCAGGTTTTCGAGCAGAAGAGTGACATGGGACCTACTTTTGAAAATCAATCTGGCAGTGATATGTAGAATGAATTAGAGCAGGGAACAGAACAGTTGGTGGGAACATGGTGTTGTGAAGCCAAGGGCTTGGGAATGTTGGCACAGAACATGTGGATTCATCAGCACAAACCATTCTTGCTGCTAAAAGCCGGTCAAAGAGCACAGCTAACCGATGATGGATTTGTACTAGGAGGACAGCACTTAAAATATGTGTGCACCCTGAGCTGCTTTTATCTTCAGATACCATATTAAGAAGACGCTTCCATACATCTGTCATTACTGAGTTAGTGGCCTCTCTGGTGCATTAAACCTTCTATTTTCAGATTTGAATGTCCTAAGCAAGTAATTCCATTTCAAAGGGATGAGGATGCTATTTCATCTCTCTTTATGTTATGCAGGGCTGGATCCAGGCAGAACTTTCTTCTTTTACCACCTCCCCTATGTGTTGGCTCCTCCTTCTCCTTAGCCACTTTATCCGTCTCTGACCTCAGTCCAGGACACTCCATAGAGCAGGAGAACCCACGTTTGTCTCTCTGCCCGTCATCCTCCATCATGCCTGCCATCTTCCCCAGGTCAACTTAAGCCTTCACTAGGGTCGCATTGGGATCTCTTTGAGCTTCAGCTCTAACACAGTGACAGACAAGTTCAGGGGCAAATAAGTAGGAATCTCGTCCCTGTGAGAGGGGCTTTTCTGACCCCTTGGCCAAGTCTTGCCATGATCTACAAGTTCCATGACCTCTGCTGCCTGAACATCGTGTTAATCACCCTCGGGACAAAAGAAAGACCCAGGCTCAGGTACTTGTGAACCTGGGTCCTGTGTTTCTGCATATTCTTTCCATCTCCTCAGCCAAACAAGAGTAGGAAGGTCTTAGTCAAACCCTGCCTACCTGTGGCTACCATGCATTGGTGTAAAAAGCAGGATATGTTACAGTCGATAGTTTGGGAAACCAGATTTTTTAATGACTCAGAAAAAAATTGCAAACCCACCATTCAGACTGCATCCTTCCTTCCATTGCCACCCCAGGAGCAGCAAGCTGGCTTTCAAAATTTTCCCTCTGTTAGCCACTAACCTCAAGCAGTGCTCTGAAAGTCATGTCTTCCTTCCTCCCCTCTCTGCCTGTCATTCTCTCTAACTCTTCTTCTGTTTTTCCTTGCTGTATATAGCCCTACTTCTCTTCCTTTCTTTAACTTCTGGCCTACTCTTCACCTCCAAACAAAACAAAACATTCTACACCTTTTAGAGTATTCCCTATCTCAGCATAGGGCAACGTCCTTTACTCAGGAATCCAAGGCAAAGCCGCGGAGGAGGTTATTCTGGACGCGTGCTTCTCACACTTGAGCTCCTGCAGCAGACTGACCTGTAGGGCTTGTTACCATGCAAATGGACACGCTCCAGCCTCAGTGCTTGTGATACAGTAACTGATTTGGAAGGTCTGAGAGGGCCCCAAATGTGCATTTCTTCTTTTTTTAGTCTTGTTTTATTAAAGTAACACTGGTTTATAACAGACTATAAATTTCAGGCGTACATCATTATATTTTAATTTCTGTGTAGACTACATCATGTCCACCACCCGAAGACTAATTACCATCTGTCATTGTACACATGTGCCCCATCACCCCTTTCTCCCTTCCTTTTCCCCTCTGGTAATCACCAATTTAATCTCTGTATCTATATGTTTGTTTCTTTGTTGTGGTTGTTGTTTTTACCTTCCACTTATAAGTGAAATCATACAGTATTTGACTTTCTCCGTCTGACTTATTTCACTTAGCATAATACTCTCAATGTCTGTCCATGTTGTTGCAAATGGCAAGATTTCACCTTTTTATGGCTCAGTAGTATTCCACTGTGTATCTATACCACATCTTTATGCATTCATCCACTGATGGGCACTTAGGTGTTTTTCCAAGTCTTGGCTCTTGTGAATAATGCTGCAATGAACACAGGAGTGCAAATGTCTTTTTGACTTAATATTTTCATGTTCTTTGGATAAATACCCAGCAGTGGAATAGCTGGATTCTATTGCACTTCTATTCTTAATTTTTTGAGGACTCTTCATACTGTTTTCCATACTGGCTGCACCAGTTTGTACCCTACCAACAGTATATGAGGGTTCCCTTTCCTCCACATCCTCTGCAACACTTATTATTTCTTGTCTTGTTATTTATAGCCATTCTGACAAGTGTGAGGTGATATCTTATCGTAGTTTTGATTTGTATTTCCTTAACAATTGGTGATGTTGAACATCTTTTTATGTGCCTATTGGCCAGCTGTATATCTTCTTTCGAAAAATGTCTGTTCAGATCTTTACCCATTTTTTAATTGGGTTGTTTGTTTTTTGGTGATGAATTGTATGAGTTCTTTATATATTTTGGATATCAACCCCTTATCAGATATATGATTGCAACTGTCTTCTCCCAGTTGTTGGGTTGTCTTTTTATTTGTTGATTGCTTCCTTGGCTATGCAGAAGCTTTTTAGGTTGACGTAGTTCCATTTGTTTATTTTTCTCTTGTTTCCCTTGCCTAATGAGACATGATATTCAAAAAGATAGTGCTAACACCGATGTCGAAGAGCATACCGCCTATGTTTTCTTCTGGAAGTTTTATGGTTTCTGGTCTTACATTCAAGTCTTTAATCCATTTTGAGTTAACTTTTGTGTGTGGTGTAAGATAATGGTCTACTTTTAACCTTTTGCATGTGGCTGTCCAGTTTTCCCAACACCATTTATTGAAGAGATTTTCCTTTCTCCATTGTATGCTCTTGGCTCCCTTGTCAAAAATTAGCTGTCCACGATGTACAGCTGAAAGTTGTATAATGTTACTGCAATGAAAAAGAAAAAGCTGTCCATAGATGTGTGGGTTTATTTCTGAGCTCTCAATTCTGTTCCATTGATCTGTGTATCTATTTTTGTGCCAGTACCATGCTGTTTTGATTACTATAAGTTTTTAGTATATTTTGAAATCAGGAAGTGTGATACCTCCAGCTTTGTTCTTTCTTCTCAGGATTCCTTTGCCAATTCAGGGTCTTTTGTTGTTCTGTATAAATTTTAGATTCTTTGTTCTATTTCCATGAAAAATGTCATTGGAATTTTGATGGAGATTGCATCAAATCTGTAGATTGCTGTAGGAAGAATGGACATTTTAACTGTGTTAATTCTTCCAATCCACGGGATATCTTCCCATTTCTTTGTGTCTTCTCCAATTTCTTTCAACAATGTTCTGTAGTTTTCAGTTTGCATTTATAACAAGTTGCTACGTGATGCTGATGCTGCTGGTCCGCCTATCACATTTTGAGAACCTCTGTTCCAGATACCTCCTCTTTCCCCTTTTCCACTTTCTTCCCACCCAACGAATAACTGATCAGATTCCATTGATTTTTTTTCTCATATTAGTCTGTCTCTTCCCTGCCACCACTGTTCTAGTTCAAGCTTTTGCCATTTTTTCTTGAACTATTACAATCATCGGCAAAGTGCCAGCTGGCTCCTCTACCTCCAGTTTTGCCCCTTCAATATCTACTGCTAGTGAAAGGATTATCTAAAACATGGTTTATACCCCCTCTGTCCGCTGATTAAAACCTTCAGTGGCTTCCACACTACCGATGAACAACGTTTGGCTTCTTCAGCACGACATGCAATGCCCCATGTGACCTGGCCCTGTCTACCTCTCCATTCCCATTTTCTATCACTCCTCATAGTAATGAAGTGCTAGGAATTCCCAGCATATTCCCTGAAGGTTCCTGTTCTCTTGGATGCTGTCGCTTTTTCTGGACCACTATTCCTATCTATACATCTTGGCTATCCGCTGAGGCTTCAGTTGTTCAGGGACCCTTCTTTAAAACCCCCATAGTGAGCTCAGTGACCCCATGAGGTTCTCCCAGGGTTCCCTAGACATCTGTACACTGTTTCTGAGGACATTATATTGAAATATTCTGTTCGCTTGTCTTCTTGTGGCAGGAAATTTGTAGAGTTTTACTCTAGCACCTACATCAATGAATACTGCATTTCCTCCCCAAATCCCTTCTCTCCTCCTCCTCCTTCTAATGGGCCCTGTCCTGCTCCTCCCCCATACCCACTTCCCCTTGATCTGCACAGAAGAGATCAAAGATCTTAGAAGGGCCAGACATGGCTGAGCTCAGCCCAGTGGCCTCTCTCAGTCACCCTGTGAAGCCGAGTTATATTTTCTCACAAATCCTCAGTAAAACAACAGCTATACTTTGCAGAAAATCAGCCTTTCTCTTCAAAGCGGTTGGGGAGCTTTGCAGCTCTGGTTCTGATATCCTGAGTGGAACCCTATGAGGTAAGAAGAGGCCAAAAGGAGACTAATGTGGTCCATTTAAAGGCCAAAGCCCAAATCAAATACATATCTTTTGCTGCATTCATGAGTCACTGTGGCTGCAGGAATCTTCTGCTCAGCAAAAGTCAGTGTGTCTGGTGTTCCATTTCTAAACTTGAGTAAAGCCAGGCTGGTGTGTGCTGGTTCATGAGCTGCTGACCTTGGAGCAACCAGGTAGAGCTAAGAGGAATCAGGCACAATCACAAATGACAAGATGTTTCCTTTGCTCCTGTCCCCCTGGTGCTTTCTGTCTTAGTTTTCTGAGTAAGAAATTAAATGCTCAAAGGAATATACCCATAACTTCTTAGCCATCTATATCATATTAATAGACAATAATTTTGAGGCTAAATATGTAAATGGGAGAAATTGAAAAGATTGGGTGGAGGCTAATGTAATATCTGGGATTAAATTTTTAAAATAGGCAAGATGAATAAATTTTGGAAATTAATCAAACAACTGATGACTTTTCATTTAATTATTTTATGTACTCAATATACACTGTGCACATTCTCCTATAGGCATATGCAAATGTATAAACCTCGCATTTTAAATAGTAAACTAGGGGACAAGAAGTGCTTGAGGTGTATAAAATATTATTATTTTCCTTATTATTATTACTGCAAACTTGAACACCCTTTATTGGAATCATTATCTGCGCAGACAAATTTGCTGAGCTTGACAATTCTCCACTCTCCTGAATTTCCCTACGTGAGGCAGCAGGGAGAAGGGTAAGAATGCAGACAATGGGTTGGAAAAGAATCTTGTTTATTCTCAGAGCTGCTCTGGCCTGGCTGCTGACTCTTTTGGCCGTTAATTGTCTGAGCCACCTGTCCCACATCTTCCATTTCTGAGAAATAGTCACTCTTCTCTGCACTAGGTTGTCTGGTGTTGGGAAGATACTCAGGGATTCTTGCCAGCAGGAACCGCCTTGATCTATCAGCATCAGACAGAAAGAAGATCCGGGTTGTTTGTTCTAAGAACTTTCTGAGGAATGGCGGTGGTTGCTGAATTTGAAATGTTGATGGAAACGCAAAGCAAGGTTGACATGGGGGCCGGCTTTACCAATAGAGCAAAGCCTGTCTTAGGCACTCTTTCAAGAGAACCATGAGATGGACCCTGGCGAGCCTACGCAACCAACAGGAAGAAGCACAGATGAATGGTTCTTGACCATTGCTCCTTGGCCCCTTTAGAATTAACCTTGGTTTCAGTTTTCTAATGCCAAACCTGCAGTCCTGTTACTCTTTTTGTTTGTGATAGCCTCAGTTTCTAATTCTAGATTTAAAACACGAATGAGAAAATGTCCAACCAAATATTTAGTGCTGCCTGGTTTATGAGCCTTTGATCCAAATAACTAGAGTCTCTATAGAGGTGAATGAGGAGGAGCTTAAACCAGTAGCCCCCGACTCACCTGGCAAGGGTTTCCTAACAATGAGGGATAGGTGTTTTTATTAATGAATGTTGCAAATAAAAACATCTGGGCTGACCTAGTGAAATTTGGCAGATGTAACCATCCCAAATGCAGCAAACAGATATTAAAAAATAATGAATTTAATAAAGGAGTTTTACTCTAATTAGAAATTTTTTTATTAACTTCATTGGTTTTTAATGTGTTTCCTTTTAAAATTAATTCCATTGAGTTGAAAGGCCCGAATTAAGTTTTTCTGTGTATTGGGGCAGATCACCTCACCAAATCCTGGGCACACATGTCAGGCTGCATTTGGGCAGGCCTTCCTGCTTGGGTGTAAAATGCACATGAACTGATGTCACTGTGTTCATGAGAGGAAGGAGCTGAGGAGGCCAAGAACACCTACTTGGAATAACAGTGACCTCAAAACATCTGAGGCTGCATAGAACACAGTAGACCATTCAAGGAACAACCCTTGACTTTTTACTGTTTACCATTCACCAGAATCCCTTTTCCCTCCTTTCTGATTGCTAAGATAGGGTATAGTTCAACAATGATCATAGTAACTACAGTTTAAGAGGCACTTATTATTGTGCTACTCGTTTTATATGTGAATGTCATCAAAGCCATATAATAATCTTATTAGGTATATACTATTTTAGCCCCATTTTATATATAATAAAACTGAGACACAGAGAAGTTGAGTAACTTGCCCAAGATCACACAGCTAATAAGTGAAGGAAGAAAGACTTGAATCCAGGCAGTTTGACCAAAAAGAAATGAAAAAAATGCCCCACTTCTCTTAGCCCTATGCATTTATCTCCATTGGCTGATGGGAAAATGGAGAAATTTGGATCCTCCAGGTAGGACTAAATGCTGGAGTGCTCATGTTTACAGACTCTGGGGGCCATAAGTAATCTGTCTGCCATTCCATGCTTGGAAAACATAGGAAATATTTCTATGTGTGTGTGGCAGCCAGCCTCCAAGATGACCCCCAAAGATCCCCACCAACCGGTATTCACACTCTTGTGTTGTCTCTCCCACCTTGTGCCAGAGTTGGTCTGTGTGACCAACAGCAAATGGCAGAAGTTTCAGCATGTCGCTTCCTAGATAGGTGGTGAAGAAGTGTGGCTCCTGTCTTGATTGCTGTCTTGTATGCACTCTCTCAGATGACGGGCTCTGGGGGAAGTGAGCTGCCATGTCATGAGGACAGTCAGGAGTTGCCGTCATGGTGAGGAACTGAGATCTGGCAACAACCCCATGAGGGAGCCTGGAAGGAGATCCTCTAGCCCCAGTCAAGTCTTGAAAGGCTTGCAGCCTGCCTCACAATTTGATTAGCTGGTCCCGCCGAGGCAAGCCACTCTCGGATTCCTGACCCTTAGAAACTGTGAGAGATAATAAATATTTCTTGCTTGAAGCTACTAAATTCTGGAATAATTTGTTAGGCAGCAACAGATAACGAGTATCTAAGATGTGAAGGAGAAAACTACATCAGCATGTGTGTGCCAGAGGCTGGCAGATAGGAGCAGCAGATCCCAGGAAAAAAAGGAACGCCGCGCTCTGAGGGAGGAAAGAAGCATTTGCTGGTGGAAGTGTGGCTTCACTATTCAGAAGTTTTATTTGTGTGAGTCTGCAATCAAGACTGAAGGTGGGCTGGGGTGCTTCATGCAAATCAGGACTGATGAGAAAGCGCGAAATACAGCGTGCCGTGTGGGAATGAGGGGCAGACCTCTGAGAGGAAGCGGCGAAGGCTGGTTCTGCAGGTGCCTCTCAGTGTTCGCTCATTTGCAGAATGCTCCGTTCTGAGGCGTGAAACTGTGCGGGCTGCAGGAATGAGCCTAGCTCTGATTAGGGAGGCCTCTCTGTGATATCTGAAGAAGGCACTGCTGACTTGCCAGCCTCTCACAGGCCCACAATTAGAGTTGAAGTTCCAGAACATCAAGGAGCAGCTGAGGGATTTCTGGGCCATAACCAGAGAAATCAGCGCCCCCCAGAGGAACAGGCCCCCTTGTCCACCTCACAGAGAGCTTTGACCTGGGTTCTGAAATGTAGCCCTAATCTCCGGTGGGATGGCTTTGTAGAGCTGCCATAACAAACGTCCCAAACGACGTGGCTTAAAACACCAGAATTCATTCTCTCCCAGTTCTAGAGTCCAGAAGTCCAAAACCAAGACATCAGCGGGGCCACCCTCCCTCTGAAGGCCCTGGGGCAGAATCCTTGCTTGCTTCTTCTAGCTTCTGCTGGTTGCCGACAATCCTTGGCGTCCCTTGCCTTATAGATGCGTCACTCCAAGCTCTGCTGCTGTCTTCCCATGGCCTTCTCCCCTGTGGCTGTGTTTGTGTCCAAATGTCCATATTCTTATAAGGACACCAGTCACACAGTAGTTAGGATCCACCCTGTCTTAACTTGATCACATCTGCAAAGACCCTCTTGCCAAATAAGGTCACATACACAGGTTTTATGTGGACATGAATTTTGGGGGACACTATTCAACCTAGTACAGCAAGTATGATCCAGTTCTCAAATGTGTCTCCTCCTTGCCATCGATTCTGGGCAGCTCTGGTCCTCCAGCGTGGCAGTCCTGGCCAACCTCCTCCACAGACTCAGCTTCCAATCTTTTGACCTCTCCTTACCTCCTCTCCCACACTCTCTCTGCCCTATCTCTTCTACCCAGGCAGAGGGGCAGAGTGGCCAGTTGACATAGCTCTGGTCTAGATGAGGAGACAAAGGATCTTGCTTTGGGCTCTGTTGTCATGGTGTGATGTTAACTTCCTGAGTTATCTTTTTTCCATCTATAAGATGGCCAGGTGTCAGGCATCTACGTCTCTCGTGAGTAATTGGTGTGTTGGACACACACAATCTCTTGAACCCTGTTACCTCAGGTGTTATTGAAGACGCTGACCATGTCCTCATTCAGCATTTGCCTCTTCTTTCCTTTCAACAGATTAATATTAACATTGATATCTTAGCCTTCCAGATGCCTCTATCTTAGACCTTCCAGATGCCTCTATCTTAGACCTTCCAGTGTCTCCTCCTCCTTGGACAGATCTTGGCAAGGACACACTGGGTTCCTGGCAGAACCATGACCGCATCATCAGCACAGCCTCTGGTACCGCATGCCTCACCACACAGAAAGGCCAGGCCCTGCAGGTTGAGGGAGGACGCAACCAGGAACTGTCTCCCCGTTCTTCTAAATCTTGGCTTGTTAGCCTCTCCTTGCCTTTCTGAAAGGCACTGAGCTACTGGCTCCCTCTGCCTCTTTTAGCATTCCCTGCTGTGTTCAGCACCCCACTCCCACCCTCCCCACAAGGCGTTCTGTGTCTAAGCAGAGCGCTGCTGAAGCTGTGTGGGCTTGAAGAAAGCTCATTACAGCCCAGCCACTGAAGGGGAGCTTGTGGGGGGCTGCTCGGCCCAGTCCCGCTTGTGTAGGCTGCCTATGGCTACACTGCTGAGAATTCCTTTGCCTGCAGGCTTCTCTCAGCGTGCTTCCCTCCAGAAGCAGCAGCTGACATGGGGCTGCGTTATGGTGGGGACTGAACCTGAGCTATGAATTCCAGCCTGGAAGCCTCAGGGAGGAGGGAGGGCTGCCTGTTCCCTTGGGAGGCCACGCACCATTGGATTTGCAGTCTTATTTTTGGTATCTGGTAATTCCAGGTAAAACTTGGGTGGGAAGACAGTATACAAGCTAAAGGTTTGATTTCCCCCACCTCCTTGCTACTCATGCTTCTGAAACCCCAGTACCATCCATCGTCTAGACCCTGCAAGGAGAATCCCATCTCTTACTTTGATGAAATAGGGGCTCCAGAAAGGGAGAGATTAAATGCCAAGCTCCTTCTATTAATTTGAGAAGTACTTTTAGACCCAATTTCAGAGTGTGCCCCAAACTCCACCTAAAGAACTGGGATCTTCTCATAGGACCAGGGACAATTCCTGTTCTGGGTCCAGAAGAGGATCTGGGAAGCCAGCATTCTGCACTGCACATGGTCCTCATGGAAGTAGCTCCTCCACCCAGCACAGGCCTGAGGGCTGAGGCCAGGTTGCAGGAGGCACATGGCAAGGCGGTAAGGAACAGGCCTGGATTGACTTAGTGCCCAACTTCGCAGCCTTCAAGTCAGTCCAAGCTGGAAATGTCAGGCATTTCTGTAGCAACACAAGAAGAGGATTTTATTCCCCTTGTCAAAAAAGAGGAAACATCTGAGAGGAAAAAGAGAATGATGATTTTGTGGAAACCAAGTTGTTTGGCTGAGGAGGAAGTGGAGCTCAGCAGGAGGCAACCAAGATGCAAAAATTCCTCTTCAGTCCCATTATGCAACTTCTGGAGACTGTCACTTACTGAGCAAGCTGTAGGTCTCACCACCAGGGCCTGCAAATGCCTGGAAATGATGGTGAGGCGGCCAAGAAAGACACTGGCAGCTAACCACAGCTCTGGGGTGCAGGGTGAGGTGGGTTCTGACGGGGAGGTGGACAAAGACTTATCCAGTTCATGTGGCGGGCTGACCAGAGACTTGGAACCTTCATAGCACAAGGAATAGGAAGTGGGAGCGTCCAGACCTGCCCTTCAGGGCTCAGGGCTCATGGAGAAGACTCACTGACGACCTGTCTGGACTAGGAGGCTGCCTGGGGGAGCCAAGGGGTTGGCATTCTGCTAGGTACAAACTTGGTTGACTCACCTGCCAGTGTGACCTGCTGATTTAGACGTCACTCACTCCTCTCAGCTTTGCTTTCCTCCACAGTCCTTACTGTGGGCTCTGCATATAGGGCATAGTATATATTTCACTTGCTTGTTTGTCATCTGCCTCCCCCTGCTGCCTTGGAAACTCCACAAGAGCAGGCGTTTTGGTTCATTTTGTACCAGCACCTGGCACATAGTGAATACTCAATAAATATGTTTGGAATGTATGATTAAATGAATGAATAAAAGATGCCTATAAACGTAAGACACTAGAAGTCATCTGTTTGAGCAAAACAAAGTATTGTATACTTTTTTATTGCTTTCCTAACTCACTAGTCTCTGATGACAAGGGTGAGACCTGTTTAAAAACAGAAAAAGGCCAGAAATCTAGATTGTAGGTGGATTGTAATCCAGATTGTTTTCCAGTGCTCAAAGCAAATAACTAAATTAAGCTTTTACCCGGAAACTTGAAGAGTTATCTTGCTTCACAGAGCGCTACTTCTGGAACACAAGGAATCTGAGATCGCTGTCTCTGCTTCTGAGGATTCATAGCTGGGAAATTTTCTTTCTATGTTAAACAAGATGGATAAGCTTGATCATCAGCATCACTAGAATTCAAAGATCCATAGCCGATTGGTTCTTAGACACATTCTTTTTTTCGTATTTTATAATATCTGAGACCAGGTTGCATCTTAGCAACATGGTGTCTTATAAACTCAGGGCAGTAGACGGTTAGCAGTATGCACTCTGGTTGCTTATTTGTTGCTCTTTGTGCACAAAGAACGCAGTGTGATTTGGCTTTCCAGCAAGAGTTATTGTATATATACAGAAAGGTATAGAAACAGAGCAATGTGGCGTAAATTTGAAAATACTGAAGCAAATGTTTGATGTTAGAAGAATGACCCCAATTCTTTCGTTTCTTGCAAAGCAACACCAAGTGCTTTGTAAGACATAAGGAAGGAAGTTGCCCAATAGTAGATGAAGCCATGTTATGTTGGTTCATCGATGTATGCACAAAAATCGACACACACCAGACAGGAAAGCACTATTTTCAAAATTTGCAGAAGGGTTTCAACAGCTTAGAAGAAAATCCCAGAAGAAAATCTTTTTTTAAGAAATTCTGCATCCTAATGATCTTGATGGTGCAGAAGCTGATCTTGTGTGGAAAAACACAGATGTTGAAAACAATTGTAAAAAGTCACATTCTCAATGTGTAGCATTGTTAGGAATTCCCTGACCAAATTATTTGGCTTACACTTTCTTTTCAATGTATGCATGCACCTCACTACTAAGAAAAATTCTAATTATGTTTAAATAAGCTAAAAGAGCTCTTTTGAAAAATATTAAATAAAAGTTCAGTGTGGGGTTTAGCCCATTGGCATTGTTAAGTTTGCACGCTCTGCTTCAGCGGCCGAGGGTCCACAGGTTCAGATCCCCAGCATGGATCTAGCACTGCTCATCAAGTCACATTATGGTGGCATCCCACATAAAGCAGGGGAAGACTGGCACAGATGTTAGCTTAGCGACGATCTTCCTCAAGCAAAAAGAAGATTGGCAACAGATGTTAGCTCAGCTTCCTCACAAAATAAATAAATAAATAAATAAATAAATAAATAAAAAGAAAAAAATTCAGTATGATAATGCATTGCGTCATAACTTAATTGGCAGCATTTTTTTTCTGGTACATAAAATCATCGTATGTCTTAAAATTTATGGCATGATAGATTTGAGGTAATATGGTATATCATATTTTGGACTCACTCTTATTTTGTTTGACTTAATTATTCAATAAAATTTTTAAATTCTTAAACAGTATCGACAATCATTTTTTGTGTGTATATTTAAATTTTACAAAGCCAATTAATAGCCTGGGGAAATTGCCATAGAGCGGTGGTCAATTGCTCCAGTACTAATGTGGGGGATTTCTGTGGTGACTTGTGATGAAATTGGCTTTATATGTGGATTCATGATGAAATCCTAGGAGTGTAACTCTTGAGTGAATAAAAAATAATATTGTAATGGAAAGAAAAAAGTTCTAGCCATGAGAGAGTTTTACCGCATTTCAAACGTCAAAGGAATGGCCTCCAGTATAAATGTTGTCTACAGCATGTAAGCACTGACTTCTTAGCTACTTAGCAGAACCTACCAAACTTCACTCTCAGAAAACCAGCATTTCATTACAAGAAGGCAAGCTTGGTGTCAGCTGGGATCATTCTACTCGATTCCTCACTGTGCACTTTCCCTGGCACAGTGCCTGGCAGTCAATAAATATTTTTGAATGAGTGAATAAAAATCAGCCCTGCGCAGGCTGCAGGGGATTAGCAGCCATCCTCAGTTCTTCGAGACACAGTGCGGGATAGTGGTAAGAGCATAGATTTTGGAAGTAGATGGATTTGCCTCTGGCCACTTGTTAATAGTCATAGAGCACACTCACTGGGTAGTTGGGGAAATTAATTGACGTAATGCCTGCCGAGCCTTTAGGACGAGTGAGGGATGTGCAGAATATGCTAACATATGACAATTATCCTTATGATTCTGATGGAATGTGACAAGTATTCTTCTAGAAATACAATCTAAATGAAATGGACTTCTTATAGTCGATTAATCCCAGACCCCACCCACCAGAGAGGATGCAATTCTTTGGACATTGTTAGGGCTCAGGGACCAGATAGAGTGAGCTCGCAGGGTGCAAAGACAAGGCAACTAAAATAAGACAATCGCACACCCAGTGACATAATTAGAGGTATAGACAATACTTTAGACTTGCACTGTCCAATATGGAAGCCACTAGCAAAAGGTGGCTATTGAAATTAAAGTTTTAGTTACCTAAAACTAAATAAAATTTAAAATTCAGTTCCTCAGCCATACTAGCCAAGTGCTAGTGAGCACACATGGCTAGTGGTCGTTGTATTACTGCAGTTATGGAACATTCCATTATTGCAGAATTTTCTATTGGGCAGCATTACTTTAGACTATGGTCCCTAAAAAATTTTCTTGCCTGTGGAAATTGTTACAGATCATCTGTAAAAATGCTTGTCGAATTTCTTGGTTTCTACCATCTTTTGGGAAGTAGTTCTGGCCTCTACGTAATATTATTTGTCAGTAGGAGGCAGTATGATGAGGTAGAAAGGGCACTATTTGGGGGCAGAAGATCTGAGTTTTAGCTTTGGCTCTGACTTGAAGAACAGCCAGGCAACTTACTTGAGCAAATCACTTTACTTCCTCCTTCCTCAGTTTCCTCATCTTCGGATGAATGAGTTGAGCTGGATATTCAAGTCACTGACAGCTCTTATGCTTGAGGATTCCGGTAAACAACTATTGGCTCCACACCATCTGCCATTTTGCAGCTCTGCACAGCTCCAGTGTTGTAAAGGAAAGCAGCCATGGTAGATGGTAGACAGCATTGTTATGGACCGAATGTTTGTGTTCCCCCAAATTCATATGTTGAGATCCTAACCTTCAATGTGGTAGTATTAGGAGGTGGTACCTTTAGGAGGTGATTAGGTCATGACGGTTGAGTCCTACTGAATGAGATTAGTACCCTTATGACCCAGAGGGCTCTCTCAACCCCTTCCACCATATGGGGACATATTGACAAGGTAGCAGTCTATGAACCAGGAAACGGGCTCTCACCAGACACCAAATCTGCCAGTGCCTAGATCTTGGGCTTCTTAGCCTTCAGAACTGTGAGAAATAAATGTTTGTTGTTTAAGCCATCCAGGCTATGGTAGTCGGTTATAGCAACCTGAATGGACTGAGACAACTCTGAACAACAAACTGTGACTTTGTTCTGTCGTGATATACTCTAGCAAGCTCAAAAATCTCTACCATCAACCTTTCCCCTGGGGGGGCCCAGGTATTTTGCACATATCTTTCTTGGTACTTATTTCACTGCACGGTCATTGTCACTCTCTGTAGACTACGAGTTCCTTTAAGGTGGGCTCCTGGGTTTTTCATCATTATTTCTCAAGCACCTAATGTAGAGGGAGAGCTTGAAATGTTAGTGGATGTCTGAATAAAGATGGATCAATTTCTGACCTTCTTTTGTGTCCTCATGATCAAAGTTCCCTGTAATGGGTAACAGAGGTTGAGCCACTTGCCTAAGGAAGATCTGGAATCCAGAACCAGGTCAAGTTAACTTCAAAGCCCATCTTTTTTTCATTCTACCACATTGCTTTGTCAAAGGTCCTGTGCTTTTGTGATTTTAGTTTCCATTTCCCTCCTGGTTGTTGATTCGAAAGACTTTAGCCCTGGTGCTTTGCCTGGTCTTTCGGTCTCTCTGAATTCATTAGACTCAGGCTGTCATATTCTACATTCATATCCCCAGTGTCTTTTAAGCCCTAAGTCCAGCCTGATCCCCAACATAATCACTGAGGCAAAACCATTTAAAATATCAGTGATTTTAGTAAGAATATGACGGTTATTCACATGTGTCAGTGTATCTTCATTTCTCCTTCTTCCTGCCACTTCCAAAGGTTTTGGCCAAAAAGGGGTCAAAATTTTTAAAGTGCTCAGAGATGACTCAATATGTTCTTTCAACATCTCTTAATAGTCCTTTGACAAAAGAAATGTACTCCTTTTTCCCCCTGAGAAAGAAGAGAATGAACAGCTCTAAGAAGTGAAAAGTATAGGGTCATAGACCACAGGAGAAGGGATCTGACCGACTGTCATCTCATTCTCTGTGACGTCCCCATTTCTAGGCATTTGAGCCTGTGTAACGTGTCTGCTTCTGCCACACCTGATATCTGGTATGTCCTAACACTCCAGTGCCCACACATCTGTCCCAGTGTGTGTTGATGGGGGGCCAAAAAAATCTACCTCTTTCCCAAATTCAGGAGGAAGAGGATCTGCCTACTTTAGGAAGAAGATTTCTTAGGAGAACAAAATTGTAATCAGAAAATTGTTCTTTGTAAATTAATATAAATTTGTTAATCTCTATAGTTGTATGGTCCTTTTCTGTTTCAGCTACTATCTAAAAACACATGAGCTGGGCTGGCATAGCCTGTGGGATCCTCGGTTTCGTTGGGTTTGTTTAGGCCAGATGGTTAAAGATAATCAAACTCAAGGCAGATTCCGATTGGCACAGCTCCAGACCAGGTGAGCGCCTCCTGTTTCTCTGCCTGTCTGCACCATCTCAAGAATGTTCTTCATTTTCACTCCACAGATGCCTGTTCCTCTGAGATCTTGAGCTGGTGCCTCATCTTCTAGCTGGGGAAGGCCCTTCCCAATTCAACCCCCGACCACAACGATTCCATCCCAATGGCGCCCAAGTTACAAATGTCTCTAGACTGCCTTTTGATGTGTATCTCTCTGCCCGGTGCCATTAGACTGAAGAATTCCCCTAGCTGATTATTCATGCTATTCTCCTACTATAACACCAATTATTCTAAGCTAGCCTCTTCTACTTAGTCTCTTCTTCCCCTTTTTCCCTTTCTTTTCTCCCCAACAGGTGACTTCCAAGGTTTCAATAGCCAGTGCTGTTTTGCCTTGAGAAACTTTCTTGAATAGAGCAGGTCTCTTTGAACCCAGGAATTACCAATTCTTTTTTCAAAGATTCTTTCTGGTTCTTTAAATATGTTTATCATTTATTGCCTTAGGGTTTCCTCTAGTTTTTAGCTTATTTACAGGGTAAAGAAACCCAACCTACTATACTTCTAAAGTCTAATCAGGCCTTCCTGGCAATCAAGCTCCTTGATGCCTCACCCAGCAGTAGTCTTGCAGAATCTCCCACAGAGAAAGAGGCTCTCCAGGAAAATGCATGTCTGCCCTACAGGTGGCATTGCTCATCACTTACTGAACTGTGATCATTTGAAATTTAAAACAGATCTCTATGGTCCTCCCCTGAAGATTAATATTTAGTTCATGAATTATTTATTGAGCAACTACACAGCTTGGTATTGTATGGAATTGCAAAAATAAACAATACTGTTATCTACCCTAACATGGCTTGTAGTCTAACAGGAGAGTTGAGATGTGTACACAAATAATGGTGTTATGCAGTAGAAAGTAATAAGTATTACAGATGAGATACAATTTGCTAAGGGATCCCAGGAGAAAGATAGTACTTACCCACTGGTGGGAGTCAGCAAATTCTTGCCATTTGAACCTGTACCTAAAGGATGGCAGAATTTCAAGATGACACAATCAGGACAAAGGCACCCCAGACAAAGGTTAACATCCCAAATCAAGACATGAATGTTTGAAGGTAACAGTGAGTCTTCTCATTGGGCTGGAACATGGGTATGGTGAGAGAGTTGGAAGAGGAGGTCGAGGACAGAGCTCACCGTTTCTTGAAAGCCAGAAATTTGGATTTATATTTATGGATAATGGTGAATTGCTGATGGCTTCTGATTAAGGAATAATCTGGCCTGTGATTGAAGATTGCCCTGGCAAGAACGTACAAAGAGAACTGGAGGAGGAAGAGACTGGATGCATCAAGTTAAGCTAAATAACAAAACAAACAAAACTCAAATCTCAGTGGCTTTCAAAAGAGTAGTTTATTTCTCATCCCTATACATGTCCAGACCACAGTGGCAGGGCTCTGCTCCTCCACATCCTCATCAGAGACCCCACTGGCACAGGCTCCACTCTCTGGAATGATACAACTCTCCATCATAGGAGAAGAGAGAGCAGGAGACACTGTTCAATTCTGCTCATCTCTCTGCTCAGATTTCACTGGCCAGGGAAAGGTATGGGCCCACACCTTACTTCAAGGAGGCGTTGCGTGCAGGGAAGCCTGACACTGGCGAACAGTAGTAATGTCTACCACCCTTGGAGAGGGGACGTAAGTCAGGAAACGGACACCACTGTCCAGGATAGAAGTGATGAGAACCTGGACTAGAATGGTGGCAGAGGACACCATGAAAAGAAAAGACAGAATTTCTGAAGCAATAGAGAGAATCAATAGGATCTGGATGCGTACAGCCAAGGAAGAGGAGTCCTGGAAGCTGGTGCTAAGTTTTTTGTTTTTTGAGTGTACAATTCAATGAGGTTTGAGAAATGCATATAATCATGTAACCCCCACCATGATAATGATCTGGAACATTTCCATCACCTCTAAAAGTTTACTTGTGCGTCTTTGGAGTCACTCTGCCACACACACACTTCTGGTCTCTGGCAAAAGTCTGATCTGATTTCTATCACTGTAGTTGTGTCTTTTCTAAAATTTCTTATAAATGGAATCATACAGTACGTAGTCTTTTATGTGCCTATCTTCTTTCACTTAACTTAATGCTTTTGAAATTCATCCAGGTTGGTGTGTGTATCAGTTTGTTCCTGTTTAGTGCTCAGTAATATTTCATTACATAAATATATTATAATTAATTTATCCACACAGACATATGGTTTTTTTCATGTTTTGGCTATTTCTAACATTCCTTATATGTTTTCGTGTGGACATATGTTTTCATTTTTCTTGGGTACATACCTGGGAGTGGAATTCCAGGATCATAAGATAAACGTGTTTTACCTTTATGGGAAATTACATAACTTTTTTTCCAAAGTGGCCTTACCATTTTGCATTCTAATGAGTATTCTAATAATAAATGAGTGTATGAGAGTTCACTCGCTTCACATCCTCGTGGTGTGAAGCTTTTGAGTATGTTGGCTGCAGAGTTCTGGACCAAGAACAGAAATATATGAAGACTGCCCTGCCCTAGGATCTTGTGCATTTCTCAATAGCACCAAGAGAATGGGGACCCTCCCCACTGGAGAAGTGTTTATTTTATGTATTCACCAAAGGCCAATGGATCTTTCCACAATTTCACTTAGGGGCTGAACAATATAATTTGGGAGTACTGAAGGTCATAATCAAAACTAGGTTTACGAAGGGGAAAAGTGAATATCCTTCCCAGAAATAATCATATAGCTTCAGCTCTTGATTATCTTTAATGGAAGGATGTGATAGCTACCACATGAATTTAATATTTTTAAACTTACATTTGCGTTAATAAGTAGTATCTGATATTTTAGAGACTAGATAAGCACACTTATACCCACAATAAGGGTAGTTGTGAGGAGCCAACTCCAGAAGTGCTGAGAAGTTCATCGATATCTTTATTTTGGCTTTACATTTCATGCCAGAGACTACGTTACTCCTACAACTAATGCTTAGTATCAGCCCAGGATAAATGACTTCCCTGTTGTGATGTGTTGGGTTTTTTTAATACCTTTTCTAAATGAAATGTGAAATTTGAGTGGTGTTCGAGTCTCTCTTACTTAGAGTCTGGGCAACAGCAACAGCAACAGTGAAAAGCTGTCAAAGCCTATTGTGTTAATAAGTCATCTAGACAACATTTTCCGTGATACCCGCACCTAACGCCTAGTGAACAGGCAAAAGAAGATGACATTAGGAGATCGATCCTTCTCCTTTTGTTTCCCTGGGATTTCTGAACTAAATCCAAATGTCCAGGCTACACAAAAGTGAATGAAGTCAAAGATGCAGTTTGCTGAGGAAACATCACTGAATATGTCCCTGGTTGCCTCCCATAGAACCCTCTTTGACTCACAGGGCTTCAGTCAGGACCCTCAGTTCCAGGATGGTCCTGTCTAGGGGTGATGCCAGGGAGGAAATGGAGCTGAAGAGACAAACCGTGTTCTCAGAAAAACAGGTGCCACCACTCTCACCACCCACCTTTCCAGACTTAGCAAGTAGGACATTTGCCTCATTGTGTAGGTAAGTGGCCCATATCCTCCTCCCCCAGCGGGTGCCATGAGGCAGCCGCTTAAAAGGCCCTTATTCCAAAAGGAAGCGCTTATGGAAAGTTGCTTAGTTGCACAATTGGCTTGTGTGAGGGCCATGGGCCGTGGGCCTGGCCTTTTCTCTGTCTTCACCTGCACACAGCTGCCAATAAGAATCAGAGACAAACGCTGCCTTTAATTGCCCTTTCTCAGGGGCTGCTTTTTTCTTAGAGACAGACTCTGCTGAGGCGTTTTTGAGCTGAGTCCAGCAGACCCAGAAAATATGGCGAATGAGAGAGCCAGGTTTTCTGGCAGGAAAAAGGAAAGCAGCTTTCATGCTCAGTGAGGGGCCTATCACAAATGAAGTCCAAGAGTATCGTGCCACAGCTGAGAAAACGCCAAGCTGGCGGAACTCGGGGCTAGCTTTCTAGAACATCAATAGAGGAAGAAGTCCTGTCACAGTGCCCTCAGCCTTTGTCATCAGGGCTGACCCAAGCACAGAGATCCTTCAGCCCAGGCTGCAAGGTGGGCAGGGACTCAAGGAAGCTGCAAGGAAGGGACGAGGACACATTAAGGGAGAGAAAGGCTCAGATATTTGTCATCAGTTTATAAATGCACCTGCTATCACCAAGGCAAAGCAGGCGGAACTGTCACTGCTCCCAACCACTTCCCACCTGCCACTTTGTCGCTTCAGAGCCCTCTTTTGGCCTGTCCTTAATGTTCACTTGTACCTTATTGTCACTAACATAGAAATATTGCGGGGTAGGGAGGAGCATTCCAGATGGTGTGTGCAGAGTCCTGCATCACTCTAATAGAGTCTTGGCCGCAGTTCTACTAGCCTCCCAGTCGGCGACAAGAAGGAAATGAACAGAGATGCAGCGCTACGTGACTTTGCAGGTTCCAAGTAGTTTCGTCTCTTTGTGGCAATATTTGCCTGTAAGTACAGGCACTCTTAGTTGCTGATGGGTCTCTCTAGAATTGGTGCAGCCCCTGCTAGACATTTTTTTGGGGCATTGGCTTGGTGCTCCACAAAGCAAGGCGGTTGGCAAATTTGAAAAGTAGGTTAAACCTGTTCCCTCATGTGGCGGTTGTACGTGTATGAGCTGTAGAGGCCTACAGCAGCGTGCAGGTCTCTTTCCTAAAACATCTCCTTCACATCCTAACCCCGTTAGGAAAACTTCTCCTTTTAGGTTCAAAACAATTGAATTCAAACCTATCAGTTACTTGCAACTCCTTATGAATAGCATTAATCCAGTTGTTTGTTTTCCTACTAGCTAAGAGAACAGTAATTTTATTGGGGTTGGTGGGTTTTGCCTGGTAGGACAGGCCTAGGGCCATTGCCCTATTTGGGGATTGGGGATATTCAGAGAGCAGCAAGACAGCACTGGGTACTTGTGTTGAGTGGGAGGGAGGAGAAAAGGAAATTACCGAAGACAGACTTTGCCTGCTTTTGAGGTTCATCTAATTTAAGTTCTAATGTTTATAAAGGATTGTAAGCCCCATGTTTTGTTTATTTTCCAGCCCCTACAGGAATCGTTTGGAGGAAGTGGCTGTTGCCCCCTGAAAATCCTGCCAGAGGCTTTGCATTTCAGGAGTTTTCCCTGCAAACTTCATGTGGGGCACTGTGCTGTATGAGAGCCCTGGTGGCTACAGCAAATAACATGTCAGCAGAGAATTACAACTTTGCAAATACCAATGACTAAATGGCTGCAAGTCTAGCTGAAGTCACTCAGTATATCCCAAGTCTTTTTCTAGAATGCTTTATTTGCTACCATCAAATGACCGTCGAAAGACTTTCCCATGTTGGTCTCATGAAATGCCAGACATATTGAGCTCCTATTTTTTCCCACTTTTCAGATGAAGGGGCAAGAGGTCAAATAACTTGCCTAAGGTCATGCAGCTAGAGGATTGCTGGGTTAGAATTTGAACTTGGGTGGACTAACTACAAAACACACGTTCTTAACTTCTATGCAGCCCTGCCTCCCACCGTGCCAGCTTTGACCTCGTTGGTGCCGAAGCTCATTGTTTGGTAATCTGAAGGTCTGAAATGTCTGCTCCAGTGCTCTCGGAAAACCTTGTTGGAATTATTCTCTGCTTACGTTTCCACAGCCGTAGGCCACAATGCTTTCATTTACCGCAGATTCCTGATCTATTAAGATTGTTTTATCTGGTTTCCTAGAAACCAAATTGTCCACTCACAAACAGGGCCAGAGACGCTCATTCTGGCCTCCACATTTAAACAAACAAGGCACAAGTCAAGGAGTGTACTTTTTTAAAGAAAAACGAGAGGAATCATAAAATCAGTTTAGATAGAGCGCCATCCTTCCAACCCCAACACCTGTCTCCTTGCATGTTAACGATGCTCCTGAGCTGAGGCAAAATTGGAGAATAACTGCGAAAGCATTCTGAAAAGCTAAAACACACATTACAGTAAACGATGGTCTTGTTATTTATATTGCTACTATTATAAATGACTTTTGAATTTGGTAAAATTTTACGATAAGTAATTTCAAAATTTTTTTTGTTTCAAAACTGGCAACTCATGGTATATATAACTCTGCTGACAAGAATATTGAATAACCATAATAAATTTAAGTGGTAATACTGAGTAATAGAGAGTTTTAAATAACTGAGAATTTCTTTCATAATTGGTGACTAGCAGATTAACAGTATTCAGAGTAGAGTTTCCTAAAATTATATGACTTTCTTCCCAATTTCTAACAAATTCATGTATATTTCTAGTTGTGTGTGTGTGTGTGTATATATATGTATACAACTATATATATATATACAACTATGTATATATCAGGTATATACATATACATGATTTGGAGTCACTCTTCTCACACTCTAATATCACTTGATTTTCTACACAGGGTCAGGGCCCCCAGTATTAGCCACAGAGTCAGTGTGGAGGAGAGGTTGAAAGCCAAGCTTTGGTGTCAGGCAGATGTTCTGTTCTGGCTCATCTGCTTACTGTTAGACATTGGTAGGTAACTTAACCTCTCTGAGCCGCAGTTGTTTCATCTGTAATTTAGTGCCTGTCTCAGAAGGTTTTTGTGAGAATTAAATGAGACTAAAGCATGTGAAGCAGTTAGCACAATGCCTGGCCCATGTGTAAGTATCACAGTTTGAGATATTATTACTTTAGGAATATTAAGAAGGAATATTTTCCTTTTGGCTGCACACTTATGGTGGATCCCTTGCTAGCATATTCCATTCAGTGTACCTGGGAAGATAAATTATATTGAAATGGTATGACCTCATATTTCCTTTATAGCCTAACAAGCACATTTCCTCCCAACTTTTTATTTTGGAAAATTCCAAACCTACAAGATAATTGAAAGAATATTACAATGAAGACTCACTTACGTTTGAGAGATTGACCAGTTGTTAACATTTTGCCATGTGTTTGCTTTCTTCATGTCCCCACGTCCCTCTCTGTCCCTCACCAAACCATCTGAAGGTAAATTGCAGATATCATGGTTAAAATTTACCCTCAGATGCATGAACAAGTGTCTCCTAAGAGCACCACGATAATTCTCAAGAAAGTTAACACTGATACAAGAATATTTTCTTATCTTGAGCTCATATTCAACTTTTCAATTCTCCCATGTCTTATGTAGATTTTTCCCTCAGTTGATCCAGAATCCAATCAAAGATCACCCATTGTATTTAGTTGATATGTCTCCATAACCTCTTTTAATCGAGAACAGTCCCTTACCTTTTTTTTTCTTTGTCTTTCATAACATTAACATTTTAAAGAGTTCAGGTCAGTTATTTTATAGATTGTCCCACAATTTAGATTTCTCTGACTGTTTTCTTGTGATTAGATTAAACATTTTTGTCAAGAATACAACATAGGTGATGTTGTGACCTCCTAGTACATCAATTCAGGGAACGTAGAATGTCAGTTTGTCCCATTACTGGCGATGCTGAATATGTTCAGTTGGTTGAGGAGGTGCCTTCCGGATTTCTCCATTGCAGAGTGTCACATGTTTTCATTTGTAATTAATATGTAATCTGTGGGGTGATGCTTTAAAACTGTGTGAATATCCTCTTCCAATAACATTCGCCCAGTGGTTTTATCATCCATGGATGCTATTGTCTAACTTATTTGCTGATTATAAAATGATTGCATATTATTCTTCTATCATTCCTTCTCTATCTATTAGCTGGCATTCTTCTGTTAGAAAAGCCCACCTCTCTTTTTTTATAATAATATTCTGAACACAGGGATTCTTTGTTTTATTAAATATATCATTATAATCCATTGCTATCATTATTCTTTTTGATGCTTGAGTTTTACCAAGAACTACAATCAACCAACCATTACTCCATCGTGCCTGGTTCCTTTTAGTGGTGAGTGTTTTGTCTTAAACGTACTCAAGACTGACGAATACAAATTTATATACGTATATGCCACCTTTAATCCAGCTAAAAGAGGGCATTTTTGAGGTCATTACATTTTGGGGAGTTGGACTTCACACCTTAGATACTTGCTTTGGGCTCTTCTTTTGGTTCTTAACGCTCACTTGTTTTCCCTGCAGTAGACAATGGGCATCAAGCCCATGCCTGATCTTAGAGGACAGTGGGGATAAACGCTCTCCTATTTGGTCCAGTAGTGAAGCTCTTTTCTCCTCTCTCCTTGAGGCTGGCAACACATCTCTCTTTCACTCCTCTCATAGGATCCTCATCACTATTTGTCAATATTATTCTCAGCTAACATTTTTTCTCTGCATGTATAACTGAAAATTTTTATCTTTGGAGGTTATTTGGTTAAAGTTATTCAGTAAGTTTAGATTAAGATCATTGGCTCTTGAGTCTCTAGCGTGTGTTTACGCCGACCATAAAATTTATATGCATTGCTGGACTGCAGCGTCCTGAGTGACCTTGTCCACTTCCAAAAGCTTATGTCTGCTATTTCTCTCATCCATTCTTGGAACTTGTGCGACCTTTTGTTTATAGGAACAAAAGATTAAGTTAAATTTGAGTGTCTTCTAGTCTCATCTATCTATTGCCCAATTCTTACTTTTCTTTGGAGTTTCACCACATGAATTTGTAGACTTGAATCGCTATCAGCGCAGACCCCACAGTCCCACGGAGCACATGGGAGTCTGTCTGAAGATTTAAGGCTGCCCATGTGCTGTTTCGTAAGCCTCTTCTCAGAAATTTGGGGAGAGTTCACTCTGCTTCTGTGAGGTTTTTCTGCTTTCATCTGTCACTGGGCACACAGTCTGATCTCTTCACATCCCTCATTGCACTAATCATTGAGTCTGTTTGGGAGTTTTTGTCTCAGAATAAAGACACACTAGGAAACCCCCAAGCACCTCACCTGACCCAGTGGCCTCCTGAGGCTTGACAACTAAACTTTTCAGGTGGTGTTAATAGAAATGATGTTGTTGTGATCCCTGAATTACAGGTTGAGGACTCTTTCCCTGTGAATCTGGATGCCTTGTCAGGAACACAGTGTGCCCTGGTAAGGTACGAATTTAACAAAGTGCAAGTCCCACAGCATATAGATGAGTCCTTTAAAGCAAGGTCTCCTCTAGATTTTGGGTGAATTACAAGGGAGTTCCACTGTGGACAGTCTGCCCACACTGCCAAGAAAGGCATGAACACATTTTTTTTTTTTTGTAAAGATTGGCACCTGAGCTAACAACTGTTGCCAATCTTCTTCTTTTTTTTTAATCTTCTCTCCAAAGCCCCACAGTACATAGTTGTGCATTCTAGTTGTGAGTGCCTCTGGTTGTGCTATGTGGGACGCCATCTCAGCATGGCCTGATGAGTGATGCCATGTCCATGCCCAGGATCCGAACCGGCAAAGCCCTGGGCCACTGAAGTGGAGCGTGCAAACTTAACGACTTGGCCACGGGGCTGGCCTCATGAACACACATTATTAACACACAGTCTTATAAAAGGGACTGTGTCTAGATCTGGCTATTGCAAAGAACAAACCAGGAAACACATATCAAGGGGCTATTTGCACAGCAACATACTAGTGAGAATCAGCATGATGTATGAGAAAGAGCAGAGTGGATAAATGAGAGGGTCCCACTTCTAGACTTGTATTCTATGTACAACTTATAATGAACATCAGAGAGAGGACTAATCTGAAAGGACAGATCTAGGTTAGGGATCATTTGTAGATTGCCCACATGGTCAATGGTGGATGGACCCCGGTGGAGTGGTCATAGGCATGATGCCTGACATGGGGGAGGAACTCATTAAATCTATTGAAGGAATGATAGTTGAGAGAATGCCTTAAACTAAGATAAAAGACTGTATTGGGGCCTAATGAGTGATCGACTTTGCCCAGTGATGCTGTAAAGTCAGCCTAGCGGGTGAGGTGGTCACTGGAGACTCATTGGTGCCTTGCTAAAGTTACTTTGCATCTTCCAGCACCCGTAGAGAGGCCTGGGATGTGTGGTTTGTTGAGATAAAGAACTCATACTTGTGTTCTTATGGAAAAAGGCTACAAAATTGTTTTTTAATGAAAGGATGATTACATTTCATTATTTAGAACATAAGAACTTAACATATATTATAAATAAAATGGAACCAAATTGCATGTGCATCCTGTGTGGTTGGTGCGAATCCTACACATGCACAGCGTACTCTGGTTCTCCTGATGAAATTCATTTCTCTGGTAATTAGCCTCTCTTCAATTTCTAAGATGAAGATAAATTAGGCTGCAGTGTTGGCAGTGGGCGCCAATGTGACCGTGAAAGCCTTGATGAGGGAAGGCACTCTGTGGCCTTGGGCTTGTGGTACATTTTTCCCATAATTGGTCCTGTGTTTCGTAGTAGGTAATGTATCTCCCCGAATATGATTACTCTCCTTCTCTTGCTTCAGTGACAAATTTCCATGATTATATACATAACATTTATAATGACAAATACGCTGTTAAGAACCCCTTCTGGCTGATGACAGTAAAGAACAAGTACACTATAATTATAACATAAAGTGAGATTATGGAAATTTCATAATATTGGCTAGAATCCATTTGCAGATATGATGTGCCCGAGTCTTCTCAACCATTTCAAAATAACCTTTCATGTTCTGAGTTGCACCCTGAGAAGATCAAGGCTGTTCCCCTTGAGCAACACGATAGGGGAAGGGTCCATCCAGTCCCACTGCAGACCACTTTCATAGGTGAGGGCTCAGGACTGGAAAATGAAGGCCAGCTTGGCTTTTGCCCTGTTGAGGAGTAAGCTAATCCATCTACCAGAAATTCAGCCTTGTGTGCCCACCCACCAGACTGTACACTCCAAGAAGGCAGAGGCAACAGCTATCTTGTTCATGTCTGTAATTCACTACAATGGCGACACAGTAGCTTCTCCATAAATATTTATTGGATGTAAATCAATGAAGAAATGACTGAACTGAAAGGCCATAGTGAGAGGCTTCCCTGAGTAGATGATAGAGAATGATTGTGGACACTTCTGCCTGCTAGTCACAAATACGGTCCCCTGTCCTGGACCCAGAACTCCCCAGGCCTGTTCTATGTCAAGAAGCTTGGGCCAGCTCTCGGCTGTCGGGCAATAAATCTCCCTGACCTGTCAGCTGACTACAGGGCACAAAGTCTAAGCCTTCTAGGGAAGTGCTGAAAGTTCAAAGGAAGGTGTCATGTTTATAGTGCTGGGACTTCGGGCACCGTGACCACGATGTGAAGAAGATCCTCAAAGCACACCATGTGGGTGGTCACCATTCCACCTTCTTATTTTAGCCACAACCTGTGACCTAACCTCCCCAAGCCCCAGTTTCTTTATTTTTTCCCTAAACATGGGGATTACGCTCTTCTGAGGACTTCCTTCAACAGTTTTTTATTTTTTAAGCAAATCTTTTCTTGAAGTATAACATACTCACAGAAAAGTGTACAAATCATGAGAGTTTAGCTCGATGAATTTTCACAAAGAGGCCTCACCTGAATAACCAACACCTAGATCAATGCAGAGACCCTCACCAGAACCGCGGAAGCCCCACTGTCCCCCACCCATTACTACCTTCTCCAAGAGGAATCAGTATCCTGACTTCTAATCGCACAAGTTCACTTTTCCCATCTGTATGTTATATAAACAGAACCATATAGAGTATACTCTTTTGTGTCTGGCTTCTTCCACTCAATATTAAGTTTGAGATTCATTTGCTGTGAAGAACAAAACTTTGTACAATATCCCATCGTATGAACATAACATTTATTTATCCATTCTACCATCGATGGACACCTGGATCATTTCTACTGGAGATAGCGATGCTACAAAAGTTCTTATACATGTCTCTTGGTGCCCATAGGCTTGTATTTTATTGGGTATATTTCTAGAAGTGAATTGCTGGCTTATAAAATATATCATGTTTAGCTTTAGTGGATACTAGCAAACAGTTTTACAAGTGGTTGTATAAACGTACACTCCCATCTGCAGTGTTTGAGAGTCTGGAGGCTCCACTTAAATACTTAATTCCTCCAGACTTGATTTTAGTCACTTTGGTGGTGTCTAGTGGAAGCTCATTGTGATTTTGAGCTGCAGTTCCCTGATGTCCACTGAGGCGGCGCTCCTTTCCAAATGGTTAGGGGCCATTTGGACATCCTCGTAAAACACTATTCAAGTCTTCTATTCATTTTTTGGGTAAACAGTTGTCCGTCTCTTTTTTTAATTGATTTGTAGAGGTCTTTTCTATATCTTGAATATAGAACAGGCATAAAAACATATTGCAAATATGTTCTCCTACTCTGTAGTTTGCATTTTCTTTTTTTTAACAGTATTTTTGATGAACAGGAGTTCTTTATTTTTATGAACTCCAATTGATCATTTTTCTCCTTTATGATTTGTGCTTTTCGTTTTCTACCTGATAAACTGTTCCCTGTGCCAAGCCTACACAGATATTTTCCGGTTTTCTTCTAGGCGCTTTGTAGTTTTACCTTTCACATTTGCATCTACAATCCATCTGGAATTGATTTTTGCGTATGGTGTAGGGTAGGGTGAAATTAATTTTTCCCATTTAGATACTCAATTAAGCCAACACCATTTACTGAAAGGATTATCTTTTCCTCACTGCACTGCATTGTCACTTTTGTTATAAATCAAGTGACCACATGTGTGATCTATTTCTAGACTCTACTCTGATCTATTTGTCCATTTGTTTAGCCTTGTGTCAGTACACGGTGTCTTAATTACTGTTATTTTATAATAATCCTCAATATACATTAGTGTCAGGGCTCCAGCTTTGTTCTTCTTCAAGAATGCCTTTCCTTTCCTTTTGCATAACCATATAAATTTTAGAATTGCTTTGCCAATTTACACACAGACACACAAACCCAACCTCTGTTGGAATTTTTGTTATGATTATGTTAAATCTATAGATCAGTTTAGGGAGAATTTACATCATTATGGTATTTCAGTACATTAACATGGTGAATATCCCTGCATTTGTTTAGGTCTCTTAATTTGCCTCAGTAATGTTTTATTGTTGATAGTATAGCGGAATTGCACAATATTGTAAGATTTATTCATAGGTATTTTATGTTTTTGATGCTTTTTTTTTTAAGTTAATGGTCTTTTTATTGGGAAAAAAAAAAAAAGACTAGCATTTACAACTTGGAATGGACGTAAATTGTAATCTCTTGAACAGCAATGTTGATGGTTGTGCTGAAGTCCACAGCCACAGCCTACTCTGCTGGCTCCAAGTCATGGTTCAGAAGGTTTTAAAAACAGAGAGTCCAAAGACGCTCCCCTGGAAAAGTTTCTTTTTAAAAATTTGTGTGAACGGTGACAGCCTGACACCCGCTTTGCTCTAGTACAACGCAGACAATGCTAAACCAGCACACACAGGCCTGCCACCAGGGTGTCATTGTCACCATGGGTCGGGGCACATGGAAGTACAAGAGGACCATCCTGCTAGTGGGGCTGTATCTAGACAGTTTAGCCTTCACTCGCTTTTCTGCACAGCATCCTGAGGTAAACCAATTTTAAATGCGTTTGTTTTCAGTAAGCCAGCTATGACGATTTATACTAACAAACTGAACTAGAACCCATTTGAATAGGTTTTGAATTTGTTTTTTCGTTTTTCGTTTTTAACACAAATGCCTGACTGTGCTCAATTGTCAAGCTGCATGCATGAAAAACTGGCCAGCCCAAACAGTGTATTACTCATTAGCAAATGGAACTGCAAGGAGTCCACCAAGTGCTTCCTTATAGTTAAGGTAGTACAAGTATTTATGTCATAAAACGGATGTGTACCTTGATCTTTAGGGGACAGGACCACCAACCAATACATGCAGATTTTTTGTGTGTGTGGACAGAAGGTACTTCTGACATTCAGTTTTGCTATATAGAAACAGAATGAGTAAATGAACTTTTTTTCTTTTCTGCAAGAGGTAAGTAAAAGATGCAATTTGATTCTTCTAAAGGGGGGAAAAGGAGTTGAAAGTAGGTCTTCATTTTGCAGTCATCATCTGTACGAATTCTTCATAGTTGACTTGTCCGTCTCCGTCAATATCTCCGCTTCTCTGATCATTTCATCTACTTCTTCATCTGTTAGTTTTTCTCCTAAGTTTGTCATGACGTGACGTAGTTCTGCCGCACTGATGTAACCGTTGCCATCCTTGTCAAAGACTCGGAATGCCTCACGGATTTCTTCTTCGCTGTCTGTATCTTTCATTTTTCTAGCCATCATAGTCAAAAGTTCTGCGAAGTCAATGGTGCCATTACCGTCAGCGTCCATTTCGTTGATCATGTCCTGCAGCTCGGCTTCTGTTGGGTTCTGACCCAGTGACCTCATGACAGTTCCAAGTTACTTCGTTGTGACGGTGCCATCGCCATCATTGTCAAATAGGGAGAAAGCTTCCTTGAATTCAGCGATCTGTTCTTCTGTCAGCTGATCAGCCATGTGCGAGCGAAGGGAGGAAGAGCACAGAGATCAAGGGTGGCTGCACCAGCGCAGGGGCTGTGACGGCGGGGGTGCCTCCGCTGCTCCTGCTGCTGCTAAGGGGCGGTGTGCGCTGAGCGCTGTGCCCCTGCCGCCGCCGCCTGCACCGCCGCCCGACTGCGAGTAACGGCGCCGCGTCCGCGAGGCTCCCAACACCACTGCCCTGTTTTTGATACTTTTTAAACTGTAACTGTTAAAAAGATTTCAGTTGAAAAATTTGTTGCAAATACATAAAATACAAATAATTTTATATTGACCCTGAGTCCAACATTCATTTATTAATTCAAATAGTTTATCTGTACATTTTTTGGATTTTCTGCATAAGCTGTTATGCCCTTTGCCACTAATGATAGCTTGATTACTTCCTTTTCAATCCCTACATTTTTTTTTCATGTCTTATTGCCCTGGCTGGGACCTGCAATATGCCATTGACCATAAGTGGAGACAGTGGGTGTCACTGTTTAATTCCCAGGATCAGGGAGCCTCGACAGAGTTTTTAACCATCTGAGTTAAAACAAGGCCTCTCCTCTTCCCAGGTCAAGAAATCTGGGCTTTTGATAAGCTTTGAGATTGGGCAAGGGAGTCGGGGGTGGGAGGGAGTGCAGAAGGGGAGAATTTCCCTCAGCAGAAGTGAAGAGAAAAAACCCTGTGGAATAAATGGCAGACTCGCCACACCCTTGCTTTGCCCATCTGTAGTGCAGCTAGTACAACGTTTGTGTCTTGTGTGTCTCCTGTGGTGTTGGAAAAGGAGATGGAGTCTCATCAGCAGGAAATAAGGACGTGCTTGTCCTTAAGACCCCTCATTGCTGGGAGAATCTGGCTGACTCAATAGAATCACCAAATCTTAGACTTGGGGGACATCTCATTCAATCTCCTACCCAAGGCATGAGTCCCTGGGAATATCCTGAAGAGCTTGGGGTTGAAGGACAACTGTGGTCACCCTCACATCTAAGAGCATCTCTAGTAACATCCCAACAGCCCTTCTGTGACCCCTGCCTCTTCCTTTCCACAGTTTATGACCCTATAGAGTTACCTGCCCACCACCAAACATTTACCAAGCCAGGAATGGTTCTCACATTGTACCTTCACTGCTTCTGTGGGTTGTAAGTTTGGACCTGCCACTTACAGAGGCCTGAGGAGCATGCCTGTGTGAGCTGCCACTCCTGAGGCCAGGGGTATTCAATGAGGCTGAGCCCTGACCACAGGGGAGTCTCCTACTGTTGTTCCCTGTTGAGGAAGCCCCTCACCCTCTGTGCCACTCAGCATGTTTCCATGATGCGCAGCCTTGGGCACTCTGACCCGGGTTTCAGTGAGGCGTGGTGGGACCCTCCTCCAGGCAGAGGGGATGGTAAAGACCTAACCTACTGCAGGAAGAAACTCTAGATGCCAGCAGATCAACTTACATGGGGTTCCCACCCCTCAGTCACTACTTCCCTAGATGAATCAGAAGTTGTCCAACCCTGCTTTGTGCCCACTTTGGTTTCTGCAGGTCCTCTTCCTTTTCCCTGGTCAAATCTGACGACTAGTTTCTGGCGTAAGACCCTCCCACCATGCCTCCCTTTTCATATCCTTGTATCTCTGACTTTTCAGTGAGCTTACTCCCCAAGAGGCTCATCCATGTGAGAACTCTATTCTGACTCTACTGCACATTTGGGCTTATTCTCTGGACAAGAGAAAGGCCAAGTCCAAGGACCTGGTCTGTAGCAGGTTGTGTCCCATGGGTGTTAAGTGGCACCAGCTCCAGGCTCCATCAGCTGCTCAGAGAGCTCACTGTGGGAGCTGGAGCTGGAGCTGCACACTCCCCGTGGCAGGGAGCGTAAGGCACATGCTGCCAGCAGAATTCTTATATTCCCTGTGAGCGAGAATTTTTCCTCTTGAAAGAAAAAGAGATTGAATTGGAATGACAGATCTCAGGCTCACTCTCTCCTTTTGTGCCTCATCTCTCCTCTCTCGCGCCTCTCACAGCCGTCTCTATGCCGCTTTCAATTTCTCAGACCCTGAAGGGGAAATAAAAAAGCAGTGACCTACAGGGCTGCGGAGAACAAGCAGTTACTCTGAGGGAGGGAGGGAGGGAGGTGCAGTGGGGGGTTTGCATGAATGGAGATGGGGCTGCACAGCGGGAGTGAGGGAGGGTGGGGGAGCCGCCTTCCGTGCCTCCTCCCAGCCAGGTCCTCCCTGTGCCTTCGCCTTCATATGCATTCCCCACATCACCACCAGGAGTGGGACACAAGCTGAGAATAATTAATTTTTATTGAAAGAGTTTTTTTGTCTGCAGACACTGTGTTCTGCTTTTGCCATGACTATAAAGTCTCCAGTACAATTTTGGATTTAATTATAGCCCTATTTCGAGGGAATAAAAAAAAACCCTATGTCAGAGGCAGAGATAATTGGTGATGCCAGGTGGAACTGAGACATGGGCTCTGGGGACCAGAGCGGGTGCTTCCGGCTGATTCATATCTCGTGAACCGTTCAGCTGGGTTTTGGTTGGGTTGAGGCCTCCCTATACCCCACCTCCAGAATTAACTTTAACCTGGCACCTGGAAAGATAGAGACAGGAGGATGCGACTTCTACATGTGCTGTGGACCAGCTACTAACTCTTCTCCCCATCGCCCTGGTGCCCCCACCCAGTGCTCCTGTGACCTTAAACCAGGCCAGCATTTTTCACTATGGCGTTTTCATTAGATTCCTTGTGCAGTGACATAGCCCTGAAATCTGGGTTTCAGAGGTTGTCTCAGATTCTTGGATTCAGATGTTGTCTCGGATTCTCGGAATCAGGCGAGTTTGGAGACCCTTCCTGAGGCAAAGAGGCTTTGCTTCCAGGGTGCGGCTGATGCTTCTGAGTAAGAGTCGCTGGGAGATGTGCGACTTCAGCAGGAGCAGATTGGATTGTAGGACGGCTTTGGGCAGCTGGTCCAGGAACATGATGTCTCACGATGCAGAGAGACAGAAGTGACAGAAAGATAGACAAGGAAGAGACGACCAGAAGGAGAGGACGTTTGGTCTATCATGAAGAACCTGGTCAGCCAGACAACCGAGCAGGACCCAGAGTGACCTGGGGGGGAAGGGATTAGTGTGGGAAGGAAGGCACAAAATTAGGGACAAACATTTGAATGTTTCCTTAACCACCCCGGGTGGCCAGGAAAGTAATTTAAAGAGATGACATGAGTCACAGTTGGAGGTATCCTAGAGAAATTCTCTCAGTTAGAGGAGTTAGTCATTTATGGGTAATCTTGATTAAATTAGCTTTACATTTTTGCACACAGTTTATGTTCTTCTTTTGCATGGAGGCCTGAAATTATTAGCCAATATTTGAAAACTATAACGAGAGGGAAAGAACAAAGGCTAAAGATGATGGAGGCAGAGAAAGGAATGCACTAGATACAGGGGGACCAGAAATTGGTGACTGGGGAGGAGTCAGGGAGAGGAGAGACCCTTAGATGGAGTAAGTCAAGAAAGAGGAAGCTGAAGCAACGAGAGGAAAGGAACAGTTGCTGAAGTTCTAAGAGAGGCAGAGAGAGTAAAAAGAGAGAACAGATGATAATTACTTCTCTCCAAAAGCAATTATGTTTGCTTCCTCTCCTTGTTACCCTCCTCCTCCTGCTATCTCAGCCCCACAACTGGCCACCATGTCAGCTCCCCCAGGGAGCATCCTCACCATGTATTCAATTGTATTCTAGGTGAATGGCGCCCCCTGGAGTTGTGCCCTGTGGTTGTTCTGCCTCCATTCACCTGTTATTCTTCACTTAACCTCTCCCTTGAGGTACTCTTGCGGTGCTGTTGGCCTACGGAGGAGCAAGTTCCCGCCCAGGGCAGGGAGCGCTCAGAGTCAGCCACAACAGCTAGAGGAAGATCCTGAACAGGATGTGCCGGGATAGCGTCTGGATAATGCTGGGGACAGACTGCAGTGACTCGTGTGCCCCACCTGTGGGAAATACCTACGAGCTTGGTGATTCACTAAGAGGTAAAAGTGGCTTCATGCTGTAGCACTTAGTGAACAATATTAGGCAGTTTTAATTATTTCATGTGTATTTTGTCTTCTAAATGAATTTGGAAGCTGTTCCAGGATTGGACTCTGTCACGTAAAGTCTCTTCAGTTATGCTATTCTATTCATTTGGCTAAGAAATCTTGAATTCACAAAGTGTATCACAAGAACAATTGTTGCAATGGGAAAAACAGGTCAAAGAGTAGAGAAATTCAGCCTTTTAATAAAAACGTTGTTTTCCTGCAGGAATTTCAAAAGCAAACCTTTTTTGTAGCTATAAAACCCAAATATCACTGAGTAAATCCAGTTTCTAATAATATAGAGCTTTTGCTAAAGAGACATGCCCAGGCTTTTCCTTCCGTCAGCCACATTATCCTTAACGCATCCTTCTCACCCCAATCGTCTGCGGTTCTCCCGTAGCACCTTGCGCGACCAACCTTAAGTCAGGAGCCACAGGTGTCAGTCTACGTGGTACAATTTTTAGGATCCAGGAAATGGGACACTTACCCCTTAAAATAATCATCCTCTACCTGCATCCCCTCCCAGAGAGTGCTTGAAATTTCTTCTGGACGATGTGCTCTATTCCCTACTTTGAGATAGAACTTAAAAAATAAGAACACCTGGCATGGGAACAGATTGTGACTAAGCAGCAAACAAATGAGAACGTCCTCAGAGCAGGAGGGGGAAGGTGAAATCACCACCAGGCAGCCCAGTCTGTACCTGTGGAGAGACCTCCCTGGGCTCCTGGTCATCTCCCACTGCAGAGCATCTCGTTCCCCCCAGTTCCTCGCCGGAGTAAACTCATATGTAAAACTCTGCTCTTTATTCAGGCATCACCCCCTCATGGCAGGTTTAAGTATCCCTCCTCTGTGCTCCCGTTGCCCCCGATGCATACCTCTTCGGCCATCTTCACCACATCACGCTGAACAAGTTCTCTATGGGGTGTCTCCCCCAGTATCACGTGAGCCGCACCAAGGCAAGAATTGAGCATTCTGCATTTACATCTCCTGGACCCAAGCACAGTGCCTGGCACACCGTGGACACTTAATAAATGCTTCCTTTGAGCTGAATTTAGCAGTGGTACCATAGAAAGAGTATGGACCTGGGAACCAGGCGTGGCTTTGACTGATAGCCTCAGAATGTGCTAGCTTTGTGACCTTGGGCAAACAGCATAACTCTGAGCTTCATCAGAAAAATGGGTGTAATAAAACACCTCAGTTGGTGGAGAGGATTTTGTGAGATAATGAAGATACTTTGTCAGCACAGGTGTTCCCCAGGCATCTTTTGTAATACTGAGGGGAAACCTGTGGTGAAAGCTTACAATGAGTCATCAGCCCTGCAAGTCCGCATGTTGGACACGAAGCTCTTAGACACCCCTGGAAGAACATCTCTCTACAGACATTTGAGAGAGGGATGGAAGGGGCAGAGGAACTGACTGTCAGTCAAAAAATCACACATGAGAATCAGGTGTAGCCAATTGGGGGAAGTCTCAACCCTGTCAGAATCAAATTGTCTTCCAATCTCCTTTTCTCTTTCCTTAGTAAAGTCTTGGGTTGCATTTCTTCATTCTCAGGTTTAAAAAAATCACCTGAGCTTAAGACTTAGATCTCAAACTTGATTTAAATCAGGTATCCTCTGTTCTCCCCAGGGAGTTCAGGGTGAGGTGACGTAAGGAAATGTGACAGACTGAAAATTTATGGGCCCCCAAAATTCACGTGTTAAATCCTAATGCCCAAAGTGATTGTATTTGGAGATACGGCCTTTGGGGATGATTAGGTCATAAGAATGGAGTCCCCATGAACGGGATTAGTACCCTTATAGAAGAGACCCCAAAGAGCTCCCTCATCCCCTTTCACCATGTGAAGACACAAGGACAAGATGGTGGTCCATGAACCAGGAAGTGGGCCCTCATCAGACACTGAATCTACTGGTTCCTTGATCTTGGACTTCGTAGAACAGCAAGAAATAAATTTCTGTTGTTCGTAAGGCACCCAGTCTATGGTATTTTTGTTGCACCAGCCCGAACAGGCTGAGAGAGGAAAGTCGAGGGATTCCACCCTGGTATCTTACACTCTTCATCAGCGGTTTCGAGTGGAGAGGGGCACAGACTAAGCTGGGAACACACCCGTTCCATCTCCCCCCTCAAAGTCCAGCTCCTCTGGGTTTGTGGTGGGCTTGGGGTTCAGAAAGGAGGGAGTGGTACCAAGGGTGGTGTGACAACTGACAAGTCAGTGGGAGAGCTGCCCCTGGTCTTGATCTGAAATGCTTGTGCTAAAACTTTGAGTGTGATCTCCAGGCCAATGAGGGTTTTTGGTAAATGTGAAGAGGGTGGTGGACCAGACAGAGGAAATACTATGCACAGAGGGGCAGAGGCAAAGGAAAGTCTGCTCTGCTTTGAGGAAGACAAGTACTTTGGAAAAACCAGAGAGGTACTGGTACAAAGGGCTGATAAAGTAGGCAAAGGTCAAATTGAGAAAAAGTCCTTTCTTAGCTGGCAAAATAAGTCGGGTTTTATCAATAATGATGGGGAATCATTGAAGGACATTTGGGCAGAATTGTGGCATATTGGGAAAGTCTCCCAGGTAGATCTTGGAGGACTGATCAGAGAAGACAAGATTGGAGGGCAGGAGACCTGTCACATGGCTCGTCTGACGAGCTCTGCTCTGGCGCTTTGCTGAGTGTTGCCTCTCATGATGCTCTCTGACAGATCCCTTCAAGCAAAGGTCCCACCTACTAAGTTCCATGTCACTTCCTCCTGGCCCTACTCCCTGGGGCCTCCTTTCCAAAGCTGCCCGGGTACAGGTGGGCTAGGGAAATTGTCAGACTCACTGTTCAAGGCAGGACTTGCTGCCAGCAGGGGAAGGGAGGCCTTCCTTTTATGGAAGGCCTGGGATCCTTCCTTGACAACAGCTCTTAGATCCTTGCTTAGTAACGGAAGATTCCCCCTCCCACTTTTCAAGTTCTCCCAACAGTAGCTCCCACGCAGGCCCCACCAACTCTCAGCCTGCCAATGGCACCCCCTACTGAGGCTGCAGAAGGGGATCTCAGCTAGGTCCCTTTGAGCACATCCTCTCTCACACACATACACACACAGACACACACACACACACACACAGAAGAAGAATGACCCTGACTCTGCCAATAGAGAGAAATGCATTTTGGGAGGCCAGGGGACTGCATTGGAACCAGCGTGATGACGAGTAGTGGCTTAGTGGTGTTGGAGCCACAGAAAACCACACACAACTAAGGAACCCTAGATTCCTACTCCGTCTCACATCTACTGAGTGTATTAGACAGATTATTTAACCTCTTTGAGCCTCAGTTTCCCCAAATATCAAATAGGAACAATATCTACCTTGCAGGATTGTTTTGAGAACTAGAAGGAATGCTTGCAGTGTGCCTTAGGTGGAGTTATATGATCAGAGAATAACCATTAATGTTATTAACCTTACTGCCCATATCAGCATTTGAAGCTTCCCAAGGCGACTCTCTACCCGACCTCCCACCCTAAAATGTTTTTAATCAGTTTCATTTATTACACTTTTTGAAACCCTGCTAAATTCTGAGCACTGTCATAAACATTATAGGAGATAAAATAAATAAGATAATAGCCCTGGCCTTGGATTGTTTACAAAGGCTGTCCGAATGGAATGTTTTGCTTAGGGGCTAGATTTTAATAGCAGGCTGCATTTATACCTTCCTCAACAGATCTTCTTGGACTTGATTTTTAGGGCCTGTGGTTCCCTAGGGGGAAAGGAAAGAAGAGAATATATTGTTCGGCTTAACTCTAAGCCAGAAATTCTTAATATGTCATGCTTTGATGATTTTAAAAAATGTGGGTGCATGCACATCTGAATGTTTATGTGAGAGGGAAAGAAGGTTACAGGTATGGTGAAGAACCCATCCAGGTGACATAGTACGAAGAGCAGCCCCCTCCTTAGGACTTAGGAGGGCAGTTACTAAACACAGGATCTTGGGCAAGACATTTGACTTCTCTGCAAATGGCAACCATAATCTGCTCTCAAATCATGGAAGAATCATTGAATCCAATAAAATAACAGTCATAAATATTTCATAAAAGAAAATGTTAAATTTCTAGCAAAAGGTGATCAAGAGGTTGAAGGTAAGCCAAACTATATATGGGTGAACATTAGAGAGCTGGTCTGTGAGATGGGAGAAGGTATTTCAGCCTATGGAAGTTGGCCAGTGGTCCCTTTTAGCATAAAGTATGAGCTCCCAATTGACACCTCCAAGGCCTCTAGAGAGAGGAAGAGGACAGTAGACATGGGTTCTTTCCTGTCAAATAAAGAGGTCCAGCCTCTCCTTTGATACTCACTGACTGCCTCTGGCCACTTCCCCTAGTCCCCCTAACCATTGTCTTTCTTCCTTGTTGCTGACATCCTCAATAAGACTATCAATAGATTGACTTGGCCGGTTACTGGCTGGTCATCCTGTCCTCCACCATCATCTTGCACATGAGAGTTCTTTCAGAAGAGGTGGCCACTGCATGTGAGGTCCATATTCAAAGCTCTTATCCTTGGAGTCTTAACTTTTCTAATCCATTAGGATGTTATGAGAATAATAAAAAAGATTACTGAAGATCAACTATATTTTATCTCTTTGCTAAGTGCTTTATATATACTCTCATCACAACAATCTCACCACAGAAGTTCTGTTATCATCTTCATTTTACTAATGAGGAAACTGAGGTATTAAGATTGAGTAACTTACCTGAAGTCACATAGTTAGTAGCTGGAAGACTTGGGTATGACACCCAAGCCCGTGATCTTAACCACTCTCTTTTGACTCTGAACTTAGAACCAAGTAAGGAAGTCCCTTTACCTGAAGGTCATCTTGAGGTCATTAGGGGATTCAGATAGTTCTCCGGAAAGATAAGCTCAGAGGAAAAAGTAAACTGAACCTTCTTGTTTCATATATGAGTAAGAGAACTGGAGGTAAAAAGAGGATTGATGGCTTGGCGGGCATCCTGGTAGAAAGAGCACTAGAATGAACTAGCGACTCTTCAGTCACAGGCTTGCTGGGTGGCCTTGGGCAGGACAACATCTCTGGGCCCCAGACTCATCCTCTGAAATATAAGGAAGTTGGAACGAATGCTATCTAATCTCCCTTCTGATTCAGCTGGAAAACGATGCGATTTGGAAATCATGGAGTTGCTTCCTCCTGGAAGAAGATCTTCAACAAACTCCTCTTCACCTCTTTGGAGTCTGGCTCCAAAACAGAATTGACAGTTGTCATTACCCATAGGAAAGTGGACAAAGAGGATGAGGAAAAGTGAGAAAGACATCGAGAAGCTCCCTTTTTATCGGTGGTGGTGGTTTTTTCTTTAACTTTTCTTTCTGGCAGCCAAATAACACATCTTGTCTCAGAGAGGGTTTCGTGGTGTATAATTTAAGGCCTATAAATAGATGACTGTTATTAACAAACACACACACACTCACACACACATGCATTTTTCTCTCTGTTCAGTCATCAGCAGAAATATTGCAGATAGAGGAGATAAGCTGTTTAAAATGAGAGGCCCCTTCTTCTCTCTTCCACCAGCTGGATGGCTGCATCTGTCTCTTCCTCCGTCTTTTGCTCTCAAATCATTCTATTCTTCTAGGTTTTATTTCCATCTCTGATCCCCTTATGCTGCTAAACCCTACCCTTCATGTTCTTACTGTGATCTCTCTGTGGCACCTAACTCTTCTCTCCAATCTTTACGCCTTGGTCTTTTCCTCATTAATGATCAGACCTCTTACCCCTTTCCAAAGGCAGTTTAAAACCTTATTAGTCTTCCCTAAAATTCCATGTGACACAGGACACACAGGTACAAATACAACTACATTGGTAGAAAAAACTAGAAGATAAGGGTCACAGAGGTTCACATCAGAAAGAAGCCACATGGGCTGGCCTGGTGGCATAGTGGTTAAGTTTGCGTGCTCCACTTTGCTGGCCCAGGGTTCATGGGCTCAGATCCCAGGAGATTTACACACCACTCATCAAGCCATGCTGTGGCAGCATACCACATACAAAGTAGAGGAAGACTGGCACAAATGTTACCTCAGGGACAATCTTCCTCACCAAAAAGAAAAAAAAGAAGAAAGAAAGAAAGGAAAAAGTAGCTATACCAAGAAATAAAAAGAAGGGAATGACCATAAAATTGACATGTCAGCTACTATTTATTATAGAAAATTTAAAAAGAGCTCATATGTGGTGGGATAATATAAGATTACGGATCACTGATGATTAATATTAATATTATTAAAATGTACATTAATATGGCATAATACAGATTCCAAAGAACTCTTAAATACATGATTTCAATTGAGCCTCAAACAAATAAACTAGAGGGCAGAGGGGACCTAGAGACTAAGAGAGTTTATCCTCTTCCCTAAGATACCACAGCTAGTGGTGGCAAAGCCAGGACCGATTCCCACTTTTGTGTCACTCTCAGGAAGGATTCTGGCATATGTCTTATCACCTCTTAGTTTCATCACAATAATTTAAAATTGTATGGTTACTTGTCTTTCTTCTCCACTCTTCCGTAAGTACTTTGGTTGTTTCCCCAGTGCTGGGAAAATGCCTGACACAGGGAAGAAGTGTAATAAACTGTTCTTCAACGGACAAATACCTGAACAAAGGAAAGGATGGATGGATATATGCTTACGTGCGTGTATCTTCCCCCAAATGCCAATGCTCAGCTAAATGGTAAGTGAGGTGAAGTTTGACTCAGGACACTTCCTTGCCTCACCTCACACCATCGTGTTCATTTATGCGTCACTCTCTGCAGCAGCAGATCAGGATCCACACTCCCCATTCAAGCGCCATGGCCCCAGTCCTTTAATAAGCTTTCTCCTGTCCACCCCGACGCTCTCAGCTCATTATATCCCATCTCAAACACGAGCTGCATCCTGCCCTGTGTTATGGTCAGGCACTGCCGTCTTTCCTCCTATCACATACTTTGAGCTTCTTAAGTAACCATATCTTACTTATTCCCTCATTCATTAACTAAAGGAAGAAAACTAATACTAATTAAAGGTCTACTATATGCCAGACATTGTTATAACCTGAAGAGATTTATACCTTAATCTTTATTTTGTTGATGAGGAAACTTAGGTTCCAAGAGCTTAGATAGTTGCTCAGAACACAAATAAGAGGTTAATACATATTTCTGTAACGAAGGAAGAGAGGACGGTGCAGGTGATAAGTGGTAGATCTGGGATTCAAGGCCCAGACTATCTGATACCAGCCCAAGATTTCTCCAGTAGACTATCTTCTTCCAATTCTAACTCCAATTGGAACACTTCTTCCAATTCTAAGACAACATGAAGGACTTTGAAATCAATGAATTGAAAAATCAACCCCTAGTCTCCAAGCATATGTAATCATCATAATAATTCTTTGAAACTGTTCTAATCTTTTCTTGCAGAGAGCATAAGGCACAACACGCATAGTGCTTATCCCTGATGTGGTTTTATTTACTCACAAAGCGACCTGTTATTAGTTCCATTTTTCAGGCGAAGGCATAAAGCTGTTTCCTGTGTGACCTATGCTTACCAAGTGAGGGAAAATGGCTCTTGGTGTAAGAGGCTAGTGCCCCAACCAGATGTATGTACCTTGGTCCTTTTAGTAGCCCAATAAATAAAGTTTCTTTTATTTGATTTTAAAAATATATTAGTTTTCACATCTCCGAAAGGAGACCTGGGAGCTGAAATGAAGGCTGTCAGCACTCTCTTCTCTCAGAGGCGCAGCATCAGCCTGCACACTCAGCCCGCACACTCTCTTAGTCAGTGTTGCTGCATGTTGCCCACTGTGATCTAGAAGGATCCTGGAGTTCTGTAAAGTCCTAACGAGACTTCTGAGCAGACAAAGACAGATTAAATTATTTTCTTTCTTGTTTCGTTATTAACTATGCTCTCATTCCTGTCCCCTCCTCTTCCTGTTTGTTCTTCCTCGTGCCAGGCAAACCCTGCTGGTCCTTCAAAGTCCTGGGGACACCTCCCCTCCCTGAGAAAGTCATCTCTGACCACAGCTCCCTCCTTCATTGCTGTCTTCCCTGAGTTCCAGTTTCTCTCATGGTCAAGCCTTCTTGATTTTTTCATATGTTTAGTTTGCTTACCATTTAGATTTTAAACATCTTTAAGATATACCTAAACACTAGAAACACAGTAAGTGAATCGTAAATAAATTTCAATCCCTTGAAAATTGGAAATATATAAATTCTATGCAGTCATGCACCATATAACAATGTTTCAGTCACGACAGCCTGCAGAGACAATGGTGGTCCCATAAGATTAGTACAGATAGCCCAGGTGTGTAGTAGGCTATAGCATCTAGGTTTGTGCAAGTACATTCTATGATGTTTGCACAATAACAAAATCGCCTAATGAAGCATTTCTCAGAACATATCCCTGTCGTTAAGTGACACATGACTGTATATGACAAACCTCTATTAATGGATTAATCTACACCTCTATTAATCTAAATTAACCAGAACTCTCCATTACTCAAATTTAACAGACAACAAAGACTTTTGGTTTCCTGCCAACTGTGTCTCTTTGAAAGCATTCATTAGTGACAAGAGGTCAGGCCTAATGAGGACCTCAGTCTGACATGAGGAGCAAGTGAACCCTGGTGAGACACTCATGTCCATGTCTGCCACCCAGCCCCACACAACTTCCACAGCCATGAGGGAGTGGGGCCTGAGGCTGACTCAGAGCTGCAACTATATCCAGTGTCTTGGGCAGCGTGATGTCTGAATCAGATCACAGCAAATTTAGGCCTGTGCCGAACGAAGGAGGCAGGAAACTCACCACCTCCTCTCTCTCTCCAGCCTGCTTGATGCCTGACATGTGGGCCACAGCCCAGGGCTGCTTCCCACCCTGGAGAAGGTCATGTCACTCAGGTGATGGGCTCCCAAAGATAGGGTTATGAGTTCTGGTGAGCACCAGAGAAGGTGGCGTATTTGGAGACTGGGGCTCGAGCACCCTCTCTCAAGGCTGAGGCATACTCCGTGCTCTTACGGGCTCTCTCCCTCTCCCTCTTGCTCAGATTTTGTTGGACGCCAGTGGCCAACAGCACCACGCAGTTACCAACCTCAACTGCGCTCTTGGGTTTTTGAATTTTAATGTAGGAAATTATGTATTCGCTAAAAATAACATTTTAATCAAACGTCCTCTAGAACCAAATCGCAGTGGGGCTGTAACATCACAAAGAAAAGACAGGGAAGTTACGATCTAGAATTGAGACGCAGTTGGAACCTCCTCGTTTCTGGTTTTCAAAGCTGCAGGGATCTCCTGTCACTACGTGTCTCCTAACAAGACTATCAGATGGAAGCAGAGACTTCTTCCGAACCGCTGCTTAGGATAATGAAAGCTTTCCTCGGGAACTGTCATTTTCATACCTGGCTTTCATGTGGGGGTGAAATTACACATGTAGAAATAATCACCAAGGCCTGGCACGGCTTAACAAATTTGCAGATAATTCCTCTTTCTGTTCTCAAGTGAATGTGTTTTCTTTTTTCTGTTTTTTTTCCTCTCTGCCTGTACGTGTGCATAATTCAATAGATAACTGCTGAGCCTAGAAAAGTGAGCAATTGTGCCTTTATTTCCTCTTCTGTTTTTTTCATAGCTAATGTTTAAAAATATTCTTTTGAAATGCTAAGAGGCTCTGAAATATTTAAGTAAACAGACTATTAGGTCCAGAACCCAAATGTCAAACAACAAAGAAACAATGTAGCAATTTGCTATTTGGTAGACTGAATATAGAGCTACATGCAGGAGACAAAAAAATAAAAAATAAACTTTGCCTGACAATAGACCCACCAAGCAGATCCTACACAATGGCTAAGTAACGACAACAATAATTTCCACGTTTTGAGACAAGCTGATGCTCAGTTTGAAACACCTTTCACAAGCCATTCATTCCGTTTCACGCCATAATCGCTGAGATGGGCAGAGGTGGTCATCCCCATTTTACAGGAGAAAAAATGGAGTCTCAGAGAGGTTCAAGAACTTGCCTAAAGCCACACAGCTAAGTAGTGATTGAGCCAGAGCTAAAACCACATCTTTTTTACTCCAAACTTAGTGCTATTATCAGGAGACTATGCTACAGGTAGAAAACACTACATACCTCCAATCATCCTTTGGTTCTGGGTCAACATAGTGGAATACCTTGTGTGGCCTTTTTTTCTGGCTGCCTCAGCCTGAATTACACTTACAGGATTATTATTGTTATCAGGGCTCTATTGGTAACAAGTCTACTGAGCAGAACCTTATAAAAAAACTCAGCCAAGGATTTCAAAGCAATTCTACCCATGGTAAAAACCAGGCCTTGAGGGGCTAAACCACTTTATTCCAGTCCACGTAGAAATGCTCCAAGAAGCGCGAGCATCTCATCTTCCTCCAGCCTTTCACAGATCCCAGACTAAGGGGCAGCAGCCATGACGGGGATAGCCTACTGATGCCACGTAAGATGTGGTGTCAATCACAGGCAGAACCGTCAGACAAAACTCCTTGTCAGGGCTCCTCCCCACCTCAAACCTAATGAGATATGTGTAAAAAAGTTTTAAAATGGCAAAATGCTGTGTAAATGTAAAGCATTATTGTCACCTTCGTATTTTGTGAGCCCCGAGAGTAATACCTTCTAATCTGACTTCCCCACATCCTGCCTTCTGTATCTGCCAGTCCAGCAGCTGTTTTGCATACAGTAGGCTCTCAGTGAAATGTATTGGCATTACTATTGATATTTACATCTTGAGGATGTCCTTTCTAGGCATACTTGTAGGGGCTCTTTGAGCTGAAAAGACGTAGAGTTTATTGAATTAACCCATCAACGCGGCACACCAGGAATGGATGGGGTTCCTATAGTAACCCTTCCCAGGAGAGCAGCCCTCTCAAGAGCACTCCGGACGTGCAGAGCCGCTTGTTGTTTCTAGAACGCAGCTACTGGTTCTCACTTCTCTGCATGCTGCTCCTTCTCTCGAACTGTCCTTCACTACTCCACATTCGCCTGGCAGCTGTCCTCTGAAACAGAGCTCAAGTGTCATCTCTTCTGGGATGAGGGCCCTACCCAAGACCCACCTAACTCCATCCCCACCCTTAGACTAGCCTGCACCCCCCTGTAGTCATTGACCTCCTCCTTCATCTCCTCTATGGGCGGTAAACTCTTTGAAGCCCATGTCTTATGGTTTTCTGAATCCCAGCACCTAGCACACAGCCTGGCACATTGCTGTATAGACTAGCACTATGTTAAGTGACTGGTGCCAAGAGCTGTTGCAAGAGAAGCTGGAATGAACAGAAAAGCCTACTCAGGTTGTTCTCTCCAAAAGTCTTACTCAGACCTTGGGTGTCCTTGGCTCCCAAATGGCCTCCCGTGGGGTATTTCCCATATAGTCCTTACTAGGAGGCTTAGCTAGGTCATTCAGCAACTTCTGTGGTCAAGTATGTTCCATGGCTATCAGCAAATGGAAACTGCCATCCAGTGATGATAATTTAATCCCCCCCCAATTTTAAAACGTCGTGATGTACGGATACACATACAGAAAAGTACACAAAGCACATATATACAGTTCGACAAATAAATGAATAAAATAAAGAGAACATCCACATGTCCACCAGCCAGGACAAGAAAAGGAACACTGCCAGCATCACAGAAGATCCCATAGGCCCCTTCCTGGTGACAACTTCACCTTTTCTTCCTGGTGGTAACCACTGTGTGGACTTTCATGATCATCATTCTTTTGCTTTTTCTTGGTGGTTTTACCATGCACATATGCAACTGTAAACAATAAAGTTTTGCTTCCCATTTGTGAAGTTTATACAAATGGAGCCATTCTGTCTGTACTCTTCCATTCGGCATCGTGTTTGTGGGATTCACCCACATCCCTGCACAACTTAGAGCACTGTAATTGCTGCACAGTGTTCCGTTATGTGAATAAACTACAGTCATTCATCTACTCTATTGTCGATGAGTATTTAGGTTGTATCAAAGTTGGAGTTGTCACACACAGTACTTCTATGAATATTCTTGTGTTACTTGGTGCACAGATGAACACAACTTGCTAGGGTATGTGCCTAGGGGTTATATTTCTGGGTATTTCTATTTCTGGGTAATATACTAAGTAATGCCCAATTAATATCCAAGTGGTTGCACCAGCTTACACTCTCGTCAGCAGTCAAGAAGAGTTCCTAATGTACCATCAACTCTTCATTGCCAGCCTTTCCCAACTTTTGCCCATCAAGTGGGTATGGAAGGAATCCCACTGTCATCATATTTGATTTCACTTATTATTAATCTTATTTAGTGGCAATGATATTTCCTTTTTGTGAAGTGTCTATTTAAGCCTTTTACCCATTTTTCCTATTTAGTTCTCTGCCTTTTTTTTAGTGATTCAGGGGAACTCTTTAAATACTTCAAATATTAGTCTGTTGTTTTTATGTGTGTTACCAATATCTTCTCCCACTCCATGGTTTATATTTTACGTTTTTTATGATGCCATTTGATGAAGATAATGTCTTAATTTTAATGTAGAAAAATTTACAAATTTTTTTTGTAGTTAAAGCTTTTTATATCTCCTTTAGGAAATCCTTACCCCAGAACCATGACAATATCTTTCCTTATTGATTTTCTTTCCACCTAAAGTCTTTTAATCCACTAAAATCAACTTTTTTAGTATGGTATGAGGTAAAGATCCAACTTCATTTTTTTCCTAGTGGGTGGCTGATTGTCCCAGCAATTTGTTAAAAAAAATCCTTGCTTTTCCCACTGATGTTGATATGTGGTAGGGCGACTGAGTTCTATTTCTTGCAGAGTGTCTTGGATATTCTTATTAACTCTTCGCATCTCCACATAAATTTTAAAACAACCTGGCAAGTTAAAAAAAGAACAAACAAATTTATGGAGCTTTGCTTGGGTTTGTGTTAAATTTATAACAATTTGAGGCAAGTGACATCTTTACAAAAATTGACTATTCTGATTCATAAACTTGGTGTATCTCTTTACTTATTTAGTTTTCCTTTTTAGTGTCTCTCAATAACATTTTATAATTTTCTCTGTAGAATTCCTGGACAAAAGTCCTTGGTGAGCTTCACTCAAAAGGATATCCTCTTGTTTTATGCTGTTGTAAATGGTAGCTCTTTTATTTCATTTTCAATTTGTTGCTCGATTATATGAATTAAATTTATCGTCTAAGTATTGAATGTGAATACCACAACCATGTCAAACTCTCATAATAATTGTAATAATCTCTCTATGGATTCCTTTGGGTTTTCCACACATAATTATCTGTGAATAGTGACACTTGTTTTTCCTCATTTTTCAATCCTTACACCTCTTATTTCTTTTTATTGTTTTACTGAACTGGAAGGAACGCCAGGGCAAGGCTGACTAGAAGTAGCAACAGTGGGAATTCTTGTCCCAAATTTCCAAATGAAAACTCTCAAAGTTTCAACATTTAGCATCATTTTTGAAACAAGATTCTAGCAGATACCTTCTGGAAAATTAAGGAAATTTCATTCGATTCCTGTTTTGATAAGAACTTCATCATGAAGGTTGAATTTTACCGAATACTTTCTCTGCGTCTCTGTGATAATCACACTATTTTTTCTCATTTTTTTCTGTTCATTTGGTGAATTACATGAATTGCTTTTCCAAAGTTACACTAATCTTGTTCTTAAGACACACTCAAATTAGTCACGATGTGGCTTTTTTTATGTATACTGCTGGATTCCGTTTACTAATTGTAGTTTATGCGTTGCATTTACATTCATGAATGCGTCTGGGCTCTAATTTTCCTTTCTCATTCCGCCTTTGTTGAGAGTTAGAATCATGATTACGGGTAGTATCATAAAGCATAACGGAAGATTTGCCCTTTTATTCTATTGTCTGAAGGAACGTGTATAAATTGGAAATATTTCTCCCTTGCACATTTATAGAACTTAGTGGTAAAACCATCTGGGCCTAGAGAGTTCTGGATAAGAAGTTTTTGTCTTTGTTTTTGTTTTACTAGTTAAAGGAAAATTCAAAATTCTTATTTCTTCATGAGAAGGGTTTTGTATGTTATATTTTCCAGGAATGTATACATTTTTCATTTATTTTCAAACCTATTGGTGTTAAATTTTTCATGTATCCTATTATTAGCTTTTCGGTATGTAGTATCAGCAGTCATGTCCACCATTTTCATTCTTGATGTTGATTATTTGTGTGTTTCTTCTTTATTTTCTTGATCAATCTCCCCAGATCTTTGTCAATTTTATTCGTATTTTCAAGAACCAATTTTTGATTTTGTTTGTTCTCTTTATTATATTTCTATTTTGCATGATATTTTTCTATTCCATTTTTTATCTTCTTATCTTAATTGTTTTCTTTCTTCTGCTTTCTTTGGTTTTATATTGCTTTGTTGTTCCCAGTTTCTGAAGCTGGAATTTCCAGCCCTTTTTTTCTTCTAATCCATCTTCTTGAGGCTATGGGTTCCCCTCTATATAGTGTTTTATCACATCTCTTGGTGTTCTGGTAACTAACGTGCAAAACAAAAAAGGAAAAAGAAAAAGTCCTGATTTCTAGTGTGCCTATTCCTCACTTATGCGCTGTAAGTACTCTGCCATGACTGATTTCAAGCTACCAGTAGGTTAACAATCAGCTGGGAAATTTCCTGACTATTTACCAGTCGGCTCCTGCAGGCTGACACAAGGCAGCTCTAGCATGCCGCTGGCTGTAAGGCTCAAATTTTAAATAGTATTTTCTCCATTGTTTAGATCAAAATATGTTCTGATTAACACTATACTTTCTTTCTTGGCCACCCTTCTTTGATTATTCAGAAGAGTGTGTCTAAATTCCCAACCATGTGGGAATATTCTAGTTAATTTTTGTTTTTTATTTCTAGCTTACTCGCATTGTTATTGGAGATCATGCTCGAGATGATTTCAATTCAATAAAATTTGTTGAGATTGACTCAAAGTTCAGAAATAATTGATTCATGTAAACATTATATGTATGCCTGAAAGCAATGTTTTCTGCAACTATTTGATGAAATGTTCTATATCCATCCATTAGGTCCAATTTCTTATCTGGTTTAAATCTTCTATCATTGTGATTTTTTCTGCAAGATGTATCTATGACTGACAGAGGTATATTAAAATCTCCCATTCTGATTATTTTTTTCCCTCTTGTACTTCTGTCAATTTTTACTTTATATATTCTGAAGCTTTACTTTTTAGGTTTTTTACGTATTTTAAATTATAATATTTTTTGTTAATTAATTTGAAATAATGAAAGTATACTCTTTTCTCCAGTAATATTTAGCCTATTTTGTTTCATATTAATGAATCTGTTGATTAGTATTTGCATTTTATACTTTTTCCATTATTTTATTTTGTACATTTTTATATCTTTATGTTTTAGACATGTCTGTTGAAAATTGCATAAGCGGGAATATATATCATACATAATACAGCCAAAAAATCTTTGAGTTTTTTTGTTGTTGTTGATGTTGTTGTTTACTGCAGACCTGAATCCACTTAAACTTTTGTAAGTTCTAACATTTAGGAGTTAAAAATCTACCATCTTATTCTGTGCTTATATTTGCCCTACTTCTCATATATTTCTTTGTCTTTATTGTCTTCTTTTAGATTTAATTATTTTTATTATTTATATTTTCCTCCCATTAGGGGGTTATACATTATATTTCTATTGTTTTAGTATTTACCCTAAAAAAATGCAACAAACGTACTTAATTTACAAAATTTTAAAATTAATCAATTTTGACCTCACCAATCTATATTATTCTTGCTGGATGTTTTCATTCTTTTTCCTTATTTTTAATTTGATAAGACATTATTATTCTTATTTCAACAATCAAGTTCACTTATATTGGAACATACATGTATAATTTTGTCCTTCCTTTCTTCTTGCAAGAAGGAGACCTGCCTGAGGGCCGATGTGTGCCATGAAGACTAGAAATCCAGGACAGATGGTGAGACAAGACTTACGGTGAGTACCAGTTGCTTAGCCTGATGGAGCCAGATTCCAAGGGGCATCTGAGAGCCAATAGTCAAGGCAGAGCTAAGGTCAGAGTTAGATGAGAAGACAGAAGTCAGGGAAGTCTAGCCAATGTGAGGAGCCAGATATAGGTGAGCAGTTGGAAACCAGAGATCTGGACAAGCAAGGGATAGACAGGACTTAGCAAGTTGTCCCGACCACAGTTACAAGGCATCACAACCAAGAGAAATTGAGGAAACTTCAGGACACTCAGGGGGCATTTTATGTACATTTTGTAAGTGGGGCGTGAGCTCATCAGATTTGGTCAGTAAGTCATGTTAGGGAGCTGGAGTGTGGAGAGAAATAAGGGTCAGGAAAAAGAGGAGATCTTACTGCATCTGTTGACACTTTTCTGTTCAAAGTATTCATCTCCAGAGCATAGAATAATGCCCATAGCATGTAATAGGCACTCAGTAAGTAGATATCTGTTGACTTATTTACTGACTCTTATTGAACAGATCAGACTATGCCAGCCTTTAGAATGATAGAAATATGAACTGGACATGTGTCCTAACCTCAAGGCACTTATAATCTAGGTATTGAGATCAACATTTAGCTAAAATACAAGGCAAAATGACATAAATGCTAAGCAGAAATTAAAATGCCAAGGTGGAGCCATTAGCTCTAGCTGAAACCATAAGGGATGGTTTCATGGAGGAGGTAGCAGGCCTGTTTGGAGGGTCACCTAGGTGGCATCTTCATAACAAGGACAGCTACAGATGCCATCACTAATATTCTGAACCTGGGCTTCCTGAGTTATTCACACTGGAGGTCTGATCAAGGACTTGCTCTGTGATGGACAGAGTCACTGGGAAAAATCTGGTGAAGGAGGGACATAGACTCCTCCTCCAACCCTCACCCTTCTTCCCCTACCAGCCAGCTGGGAGTGCTGTTGTCTCTGCTTCTTTTGAGTTTTCTTCTCATCTTGTGATGCTAGTCACATTCTACCTAGTATTCCAGATGTACAAGTCTTGGGACGTTCTAAGTTTCAGAGACTAAGAAATGGACCAAGGCACGTTCTTGAGGATCCTCAAAGCTCTTGATGGCAAACATCACTGTGATTCAGCACTAGGTGGAGGGTCAGGCACAGCCTATACCACTTTCCACTCCCAGCCCAGACTCTAATGGTGGAGTTTTCACTTCAGCAAAGAAAGCAAGTGGCAGGCATACTGTGTAGCTTCCACGTTCTGTACGCAAGGACGCTCCAGGTCTGCTCTGACACTCAGCTTCCTCATAATCCTATGTTAGCACCAGAGAAGTCTCCAGAAGGGAAAGCAACACATAGAGCCCGCCTAGGATTCTCTCATCTACATCTTTTTGCCTGTCAACAGCATCTCAGGACCCCTGAATGCATAGCTGCTCTGATCCCCAAGGCCACTTAAACACAGCAGAACATGCAGGAGCCATCAGATTATCAGGGGGGTCCCCTATACTGTCAAGGAGAAGGTGACAACCCTTATCTGAGCTACTTCACAGCTTGCCACCTCCTCCACAAGGTCTTCCTTGTGATAACTCCTTTCTTCTCATTTTTTTAAAATCCCTGTTTCACACCTTTTCAGCCTGGCTTATAGTTGCACACATAGTTTACATGTTGTCATGCACAAAGGTTAGAAGAGTCTGGAGGGTGAAATCATGTCCCATTTGCATCATCACGAGGTCTAGTACAGTGCTATTCATGAGGTAAGAGTCAAACAGTAGGTCAGTCAACAGTTATGATTGAATGTTAAATGCCAAGACCACGCTGCACTCGGGGAAGATGTTCTGTGGGAATTAGCTTGATCCTGAGGTTTGATTCATGTTCTGATTTCTTCGAGCTGCTATAACAAAGTACGACAAACTGGGCAGCTTAAAAAACAGAAATTTATTGTCCCACAGTTCTGGAGGCTGGAAGTCCAAATCGAGGTGTCAGCCCTGCTGGTTCCTTCTGAAGGCTGTGTGGCAGAATCTGCTCCAGGCCTTTCTCCTAGCTTCTGGTAGCCTTGAGATTCAATGGCTTGGAAATGGCTTTCTCTCTGTGTCTTCACAAAATCTTCCCTGTGTACATGGCTGTCTCTGAGTCCAAATATTCCCTTTTAATAAGGACACCAGTCGTAATGTATTAGGATCCACTCTAATGACCTCATTTTAACGTGATCATTTGCAAAGATCCAGTTCCCAAATAAGGTCATGTTCACAGGTACTGGGAGTTAGGACCTCAATATCTTTTGGGAAACATAATTCTGCCTATAACCACAGTATTTGGGCATTTGCAAATTCAAAGGAAGGGCATTCCAGGCTGTAGATAGAAAAGAAGCCAAGACATGGAGATGGGAAGGGAAGTGGTTTTGTATGCTTGAAAGAGTGATTGGTTTCATTTGGCTCTGATTAGGGTATTACAGTGAATCTAAATGCGTCTGAATAGTGTGCCCATGTACATGAAATTTGTTTATATATAAATTCCCAGTGTAGACGCTGACTCACTTTATCTCTCTGGTTCTGCCTTTGCTATTTTGTGTGTGTTTCAAGAAGTTAGAGTTGGGTGACGTGCTGCCTTGGTGCATTCATCGTCTCCTCTAGTTTTGCAGAGGTGAGGCACTGCCTGATGTGATAGGGAACCTTTTGTGACATGTTGGGGCCTTTGATCAGGAAGAGAGAAGTCAGCACAGATGGGCTCTCAGAAAGGGAGATTGAAGCCTCAGCCATCAACTCCTCCTAAAACATTATGTAAACCACACTCATTTCCCATTCTGCAAGCACAAGGTTCTGTCCTGGATTGACAGCTCCCGGGAGACTGACATCTGCAGTCTGCTTAAGGCTAAGAGGAGAGTTTGCCACATGTCACCTTCACTCAGGCACCACCTAATCCTTCAGCATGCCCCAGCTGTGACCCAGCTGCCACTTTTGAGAAGTGCCACATGGCCACGTGCAAACAACAGACGCTTCACAAATGCTTTTTGGCATTGATGATGTTGGTGATGATGGCCAGGATGCTGGTGGAGGTGCTGATGATGTTGGCAGAGCTCTGGCAGTGATGGCTGTAGTGCTGGTGACAGTGATGGTGGGAAATGCAGTGTCTTCATCCATTACTTTAATGAGTGTCACATGAGCCTGAAGATTCATGAGAAGTGGAACCAGGCTATAGAACTTTTTATATCCCTCCCATTGCCTAGCCCAGGTCTTTTCCTACAGTAGATGCTAAATCAGTATCTGGCCACTGGATAAATAAATATTCAATATGATCATTTCCTATCAAGTTCACAGTTCCATGCTTAGGAATTGAATTCTCACTCTGCAACTTATTAGCTCTGTGACCCTACAGAATTTATAGGAACAAAGCTTGACATTCTATCTGGACATAGTAAGCCATCAATTAATGAGCTCTATTAGAATTAGTATTATCCTAATTTGGAATTTATTTTTTAAAAAATAACCCTAAAGTCTCTACAGGATAGTTACAGAGGCTGGGAACCTCCTTGCTCCTTTGTAACACCAGCACAGCAGTGGGTGAACTGGAGAGGTGCGAACATATCTCCACAGTCGATACCCATCTGTTTCTGCCCCTACTCAGCACTAACTGTGGGGCTGCAACGAGGATGGCAAGTTAATAAATGACGGACCTGCCAATAAGTGATTCGGCAATAAAGAAAGGACTGACACTGTTGTTATTGATTCATTAAATCAAACCTCATTAGCTGTGACTAACATTTCTAAGCCCTTTTTCTTAGGGAAGGAGGGACTAAGGATCTGACCTCAGACGCCACCTTCACGTCCCTGTTTGCAGCACTTCTCAGAGAGGGAGGATGAGAAGGTGCCGAGAAGGGTCAGGGCCTCATCTCCAAACAGAGATTCTCCATTAGCTTGGACTGGATTGCCTTTTTGATTGTTTCTCATCCATTTCTTTTTCTTTTCTATTGTTTGTCTCCTCTTTTATGTCCTCTCCCCATTCCCTTGGTGAGGTACTAAACTAACTCGTCTTATTTCTGCCCAAATGAGAAGGGAACCACATTCAGGAAAAGGCCAAGGTCCACTTAAAATTCCGTACAAAGGTATTTTGTCTCTTTCAAGCTCAGAGGGGAAGTTCTGCCCATCCTTGTGTTAGGTCACAAATTACTTCTCAAGATTGAAAAGTCTCTGTCTCTGTCTCTCACACACGTACACACATACAAAGAGACGTATAGAGCCTTCAGACTTAACAAGTATTTATTAAGGAGCTCTTGAGGGCGAGCTGACAGTTAGGAGAAGAGACAGGTGCACAGGACAGACCGGTGCCCGAGGCAGGGTGATCAGTGCTCTGATGAGGTACAACAGTTTGCTGTGAAGACCCAAATGAGTCCAGCTGGGAGGCTTGGAAAAGTCAGCTGCAGCCCATTTCAATCAGGGCTTTGTTTTTCTCAGCTTTGTTAGGAGTTGATTGTCTCAATTTTGGTGAGGTCTGAATCAGCTGTTAGCATTGTGGAACTAACCAGAACAGCGAGGCTCCTGTGTTCCTCAATAATAGCTCACATTTATTTAGCGCAGCTTTTCTACACAGCCTCTACATGCATTATTTCATTTTTTCTTCCCACTATCCCTGTGAACAAACTCTGGCAGAAATCACAGATGACCCAATGCTGAGCTCGACACCGCCACCCAGTAGGAACCCACTGTATTTTTGTTGAATGGGGTTGGCTGGCCAGCTGGAAGAAGGAAATCACCTATTGAGGTTAATTGGCTTTCCCAAAATATCATGAGTCTTTAGTACCAGAAGTGGGACTAGAATCCAATCTTTTAATCTCTCTGTCCACTGTGTCTTTCACTCTGTCTTCATGAGCCACATAGTCAGGGACCAACCATTCTCAAGGTCAGATTAGCCCTCTTCCCTGAAATTCCTGACCTTTACTGGAGTTGGCATATTTTTCACTGGGCTCCATGATTATTGTCAGTTCTCATACTGATTTGCAGACTTCAAGAGAACAGTCAAAGAAATCTTTTCTTTTGATTATCATGATCATCACCATCATCATCAAAATTCATTTGGTAAGAGTATAAGATATACAGAATATTTGCGTTGATTAAAGTCACCTTTTTGCATTTCCATTCTTTTGCCAGAAGGACTTCTCGCTATTAATGGCCTTAAACTTTTCAAGCAAAATGATTTATCTGTTTTTACATTAATTATATTTATACCAAATTTTTATTTAAAAGATGATATAGCCACAGCCTTTATTAAAGATGTAGAAAAAAATCACTCCAACTCCTACAGCATTAATACCAGGTTCAATTTTGCATATCACATTCCCAGGTTTGGTGTACTGCATAGTGATGGTTACAATTATAGTTTCAGATGATTTTTTTAATTTTCTTTCATTGGTTTCCAGTCTGTCACATTTTACATATTGCTCCATAGACATTATCATTACCATTTTAATAACTGCATAATATCCTGTCACGCTGATGCGCCATCATTTACTGAATCTTACACCTCATTGTTGGGCATTATGTTATTTCCAGTTATTTGTTGTTATACATAACATTGCAGGGAAGATATTTTAATTATAGACCATACTGTTTCACTTTGATGCCCCTGACTTGTGAGGTTGCCCAGATTCAGAGCTTGATTTGTAAAATTCAACAATATTCATTGTATCGTTACCAGACGCTTAACATTGTGTTATGGATAGAATATTGAAAGACACAATTCTCTCCTTCAAGACATTTACAATTTAGTTGAGAAGGAGACAAATGCACATGAGGCCATGGGAGCTGTGTAAGAAAGGACAGTATGATACCCTTATACTGCACAGACACGAAGGGCTCTGAGCGCTCTGAAAAATGTGCGAGTCAAGGGAGATGATAGGAAGGTAGACAGAGAGAATGAAGCGCAGCGTCTGCCTCCTCAGTGTCCTTGCCTGCCCTGAAGCCTGGGTGCCTGCCCTCACTCTCTCTCAGAGCGACACTATGCTTCACTTACTGCCAGCTGATTGCCAAGTCCAAAGAAATTAGGGACGGGAGCAAGTGAGCCCCAGGCTGTCAGAGGGAGGCATGAATGAGGGAGTCAGAGGAGAGAGACGACTCACAGAACTGGGTCTCAGACCTAGGTAGTGCACCATGTCACTGGGGACCTAACCAGGTATGCCTGATTGAGGGGCCTACACTGAACTGGACAGAAAACACCCCCAGGGCCAGGGCATAGGCAGAACGCGCCAGGGGGAATAGGCATTTGTGTTTGCTTTGCTTTTTTTATAAGATGGAAAAAGTGTCTGGAAGCAATTAATCCTATTAATTGAACAGTGTGGTGACATTTCATTTGGACACTCATTTAGCAAACACTTATTGGAGATCTGCAGGTCTACTGTGTTTTGGGAGCTGTGCTAGGCTTTTGAGTCACACATCTGAAAGAAATGTGGCTATTTAGAAGGATCTTATAATCCGTTGAAGGAGACAGACTCACCAACCTAACTAGCTCTTTTCTCTATCAGACAGAGCACAATAAAGTAAGAGCTAAACCTAAAGGAACAGGTGCTACATTTTGATGAGGTATTCAAGACAAGATTCTGAGTGGATGTGGCATTTGAGTAGGGCTTTGAAGGGACAGGATTCCAATAGACTGAGAATGGGGCAGGAAGTAGGATGGTGTCTAGTTCAGGCAAAGATCCAGGGACATGAATGAGTAGGGTGTGCTTGAGTGACCATGAGCGGTCTGTTATGAGGGGAGTAGAAGCTACGCCCAGAGATGTGGTGGATGCTGAGACAAGAAAAGTAGGCAGGGCCAAGTCAGGGAGGATCTGTCAATGCCAAGGGGTATGAACTGAATTTTCCATCCATAGAGAACTACTGGAGGAGCCAATGAACTTCCCCTACCCCTTGGAAGCCCTAGACTTAGCTTGGACCTACTCCCAGCATACTGCTGCCCAAAAAATTACCCCCAGGCTATGTTCTCATGGGAGCCCCACTAGACTCGAATGTCCTAGAGCAACCACAGCCTCTGGCTCTCACCACCCGCCAGTGGCCTTTGCCTCACACACAAGGCTGGAGCATCTGCCCAAGCTCTGCCGTCCGCCCATCTCCTTGCTCAAAGCCAATCTTGTCTTTGCCACCCAGAATTGGTGGAGATATGCCCCAGAAGACTGAGCCCACTTTGTCTCCAGGGGAAGTCAGAGTAAGCCCTGCGTAATCTAGGTCACCAAGAAACCGAGCCAACATGTGGCTATGAAACAGCACAGCCCCAGGAACGCAAAGTCAGGAGGCTTCTCAGGGAACCCAGCTTGCCCTTTGCATTGACCCCTCCAATCCATGTGGCCTTGGGGATTATGCCCAGGACAAAAGAGCATGGGTAGTGAAATGGCCAGAGTCTTTTTGACAATTAGGAGCAAAAAACAGAAAAATACTATTTTCCAGTTCTAAAATCTGAGACTCAGGGAGGCCTCATTCACATGGTGCATCTCTGAGAGATTTGTTCACTCAATTAAATTTAATTGAGTCATTAATATTTGCACAGCATCATCTTGAATCTTCTTTCAGATGCAGACGTGAAACTGACACAGAGCCTTCTCTCAGGAACACAGAGCTTTGAGGCGAACGAGACCTAGCCTTCCGAGATTGCAGGTGAAGTGCTGCAACCTTTGAGAGAAGGAATTGATTTTTTCCGGCGTGGAGGGAGAAAGAGGCAAGCAGAGGAAGCTTCAGGAAGAAGGTGATATTTGAATCAGAGGAAAGGAAGCATGGAGGCTTGGGCAGAATTGGGGCAGGTGGAAACGGAGGAGTAGGGGAAAAGAACATTCCAGGCAATGAGGACAGAAAGGTTAAGAGCCCAGAAGTGGGACAGGGCGGACCCTGTAAGCTGCTTGAGGTCAGAAATGTTGCCTTTCCTTTCTGTATCCTCAATGCCTTGCCTAGTGGTTCAGTAAATATCTATTGAGTAAATGAATGAGTGTGCGAATAAAGAAAAAGTGGCTTGATTTAGTTGAAGCATAGGGAGCTTGGAAGGAGTAATGAGAAATTATGTTGCAAAGGCCACATCTTGATTGAATGTGGACTTTATTCTGCAGGGAATAGAGGAGCCACTGGAAGGATTTTAGCAGGGTTAGGACATGATGAGAGCTGTGCTTCAGGCAGATTAACCTGATACACCAGACTGATTTGAGTGAGGCAGAGAGACCATAGGGGAGGTTCTTGCTGCAGTGCAGGCAAGAGGTAATAAGCACGTGAATTAGGGCAGCGGGAATGGGAAGAGAGGAGGCCACAGATGTGAGAGATAATAGGAAGGCAGAACTCACAACAGGCAGGTTATTGGGGGGCAGGGGAGGGAGAGAGAGAAGCAAAGATAACAGGTAGAATTTGAGCCTGGGTGGCAGAGAGGATGGTGATGCCATTAACAAAAATAGGCAACTCAGGAGGTGGTGCTGGGTTGAGAGGGAAGATGACGAGTTCTGTTTTGCACACACCGAGATGTGGAGCTCCATTCGTTTCTACCCGTATCGTGAATCAACTCGTTATCAGGAAAGTACATGAGAGCAGTAAATGGGCTCCCCAGGCCAAGCATTGTCCCACTTTTATGGACTCAGTCAGGACCCAAGTCATTTCCTGAATGCTGATTTTCCAGAGAAGCTCTAACTGTGCTTCTCACAGAGAATATTTTTGGAAAAAATATTCTGTTTTAATAATGACTTGAGATTAAAAAAAAAAAACTGCCAGCATTCTTCCTTTCCCTCATTATTAATGAATTAGGAGATACTCAGACCTAATAAAAAAGCACATAAAAGGTTCATAAGCATCCTTCACATCTTTTTCACTAGTCAGTCACTTTCATTTTATAAAGCTAGAATTTCCAGTTTTTGAATATTGCACAAGAGCAGCATTTGACTGTAGTTTTAACACTCTATTTCAACAATAAAAAAAAGAGTTGAATAAGCACTCTCTATGGACAGGTACTATGTCAGGCGCTGCAAAAATAGCGATGAAAAGAGAAAAATAAAAGATCCCCATCATCAGCGAGCCCGTAATCTAGTGGAGGAGATAAACAAATAAACCAGTGAACACATACAGCATAAGATGTGCCATAATAGAAATGTAAGCAGACAAGAAATTTGAGAGTTATTTATTTTATCTTCAGAGAAGGGATTAGGGAAGACTTCACAGAGGAGATGATACTTGACAATGGATTTGGAGGACTGTGGAACAATGATGAAGGTCATTCTATGTAAAGATAGAAGACGAAGAAAATGAAGATTATTGCTTATAGAGTTTGAGCAGAAGGGAGGAGAATTAGGGTCCAGATCATGAAAAGCCGTAACATACGTCAAATGCTTAGAGACATAGACTTTATTTTGATGAGATGGTTAGATTTACACTCTAGAGGGGTCACCGTGGCTGCATTGTGGAGCCATGAGGGATGTGAGATGGAGCAAAGACAGCAGTTAGAGGTATTGTCACAGTTGAGGTGACAGATGGTAAAGGTCAAAGGAGATAGGCAAGAATAAAACATAGAAGATAGTTTTAGGAGATAAAATCAATTGGACTGGTTGATTTATTAAGGAAAGAGAAAAGTCTAAGATAAATCTCAGATTCCTGGATGATGATCCTACATATAGAGAAAGAAAATATACGAGCAGAAACATTTTGAGGCAAAAACAATTTTGAAGGGCCGGCCCAGTGGCGCAGCGGTTAAATTCACAGGTTCCAATTTGGTGGCCTGGGGTTCACCAGTTCGGATCCTGGGTGTGGACCTACACACTGCTTAACAAGCCATGCTTTCGCAGGCATCCCACATATAAAGCCAAAGAAGGTGGGCATGGATGTTAGCTCAGGGCCGGTCTTCCTCAGCAAAAGGAGGAGGACTGGCCGCAGATGTTAGCTTAGGGCTAATCTTCCTCAAAAAAAAAGAGATTTTGAGTTCAGATTTGGATATTTTGAATTAAATATCTTTGGAGCCATCCAGCTGTAGCTGTCCAGTTGGTAACTAGATATACATACGTCTGACACATGGGGGAAAGTTTAGAGCTGAATACTAAGCGTGAAAATAATCACACAATGGAAATGGGCAGATGCCAATCATTTTTTTCTCCCAGAGAAATTGCTGTTAAACATTTACCAGCAAACCACTGGGTATAGTCAAAGTGTACAAAAAGGCAGAGTAATAGGGGGAACAAAAACAAAAATACTTCTTAGGGGAGGTAAAGGGTCTTCACAAGTGGGCAGGAATTTGATGGCCAAGAAAAAGGGGACGAATTTGTAACTAGAGGGAATAGCTTGTGCAAATCAGAGGTGGGAAAAACATAAACTCTTGAGGAGATATAAAGTAGTGCAGTATGAAGGGGGAAGGGAGGTTCTGAGCCTGAAAAGAAGGATGGATTTTTCCCAGATCATGTTGGGACTTATATCCCAAGCTAAAGATTTTGAAATGGTGAGCCACTGAAGGGTTTTAGGCATAGGAACTGCATAATCATTAAACATTTTAGAATGATCTTTCTGAAGTAATGGATAAAGGATGGAGTAGAAAAGACTATTAATTATCTACCAAACTCTGTTATTTTCTTCTTCAAAGTTGTAGAGTTTAACCTTGGCACATGACCATCTATGTAGCTAGAGAGTATATTCCCGGCCTCCCTTTTGGTGAGGTGCGGTTTTGTGACAGGCCAATGGGATGGATGTGAGCAAAAGTTATATGTGACTTTTCTAGGTTATCTCCAAGTTCAAAGACAGGAATTTTTTCTTTCTGTGAACTGGGACTCAGAGCAGCTTCAAGCACGCAAATGGAAACATCATAGGGGATGGTAAAGCAGCAGGATGGAAGGAAGGAGGGTTCCTGAAATGACTACGTGGAGCACAGCCACCCTACTAACCCACACTTCCCACCTCCGGATACTATAATACAGAGAATATTATAATACAGAGAGGTTTTAAGCCACTGTACTTAGATTTCCATTCATGACAGTACAACTTTCCTTCCCACTGAAAAAAATTATCAAACTGAGAAATGCATAAAATAACTTTTCTTCAGGTAATGAAATAGGAAGCCCTGGACTGTGATCTTTGAGAAAATGGAAAGAAACATGGAGTAGTTCATAGTATCTTATGATCTAGCCTCAGAAGTCACATGATGTCTTTTGTTTTTGCTGTCACTTTAGGTCTGCCCGGGTTCACGTAGTGAAGACATAGACTCCACCTCCTGATAGAGAAGAGGCAAGGTTCAAGAAGAGCACGTAGGACTGAAGATATTCTCGTGGCCATATTTGGAAAATGCAACCTGTCACACCTGCCCTATGATGCAGCAATCCCACCCCCAGGTATTTACCCAAGAGAAACGAAAGCACATGTCCACTAAAACACTTGTACACAAATATTCATAGCAGCATTATTCATAATATTTGCATTCAACCCAAATGCCCGTGAGTAGGAAGATGGATAAGCTATTTTGAGGTATATTCATATGATGGAATGCAACTCAACCAGAAAAAGGAATGGGTTACTGACACACAAAATAACATGGATGATTCTCACAGACATTATTCTGAGCTGAAAAATGAAAGAGTATATCTGTATTATTCCGTTTATATGAAATTCTAGAACATGCACAACTAATCCGGTGAAAGAAAAATGGTTCCCTTGGGGGGTGGCAGTATTGACTGGGAAAGAGCACGAGAGAATTTTCTGGGGTGATGGATATATGAAATCTTGATAGGAGTATGGGATATATATGTATATGCATTTGCCAACACTTAAGATCTGTGCATTCACACTGTATATTTTACCTGAAAAAAATATAAACAAATGTTAAACTCTAATTAGTAAATTTACTTTTAGCAGTGGTACAGATTAGGAATTCTGAATGTATTTCCTGTTTATTCTAGGCTGGAAAAAAATGAGTAAATATATTGAGGATAATGAGAGCTAGGTTTCCTACTGCTGGAGAAGAGAAGCATACAAATAAAAAGAGGAGAAAGAATGTGTCCTGTGGTACACATGATTTTACTATATACGTATATAGTAATCTTTCTATTTTATATGTATATATTCTAGTTCTGTCTCCTGAGAAAGCCTAGAAACAATGATCCACCAGGAGCACTAAGTGTATGTAGAACCCAGATCTTGGTTTCTAAATATCATTCTCCATTAAAAGGAACTAGAATTCCGGGGAGAAAAGGCTGATTCCAGGCAAGGAAAGGACAGGATGAGCACGAAACATCTTGCATAAGAAAGTAAGAAAATTCTCAAAGAATGGTGGGGACTCATCAGAAGGACACAGAAGCCAGCTGGAAGGAGCTCCCACTGGTCAAAACAGGGAAACTTGAACATCAAAAGAAACATTGACTGTAATTGATGATAACCCATTGAATAAAATAATCCATAAGTTTTTACAAATATAAAGAAATAAATATTCCTTAAAAAGAGCCCCAATGAGTAAATATAGAAGGAATAAAGGAGTTAAAATATCAATGGATGTTGAAACTAGCGGGTGAAAATTTGATGAAAGGATATTTCTGTATCCTCAAACTATTTCCCCATAAACTACTTGTCAGTTACAAAGGAAGAAACTGTAACTTAACAGAAATGAAAACTGGCAGATGTCACCTTAACCAAATAATCAAAGTTAGCATCACCAATATTGGGACAAACTGACATCATGGGCCTGCCAAAATGATATTCCTGCCAAAGCTGCCCCGCCTGAATTTACTCATGAAAAAACTTCAGACAAACCCAAATTGTGTGACATTCTACAAAATAACTAGACTGTACTCCAAAAAAATGTCAAGGTCAAGGAAGACAAAGGAAAACAGAGGAATTGTTTCAGATTAAAAGACACTAAAGAGGCATGATAACTAAATGCAATGTATAATCTTGGGTTAAACCTTGGACCAGGAAAAAAAAAATCTTATAAAGAACATTATTGGAACAATTAATAAAATTTGAGTGTGGACTGTGGATTAAATACAACTATTATATCAATGTTCAATTTGCTGATTTTGATTATTGTACTGTGGTTATGTAAGAGAATGTTCTTGTTCTCAGGAAATATGGAAATATACTAAGAAGTATTTAGTTGTTAAGGGACATGATGCCTTAACTTACTCTCAAATGATTCCGAGAGAAAAACCACCGGTACTCAAGGAATGAGAGATAGAGGAGAGAGAGGGAAGAGAAGGGGGAGAAAAAGACGCAAAATGTAAACAATTAATTAGTTTGGGTGCAGGGCATATGAGAATTTTACAACTATTACAACTTTTTTGTAAAGTTTGAAATTATATATAAACAAGTCTAAATCAAGACTGGATAAAAAAGGAGGTGATAAATTCCAGAGAGGTATAATGAGTGGATGGAACAGAATATGGAAAATGATTGAAATGATTGGGTTACTCCTAGGTTTCTGATGAAGAAATTAGATAAATGGTGATGTTATAAATGAAAGTCCACCATGGGAGATGGGAAGGGGGGGGGTGGGGGTGAGACAATGAGATCATTTGGGGCAGTATTGAGTTTGATTGCTAGTGGGACATCCGAGTTGTGCTACTACGCAGCAGGCAGATGGCAGGGCTGGGCTGGGGCTCCTCTGTGCAACAATCCTGTGACGCTCAATAACTCCTGAAGGTGGGAAGAAGAACGAAGCCCCAGTTCACACATTCTTTTTATTCCATTTACTGCAGCCCAATTTGGTCATTCCAGGACACCAACCTCAGAGACTTTTGTGGTCCTCTACCTGTAGCTCCAGGAATCACAGTTTGAAATCAGGAAGAGTTTGAGGAGGATAAGGACTTGATGAATGATGGGGCAGAAGTGGGTACTGGTTCCAACAAATGCAGGATGGGACATTTTTCCCCAGGGTGGACTAATGTGTCTTCTCTCACCACAGCCACTCCTGGAAGACCACTCCTCTCCACCTTCTCTACAGCTCATCTTACTCCCCTACTCCAAGCCAAGAGGAATAACTTGACCAAGGAGCCCAACATCCTCCAGATAGACCAAGAGATTTTAACCAGTGTGATAGGGCATTTGTTTGGCTCTCATGAACTTCTTCAAAAACAAACTCACAGAGCTCTACTCATCCGGTCCAATGAAGACTTTCACTCTTACAATCTATATCCACTTCACTCATGGTGCACCCCACTTAGTGGCTAAATTAGTGACAACACATGTCAGTTGTCTCCAAGTCAACATTTATTGGGTTTCACTATATGCCAAATACACAGGCTATTTTTCAGGTAATTATTCTCTAATTCTAGGTCAGGCCTAGAACTCTAAGAATCTACTCACCTCCAACTCCATTTTAGCTGCTTTTAATAAGTATTACACAATATTTCAGATGTACAAAGAATACTATTGTGAGTTCCTGTGTGCATTAGTTTTGTGTTGCTGCATGACAAATGACCACAAACTTAGCAGTTTACAACAACACCTGTTTATTAGCTCACAGTTGTGTAGGTCAGCAGAGTAGGCATGGTGTGGCTGGGTTCTCCGCCCAGGATCTCATAACACTTGAATCAAGGTATCAGCCAGATTCGCCATTCATCTCGTCTGTGGCTTAGAGGCCTTTTCCAAGCTCATTCAGGTTGTTAACAGAATTCAGTTCCTCGCAGATGCAGGAAAGATGTCCCCATTTCCTTGCAGGCCGTCAGCTGGGACTACCCTCAGCTCCTAGAGGCCACTCTCTGCTCCTTGCTGCATGGCCCCCTCCATCCTCAATGCAGCAACAAAGAATCCTCCTTATGTCAAATCCCTCCCATGCTTAAATCTTTCTCACCAGGATGAGTCCAGTCCCTTTTAACAGGGCTCAGTTGATTACCTTAGGCCCATCTAGGATAATCTTATTTTAAGACCTATCTTAAAGTCAACTGATTTGGGACCTTAATTACATCTGCAAAATCCCTTCAGAGCAAGACCTCAATTAGTGTTTGATTGAAAACTGGGATAAGGTGTGCATACATCAGGTAGCGAGAATCTTGAGGAATCTCTCAGCATTCCGCCTCCCACAACTTGATCCCACCATTCAGCTGGAGAAAGAAAACATTCTAAAGAACTGATGCCCCTGTGTGCCCCTCCCTTCCCCACGATACTAAATGTATTGTTTTTCATTTCTTTATGCTTTTCTTATATACGTATGTACCCCTAACCAACGTAGAGTCATTGTTTTTTTAATCATAAGAAAACACGTTTTAAACTCAACATCTTCTATATATTCTTTTGCAACTCTTTGCTTTGCTATTTTCCCTCAACATTATATTCCTGAAATTTATTCATGTTATCTATGTAACTTTAGCTTATTAATTTTCATGGATGTGTAGTATTTCATTGTATAACTATATCATGATTTATTCATTCTTCTATTAATGAATATATAGATAGTTTCAACTTCTTGTGATTATGAAGGATGCTGCTAGGAACATTTCTATACATGCTTCTTACACAGATGCAAGCGTGTACCTAGGAGAAGAGTTGTGGGTTATAGAGTATGTACATCTTCAACTTTACTAGATATCATCAAATTGTTCCCCAAAGTAGTTACACCACTTTGCACACCATTCTAGCTGTTAGTTATTAGTAATATTTATAATCAACTTATTGTGCATTCATTGTGCACAAAGTAATAATTTCTGTACATGAATTCTTGTATTTCATTATCACAAACTTATCAGTTAGGTATTATTATCATCCTATTTTACAGATGAGAAAACTGAGACAGAGAACAATTATCTTTCCTAAAGTCACATAGCGACAGAGCCAGGATTCAAATCCATCAGCCTGAATCCAGAGAATATGCTCTTAATCACTACACAACGCAGACTCCCTTTGCCCTCTTTGAAAATGAATCAGGATGCAAGAGGGGAGGGAGGGACTAGGTAGAAATGAGACTCAGATGTGTGTCGCTCCCTCTAGTACTCCTTTTCTCAAGCAGACATTCTTGGGACTCCACCTACTGGAAGATGAGGCATAAAATCTTGTCATGTAGGAAGAACAATTCAAATATGAAATTGTCGTTTGTAATTAGAACTATTGACCCAAGTCATGCCATTCAAAGCCACATGCTATGCTCTTCTAAAGTCAAGCAGATCTCATTTTGGATCACACTCCACCACTAGCCAGGTGATTTTTGAGCAAATCCTTTACCTTTTCTAATCCTCAGTTTCTTCATCTGTAAAATGGGATAATGATAATAGCTACTGAAGAATCCGACAGTCAGTTGAGATAAATGGACACATCTTGCACCAAGCCTGGAGCGTAAGAGGCACTCAGTAAGTGTTGGTGAGTTGAATCCTCAGGAGTGGGAGATTTGAAAGCCTCAGAAGTTCTATTCAGTCTTTGAGATCTGGAGAAGGTAGGCATCAAGGGTGTGGTGACCCATTCACAGTAGGAATGGTCCCAGCACTGTCAGCAGGTCACAGTGGCAAAGCCAGGGAGGGTGTACCAGCAGTTACATAACTATGGGAAAGTGTGGTGAGTCACATGGCATATGCAGCCACAGGAGCTCTGAGCAAGAGAGTGGAATACTGTGTGCTGTTAGCCCGGATCTATGGCCCACGTGACTCCAGCATGCAGACACCAGATCCTCATGCTCACAGGAGAAAAGCCACGCGTGTGGTTGTGGCTGATCTTGTTGAGGAGGAGATTGAAAAGCAGCAAGGGCCTAAAGATTAAGGCATTGACATTGACTGAGCTGAAGTGAGAGATGTGCTGACAGTGTCCATGGGGCCAGCAGAGTTCACCTTTCTAAGGCAGCTTCTTAAAGACATGATTCAGAAATGCACACATTCAAGTGTGTCTATTTACTCTACCAAATACCTCTTCTTAAAAGGGGGCTAGGATGGGCGCTGAATTTGGCTAACTCCTGTGCATCCAGCTCTGTGCTTGGTGCCACATTAGAGTGCAGGACAAGCAAGGCCTGGCCCTGGCTCTCAGGGACCCTGGTTCCTCTTCTGTCCAATGCCATCAACTAGGGCATCCACAGCTGTGTGCTCCCAGGTCTCTTTATTCCTCCAGGACTCCTCTCTGTCCTGGAAGAGTCTCATCTCAGGAATGAAGCCCTGTGAACCTGTAAGACAAAGGACGCGTTATCTTGCTCCTGGCTAAAATGTGTCTCCTCTCTAAGGAACACTGCTAACATTGAGAACTTCAGGTCAGCAAGGGAGATGCAGCTGATGAGCTGATCTTCTGGCACAACTCTGAGCAAACAATTGAGCCCTGGCCATGACCGGGCTTCAGAATAAGCGGAGGATAATTTTCATAAATCGTATTTCTAAAAGGGAAAGAAACTATGAAAGCACAAAGGAGTTGGATCTGAGAAGGCCCAGAATTTAATAACACCATCAGGCTATTCCCACTGTAAGTTTGAGCTGAAGTTAGCCTCATCTAGAAAAGCCTGGCTCTGGGAGGAGCCAACACTAGAAGTGAAGCTCTAAATGCTCTGTACCCTGATGAGGGGATGGTTGCTGAGAACATGGAGCAGGGCCAAAGCCAGGAGTCCAACAGCGAGGGAGGACTCAGTCAGTCCGATGCCTGAGTCACTGGGGATAATGGGAAAGGCAGACATCTCATTCTGCAACAGAATGCTCTTGAAAACCAGTAGTCCAGTCTTAAGCAACATGAGCCATTGAAAACACTGAAAAAAGAAGGAGGAGAAGAAGGAGAGGAAGAGAAGGAGGAGGGGAGAGCGCCGGCAGAGGAGACAATCCTGCTTCTCACACAAGCCCCAGGATCCATATCTTTTAGGGAGGAAATATTATCTATTCATATGACCTTTTCTGGATGAGAATAGAGAATGGGCCTCATTGATCCCGGGCCTCCGGTACTAGAATGTTTCCCGCTGGGACTGTGCTAGAAGAACAATGGTCTCAGAGCCAACTAGGTGCAGGACTTTACCCTCAACATCCGTCTGTAGGAAAAAATTCCAAGTGATAAGCTACGTTGGGGATTAAGCCCCTAATTGGAGAGGCAGATGGCTCTGGTTCTGAACTGTTTCTTTGTAGCTGTATCACAGTCTGGCTGTGAATGAGTCACTTCCCAGAGCATTTCAGTTTCCCATCTGCAAAATGCAGTGACAGTCTGAAACCTGAGCACGGGGAGGGGAGGGAGCAGGAAGAGTCTGGAAGGAGTAGACAGAGTTTCAGATTCTGTTTGGCTTCAAGAAGAAGTAAGCAAGGCACCAATGCTTCCCTTTGGTTGGGAAGTATTTGCTTCAATGTCGGGTGACAGATTTTGCCCCAGCTTCACCTAAGCCTACTCTCTCTCCAGGGCTGAGCTCCTTAAGAGGTCCAGCCTACGTGAGGCGTAACAGAGTTTAGAAACGTGTTCCCTCACGCTACCTCCCAGGGCACAAATCGAATACGCGCCACAGCAAAATTAAAAATTAGCACATGTTATTACCCTTTATAGGCAAAGGGTCTTTGGCAAAGAGTCAAAACTATAAAAATACTGGAAATGTTGATTGAATTTTTTCTGATTATAAAAGTTGTGCACATTTTTAAAAACTAAATGTTCAAAACCCATAAAGAAGGTAATAAAAATTAGCCATAAACAATGGTTAATATTTTGGTTCCAATCACTCTATATGTAAATGAGATAATGGGATCACATTATGGGAGTCCAATTTTACGTCTTAATTTTTATACTTCACACTATACCATGAGCATTTTCCAGAGTCATTAAATATTCGTCAGAAACATGATTTGTAATAGTTTCATAAAATTTCTTCCTAAGAGTACAATATAATTTATTTAACCTTCACCCATTTGGAAACATTTATGCACGCTGCTTCCTATTTTTCTCTCTTACAAATAATGGTGTACTTAAGTTTTTTGTATAAATTTACAATTATTTCATTAGGGTAGATTCCTAGAAGTGAAATTACTAGGTCAAAGTTAGCAGGCTTTCAGTGGCAAATAGGAGGAAACAAAACTCAAACTGGCTAAAAAATAAAAGGATCTTAGTGTCACATGTAAATTAGACTTCCAGAAGTTGGCCAGATTTCAGGTTGACTGATCCAGCAATTCGATGATGTGTTTAGGGATCCATTTTCTTTCTCTCTCATCTGTCATCAGCAAAGTCAACTCTATCCTCGGCTGACTCCCCTCATGGTTGTGGGATGGCTACCAGACACAGTGAGAGCTACAGACATTCTCAGTCACATCCAGGGGGAGAGAGCTCATTTCTGTCCCTACATTCCAAGCCAGAGTTTTGAGATTCACCCTGACTGGAGTATAGGTCTTGTGCCTATCTGCAAACCAATGACTATGGACCACGTGTTTGAATGTTCTGGTTGGCTTAAGTCAATCAGAGACTGTCCATGAAGGGAGCAAGGGGGCCAACTTCCCCTAAAACACATGGTGCCTTGAAGAAGGATGAATGTCCCAATAACAAACTAAACAGTATTAGGGAGAAGAATGGCAGAAATGAGAGCTGAATAAGCACCAACAAATATTCACTACAAGAAAGAATTTTTTAAGGGGGTTAATACAAATTTTTGAACTATTTTCCATAAGGGTTGTACCAGTGTAAAATTAGCAGTGTGTTAGAAGGTCTAGCCAGACCTGTACTCTCACTGGCACTGATTATTTATTAAGTAAAAATTTTAAACCACCCAATTCCAATTTGATGGACCCAAATAATTATTGCATCCCTATATAAATTTATATTTCTTTGTTTGTTATTATGTGCTTGTGGCTATACAGGATTTCAAAGCCTTGAAAGTTAAATTCTGATTATAAATATTCTAAATAATTCCAAGTCTCAGGCTGACCTACCCCATCCCTGACCATTGAGTAACAAAGATTGTAACATCTTGGTCCTCTCTCTACTAGAGAAGAGTCTGGGCTTAGTCTCTAGCCCCTAACTAGTTTTCCTTTAGTGAGTACCTGGGCACCCGTAATGTCTTCTGTGCTTCTAGAAAGACAATTCTCCCCTAGCCCCAGCCACAATTCCCAGTTTTCCCTCTAGGGTCCCATTGAGATTGGACCTCTGATATTTTGCTCCAAGTAGGAGGAGTGGCTGGCTAAACCTTAGCACCAGTATTTCCAGTCGTAGTCCTATGTTTTGTTTAAGCAGGGAAGGAGAGCCCTGCTCCCAAGGTCCTGGACTGCTGAGCTCTGAGAATCTCCACGGTGCCCTCTCCTTACAGATTGAACTTCTTACAATATCATCTCAGCATCTCAGACTGGACCAGTACTTATGACATAATTTGACTGCTTGCAAGACTAGTTGTCCAGCCAGATAGGTCTCTCTAGAACTGGCCTTCATGATCCTTGTTTACATCCATCCCCTTCCAGTCCACCACTGCACCTCACCCTGCTTCTTTGCTACAGCTGAAATGATGAGATACTTCCCATGACGTGGAAATCTCCTCCTTCACCATAAACCACTGCTTGGCTCCTTCTGGAACCCTCCACAACTTAGCATACTTCTTCCTGTGGATTGGGATTAGAAAAGAGGGAAAGAGATACATCTTTAAAAGGTAGAAATGGGCTCAAGATTATATTTTACCTTCCAGATAAGGCTCTAGCAAGAGTCCACAGGAAGGGAAGCCCCAACCAACAGGTTGTGGTGTTCACGATAGCAATATATGCATGCTGGGCTCAGACCTAGGCTGCCCAGGCTTTCCAAACAGGAAAAGGGAGTTCAGAGTAACTTCAGAAAAGTTCAATATGGTGAAAATCTTGAACTAGTTCCTTAATGCTTGGAATACTGTCATTAGCGGGGACCTTAGAGATTACTTCCATTCATTCCACTTTCAGCAAAAAGTGCCAACCTTGGACTAGTTACTGAGAATGTAAACATGCATCAGACGTAGCCTTCATCTCCAAGAGTGGGAAAGGCCAGAACATACAAATGCATACAAAAAAAGTATACTGGGGCTGTGATATACATTTATTCAGCTAGGGCACAGAGAAAGGAGAGTGCCCTTTCTCCACAGAAGGTATACCCTTGAACCATGTCTTGAAAAGTACACAAGATTTCTCCAGGTGCACAAAGTGGGACAGTATGTAGAGAAGTATGAAGTGAAGCCAGAGGAAAGTGTGAAGGCATGGAACATCCTAGTATCTTCTGAAGAACTGTAAGTAATTCAGGGTCATGAGGAAGGAGGGGCAAGGAGTGGGTTGCAGAAATTGATCAAACAAGCAAAAAGATTTTGAGTGTATACTGTGAGCCACAAAGGAAAGGACATAGATATCTGTGTGGCATCAGATGCTAAATAAGGTGTTAGACTGAAGGCAAATAGGAGATTATTGTCACAGTCCAGGTATAAGATAGAAGAGGGAAGGCGTATGAGAGATGGTGAAAATTAGAATGCACCAGACTTGGTTACCAGTTAGATGGGGACACTGGGGGATAATGAGTAGTATAGGAAAGCTACTAAATCATTCATTCATACTTTCATACATTAATTTAATCACTTATTTATCTACTCAATAAATATTTGAGTGCTTGCTAATTGCTAGTTAGGCTTGAGAAATACAAGCTAGTCATGATCTCTGTCTTTATTAAACTTACAGATAATTAAACAAGTGATAACAACAAGAATGATTAGTGTTATGATAAGGGAAGTACAGAGAGATTAGAGGTGATTCATCTTGTCTAGGGGACAGATAAAGCCCAGCTGAGAAAGTGATGTTTACACTGATACATGAAGGATGAGTTGAAGTTAGCCAGGTAGGGACAACGGTGCAGGAAAAAGTGTTTTGCACAGAGAAAAATAATTTGCAAAGACTCAGAGGAAAAGAACATGGCACATCAGGAAATCGAAAGAGGAGAAATATGGCTGGAGTATAGAAAAAGACAATGAGGGGCAGGATATGAGGCCAAAAACAAGGCTGAATCAGAAAGTAAATACTTAGTAAGCAATCGGAGAGTTTAGACCAGATCCTAAAGGGCTAGTAAACAATTTTGCAGAGTTCAGAATATACTATAAAGTCTCTAAACTCTACAACATGGCTTATCAGGTGATCAGATACACATTTGGAAAGATCATTCTATCTGCATTGTGGAGAATGATTTGAAGAGGAGCAAGACTTGAGGCAGGAAGACCAGATAGGAGGTGGATGCAACACTCTGACAAGATCAGAACCAAATTAAGGGGAGCCAGCTGGCTAGTGCCTGGGATGTTAACCTCTGAGGGGAAATGAAACCTCACTAACCTTCTAAAATATCAGTGGAAATGTATCAAGACAGAGACAATTGTATGTTTCAGATGTCCTGCCAAGCAGAAACACTGTATGCGATTGGGAAGAACCCTTTGATAAGCTCCCATGGTTGTGAGGGATACCTCCCGGCCCACCTACCCACTCTCAACACTACCAGGGAAAATGGTAGACTATAACAGCTGATTTCTAAATTATTTCATAAGGAAGGATGCAAGTGTGGGGCCAGAGCTGAATTGCTGAGAACAGTAGAACAGGAGTCAGCAAATATTTTCTGTAAAGAGCCAGATAGTAAATGTATTGGGCTTTGATAGCTAGATATGGTTTGTTGCAACTACCAAACTCTGCCATGCCATTTTGCATGAAAGCAGCCAGAGACAATACATAAATGAATGGGCATGGCTGTGTTGCAATAAAACTTTATTTATGAAACAGCTGACCAGTCTACTGGCTTTAGTTTACCAACTCCTGCAATAGAAGATAATTTGAGCACTCCTTCCATGAGTGATTCTTCTCTGTGGCTTCCCTTTAAATAAACAGTGAATATACACAGCAACAATGTTGTTTTAAAGGTATGCCGAAAAACCAGACTGCCTGGAGAATCTACACATCTGGCAACTACCCTTGAAGGATAGATGGTGTTGATCTGGACTGTAGCCGTGGAGAAGGAGAGAAATGGATGGAGCCAAGGTCTATTTAGAAGGCGGCATTTTTAGGACTTGGTGATTAGTTGGATGTGACGTGAGGCAGAGGATGGAGTTAAGAAAGAATTCTGTGTTTCTGGTTTCACCAACTGGTAAACTGTAGGGGATAGAAGAGAGGGAGCTGTTTGGAGAGTGGAAATGAATAGAGTACTTTAGATGTTTCCTCTTTGAACTGTCTGCATGACATGCAGATGAAGATAACTCTTCCATAAGAAGTGAGATTTCTGAGCCTGGAACCCCCAAAACCAGTTCCCAGACTGGAAATACGGGTTTGAAAGTCATCAGTCAGGAAATGAGGGAAATAACTCAGAAAAAAGGAAGGGCAGAGGGCTAAGAACAAGCCCTGAGAAACACCAGTATTTAGGGACAGGTAGGGGAAGAGTAACCAGAAAAATGAAATGGGAAAAAGCAGCCCAAGAGACAAGTAAAACTAGACAAGGGTGGAATCCCAGAAGCCAAGGAAAGTGGGTTTTTAGGAAAGAGAGAGTGGTCAGTAGAGTCTGATTTATAAAGGGAGAGAGAGAGAGAGAGAAGAGCTGGAGAGAGGGGGTGGTCAAGAGGATTTTTCTAGAATGATAGAGACAGAAACATCTAGCAATGCCCCCACTCACCACAGCTTATTTTAGAGGAAAGACATACACCTCCTTAATCCTGGCTCCCATCTTTCCTTTCTTCTTTCCCCAGCAGATGCAACTAATGAGCAGAAATAAGTGTCCCAGGATCAACATCCGGGGCCCAATTGCAATGCGGAGGAAGTTAGGTATCAAGGAGAAATTTGGTTTTCCACCAAGAATACTTGGGGTGCTGGGAGGTAACCATTAGAAAGGGACAGACATATGTGGGAGAGTTCTCTTTCACCTTCTTAGACCCCTCAAAACATCTTCTTCCTTCCATCCTAGAGAAAATGACACCCTGATGGGTCCGGGCTGATGTCTCCTCCTGCCGTCCCCACCATCCCTTACTGTCTCCTCCTTCAAATCCTCCTCTTCTAGAGCTGCTACCATTTCCAAAACACCCATGCTGGTCACGCCCAGGCAGACCAACAAGAACCGTCCATTTTATCAAAGAAGCAGGAAAATAACTAATTCTATCCCCATAAGGTGAAAAAAACAAAAGTTTGTAATGAGGAAGCCTGGTCGAGCTGCTCTTACAGTCCCACAAGAGAAGAAGTGCTAATTGCAGCAATAAGCCCCTGCTGAGGTCCAGCAGGATGAACATAACGGACTTCCCAGCCTGCCAAAGCTCTTTTCTCCCTGTCTTCACTCTTCCGGAGGGAGAGGGGAAGAAACCCTGGGTGGCCCTCCACCCCAGAGTCTCAGCTTGAGGCCCACACTCTCTTGGGACTGTGCATAAGCTTAATGGGACAGCTCAGTGGGAGGTACTGGGGATGAAGAACAAAGCCCATTACCCAAGTAGAGCTTGATGGAGGCCACTGGGAATTAGACTGTGGTAGAGATTCTCTTGGGTATAGAGCTTCCTGGTATTAATCTAGAGGCAAAGGCAAGATGTGAAAAGTGGTCTCTTCCCTAAGCTGCCTATGAAGTAGCTCTTACGTTGAGGGAGTTCCATTAAGGCCCTTGGAGCTGCGTCAGATTTCAGAGATTTACAGTCCCAAGAGTTCATCATTAAACATCAGATTTAATCACAAAACACAAGTAATTAGAGCACTTAGAAGTACCATCGGTCCTAGTCTATAAACTGGGGAAGTTATAGGATTGTTTCCTACCTACGTCGTCATGACAACCAGCATGCAGCCTGAGAGTAATCCTGGCGAAGTGCCCAAGCGTCTGGTGGGCAGAGAACATTTGAATCTGTGTGTAACTGGTTTATTGAGCAGTCAGAACCCAGTGGGGTGTGTGCATAAAATAATTGTATTTTTTCCAGTCACTGCTTCCATCGATGCTCTGTAGAACCTCCTTTTTCTAATACAGAGCACATCCTTCCATAAGATCTTGGGCAGATTACAGAATTTTCTGGTCATTTTTGGCTCTTAAAGTATAGCCCAGGTTAAAGCGTCAGTGGACTTCAATCATGTCTCCTTCCTCACCCTTCAGCACGGCTTTGAGCTGTGTGTTAGTTTCCTAGGGTTTCCAGAACAAAGTAGCACAAACCGCGTGGCTTAGAACAAAAGAAATGTATTGTCTCACAGTTCTGGAGGCTAGAAGTCCAAAGTCAAGGTGTTGGCAGGGCCACGCTCCATCTGAAAGTGGTGGGAAGCGTTCCTCGCCTCCTCCAGCTTCTGGGAGCCCCAGGTGTTCCTTGGCTTGTGGTAGAATAACTCTAATCTTCACATGGCATCCTTCCTGTGTCTGTTTACTTTGTCCTCTCTCTGTGTATGTCTGTGTCCATATTTCCCCTTTTTATAAGACAAAAGTCATATTATTAGAGCTCACCCTAATGCTTCATTTTAATTTGACTACCTCTGTAAAGACCCTATTTCTAAATAAAGTCACATTCTGAGGTGCCGGGGGTTAGGATTTCAACATAGCTTTTGGGGGGACACAATTCAGCCCATAAAAGTTGGGACCTGGGACAGTAATCTGACTCTGAGACACCTCCTGTTCCCCCACACTGCAAACCCTGACTCTTCCAGGAATGCTGGGGTGGGCAGAAAGGAGAGGAAGGAGGAAAGTGTCTCTTTACGTGGGGCCACTGTCGTGGTCCTCTCTCTGCTGCTTGTGGCTGCTTCTGTAGCCTGCGCAGATTGGCCATTGAAGCCCTCCGTGCAGCAGGCTTCCAGATGTGGGCTGTCTCTCCTCAAACACACGTGCGAGTTCTACAGGGTGCCCTGTGAGCTTCACAACACAACCCTTCGGTAGAGAAGATTCAGCTCAGGCTCGACCTCTTCCACCCCTCGGTCCTCCAGCTCTCGGCCCTGTGAGCTACCCGCCGCCTCCTCAGCCTCCTGCTGCCGAGATCCTGACTCCTGGTGGGCTTTGCACCCCAGATACGAATTCCAAAGCAGTAGGAAACATTTCACTCACCGTCCTGTTATGTATGATATATACATCATATTTATTATCATACCTATTTATTTATATATATCTCACAACTAAGATTATTGTTTTGAACAATATAGAAAACAATAAATTGACGTCAACCCCAACTGTCTAAGGGACAAACTGTCCTTTCCTTCCCTCCTTTTTCTAAGGCTGATGATTAGTTTTGAACATCACTTTCATGAATTATGAACTTATCATAGAGATAGTTGAAGAAACAATAGTCAAAATGAGCTGATTATGGGTGGACATTAGTAAAGAAGACAACATACAACAAGCACAACTTCTTATTGCCGACTTTCTATATGCCAGCCACTGTGCTGAACGCTTTTATAAGCATTGTCTAGTTTCTCCCCCAAACCCTGTAAGATAGAAACTGTTACTACCCCTATTTTATAGGAAACTTCTTAGATGAGTAAGGGTCATGCCCAAGATCCAGCAGCTAGTAATATCCGCAGATGGTGGTTGAACGCAGGAAGCCTGATTGCAAATTTACATTCTCACCCCAATAGCTTCTCACCTCCCTTGGAATCCATACCCTACACCAGACACCGCAGAACCCCGGTGACCTAGGGGACTTTCCCGGATCATTTCTCAAAATTCACCTTTTCTCCCACTCACGCAACTATGTGTCAAGTCCACAGAGCATTCAAATCAGTGCTTACTGTCACTTTTTCTCCCCATATTAGCCTCTGCATCTCACTGCCTCTGGCCTCTAAGGAATCCTATGACTTTTCATCCACCTATACTGAGTTAAGATGTAGTTTCTGCTAATGAATGCTGAGCTTGAAGTGGAGTTCATCAATATTTCAGGTTTAAATAAGGGTGCAGGGGACAGGGAATTAAAAATAGACACACACAAGGAGGAAGGAAAGAATGTCCCCCTCAAGAGAAACCCAAGAGGGAGAGGGGAGGCTGGGAAAAATTATCATGTTAATTCTTTTTCCCTCTCATAGGTCAATTTGAAATATTTAGGCTAGAAGAAAATCTATGTCATATAACAAAATCCATGTGCAATTATAATTAGCTCTGGCAGGACTTGTGTTATGTTCAAAGCTTCTTTGAATATGAATTTGGGAGAGGCAATGGAATGGAAAAGATAGAGCAGGAAGCTGACAGAAGGGAAGACGGGAGAAAGTCCAGATTGAGGCCAAGTGGGAGAAAGGATTTGTATTCAAGTTCCTCTGGCCCTTTCTCAGCAGAGAGTCACCTGTCAAGCGAAGACGACTGTTGTTAAAGGCTCCAGAAATGCTTATAGTAAACGTCTGACCACAAAACAAAGTTATATATAAATGGACAAATGAAAACAGAGAGTAGGGCAAGAGAGAATTGGGCAAAGTGGAATATAATGTACTCAGTCCGTGATTTCCATTCCTGGTATATCTGGATGGAAAATATAACTTACAATTTACAATAAGCAGTGATGCTGGGTCCTCTTGTAAGGAAGAAGAAATATATTTGCCCTCCGAATGGAAGGAGGGATGAAAAAATTACACACACATACATACCCCATCTCCTCTCACTCACACTCATTGCTCATTGCTAGTTGCATCTCACTCCCTGACATTCACAGCTGAATGTTCAATGCAGTTGTACCAAGTCACTTTCATTTTCGAGGAGACAGACTGAGTTTGGTCCCTAAGAGTGGTCCAATAGGTGGTTAGTGTCAAACTCTCACAAATAGAAAATTCACTCAAATATATGTTGCAAGGAGAGAAATTGGATATGGAGGGCTGGATCGCTGTATCATTGAAGGGAAAAGAAGAGGGCCAAAGCCTTGGCTACTGATTGCTTTCATTTTTCAAGCAATTTCAGAGAACTACCATTCACATCATTTTTGACAATCTTAGTTCAGTGTCTACCAGTCTTTATTCCCTGGAATGGCTTTCATATATCCAACCTAAGTTACTGTTATCAAAGCACAGATATATGTCCTCATGCAATGAACATTCACAGATGTGAACGTATTACAAAAGCCACTTTCTTTGATTTTATCTCTATTTCGATTCTTTTAATCATCTTTCTGACTGGGTACTAGAAAATTCTTCCTGCTCCATGGAAACTATACAGCTCTCCTAAAGGGTTCGATCAGTTTATTTATATACGAAAATTATTAAGTACTCACCGGTGAATCAGATCTTGCAAGGGATACAAATGTAGGGGTAAAATACATGTTCCCCACTCTCCAGAAGCTTGCAACCTATGACCTGTAATCGGTAAGTCACTGTGTTACTGACGTCTTGAGTTACAAAAGAACCTGAGGTGTGTTTAACCCACCCAGCATTTTTCAACCATACACATCAGTGCTGTCAATATTTGGATCAGCTACCGATGCTGGTGGGCATGCCGTCGGCTGGGAGTTGTGTCCAATTGCCAAGTCAGTTACCTTTCTTTCCCACTCAAGGAACTCTATCTAAATGCAAGTCAGCAAATACAAAATTATTATTTGAGTAAATTATTGTGCTTTATTATAAAAAAGCAAATAATTTATAAACTTAGATACTTTGTTACCATTAGTAACCACAGTTTGAAACACCAGAGTTGAAAATCATTAATTGAACCCAATTTCCCACCAAGTTTGGGGGTTTTTCTGTGATATCCATGACATGGTCATCCAGTCTTTGGTCAAAAAGTCCTGGGACCAGAGGGTTCCTTGCGTAACTAGACCCCTTCCATAGCCTCTTGGTAATGCCCCTGCCTTGATCTCTGCAGAGCAGCCCCCACTGTTGACTAGTTAAGGCCTCTCTACCTTTGAGTGATCTGCACTGTCTCAACTCTGCACTAAGCTTTATCCTGTCTTAGTTGATATTGAATTTGCCAACTCTAACCACAATTCTAGCCTAAGGTTTCAGACTTCGGCCTCCATCTCTTCTCTCTGGATACTTTCTCTTTGTGAACCATTCACTTTAACCAAAGCCCTCTCAGATCTACATCTTCCTTCCTGGGTTTTGTGCTGAGCTTTAAATCTACATTTGTCTTTGCTCTGAACATTTCTATGACCTTCGATTACCCTGAGTTCTGTGCATCTAAAATAAAGTTCTACATCCCTTTCTATACAACAAAAATCTAAAGTTCTCTCTCCTGGTTCCTAAACTTCTCTATGTGATATTGCCTATCATTATTCCTGAAGGTATTGGGCACCCCAAAATTGCTTATTGAATGTTGTTACCCCAGTTTAAACTGTAAGAAATTTAAAGTCAGGGGTCCTGTCTTATTTCTATTTGTATTTTCAACATCTAAGCCCAGCATCTGGCAAATAGCATGTGCTCAATCAATAAGTGTGCATTTGCATAAGTGGGTGCGGTTTACTGAATCCTCCAGAAATCCAGGCATGAAACTTTCAAGACCCACATTTGACCCATCTCTCTCTTCAACTCCTTATTCACCCAGCCATGAAAATGTGTTTATTTTTCCTTTGCAGTTTCTCTGTCATATGTCTACCTACTTTCCATGGCCATTGTGAATGGCCACCATTGCACTTACTAGGTCCTTCTAGCTTGGACCTCTGTGTCAGCCTCCTGAACAGCTGCTCTTTTCAAAGACATTCTTTACACTGCTGGACACATCATTTTAAAACACCATGCCCCTATGCAAAATCGTTAGTGTCTCTTAATTGCACAGAGGGTGATATGTAAACTCAATAGTATAGCTTTCGTTGCCTTCATGATCTGGTCCTAAACCTTCTCCCCAGTTTTATTTCTAACTATTCTCTTTTCTAATTTTTCATCTGATTTAACCAGATCTAGTCAATCTGGTTCAGTCATTTTCCTCTGACACCTTTTTCCTTCCCTGCCTCTTCACTTTTGCTTACGTCATTCTCCACTCTTCCTACCCAAAAATGTCTTTCCTCATCTTCCATCATCTTCCTAGCCAATCCCACCCATCCTTCCAACATGAATTGAAGTCCTATGTCTTCTGAGAAGCCTTCCCAGCCCACCTTCTTTGAACTCCTAAAGCTTTACCATCTACATCACTCCTTAGGTAATTAATCACTCAATGCTTTCTGGCATCTCCTGGGCTGCTCTTGTCTTAAGCTGCTATTTACCTCTCATAATGTTATTTAACTTTTCACTAATTTATGTCTTGTCTCTACAACTAGATCACAAACTCGCCCAGGGCATAGACCCTGTCTTATAATTCTTTGTATCCCCAATAGTATTTAGTACAGTACCTTATGCACAGTAGGCACTCAACAATGATGTTGATTTATTTTCCCCCATCCTTCAAAATCCAGTTAAATGCCACCTCATTTGTAAACCCTTCTCTTAAGATTCCAACACACATTTGTTTTCCTCCCTCCAAATTCCATTGTACTTACTGTCTGTCCTGCTCAACACGCATTATAGAACATAATCCTGTTTATGACATCTTGTGTATAAAACGTGTTCATCCTACTAAATAGCCTGTTTCTAGAGAACAGGGCCATTATCCCAGAACTCTCCTACCTTCTTCTCAGGGATGGGCACTGGATAAGTTTTTGATGAATATTTATTCATTAATGTGAAATAGCTCCAAATTCCAGTTAGGAATAATCTAACAAGACAGACATTAGACAAGACACATAAGGCTTGACTTGGATACGAATATAAGTGTTTTCACAGCTTGATACAGCTCAGTTTATAAGTAAGGACTTACAATGTTACATATAAACATATACAATAGGACGTATATTTTCTGTGTCTGCATTTCTACCGTGATGAAGAGACATCAAGTTTCTAGCCTGGGATCTACTTGTCGAGTTACAAACAACCCTAAAGCAACATGAACAACCATAGAGTGAATGTGACGGCTCCTCAGACACCCTGTGGTTGGCTCGTAGGGCCTTTTACCCACTGGTAGTGCTTCTTTAGATATCATGTATTCCAAAGGTGGCTATGATGGCTAACATGAAATAACACATAATAATGGCAAAGTAATTCCCCAAATCCTTTGCATTTTATTTGATAATAGACTTATCCATTGATCCATTCATTACAGACACTGTGTTGGCACTGGTTGCACAAAGGTGAACAAAGTAGAAATGACCTTTGCCCTACAGGAGGAGAATGACTAAACAAATAACCACAAGCAAATAGTGACAATTATTACAAAGAAAAAACCCTGACATGTTTTTGATGTGCGTAGTAAGGGATGAATTCTCAAGAAAGTACATTTAAGCTGAAGCTTGAAGGATGAGAAAGGAGTCAGTCAAAACAGAAGCTGGGAAAATAGCATTCCAGGGAACTGTATGTGCAAAGCCCCTGAGGTGGATTTGAAGAACTGAAGGGAGAGCAGCATGGCTGAAACATAACGAATGAAGCAGCTTTTATAAAGAATATATACATTTAAAACATTAAAGACATTGCATCCTTTAATTCTTGCTGAGGGCCAGACTCTAAGCCTTCCCCTAGGTATGTTCTAGGAGCTAGTGACCCTGAGAGGCAGAACACTATGGATTGTGGTTGATGATGGAGGCAGCTGGAGGCAAAGGAAAGACAGTGAACTTTGTGACAGAGATCTGATTTAACTTCCTAGTTTTATCTTTAGAGAGCTGTGTGACCTTCAACAATTCATTTCACCTCTCTGAGCCTATATATTGTCTGAAATAAGTGATTCACTCATTCATTCAACAACTATATACAAAGCACCTACTATGTGCAAGGGTCTACTCTAGATACATATAGAGAGAGAATATTCCAGATGTAGATATAGATATATATTCCCCTATATAATATAGGGGATACCTAGTGAGGCAAAAGGACAAATCCTTGCCCTCCTGAAGCTTACATTCTAGTGGAAGCAGGAAAACTATAAACTATATACATTTCTCTCTCTCTGTCTCTCTCTCTCTCACACACATACACACACACACATTAGAAGTCAAAAAAGCAGGGCAGAGGTTGGGTGGCACAGGGATATAGCAGGGAAAGCCTCAAGGAGAAGATGACATTTGAGCAAAGACTTGAAAGAGGTGAGGGTGTGGGCCGAGTGGCTGTCTTGGGGAAGGGCAGCAAAGGTCCTGAGGCAGCATTGTGCCGTGAGGGTCAAGATGCAGCAAAGGGGCTGGTGTGGCTGAAGCAGAGTGAGGAAGAGAATAATGAGACCAATCGGAAGTGACTTTAAAATGATCTTCCCCTGTGAAATGTAGTGGTTCCATGCTAATCTGCAAAGGAGATGATCCACAGATGAATGACCAATATTGACGAGTTAGGGCGAAATACATGACAACGTGAGAGTCACAGGCTCCCTTGACTCCAGAGAAGTGTCAGTCTAACCCAGAATGGGTGGGAACAAAGAGAACATGATGAAGGGACCTGGACACAGGCCATTAGCAGCAGGAGGCTTGGGAGCAAGAATGTGGGAAACTGATGGTGAGTGATTTTGGTGGGGGCAAGGGGCAGCGGCAGGGTGGGGTTAAAACACAGCAAAGATAGACCAAATGTGGTGCATCCCAGGGGGGACCACAATCAAGGCCCAGCAACTGAAACACCATGCACACCGTGAAGATAATTGACTTCAGCCAGCATGGCTTCAAAGAAAGAAGTTTAGAGACTATGGATATTTTAAAAAATGAAACAGAAATGAAGGAAAACAAAGGAACTCCCAGCAAAAGGAATTCCTGCCAGGAAAGTGAATCAACGTGGAAACCAAGTGTAGGTCTGACCAAAGGTCCTTCCTTAAACACCTTCTGATGCCAGACCCTCCGCTGGGTGGTTGATAGGTGCTATCTCAGTGAGTCATTAGAATAGCCCTATCACATAGGCCTTATTTTCCCCTTTCAACAAGTGAGAAATGCACCAGCTCTTCTTACCGTCTTTCTCCAGAGGCCAAGCTTCCTGGTCTGTGTGTAGTGGAACACGAGTGTGCCTTGGTTGGATTACTGGTGACATACTGCTCCTCCCTCAGCTGTTGGGGTCGCTGGGGCTCCTGGGAAGTAGCCCTAGCCATGGGCACCTCTTCTGTCTATCACTTTTTATATGTGATATGGAAATGACTGTAATTTATTCAAAGGTTCTTAAAAAGGAGGAGAAAAGGTGTCATTAATATGAAAAAACATCTAACTGCTGAACTGCGTATGTTTTCCAGGGTAAGGGGCTGGTGGAGCTGAGGGATGTCCTTGTTCTCTGAGCACTCAGTGGCTGGAGGTTTACGAGTTTGGAGGTGCGGGGTCTGAGCACTGAGGAAGTGAAGAGTGATTTAGAGGACTGTGGAGGATGCGGATGCTGGAAGTGGGGAGACCAGGAAAGCTCAGCCAGTGAGTCTGGGCACGGGGTGACGCAGAGAGGGAGAAGAGGAGCTGTTGATTAGCAGCGAGATGGAAAGACTTGGGAGCGCAGACCTGTTCATGGGGGCTTACAGAGCTTTACTCGGGAGGTGTGATATAAACCCCCCTCCACTTCTATGCAAAACCCTCAGTAAACTCAAAGCTTACTCTACCATCCTGTGGGGTGGGCGGACTCACGGCGAGAGAGGCAGATGTACTGCCTCCTGTTGGCTGAGCTGAGAAAATGTCAGCCTGCCCAGAGGAGTGGAGAAAGGACACCTGCCTACGTGCAGATGGGGAAACTGAGGCTCAAAGAGTGTACGCTGCCTTCCCAGAGTCAAACAGCTACAAGCTTTGAGATCTTGCAGCTTCCAAAGCCCGAGTTCTTTCCACTCCAACGTGCAGTGTCCTTGGACTGTTTAGGCTGGTAACTTGGCAGTTACTCCAAAAATTCTGGCCTTGAAATGTTTTGTGGTTATTTTCCACCAACCTGACGACTAGATAACAGCAACATCTGCACATCCTTTTATTCCCTTCTGTTTGAATGCAAGATAAGTCGAAAACAGAAAAGAAAGTAAAACAACAATAAAACCTCTTATAAGGATATACTTGGAGCTAGGGTGAACACAGGGGAAACCATGGACACACGAAAAGACAGGGTGCTCCGTTTCACTGTAAATCATAGGAAAGTGATATAAACAAATTATTATTATTGTTTTCCTAATTTTAAAGTTGGCTTCCCTAAAATAATGCATGAAGGCTGGGCAGTGAGAGAAAGGAATCAGAACCTGGAGACTGAATGCTTTTGGTGTGCTCCTGTCCCCAAGCTTCTGCTGGGACGGGGCTTATGCGTCTTTAGAGCAGCACATCGCTTACCTGAGGGAGCAGCTTCTGCAGCTGCTGGCTGATACATTCTTTTCCGTATTGCTTACACAGAGGTTCAAGAAAGTATTGGAACTGGTAAGAAGAGCCCACATCTACAGCAGGGTGTCTTAACTTTTTTTCTGAACTGAAATTTCTTTGGAGATCTGAAAAGAGCGAAAGACTTTCTTTAGCATAAAATGGCACAAAGGCACGTACACGGAAGATTTGCATGTAAGTTGTCCAGGAGTGCGGGTGCAGAGAAAGGCTGGCAGAACATAGAACTCCTGAGACATCTGAGGCAGGGTTTCTCAGAGTGACATCTCTGGACCGCCTGCATTAGAGAGATGTGGGATGCTAACTAAAAATGCAGGCAGGCTCCCTGACCCACCTGGACCTTCTGAAGCAGCATCTGTACGTGTTAGATTCCAGGGTCTGGTTTTTATCCCATTCTTCAGGTGATTCTAATGCATATTAAAGGTTGAAAACTCTGCCCTATCATGTCTGTGAACCCCAAGTACGAAACTCCTGATTTAGAACCACCTAAGCATGCTGGGTTAAAATGCAGATTTAGACTCAGAAACTGTGGTGGAGTAGATCTAACACGAGACATAGGAATCTGTATCTTCATCACCCGCATGATTCTGGAGCAGGGACTCTAGCACCAGAGTGCTATTTTGAGGCAATGGCCTGAAGAACAGCCCTGGACAGCTTTCCACCTAGTTTTGGTGTCCCCCACATGCCTAGTGCTGGAGCTGACTCAGACACCCAGATTTCTTCCATTACAGTTTCTCATTTAAATAACTCACCCAAGAAAAGTACCTGTTCCACATCTCATTCTCTGATAGACTAACCCAGCTGAGAAGGGTAATGACTCATAAAACATTAAAGTTTTGCTTTGCCAAGTAATACAATTTCAAATATTTCTATTTGCCAGCATCCTCTGATATCTCAAGCCCTAGCAGGGACCAATAGTTTTCAGGCAAGAGATGAGAGGCAGATAATATGGTTGTTGAGTCCTACAGTTCCACCACCCCCAGACTTGAAGCCATCTGAGGATGTAGGCTATGGCTTCCTTAGCGTTGTATGGGCTTCTCCTGCACAAGTCTTAAAACATAATCAGTGCTCAATAACTGTGATTTGATCCTCAGATTCATTGAGCACGGGTGGGCACCCACCCATGTCGCTGGCCTCCTTTTATTAGATGCTATATAGGGGTCTGTTCCTGGTGTGTCTGGGAAGAAGGACTGGGTGATCAAGCCCTTACCCAGGGTGGAAGATGCGCATCCCCTTCCAACCCCATCTCAGCAACAATTCAGCCTCTGGTAATACAGAAGGGAGCAGTCCTCTGTGATTTCATTCTCTTTCAACTTCTTTCCTCAAGAGAGAAGGTTGTTGGAAGTAAAAAGAGATGAATGCTACTACCCTGAACAAGTCTTAGAGCCAAATAAATGGTCTGGCAGGTTTTGTGCTCCAAACTGAGCAGCTGGAAGACAGTTGACAGATTCAGAAAAGCAGTTGGTCTCAAGAAAGTTGCCTCGGAAACTTAGTTTAAAATTCGCTTGGAGAAGAACCCAGCCTCATTGATTAAACACTGGCTGAAAGACTATAAGGTAATGATAAATTGCCAAGGAGCCCATGTTGGGGTAAGTGTCTAATTGGTGCCACAGGGTTTGGGGTAAGAGCCCGTCTTCTTTCATAGCCTTATTAATGATCTGGAAGTGGTTGGAAATGGTATATTCATGCTCAATTGGGAGCTACTACAAGCAAGAGAACAGTAGAATAACGATTCAGATAGAACAAACAAAGTGGAAAATAGCCCCATGACATTCAGCTTAGAAAAATAAACTTTAAGATTTTTTTTTTAAATATGGGAGTAAAGCCAAGCAGGAAGATTGAAAAAAAAAAAAAAAACTTAATGGCTATAACAAACCTCGAAACACTCAAGTAGAATAGGAGATGTGCAGCCCTATGAAGTGCTGCACAGCCAGAGGTCAGAATTATTTTAGGAATCCATGAAGGAGGCCAGGAATAGGTCAAAGCCACCCTCTCCCCTTATAACACCAGAACTGGATCTAACAGTCCATGTGCTCTCTGCAGGAGTCCTAAGTGTCCCTCGGAAGAGGAAATCCGGGTGGATGCTGACACTTCAACGTGATGATAGCTCTGTAGACAGCATATGGGTTCCTGACACTCACAAATTAAGGGAAGGGTCCTTGGAGGAAAAGTCAAGAATTAGGAGATCAATACCTGGTTGGTGGTCAAGGAGGAGACTCTGAATGGAGCCAAAATGTCTCGGACGTAGCAGGAAAACAGCTAGACGAGGGCACCCAGGTGTCGTTGAAGGATATTTCATCCTGAAGTAGAACTGTCTTCCACAGAGAAAACTGCAGTGCACACTGCTATCAGAAAGAAAGCACAAGAAAGCTTTAACTAAAATTCAGTGAAAATAGCTGGATAAAACCATAAAACCAACTATAGAATGCTATAGACTGAATATCCGTGTCCCCCTCCCAAATTCATATGTTGAAACCTAATGCCCAATGTGAGAGCATTAGAAATTGGGGCCTTTGGGAGGTGATGAGGTCATGACGGCTCCACCCTCGTGAATGAGATTAGTGCCCTTATAAAAGAGACCCCAGAGAGCACCCTCACCTCTTCCACCATGTGAGGTTACAGTGAGGAGGCAGCTGTCTATGAACCAGAAACCAGGTTCTCACCAAATGTTGAATCTGCCGGCACCAGCCTCCAGAACTGTGAGAAATAAATTTCTGTTTATAAGCCACCCAGTCTGTGGTATTCTGTTAAAGCAGCTCAAACAGACTAAGACACAGAATAAAAGTACTCATGGATGAGGTACCCAGTCATGCTCAGGAGAAATGGACATGTCAGTGTCCACACTGATTCTCATGACTCCACACAGCTATGTTTCAATGAACAGACTCAGGCCAAGAACACGTGGTCTTAAATTTGTCACAAAGAAATAAATACTACAATATAGGAATGATTGAAACTCAACTAGTATGGAGTAGATGAGTGACAAGAGTACTGGAATGAGAGTCAGAAGGACTGGTTCTTTGAGGCCTATGTCTCTGCCATTAATATAAATGTGGCCATATAAACTTGGACTAGACCCCTGGTTAATCAGAGTAGGCTAATGCGTATAACAAACAAGCCCCCAAATTTAATACAAACAAAGTTTATTTCTTGCTCATACAAAATCCAAAATGGTCTACAGATAGCTCTCTTTTAGGAAATAATAGAGACCCAACTCCTTTCATCTCTTGGCTCTGCCATTTTTAACACACAGCTTTCAAGGCTTCACTGCCCATTTGCCTCAAGCTAGCAGAAAAGGACAGAGCTTGGAGGAGCCTGTGTGGGCGGTGATCATGGCCCAATCCTGGATGTGGAGCACAAGATTTCTGTTCAGAGTCTATTGATTAGCACCTGGTTGGAAGACGACAGGCTGAGAAACACAGTCAAGTTTCATGTGCAGGGAAATGAGGAACCAGTTTACTGAAGCACCAACCACTCTTTGACCCAGCCATCTCTAGCCAGAACGTTTTCAGCTCCTGCGCTGGGAAAATCAGGATAATAACGTTTTACTCCCTTTGGAAACAGCTTAAGGCCATTAGCAAAGAGAAGTCAGTCAGGGAGAAAATGAAGAGACTGGTGTGTATTTAGATGGGTTCACTGTACCCGGAGCTTGAAAACTGAGGGCAGAAACACCAAGGGGAGTGTATCAGGTTGAATACAGGTTGAGTGTCCCCTCAAATTCATGTCCGCCCAGAACCTCAGAGTATGACCCCATTTAGAAATAGAGTCTTTGCAGATATACTACGTTAAGATGAAGTCATACTGGATAACAATAGGCCCTAATTCAACGACTCGTGTCCTTAGAAGAAAACAGAGACACAAACACACGGGGAGAATACCGTGTGAAGGCAGAGGCTGGTGTGATGCAGTGCCAAGTCAAGCAATGCCAAGGATTGCTGGCAACCACCAGAAGCTAGGGAAAGGCAAGAAAGGATTCCCCCCAGAGCCTTCAGAGAAAGCATGACTATTGACATCTTGATTTTAGACTTCTAGCCTCCAGAACTGTGAGAGGATAAATTTCTTTGTTCCAAGCCACCCGGTCTGTGGTACCTTGTTATGGCAGCTCTAGGAAACTAACACAGGAATGACAGATTCTTTCCACGTCAAAGATTGTTAAAATCAAAGACAGTCAAGAACCCTCCAGCCTGGCGTGCCAACAGATCCCGAGGGCAGATCCATACTGGAAACTCGAGTTTATGGCTGAGAACACTGCTTGCACTGGAGACAAGAAAACTCACCTGGGATGAGGGAAACTCTTATTCTAAGATTTTTATATTGGAGACAGGATAGGGGTAATAATATTTTATTAAACCCTAAATCAATAAACTTCATATCAGAAACACACAGGCTGATGTAGATTTTTAAATTTGGGAACTATTTAAATGAAGTCTTCATAAATATAAAAATTATTATACCATTTTCATTAAATATTTAATATTTTTTAAAGAATATTTTCTTGCAAATTTAACGTTTAATCCTCTTTGTCAAAATAATTATATTAACACTTGCTAGTCCAAGAAAATCCAGGTGGATCTAAATGTCAGAGACCAATCTTTCTGTGATCCAAGGCATCAAGCCAGATTATTAAGTACCTACTCCATTCCAGATAGACAGATAGGGGCTGGAATACAATTGTCAAAGCCATCAGGTGGGAAATGATAATCTTTTCTTAAGTCTAGCACGCTCCTAAAATTTCATCCATAAATTAAACCTTTAGTAAAGTCTTGTGTTCCAGCAGTTTCCTGGTAAAACATAAACACTGTGTCCTTGAAGGGAGTATCAGGCATTGAAATCTTAGTAGGGGCTGTTTTATCAGATCATTTTCCACCTTTAAAGCAAGTGTCAAGGTACGAACGGGGGGGGGGGGTAAGTACCAAGGATGGACACAGACGTGGGAGTGGGGCAGGCCGGCTGCTGAGGGGGGATCTGTGGTGAGGAGCTCTAAGTATCTGGGCCCAAAGGAGGACACTGAATAGCTGACGGAGGCAACGCAGGGCAAGAGGAGAAGCCAAAGGGAGACATCTGCGGAGGTCAAAGCAAACTTTGCCGACTTCACGATTCTGCCATCTGGAGCTCTGAAATTTCAGGTGCGTGCAATTCGGAGAATCACGGCAAAGCCAGTTTTAGTGCTGTTACCATAATGTCTGTCTTGCCTCGGTTTACTTACTAACCTATTTGTCTCAGAACGACAGGAGGCAGTGAGCACCACAAGTTATTTATATAATACCTTTTTTTAAATTGCTTTTCCCTTTCTGCCTACAGTCTGTTATTCTCTCATTTTTGTAAGAAAGAAAGAAAAAAACCTCCTCCCTATCTTTGCACAGCAGGTGCACCCCTGTTCCCGCCTTCCCCCAGCCCAGAGGTGGGTGGTCTCTTTGTAAATGAGCTTGAATTGCCCAGTGGTTGGTATTCTGAACAGGCCTTCCATTCTGCACCCCAGTTCCAGAGCCCAGCCTGGCTGAGCACCAACAATCAATACCCTGAGATACAGCTCAGCTATCAGGATGCAGAGATGATGAGCGTGGAGAGGCGCGTGGTGCGCCCAACGCAGACCTTTCCCACAAGTGAGAGTTCAGCGTTACGCTCTAGGCTGTGTTTCCCCTACGTTCCTGATCACAAGAATCAGCTGTGATGTTTATTTATAATATAGATTCTGCAGCTCCACTGCCGATCTGCTAAATTCAAGTCTCAAGGGCGGAGGTTGGGGGGAGGACATGGACCTGTGAACCTGTAGTCTAGCAACCATCTCAGGTGACCTTATGCTCAAGGAAGCCCTGCGAACACGTCCATGGGTAACAGGGAGCCAGGACGATCTTAAGTGGCTGTGTGAGGCAATCAGATGTGAGTTCTAAGCGTCAGTCTAGAAGATGGGAGAAGATGAACTGGAAGGTAATGGGACTACAGGTGGGGAGACCATTTAGGGGGCTGTTTCAATAATGCAGGAGAAAAAAAGATGAGTCTGAACTAAGGTGGAAAGACCAGTGGGTGATGGAGGAGCACAAAAACATTACTTTTAATCGACAAAACTTAGTAAAGAAGCAGGCAGCTCTCAGAGGTCCACAAGCGCGTGCTGAGCACCTCTCAAGGAAAAGCCTTGATCTACTGGGTTCATTAAAACAGGAACCTGTAAGAAGCAAGAGCCTTCCTGGTACTCTGCCAAAAGTCTCAATGTGCTGAAACACGTTCTTTAACTTTCTGACCCATTTCCTGTCACCATTCTCTGGTTTCCAGCCGGAACAGGTCTCCCACCATAGTAACCCTTGCAAGTTTCTAAGCTTCCTGACTGACTCTAGCCATAAACCCTCTCGCTCCACCCTCCAGGCTCCTGTTTCTGCTCTTCCACAGATTTCCCTAGTCTACAGGGTCAGGCCTCTGGGTGGACCACGGCAAAGAGGTTGCGACCACTCCTCAGGACCCCGCAGCGTGGGGGCTCCTGTTCTTCACCCCGCTTCTGGCCTCTACTCAGGGCGCTCATGTCTCCTGCCTTATCTACCTCATCAATGCCCGCGCTTTCCAGTCTTCTCCCAAGCATGTCTTTTCTCCTGTGCCCACACTTTCTAAATTTCTGTTGCTTCTGTTATTGACTCTGTGACTGAATGTTTTAATTAAGTCACCATAAAATCCTTTGTGAGGTTGTTTTCCTTAAAGCCCACATTCGTCGGCCACCATCTGTGTTATTGAACTCTCACAGCGCCCGACTCTGCCTCCAAAAGAGGTCCAACAAAGGGAACCCAGGTGTCCTGCTGGTTGCTCCGTGGAGCTTCCGCCAGGCAGGGTGGTCTCAGGTTGGTAGCTGGCATCTGCATAGCGGGAGATGTCAACTCCGGAGTGACTTTCTATCTACATGGCAGAGCTGGACCATGGAGAAGGTGGGGAGACTTCTCTCGATAGCCTCTTCTCCCTAATTTGCTTGTCTTGGTTTTGTTGTTGTTCTTCCTTCCCACTTAATCCTGATCTGACAGAGGTGTGCAGAATGATCGGGGGAGTATTTCAAGGTTCAGAGAGCTCGCTGTGAAAGAACAGGTTGGATGGCAGGCACAGGAGACGACCTGCAGGAAGGCAGGGCAGAGAAGGGGAACTTGGATGAGGTCTTCTCTCCCTCCCCTGGGGCAGATGTGGGCAAGGCGGCTGGGTTGTTAGTGCCATGGCAGGAAACCTGTCCGAGACGGTAGGCAGTGAGGGCGTCAGCCTGTTCCATGGTGTGTCGGCTGCAGCACATCCGTTGCCGCCTCCCTTTGCGGCTGTGCCCGGCTTCCCTGCAACCCTCCAAGGCACTGAGACCTGTCACAGCCATGTGCCGGGTCCCTCCCAGCGCGCTCAGGCCTCCCCTCGCTGTGGACACAATTTGGTGCTTTCATATAAGGCAGAAAAATATTTTCATTTACAAAACAAGAGATAAGGGCTTTTTCTTTCTGTTGTCTCCCCACTCATTTTTCTTCCATGTCTCAGATAAGGGAGGCAGAGTTGTTTTAATTATGTTTTCAGTGTGAGAATACAGACTCTTCTTTTGTGCGATGCCCAGCTTCCCTCTGGGGCTGCTGAGCTTTCTCACAGGTCTGTTTTCTTGGAAAGAAAAGAAGCAACTTTCCCGTTGCTGGGAATGACACATCCAGCCTTATTCAGAGGTCAGTGGCCAAGCCCAAGGGGCCCCTGGGCACAGAGGAGAGCTAGCGGAGAGTGCTCAATGTGGTTTCTGAAGGAAGAGTCTCCAATGCGTGTGGGAACTCTGGTCTTCTAATACTCAAACCTGAGACTGCCATCCAAACACATGTAAATGGGAGGCAGCTCTATCCTGGCGCAGCCCAGAGGTCTGGCCGTCTTGCCAGGGCGGCTCATGTTAGTCAGTGCATTCTATTTGCACAGTCTTCTCATCTGTCAAAGAACCTGCACACCTATGATCTCACAGGAACCTTCCTGGGCATTTCTGTGAGATGGGAGGGCAGACATAGTCAGCCCTGCTTTACACATAAAGAAACTGAGGCAGAGAGACAAAGTGACCACACACACACACCAAGGACCAGAGTGAGCCAGTCATCAGGATCAGATTCAAACAGACCTTCCGCATCACTGCCTGCCTCAACAGCCATTACATCTCAGGGCTGACTTCCAAGCCCTTTGCTTTAAACCCTTGATTTTCTCTTCCTTCGTCTCCTTTTCTCCCCACTGTCAGCCACCCCCAGCCAGGTCCTGCCGATGCTCCCTGTCTGGCCTTTCGCGTTTGCCTCTTCCTCACTTCTTGCTCCACCCCAGTGCAGCCCCTCGGGACCTCGGCATTCGGGAGAATGTTCTCACTGTTTTGTCTACCTCTGGGATCCCCTTGTCTTGATTCCATGCTCCACACATCTGCCGGATTCCTATTCCTGCAATACCACTTGTTTACGTTCCACGGCTCTCTCTTCCCTAAAGGATAAAATCTTGCTGGTGCAGGCCGTCACTGTCTGGCCCCTGCTGACTTCCCAGCCTGGTCGCTAGGTAGTTACTCCATCGCACCAACCTTCTGCTTCCACTAAACTTCCTGAACTTCTTGGTTTTCTTCCAACACAGGCTCATCCTTGCCTCTGAGTAGTGAGGTAAGAGTGCAGGCTGTAAGTACAAGGATCTGGGTTCACATTCCTTCCTGGCCTCTTAACCGTTGTGTAAGTCAGGTTACTTAGACTTCCTAAGCCTCAGTTTCTGCACCTGTAGAGTGGGACTAATACCAGTATTTGCTTATAGTGTTACAAAGATAGGTGCTTATCACATGCTCAGCCACAGGAAACAGTTGGTAAATATTAGTTATTTTTATTATCTCTCTAACTTTCCTTCCCTGAAGCCCACTTTGCCCCTAAAGACTTCCCTGAAAGTCCAGTAATAACAATAACAATAATGATGATAATAGCTAACACCTACGTGGCCTTTCTCACACGCCAGGCAATGTTACATGTGCTTCACAAATATTAACTTCATTCCTCACATCAACCCTAGTATAATATTACTATTATATCCATTATAATGTGAGGAAATGGGAGTTCAGAGACATTAAATAGCTTTCCCAAGTTCACACAACTAGGAAGTGATGGAGCCTGGGCTGGCTCCATCCTGCAAACTCCGGGTAATCCGCGTCTGGACCCTCACTGAGCACCTGGCTTATGCCGTCTCCTCTTGGGTTTATGTAGGGCAGGGACCAGGCCTCAAGGCATTGCTTCTCACTTGGCAGACACTTGGGAATAAAAGCCTTTGCTGGTGATGATGATGTGGCTCCCGGCCTTTCTCTCCTCTCCCAATCTAGGCAGGGCCCAGGTTAGTTTCCAATCCCTGCTGTAACAAACTACCGCCAATCCAATGATGTGAAACAGTGCAGATTTGTTATCTTACAGTCTGTAGATCTGAAGTCCAATGTAGATCTCAAATTGGCTAAAATTAAGGTGTCATAGGGCTGTATTCCTTTCTGGAGGCTTCTAGGTAAGAATCCCTTTCTTTGCTTTTTCCAGCTTCTAGAGGTCACTCACATTCCTGGGCTCCTGGCCCCTTCCTCCATCTTCAAAGCCAGCAACAGAAGGTTGAGTCCTCACATTACATCACTCAGGCCTTGTCTTCTGCCCCCTCTTCCACTTTTAAGAATCATTATCATCACATTGGGCCCACCCAGATAGTAACAGGGGTAATCTCCCTATTTTAAAGTCTGCTGATTAGTAACCCTAATTCATTCTCAACCTTAATTTCCCTTTACCCTATAACATAACTTAGTCACAGTTTCCAAGATTAGAACATGGACATCTGTGGGGTGGGGGGGCGGGGCTTTTGTCTATATAACAGAATCCCATATGGAATTAAAAATAAAAGCAATACCTCATCATAAAATAGGTATAAAGAAATCTGACAAGGGCCAGCCCAGTGGCATAGTGGTTAAGTTCATGTGCTTGGCTTCAGCAGCCCAGGGTTCAGGTGTTCAGATCCTGGGTGCAGACATGCACACTGCTCATCAAGCCATGCTGTGGTGGCATCCCACATATAAAATAGAGGAAGATTGGCACAAATATTAGCTCAGGGCCAATCTTCCTCACCAAAAGAAAGAAAGAAATCTGACAAAATGCTAATCTTTCCCATAATTACTACTTCAGCGACTTTTAATGAAATGACATAAAATATGTTTTCCAAAATCACATCCTTGGCTGCCCCTGTTTTGTGGTACTCTACATGTGTGCCCCGCCTGCCTGCTGGACAGTCCCAGACTGACAGAGGTCCTGACCGCATCTCATCTCTCCTGCCTCCCACAGCTGCCCCACCTATTCTTGGCCCCAGGTGCAGAGAGTGGGCTGAAGAATATATGAAAAGGAGAGTATAGCGGAGCAGAAGATAATGCAATGAGCATCCAGAAAGGAATGGATGAATTTAGGCCTGCAACAATGTTTGTGAGTGGAGGCCAGCCCCATGGTGTAGTGGTTAAGTTCACACACTCCACTTCCACAGCCCGGGGTTCACGACGGGGCATCCCGAGCACTGACCTAACACTGCTCGTCAAGCCATGCTGTGGTGGAGTCCCACATAAAAGAGAGGAAGATTGGCACAGATGTTAGCTCAGTTACAATCTTCCTCACAAAAAATAATAAATAATCAATAAAAAAAGAAATTAAAAATATGTTTAAAAAAAATGGTGTTGAGTAGACATCCTACCTCCTTGCCTTCTGCAGTAGCCTGTTAAGGTGACAATGTGGCTGAGGCTCATGGGAGCCCTCAAAGCCAGGGAACCAAGTTATAACAGTCCAGTGACAGCAGGGAGAGAGTGACTGGTGGGATGAACACACGGAGAAGATAAAGTCATGGTCCTATTCACATTAAATGCTTTTCAGTTTTTATCGTAATTAAATGTTTCAAAAATGTTAATGAAATAAATTGAACTTGACTTCCCCATTTTCTCCAGATCCTGCAATTATGCTCAAGGCCTGTCTTGAAAGGATGCCAGAGGGTGATGGATTAACTCGAAAATAAATCAAATTTCCCTTGCTACAGAGTTAGGGAAATACAATAAGCATTCCATGCTGCCTCTGGTGATGGAAGAGTTGCTTCGCCTGGCCACGCGGGCTAGGAACAGCCTGAGGAGCAAGCTTGCTAAAGTTGTGTCATAAACCAAACTCCATCAGGGCAATAAGCCCCTGTGGCCACGGCACAGCGGGTGAATGGGCCTGGGCGACATTTCTGCCGAGCTGCCTCCTCTTGCCAAGGCTCCCTCCCCGTAAATATCTAGCTAGCAAGCTCTTGGAAATGAGCTGGGCGTGATGCCAGCCAGACTTCCAGCTTGCCAGGATGGGTGGTGCAGAAGGCCAGGCACCTGTTCCCTCTGCTCTTCCTGGCATGGCGCTTTCGTGCAGGGCTCTGCTGACTTGGCGGCGGGGGTGGGGGGGGGGGGGGGGCGGGCGGTCTCTGGGTGGGATCCAGGAGAACCGGCGCCAGGTCTGTTCCCAGGCCTGAGTCAGTGGCAGACTCTGGCCTATGCCTGGAGATACTGAAGGCCAGGACCTGGGCTGGGAGAGAGACCGAATGGCTCCCTGGGCTCCTTCCTGAGGTCAGTGAATGTGCGATCATCTGAGTTCATTAGCAGTGAGAACCTTCCCTCTGCCCATAGGATTTGGGCCAGGCGAACAGAATGAATGCAGATTCCCTACGCTTAAAATCCCCCAATTTACCTCCAGGTTCCTGTCTTCACACCCGCCCTTTACCCCTCTCTCCCCAAAACTTTTCGCTTTTCTCCTTCTTTCACATTTATATATGATATTCTGATAGAACTTCCAGGGGTGTTTTCACAGAACAGGAATCAAAGCCTTAAGCTATAGGGACGGAATGCTGTTGGGGAAGTTTTAGGCAGTGGCCACGAAAGATGTTTCTGGCCATTAAGGCCTTCCAGGAGTTTCTGAAACCTAACTGAGTATAGAGTTTCCTATTGCAGCTACCTATGGGGGCCTTTCTGATGATATCCACATCAGCTACATGTTTTCCGGACTTGTCTGTTATGTTGTGTGTTGGGGTATTCTGAGCCCAGCATCCCCACCTCTGGAGAGCTTTCTTCACATGGAGCCCTGAGTCCTCCAGAGCTTTCTCAACACACATGCTCGTTCCACCTTTGAAGTCATCACAGAAGTCTAAGACAGGCTTCATGCATCAAAGTTCTCTCTCCTGTGACTCCTGAAATTTCTCATCCACATTTCTTCTATCTTCCTCAATTGAGAATGTTTCAGATTATTTTATTAAACTTAGCTTCTCTCTTCCATTCCAGACTGTTCCAACATCTTAGCACGATGTCCAGAATGGATGGCAAAATTCCTAACGACATCTGACCAGGACATTGCAGAGTGGAAGACCATCTCCTCATAGACTCTCTACTTCTATTATTACAGCCTGAGATCCAAGCAGCATTACAGGAGACCTCACAACACAATTGCAGATTCTGTTGACACCAACTGCTAAACCTTTTCACATGAGCTGCTTAAGCCATGTCCTTTCTTGTAGTCGTGCTATTAGGTGCATTGTTAAACATCATCTCACCCAATTCCACTCCTTATTCCAGCCTTTCAAAAATCTATTTATCATCTATCTATCTATCTATCTATCTATCTATCTTTCTATCTCTGTGTGTGTTTGCGTGTGTATATACACATATGCATATATGAGAGATAGAGAGGAAGATCGTCCAAGCTTCCTGTGTTCTGAAAACCTATATTTCCATCAAAGTCATAGATAATAAACTTGAATGTAGCAGAGCGAAGGGAGGGGTTCTAAACCAGACAACTACAGATGATTTTTTCCACTTTCATTAGACAGTACCTTTGGTACCCAGATGTTTAGCTAGTTTCCAACATGCCTGTATATCCGTATGTTCAACCATGTGTTTCTCTCTTGTCCACAGCTAGACCATGAGAGCCCCTGTCACTCAGCTCCTGACGTCCACATGTTCTTCACTGGCCATCTAACATGACCTTGTTGAGAAAAATGTCATTAACTGCTCCGATCTGCCCTCAGTAGACCCATGCTGGATCCAAGAGGTCCTGGAGTCTTTTTCTAGGTGCTCCTAAACAAGATTTTCAATAATTTGGTGAATTGGGGCTGTGTTTTCATGTCGAGCTCACAGATTTATAGTGTATAGAATCTGCCTTTTGGGTACTTACTTACAAAATCAGACTCCTATCTAGGGACTGACATAACTGAAGAGGCTGGCATGTGCTCCCATCTCTTGAAACTGCAGCCTGTACCCTGGCTAATTAGCGATTGCGGCAGACATTTGTCGGGCAGACCGTCATTTGCCTCTTCTCCGCTTCACTTTTAGGCCTGATGCCTTTTCCAACACAGGTCTGCCCTTTCCTGCAAGTTGTATGTCAGCCTTTTTCCTCTTAAATGGGCGTCCAACACACTGCAGTGAAGCAGACACTAGGGGAAAAGAAGTTTGCAATGCCACACCTATGAGTTGTCCTGGGACAGCCTGGGCCTTACCACTGGGCTTTGGTTTACCTGATACAAGGAATGAGTCTAGGGCCAAGCGAAATTCCAGAAGCCTAGAGTCCAGCATTTGCCATTGACTGTCAGATACTTCTGCCATCCTTCCTGTCTTGAGCCAATGCTAACCTCAGCTGCTCCTCTGAGGCCTTGAGTCAGTGTCCTCAGCAACATCCTTGCTTATCCCGGTCACAGGCTGGGAATGTGAGTCCCTAAGGAGGGACAGAGATGGAGCAAAGCTTGTGAAATAATGGGAACGAGATGAAGGGAATTGTGTACCCCAGAAAAAACAGCACTTGAAACTTACCAGTTTAGGACTTGGCGGCAGGTAATAACCCTGCTCCACCTTCCTCACGGGGAAATGAGTCAATGTTTGTGCACTGGAAAGTGAGGGTTATTACTGGATGGGTGGGGGATGGCAGAGAGAGGGAGGGTTGGGAGGGTCACACCTGGAATTTTCCATCCGTGGGCAATTATCTTACCGCTTTAGGGAACCAGCTCAGAGAGACAGGGGCAGGGGACAACGGAGCTCGCCAACTGCTTCTGAGAAAAACAGAAAACAAAAACAAAACCAGACCTCCTGGAGGTAGGAGATGCTGTCCCTGTTACTCTTTTCCCTAACTCCCTTTGCAGGACCCCCTGCAGTATTTCTAGCCTTACCTGGTCAGAAGAGTCACCTGGGGCTTATGTTAAAAAACAGCGAGTCCTGAGCAGTGTTTCTCAACCTTGGTCGTACATTAGAACCACCCAGGGAACTTTGAAAAATCCTGATGCCTAAGCCACACCCCAGACCAATTAGCCCAGACTTTCTGGGGTGGGGACCCAGGCTTTAGTAATTTTTAAAGCTCCCCAGGGGACTCCAGTGTTCAGCCAAGGCTGAGAACCACAGTTCCTGAGTCTCCTCCCAAACCAAAAGAATGAGACTCCAGGCATAGGGCCTAGAAATTAGTATTTTTAACAAGCGCCCCATGTGATTATAATGATTACATAAGCTGGGGAACACTGCCCTATTAAGACCTCTTTCTCCTTTTAAGGCTGCCCCCCCGACACTCTTCATTTAAACTTTGTTTCATTTGCCAGGAAATAGAGGTGGGAAGAGTGGGGTGACTCATTCAACACATTGGGATGGCCAGTGAAGACTGCGGTGTGGGGGAGGCCTCAGGAATTCTGGAAGGGTAATTACTTGGGAGCCTGACAAACTGACAAATGAAGCAATTTCCATTTCAAACAGAAAGCCAAGATGAGATCAGATGCATTTCCAGGCAACAGGAGGCAGAATGCAGCATAGTTAGAGCCGGTCGGGGACTCTCCCACAGGCTGCCCCTAAATATTGCAGGGCCTGGGGAAAAGGACAAAGGAAGGCTCGAGGCCCACAGCCCACATCCCTGTCTTTTCCAACCCCAGGCTCCAGCAGGGCCCATGCGCACGTCTGTAGACTGCAGACGGCCCAGCCCCCAGGATGAAATTCCATGCATATGCCCAAGCAGCCAGCCCTCCCGCCCAGGTGCACACTCAACAGTGCAGTTCACCCTTGATAGCACAGACCCTGGGAAGAGGCCTACAAAAGCTCTAGAATGGGCCTGAGACCATTTGGGCTGGGAATCCTGGGTTTCAGGTAGAAAGCACGACAGAGCATGGTGGACTAGACTATGGCAGTGGATATGGGCTCTGGTGGGTACATCCTTTGGCCCAACTGACTCAATAGTCGATGGGGGAAGGTAAAACTAGAGGAGGGCTAAAGTGGGACCCTCGAAACCACAGGATAAAGGTCTTGGGTCTTAGGACAGCACTGCCCGTGCACGCAGTCTCTGCATGCAAAGACTCAGCCCACTGTCGTGGAGGGGACAGAACCCTCCACCATGTATTTCAGCCTTTTTCTGGTAGACCTCATTCTCTGGCAGGAGCTCCACACAAGACCCATAGCTTCTCATCACACAAGCCCCAGAAGGGAACAAGACCCAGCTCCTCGTGTGGTCTTCTCCCTACCAATTGATACCTCTACCTCTTCTGGGTGGATCAAGTTTTCTCATTCTGAATGGTTTTTCTTCCCCGAATTCTTTTGACAATATCTTCTAGATGCTTCCATTCCCCTCCTGTGTCCCTCATCCAGACTATGGCCAGACCCAACCCGGTTTCCTTTGCAAAGTGCCCACCTGCCCTTCCCTTCCTCAGCCAGGCTGTGTCCTGTAGCGGACCCCTTCCTGCCTGAAGGTGACCTTCATCCCTCAAAGGGAGCTGCATGCCCCAAGGTTCGTAGACAAACCTACTCCCTCCTATCATCCTGGCTAACATCCTGGCCTCATTTCCACTCCCTTACCTTCTCTCTCTACCCTTACCCGTCATATGAGAACAGGCTGCTAGGCAAGCTGTCTGATAAACAAAACCAGAACTCACACTTCCAGATAATTGCTATCTTCGAACTAGTGACCTTCACTTACTTAAATAACACTCTTACGGCCCCAAATGTTATTGCAGCTTCTCTTTTGAAATTGCCTTTGGGAACTGCAGCCCGTACTTATTTTTTTTTGGTTTTTTTTGATTGGCACCTGAGCTAACATCTGTTGCCAATCTTCTTTCTTTTTTTTTTTTTCCTTCTTCTTCTCCCCAAAGCCCCCAGTACACAGTTGTAGATTCTAGTTGTGAGTGCCTCTGGCTGTGCTATGTGGGACACCACCTCAGCATGGCCTGATGAGCAGTGCTATGTCCGTGCCCGGGATCTGAACCTGCAAAACCCTGTGCCACCGAAGCAGAGCTTGTGAACTTAACCACTTGGCCACGGGGCCGGACCCAGCACGTACTTTTGAATATCCTAGTCCTGGCCGGCCTCTGTCCACTCTTCATGGATTTAATGTTTTGAAGCAGCCTTCTATTTCCTTTGGAGCAGAGTTGGTAAATGGAGTAAGCTCTGAGTAATCAAATTAAGAATTTAAAAAATGAAGGATGAGTCCTAGGGATTTATCCTAGGGAAATAATCCTGGATGTGTGAAAAGATTAAGTGGATCTCCAGAATAGCAAAACAATCAAACAAACAAAAGGATACGTCCAACAGAAATGTTCAACCCTCAACGATCGGATAAATATAGTAAATCCATGTGATGGAATGCTTGTAGCCATCAAATGGTGAAAGATCACGTCAAGCCATGGAAATGTAAGAAGTGGGGGCAGTGGGTGGGGTGGAGGGTGCGGTTATAAAAGGGAACATGGGGGATCTTGGTGGGGTGGAACTGCTCCCTGTCTGACTGTGGTGGGGGATACACAACCTACACACGAGATGAAATTGTATAGAACTAAATACACACACCCAAGTGAGTCCAAGTAAAACGAGGAAGATCTGAACAAAATCTGTGGATTGTATCAGTGTCAAGATTCTGGTTGTGCTATTGTACTACAGTTTTTCACAATGTTCCTATTGGGGGAAACTGAGTGAAAAACAAAGGGGGTCTCTGTATTCTTTCATAAAACTACACATTAAATCAACAATTATCTCAGCAACAATTTCACTTAAAGAACATATTTGGAGCAAGAGGGCGTGTCTTAAGTATCATTATAGGGACAATGTTTCTTCAGTTTCAGGAAAGAATTGGATAAACTCACCTATAGCGAGGTAACAATAAACGATTTAATGTAACACATTTTAGGAGAAAGTTTATATTTTTATAGGCAAGGAGACCCCCACTTATCTAGAGCTGAAAGAATGGGTTTATCAGAACCAGGCCCCCATAAGGTGAGTGAGAAAACTTGCACGGCCCTAAGAGGGGTCCCCATTAAATTTTGCACCTCAGTGCCCCCCTCAGCTCACTCTCAGCCCCATCCCTGTTTTGAAATTTCACTTTTTGGTGAACTAGGGGTAAAGGGGCTGCTCAAGAAAGAGGGCAGCCCGTGGCCTCCCCCTCTGCAGGCCATGCAGACTCGGCTATGATTCCTGTCTGGGCTTACGGAGGAGAGAGGAGGAACAGCACTGTGTACACACAAAGCAGCTCAGGATCTCACAGGTGTTCCTGGTGTGAGGTTGCTTGAACACAATAACGGGCATGGACTTTGCTGCCAAAATGGTCCTGTTTCTTTAATGTGTGGTATTTTTTGTAAATATTTATTAAGGACCTACTATGACCAGGCATTTTTCTAGATGCAGGTTAGACCACCCTGAACAGCCTCTTTTTTCCTGGAGCTTAAATCTCCTCATTTTGAGCCTGAGTGATTCCACTTAAGAAGTCCCCAACCAAAGCGAGTTCTGGGCTCAATTAAGGCTGGGCAGCAGTCTGATCTCTGCATTGCAATCTCATTTTGTCCAATTTGCGGGGCTTTGATGTGCCGACAATCCATGGGATTGCAAAGCGTTAACAGATGGCGGGGAGGGGGGCCGTGGAAAGAGCTTCCCTCCCAGACAGAGCAGTTGGTTTCTCTGAACCGCTCACAGCTCCGGGGCAGTAAGTCACTGTCACTGTGGGTGCGAGGCCGCAGGCTTGGCAGCGGGCAGACTCTGGTGTAAGCCCTACCTCCACCTCTTCATCATCTCCGTGGGGTGAGGTTCTCTCATATGTAGTCTGGGCACAAGACTACACACCATCAGAGACTGTGGTGACAGTTAAGTCCAGGTAAGTCACAGACCAAAGCATCCAGCACAGTGATAGCCCCGTGGAAGGCAGTGACGTAACTGGAGCTGCCATCATTACACTGAAGCCTCTCCGGGTTGCAAGGCACCTTTTCCACAAATGATATCCTGACACAATCAGGAGCAGAGACCTGGTGCATCTGCCTGTGATTACGCACAAACAGTTGGGCAGTGTCATAATTAGAAGGGCCTTGAAGGCAAGTACAATGCTTAATTCTGACATTTTTCTCAAGCACATACTTTTAGGGCCTACATAGAACAAGGGGCTCAATAAACACTTGCAGATTTTGATTCAATTCAGTAAATATTCATGGATCCCAAGGCTGTGCACTGAGCTATTGGGGTAGAGAGCAGGTAGCTCTGATGACTAAGGCATTTCTCTTTGGGTTCAAAACAATTCTACTGTGAACAACTAATAGTCCCACATATAATAAAAAAATGTATGTTAGTAGAGGTCCATGAAATGAACTGTGAAAAACATCATCAATTTTCTAATCTGTTAATGAAGCACACATGATAGTCGTGGAAGCTCACTGAGTTCCGTGATGTGCCAGACACTGTGTACCAGACCCTAGGCTTCCAGAAATAAATATTGAAACTGATACACTTAAGTATTTCATGGTCCAGTGGGGGAGACAAACAAATAATTATAATTCTATTATAAATAGGTAGTAAGAGAGAAATATGTACAGGGCTCACAAGAAAGAGAGGATGAGTTAGGAAGACTTCATACATGAGGCTTAAAAGATAGGATAAGCTGCAGGTGGCCAGGAGGAGAAGGCACTCTGGGTAGACATATCTGCATGTGCAAAATAAGCTGATGGACCCAAGATTTTGGCACTTTGGGGAAAGGGCGAGCAGTTCACTATGACCCCATCCAGATGTGAAAAGCAGAGAATGGTGGAATATGAAGTGGAGACATAGGTGAGATCAAGATTGTGGAGGCCCTGTCAAGTCCTGCTTAGGAACTCATGCTTTATCTTGTAAGCAGTAAGGATCCCTGATGGGCTTTGAGGAGTAAAGATCAAGTTTAGCTTTTAGAAAGAAAATGATTTGGACACAGGAGAGAAGATGAACTAGAGATGGAGGGACCAGTTCCCTTACTGCCTGGGACCATTCCATGGTGATGAAAGAGCTTGAGCTACAGCAATAGTAGAGGAAAAGGAAGGGAAGGAAGGAGTCAAGAGATATTTAGAAGTTGAAATTCCAAGGACTTTGTGACTGATAGGATCTGGGTAATGGGGAATTTGGGAATGATTTTGACTGAAGACATTAAAGATGACCACGGATGATGGGGGCCAGCCCCATGACCTGGTTAAGTTTGGTGCTCTCCACTTCGGTAGCCCAGGTTCATGGGTTTGGATCCTGGGCGCAGACTTACATCACTCGTCAAGCCATGCTGTGGTGGTGACCCACATATAAAGTAGAGGAAGGTTGGCATGGATGTTAGCTCAGGGCTAATCTTCCTCAGCAAAAAAAAAAGAAGAAGAAGAAGAAGAAGACCAAAGATGAGATGGCAAGATTTATAGAAAGCAGAGGAGTAGAGGAGGAGAAAACAGCTGTCAGGACAAAGAAGAGTTTGAGTTGTAAGGAGGGTGTGAAGATCTAGGAGAGGGGCGTGCAGGTCTCTTTGTGGAATGCTTTTTCCATTTCCAGATTCACAGGATACCCCAGGCCCTGTGTTGTGCAGCCACCTGAGAGTGGGGCCCATAAGAGCTTATCTTGGGTAAGCAGGGCACAGCCACACAAAGTGCACGTGGCTCTCCTCTCTCTCTCTGCCACATTTTCTAGAGACTCTCACAAGAGCCCACTTTTGGCAGAGCCACATTCAGAAGTCAAACTTGATAATTGATGTTGTAATCCCCTGGATTCCCTCATTAGCAGCTGCTAATGGCTGGTGTGTTAACGATTCAATTAGGCCTCTAATAGGCCCGTTGTAAACCGCATCCCTTCAAAGGGAAGGGAAGAGCTGTGAGAGATGACTGAAGCCAGCAGTGGAGGTCCCTCACAGCACCAGAGCCCTCCCCACCATCTCTGGCTGGGGTGCCTGGGTCTGAATTAGCACTCTCCAGAAGGCCAGCCTGGTGGTAGGATATTGGATTGCAGGGGGAAGGAAGCGGGCCCAGGAGAGCTTCCAGCCAGGAATCTGGAGACATTCTCTGCTGCAAAAAGAGGCTCCTTCCAAGCCTGAAGATCAAGATCTGGACTTTGGCTGTGACTCACCCTCTCCCAAGCCGATAACTATGAATTATGACTTTACCCAACCCCACCCTACAGCCCCAACCCAAAGGCATGTTCAGAGAACCCGGAAAGGACTCACAAAGATTGCTACTGCAGCCAACTCCTCCTCCAGCATCTGCCCTTAAGTCCCGGTCCATTTCCAACTCTCTACCACCTTTTTCCTCCAAAGCTTTTGTTTTAGGAGAAGACACAGTTTGAAATTTGAAACCTCCAGAGTTGTCTGGTGGAGGGGAGGGTGTCGTCAACCCTGGGACCTCACAGAATTCAAGAGGCCCTGAGGAAAGCCCTGTGTGTGGCCTCCTTCTTGTGGTTTACGAGACTAGCTCTAGAAAGATCTGACTTACTAGAGCCACATTCCTCACCGGCAGAACTTGGATATCACAGGTATCAGGATCCCTCCTAGAGGGAGACCAGTGTGGATATTCCAGTGGTGAGCGGAAGAAAAGCAGTCACGAAGCTTAGCCAGCCCTTCAGCTGGTCAGTGGACGTGCAAGCAGGTGCAATTTTCTCAAAGAACCAGTTCGGCATCAGACTTCACGATCACCACCTCTAACGGCTCTATTTTTCACTTCATTTTCTCTGTCCTTCATTCTTTTAATTCTCACTTCTGAAAAAATAATCAGATAACATATACGCAGATGTTCCTTAAAGCATGAACTGTGCTATCTCATACCCACTGGCCTTTTTGGTTCCTGAACCCAGCCCTCCTCGCCCACAAGCCTTGGAACCTTCAGGATCACGCCCAGGCCTTGGGCTGGCCCTCAGTGTTCATAGCACAAACCAGTTGCCACAGAAAAGCCAAAAGCCAGGAGCTTAACCACGCCACTGACTGTTCTCAGCATCTTCTTTCCCAGCCCTGCCTGTCTAGCTCACCTTGATTTTCTTCTATAGCTGGTAGGAGACAGCTTCTCCGAGATGTTCCATCAGAGTCTGCCGGAATGGTGCTTGGAATATGCGATTTCCCTGCTGCCCAGGCCTGGGTGATGCAGCCCACAACCCTACCTGCCGGACTGCAGGGCAGGAAACAAACTGAAGACACTCTGGAAGGCTTTTCTCAGCGCACCTCAAGGCCAGAATGAAGAACCAGCAGAGAAAAGAGCTGATGCTATTATTGACCTAGAGTAGCAGAAAAAACATTGAACTCGGAGCTCAAACTAGTCCTGTGAACTTTGTTAAACCCCATCTCCCCTCTGGACTCATCTACAAAAGGAGCAGATTTTTGCGTCTGTCATTCTACAACAACCAGTAGAGGAATGGCGGCCCCTGTCTTCTCTGATGGCCCCGGGATCCCAGGCCTGCCACCTGCCTTCCTGTGTGGAGCCAGAAATAGCCCGTAGGGAGGACTCAGGACCTGAGCTTGACCTGTCAGAGCTGCCAGTGCTGGGAACACACCCAGCAGATCTTACTACCTCCCCTGACCCCACAGACCACTTTAAAGAAAAACCAAGGCATAGCTAGGCTTTTTCATTTACCCAGGAAGCTCACAGAGAGAATAAGGCAAAAGGTTGTTAGGAGGTCACAGGAGTGAAGGGTGTTACCATTGTTCCCAGAGACCCCAGGAGAAGGTGATGTGATCTACAGTTAGTGGCAACTGCACAAATGGCCCCATGACCTTCGCCGCCTGGTGTCACTCCTATCATTATGCTATGTTACATGGCAAAGGGATTTGCAGATGTAATTAAGGTTACTAACTAGTTGACTTCGAGAGAGGGAGGCTATCCAAGTGAGCCCAGCCTAACCACATGAGCTGTCTAAAAGCAGAAAGCTTCCTCTAGCTGGTGGCGGAAGAGGAAATGAGAGAGATGCAAAGTGTGAGAGAGATGATGTGAGGGAAATTTCCATCGGCAAGGGGGAGGGTGCCATAGGAAGTGACCTGAGGAGAATGGTCTCCAGAAGCTGAGAGCAACCAGCAGCCAAGAGCCAGCAAGAAGACAGAGGCTTCAGTCCTGCAACCACAGAAACCGAAATTCCGCCAACAACCTAAATGAGCTTCCAAGTGGATTCTTTCCCAAAGCCTCCAGACAAGAGTGCAGCTCAGCCAGCACCTTGATTTCAGCCCTGTGAGATCCTGAGCAGAGAACCCAGCTGCACCCACCCAGACTACGGAACTCTGAGATAATCAATGCGTGGTGCTTAAGCCACAGAGTTGTGGTAATTTGTTACACAGAAATAAAAACAAATACAATAATTACCTCTGACCCTCTACCATTCCATACTTACTGAATAAACAGACTGGGTGTCTTGCATCTGGGTCTAGGGCTGGTATCTCAAAATCAGAAGCCCAGTGCAATGGAAAGATTTCCAAATTTGAAAGTCAGGAGCCTGGATTCCTGTCCTGCCCTACTATTTACATCTATGCGACCTTGATGAAGACACATAGTGCCTGACTGTTTCCTTTCCTAGGAAATGAAGGGCTGGGCCCAATCAGTGGTTCTCTGACCTGCTTTGAGGAAGCCCTCAGGGGCTGTGCAGGCAAGAGGTGAGCAGGCCCAGCTCCTGACCCCGCTCCAAAGAGACAAGCTCTGCTTGTTCCACACATAGGGCTTCCAAGTCAGATTTCATTAGAAGAAGAGATTCTGTTGCCAAAATGAAATTTGAAAACCACTGAGCTGGGTAATTACTAGGGCCCCTTCTAGCTCTCACATTCTTCCAACATGAAGATAAAGTTCAGTGGGGCAGCAGCTGGAGCTGTGGAAAGAGTGATATGAATTTGGGCTTGAGTTGCCAGGCATACTAGCGGAATTAGACTTCTCTCTAATCCAAACCATCTCCTTCCACCTCTTTTTCTCTGGAGGCCTGAACTTCTGGGTGCTAGAGATAGAAACCAGACAGACTCCAGTTCAAATCACGACTCCACATTCAAATCCTGACATTGGGCAAATAAATAAATCTCTTAAATTCTCAGAGCTAAAAGTTCCAAAGCTATAAAATGGTGACATCACCTACTTGGCACAGTTTTTGTATATATTAATTAGTGCTACAGACTGAATGTTTGTGTCCCCACAAAATTCATGTGTTGAAATCCTAACCGCCAAGGCCAAGGTGATGGTATCAGCAGATGGGCCTTTAGGAGGTGCTTAAGTCAAGAGGATGGAGCCCTCATGAATGGAAATCAGTGCTCTTATAAAATAGACCCCAGAGAGCTCCCTAGCACCTTCCGCTATGTGAAGACACAGTGAAAAGACGACCATCTGTGAACTAGGAAGTGGGCCCTCACCAGTGAATCTGCTGTCATCTTGCTCATGGGTTTCCCAGCCCCCAGAGCTGTAAAGATAAATTTCTGCTGTTTGTAAGCTGTCCAGTCTGTGGTACTTTGTTATAGCAGCCAGAAAGGACTAAAGCAGTACTGTCTAAATTGCTACAATGGATAGACTCCAAATTACAAGCACAATAGAAGTTTTTTCCATTTTGTGTTAATAATCTAGAGCAGGCAGTTGATTGGCCTTCTGCTCCAAGCATTCTTTGAGGGATCCAGGTAGATGGTGGCTCTATCATCTTCCACTCATGGCTCCCAAAGTTATGGGGGACTGCCATCCCAGCTGCCAGGGAGGTGTGCAGTAGCTCATGAACAAGGTTTTATGGCCAGGTCTGTAAGGGGCTCACATCACTTCCACTCACCTTCTATGGGTGAGAGCTACAGCACATAGGCACAACTAATTCCATTCACATTCTTTTGGTGAGAGCTTAGTCATATGGGCACACCTAATTCCAAAAGGAGCCAGAAATGAGTCCTTGGCTGAATAATTACCTCTCAGCTAAAATTCTATTATCCACGGTTTGCTGGGAAATTAGCAGTGGTTTCCACCATATTAAACATAGAAATGTGCTTAATATCTAGGAAGCTGGTGCTCAGCATCTCCCGAAAGGCCCAGCTCTGCTAATTAAGTGGGTTTCTATGTGGGGCATGTGGAGGTGACCAGCATCATCCTATATCCTCATTTAAGGATTTTTCATAGCTGCTTTCAATCTACTTTCCCAAAATGACTCTCTTTGGCTATACCCTCCCCCCCTTTCCTAGATGGATACATCCATCAGCTGATGCCCCTCTAAGGCCTCCGTCTCCCCCGGTTTTCAGACTGTTCCCCTCACCAGCCTGTCTGGAATCTTGTCAGCCTTGTTCTCCATCACCGAAGGAGTTTAATACGAATGTGCCAAGCAGGCTGTCAACCACAGGCGAGCTTTCTGGAAAAGATGTGCCAACTACAGCAACAGGAGATGCAGTTCCCTTGAATAACTTCGTTAATATTTGAAAATTAGCTCCCTTGCTCCTTATCATGCTAGTGGGTATTAGAATACAAGAGGAAGGATAAGGGCAACGGTACATTAAAAGGATGTTCTTCTAACAAACTTCACAGCTATGGAAGGGCAGGCTCTATTACCTATAATCTTGGGATTTGGGGAGACTCCCATGTCTTCCAGGATTTTTTTTTCTTTGCAGCAAGCAACTCCTGAAAGAGCGCATTCTTTGAATTTCAAACCCAGTAAACAGCTGCTGTGAGTTGGGCTCTGCGACTCTGGCTTCAGATTTCACTACCATAAGCATGGAGCATTGGATGTGCCCAATTCTGGGATGATAAAAGGCTGTTAGTTTCCCCATGGGTGCAATTCAGCTTTAGAACTGTGCATGAGAGCACGTCACCGTGTCAGCACCCGGGCCGCCAGAGGAATGGCCAACAAACGCCAGCTTTAGACTAAAATATGAAGGGATGTTTTCCTTCAATGGTCCCAGTTTCCCCCTACCCTTCTCAAAACCTGCTTTCAGGAAAATTGATATACGTTGAAGAGCCAATGACTGACTAGACCTATATTATTGCTCTCAAGGTTTCTAAGACTTTTCAAATTATCTTGAAGAGGAAGGAAGGAATAATCAATGGCAATATTTGGGGCATTGGTAGGGCATTTGGGGAAAGAAACTGTTTGAGCCTCCCGCAACACACACACATCCCCCCAAATCACACGACTGAGGCAATGACCTGCTCCATCCCATCTCAGACTAGTTCACAGGGGGGGACAGACAGGGGTGAGACAAGTTGTCTTACTACAGGAAGGTGGCAGCATCGGGGACACGAAGTGACAAAAACAAAGTAACCAGTGAAAACATGAAAAGGGAGTGGAAAGGAGGTGTTTAGTTTTGAAGCTTTCTCCTCCTCGTGGGAGGGACTTGAAAACCACCAATTTCATTGTGCCCCGTTGCCTTCCACATGAGGAAACTGAAGAGCAGAGGTGTTAAAAGCCCCCAGCGGTGGCTCATCCAGTCAGTGGGAAAGTAAGGGCAGAACCCACCATCAGCTGGGCTCTTACTGTCACTTGAGAGGTGCCAGCTCCAAATGTCTGAGTTCCTTGATCTTCTTTGTAGTGACAGAAGTAAGAAGATCTCACCTCTGAAAAGCCTCTGCCTCTTTACTGCCAATTTCATATTGATTGCCCGGCTTTCTCCATGGAATCAAAAGGCAACATCTTCTCTGTGCTTTCTCCTCCTTCCTGATGCAAAGAAAATGCGCTGCTGTTACCCTTTTCTCCCTTCCTCTTTAGAAGTCTTGATTTTTCCCCTGAATGTTCAAGTAACGTCCAGGCCTCAGGAAAGTACAACCTCTTGCTTATCTCTAGCAAAAGGTCAGGAATTAGGAGTCATTCCCTAGGGCGGTCTGAGTGCTCACAGACACATCCTGCTTCATCGCACTAGCTCCTCACCAACAAAATCCACCACGACTAGAAGGGAGCATTGCTGGAAGGGGACAGGACAGGGGACTGCAGAGAGGACTGCCAATGAGAAGCAGGGGGCAGAAACTAAAGGAAGATGTGAGGCATGAATGCCGGCAGATGACATGTGACAGATGTTAGTTACATGGTTCATGCTACACTTCTGTCATTTATGTAGATCAAAAAGAATTTCCAAAGAGCTCCTCCATAATTTAGCACTAGCCAGCTTTAAAACACAAACTTTCTTCACTTCTTAAAAGCATTTTTATCTACCTAGCTTTCATTCTCAGTTTGGGGAACTCAGGTGAGGATTCTCAACCCTATTCCATAGCTGAAAAGCTGCTAGGGAGAGTGGGTGCCAGCCACCGGCTTCAGTGGCACTGTCCAGTCCTGCCTCCCAGCACCTGCTTTTGCAAATACTGCACTATCGTTAGCCTAGCTGTTCTGATTTCTCCAAGATGGTGACAAATTAGGGGATGCGCAAACTCCTCAGGCTCATTTACAATCTGCGTAGACGCCACAGGCTGCCAGCCTCATCGGAGTCTGAAGAAGGGCTGAAAGGCTCCCACTTTCAGCTGTCATGTTTGACAAGGCCAAAGGAAAGCAGAACATCAGGGATTTCCACAGCCTCTGCCCTGTGGGTCCCCTAAGAGCTTTGGACCGGCAAAAAGCATAGGACCCAGCCACATTTCTCCTACAGCAATCAGGACACTGGGACCATAGGAGCACACTGGGAGCAGGAAGGAATTTAAAAAGCCATGGACATTTTTAATGGGGTTGTTTTCCTGTTGTTGAGTTCTTCATATATGTTGGTTATTAACCCCTTATCGGATGTATGATTTGCAAATATCTTCTCTCAATCAGTACATTGTCTTCTCGTTTTGTTGATCATTTCCTTTGCTGTGCAGAAGCTTTTTAGAAACCTGATTAAAATCTGGGCAGAAGATCTGAAAAGACATTTTCCAAAGAAGATATACAGATGGCCAACAGGCACATGAAAAGATGTTCAACATCACTAATTATTAGGGAAATACAAATCAAAACCACAACTGAGATATCACCTCATGCCCATCAGAATGGCTATTATTTTAAAAGACAAGACATAACAAGTGTTAGAGAGGATGTAAGACAAGGGAACCCTTATACGCTGCTGGTAGGAATGTAAATTGGTGCAGACACTGCGTAAAACGGTATGGAGATTTCTCAAAAAATTAAGAATACAACTACCACATGATCCAGCTATTCTACTTCTGGGTATTTATTCAAAGAATATGAAAACACTAATTTGAAAAGATATATGCACTCGCATGTTCACTGCAGCATTATTCACAATAGCCAAGACATGGAAACAATGTAAGTACCCATCGACAAGTGAATGGATAAAGAAGATGTGGTAGATTTATACAATGGGATATGACTTAGCCATTAAAAAAGACGAAATCTTGCCATTGGTGACAACATGGATGAAACTTGAGGGTACTATGCTAAGTGAAACAAGTAAGATGGAGAAAGAGAAATACAGTTTGATTTCACTCATAGGTAGAAGATAAAAAACAACAACAATAAACAATCACATAGATACAGAGAACAGATTAGTGGTTACCTGTGGGAAAGAGGGATGGGGAAGTGAAATGAGTAAAAGGGGTCATTTGCATGGCGACTTTTTGTGGTGAATGCAATATAATGTATACAGAAGTTGAATTACAATGATGTACACCTGACATCTATGCAATGTTACAAACCAATGCTACCTGAATTTAAAAAAATTAAAACCCATGGACAGCCCAATCGAAGCGCAGTTGGATGCCATGCTGAGAGAAGGGCGGGGCTGAAGGCAGACAGCCCTGCATTCCTTGCCTTCTCACTGAAAAAGGGAATTTAAGCAAATGGATAGCTTGGAGATTCCTTAAAGTTGTCTCTGTAATGATGTAGCCTTGGGAGATGAAGAATTGTAAAACAGACGTTGACTTAAACATTGGACACTTTTCCCAAAAGGATAATTGTTTTAGTTTCTTTTCCCCCTTAGAAAAAAGAAACAAAAATCATATTCATAATATGATTAACAATAATCATATTAATACTGTTTCTAAGAATGAGTATGTCTTGACTTTAAAATATACCAAAAATAAGAGATAATCTTGTAAAGATCAGCAAAACCCACCCAGCCAGAGAAATATTTTTATTTGTGTTATTAGTTAAACTCAACTTCTGAAATAAGGTAAATAGCTTGGCCAAATAATAATAATTAGACTCTGATCTGGTCTTAAGAAGAAAGAAGTCTTAGAGAGAGAAAGGCCCCCATTCTGACAGGAGCCCCTGCTCTGCTTGATTAGGGAAAGGGAGGAAGACAGCGGGAGTGGAAGCCACCCTAAGTTGGCCGCCCTCCTGTCATGGACTTAGGATGCGTGGAACACACCTTTGTTTGTTGCTGCTTTGAGGCCCAACACAATTCTGATCTTTTCCCTACAAGACAAAAACTGGAGACTCTATCTTCCTTCGAATACCTGAAGTGTAGATATGCTCTCATTTTGGAACCACAGGTAGTAGATTAGGAGCAAGGTGAGTGATTATTTCTGTTTCTTCCTCGCTTTTCCAACACAAATAATTAGGCTGCTTTTTTCTTTGCTCTGGAGTTTAAAACATCCAATGCAGTTGAAACATTGGTGGCCTAGGGAGGGTTTGCATAAACTGGTTCTTAATTTCTCAGGCTAATCCTGAAGCTGCCGGTAACAATGTGAAGACACATCCATAGACTTCTACCCCACCTCCTACCCTACTAAGCTCGGGAGTTCCTCAGCTCTCCCCATGGTGGTAGGGCGGGCGGGGGAAGTGGAAGAGAAGTTTTAGATCCATGGTCAGGGTCTCTGAAGACAATTCCTTAGGCACAAGAAATTCTTAGACATTCATTAAAAACTGGCACAATCCAAAGCCTTGATTTGGATCTTCATTTGGTGAAATGAAGCTTTCGCTCCAGATTCGAATGGGGTTTAATTTCAGATTGCAGGCTCCTTGTCACTGCCAAAGTTCTTGAGGCCCTTCCTGGTGGTTTCCGACGTCAAGGACATACCCTCTCCTCCACCTGGTTCTCTCTCTGCTGTGCCCTTCCTGAGAATGAACTGTCCTGCAGACTTCACTCTTAGGTCTGGCTTCTGGAGCAATAAGCCTACTTTCTGAGAGGGTGTGGGGATGGTCCGAGCATGGACTGTACTCAGGTTCCCGATTACAGAGCAGGCTCGGGCTCTGTCCAGCACAAGAGACAGAACCCTAGAACCCTCTTCTAGCTTCTAGGCCCATCTACTCCAATTCTACCTTTGTGCTTTCCAGTTTGTAACAAATCTTTATTCTTTCCTATCTCAATGGCTATCTCATATCCTGTGTGACATAAGCACCAAGCTGGGAATCTGGACTCTTGAATTTTACTCACCACTCTACTACGAATGTGCCGTGCCCTTGAACAAGTCACAAGATCTCTCTGGGCCACATGCAAAATAAGGAAACTGAGCTATACCACCTTTAAAGTCTCTCCAGCTTTAATTTTGTTAGTAAATCAGTTGCTTCCTCCTCTGGGCTCACATGGCACAGTGTTCATCCTTCTGTATAGACATTTATTAGAGTTTATCTCTTTACAAACCCATTTCCCCACTGGAATTTGAGCCCCTCAAGAACAAGGATTGTCTTCTTGTTCTGTGTTTCCTCTGTTCCCGGGGAGGAGGGAAGAAAGGAGAGGAGGAGGAGATGGTGGAGCACCAACATTTGTTGAGCTGCTGTTAAGTGGAACACTGTGCTACACATCACACATAAGGTAATTCTTCTAAAACTCACAGTGTAGACAATATAATCTCAAATATGCAGATGAAGCAACTGAGAGATTAATCTACCCAGGCCACAGAGCTGGACCAGAAAAGAAATCTAAGCTTCCCTTCTTTGCCCACTGCTGCAAGACCTGGCATGGAAGAGTAGGGCTCTTTGAAAATTCTCCAAATATCTAGACGATGCTCAATAAATGCTCATTAAACGAATGTTAAATAAATTCTTTTGTTTGGCTTTTGGTCAGCTAGGATGTGCCTTTGATCCTTATTACACCGAAGCGGGGAAGGGGGCGGAGTTGAGGTGTGGCGTAGGAGACGGGAGCACAGGGTACAATTTTATTACAAGGCCCTGGGAATTCTCTAATTAACAGGAGGGCAGGGCAGAGCTCCTACTGGGTGTGAAGAAGTAATGATGAAACATTCTCAGGGTAACTCAAGGTCTCAGGTACTTCACCCTGAAGAGTAAACTAAAGCCCTAATTTGCATCATCACTCAACCTACAAATTCACAGAGGACGCAACTGTTTTCACAGCCCTGGAAGGTCACATTATTCTTTCTGGCTCCACTGCCCCTCACAATTATGTACAGACGAGCAGACAAAGAAATCTATATTAATGCCTCAAAGCAAGAGGGGCTCCCAGCTCCAGAAGCCTGCAAGGGGCTTGGCCAAGGACCATGGCAAACACTGTGGGCTCCCATCATATGGCCAGAAAGGCAGAGATATTGGAAGTGAAATGGATTACTGTCTTCAGGGCACACTTGCTACTACCAACACCTGAGAAAGGCTCTTTGGTTCTAGTTAATTTATCTTAAGCACAAATAAATTCTACAAGCCAGCTGAGTTAATGTTTGCCTCAGAGGAGAAAGGAAAAAGAAAGGAGATCATTGTTCCTAAGGGTGCCTGAGGCTGGTGCCTGAAGCGCTTAACCCATTCAGGATCTACGTAAATCTCTCATGGGGTATCTGATACTGTTTTAGCAAGAAGTGCACTAGAGCAGCAAGGAGCAGGATGTTCATTTCTGTCTAGTGGTGTGTTAATGCCTGTCTGCAGGCAAAGTACCAAATAAATAGCACATTGCATTTAGTTTTTTAAATAGAGTACTGCTTTAATAGCTGCTTGGGGGATGGGGCTGTTTGATATCCATTTATGAAACAAACAAGCAACAGATCCTAACTCTTCAGAGAGTGGACTGTGCTGTAAGGTGTCCTGTCATTCTAAAACGCCATATAATGGCCCTAAACTTTGATTGGCTTTTTCTGCTTAACTATGTATTAGATTTTGTGCATCCACTTACTCAACAAATCCTTACTGAGTGGCAGAACCATGAGAGGTCGAGTATCAGAGTGGTTAAGAACATGGACTCAGTTTCATATTGCCTGAGTCTGAATCCTGGCTTAGTCACTTATTAAATCTGTGACTTTGGGCAAATTGCTTACATTTTTCTGTGCCTCAGTTACCTTATCTGTAAAATGGGGAGAACAATAGTAGCAATTTCAGGAGTCGTTATGAGGATTAAATTATCTAATATGTAAAGCACTTAGAACCCCTCTACAACATAATGAGTGCTATGTAAGTGTTTGTTATTATTACATGCCAAGTGCTAGAGCCAAACCAGTCACCCAGGCTGTGAAGATCCATGGGATGACGAAATACATAATGAACGGACTGGATTTCTTTCACTACATGAAAAGTGATTAGGTCAAGAAAATAATAACCACTTTGCAGCAGTATTTAGAGGAGAATTGCAGGGTTGGAAAATAAAAGTGCTTATTACTAAATCAGAGGTGTCACCATTTTGACCCAGCCTCAGAGAAAAGGCCAAACCCAGGGTGATTCCAGTAAAACAGGACCTCAGGTTAAAGATCAGATCAAGGGTGGGGCCATCACACTTGCTTATGTCTCTGAAAAGAGGAAGGTAAAGTCTAGTAGAGCCTTTCAACTAGACAAATGGACAACTAGAAAGCTTGAGAACGTGATCCCATAGAAGTCTGTTGTGTCCAAATTTGCTGAAATTTAAGTCTAGAAAGAGAAAGGCATGTATCAAAAAGAAAAGAACATGCACAACTTTTGGCACGTATGTTGACAGGAATCAAATAATAAAACAAATAAGAACTCCCAAAGGGTGGAGCCAGGAATAGTGAGGAACTACGGACTTAGGACTACTCCTACAGGGCATCACGAGAGCCTAATGCAGACATACTTCTACTCTGACAACAACCGTCCAGCAGGATTTTAGAATTTCTGTGGACAAATGACTACGTGCTATGTGACTGCCATTCTTGCCCTTTCAGAGTGTTTAGAGTGCAGTTAACTGAGTGCAGTTACTCTGTTTCTGGTCCACCATTGTACATGGGGTATGTATGGAGTAGTGGTAGATAATAAATTGTCTTCTTAGTTCAAAGGTCTCTGGATCAAGAGAAGCCACATCCAGATGTGATGTGGATCATGAGACCCTGGTCTTCAAGCCTTATGCCATGATTTGCTGAAACTTTGGGGGCTTTTGGGCTGGGAGTGAGTATATTTTGAGTATGGGGGGGGACGTAGATATTTATTTATGAACAGGAGGGAAGCCTATGGTAAATTATTGTTCAGCAAGTATTCACCTCTTGTCTCTTCCAACTTCCATGGGGAAAACAAACTTTTCTGCCCCATTGATTTTTGACTCGTTTGTATGCCTTTCTTTGGTCAGTGGGATGGGTTGCAAGTAGAGATTTGAAATGTGTTCTCATAGAGGGGCTTGGTTCCTCGCACTCCTGTCTTTTGTTATGAAAATAACATGCCTTGTATAGCTACTAGTTCAAGGAGGATAAAAGGTACTTGGAGCAGAGCTGGACCCAACCTGCAGTTGTAACTAAGCCCAGCCAAACCCAGCCTAAATCACCAAATTCCGGAGGACACAAAGATGGATACACAAGAAATAAATGCTTGTGGCTACATGCCACTTAAGTGATTTCTTACATGGCAATAGCTTACTGATATAAAAAGAAAGCTACAAACTTCATTTTACAAATAAATGGGACAGTAAGTATCTGAAACCAGCAGAGCCACATCTGTAGCTCATGCAAGAGCAGAGACTCACGGAGAGACTATGAAGAAAGGAGAATGCAATATCGTACAGATGTCAGATACATATGAATTCACCTCCAGAAAGAGACCATTCTGAGCTGAACAATACTGAGAAAAGGTCTGAGACTGCAGATAAGACTGCTAGCAATTGAGAATTGAAAATAAGGGACTTGAAAGAGTACAGTTTCAAACGTGGCAGTACTGGGAAGGTACAGCTTCTGGGAGAGAAGAAGACAACTTGGGAAAGAAAGTCTCCATACCAGTTATCAATTTATTTTCCCCTAGCTCCAAATCCATCCTTCCTTGCTCTGCTTTGTTTTACTGAAGCTAGACCCTGTAAACATGTCACCTTTGTCAGCTGACATGATATAAAGCTTTATCAACAGAAGGTGCTGGAGTAACACTGCAAGGTGATAGCTACATGAAGATACTTCTCTTCCAGATTCTAGTCCACTATTCTTTATTCATCATTGCAGGCTAGTGGCCCTCATGGACCCACTCTGGCTATGCTCTCAGGCCACTCTGTCCCCATCTAGTAGCCACTTCTGACTCACTCCAGTAGGCCACTTCCTTGGTAGCTCCAACTCCATCTTCAAGCCATCTTCTTTCCCACTTAGCAGCTGATTCTGGATGGCTCCCATGGGCCACTTCTACAGCAGTTATAGCTACACCCTCAGGCAACCGTATCCCCACATGACCCACATCTTCCGGCAAGTTTTGTCATTACAGACAGGCTGCATGTCCCTCTTTAAACAAGTCTGAATCTCCAGCTTATGAGTATGAGAGTGTTCTTCGAAGTCCTTAGTTTGTTTATTGGCATTTTTCGTCAGCCTAATAGTAGTAGCTGATTTCTTTAACCTGCTAATTCTGGAACTCTTAGGGTCCTCTTTTTTCTCTTTTAGTAGTCAACTACCTATTACTAGTCAACAACTAAGCTTTATATTAAGTTCTATATAACTTAATTTAACTAAGTTTTCAGTTTCCAATTATTGGTGCGTTTTTTATCTTCTGACCAGACCCTGACTGATATAGTGTCCCTTGGAGTGGCTTGGTGGTGAAGGGAAAACAGGAAGCAAGAACTTGAAGTAAGAGTTCTACAGAATTAGTAGAAGACACCATCAGAAAATCAAAAGCCTTCCTCTTCCCAAGTAGACACCATTTTTAAAAGAAAGTATACTTCACTGTATAAAAGAAAAGAGAAGAAATTTAGCAAGCCAACCAACCCCTCTCACTCCTCCCTATAAACACCTGCTATTGCTGGTCTAGCAAATGCTCAAGACATTACAATTATATGGGAAATATCAGGAAACAACAAGCAAAGCTGCTGTAAGAAGAAATTAGAAATTGAGAATCAAAACTTCTCAAATGATAAAAAAAATTTTCTCCCCTAAATCAATCAGGAAGCAGAAGAAAACTGAAACACAGTGCTCCAACATGAATGAAATATCATTCAAACAGCACTTGAAGAAAAAAGAACTCTCTTGCAACCATAAATTCAAAAACTCATTACAAAATGGAAAAAAAGACATAAAATGAGAGAAGGATGAACTCAAACTCAGGAAAAAAGCTGAAGAAAAAGACAAAATCTTCTCAGAAAAGAAGACTAGATTACAAAGTGCTAAGGTGAAAATAGATTTGATTGAAAATATGTTACGTGAAATTGAGAAGAGAACTAAAAGCACTCAAGAGAACGAAAAGAAAATAAATAACTAGGTAAAAAATATTAGAGAGAAAGTGATATATAGAGGATAAGCAAGGTGGATCCAACATATGTATAACTGGAGATTTCAAAGAAGAAAAGCAAGACAGTAGAACAAAATTAAAATTCTAAACAATAATGCAAGAAAACGTCCTAAAAATAAAAAAAGAACTGAATATACATATTGAAAAGGCCTATAGCATACCTCAAAAAACTTGATCCCAAATAGTTAACACTAGAATACAGGCTAGTAATATTATTAAGACACTGAATTTAATGAAAAAATTTCTGGGACTCCAGACATAAAGGCTAAGTCATTTACAATGACTGGATACCAAGGTAGCCTCCAATTTCTCAAAAACAATATACAAAGTGACACAAAAGTGAAGCACTATTTCCAATAACTCAAGAAATATAAAATTGGTGAATTTTTTACACATAAATTTCACTTCAATACGCCTAATTTTTTTTAAATGGAACTCTTTACTGCAGTAAAGTTTGAAGAGAATGGAGAAGTGTAGTTTCTATAAACTCTCAGTTTGGCCAGTTAAGAATCTCTTCCAGGAGAGAGCTTCAGACTGAGGAGAAACTTATGGAATAGAATTAAAATTGAGCAGGATAAGAAAAATAAAAATAAAGAAAAAAAAGAAGATTCAGATGAAATTGTGGAACAGCAACATAGCCAGCAGACCTCAGAAAGCAAACTGCTCTTTTTTTTAACCCTCCAAAAAACCACAGAAGAGAAAGCTCTGTGAAGTTGAAAGTCTATCTTGACCTGAACACAGCTTTTTTCTAAAATTTCAGAGAAACTAATTTATATAAATAAGAACATGAGAAACGTATCAAGATTAATTGCAAACAAACTAATTCTAAGAAAAAGTAAGAATAAAGAGTAAAATATCCCTTCCAGGAAAAAGAGATACCCATAAAGAGACCAAAATTGTAACTTTCTATTTCAAAACTAGCTAAAAAAGACTTTAAAAGTGATAAAAGAGATTAAAAAAAATATAAATGAGAACTACAAAAAACTCAGAAATGAGGTAACAGAATTCAGAAAATAATGACAAACAAAAAAACAAATTATCTCAGAAATGAGGACTAAACAAGAAAGAACACAGGAGTAAATAAGTACAACAGATAATTCTTTAAAATAAATAGGAGGTGAAATGAAAGAAAAGCTTTTAAATCAAATAGGATGGAAGAAAGAGAAAAAAAATTGTAGTGGAGGATAAATATTGAAGATAGACAAAGAAAATCTAGCATACGGATAATAGGAATCCTGAAGAAGGAAACCAAGGCAAGGGAACATAACAAATACAAAAAATTATAACCCAAGTAAACTTTCCCGTAATTACAAAAAGAAAAATTTAACTGCATATTGAAAAAGCACAACCGTATCTGAGAATATCAACTCAGAAAGACCATGAACAGATTAATTTGTACAATTACTTGACTTTAAAAATGAAAAATATTCTTTGAGCAATAACTAGACAAAAAGAGCGAGTGACTTATAAAGAAAAAAAATTAGATCATCAGATTTTTCAGGCAATGCTTTATACCAGACAAAAAAACCAGGTCACTTACGATGAATGGATAGCAAATTAGCCTTCAACTTCTCAAAAACAATATACAAAGTGACATAAGAATGATGCAATCTTTCCGATAAATTCAAAGAACTTAAAACTGGTGAAATTTATTGCATGTAAGTTACACCTCAATAAACCTAATTTAAAAAAAAAAAACAAAAAACCTGAACTCAAAGCAAAGTTAGTAGAAGACAATGAAGAAACATTAACAATACAATCAAGGAACAAAAAAATGACCCAAGGACCTTATATCAAGCAAAACTAACCTTCAATGATGAAAAGCACAAACTGCTAGTAACACACAAGAACCTAGGGAACATTGTTCTCATGAGCACTTCCTGGGAAATGTGGTAGAGAAGAAGCTTCAGACAATCAAAATGCCCAGGGCAACTTTTACACAGGGATTGGAGCATTAAACATATAATTACTTGAACAGCTGTGATTAAATGAAGGCTGTAAAAGAAAAAGTATAGTGTGAGATGGCTATAACTCTGACAATGTAGATATAGTATAACTATAGTGGGAGGAGTAAAACGGGTAGTTCACATACATAACAATTTTAACACCTTTTAGTATCATTTTGATGGTGGTAGTACTGCTGTTATTCTGAGTGTTTAGGTCATCCCTCAGAGACAGGATGGACCTCTTCCTAATTAGTAGGTCAGGTGTTGAGAATAACAATGCCACAAATGCACCAAAAGAGTGTGAAAAAATTTAGTACCTACATAATGAGGCTTTCTGGGGAGTGCAGGACAGGCTCCCAGCAGGTCCAAAAATGTCTTCAGTAAGGAGGGGCAACTGGCTTAGCGTTTTACTGTGGTTGGGGATGAGGCCGGGATGAGGGTTCCGGTGCACAGTCTGGGGCTTGCATGGTTTGAACTTTCCACTGGTGCCAGGAGAGGGAAGATGCAAGCTTTGTTACCAGCTTATCCAGACGATATAGGCAAGAGGGAAAGAAAGAAAAGTGAAGCCTGAAAGCAGTGAGCAGTCAAGGATCAAACGCAGAATTAGACTCATTCTTACACTGAGGCTCTTGAGTGTGTGATGTGAGACAAAGCCAACATGGACTGTTCCAATTCTAACATTCCCTGTGTCCTTAGGAAACAGAATACTCGGTATGGGAGAAACAAGATTAAAAAAATGTATAATATGCAAACAAGATAAAATGTAATATAGAAAAGGTTAAGCAAAAACTCTATAGTTCTGGATTTGAATTGGAAGTGTTAGTATGAATTCATGTGATATTTCCTATTGACATATATTTGTAAATATAACAGTATTTATTCAATTTTTTAATATTAATTTATTTCCTAGCTCTATCCACTGAAAATGCATGGAAACTATTACCAATCCTGTAACAATAAGCCTCCCTGGAGGCCAGATTATGGTTTTAAAACATGATGTTTCACTAAGAGAAACCAAGTTCCTTGGAGAAATGGTAAATTCCAGGTCTGAGGCATGAAACATACAAGATAATCTTGGAATATTTTTCATATCAGATAGCAGGAAGGCTATCAAACACTACTAGGGTCATCACAAAAGAGCTCAGGAGCCAAACTGAATAGGTTCCAATAGGCCAAAGACAGGACAGTTTGAGCTTCATTAAGTATAATAATTGTAATAGATTTAAACCTTTCAAATTTGTCTAAATATATGAGTTTATAATGACAGTAAGAAGAAACTAATTGGTCACTTTAGAAGAATGAAACAATAGAACTAGAATATCATCGCTTTGTATCACCTAATGAATTAATGGATCTAGGCTTCAAAGTCGACAGATATAATGTGCTTCCCAGTGAGAGAGCACACCAGCACCTAGAATTTTGCCAAATGGATTGAGCCAGAGTCTAACCAAGCCTCTGGATCCAGCTGCAAATTTGCAGAAAATACGGAGGACAGAGGAACATGTTGAACTGCACTGTGAATATGCAATTAGCAAACGCCAGACTGAGTAAAACTCTGCAAGGCAAGGAGCACAGATCTATGACAAATGAATTGTAAGTAAAATGAAATGATGGAGGGAAACCTAAAAGACATATCATATTTTTATGAAGAGCAAGACTAAACTACAGTGTCCGGGGGTGCACACTGGGATGATAAACTATAATGAAAAACTCCCAAAAGTCAACATACTGGTTACCTGTGGGATAAGGGAGGGGCTTCTGATTGAGACAGGGCACATGAATGACATTCTGAGGTAGACAGAAAAGTTCTGGGAGTTTGGTTTTTTTTAATTATTCTATTGAGGTCATAATGATTTATAACATTGTGTAATTTCAGATGTACAATATTATATATCAGTTTCTGTATAAACTACATTGTGTTCACCCCCAATAGTCTAGTTTTTATCCATCAACATACACATGTGCTGTTTTACCCACCCCATCAGCCCCTTCCCATCTGGTAACCACTATTCTGTTCTCTTTAACCATGTGTTTGTTTATATTCCACATATGAGGGAAATCATATATTTGTCTTTCTCTATCTGGCTTATTTTGCTTAACATAAAACCCTCAAAGTCCATCCATGTTGTTGCAAATGGGACGATTTTGTCTTTTTTATGGCTGAGTAGCATTCCATTGTATATATGTACCACATCTTCTTGTCCATTCATCAGTTGCTGGGCACTTAGGTTGCTTTCACATCTTGGCTATCATGAATAATGCTGCAATGAACATAGGGATGCATAAATCTCTTACTGTTGTTGATTTTATGTTCTTTGGGTAAATACCCAGTAGTGGGATAGGTGGATCATATGGTAGATCTATTCTGAATTTTCGAGAGATCTCCATACTGTTTTCCATAGTGGCTGCACCAGTTTGCATTCCCACCAGCAGTGTATGAAGGTTCTCTTTTCTCCTCATCCTCTCCAACATTGTTATTTTTCGTCTTGTTAATTATAGTCATTCTGACAGGTGTAAGGTGATATCCCATTGTAGTTTTGATTTGCATTTCCCTAATAATTAGTGATGTTGAACATCTTTTCATGTGCCTGTTAGCCATCTGTATATCTTCTTTGGAAAAATTCATATCCTCTGCCCATTTTTGATTGGGTTGTTTGTCTTTTTGTTGTTGACTTGTACAAGTTCTTTTTATATTTTGGAAATTAACCCCCTGTCGGATATATGATTTGCAAATATTTTCTCCCAGCTAGTGGGTTGTCTTTATGTTTTTTTCACAGTTTATTTTGCCTTGTAGAAGCTTTCTCGTCTGATATAGTCCCATTTGTTTATTTTTTCTTTTGTTTCCTTTACCTGAGTAGACATTGTATTTGAAAAGATGCTGTTAAGACCAATGTCATAGAGTGTACTGCCTATATTTTCTTCTAGGAGTTTTATGGTTTCAGGTCTTACATTCAATTCTTTAACCTATTTTGAGTTAAATTTTGTGTGTGGTGTAAGGTAATGGTCTACTTTCATTCTTTTGCATGTGGCTGTCCAGTTTTCCCAACACCATTTATTGAAGAGACTTTCCTTTCTCCATTGCATGTTCTTGGCTCCTTTGTTGAAGATTGTCCATAGATGTGTGGTTTTATTTCTGGGCTTTCAATTCTGTTCCTTTATTCTATGTGTCTGTTTTTGCACCAGTACCATGCTGTTTTGATTATTATAGCTTTGTAGTACATTTTGAAGTCAGAGATTGTGATGCTTCCAGCTTTGTTCTTTTTTCTCAGGATTGCTTTGCCAATTCGGGGTCTTTTGTTGTTCTATGTAAGGTTTAGGATTCTTTGTTCTACTTCCACAAAGAATGTCATTGGAATTCTGATTGGGATTGCATTGAATCTGTAGATTGCTTTAGGTAATATGGACATTTTAATTATGTTTTGGGAGGTTGCGTGAGTCTAAGAATTTATCCATTTCTTCTAGGTTATCCAATTTGTTGGCATATAGGTTTTCATAGTGTTCTCTGATAATCCTTTGTATTTCTGTGGTATCCATTGTAATTTCTCCTCTTTCATTTTTAATTTTATTTATTGGCACCTTCTCTCTTCTTTTCTTAGTGAGTATGGCTAAGGGTTTGTCAATTTTGTTTATCTTCTCAAAGAACCAGCTCTTAGTTTTGTTGATCCTTTCTATTATTTTTTTAGCATCTATTTCATTTATATCTGCTTTAATTTTTATTATTTCCTTCCTTCTGCTGACTTTGGGCTTTGTTTGTTCTTTTTCTAGTTCTGTTATATGAAATTTAAAATCATTTATTTGAGATTTTTCTTGTTTATGAGGTAGGCCTGTATTGGTATAAATGTCCCTCTTAGTACCACTTTTGCTCTCTTGCATAAGTGTTGGTATGTTGTGTTTTCATTTTAACTTGTCTCTTGGTATTTTAAAACTTTTTCTTTGATATCTTCATTGATCCAATTGTTGTTCAGTAGCATGTTATTTAATCTCCACGTATTTGTGCCTTTCCCAGCTTTCCCAGTTGATTTCTAGTTTCATAGCATTGTGGTCAAAAAAGATGCTTGATATGATTTCAGTCTTCTAAAGTTTATTGAGGCTTGCCTTGTTTCTCAACATATGGTCTATCTTTGAGAATGTTCCATGTGCACTTGAGAAGAATATGTATTCTGCTGGTTTAGGGTGGAATGTCCTATATATAGTAAGTCCATCTGGTCTAGTGTTTCATTTAAGGCCACTGTTTCCTTGTTGACTTTCTGTCTGGATGATCTATCCATTAATGTAAGTGAGGTGTTGAGGTCTCCTACTATTATTCTGTTGCTGTCAATTTCTCCCTTTAGGTCTGTTAGTAGTTCCTTTATATACTTTGGTACTCCTCTATTAGGTGCATATATATTCATAAGTGTTATGTCCTCTCTGTGGAATGTCCCTTTTATCATTACATACTGCCCCACTTTGTCTCTCGCTGTCTTTTTTTATCTTGAAGTCTGCTTTGTCTGATATAATTATGGTGACACTGGCTTTCTTTTGCTTGCCAGTTGCTTGGAGTACCATCTTCCATCCCTTTACTCTGAGCCTATGTTTGTCTTTAGAGCTGAGATGTGTTTCATATAGACAGCATATTGTTGGGTCTTGTTTTTTAATCCATCCTGCCACTATATGTCTTTTTATTGGAGAATTCAATCCATTTACATTTGGAGTGATTATTGATATATGAGGGCTTAATACTCCCATTTTATCTCTTGTTTTCTGGGTGTTCTATATTTCCGTTGTTTCTTTTCCCATGTATTTCTGACTGCCATTTCAGTTTGGTAGTTTTCTGTGATGGTTTTCTCTTTATTTGCTTTGTGGCTCTGCTCGGATTTTTGGTTTAGTGGTTGCCATGAGATTTGTATAAAAGATCTCATAGATGAGATAGTCCATTTTATGATAGCTTCCTATCCTCATTAGCTAAGTAGTTTCCATACCTTTCATCTTCCCCTTCTGAGTTACCATTGTCACAAATTCTTTTTTGTGTTGTGAGTTTGTGACTAAATTGAAGTGTTTAGTTATTTTTGATGTTTTCCTTCCCTGTATCTTTTATTTTATAATTAAGTGTTTCCCAACTTATTCTGATAGATAGCTGCAATTTTCTGATTTTGTCTGTCTATTTATCTCCTTCCTCAAAGCTTTGTAAACCTATGCCTTTTTGTTACAGGTATGAGGGATCCCTTCATCATTTCTTATAATGGAGGTCTAGGGGTGACAAACTCCCTCAGCTTTTGTTTATCTAGGAAACCTTTTATTTCTCCATGGTATCTGAAGGGTAGTTTTGCTGGATAGAATATTCTTGGCTGAAAGTTTTTGTCTTTGAGTATTTTGAATATATTATTCCATTCTCTCGTAACTTGTAAGGGGTCTGGTGAGAAATATGCTAAAACTCTGATAGGCATTCCTTTGTAGGTTATTTTCTTCTACCTTGCTGCCCTTAGTACTTTTTCTTTGTCAAGACTAATGCCAGTTTTAATATTATATCCCTTAGAGAAGGTCTTTTTGCATTTATGTAATTAGGAGTTCCATTGGCTTCATGTACATGTAAGTCCAGTTCCTTCTTCAGGTTTCAAAAGTACTCAGGAATTATTTCTTTGAACAAGCTCTCTTCTCCTTTCTCCCTCTCCCCACCCCCTGGAATACCTATAATCCTTATATTTCTTTTTCTAATTGAGTCAGGTATTTCTCAAAGAATTTCTTCATTTGTTTAAAATCTTTGTTCTCTTTCCTCCTTTACCTGAAGCATTTCTATGTTTTTGTCCTCTACTTCACTAATTCTGTCCTCCATAACATCAGCTCTATTTTTTATAGTTTCTAGATTATTTTTTTATCTCATCAATTGTGTTCTTCATATCCAGAATTTCTGTTTGGTTTTCTTTTAGAGCTACAATCTCTTGGATGAAGTATTCCATTGGCTCATTAATTTTATTCCTGAACACATTGAACTGTCTGTCTGAGTTTTCTTGTAACTCACTGAGTTTCTTATGACAACTATTTTGAATTCTCTGTCATTTAGATTATCAATTTCTGTGACTTCAGGATTGGTTTCTGGAGACTTGTCATTTTCTTTCTGCTCTGAAGTGTTACTATAATTCTTCATGTTGTTTGATGAATTTATTCTTTGCCAGCACATTTGTGGTAGTATCAGTTCACAGATTCCACCTGCCACTGCTGGTGGGGAGCAGGAGTTGTTTTCTGATCTCGGCCCATCCGCTGGAAGTTGTGGGGTAGGGCTGCTCTGTGTTTGCATGGGCTGGCTGCAGCCACTCTGGAGGTCACACTGACATGGGCAGGGCCTCTGCACTGGGTGGACAGGTCGCACTCTGTAGGTGGAGCCTCAGTGCTGGGTGGGTGAGTCACTCTTGCATGGGTAGGACTTCTGCACTCAGCAGAAGGGGCCCCTACATGTAGGCTGAGCAGCCACTTGATGGGTCCCATGGGCTGCTGTGCTCTGTGGGCAGGGTACCTTTTGAACAGGTGAGGCGCCTTCTCACCTGTGCTGTGTTAGGTGGGAGAGGTACCTATGCAGGTGCTGAGCCACCACTTGATGGGGCCCACAGGCTGCTGTGCTCCATGGGTAGGGTGCCTTCAGAGCCAGCAGGGCACCTTCTCACCTGCACTGCACTCAGCAGGTAAGCACCTTCATGGGGGCTGAGCCACCTCCACTCAGTGGGGAGTGTTCTCACACATGGGGCCACTGCAGCACAGTGGACACTCCCACAGGCTGGGCTACCACTCCAAAAGTGTTTGTGCAGGCTGTGCTGCCCTCACCTCCTCTTATAGTCTCACCGGCCGTGATCCATGTGAGGATCCACAGTCTGGTTCACTGCCACCAGGGAGGGAGAGGGGTGCACTCACCTAGCTCCACTGCCTCCCAGGGATCCAGTCCACCTGCCTTCAGAAGCACAGCTGTATGGATCGCTCAGATGTCCTGGTTTGAGCTGTGCAGGGAATCCTCTGCTGGTTAATAAATGTCCACTTAGTTGTAACTTAGAGGGGAGAGAAAAAGGGAACAGCTCACTCAGCTATGATGCTGACATCACTCCAAAGTTCTGTTTCTTGACTTGGGTGGTGATTATAAGTGTGTTTGCCTTCATTAATCCATGTACTCTACTTGTGTGGTTTTCTATATCTGTATTTTATCTGTAAAATACATTTTTTTTAAGTTGAGTGTGGGGAAGTTGAGTTCCACAATTGCTTAATAAGTAATTATTCAGCTGGTAGGTGGGTTTAGCAAAAGTCATGAAGGTGCTTGGCTGACTGGGGTTCAAAAAACACTAAAATAGTGTTTAAGATCTTGGGCTCTGGAAAGCCACAAATTGGGGGTGAAATTTCCATTGTGGTAATTATTGGCTGTGTGATCTCTAAGCTTCAGTGTTGTCATTAATAGAATCAATATAATAATAATAACTACCTTATAGTGTTGTTGTGAGGTGTAAATGAGATAATCCACATAAAGCACTCAGCCAAGTGCATGCCACATACAAATCACTCAATAAATGCTATCTGTGTTGTTGCTTTTGTTGTTTTGGGGAATATAGAGGCTTCTATCTAGGCATACTTTTCATGGACCACTGGGGACTTCTGTAAGGCCTCTTTCCATATCGATTGCAGCTATTGGAGTTCTTTTTCTTCTCAACTGCTCCAATTATAGTCCTGAGAAAATTCTGACTTCATTTCTTTAAACACAAAGTGCTTTAGGATACATAGGAAAATGAAAAGTGTTATAGATTCCCAAACTATATTAAACCAATATAACGTGCTGCTCAGCTGCCACAGGGACCAGCATGGCAGTAACAGCGAGATTGATGGGGACCAGAGAATTTGTGGGAACTCATTTAGCCCATGGCTAGCATGCCTACCACCTCCCGAGGTATCAGGAGACAAAAGTTATGTTAACACTCCCAGGTTGGGGCAATATTTGGAGATGTGACTTCTGAAGCAATTATCCTTCTCAGCATATTTTCCACTGATACACATGTCAGTTTTATGCATATACATATATATATGTAAAGTGCATGGCCCATCTGTATTCATCAGCCAGCTACTCCAATGAGTGCCAATTTCCTACTGACCTCCCCCATATCATTGCCCAGTGGGATGGAGTACTTAGCATTAGTTTTAGCCTCCTTTAGGCTAAAGGACATGTTGAGTAGGGTGTGGAAATGTTCTTCTACTTTATAAGCACCTCTATGCTCCATGCCCCACCAGCTGGGGCATACACATTCTATTCCTATTTCCCCTACCAGAATTTTCACAACCAATTCAGTTCACCTCTGGTCGTCCTATTTCGGATATCTTACTTTACCTGCTAAAATTTGCATAGTGCTTTCTCTCTTATCATTTCAGCCATATTAGGCAAGTATTATTAACCTATTTTATTTTTTACAAGGAATTTGCTCTCCTAGTGATTAAATGACTTGCCCACAGGCCTACCTGGAAGAGCTGGGACAGGAGCAGTCTTCTCTCCATTATACATGTCATGTCCCTGACTCTTCAACTATGGCCTGAGACATTACATTTTTCTATGAGAGAATTTTGATACACTTTATTTTTATATTTATCTATTTGTGAATGTATTTATCAATTTGTTAGTTGGTTTATTTTATATAAATTATGTTACTTGTTATATGACTATCTGATAGGGGAATAAATATATAATTAAATACAACAGTCTAAAATAATTACTGATTAGACATTTTTCAGAAGTAATGAGACTAGATCTATAAGAAAACATCATCACAAAAAAATGCAGATTTACTTTTAAAACTGTGCTATCAGAATATTGTCTTTTGTCATCTTTTCTTAGGATGACTTTTATTACATTTTTCAATCCATTTATAACGAATTTTTTAAATATTTCCAATATTCATAAAAATATGAAGGCTAATATAATAAACACTTGTGTACCCACTACCCAATGTTGTTAACGTATTTGCTTCAGATTCTTCCTTTTTTTGAATTAAAATATTTCAGAAAAGGTTGAAGTTTCCTATATTCTCTTCTTTTAGCCTCATCCTTCTCTCTCCCACCCCAGAATAAACCACTCTGCTAAAGGTGGGTGTATCTTTTCCATTTATGTTTTAAAATATTTATTGTGCATGCATTTATCTATAAATGACATTTATTTAAATATATGATCTTTATACAAATAGTATCATCATCCTGTATATGTCATTATACAACTTGCTTTTTCCATCCACCATTATGCTTTTGAGATCTATAATAGAGGAGATCAATCCTTTCCATTTTTGTATCTACTAGTATATTTGAATTTTTTCTATCTTATTTTGTGTCTTTTGTTTTCTATAATTTTTTGCTTCATTGTCTCTCTTTTCCTGCCTCTTGTTAAATTAATAAAGTTGTCAATAGTCCCACTTTTCCTCATTTGCTGGTTTGGAACCTGTAGACTATTTTTTTATTATTTTGTTATCCCCAAATTTTTAACAAACACTTAATATGACATTTTTAATAAAGTCTAAAATTATTATTTCTATCCTCCTTTTTAGCAAGATAAAGAATTTACCATGATTTTACTAACTACTGAAAATCATTCTTCATTGCTAGAATTTATTTCCAGCTTTTTTATACATTCCTAATGCTTTTTATAATCCATGGTTAATTAAACAATGTATTTTAGTAGTTTGGGGGCTCGTATTGCTTCTTGCCTTCTTCTAGCTAAAGGTTTCTCAACAGTGGCACTATTCACATTTTGGATGGTATAATTCCTTCTTACAACAGAGTGTTCTATGTATTGCAGGATGTTTAGCTGTATCCCTGGCCTCTACTCACCAGATGCAAGGAGCATCTCCCAAGTCATGACAATCAAAAATGTCTCTTGGGGCTGGCCCCATGGTCGAGTGGTTAAGTTTGCATGCTCCACTTCAGCAGCCCAGGGTTTTGCTAGTTCAGATCCTGAGGGTAGACATGCCACTGTTCATGAAGCCATACTGAGGTGGTGTCCCACATAGCACAACCAGAGGCACTCACAACTAGAATATAAAGTTATGTACTGGGGGGCTTTGGGGAGAAGAAGAAGAGGAAAATAAGATTGGCCACAGTTGTTGGCTCAGGTGCCAATCTTTAAAAAAAGAAAAAAATGTCTCTCGAGATTGCCAAGTGTGCCTCGAGAGGCAAAATTTCCTCCAGTGAAGAACCACTAACTAGCCGAGTAGGGAAGCTAGTTCTAGCTGCTCTAGTTGAGGTATGCCCTCAGGAGTAGCTCTATTAACAAGGAGCAAGGGTGTGCAGGGTGCAGGGGGAGTGGGGGAGTTGTAGCATAAACTCAGTTAGTCATTATTTTGCCCCTACATTACATTTATATTTTTAAACCTAGATTATTTTTAATCCTTCAAAACCCTTATTTTTTTCCTCAGTATTTTGAAGATATTACTTCAGTAACTTTTCTCTTCTTGCTAATTTAGTGGCCTGCTGATGGTATAAAAGAAATTCCTTTTTTCTAAAGTGATCTAAGTTTTTTCCCTCTCTGATAGATCTAAAAATTTTTTCCCTTAAACTTTATATTCTTAAATTTCACCACAATGTGTGTGTCTAGGTGTAGCTTTATTTTCAGGCCATTATATGCACTTTCAGTCTAAGGATGCACCTCTTTCTTTGCTTCTGGAAAATGTTTAGCTGTTATCTCTTTAAATATTGCTTCTCTTTTTCCTCTTCTAGAATTCCTATTCCATGTGCTATTATTCACATCTCTTAACTGCCCTTTCATATTTTTATCTTTTCTATCTAGGTGGTTTCCTCACTAATGTCTTCCAATTCATGAATTCTCCCTTTGTGTCCAGCTTGGAATTTATCTTGTCTGTCAAGATTTTTCCATTTCAATGATCAATTTTTCCCTCCAGGATTTCCAACTGTTTCATTTTTATAAACTTCTCTTCTTGTTTTATTTCTTACTCTATTGTGTCATAATTTACTATTCTTTTGGAGCTGTTCTTTCTCCCTTTATCTGTGTGAAAATTCTGGGCACAAATGCCTTAAAGTCTTCTTTAGACTCCTTTATTATTTTCATTTCTTTGGGATAAATTCATCTCCCAATTGTTGATTTTATTTTCTCCTTCTCTTAGCATTACTTTCCCTTCATGTTTTGGAAATTTCAGTTTCCAATGTTATTTTGAGAGTTTATTTTCTCTCTCTCTCTCTTTCTCTCTCCTTTCCCTCTTTCTTTTCTCTTATCTCCCTCTCCCTGTATCCTTCCTGGTCTAACAATATTATGTTTCCCTCCATGCAGCCTCCTTGTGTTCCCAGAACGGAATTAGACCTCATATTGTGTGTCCCAGATCAGAGACTTTCTTGACTTTGGTCCCAGGTGGAAGTCTGAGTCTGCTTCCTCTCACCATGGTGTAAGTCAGAGCCCCGGGAAACAGTCAGATGAAGAAGTTTTATTACCCTCTTTTTGTGAGTGGCACCCCCACGACCATCACTGACTTTGGTCCCTCACCTGGAGTGGGGCCCTTTTGGTCTATGTCACTCTGCAGTAACTCAAACCCCTGGCAGTCTCTGCCTATTTCTGGACCCACAGCCCTACAGGCTCCCAGTTTCAGCCCATGTTGCACTTTGTTTTATTTATGCTGCACAGAGACGTTTACCTTGTGTTTGAACATAGCTTTGCCTTTGAAATTGTCTTTTTAAAAAGTTTTCTTTGTGTAGGAAGTCATTGAGAAGCTTTAAAGAGTGACCTTTCAATGACATCTTGACCAGAAATTTCTTAAACCCCTTTATAGCCTGAATCTACTTATCAACTTTATCCAGGGTCTTATTGCCCAGAATGAGATATAATTAACCTTTCAATGCAGGTTAAACCTTCTGTTTATTTCTCTCTGAACACCCTCAGCTTCTTCTGCTCCCCCGGATTCTACGGGCCCCATGCAATAGCTAACCTTCCCCACTATTAGTTCCAGACTACTAATACGCTAGTCTCTCTTCACTTTTCAATGGTTCTATCCATGAAATAATCCATTCCACTCATGAAATCATTGCTTTTCTAGTGTCCCTTTCCCATCCAGGTTCCCAGCTTTACCCCACATACATTCGCACCTTCCTCGGTCACTAAAGTACCTAAAGGACTTTTTTTTGCTACTCTACTACATTCTTCGCTACTGCAGTGCATTCCTGATGGCCCCAAAATCCATGCTGAAGTTCCTTTAAAACTTGCCTTTAAAGTTCAATGACATCACAGACTTTCATGAACCAGCATGACCCAATCACAAGTCTGTTTCCTCACTGAGCTCTCTGACTCACCGCTGCCTCAGGTAGACTTCATGATTAATTCTTCGTCCATGGAGTGGAGAATCCTTCTAGCATTCTGGATTCCTTCCGTCCCTCTTCACCTATCCCCATTCCTGCGTCGTTCTCAAAATTTGTTTTCTTTGTTAGTGTTTGTTCATTAGTTCCACAGTTTACTAATTTAAAAAACATTGAGATTCTGCTATGGTTTACACTAGTCTCTAAGATAAGAAAACACAGCAATGATTCAGATGCCAATGATGTCCTGAAGAAGCTTATAGCCTAAAATAGTAGATAATGCATATACAAAAACAATTATAATACACTTTTGGAATGAGGAGGAGGGAGAAGCTTCATGGAGGAGGCATCATTTAAACAGGCTCTTGAATGATGGGGAAAATTCAGACATGAGATTGAAGGAAAAGAATCCAGGCAAAGGGAAGAATATTCAATTGTCATTTGCCTTCCTAACCACAGTTTCCATTCCTTAGTGATAGAAACCATGTTTTATTTTTGTATCCCTCACAATGCTTTACACAGGTCTATATAAAAAGGACCTCAATAGACACTGAATGAATAATGTTATTAAATATGGTGTGAAATGTTTCCCCACAGCTTGATTTCTGTCTTCATGCTCAGGCAATGAGTTTACTCATTTATTAATTTATTCTGGCAACATTTACCAGTGCCTAGTATGTGTTAGCCACGTTAAGGGTAATAACATAGAAATGAGCAAGCCAGGCATTCCCAGAAAATCTCTCAGTCTTTAGGAGTGCCTCTTGTCTGGAGGTGGGAAGTATGCTGGGTGTCCAGCAACAATATTCAGTGTTCGGGCCCTACAGTGTGTGGCGAGTAAGGACCTGCATCTGAGCTCACAGCCCTCCCAGCCCTGGTACTTCCCACTGGCACTGAAGAGTCTTTGTTACAAATGTAAGGGGTTTTCCAGTGAGAATGCAGCCTGGGGCAACATTTGCCATGGGTCTTCTCCCAGAAGGCCTTACCCAGGGAACTGACAGGGTGAGCTCCCCCAGGTAGAGAGGGCCTGAAGAGCAGCCCTGGAGGCAGGGGCTTTGTCTCCAAACTACACAACCACCTGTGCTTCTCCTGACACCATCTGCCCTCTTGCATTTGAACTCTCTGTTCTCGGAGGCCATCTTGCTCCCAGGCAGCCAGGGTAAACAATACAGGAAACCAAATCAGTTATTCAGCTACAAAAATTGTGCGTGTGTGTATGTGTATGTGGGTGTGTTGTGTTGTTTCTCTAGTCTAAATCCTAAATAATGTATGTATCACCTATAAACATGCTTCCTCCAATTTTTTTTACCTAAATCTTCCTTCGGCTAAAATAAAATAAAATTGAGACCAGGCTTAAAAATCCTTCAAGCAGAGAAAACCAGTTAAGCAATGTAAGCAAAACAATCTAGCTTATTTCATGAACATAAGTGAAACTTAGATTATTTCTCGTAAATGCCTCTGATAATCATAAACAAAACTTAATTCCTCTTCCTAAAATGGTGTAAGATCATCACTTTAACCAATCCCCCGCCATCTGGAAACCCCCACTGTAATAACCAATTACTGTAAAGGTTAACCAGCTTCCTCATTTTCACCTTATAAGTCATCCTGTAACATCAGGCCTCCGAGCTGCAGACCAGTTTCAAGTTTGAAGTCTCCCCATTCGTGAATGGTTTGTTCCTTACTCAATAAAATATTCATATCAAGTAAAGCTCTCTGGATTTTCTTTTGACACTATCTAGACTCACAAGTTCTCAGCTTAAAAGAATTCTTTATCCATTGACTACACCATGTTTTAATTTTGAGCATCCTCTACCAAAAATAAGATTGCATTAAACCTGCCTACCTACCATAACCACCAAAAAACAATGCTAGGATCAAGAATGGTGAGTTTTGGTAGAACATGGAAAGGAAGGCACAGTTAGGAGATGGGCAGCATAGGTTTGAATTCTGATGGTGCAACTTTTAGCAATGTATGTAGATGTGGACTTACACAAATGACGTGCATGTGGACTTATGCTCTCTGGACTGGTTTTTGCATCTGTAAAATGGGAACAATAATGTCACAATACTAATAGGGTTGCTGTGAGGGTTAAAAAGAATGCCTGGCAAACCTTCAATAACTGGTGACAATTTTATTTTTATTATTGTAATTACTACAATCATCCCGCCCCCTGGCTCAGGGGCTGCCTGAGCTGTTCACTCCCACTCTCCATCTGCTTCCGCTGGAGCAAGAAGGGGAGCCTCGGGAAAGGCAGGCTCTGGAGTCTGACTACAGAGCGGGGCGGGCGTGGTAGGGGTGCAGCACTGCCCTCCGTCCCTGTGGACGCGCGGGCTCCACCAGCCAAAAGGCAAGGGCAGGGGCACATCCAGGGCTGTGGCGTCGACCCTACCAGGACAGATAACTTTACTGCTAGAGTGGTTCTGATCAGCAAGATGTAATTTATCCAAGTTGCTGTGGTTAAGAATCTTCAGTTTTCACATCCTAGAAAAGCTGTCCCTAGGTCTACAAACTAGTGATGCAACTGTGACTCACCCAGACACTCACGATCCTCACTTTCCAGACAACCGGAAAGTGTTTGGAGTTACCACGGAACCCACTGCCGCTCCACCATGTGGGGGTGGAATGTGCTCACCAGGCAGTGGGAGCGGGGCAGGGAGGGAGCGATGGTTTCCTGTAACTAGTCCCTCCCTAGCCAGAGCTACTCACAGATGGGGTGCACCTTCTGTCTGCGGCAGCCTGGACGACGTGTTCTCAACAAACCCAACACTAATTAACAGCAGACCTGGCTTACACGACTTCGCCTTTGAAGATGTATGCTCATTCATTGCTCTAATCATCTTTCCACTCCCACCGCCAGTCCCTTTCTCTCCACCTCAGGCATCTTCGCAGCCTGCCTGATTAGAGAGAAGAAAACCCACAAAACTGGCCTTGTGAACATCTGGAATGCATCTGTCTGCCATCGTGTAACTGATTGCAGGTGGTGCTGGCGGGAGAGAGTTAATAATACTAATGAATAATCCTAATTGACTATTAAGCACTATTAGCCTCACAATAATACCACCTTGGCATTCTGCCAATGCTTGCGACTTCCTTACGGGGAATTCTTGCTTTGCTGGGGATCAGGGAATGTGGGACGGATCAGAATGTCTGAACTAGAAAACTGCAGGGGACTCTGGATACCAATAGTGATAAAAGTGAGTAATATAAGTATTTAAAATGTATACACCAATTGCATCCCCAGGGATGCCCAACGCCCTGAGCAGACTGAACTTTATTATGAAGTTCTCTACCACCTCTTAACTTCACAGTAACAACCATCATCTCCTGCTCCTGGGGGCTGGAAAGTTGGGTGACAGGCTAGGAGTGGTAGTTTGGATCCAAAACAAACCCCAATGATTCTTCCTTCTCTTTCCCCCATTAAAGCAGAAATCCAGAAAATAATTTTAAAAAACAACATTCAGACTAAGGGGTTCGTGCTATGTGTTTGGGCTGGAGTGGGGGATTGCTTTTGGTAGTGTTTTGAGGGAGGAAAGTGTTGCTACATCACATATTCTTTTAACAAACCTTTTTTGAGGGCCTGTCATAATCCAAACACTGTGCTGGGTGCTAGATATAGACATATTTTGTTCCTCAGAAAGCTCATAATCTAGTAGGGAGAGAGAGAGAGATGTAAAACCTTCTGCTTTCTGCACTATGGCTGTTTAGACACACTAGAAGGACCCTTCTGCCACCATACAACTAGATCCAAATACAACACACTTTGTAATTTATTACAGGACTCACAAGAAATCTCTACTAATGATTCACACCAACCTTCTCCATGGCCCCCTCAAAAAGAAAGCTGAACTTGTTGCTGAGAGTGGAAAGCTATAGGCAAATGGGAAAGATGGAGTTGCCCTAAGGGCAAATCCCAATAGCAGTGCTATCAGAATATCAGCACTGGACCAGCAACAAAATAAGAAAATTAAACCCAAGACACTTACAGGTCCTTGAAGGATGCTAACATAGTCACAAGACAGTAGAAGACCCTACCTCTTAGCAGAAGTAGATACAGACCCTCTCTGGAGAGAAATATCCCTGTTTTAGGCCCTCAGGATTCCCGCAGATTAACAGCAAGCAAAAATGAGCTCACAATCATGAGGAAGTGTATTCAGGAATTGATAAACAATAATGTACACCTGAAATTACACAATGTTATAGACCATTATAATCCTAATAAAATTACTTTAAAAAAAAAATGAGCTCACCATCAAAAGCCACCATGACTGAGAGTTAGGGTCATATAGAATAAGAGTCAGGCATACCCTTTTGCTGTCATCCATACAGGCTGGAACTATCAGCAGAATGGCAGTAAGCACATAAGCCCTCCAGGCTCTTGACATTCCAAAGAGAGATGTGATTGGGCCTGGGCAAAGCTGGATTCACTTTGGGTCTTGACAATACCACCTGCTACTCTTCTTTTGTAGGGTGAGTGTGAAAAAAGCTTTATCTAGTAGCATAAGAATTTTGAATTCAAGTGCCAAGCAGTTTAGTTAAGGGGACATCTGTTTAAGGCAATGCTAAGAAATGTCAATTACCTAGCACCTACAGATCCTGGGACCCACCAGTTTTATAGAGTTGAGTTCCACTGGAACATGTTAGGATTGGGTAGCAAATGAAGTATCCCTGGTCCCATGGGAAATTGTAGCCCTTCTCACTATGAGAATAGGAGTCATTGATCCCTACCACCTCATTCCTAGACAGCTCAGACAACCTAGGATCATTCATAGGTAATCCTGCTTGTCACTTCACTTTTAGCTGAAACAACAAATAATAGATTTAGACTCCAAAGTCTTCCAATATAGACTTGTCAGACACTGAGTGTGGAATAGCTATGTAGGAAATGTTTATAGAAATAAAGGATGGGATCACAAAGTTGAGTATGCTATAAGAAACTATCAAGAAAGAAGAATCAAATGGAACTTCAGTTACACAGCAGATTACACACATCTAAAGACAACATTAGTAAACTAGAGCTGAAAAAATTATCCACAAAACATCATGGACAGATAAGGAGATGGAAAATATAGAGGTTACGTGATGTGGAAGAGAGAAGAGAACATTTGATATAAGTTTAATCAGAGTCCCAAAGGGAGAGAATATAGAGAATGAAAGAAAGGCAATATTCAAAAAAATAATGCCAGAGGATTTTCTAGAACTGAAGAAAGGCATGAATCTATAGATGCATGAAATACAATGTATCCTAAACAGGATCAAAATAAACACTCTACGTAAATTACAATGAAACTGCAGAACACCAAAGACAGAGGTCTTAGATATTATCACAGAAGTTTCCATAGTAGTGAATCCTCGTTTTAGTTTCTTTGGGGCCTCAGATGCTAAGTCACTACCTGTTATTACCGTTGTCCTTGCAAGGCCTCTCCAGTTATTGATTGATCCATTTATTCATTTATTTATCCTCTATATCTCCATACCACATTCCCATTCTCCTCTCTGCCTCATAGACAACCATTTTAAAGTGTATCTTTCTTCTTTGTATTATGTTCTCACAAAATGTATATTGCTGCTTTGTGTGCATGTATTTTTAATTCAAATAAATGGTACTGAATCACATCTCACAATCTATTTCTAACTTTTTTACTAAGCACTGTGCTCTTAAGATCCATCTTTATTATATAGCAGTATTTTTAAAAGTGTGGGTTATGACCCATTAGTGAGTCATGAAACCAATTCAGTGGTACCTAGCAACATTTTTTAAATGAAATAGAAAGAATAGAAAATAACAAGATTTATCACAAATAGTAGAGGTAGATATTATTCCTAATGCTCTTAGTTTCACTTTTACATGTGCGTGTATATATACACATATATACATATGTGCATACACACATATATACATATTGTATATATATGTATATGTATGTGTGCTCTGGGCTGTGATATGAAATATATTTCTTAGAGGGGCACAATCAGAGAAGTTAAAAAGTTGCTGTTCTGGAAGATGTAGTAGCGGCACAAAGGAAACAGTTTACCTTGGTGATGGTTTGGGGACCACGGGATGGGAGTCCAAATTTTATAGTGGAGGTGAGATTTTTGTTGATTGTTAAAAGATAGATAAGACTTTTCTAGGATGGTGACAGGAAGCGTATACCAGGTTTGTGGGGAGGGAGGAGCATGGAAATGGACATGGAGCCATGAAAATGGGATTGTTTTAAAAGCAACCTTAGATTATTTGGAATTGATGCAGCATAGAGCGTCGAGGGGAAGGCATAGCGGGAGATACAATGTTTGGCAGAAGCCCTGCTGTGAAGAACTGCACGGGCCACCCTGAGGAGTTGGAACCTTATTCCATGAGCAACGGGCAGGCGCTCAAGGCTTTCAGGCAGGGGTGTGACATGATTCATTTTATGAATTAGAGAGACAATTCTGAGGAATTGTGTGTATCCTGGGGAAATGTGACTGAGTAGCTGTTAGCGCCATTCACCCAAATCTGAATGAAGGAAGGGATAACTTGGAGGGGAAAAAAGGGAAGTTGTTCAGAAGACCTTGTAATTTCCCAATATGTGATAGATTGTATTACTGACCAAATTATTTGCTGGCCCTCATCCGGGACTCATCAGCATGGTCTTGTGACTTTGTTTTGGCTGATGAAGTGTGAGTGAACATGATGAAAGCTTCAAGAGCCAGCTTGTGTGTCCCCATGACCTCGTTTTCCTCTGCTGTGAGATTTGTGTTCCAGCCAGAGGATGCTCTGTTGACCTGGGCCTTACAGCAGAGATATGGAGCAGAGTGTGGTCAATCTGTGGTGAAGTAGAATGAGTGACAAAGAAACTTTTGCTATTATAGACCACTGAGATTTGGGAGGTATTTTGTCACCACGGAGTAATCTAGCTCATCCTGACTGATTCAAGATGCCTGTGAGGACATTGTATTTACATGAGGTTTAATTATAGGTCGTTTTTCAAGGACTAGCCATCTTTGTCTAGCCCTGTTTGGAAGCTTCTGGAGTCACTATTTATTAGTCTATGTCTTGAAAGGAGGCCTAAGAGGACAAGGCTGTGAAACTGTATCCTGCTCTCAGTGTAGGAGCCCCACAGCATGGTGACAACCGTGGAAAGGGGCCCCATAGAAAAGCACAGTGTCAAGGTAGTGGTGTGCATAGCTAATAGTTAATAAATTGTGGGTGACAGAGCTCAGTTAAGGGTATCAGAAAATGTGAATTTTATCTCAGTATGGATGTTGCAAAAGAACAGAGGTTATTGACCCAAGAACAGGGAGAGAAATCCAATGGGAAGGCTCAGGGCAGCTCTGAAGTGGAGGAGGAAGGCCAGGAAGCCCTGGCGGCTGTGGAGAAGGCTAGCACGCAGAAAGGTAGGCTCAGATAGACATCTGCTTCAGTGCACCTCAGGGGCTGGGGTGCCACTTTGGGTGTCTCTGCTGGCCATGTACTGTCATGCACAGGTACCCGTGCACTGTCCTCTGGGGTGACACATGCGTCTCTGTGTGTAGCAGGTTTACTACTTCAAGCCTTTTGGAGAAACAGAAATGAACAAGATTCTGTTATATGAGAGTCATTTGACCCTGCCATGCCTTGGTACACTTAGTGAGTGTGCTATCGTGTATAATAATGAGGAATATCCAGTCCGCACGAAACAGGAGGCAAAAGAGCCCCAGGAGATGGCTCTCTTTTTCCCAGAAAGGCTGACGGTTTGCTTTGTCTGGAGAAGAATGAGAAATCTGCAGGGCAGTGAATGTCATGAGGGAAGGACAATGAAGAGGGAATGAGATACAAGGGAAGAAATAAGGAGAATCTAGTAAAAAGTCTGCTTGGGAATACAGGCGAGAGTTCTAGTGGAGAAGACAGAAGAGCGTTTTGAGGAAAGGGGAGAATTTCAGAGGAACCAAAAATAAATAATATCCAAAAAGTTTTCTCTATATACTCATGCAGCCGATACCATAACCTTCTGCTGCCTTTATTCATTCATTCATTCACAAGCATTGCTGAGGGATGTGTATATGCCACGCATGTGCTAGTCATCAGGGGCATAAAGATGAATAAGATTCCATTCCTGACCCCAAAATGCTCACTGTCTATGGTGCATTCTAAATTTATTAAGCATCTCCTTCACTAAAATATTACCTCCCTAAATGCTACGACTGTATCTTTTCAATGTCTAGCACATAGTAGGTACTCAACAATATTAATTGAATAAACAAATCAAGGAATGAGCACAATGGGGGACATAAACTAATAAAAATGACCCTTCAGTATGGTAGGCGCTCTGGTACCACAAAGTGTTGTGGGAAACTTGCAAAGGGGGTTCTTAGCAAAGCTCCAGCAGACTGACGTAAAGAGAGGCTTGCAGAATGAGTAGGAGTTTCCAGGCCACAGCAGAGCACAATGAGCCAAGCACAGAGCTCTGAAGACTCAAAGCAGCTTGATCTGTTTGGGGAGCTGCGAGAATCCCACGTCTAAGGTGGGGTTTGTGTAGGGGTTGTCTAACATTCAGAAGTTAGGATTTTATCCTGTGGGTAATAGAGGACCATTAAATACATTGTGTGTGTGTGTGAAAGGCATGTGTTGGGAGATACTTTATTACTTCCAGGGGAAATATTTAAGCCCATTTTCTATCACACAGACCTTCACAGATTTATTGCAAAGACCAGCTAATCAGCACCTTCCTCCCCAGCTCTCTCTCTATACTTGAGGGCCACTGTCATTATTGGGCTTATTTTTGACTCTGTTAACCCGCATCACTTTAACTCTTTTTAAAATTGACAGCAACAACAAAACTTCTATTTTGTCCTTTTAATTTGCTTATACTATTCTTTTTTCTCACTTTTAAAATGTGATGAATGATACTACCTCACCAAGTTCTGCTTATATTGCATAGACTGGCCCTTTTTAGTCATATTCTTTTTCAATATTTCTCAATACCATATTATTTAAATTTTTTTTATTGAGATACTATATTAGTTTCAGGTGTACAACATAATGATTCAATATTTGTGTATATAAATGCTTATATACTGTATATATTAAACGATTTAAAAAGAGGAGCATAACTAGATTTGCACTTTTGAGAAAGAGCACTCTAGTAGCAGTGGGGACAATGGGTTTCAGCAGGGAAAATGCTAGAACAGAGAGACCAATGGGAGGCTATTGCAGTCAGTGTCAGTGGGGATGACCAGAAGAACATGGGGACAAGAGAGATTTTGAAGCTAGACTTGAGGCTCTGATGACCCTTTGGGGTAACCTAAAGTAGTTGTAATAGCCCTGGTTTGAGTGGGTGGTACCAGACAAGTGACTTTTCCAGAGCAGGCTGTTTAGACTGACAGGACGAAACTGTCTTTATAAGACCCATTCCAAATACTAAAGAGATGTGAGAAGATCAAGCAACCACTCAGTGACCAACAGGCTGTGGTGGAAATTATCTATGCCCCAGACACCTGCATTTATTCTTGAAATTCAGTACCAAGAGTGAAAAGAGAAAATTAAGAGCCTGCCTCTGAGAATTCAAGCTGTGTGGTAGTCGGGTGGGGGCGGTAGGTCACCCTGAGGTCCACTTACAGGGTGACTGGGGATGGCCAGCGCCTTTACAATGACAGACCAGCACGAAGGAAGGCTGCCGGCTCCATGAGGGCAGTGATCATGTCTGCCTTGTTCACATGCAATAGCAGTGTCTTGCACGTGGTTGACAATAATTGGGTTAATACATAGATCAAGACCAAAGTATGATGGGGGTGGACGTATACAGAGAGCTTTATTTTCTACTTCCAAACCTCTATTCCTGATGATGGAGGCGGAGGGGAGGGTGAGGGAATTTAAACTTACCAACTGACAGTAATTCAGCATCCTCTGGTTTGAAAGCCTCTTTCAGATTGTGCTTAATCCCTTCAGGATAAAGATCATCTGACAGGCAGTATTTTCTCCCTCTTGCCCTTCTCCTTCCCTTTACCCAAGGAAGGATCTAAGCCCCCAGTATTAAGCAGCTTCGTGGTGCTGGTGGTCAGGGGACACACCCAGCCCATATGCTGCCATCTGGCTCTTGCTGGATGCCTTGCTGGAGTCCACAGTAATGTATTCCATGTCCTCATCTCTTAGCCTCCTGGAAGCCCCTGCAATCCCTTTACTGACTGATCGTTTTCTTTGGATCCTGCTGAGCACACAGATCCTCTGAGACCCAGGGGTGTCATTTGCTTGGATGACAGTTAAGAGCCCCTTTGCACTTTGCAGTGCTTACACTCTGTTACCCATTGAACTATGTTCCCCAAAATGATATGCTGAAGCCCTAACCCCTGCTACCTGTGAATCTGACTTATTTGGAAATGAGGTGTTTGCAGAGGTTATCAAGTTAAGAGGAGGTCACTAGGGTGGGCACAAATCCAATATGACTGGAGTCCTGATAAGAAGAGGAAAACATCATGTAAAGACAGAGATACAGGGGAGAACACCATATGATGACAGAGGCAGAAATTAGAATGATGCAGCTGCAATCCAAGGACCCACCACCAGCACCAGAAGCTGGGAAGGGGCAAGGAAGGAGAGAGCCTGTTGTTGAAAGCCACCCAGTTTGTGGTACTTTGTTACAGCACCTTTAGGAAACTAATACACCCTTCCTTTGAGGTCTTCACTAAGCTCCATCAACAATACCTCTGTCTCCCAGTTGGGGATCATGGAACTACCAGGTCCCCTACATGTCACACACAAATCATGTGAGCCAAATGACTACCAGGCCACAGCATCCAGCCTGGCAGTGGCCTCCACCATTTCTCTTGGTGTGCATGGCTCCTGGCTTACCATGGGATTCCTCTGGCAGGCGTACAACCTCTGTAGGCTACTCCTGGGGAAGCAGGGCACTACCCACCATAGTCTCAGATTTGCCCAACCCTATCTGGATGTTTTGACCATACACTTAATTCCATAGTTTAACCTGGTGCTAGGGTGAGCATGGAAAGTTGTCATTGAATTATTTTCTTAGCTCCTCCTATCCAAACAAGCGATATTTATGATTTTTACTGTGGTCTAGAAAGCATCTCAACCTACCTGTCTTGCATGTTACTCCTTTAACTCACTTCTTAACCTGGGAAGCCATCTGGAAACCTTTCCAGACTATTTATCTTTCCACTGGGAACTCCTGGATGTGTAAGCCTTGACCTGTAGGAACATGTCTCTGGTAGATTTTCATGTTCTTTATGTAAGATTGATGGAGAAGTCCTTTTGAGTTCTCAGCTCCTCTCAAATCTACATATCTGACCTACATTAATGTGCAAATGGCCCATTGAGAGCCACAAACTTACAGTCATGGTCCTCAACTTAGTCTTTGCCAAGTCCCACGGTACCTTGTCCGACACTAGATGGCTTTCTTCACTTTCTGCTCTAGAGCATGGACCAGCAACCCCAGGCCTGGGGGCCAAACCCAGCCCAAGGCCAGTCTCTGTATGGACCTTGAGCTAAGACTAGTTATTATGTTGGTAATAGGAAGAAGAAGAGGGAGAAGGAGAAAGAGAAGGAGGAGGAGAAGGAGGAGGAAGGAAAGGGGGGTGGGGAGGAGGAGAAAGTACAGAGACCATATGTGACTGATCCTTTTCAGAAAATGTAAAGAAGGAACTCTTGTATCAATTTCATAAGATAGTTGGGGATGAGAGTCTATTATCTCCAGGGGTTCATTCGAAGCAGGTCAGTTTAACCAGATTATCCTTCCCCAGAAGAAATTGAAACTCCCTTTACTTTCTAAGACTCCGATAGCTCATAAAGTTAGGAAGCTAGTCTTGTTTTTAGCATCAAGTAGGATTTAGTAAGTGACCCTTCAGTCACAAGCTACTGTTCTCCAATGATCCAATGTCAAAGTCATGTCTTCACCCCCTGAGCATCTGTCTGCCCAGTCAAACCTGTCTGAAGAAGGATTAGGGGCACCTCCCCGGGGGCGAGGTGTCACCAGCCTCAGGTTGCAGAGAATCCCAGTACCCTTGGATCTAGTTTGGGAAAAATGATTGGAAGAAAGAGCAAAAGTCGTGTCATTACACACATCTCTGTGCACCACCTTGACCCTCTTTCCACTCCAAATATAATTCCAGAACGCTTCAGATGTACAGCCCCTGAGGGGTACACAGCCAGCCTGTGCACAAGCATAGAAGCCTAAGCGGTGTGCGTAATGCCAGGGAGGCATACACTGGGGAAAGCTGCAGATCCTGGTAGCATCAAAGGATGTCTATTATCTGCCCCATCTCTCAGGCATTGGGGTGGCCTCAAATTCCTCTCAGGAAAAAGGCCATGCATTATTTGTCCTGTGTATACCAACCCCCACCCCCAAGGGAAGACATTCCATCTCGGCTTCTGCACCTTGTCTTCAGGTTCACGCTGCACACAGCACCAGGATGATACTGCTCTTTCTTCTGAGCCTTTTGTCAGTCTCGTTGCATTCACACCCATGGCCATGCACTAATCTTTTTGTCTACAGCAGCACAGTAAAGATAGAGATCACAGTTGGAGCTTCAACATCGTGGAACATGAAGGGCGGTGAAAAATCAGGAGCATATCATATTATGGCCTATTTGTTCCCCATCCTGGTCCACTGACTTCTGTGGCTGCTGTAGATACACTCTAGTAGTCATCCAGTGACTTAGCTGTCTTCTGAATGTAGCGATATTATTTGATTTTGTGGCCTTAACTCAAGGCCTAGAAACTTGACATTGGCGTTGCTACTTTGGAAAGCAGAGCATCCTGCTCTGCGAGCCTTTCTGAGTGTCTCAAACAGAGCCAGAGCTCTGGTCTCAGCAGATTAAGCCCCTGCCTTCACCAATGTTTAGGAAGGATAAGGTCCCTCGCTGCCCTCCCGGGGCCATGCTCTGTCATCATTTCTCACATTTGGAAGTTGCTTGGTTCCTTGCCTACCTTTCCCCTAGCATCTTCCTTAGACTTGCACACAAGCGGCTGCTCTGCCTGTAATTCCCAAAAGTCACCAGTGAGTCTCAAAATAGTTACCTGAGCTTGTTCCTCCTGGAAGGGCTGCATAGGCCTTCGAGGTGCCTTTCTAACTATGTTAGAAGAGCACAAATAGTGATGGAACTCAGTCCCTGAACCTTAATTTAAAAACATAAAAGGTGATGCAGAAGTTTCTGATCACCAGTAGGAAGGATTTTTCTTTTAGGAAAGAGTCTTTGTCTATTTACTTAATTCATTCAGTAGGTGTCTATTGAGAGCCTATGCCATGCCCACATTGTGCTAGGCCCTTGGAATACAGAGATGCACAAGGCACAGGCTCGGGCCTCCAGGAGCTCACAGGCTAGGGTGAAATCCCAAAAGCTAAGGACTCCACCGCAGACTTTTAAACACTGTTAGTTTTAGGGGTTTTCACACATAGTCCAGTTCTCCTTACTTTCCCAGCACAGAGTAGGATTGCATTTTCCTGCTTTCTTGGGTGGTAGACGTGGCCATATGACTTGTTTTGCCAATGATACATGAGCAGAAATGTAGTGTATCCTTTACAGGTGAACGTTGTTAAGAGACAATGTGTGCTACTATATCCCATTTTTCCTGCTTTGGGAACAGTGGAAGAACATGTAGAAATGGACCATCTACCAGTCCCAGTTCATGAGTGGCTGCAATGAGCATAGCCCTTGACTAACACATAATAGATAAACATCTGTTGCCTTAAGCCACTAGGATTTGAGGGTTATTTGTTACTACAGCATAACCCAGACTGTCTGCATTGATACACACTGGCTCTGGGGAATGAGGCCTTTCCAGCCCCCAGTGACCCAAGAGGAATCTTTTTTAGTCAGGACAAAACTATTATTTGAGTGACACCTAGACACATGGAGTATGTTGGGGAGCCTCTGGAGCTAGACGATACGACCTCCCCTGTAACAGCTGTGGGTCACAAAGGGATATTTAGATCTACCCTGTTTTGTGATCACCACTGTGGGCTTACCCTCCAAAGTTGCCTTTGATCAGTTAAAACAAATCCCCAGCTTATGGCATCTCCTGAGAGAAATGCCCAGAGACCCGGCACTCCTAGCAGCCTGTGCTTCCATCCATCACAGCCTTTGTCATACTGATTATCTGTCTGTCCACCTCACTAGACTGTAAGCCAAGGTGTAGGCCTGGCATGTTCCCCAAGTTGTAATAGGTAGCTAATATCTACTTTTTTTAATGAGTGTATTTTGGATGAGAGAATGACGCCCTCTGCTGCCACCCTTGCACGCTATGTCTTTGGCGTGGGTACCAGTAAATCCTCTGAGCAAGGCATGAGAAGGTGCAGAAGACAGGCAGGTGTGCCGTTTGATTACCATTCCTTCTCTGTAAGGTAATGGCACCACGAGAAAAGTTCTGTTGCAATGTCAGAAGACCTTGGCTGGAGCATCTGCTCTGCCTCTCATTTCTTAGCCGTGTAATCTTAGGCAGGTCATGTAACTTCTAAGTCCAAGTTGTTGTGAGGCTTAAATGAGATAACAGACATAGTTCATAGAACATCACAGATGGAAGGAACTTTCGGATACCTTCCAGCTTATTCCACTCTGACTCAACAAGCTCGTGACAGAACTAGGAACAGAATCCAAGTCTCCTAAAGCCTGGTTTGGAGTTTTAATGCTACTGGTAAAAGGAATCTGAGGACCAATGATATCATGGATATGAAAATAAGTGCATTAAGGAAACAACACCTTGATGCATTGCTCTATGCTTGATTCTCCCATTCTTGTTAGATTGGGGGCGCTGCCTTTTAGCCCACCCAGCATACACAGGTTCTGCCTTACTCACCAGTTAAGTAATGGTAAAGGCTGAAGCCTGGTTACAATTCCATTAGGCCGCTAGCCCTTAGGCATCTATTTTCAAAACTGTATAAATTGAATTTTTTCCAGGCTAAGTAGACTGGTCCTGTATCCCCAGGGTGGATCCCTGCCTATAGCACGTTAGCATTTTGGCATAAATAACCATCCTGAAATAGAAGAGGTGATTGGGATTTAAATAACATTTACATCAAATAGACGCACTCTGTCTTGAGTACTAATTGATGAACAACCAAATGCTCCACTGTATCAATAAGGAAAACTATCAATAGCTATGTATAGGCTCAGTGGCCTGGATCTTGGTGGGGGGCACCACTGTGAGCAGGGCAACATAAGAGACATCAGGATTTGCATATAGAATATCATTTATACACACAAGTATTTAAGATAGGCCATATAGTATATTGTAAGGCAGCACGGTATGTTATTATATTGAGTAATTTACAATGTAACTAGATGTTAGATAATGGACCTTATATATATAGGCATGTAACAATGAGGTACACATGTTTTCTTTCCAGCCTTCATGGGTTCCCTTCTTAATTCTCAAATAGCAACAGCCGGGGTATCCATTCTGAGGACCACAATCTTGAATACTTCAGAAATTCATTCCTCCACTGGTTTTCTTCTCCACATCATTTCCCAGTAGCCTTAAAGAACGCTCACATCTCACCAAAATCTACCTTTCTGGGTCTTGATCCCTTTGACAGACATCCCTGCTGGGAGCATGGTGACTAACTTATTCTCTGGTACTTAACTTCTCCATGGCCCCTGAATCTCTTCATCCACTCGTGGACTTTCTAACCACACTAAGGATAGTCTCAAAATATTTTAAAGAATTTTGTTTTATCAGTTATATATGCATATAGTTTAAAGAACCAAATAATATTACAAAGCAGATTATTAAAATTAGTAGCCTCTTCTGCCCAACCTTCTCTCTTCAATTTTCCCCTACCCATAGGCAGTCACTTGTATGTTAATGCTATGCTTATATTAATATATGTTGGTTTATATATTATTCATATACTTGTATATGTATATATTCATGTGTGTATGTGTATGTAAATATATGTACAAATTTGTATATAAAACTATGCACTAATTTACCACAATATATCAGAGAATATTTTTTTCTCTTTGACTCCCACCTGTACCCTCTACCTCTTCATTCCATACCCTTTTCTCATCTTGCTGTCGTCCTGATACAGATAAATTTCATTTTAGTTATATCAATATTCAGTTGTTGTACTATTATGGATATATAAATACTATGCACAGCTGAGCTATGGAATGTGTTATGATTGCTTTCATATTTGAACATAATTTCTTGGAGTCAATAATTGTTTATTTTGTTTAGTTTTCCATGTAATTACCACTAATTCAGCTTCAAGCCCTCCATCAATTGTCTAAATCCTCTCATCAAGTATTCTATCAATTTCATCTTGAGGAAATGTCTCCTGGAGACTTCTGAGCTGCTCAAATACAGACTCACAACTCTATAACTGTACACAACTGTCACCTCAAGCACTCCATTCACTATTGCCTTAGAAATTCTCTTTTTCTCTCTCCCCTGATAGATTGTCAGTTTCCTGAGTCCCGCATCTTCCTTCTTCTGGATTTAGTCATTTGTTTAATTGTAACACATCATCTGCTAAGAAAAAGTGTCTGTAAATGTCTTTATTCTACCCTCAACCTAAATTTATAGTTTGGCTAGGTATAGAATTCTCCAATGGAAATCAATTCCTTCAGAATTTCTAATGCATTTCTCCATTGTCTTCCAGCTTCTAGTATTCCCTTGGAGATGTCCACAGCCATCCTGACTTTGTATCCTTTGTGGACACACTTTTTGTCCCTTCACTGTGGAGGCATGTAGAGTTTTGACTTTGTGGCCATTGTTCTGAAAGTGCATATAATTTGCCTGGATATGTGCCACTTCAATCTGGAAACTCATTCCCTTTGATTCTATGAAATTTATTTTAATTGTTTCTTTAATACTATTTCCTCCCAAGTTTTCTTGTTCTCTTTTTCTGGAGCTCCTATATTTTAAGTGTTGGACAGTCTCGATTGATTATCTAATTTTCTTCTCTTTTCTTTCCTATTTTGCATCTCTAGCCTTCTTGTTCTATTTTCTGGAGATTTTCTCAATCTGATCTTTCAAGTCTTCCAGGTTTTTAATTTCTGCTATCAGTTTTAATTTCCAAGGGCTTTTTTATTTGTATTTTGAAAGTTTTTGTTTTATACAATATTGCATTCTTGTTTTAGATGTATTATCCTCTCTGATGTCTCTGAGAATATCAAATATTTTAAGTGTTCTTGTGCCTGCGCAATCTTTGTTTCCTCCAAGTTGTTCTAATTTTCTTTGTGTGTTTGTTCTTATCTATTGCTTTCACGTTATAGACTTCCCTCGACATGTATGGAAATCGCTGTAGTCTGTTTACATGTGGAAGTATTGGTTGAAAATGCTGACTGATGGCTCTGAGCTAGTGGGTAGATTGTCGGTGGTGGGGTTTACTATGGAGAAAATTAACTTGATTGAACCCTTCTTCCGTTGATGCTTTCACTCTCTATGGCTTCTACTCTCAACAGTGCCTGCTGTCCCCTTCTTTTAGTGACTTTTTGTTTTGTCTTCTCTCATCTTCTGCCAGGGTGGAGAGAGACAGAGGGCCAGCTGCACTGAGTGGGAGCAAGGATTTGGGCCTATAAATGCTTCCTAAACAGACTTTCAACCAGTCGTCCTGTTATCAGCTTCACCTTCACACCCACCTCCATAGTAACACCAATTTTGGAGTTCTACAATGTAACTCCAATTACTTTTCAGTTTTTTACACTCATTTCCCACACATTCTCAGGTCTGCTAAATCAGTTATCACTTATCCAACTAGTTCCCAACCTCTAAAGTTTGTCATTGTGTCCTCTCCTTTTCTTTGTCTTTATGGATAAAGACTTTCGTTAAAAATCCCTTTTTTATCATTTTAGTAGGGCTTTGGGGGTAAGTGAAAGTAAATACATGTGGTCAACCTGTTGTCTTTACCTAGAAGCCAATCTGTAATAATTAACGAAATCATTCTGAAGGCTTGGTATAAGAGCTTTACAACTCCAAGAGGAAATTCTCTAAATGCCACACAGCAAGGCCACTATCTGGAAGTGACTGGCTGAATTCAATCCTACAGGAATATCCAAACTTCTCCCTACCTTGAAATCCTGACCCCTATCTCCCCTTCAACCCACAGAGAGAAGATTCCCCCTTCCCTGGTCCAAAGCCCTCTTTCCCTGCCCCAGGATGACCAATAGCAGGAGGATTTGTTATCTTCAGGGAAAATCCACACACTTATCTGTGGGGTATAATCTGGCCTTAATGATCCAGACAAGACAATCCCGATACTCTGTATGTATTTCCCCAGATGTCAGCTGACCAATCTTGTGTCACAACATATGGAGGACACCAAGACTCCAGTACAAGCAATACTAGGTTAAGCCCATCCCAAAACTCATTCACAGTCTTTTTTCCAGCATGAGTGAACAGAAGCTCAGACCAGCACTCCTCATAGAATTCCCAGGGTCCTATGAGAAAATACTTCAGAATTTCCCCTCAAAATACAGCAATTTTCGTGAACAGGTCAATCTAAGTCCACTAAATCTAAAACAATCTAAAAATCTAAATAATAATTTCAATTTTATAAAGGCACATTTGCTACAGGCACACACTTTACATTACTAAGTAAATTATTCAGTATCTCAGTCTGCGCCTGAATTCAGGTTCATCATAAATTTACAATTTTCTATAAGACAATGTGTAGACATTGTACACTACATAACATATCAGGACCCCAGTTTGTGGACTGTGCTACTGACAGAGCTTGTCTCCTAAGCATGAGCTGTGGCTGAACTATTATGTGAATACGCCCAACCAGAGCAGAGTTCTGCCAAATCTGGTTTGGATGAAATGCGGAATTTACGACCCTTTCTGATCCTCTACGTGGTCTAATGGAACACTGTCCTGAACGGTGCTGATCAGAGCCCAAGCTACTACTCAGTAGTCCTACTCTCTTGAATTTCAATAGTTCTTTACACAGATGTGCTATATCAGTTTAAACCATATGAAATTGCTGACATTCAATTTTTTTTGACCTACAGAAATAGCAATTTCATGTGATTCAACATAATAGTGAAAAAAGCACTTGAGTCCTGGCTCTCCTGCTCAGTAACTGCTAAGCTTTAGCCGGTCACTGAATGTGGCTCTGTGCTCAAGTTTTCAAATGGAGCAAGCTATGTCTGCTGCGCGGGATTATTGTGGGGATTAAATGACCGACGGAAACAAACACACTCAATGCGTGGCCACTGAGTTAATGGTAAAAACACTTGCTCATTTATCACTTTATTTCATCTTCACAATAATCCTATGAGGCAGACGTGTAAAACCTGTCTATTATTGAATTTTTGAGAGGAGTGGACTGATAGCCATGGACTCTAAATGGTTTACACCGGATTATCCAACTAGTAGGTAGCAGAACTAGAAGTGGAGCCTGGTGTCCTGATTCCTGCTCTAGTAAATACATATTCCTCTTGCACATGGTGTTTCTTTCTGGGCAGCAGAACATTGAAAACAAAAACAAAAAACCCTGCAGGAGTTAACCAAGCTCCAAGAACTCTAATGCAGTGAAACACACAGCACCCAAACTGAACATCTTGAATGTTTCTTTTGATGATGCAAAGACCTACAATGCACCTAATGCTCTGCCTACATTTTTATCCATTTAATCCCTACAATAATCTTTTGAGGGGAGTGATGTCTTCATTTTATGAATTAAAAAACTAAGGTACAGAGTGGCTTGGTAAATTGCTCAGAGTCACACATCTTCACCCATTCTTACATTTGTCATTAGTGCTGTCATGTTGATTCTGACTCCTATCAACTCTGTGGACAGCAGAGCAGAACCCTGCCGGGTCTTTTGGCACCATCCTCTCACCTTCCAGCACTATATTAGACAATGCTCTGCTGCTATTTATAGGGTTTTCATGGCCAGTTTTTTTGGAAGTGGGTGGCCAGGTCCTTCTTCCTAGTCTGTCTTAGCCTGAAGTTCCGCTGAAACCTTCCCCCATGCTGACTCTGACCTGTTGAAATCCCAGCGGCATAGCTTTCAGCATCACAGTGACATGCAGCTGCCACAGTATGACAACTAACAGATGAGAGGTGCAGTTCCCTGACCTGGAAACAAACCTGGGCCACGATTCTTACATATCCTGATGGTAATCATTTTAAGAATCAATTTCCACTGCATGGAAAATGGTCCAGAATTTCATGTTCACTAATCAGATGGGAACACAAAAGCCTGGGTTGGAGTTGGTGTGGCCCCTCATGGCCACGTGAATATGATTTAACAGACAAATTCAGGAGACCTAGGTTCTGCTGGTCCTGACGCTGTGACCTTGGGCCAATCACGCAACCACTCTGAGCTTGTTTCTATTTCTGTAAAATACAAAGTTGTCTTCTTCTAGCTTTAACATTATAGAGTCCATAATTTAGAGGGTTCCATTACACAACCAACTGCATTTAGCTGTCTGCCGGGAGGTTGCTCTGGGACAGGCTTAGGCTGCCCTCGGAGGGCGTGTGAACCTGCCTCCTACTGCTGCCAGCTGTGGCCAGAACGCTGTAACTGGCTGTGGGAAGAACCACAGTCACTGTTGGCCAGTGTCAAAGATCAAGACAGAGCTTGGAGAGGATGCTGAGTGAACTCTGGGTTCCCATAGCCTCTGAGGAGAGATTGGATAAAAGTCTAAGAAAGAGAATCTCTGGGAGAGGTCCTGATCGGCTTAATGCTCCAGTGAGAACTCATTTCCAGACAACCGTGTGCCCCTGTTTTGGGAAAACTATTCTGCCTAGAGAATCACCTCCAATGATCACTCCAACACTTCCTACAACCAGCTTTCAGTGAGCATCCCTCACTAACTCTCAACAAGAGACCTCAGAACGGGTTTCACTGGAGTGAAAGACCATATCAACGCAGCTGGGGCTAGAACAGCAAATTCCCCTGGCATATGGCTCCTTCCCTGGCTGCTGGGACCATGCATCTGTTTACTGGAGAGAAAACTCCAGAATGCTCCAGATTGACAGCCCATCTTGCTTTGTTCTTTCAACTTCTGCGGATTTCAGAGATGTTGACTCCTTGCCTGGGCTGTTTTCCTGTTTTTTCCTGACATCGACTTCTCTTTGATTGATTTCCACTAGCTTATTTGGCAGCTGATCCATTGCTACCCTGATTGTATCTTTCCACGAGCATCTACTTCCCCTTCTCTTTCTTCCTCGGATCACTTAGCCTGATCCTGCTCAGGAAACCAGTAGATACTGCCGTCTCCCCTACACTTGATGCCTGGCCTCTTTCCTGTTTTGATCTGCGAGTGCATGACAACATGGATGCTTGACAGCTTCTAGGCATGGCATCATGAGCTGTGACTGTGCCACCTCTGAAATAAGTGCCAAGCCCTGCAGCCCCTGGGGAGGGAATCACCGTGATCGCTCAATCCCCCATTGTGGCTCTGGGATTAAGAAGGAAGCTGCCTAGCTTCTGCCTAGTGCCTGGGACTGTGTCTTGGTGTGGCTGTTTCCTGAAGTCATCCTCAGGGAGTGGATGTGGATGGTAGTATTAACACTGAGGTTCTGATAAGACTCTGACGTGACTAGTTAAATTTCCTCAGACAAAATCACTCCACATCTAGATGGATTTAATTTTCTCCTAATTCCCTGTGCCGTTTATCATGTTTTATGTGAGTCAATGAACACTTATATTTTTCCTTTAGGTTCTGTCAGTCCCCTGGTTGCTAAATGTACTTGCTCACAGTTTTGTTCAGAAATCCAAACCAGAAAATTCAAATACCCAGACTTATTTGCAGCCTCTCTAATGATAGTTGATGGTAATCATAATAAATTAAAAGCACTGTGAGATCCGAAGTGTTCTGTGAATCATCTAAGAAAGAGAAAACCACCTTCTGACCCATTTTAGTCATGAATTTATGGTTCTATTGGTTCATTCATTTAATGAACACCTACTGTGTGCAAGGCATGTGATAGCACCATGTGTAGGTCACCGGGAGACCTATCTGTCACAGATAACACATTCAAGGAAATTGTAATTTGTAATTAATTGGTAAAGTAAAGTAGGTGTAAATGATAATGGCTTAAAGGGGAAAGTCATTTCCCAAGGGAGGCAGAGATCAAGAATATGGGATTTCAGAAGAGGAAGGTATCTGTAAAAACAGAGGTGGGGGGAAGGAGAGATTGAGGAAGGCTATAGGAAGAGGATGGATTTGGCCTTAGTCTTTAAGAATGGGCAGGATTTGAATATACAGAAACAGGGGAGAAGGGCATCCTGTATGGAGGGAACATCAAGCGTGGAGAAAGGTCAGGGTGTTTGCGAAACAGAGTGTGAGAGGCACAGAAGTAAGAAACAGGGGTGAAAATGGATACACTGGGAATGATCATGAATGACCTTGAACAGCAGCTTTATCCCACCCATATGGGAATGATTGAAGGTTTTGAGCTGGGCAGAAATGAGTTACTCTTCAAGAAGATGAACCCAAAGAGAGACTAGAAGGAGCAGAAAGGTCAAAAAGCTGAGGCCCATCATCCAGGGAAGACGAATTTTCATTCTCTGATAATTGGATTATATGTCAATACCCAGTTAATCAGCATGCTGGAAGCTGGAACCACCTAACTCCAGCTACTCTGAATAAAGGGAAATGAGCTGTGGTTGGTGAATGCGGGTGGTGAAAGGTCACATGTCCTGAAATACGACATCCTTTTGTTAACTTGAGACATGATTCTAAGTATCACAATGAATTAAGCTTCAAGTTATAAAAACCTTCACCTTTCACATTCTGATTCACTTTTAAACAATTATTTGGTCTCCAGCTATGAAAAGATGACATTTCATTAAGCAGGAGAGACTTAAAATGCTAAGTAAGTTAGATGAACCCAGGAAAGAGCCCTGTGACAATTGTAATTCAGTGATGTGTTTAGCTATTGTTTCTGTCATCCCGAATAACACCCCACACAGCACAAAGATATGAGGAATTTAGCTGCAGCCATCACCAATTTAACTCTTGGGTTTCTCTATCTGGCCCATGTGCTGAGACGCCTTGAGTATGGGAGCATTTTTAACAAATGTAATCAATAACTGAATAAAGATGTCATGGCAAAACTGTTATTATTTAAAATAGTTTAGCACTTTATATTCATTATATTTTGATTAGCATTTCTGATAATTACTTTGTACTCCTTTTTTTTTCTGGCAACCCCCATCCCATTCCTCCTCTGCTCAGCATGTTGCTGTCAGTGCCAGAACAGCTTTCAAGATTAGGCCCTGAGGTGTCAATTCCCTTCTTTTCGTAGATTCCCCAACTAGCTAGTTCATCTCCTGCTCTCTCATTACTTTCTCCCTTAATGATGATAGGTAGTAACATTCTCCAGAGACGATGCTACCAACATTTATATTTCTTCCAAATTAGAAGAGTAGGCATCTCTCCAGATCATAAAGAATACATTTATTTTAAGGTACAGTGGAGAGAACACACAGAAATTAAAGTTTGCTTAATGAGAGCTTAGTAGTTTGCAGAAATTATAGCTTGTGCACAAAGCCTCACCTTTGTTCCTAGTGCTCTGGTTCAATGTTCTCATCATCTGGCCTTTACGTCTCAGGTTACAAAACAACTTGGGAGTTCAGAACCAGCCAGAACTCAAGAGACACAGTTCATCTCTGGCTGTGAGTTTCTGGATCTCTCCTGTCCTATGCCTTGACTGTGTTCTCTCTTTGTACATCTATCTCCCTCTCTTTGGGGCCCTCCCTTTATTTTTTTAATCTCTGCATCACTGCCCCATTGCCCTTCTCTTGTCTTTAAGCTCCCGGGCACTAATCTGTCATCTCTGGTCAGAAGCATCGAGCTCAGTGACTCTGGTCAAGTGCTCACATTTCCAAGGATTATGAAGTCCCTAGTCTGGATTCACTATCATGTTGCTAAATGGATTTCCCAAAGCACAAGTGTTGGGCACTTACATTCAAATAGGGAAACATGAGACTGGTCTTGTTATGTGCCAGGTGCTGTGTGACCCCTTACATATGTGAGCTCAGCCACTTTTCCTTATCAACCTTGTGAAGTCCATGTCATAGAAAAGGAAACTAAATTGTGTCCAGAGAGGTTAAGTGACTTGCTGACTAGTCACAGAGTTAGAATTCACCTCTTGCATCATTGCTGCCTTTCCTGGTCTGATCCACATGTTTATTTGTGGACATTTATAAACCTTCTTTTGTAGCCTGTAAGGGTAGAATGGCTCATTCAGGGGTTTGAGAGAGGCCAGGGCTTATTAGATTTACCATTAAACTGAGAGGACATCAGTCTATTTAAGGTCTGGACAGTATTTATTACTGGAAAAGCTAGAGATTCAAAAATCTAGTGGGAGAAGTCAGTGATTTGTAGTAAAGTAGAGCATCTAGAGTCCTTTGACTTTAGCAATGGTAACAAATTCTTCCCAATTTAAGTCAAAAAAGAGAAAGTATTGGAAGAATCCACAGTAGCTCCCAAAATTGAAGAAATGCATAAAAGTGCCAAACAAATTCAAGAAGAGCAGGAGCCAGGGCAGCTCTGAGAATCCAGGTAACAGGAGACAATTGATGGTCTTGTCAGGGTGCAACCATAGGATAAATTAGCTTCAACTGTTTTTTCCATCTGCTAATGATTCTAAGTTCCAAGAGATAGTCCAGTTGGAGCATCATGACTGATAGCCTCACCAACAAACATAATTGCAAAGTACTTTGAGAATATCAAACGAGTTATCCCATTTCTCCTTCCAGCTGATTAAAGTGCAGTTGTTTTCCATTTCATACAACCCTCTGGCACCAGGCCACTCTAAAAGATTCCTTCTCCTCCACTACTGCCCAGAAGAGCAAACACCTTTTTCCCTCTATGTTCACCCATGCAGTTTTCCCTCCCACCCACTCCTCTACCTTCCAAACTTGATGATGCCCAATTTCTAGCCAAGTATTGGCACCAACGATTGAAAAAAAAGTCTGGATGAATCTTTGTACTCTTTCTAAGTTGGTGTCACCATGTCTGTCTTGGAACCAACAGGAAAGGGAGGAGAGCATTCTGAGCACCTGGAATGTGCAAGTGCCCATTCCCCACGGATTAGCACAGTCCCCTCTTCTTCCTCCTCCCCCTCCTCCCCATTCCAACCTTCCATCCCATGTGTATTAGACCCTGTGGCTGCAAAGTGGACTGATCTAGTCTTTTGATTACTTTGATTTCTCTCCAGTCAGAGAACATGGCCTGAGTCTGATTACCTCACACTGATAAAAATAATAATTCATCTTTGTGCTGCTGATTTTTTAAAATGTCATATTTACATTAAATGCACTTTTTAGTGACTCGTGGCCCCCTTCTTTGATTTTTATTCTCCATGGCCTCTATGCTCCTAGGGGAGCATTTTCTTCAATTTCCCTCTTTCCTTTATTCTCTGTCTCTGTTGCACCCTCTCTCCTTCTTTCCCTCCATCTTTATTCTCTCAGCTCCTTTGCCTTTTTCCCCTTCTCCATTCAGATAAGCCACTACAGAAAGACTGCCTGGAGCTGGGGAGAAGCCTTGTGGGATCAGATCTCCCACCAGGGATCAGTCTTTCCCCCTCCCCTGACTCCACACTCTCCCCGGGTTCCAGTGGACCTGCAGTCTGCAGTTTTCCAGGCTTATAGCTGGCTTCTTCACTGAGCCAATTTCTTCATGTATCACCAGGGAAATAAAACCTACAGTGAAAATGATAGTATTGGTTTTCCATTTTACTTTACTGGTAATAAAATCTCAGAACTTCCTCTCATAGAAAGAGCCCTCGCATGCTTGGAACTACAAACAACATCGGAGAAGGGAAAGCCACACGACCCCGCCCTCTAATAACACAAGTCACTTCCCGTTAAAACCTGAGCTCATTCTAGATATTCCTAAATTCAGAATAATCTGTATCAGGTAAGGTGGAGGGAACAGGGGAAAATAAAAATCTGCTGAAAGTCATCTGTAAAAGAAACCCGGCAGACTACCTAAACTGATCTTCAACACCGAGAAATGCTGAAGTAGAAGGAGAGGAATTGTTTAAATGTTTTTGGAAGAATGTATTAAGATGGTGAATCAACATGGAACTTAAGTGAAATTAACTTGTGCAGATGGAAAAGGAATGTTTTAAAACCAGCTCACACTACTAACTTGTCAGGTGATCTTGATTGTATCGCTTGACCTTGCTGGACCTCATTTTCACTGTTTGTAAAATGAAGGAAAGGAAAATCTTGAGATAAATGACTCTGTAATTCTAATCAAGAATAGAAGACTGTGGTTAAAGGTAAAGCTATTTGGAGAATTTTTCCCCGTAACCCACTGGAGGAGTGATCAGTAATACCCAACGTGAAGCCTCAGCAATCTTCTTGCTCCTTCCCAGAATTCTCTAGCTTCTCTGTGATTCAAAAAGAATTAATGCTCTTGGCCTTCCAGGTGACCTGTTGACTCTGGCACTCCTCTTTCCTACCTCCAGAAGCAACCAAGCCGCTGAGGGAAGGGCTACCTAGACAACTGTAGGTGTCAAAGGGAATAGGCAGAATAAGATGTATTGATGGTCCCAGTTGGAGACTGCTAGAAGCACCATTTGCACAGGACTCAGTGGGCCTGCTGGGAAAAAGAGTAGCAAAAAATTTAAAACCTGAAAGGCCTCAAGACACTGGTCTAGTGGTTAAGATTCAGCACTCTCACCACCCCAACCCGAGTTCGTTTCCCAGTCAGGGAACCACACCACCCATCTGTCAGTTGTCACACTGTGATGACTGCATGTTGCTGTGATGCTGAAAGCTATGCCATCAGTATTTCAAATACCAGCAGGGTCACCCATGGTGGACAAGTTTCAATGGAACTTCCAGACTAAAACAGACTAGGAAGAAGGAACTAGCCACCCACTTCTGAAAAAACTGGCCATGAAAACCCTGTGAATAGCAGCGGAGCATTGTCTGATATAGTGCCAGAACGTGAGAGGATGGCGCAAAAACACCAGGCAGGGCTCCACTCTGCCATACACAGGGTCACTAGGAGTTGGAACCAACTTGATGGCACTCATGACAACAACAAAAAGGCCTCAAGACAAAAGAATTTAGCCTCAGGAACAAAAGGAAAAGTGGAGGCAAACTTTCCCACTTAGAGGGAACACTTTCTAAGAGCAAGTTGAGATTCTGTGCTGGTCATTTGCCTATTTGCTCTCAGATTCATTCCCTGACATTCTCCAGCAAGACATATTTCCCAGGATCATTGCCAACTGTCTTCTTGCTAAGTTCAGCTCATGCAAGGCACTAGCAGGAGACTGAAGGATAAGAGGAAGGAAGAAGACAGAATTTCTTCCTCTCTCTGTCAGGGGTCGGGGTGCAGCCTCATCAATGGGTTGGGGCTGCTCTGTGATCCATGCTCCCACTGACAGATCTGTCTGTCTCTTGGTCTCTTGATAATACCATCTCCTCCCCTGTTCCCTCCCATCCCAGGGATGGTGGCAGGTTGTTCCTGTTGCTAATCTCTGAGTTATTTCACTATCCGCAAGTTGACTTTTCTGCTCTTCCAGCAACTTTGAGATGCACTCCCCTTATCACATTTCTTCTGTGGGACTATCTGGCCTGGGCTTTCTCTTCCTGACCACATCCTGTCTGAAATAGATGCCTGATTCTGACCATGGGCTGATACTGATGTGTCATCCGTGTGCAGTAATACTTTGGATGCAACTCTAACAGTTTCTGGCATATATCACAGGGACATCATCTCAAAAAGCCCTCCCCCACCTTGTTGAGAGCAAGATGGTCAGTTCAGTGGCTCAGCGGTGATGAAGTCAACACCGACAGTGACAAGGACAGGTGGGCCAGAGTTGATGCCTCCATAAGCAGGACACCAAGCCCACCTGGTGGAGCAGAGAAATTGCATTGACAGCTGTTGCAGGAGATTTAATGTCTGCCTTTGACTGCGTGTGACCTGGATAAATCTACCTAGAAAAGGAAGGGATTTGAGATGCTCTGATGATCCAGAAAAAAATAGTATCATTACTACTGAAATTATTCCCACAACCCTTGATTGTTCTCACTCACAATGCTGTTTCCTAGGGGAGAAATGATGCAAACAATAGTTTACAAAGCACTTTCAAACTTTTATATCATTTGATACTCACGTACATTTCCAATGAAGATTTTGATATTTTGAAAAACTACCAGCTAATAAATAACATAGATTAAAACAAAATTCAAGTTTTCTGGTCCCAATTTTCATGCTTTATGAGGAGCATATGGCAAGTGGCAATGAGACATCCCAATATGTTGTCAAGAACATACCCAGAGAAGGTGGGACTGCTGGAGATAAAGCTTGGCCTATATATATGTTTACAGTAATGCCTGCCATGCTGGATGTGTACTAGATGTTTACATCTCTGTCTAGATGAGCTAGAGAGCAGGGACCAAGTATCGGTCCACTCTAACTCCAGTATCTATCAGAGCTTGAGGTCCAGTAATTGCCTAGTAAACGTTTGTTGGCTGCACAGATGAAGGAGGGCATAACAAGCCACTAACCAGGATAAAACAAATATTAATGGAATTGGAAATTGGGATTTGATAATAGAGTCATCCAATAAGTAGGTCATGTAGAAATAAAAGGCTTCCGATATGTCTTAAGATGTAGCAAGTATCTTGAGATCTCATCTTATACCTCCTCATAGAATTCAACCACAAGAGATCCATTTCTTTGGTCTTTGAGAGTCTCTATGGCAAAGCAAATATCTTGGAGACTGAGAATAATGATGAGTTTGATTGCAAAAGAAAAGAGAGCAGATCTCTAAGCAGTACGCCTTCTGGGTCCTTGCCCTACAGATACACCAGCACACACATGAAATGATTTATGTAAATAGTTTGTGCACCAATATTTTTAATAGCAAACCATTGGAAGCACCCCAGGTGTACATCTATAGGGAGTTGGTTACATAAACTGCGAGAATTTCTACACATTTATTAAAAAAGAATGAAGAAGCTCTTTATTTATTGATATAGAATCACCTCTGGGATATATTATAAAGGGAAGAAAAGCAAGATGGAGACTATATATAATAGTAACTTTTGTGTAAGAAAAGAATGGAATAAAAATGTGCATTCTTATCTGCTTTGTTTCCATAAAATAGCCCTCGATGAATACCCAAGAGCCTGACACAAAAGCTCACCTGCAGGGACAGGAGCTGAGGGAATGGTCTGAACAGGAATGTGGTGAAGGCAAGACTCTTAATATACATCCATTGAAATAATTTTGGTTTTTGAACAATGGAATGTATTCACTAGTAATCAAAATTTTAATTTAACTAATTTAATTAATTAGCTGATTAAATTTAAAAGGGAGGATCCCAAAAAGGAAATGGGAAGACACTGAAGACAAGCTATAGGTCTCTAGGACTTCTCATTTTCTCAGTCTCCAAGAAATACGTAATAAGTGCTGAGCCCCACAGTTGTTCCAGTCTTGTCCTGCCGCAGCATTTGCTCAGTCTGCCTGATGCAGGAATTGTTGTGCCCACCTCGGTTATCATTAAGTCTTCCTTGGTCACTAGATGTTAATCATTAGAGAGCAGAGTCCAGGATTGACCCCTCTTTCTCATCCCTGTGGTTCCAGGAATATAAAAGCATTTTAAAAATAAATAAATCTCTGTTAAATGGAATTGAATTTTTCCTACTGCCAAATCTAATTCTGCCTTCAAAACCCTGAGCATGAGCCAGAGATTTCTCCTTCCTTCTCCTCAAAAGGTGTTTTTAGAATCCATTTAGTAAGGGCTCACTTGTTGGTTTCAGAAATGGCTTTCACGGTCCCCAAAAGTGGAAAGGGGCACTCTTTCTTCTCACAATGGAGCAGTGGTGGTAGGAGGCCGGGATGGCTATTTTGGATAAAGGGGCAAGTGAATCAGAGATCCTTGTAAGGCATATGCTTGCCCATGAATCTGGAAATGGAATACTGAAGTAGCTGCAAATGGGCCCCATGAGGGCAGGTGGAAACTCCAAGACTCATAGTCCAAAGGGATGATGTATTTCAGGTTTTATCCAGACAGATGTCCTATCTGAAAAGGCTCTCTCCAATGAGTGGCCATAAGAACCCAGGAAGTGTGTTTGTTTATTCACTCATTTATTCATTGACTGTCTACCACCTTCCAGGTAGAATGTAAGGCATTGAGATTTTAGCAGTGAACACTACAGGTCATGCTTAAAGTCAGGTAGGCAGTTGTAGCAGCATTATCAATAATCAGTCGGTTCATATTCCCAACCAGTGACTAAATCTAGAGAAGGCAAAACCCAGCCACCCCCTCAGGTTATGAGCTGGTAGGAGCTCATCCAACAGGTAGGGGCATCAGGGTCCCAGATAAATGGTCTAGTATCCAGGCCAGGGCTCCGAACAGAAACCCAGTCATATGAACTGACCACTGCAGTGGCCAAAAGAAGGTAAGAACTTGATGGGCATATGGTTGCTTATAGCTCATTTCAGACACCTGATTTATGACAGAAAATCTCAGACCCATTATCTAGAGGCCTGAGGCTGCTGATACCCTGGTCAGGATTGGTTCAAGTACTAGACAGTGCTAAGCCTCTCTTTGGGAGGGCTTGGGAAAGACAGAGTTGACAAAGAAAGCCCTAGAGCATTAATAGGCATGTTCTCATTTTATGTGTACTATTGGGCAGAGCCCCTCTCCCCTTCTCACATTTCATGTTGCCCTTTTGTGCCCACCCTGTTCCACTGAAACCACTCTGGTTTTATCCCCATGAACACGGAGAGGGGGCAGGAGGGGGAGAACCTAATGTAGATTCCCCCGGCCATACAGCTTTGCCAAGTACAATTTTATTCCTTACGAGTTTATTTTTTAAGCTTACTGATATGTTTCCAAATCTAGAAAATAGGGAGTCTATATTGGACATCAGAAGTTACCTTAATATTTCAACATTCAAAACCTGTACAGCACAGAAGCCTGGAGTTTTGTACTGATTCAGTCACTAGTTAGCCAAGCCACCCTGAGGATGGCAATGAACTCTTCTGTGCCTGATTTGACCTGTGCCAAATGGCAGCAGCCGTGACTATTTTGACATATAAGGAAAACATATATGTGACGTAAAAGTGCTCCGAAAAAAGACAAATGCTATACAAATATGTGCGATTATTAAAATCATTATAGTTCTAAATTATATAAAAGTAAGCCTATATGGGATGAATTCTCATTGTAGGAGCAAGGTGGATGCCTGGAGAGACAGGTTAGAGAACACTGTTTGGGTGTTTTGAAAAGCTGCCTTGTTCATTATCCGTGACAATAATAGATTGCTTTAGGACTAGAATATCTTCCCATGTTCAAGATTTTTGTTTTGATACCAGATGCAAAGATAAGACACAAAAGCAGTCAGTGCACAAAGTTGAAGCAATGCTGACTGCTTAGCTACTTCTGAATATTTTTAGCTTAACTCTACCACTTTCAAAGTATCTGCAGACAAGAGGTACAGATATATTGCGGGCTCAGAGAATGGCTTCAGAAATAATCAAGACATCACATGCAGTATCAAGAAAAATTTAGAGATGCTCTTCCAGGGGCACAGACAGTGTTTTATGAGCAAATAAAAAAAACACAAACGCCAAAAATATCGATACTATGTCAAAAGGGCTCTGCCCTGAATAAATGGACATTGCAGAGTAACACCACATAATTCAGGACGAGCCCCTCTCATCCATGTGTTCCTTGAACACAGTCTTAGGCCTCTTTTGTAACTGTTTTTCATAATTCATTCAGCAATATTTATTGAAAGCCTTTTAGGCTCCAAGCACTGTTCTAGGTGTTGAGAATTCATCAGTGCACAACACAAAGTCTTTACCATCATGAAGCCTTTGTCCTCGTAGGAGAGACAAAGAAACAAGCAAATAAATGTTTTCTGCAATGTTATGCAGAGATAAATGCTGTTTTAAAATATAGCAGAGTAAGGAGATGGAGTATGGGATGCCCTTGTTAGAAACAATTGTCAAAGAAAGGCACTCTGAAAAGGTAATATTTGAAAAAAGACGTGATGGAGTGAGCCATGGAAGGGGGTCCTATCTGACTAATACAAACATTTCATCTCAAGACAAGAGAGAGACAATGAACACATCACAAAAAAATTTTGACCATAGACATGCTACCAATGCCAGAGAATGCTGGAAACGTCTTCAAAATATGCTATCAGGTTGGGGTTGTTCTCTTGCACCTCTTCCATCACCCTGAGAAGAGCTCTCCCTGAGTAGTCGCTGCCGCTTCTGCATGGACCCCAGAATGAAGTCACGTGGAGCCCACCTGAGTTCTACCTGCAGAGAGGAGGCCAGACCAGTCAGACAGACAGCTTGAAGCAGAGCACGAAGCCAAACCCGGCCTGGATTTCCTAATCCTCAGCCCACTCACTGATGTGCTCGCAGGAGAAATAAATCACTGCTGTCACTGAGTTTTGGAGGGCTTGTTACTCAGCACTGGCCAACTCTTATAGTATGCCAGATAGCGGCGAGATAGTGATAAGTCTTAAGATGTAAAACAAAATAAGGAAGCAGAGCGGGAAGGATTCAGTGGGGACACGATTTATTGATGATGATCAGAGATGGCCTCAGTGAGAAAGTGACATGGGAGTAAGATCTGAAGGAGATCAAGGAACAAGCCACTCCCATTTCTGGAGGAGGAGCATTCAGAGGAGAGAGAAAAGCGCATGGAAAGGCCTTGAGGCAGGAATGTGCCCTGCACATTCACAAACAGCAAGGGAGCCAGTGTTGGGAATGGAGTAAACAGTAGGAGGTAAAGTCAGGGAGTCAAGAGGACTTTTAGGTCCCATATGTAGATTTTAAGCAGAAGAGTGGCATAATCTGACAATTTTTAAAGGGTCACTCCATCTCCTGAGCCATGACTGTGATGAGCGGAAGCAGGGGGGCTGTTTGGGAGAAATTATGGTGGCTTGAATGAGGAGGGCAGCAAAAAAGGCAACGGGAAGTGATCAGGTTTGGGATATGGTCTGAATGGAGAGCTAATGAGATTGTAGTTGTCAACAATATAGAATGTGAGAGGAAGATTTCAGGGATGACTCCAGGGTTTTAGTCCTCAGCAACCAGAAGTTTGAAACTAGCATTGACTAAGATGGGGAAGACAGTAAAAGGAGCAAGTGTGGGGAGAATCTCAGCCTCTTGGATTGATAACGATAAATTTGAGTTATCCATTAGTCATCCAATGGGAGTGTGACAGAGGCAATTTGACGTCTGGAATAAAGATACTAACTGAAGAGTCATCAGCATATGGATTGTTTTTTCTCATGCCAATAAAGATCTGAGAGATCCTTTACAAGGGAGGGGAGACCACATGGAAAACTGAAATTTTCAACAGCTGAATTGCTAATATTCCTGTGGGCTCTTCTCCAGGCCACATGGCAAAGAGTTAAAATGGTGCTCAGTGTAGCTCTCTCTTCCCCTGGCTTTGCACTGGTCTGGGCTTGCCTTCCTCTCCGCCACACCTGATGAGTTTCCACCTAGTCAACTGAGGCAAAGCCCAAAACCGAGAGGAGTTTATGTGGTGGTGAGATGCATGCACTATTGAGCCTTCCACTGCTTATTAATTAGGGCCGATACATCAGGCGTGTGGCATTCTATCGAGAGAAAGGAAAACACTGCCCCAGCCGCCTTTGGGGCTGGGGAGAGGGAGAACGGGTTCTCTGACTCAGTAAACCACACCGAGCAGGCACTGCCTCCTCAGTCTGCAGGCGCGGTGTGCTCTGGCTTTATCTGTTAAAGACGTACAATGGAGTAGAGGGTAGGAAACCAACAAACAAAACAACATTGCCCTATTTCAAAGAGTGACACTCCTGTGCTGAGCTGAGACACCGAGCTTAGAGGAAAAATCAATAGAGAAAATCTAAGTGGCCAACCTATGGGATCCAATGATAACTTTAAAATAAATGCCCATGAGGTTGTAAAATCACTACAAATACAATTGTTCAACACCCCAAAGCAAGTTTTAAAACTTGGTTACCTTTTGCTGCCATTATCACCGATCTATAGCCAAGAAACTTCAGCCTCGGAAACTTGAAAATGTTTGATTTAGTCTTAAAAAAAAGACTTTGTGACCTAGTAAACTAATAAGGACTGCTGGGAGCAAAAACTAAGATTTAGATTATCAAAAGCTTGGGCTTAGCAGTAGGACAATAGATGGAAGCTCTACAAACGGAATATAAGCCACAGAGGAGACTGACGCAAAAGAGAAAGGTCTGTGTCACATTGAAGAGACGTGAGAGAAAGATGCCCAAGCCAGATTTGGAATCATAGCTGACAGTCCTCTTCACAAAGCTTTAACACTGCTGTAACTGGACAGCACGCCCATTTCCCTTCCACTTTGGGACAAATCGAGGCATTCTTAAAGTTTCGTGACTGTGCTCATACATTGTGACGTTTTACTAATACTCCAAATTATGATGGAATCCTTCAAGGCCTAGTACAAAGAGTGAAGGCTGGGTTTATCAGTGGCTTCACATTGCTGGCACACATGGGAGTAAAGGACTGCACTTCCCTCAGAAGATCTATTGTAATTGTAATCAGGCTGCAGGATTACGGGTGCCGTGTACACTGGCCCCGGAGCAGGATGCCCAGTTAGAGGATATCTCAGCTAGGTTTGCTTTCAACCTTTGCCTCTACAAGATTAAACCCAAGCAAAGGAGATTCACGAAGGCAGCCAAGCAAGTCCAAGGCTTTCCCTTCTGGAGGATCTTACAGGAGTTATTTCCGTCACTTCCCTGGTCAACAGAGGAAGAAAAATGTGGGATGGGAAAGGCAAATAAAGGCGATAGTTGAGATGGTTTTTAAAGGATGAAACGAAGTTTGAGAGGAAGAAAAGGTAGAACAGGGGCCAGCGGGTGAAAACCCAGAGACAGACAAATCAGCTCAACAAGAGAAGAAAGGCTTTTCTGATATAGTCATTCAACGATGAAAAAACCTTCCTTGAAAAGCAGGAAGCAAAACTATGGAGGGTGTATTTCTTCCTTTCTTCCATTCTTTATCATTTTAGACAAAAATTTATTGAGTAAACTCTATCATGTGCCAGACACTATGCTCTGATCTATATTATGATGTGTCTAGATGGCCATTGCCCCCACTGGACATATGAGCCACTTGAATTTCTATGCATTCTTATTGCCCTGCTTGAGCACATATATTAAAAACATCTACCGGAAGAGAGAAGGGGCCTGGGGAGGAATAAATTATAAATGGGATTTCTGCATTGGTGAGATGATTGGCTTAGTTGAAACAATGTTAATTTAAATCACATCAGCCAAAGAGATACGGTTAAAAAACCGTTAAAAAACAAAACGAGAATTTGAAACAATAATTTTCAAACCTTGAATAAATGAAGGTAGAAGACTCCTTTCCCATTCCACATTCGTTGGTTATACAGAGTTCAACCTTTGTCTACCCAAACAGTAGGGAAGAGCGCGGCTGTTGACCCGCACTTGAAAAAGTCAGGCAGGGAAAGATTTTGTTTTCTTCATCAGTTTTTCAGAATGCCACCAAACACAGCCCCCAGGAAACCAGTCAGGCTTTATCATGCCTGTTTTCCTCTTCAAACTATGATCCAAGTCTCTCTGAGCAGAAAGGGCCTCATTCAGGGCCATGACGTCCCTCCCACCTCCTCTCCAAGTGATGGAGAATGAACCCCCGATGAGCTCAGCAATCCACAGACTCACACAATGTGAGCGTTAGAATGAGCCCTTGAGGGCTTCTGCTCCAACCTCCACATTTTACAGGCCATGGGGCTGAGACCCAGAGTGGGGCACATTTTTTTACAGCACAGCAAGGCCCTGTTTCCACACAACTTGAGCAAAAATGAATGAACCACCTACTGTCCATTACCCCTCTGCTTCTCGCTAGTTTTTTCACTGTTTTAGCTTCTCTCCCTTTCCCTCTCGGGATTATTCCCTTCCCACTGGCACCTCTGTATGTGCCGCCACCAACTGTCAACTGCAGAATTGACAGTCAGTAAGTAGAGTCAGGCAGTGATGAAGCGAATGCTGAAGGGAAGGTGTCCTCTTGACCTCACCACCATTAGCAGCGCTGGCAAGCAAAAGAAGTATGGAGAAGCCCTGGCTAATTGGCCAGAACTGCTCTGTAGCCGGCAAGCAGTGATAAGGACGGGTGTGATTACTATCACTCTGGCTTATTCCTTCCTCTCCTGTCTCTGTGGAATCCCCCACCTCAAACTAAAAGACAGTCTCCTCTCGGCCCATCACAGCTTCCCCAGAACATACCTGCCTAACTAAGCCATTACTGGACTCTTTCAACTCACCCTCAGCAATAATTTTTAACATCATCTCTGCTTTCTCACCTGGTTATTAGCCATCACTGCCGAGAGCAGGCTGGCTGCTAGGTTAGTTGGTACTCACTGCTCCTGTACTCCTTATGTTTCTCTTCCTGTCACAGAGCACTCGTAAAAGTGAGTGCATGCAGTGACAAACAAGGTCCTCATGTATTTGAGACTGCAGATCCACACCTTACTTATTTTCCATGGCTGGATGAGCTTGGGTGTGGGCATGAAGATATTTTTCTGTACAATTAGTATTAAAAAAAAGTCATTACTTCTATCATTAGGCAACTTTTCTCTGCTTTTTGGAGTCATCCAAACAACGTTCTCAAAACCAGAATATCTCAGAATGCATTGTTTTATATAATCTGCTTATTGGAGGTGAGAGGAAATTTGGCTTGACAATGGATCTTTTCAAAGATTTTGACCTGTTAGGTTTTAAAACTTCTCATTCCCCATTCCCACACCAGCTTAGATATGACCGATCTGGGAAACAGAATAGAAGAATCTCAGATTCTGTTTAGGGTGCTACCCGCCATAAAGGGCAAAAAGGGAGTGGGTCCACTGTTTCCAGTATGAAATACGTTGTCTCAGGCCAGACCTTATGGAAGTGAAGCATAGAAGACATTTCCTCCCCTCTCCTAGGAAAGCAGGAGTTTTGCACCTTCTTTGGATACAAAAATAGAGTCCACTCACTGTGATCTTCCCAAAGACCAGGTCTGATGAGCTCATTCTCCAGCTGAAAAGTTCAATGGCTCAACCCTACGTCTTAAGTAATTTCCAGACTCCTTCGTCTTCACAAGTTGGCCTTACCTACTTTCCCATCTCACGTCCCAGCCTTTGTTTACAAAATGAACAAGTCAAGATAAAGTATTCTTACTGTTCTTTAATTAAGCCCCACTCTCTCCCACCTTTAGGCTTTGTCCAAGCTGCCTGTAATCTTCTTCCTCACCTCTTGTCCCATCTCTGCGGGCCCACATCCTGCCTCCCTTCAAGAATAGCAAGAGACAGAAATTGACTCCAAAGGAATGGATTGGGAAGATGGAAGCATATCTCACAAAATCAAAAGTACCAAATACAACTAGACCTTACGAGGAACTGGAATAAGAAACTGGAAAGCCAGAGGGAGCAATGATCCATTTCTGTCGCTCTCCCTTCCCTCCTTCTTTCCTCACTAGTCAAATATGCTCTATCTCAACTTCCTTCCATGAGTTTGCTCTGCTGCTTTCAGACTCTGCTTTCTCTACCTTTCCATACATACTGACCAAATGTGGCCACCTCAAACTTTTCCATGTTTTCTCAGCTCCAAGCCCAGTGACCAACTGACTAACCTCCTGTACTGTTTACCAATCCCCAATGTATGAGGAAGGAGGTGTCATTGGATTAACTTGTCCACTGGACTGACTCTTGGCTGTTCGACTCTATTCTGCTTAGCTATGACCAAGGAGGGGAGGATCATCAAATATAACTTGGCTGTGCTTCTGTGTGAGTATATCTATGCTACTGAGAGTGAGACATTCTAATAGCAGCAGGGCATGACCTAGGCAGACTCCCTAAAATTTTCCTACATCAAAACTCCAGCCCAAATTCCAGCTCCTTCTCAAAGCTTTCTCTGATTCCACCATCTAGACACAACCTCTCCTCTCTTTGAGTATCTATACCATGTATAAGTGATGACTTGATGTACTTTCTGCTGAGCATCCTTACCCTACACCTTTTCTTCTAAAACACCCCTCCTTCATCCCCAGACCAAGAGGCAAGCACTGAGCAGGCTGAAACAAGTTCAGTACTTCACCCACCTTGCCTTGATATTAGTACTAGAAATAAGAAGGTGAAAGTGACAACCCTCTAAGATGTGGGATAATCTGAGCTGATGAAGGATGGGTGGCAGTTAGCCACCTCCTTCTAGGCTTAGATGCAAGAGTGTCTTGGCTACTTCTGGCAGCCTCTGCTAAGATACTATAAGAAAGAGACAATGCAAACTGATCTGAGTGGAACAGAAAAGGAGTAGCAAAATGTGGCTGGAGCTTAGGGCAGCTTCCTAAAAATTGAGTTCAGGTGTGGGGTTCCCAGGAGTTTTCCTCATTTCTGTCCTTTAGAAGTTTAGTCTATAAGTTATCTCAGGATGCTAGTAAATCTCTTTTTGCTTAGAGTGGCCATAGTTTGCTTGTAATCAATGAGACATGGCATGCATAACCCTTTACCTACTTTGGTATGATGCTGATTACTTCTTAAGTTGAATTACCCTTATTTCTCTACATGTCTTCTTTCTCCTATGAATCCATGAGATTCTTGAAGACAAGGATCATGGGTTACTGCTTTCTGAATGCCCATAAAGCCCCTATTGTGGAACGTAGTAAGCTCTTATAATATGTTCATTAAATGAATGAACAAATGAATGAACAGAAAATGTCCGTTGTCCTATTCCCATGACCAGGCATTTCATGAATTTGGGGAATGTCAGTGAGTAAAAGGAGGTAATTGCTGCCTAAATCAATATTTTAGATGACGGTACAGTCTTCTACCTCACCTCCCCTTGTCCATTTCCTTCTACATGTCTGTGCCTCCTTGAGGTGCAGGGATAAGGACAAATGTGGCTTTGTTGAGTAAATCTAGTACACGACATGCTCCTGGGAGAAAGAAAGAAGAGACAGCCCTTTACAACATGCAATAAAGAGACAGAGCCTTGCTATTTTCTCAAAGCATGAGCATTGCTTCTTATAGAATCCAACCTGTTACATGGGTTTGGTTTCAATATGGCTTAGGAAACATCCAAAGCATACCAATTCCTGTCCAAAAACCACAGCATCTGTGTCCGGTGGTTTTGTCCATTTGTGTATGGAAAATTTCAAGGTCCCAGAAAAACTGCACTAGGAATTGAGAATGGAACGGGGCTGGGAGTCCTGAAAATCTTGTCTAACTCATAGTTTCCTATTGACTTCTGCCCCCCTAGAAATCGGCTCAAACCCCTATGGGAGGATCCAAAGGTATCCTTGGTTGAGAAGCTGCTCTCTCCAGATCCCAGGAGGGGCGGCAGATCCTCCACGCCCAAATTCATCTATGCACCTCGCTCACCAACCCCAGAGCCTAGGTGGGCAGGGCGGGCTCCGAGCTCTAAAGGAAACTTCACTCCACCCTTCCCTAATGACAGGCCCCTGCCCATAGCTTACCCTGGAAACAAGCACTAAGGCCGTCTCGGGGACACCAATGGTTCCAGCCCCTAGCTTACACTCTCTTAGTCACTCCCAACCTCAGCGGGGCTTTATCTCTCCTATACACTTGGCATTTGACAAAGCTCTCTCCCTTGGGACCACTCAGCTGTGACATTTTCCCAGCATGTCTTCTCCTTGTCAACATGACACAGGGCAGGCAGCCTTTCAAAGTGAGAGAAAGACACCAGAGCATGCAGGCACACACTCGTGCGCACACAGACACGGAGAAGAGAGGGAGAGGAGGAAGACCTCAGTGAAAGGGCAACCCCAAATTTAGCTCAAACACAAATGTGACTCAAATAAATACGCCTCAATGTAGCAACAGCCCAACAGCGCACATCTCATTTTGATAAGAAACCGTGGGAGGGCTGAGCCTCTTCATGCACGCTTCCCCAAAGCCCTTAACAGGCTCTTTGGAGAGAATTCCAATTTGGTGTGGCCAAAATGCAGCCACTTCTAGGGACAAATGCTCCACCGGTCTTAAGTTTACCTACCAAAGATGCTGTCTCCCGGCTGCCCCTTTAATTCCGTGCCCATCTTCGCCGCGCCTGATGGAGCCAGCAGTGCAAAAAGGCTCTCGGCTGTGCTAACGTGCTGAACTTGGATCCCCGTTGAACACGCCCTGCTCCATCCTGCTTCTCTGCGTTTGCCAAGCTGTTCTCTTTGCCAGGAAAGCACCCTTGCCCTTCCTCCACTTACCTGCCAGAAAACTTCACCTCTTTAAGAGTTAGCTCAATTTGCTCCTCATCAGATACTCTGCAGACACCATTAGATGCACCCATTGAAACTTGTACAGGCCTCCATTCTGAAAACATCACACTGTCTTACATTTGTGTTTTGATGTTTCCATCCAGCTAAAAGATTGTGTGGGCCTTAAAGACACAGAAAATGGCTTTTTCATGTCTTTATCCCCAGCACTTAGCATAGCTCCTGTCACATAGAATTTTACAAGAAGCAGAAATGACATGAAAGACTAGGGAAACCCCTTGGCACCAAAAGATTCTTCCTTTTCTCGCCACTTTAATTTAACAGACGTATATTTCAGTGGAAGTATGAAAATATTGCCTCACTTTCCTACTGGAGAGCCACCCACCCACCCTGTGTGCAAAGCAGAACGTCTTTCACAGTGACCCAGCCCTTCTCCCCCGCACCGGGGTAGGAGACTCTCACAGGGGTAGGCGCGTGACCCAGGCTGACCATTTAGAGTATTCCATTTCTTTGAGCACAGTAATAGGTTCATGGGTGGGCCTATGACACAAGTAAGTCATATCAGAGCCTTCTCCGAGTTGTAAGACATGAACATAGGGGAAAAGATCTTTCTTCCTGAATTGTGCATTATAAGAATATAGATTTAGAGCTATTAGTGACCATCCTTTCTTCCTCTTAAGTATGAAGCCAAAACACATAGAAAGGCAGTTGTAGAGGTGTAGAGAGAGATGTACAAATAGAGTCCTAATATGTCGTTTCAGCTCCTAGATCCAGCTATGCTTGAAGCCAGACCCATCCTGTCCTTCTTGGTTATTAGGATTTAAAGCCAACTCAACTCCCTCTTCTTCCTTCTCATCCTTCTTTTTTCCTTAAGCTACTTGGAGTTGAATTCCTGTTGTCTGCAATCAAAACAGGCCTGATATATACCATTTTTGCTGATATATAAAATGAGAATTTCTTCTTTACCAATGAAACTCCTCCTTAATTACTTTATTTTGAACAATAAAAATTGTTTGAGGAAAACCCATTAGCCTTAAATGATCTCCGCCATTGCTTGTATTTGGTGCTTTTAGAGGTTATCTGATATAAATCTGACATGGTGTGTTTAAAAGAGGACAAACCATTTTAACACAGATTTAGCAATTATTCTCAGGGGAATCACAACTGTTCATTGCCATAATTGAAACATTTAAAGTCATTTTAAAAACCAATGCCCTGGCAAAACAATAGAAGGAAACACAGACAAATATCTTCATGACCTCAGAATAGGCAAAGAGTTCTTAAATAGAGTATGAAAAGCTCTAACATTAACAGGAAGAAAATCAACAAATTGGACTACATTAAAGTTAATAACTTTTGCTCAAAGATGTCATAAGAGAGTGAAACACAAGCCACAGAGTGGGAGAAGATATTTACAATAGAAGCAAAATCTATCAAAGGACTCATATCCAGAATACCTGAAGTCCTACAAATCAACAAGAAAAGGGAGGACAGTTCAACAGAAAAAAAAAGGGACAAAAGGGAATATCAAATGGTCAATATGACATGAAAAACTGCCCAGCCACACTAATTATCAGAGAAATTCAAATTAAAACCACAATGAGACACCATTACAAATCCACCAGAATGGCTAAAATGAAGAAGACAGTAGGAGCAGATTAGGTAGGTGAAGCCAGGTACCCGAAGGTTGCTACAAACATTCAGTAAGAACATGATTACTTTTCGACCTTTTTCCCAACACAGATGTAGACGAAAAGAAATTAATCTTGTTAATTTGCTGTTTTCTTGTTTAACCTGAGGGGTAACTCAAGGGTCACAGGACTGATGAGTTTGTTTTACAGAAGAAAAAGAATGCTTTCAAGGAAGTTACCATCACCAGATAGCCAGCCCCCAGCTGCCCTTGATGCCCAGAAGTCAGACTGCCCAAGAGCTTTTTTTTTCTTTAGGAAGATTAGCCCTGAGCTAACTGCTGCCGATCCTCCTTTTTTTGCTGAGCAATACTGGCCCTGAGCTCACGTCCGTGCCCATCTTCCTCCACTTTATATGTGGGATGCCTGCCACAGCATGGCGTGCCAAGCAGTGCCATGTCCACACCGGGGATCCATACTGACGAACCCCGGGCCGCCAAAGTGGAACGTGCACACTTAACCGTTGAGCCACCAGGCCTGCCCCCCAAGGGCTTATCTTGAATGAAAGCAACACGGATTTCCCCCTTGTTTCTCCTCCTGCCAAGCCCCTTGCCTCTATAAAACTCCCTACTTTTGTCTCTTGATAAGGCAGATTTAAGAGAACCTATCCTCCTGCCTTCTCATTTTGGCCAATCCAAATAAACCTTTCTCAATTTCTAAGTGCCAAGGTCTCAGTGATTGGCTTCCTGCACATCAGGCACACCAAATCAAGATTAAGAGCTTCAGCATCACAAGGATGCAGAGCAGCTAGAAGTCTCATACCTTTCTGGTAGGAGCACATGTTGGCACACTACTCTAGGGAATTGTTTTAAGTATTTACTGACACTGAACTTTTTTCTTATGGGTTATGTTCTGCATATTAACAGGTGCAGGGTACACGGATGTATTTTCTCTGTCAATTTTTGGAGCTGCACACTTATGAGCATGCACTTTTCTGAACATATGTTTAACTTCAATGCTATCAGGACCTCAGCAGTGTCCTCACGGCTGAGCTGGGCCAAAGAGGAGCTCTGCTCTGGGTGCTGGTTCTCCATCCACCCCTTCAGTCCCATCTGTTAGCCAACATCCTTTACATCAGCCAGAGTCAGTTTTGGTTCCTTGCAACTCAGAACCCCGACTAGCACAACCCTACATAATTTTTACATTCCTATTATAAGTTGATATTTGATTAAAAGTTTATATATTCAAAGTGGTCAACCATTTCTTTTGTCATTTTTCTGATTGAAAAAATGGAGTGGCCTTACATTTGGGGTTTGCTTTTTTCCAGGATACCCAGTTCATGCTTCAAGTCTTTACTCAAAGGCAGCTGGTGTAGTGGTTAAGCACTTGGACTCTGATGCTAGACAGCCTGGGTTTAATTCCCAGATCTCATAATTGTTGGCTGTGTGACCTTGGACAAGCCCCTCAACCTCTCTGTGTCTCAGTTTCCTCACTTGTACAATAGAGATAATGCCTACTTTCATAAGTTTGTTATGAATAAATACATGTAAAGCATTTGTAAGTATCAGCTATTATTACAATTATTAACATGAAAGAGACTCAGGCTCTATGATCACCTAAGCAGCCTCCCTGCCCAGGCCTTGGGCAATTGGAAACAGAACAAGGAAGAGCTTCTGGAAGTAAATGAGTACATTCCATTTGGGCTGGACCCACATTTTGGAAGGAAGCAGTAAAGACCCTGAAGGTGTACACTCCTCCTCCAAAACCCCCACCACTAGCTCTCCCATACCCCGCCTCCCATTCGCGACTACTGCAGCCCTGTGGCCCCATCCAAGGAGAATGGCCCAACAAAATCCCTTTCTGTGCTCAGCCTTCATCTCTGACTCCCGGGCCTCCCTGCAGGACCTTCCAAGGTCCTGGGGCATTTTGGTTTTTTTTTTTTTCAGACTGGCACCTGAGTTAACATCTGTTCCCAATCCTTTTTCTTTCTTTCTTCTTCTTCTCCCCAAAGCACCCCTGTACGTTGTTGTATATTCTAGTCATAGGTACTTCTGGTTCTGCTTTGTGGGATGCCGCCTCAGCATGGCTTGATGAACAGTATTAGGTCCGTGCCCTGGATCCGAACAGGCAATGCCCTGGGCCACTGAAGCAGAGTGCATGAACTTAACCACTGGGCCATGGCTGGCCCTGCAAGGACCTGTTTTAATGGTGATTGACAGCGAGACTTGGGGCTGCAGCAACAGGTGTGGTAGTGGGAGTCTGAGGCTCTGGTCCATTGGTTCAATGGCTCCTCTCATCTCTGTCCAATCTCCATCTGACGCCTTGCCCATCTGTGGGGCCTCAACTACTCGTCCCCCTGCAAGTCTCGCCTTATGTGCCCCACCACTGGCACACCCACCTCCCTTAATCTTGGCCTTGACCTTGTCTTGGGCTTTTCTGCCCCTCTGCAGCACATTCCTTCCCTGCCTATGATGGTCATTTACATTCTTCTCCTCCTGATCCTTCTTTGAGCTCTCATGCTTCTATAAAAGGATTTTAGAACATTAAACTAATGTAACAAGCAGAAAAATTAGGAAAATATTAAGAACAAATGAGCCACAATATATTTACACACACACACCCAGATGGCACTAGATAAACTTCATCTCAGGAGAACTGCCTTTGGTTAGGGAAATACCCTGATATGCTACTGAGGCACAGAAGATGGGGTCCAAGAGCTTGGTCCAAAAGGAGATGGTTAACGACAGTTAAATATTTCTGCACAAAACTCTAACAGGATTTGTAGTAAGACGAGAGACAAGAGGGGAGACAGAAGGGCGTGCATAATGTGACTGGAGGCTGGCCCTTGCTTAGCATGGTAGCTAGCAGGAAATGCCCAAGAACACCTAAGAACAGGGCACCTATTATGTAGTGAAGTTGTTTGTGATGCTGCAATGTAAACTCTCTATGGCCCTGAACCTTCGCTTGTGTCTGCTACACACACAGGCTCATGATGGTGTCATTTGGGGGAGGTGAAGGAATCCCAGCCAGGGATTTTGTGAGGAAAGGCAAGGCATGTGCAGGTTGCTCAGATGCTCCATAAACTGAATTAATTCAGCTAAAGCAAGAACTCAGATCCCGAGGGGACCAGCAGAAGAATAAGTTTCCCTAAGTACCTCTGGAGAGACTGGGAGGGAAGATGGATCCCCATTGCCCATAGAATGAGGGTCTCTGGCCAGTATTAGTTGCATTTCAGAGGACAAGGGGGCTCCAGCTAGCAGCTGGGTTTTGTGTGTTTATCGATTACATTGCTTACATGTGTCTGTGTTCAGGCATGTGCACAAGTCATTAGAGGGGATGGGGGATGGTGGAGTAAGAAGAGCCCTGAGTTAGATGTCTAAAGAGATAAATCCAAGTCCTGGCTTGGTCACTAACCTTGGATGAACCAGTGAGCGTATCTGGTCCTCAGATGCCTCACTGTAAAATACGGGCCTGAACTAGACACATTCTCTGATCCCAACCAGCTCCAATCGTTCAGGGGACTCATTCTGCCTTCCATCTTTGCCCTGACCACTTGAGTTCACCCTCTGTCTGTTAGCTGACTTCTCCCTGCATTTTTACAAAGTTGAGGAGCAATTTCAAGATTTCTCAATGCGGACTCGCAGGAGGACAAGCGTCCACCATTCCTCCCTCCTTAAGCACAGAGATGGAAAGGCCCTTCTGCTCCTGGCTCAGAGGGCAGCAGAGCTGAGGCACAGACCGAACTTAGAGATGAAGCAGGGAGAAGTGAAGGAACTGCCCAGAGTCACCTCACAGGTTATCGACAAAACCAGCCTGGGAACCAGGCCTGCTCTTTGAGTTTTTTCGCCCAATGGCAAACCATTAGTTCTCTTCCTTCTATCACTGACTATTTGTTCAATAATTGTTAGGCCTTAGGAATAAGGAATAAGGGAGATAAAATTTTAAGGGATAAAATAATGTAAGATGAAATGCTTCGCCTCAGAATTTGCAATAGAATTGGAAACTCTCCACCTCCTAATTTCTTCAATAATATCTTCCTTCACAATTCGTGGAATTTTACTGGAAAACTATTAATTCAATAAATTCTTATTAAGTGCCAACTCTATTCCAGCAGTATGCTATACTCTGAGGATAAAATGGTGAACAAAATAAGTTCCTTCTGGAATTTATAGGCTAAAAAGGAAAGATACATAAAGTAGTGATCACATCACTACAGGTCATTAATTGGTTATAATTGTGGTATGCTGTTATGTACAGCAGGGGAGCTGTAATGGTTAATTCTATGTGTCAACTTGACTGGGTCATGGGGCGCCCAGATATTTGGGTAAATGTTATTTCCGGATGTGTCTGTGATGGTGTTTCTGGATGAGATTAGCATTTGAATAGGTAGACTGAGAAAAGCAGACTGTCCTCCTCCATGTGGGTGGACATCATTCAGTCTGCTGAGGGCCTGAATAGAACAAAAAGGCAAAGGAAGGGAGAGTTCACTCTCTGCCTGACGCTTGAGCTGGGACATTGGTTTTCTCCTGTCCTTCGACTGGGACTTGACCATGGGTGCTCCTGGTTCTCAGGCCTTCGTGCTTGGACTGGAACTATACCACCAGCTTTCCTGAGTCTCCAGCTCGCAGACAGATTGTGGGAATTCTCAGCCTCCATAATCACTTGAGCCAATTCCTTATAATAAACATCTTGGAAATATATATCGCCTACTGGTTCTGTCTCTCTGGAGAACACCGACTAATACTATCCTAGGGTGTCAGGAAAGCCTTCCTTGAATAAATGAATTTAAGCAGAGACCTATAGGGAGTGTGAGTTTGCTAGACAAAGGAGTAGGAAAGGGGAAGGAGAATAGGACCAAGGGACAGGAAATAGCATGAGCACAGGCTGTGGCCACTTTGAAGAACTGGAAGATGACTAGCTTGGCTGGGCTGTTGAAAGCCAGGAAAACTTTGGTGAGAGAGGAGACCAGAGAAGCAGGCAGGGAGCAGATCACGCAGGGCATTGTGGGCCTTTGTTAAGGCTTTAGGACTTTATCCAGTGAGCAGAGGGAAGTCATTTAAGAACTCTAACCGAGTTTCCATGAGTTAAATGGATCCACCATGTTTGTTTGTTTATTTCATCACAGAATCTTAGTCTGAAGCATTGCCAGATGTGCTGTCTCCTGAAAAGCTCCCCTGGGCTTCCAGAAAGCATTTTTGACTTTTCGCTCTCACAGTCTGTCTTTCCAGCACTAAACTCAGTTACCATGTGACAGCCGTGATGTCCCGTGGAGGGAGGCCTGAGTGGCAGTCAACAGTTCTGCCCTTCTCTTGACCTATTTGGACTCTCGTTTGGGGATTGTGGAAAAGTCCAAGCCCCTGTGTCTCCATTTTTGTACTCCACCCCAGAGTCTGCCTCACCTCCCTCGGATGTGGGAGGAAGAATTAAATTAAAGATGGGAAGTGTGATGCTCTGGGGTGCTGAGGTAACCACTGGCACACGTAAATCGGAAGCCGTACAACAGGGAAGCACCCAAAAGCCCCACAGCAGAGCCCAGGAGGAGCTGCCTCCAGGCCAAGGGCTGAGTCTGCACTGCTGCAGCCTTGGCCACACCCACCAGGAGGGATGGGAAAGATGGCGTGGCTTTCTGGCAAAGTTTGTCTGGTTGATGGTACAGTCAACAATCTATTCAGTAAGTATCAACCATATGTTGGGCACATGAAGTTAAGTAGGACAGGATCACATCCCTGGGTATAGAGTGAACTGGGAGTGAGCCAAAAAAACTGGGAATCATAAACTTTCTCTGAAAATGTGGAGATATATGCATACACATAAATGCAAACCAAATCCAACATTTGCAGAGAAAGTAGTTGTGGAGATATATAGACATCTATAGCTATATCTATATCTATATATCTGTCCATATCTGTATCTAGATCTATATCCATATATCTCCATCTATATCTCTACAGGTATCTATAGATAGAGACATACCTAATGATACATACATAATGATGTAGATATACATAATGATAACATCAAGGCAGAATAATGGCCTTCCAAAGATGTCCACATCCTAATTCCTGTAGCCTGTGAGTATGTTACCTTCCAGGGCAAAAGGGACTTTGCAGATGTGACTAAGTTTAAGGCCCTTGAGATGGAGAGAGAATCCTGGATTACGCAGGTGGCCCAATCTGATCACATGAGACCTTAAAAGCAAAGAACCTTTCCCAGTTTCAGTCAGGACAGAGAGAGATGGGACAAAAGGAGAAGCAGGAGAAATTTGAAGTGTGAAATGTACTTGACCTGCTGTTGTTGACTTTGAAGATGGAAGAAGAGCACCAAGAGGCAAGGAACATGTGAGGTTTCTAGAAGCTCAAAAAGGATAGCAAATAGATTCTCCTCTAGAGACTCCAGAAAGGAATGCGGCCCTGACAACAGCCTGATTTTCTGACCTACAAAACTGTAAGATAATAAACCACTAAGTTTGCGGTAATTTGTTACCACAGTAATAGGAGACTAATGCTATACACGTGTTTTCACTTCTAATTATCTTTCAATCAGGAGTTCTTAGGTGCCAATGACATGATCCACTCTAGCTAGGTAAAGCGTAAAATAAATGTATTATAGGACATTAAGTAGGTCAGAGACTCCCCAGAAGAGCCAGAGAGGCTGACTCAGTTTGTAGCCCGGAACAAGCCCAATCGCATCCCAGAGGCCTCCTGCACAGAACTCTGTGTCATTACTGCCTGGAACCCACTTCCTGAAGCTCCGCACGGCCATCCAGAGAACCAGATGCCCTCACCACCAGGATAGTCAGAATATCAACGCCCTGGCACGGCCTGCCCTCCTCACGTTGCTCACTTGCAGATCCACGTTTCATGCAGGTGTTTCTGACTGGTGGAGCCAAGGTCTCACACCTACACCCCACTGCAGAAGAGTTTCCGCTTTCTGGCAAGACTCATAATGTGTGGAAATGATGAAATATAGGAAAGGTGCTCAAATGTGGTGAGGGAAAAATTGATAGTGGGAAAAACGTCCACTACAAAGCCTCCGTTCAGTTCGTGCACTCTCTAGGTGGCCACAGTTTCAGCTGTCACACTCAGTCCCATCATTCATTAATGTGACCTTCCTGGACCCTGACGTTACTGTGAATCTGCTAACCTCTAACCTGAGTCTGCTCATCTCCAATGCAAATTAGTAATTCCAATACAATGTGTTAAGTGCTTTATGGAAGAATGGATAAAGAACTTTGGGAGCTCCAAGGAGGAAGCAGTTGCCTTAAGACAGATGGACCAGAGGATTTGAGTTATATGATTTTGAACTGATCCTTATGAATCAACAGAGAAAGAATATTCCATGCAGAAAGCAGTTATACAAATATGTAAAGTTGCAGAAAAACTTGGCACATGTGGGGATAATGGATAGTTGGGTGTGACTGAGGCCCAGGGAGTAATGGAGAACAAAAGGGTATGAAGAGGGAAAGGTAGTTAGGGGCAGACCATGAAGGGTAGAATAAACTATGATGAGGAACTTAGAGTTTATCCTATAGGCAATGGGGAGCCATTGAAGTTGTTTAATTAAGGAATTGACAGTAGGTCATTTTTAGAAAGATAATTCTGGCAGTGAGATTAGAAGAGAAAAAACAGGCATCAGAACTTCCAGTTAGGAAGTTATTATAGAAATCTAATGAAGAAATGGAGGCGATGTGAACAAAAGCAGTGGCAGTAAGTATTATGAGGAAGGAGTTGATTCTGAGTGGATGTGACTGGTAGATAGAAAGAGACAACTCAAAACTGTTAGGATTGTTCAGACTTGCACAATTGGCAAGAAGCTTTTGACATTCACTAAATTAGGAAATTTAGGAAGCTGGGAAACATAAGAAGAGGTTTTAGGAAAAGATAATGATTTTGATGTATACCTAATTTCAGATGCCCGTGGGACATATAGATAAGATGTCTAGGAAGAAATTTGACACAATAGTCCGGTGCTTGGAGACGAGCTGAGCTGGAGACATAGATTTGGGGCCACCACAGGGATGACTTCAGCCCTGGGCTTGAGTAAAGATTTCTCAGGAAGAGTCTGAAGAAGAGAAGAGGGCTGAAGACTCCTCACTGGTCAAGTGCAGTGTGAAGGGCACTGGAAGGCACGTTGGGCCTTAGGAGTCCTGTGCCTCACTACCAAAATGGACCCCAGGTCAAAGTTTTTCATTTTACATGGTACCGAAACAATGATGAGGGGAGGTCAAGGGCTGCCCAGTGAATGTGTGACTGTGACTAGAACAGAAGTCTCACCCTCTGTGGACCACTATTTCCTTCCCTTGATGCAAGTGGAACAAAGCAGCCAACTACCAAATGTCTGACTTGCTCAGAGTCCCAATTCTAAAAGGTATTGTCCTGCTAAGATGGCCATGGCTTGTAACATGCAGCTCTTTCCCAACTAGGGAAGACTGATTAGAACAAGGGCTATAAATATTTGGGCCAGCCTTCAGCGTATGACCTTTAAAGCCTTGCATAAAAGACAGTTGTTGTGTAGGAGAAGACTGGGCAGCTGGAATTTGGAGGAAAGCCTGGGTGGAGAACAATGGCCAGGAGCAAACTGAAGTTTTGAAGCCCCAGAAACTACAGGCAAACAGAAGAACTGGTTAGTGAAGAAGATGGAGCAGATATCAGAGAGCAGAGGTGCCACAAGCAAGACACATGTGGTCATAGGAGAGAAAGAGCCTTGGGTCTCCATGCGATGCTGCTATATCCCCCCCAACACTCAACAACTCAAATACAGACCAGTAGAAGAGCCTGGAGAGAGCTCAATTTGCTTAAATTATGCTTACATGTGTTCAGTGTAACCCCACTACAACTTTTCATGGTGCCAGTTCTTGCGGTAGAATCTTTTCTCTAGTTAACACAAAGATAAATGTAAAGGATGGCCTCTCTAAAGGAACCCAAATTCTAAATTAATGAAGTCTGAATTAATGAGGTTTTACAAACATATCACAGGCACTGGGTTAAACTCTGTAAATAGCAAGTTGCACTTTCATTAATTGGGGTCAAGGTCTGGTCTATACTTCTCATGTCAAATGCAATCAGTTACGTGAAATAAGATCTTCTTTTATCATAAGCCTGTACTGCTTATAAGTCAGAAGCAGTGTGCTTGAGTTTCCCAGGAATGTTTGAAATGCAAAGTCTTACTTTTCCTGGTAAGAACCAGTCTCAGTGACCTTTTCCTGGAATTATAGTTCCCACTAAGGGATGGCAACCTTCTTGGGCTAGCAAGTAATTATCTTTCTTAAGAGAGGATACATAAACAGCTCTCTGAGAAATGATTTGCATCAGTTAGTGCCAATTTATGGATATTAATCCAAAATCAAAGACTGAAACACTGAAGAAATTCTACCAAAATGTTGTGGATGGAGGCATAGGAGTAACAACTCCCTAGGAAGCTAACTATTAAATCAGACTTGGGCAATATGTGCCTATTGTGTTTAGAGGGGACATGACATGATGTATAGCACATCTGACTCTACAAGAATATTTAAGAACTATGTGTATGACCTCCTGGATATGTTCAGGGGCACGCTTTAAGACCATCTGGCTAAACCTGGAATATAAATGTGTCATCATGATTTCCCTGACATACACTTGCCATGGATGGATCTTTTAAAAAGTCCTTTCTGGTAAGAAAATAGTCACACACAGACATACAGACTCTATTTAAAAGCATCATGAGGTGATGGATCTGTTCAGAAGTTCGATTGTGGTGACGGTATCACAGGTGTACGCTTATGTCCAAACTCATCAAGATGTGTACGTTAAACGTGTGCAATTCTTATTATATCAATTATACTTCAATAAAGTATATACACACATGTATAGATACATATATATAATGCTGAGCAAACAAAAAAAGTTGTAGAATGATATGCACAGTGTATGACCATTTCTATAAAATTTTAGCCAATTCTATATATTTTTATGACCATATATATAGTAAAAGTTTTTTTAAATGTGTGGGAATGATAAACAACAAATCAAGGTGTTGGTTACTTCTAAGAAAGGAAGGAGAAACATGAGATTGGGGAGGGGTACCTAGCAGATTTTAACTATATATGTAACATTTTCTTTAAAATAAATTCTACTGAAGATAAAGAAAAAAAAGAGTCTGTTTGTCTATGCATGCATTTCACACACACATAACGGCCCATAGATATTCTTCAATAGTTAAGACATATCATGTCAGAACTGAAAACTGAAAACCTGTGTGCAGGCAGAAACAGAATACCCTATATTTACATCCCACCTGGCACTTTTCACAGTATTTTCATAATCTTAGATATTTGAAAATCATGAGTAAAGTTGGTAGGTTCTGCAGGTGTCATTATCCAATTTGACAGATGAAATACAATGATGTAAAATGGAAGGACGGACACATAGAACTGAATTTCTCTTGATTCACAGCAGTCTTTACTTGATTGCCAATAATCACAAACCTCCTTCTGCCCACACACAGGCTTCAACATTCGTGTGCTTCCAGAGTGTAAAGCAGGCCCATCTCATTCTGAACTCCAGTAAAAGGATTTCTCCAAACAGTGATTACAATGCTGGGTGACAAACCCCTGACCAGAAGCCAGAGTTGACTCTTTTCCAATGCAACTGCAAGAACTTAAGTATTTTGAAAGTAGTCTCTTAAAAAGCAAGCGTGTGTTGTGAAAGGGATGTTGCAAATGGACATCAGGTGAACTGTATCTAAGTGGAATGAGACTGAGACCTTTTCTATATTTGGAGAACATGTATTAACTGAGCACCCACTGTATATCCCACAGCACTGAGCTAGCTATCACAATGAGGGACTAGATCTCATAGTGATGGAGCGTGAGGAAGACATCCAAAGTGAAGTAAGCCATGAGCCTTGCCCTGGGGGGTACTCACATTAAAGGAAAGAGAGCCCATAAACAACTGGGAAACAGTAGCAATTGCCAGAGGGAGACAATGTGGGACCTCTGGGGCACTGAGGAAGGAGTGGGACAGGGTTTGCACTGAGTGCACAAGAAGAAGGTAAAGGGAGGGAACGGCTGGGAAGAAGGTGCCAGGGCAGGATCTCAGAGCTGAGCCAAGACACACATGGGGCAGTTGCAAGAGTGAAGGTCAGGGTGTTTCCTCAAAGTCAGACTTGGGGTCCTCTGCCAAGTAGGTAAAAACAAGAGCCCCACTGTCAACAAAGACCAAAGCCACGGACCTGGGCCTCAAAAGAAGTGCTCTTTAGAGAAGAAGAATGACGTACCCAACCTTTGCCAACAATGATGGGAAGGGCACTCTGAGTCCCCTGAGCTGAGTTGACCCACCCAACTGAAAAGACATTATGACTTTTTTTGCAGCTGATCTTCCAAATTTCCTCTCACTCTAGAGCCCACAGCTGCTAGACTGCGATGAACAAGGAGTGGAAGAATCAGAGGAAAGCCTGGTCAGAGAACAAAGGACATGCACTGTGCTGGGATAGATCACTATTATGCAAAGCCAGGTGGAAGAGGTGAAGAAAAAGAAAAGTGTGGTCCAGAAACAGGAGCATCAGCATCACCAGGGAAATTGTTAGAAATGCAAATTCTCAGGCCCCTCTCAGGCTGACTAAATCAGAAACGCTAGAGATGAAGCCAGCAATCTGTGTTTTAAGGAGCCCTCCCGGTGGTTCTGATCCACTCTAAAGTTTGAGATCCTGTGCCCTAGACCAGCCTACACTGAAGGATGTCAATTCTCTGGGCTGGGAAAGACTTGGCATAGGCTAGCACAGGGAAGAATTGGTGCTCTGTGGCCTTAATTTGCCAGCATGGGATGATAGTCAAAAGACCCAGGGCTGCCCCACTCTGTACTCAGAATAGTCCAAGGGCACCTTAGGAACTAATAGGCTATCCACCAGAAGATGCTAGGTTTCAAGTTTTACACAGATTTGCGGAAGCATCCTTAAGGGACCCCTTCTGGGATCAACTCCAGAGGTCCTCTAACTCTGAGGATGATTAGAAAAAAAATCTGTTCACTGATTCCTATTCCATATTACTCCGCCAATCTGTAGCCCTGGATTAATCCAACCAGTGAGTTTTGCAACCTCTTTACCCAAGCTGATTCTGTCTTGCTCGTGAAAACCATAAAACAAGAAGACTTGAGTGGAAGACATACACATTCTTCCTCACTTCAGTTGTCTCAAATGTCATTCATTCAACAAGCACGTTTCAAGTGCTTAGAATGTTCCCAGCAATTAATGATCCCTTTTTCCCATCCCTAGTAGGTTCTATATAAAATTCACCATATCGACAAAATTTATTTATCCCATAGTTCTTTGAAGGGACTGAAATTCACTCACCAATCTTTGATGGCAGTGTTTGCCTATGATTTTTTAAATTTATTTCACAGAAGGGGAGCTTGGCAAGCATATAGCACTTTTGTATCTCTCCTTCTGAGCTGTCTTCATCCAGATAGGGTATTTTTTCTCACATTCATACTTAGAGCTAAGGGAAATCTGCCAACCCACTAAGGTTTATAAGCTTTTAGAGATAACATTCAAGAAGGTGGTCAGACAGACAACTCATTAGAATTAAATATGATAGGTGCTGTAAGAGAGGTGTGCCCCATATGCACTTGGAGCTTCGAGAAGAGAGGAACCCTTTAGGGCTATGAGGTTTTGCCTCCTTTTATTTTAATTTCATAGGGAAGGAGCATCTAAACTACTCTGGAGCTTTCTTGATTCCCCTGAAGCCCTCAAACATGCTGTTGACCCTCATTCTTGGCAGAAGACTCTGCCAACTCCTTCACAGCAGTTAGCAGGGCCATCAGACGTGAGTTTTCTCCTCCCCCATGTCTCCCCACATCTCCATCACCCTTTGCTCTTTCTCCACTTCTGTTGTTAATGCCACACCTTCCCACGTCCTCTGCAACTTTGCCCCATCAGTTCTCCAGTCTCACTCTCACCTATTGCATCATTCCTGGCTCTGCCCCCTGAACCCATAAAGGTATTCGTACTTCCTGTGTCCTGATACATCCTCCCATCCTACTGATTTCCCAGGAAATTACTACTGTATTTCTCTCCCTTCCTTCACTGTCAAACTTCTTCGAGTATAATCTTCTTTGCTATTTTTCTCATTCTCTTGTCAGGCCCTCATAAAAATAATAGTTAACACATTTCTATCTGCCAGGCATTGTTCTAGGTGCTTACCTATTACATAATAACTCATTTTAAAACTCTCACAATAATATTGTCAGGTAAACGCTGTCATTAGCATCCTCGTTTTTCAGTAGAGGAAACTGAGCACAGAGTAGTGAAGGCAATAACCCAAGATCACAGAGCTGGTCCGTAGTAGAGCTGGGGTTCTGAAGCAAGCACTCTCGCTCTAGAGTCTGTACTCTTGATCATTAGAACAGCTGCAGAGGACATATTTAGAAAGACTGCCCGATCCATGCTCCTTTCTTTGAAACTGTCAACCTGCCCAAGCTAATTGAACCTGGAGTGGCCACATGCAGTAATACATCGAGCTCAGCCAATCAGTTTCTCCCCGTGAAAAATAGAGTGAGTGGCATGGGTTCCGGACTTTCCAGTACCAATCCCCATGTATCCTGTTCTTGGATATCCACTAGACTGTCTGTAATATCCTTAAAATAACCACCAGCCCTTCTTAACTGAGTGGCTTCAGTCCCTGTATTTCAGTAATGCCTGTGAAGAGCCAGCGCTGATGGCCTAGCAGTTAAAGTTCAGCATGCCCCCAGTTGTGGAATCACACCACTCATTTGTCAGTAGCCAAGCTGTGGCAGTGGATCACAAAGAAGAACTAGAAGGACTTACAAGTAGAACACACAACTATGTACTGGGGCTTTGGGGAGGCGGGGAAGGAAAAAGAGGAAGATTGGCAATAGATGTTAGCTCAGGGTGAATCTTTCCCAGCTGAAAAAAAAAAAAAAAAGGACATTGCATAACTCAAAAATAATAATAATAATAATAAAAATAATGTCTGTTTAAATCACATCCTCACAACACGCCAGAAGCTGATCTTTTAAAGATTGTTGATCATCTCTTCTTAAAAATCGATTCCAGTGGCCTCTTTGTCCTGTTCTAACTTTTGCGGCATTCCACACTGGTGACCTGCCCCACCCCCTCCTGTGTTTCTCTCCTCTCTGCCTGTGTGTGGTCCCTCACTGCCTGAGATTCCTTCACTACTGTCTTCATTAGGCTGGCTACTTCTCATCTTTTATGACCTGGCTCAGGCATTCTCTTCCAGGAAAACTTCCATGATTCCTTAAGGCTAGAAATGCCACTCCTGTGTGCTCCCACAGCTCCCTCTGCAAGAGTATGTCATTGCACTTCCGGTACAAAACAGATACAATTGGATGTTACAGACTCCTGAGCAAAAATAGAATGGAATGGATAGTACGATCCCTTTTATGTAAAATCCTATACATGCATGTGAAAAACACAAGCAAGTCATGTCACTCACTTGTCTTACTCCTCCAATGAATCTCCAACTGTACTTAACAACAAAACACAAAGGCCAGACCTGGCCTATAAGGCCCTTCTGAATAGGAAACACTCCCCTCTTCAACCTCACCTCTATTTCTGTCTGCCTCACTCACTCCAACCACACTGAACTGTGTCCCTTTTCTTGAAAACTCCTAGTTTGTTCCCACCATTTGTGGCCCCAGCTGGCTTTGCCTGGAATGCTCTGCCCCCAGATCTTTGTCCCACTGGCTTCGCCTTGTCATTGAAGATTCAGCTCAAGACCTCAACAACCCAGTTCACAATGACCCACACCCTGTCGCTCTCTTTCACATCACTCTGATTTTCTTCAGGAACTTATCACTACTTGAAAGCAACTTCTCCATTTTTTCGGTCTGTCCTTTGTCTGTTACCTGAAGTTAGCCAAACTGCAGGGTTTAGGACACAGTCTTCTAGAGGCTAAATCTGCCCAGGACTTCTGACATCAGCTGCAAATTCAGAGTTTCTCCAAACCGCCCTCAGGTTTGATAATTTGCTGGAAAGACACACAGAACTCATTGAAAGCTATAATACTCAGGGTCACATTTATTATGGGGAAAGGATACAAATTAGAACCAGCAAAGGAAGAGATGCATAGGGTGGAGTTTGGGCAGGGTCCAGAGGTGGAGCTTCTGGCTGTCCTCTCTCTGTGGAGTCAGGTACAGTGTTGCCTCCTCCCAACCTTGATGTGTGACATTGCACAAAGAGAATTGCCAACCAGGAAAGCTTATGTGAGCCTCAGCGTCCAGAGCTCTTATTGGCTCTTCATTATGTGGGAATGATTGGTTGAATTATTGCCCACATCGCTGAAATCAAACTACAGCTCCTCCCTCCACCAGGGGTGGGGCTGACATCTTGCAGCCCCAGAGACCCACCATGAGCCACCTCAACTGCATAAACTATCAGTTGGGGTCTGAGGGGTTTACCATGAATAACAGACATTCCTATTACTTAGGAAATTCCAGGGGGTTAGAGGTTAGATTACCTTCCAGGAGCAGACAAAGGCCAAACCTCTTACTGGACAAGGCCAAATTCCTTACTACACATCTCTCATCTCTCTACTCTCCTACTAGAACATAAACTTCAGGGTTCTAGAGAGTAGACTCTCTGTCTGGTTCTCCACTGTGGCCCCAGCAATACAGACAAGTGGCATACAAACATGTGTGTTATCTATATATTTAACATTGTTATGTTTTGCTTCCCCCATTTCAGGTAAATATCGAGTTAATATTTCATTTAAAAACTAAATAAATTCCTTTAAACTCTCATTCCACCAATCATGATCAATTCATCCATCCTTCCCCAGATGACTCCCTTCAAAAGTCCTAGAAGTAGGTTCTTACTGAGGTCAAAACAATCAGGGACTATTGTTCTGCCCAAGAAAGAGACAAATGAAAATGGAAGGTTTGGTCAATCTGCCAAAGGCCCAGTCCTAGAGCTATAGCTGCTGTCACCACCACTCAATACCTTTGCCCCAGAAAGTGGTCCACGAATCCTTTCTTAGGTTCTTCACACTGCAGGAAACACCCTGTACTCAACTCCCTGCTCACCACAGAAAGTGCTGGAGTAACTGGACCCGCAGCTACTCTCAGGCTGGCTGTAGGAGATCTGGTTAGATGGGAGATGATGAGTTGAGCTTGGCTGCATGTGCATCACACTTCACGCTAAGCAGGCCTGGGTTCCAATGTTAAAGCTCTTTGGCGGCGTGATATTTTCAGTGTACACCCACCCACAGCCTTTCCCCAACGTGTGGTCATGGTCCAGGGAGTAGGGGCTGTGGGAGGTTCCAGCCCTCCCTGAACGCCTTCTGCAGGTCTGGCCAAGATGTCTCCCTTCCTTCTCCTTTTCGTGCCAACTGGGTTTCCACCAATCTACTGGACGTGTACTAGTGACCTTCGACCTCAACAGAAGAAGTGCCGCTCCCCTTCTTTGAAAAGGTTCTTTGACTTCTTTGTAAATCAATGGAGGCAAAAAGATATTGAGGAAGTTCACCATCTAATTTCACCCACCCCAGTGTCTAAGCTTTAGGCCTTTGGCAACCAAAACATATTCTATTATACTTTCCTCCTAGAACAATGGACAGACGGATACTCCCCTTACATCTGCTATCTAAAAGGAGGCGTGCAAGTGGTTCTTCTCCAAAGAGATCTGTTCCTAGGTGATTTGAAACAGAAACTGCTAGCAATTTTTAAATAAGGAAAGGCACCAAAAATATGCACACGTGTATGCATATATACATGGTTACAATAATACTAGCATAGGCTATTTCCGGGTGATGGGATGTCAAACGGTGCTTATTTCTTACTTATACTTACAATGAATCTTTAGCACTTTATAATCAAAAAAAAGTTTTTTGATATTAAGAAAAAACTGCAAGGCTGTTGGGGTGGGAAGATGGTTGAATGGTCAGAAGCCTCGGTTCATGGCCCTCAACATCCTTGTGTGGCTGAGCTCCACTCTTGTTTTATTTATGGATTGATTCCTTTTTATTCCCATTCTGCACTCATTCTCCCCCACCGGAAACTGCTCTAACATATTCACATATATCTTTATATCCTGGCTATACACGTAAAAGGACATAGTGCTATTTTGTGTCAGTGCATATTTTTTACTTACATAAATGTTTTTACATGCTTATTTCCCCTAACAGACTCTAACTCCTCCCCCAGGAGATGACAGTTTATTTGTATTTGTAGATCTGTAGTAAAGTATGGAGTTTGGCATAGAGGAGCAGCACAATAAACATTTCTTGAGCTGATGTGAAATTTTACTACCATTTTTTCTTAAAATCTTGCCTTTCCTAAGCTTCAAGGATACTTCCTTCTCCTGGTTTCCCTCCTGTCTCTCAGGCTCCCCCACATGCTCCTCCCTCCCTCTCATCCCCAGTGACAGGCAGTGCCCAAGGTTTAGTCCTTGTCTCTCTTCTACTCTCCCTCTACCTGACCCACCACAATCAGTCTCACCCATGCCCAGGCTTTCACTGTCAGTTTGGTGTAGATGTCTTCCAAACCTATATCTCTAGCCTTCACTTCTTTGCCAAGCTATACAGCTACCTCCTCATCTAATAGCTAGAAGTCCCACAGGCATCTCACACTGAATGTGAAATCATTACCTTACTCACCCCCCACCAGAGCCTCTACTTTCTCCTTTGTTGTCTCTCGCAGGGTTAGCTATTAGCATTCTTCCAGTCCCTCCATCTCATCTTTAATGAAATCCTCCCTTCTCCTTCACTCTGTATATGGGATGACTCACTAGATTCTTTCATTGCTACCCCATGTGTAACACTACTAATTCATTTCTACCTAATGTATAACACTACTAATTCACAGCCAGGGGCTTTTCTTGGTGCTGAGAATGTAGAATGTAGGGGTGAGCAAGACAAATAAGTTTCCTATTCTCTGGGGACAGACAGTAGACAAATAAGCATCGTGTTGCATAGTGTGATCAATACTAAGACAGAAGTGAGCAGGGTGATGTGGATAATTAGGGGCGTGAGGGTGGACAGGAAAGGCATTTCTATAGGATGAGAAGAGAATGTCTCATAGAACCACCCAGAGGAAGAACAAATATTCCAGGTTCAAGGATCAGCAGATGCCAAAGCTATAGGGAGAGAATTTATGGAGGAGGAAGCGATCATAACTAGATTAAGGTGAGGGGTGGCCAGAGGCCAGATTATGAAGGGCCTTGGAGGCCATTCAAGGCTTTGGATTTTACTCTAAGTGTGATGGAAAATCAAATAGCAGCATTTAAACAGAGCAGTGATCTGATCTGATTTATGCTTTCAAAAGTTCACTTTCACTGATGCATGAAATGAATTATGGGGAGGAGGGGGCAAGAGAGGGAGCAGGGAGGCAAGTTCAAAGCTTTTGTACCAGACCAGGTAAGAGGTAGTGACAGCATGAACTGCCGGGATGGCAGTGATCGTGGTGAGAAATGGATCAATTTGAGATATATGTTGTAGGTGAACCTAATAGAGCTTGCTGATGGATTAGATATGGAAATGAAGGAAGAGGAGGAATCAAGGATGACTCAGGGTTTCTGATGTAAGCAACTAGGTAGATGATAATGCCATTTCATGAGCTGGGGACATTAGAAGGAGGAACAGGGTCAGCTGGCAATGGGTACAGCAGGGAATTAAGAATTTTGTTTTGGACGTGCTAAATTTAAGGCGTCAATGACACATCTTTGTGGAGATGGCAACTTGACAGTTGGATATAACAACCTGGAGCTCCATGGAGAGAGCTCTGGGATGGAGATCCATTCAGAAGACATCACTGTAGAGGTGGAATTTATGCCATTGTAGGGCACAGATGAAGAGAAAAGAACAGATAAGACGGGAAGAGAAAGGAAGACAAAAGAAGGGGAGAGAAGGGAAGGGACGGGGAAAAGATGACTCAGCAAAATTTCATGAGAAGCAGAGGCCAGTGATATAGAAAACATCCAGGAGAGCATGATGTTATAAAACTAAGAAAGAAGAAGTTTCGTGAAGGAGGAAGGGGTCAAATGTGCCAAATATTATTAAAAGATCAAGGTAAGTGGCTGGCCCCGTGGCCGAGTGGTTAAGTTCGCGCGCTCCACTGCAGGCGGCCCAGTGTTTCGTTGGTTCGAATCCTGGGCGCGGACATGGCACTGCTCATCAGACCACGCTGAGGCAGCGTCTCACATGCCACAACTAGAAGGACCCACAACGAAGAATATACAACTATGTACCGGGGGGCTTTGGGGAGAAAAAGGAAAAAATAAAATCTTTAAAAAAAAGATCAAGGTAAGACCAGAAAACCACCCACTGGGTTTAGGGCAATAGAGATTGAAGACTGATTTTGGCAAAGCAGTGCTGTGAGCCAGGTTAGAGCAAACTGAATAGCAATTTGTAGGTGAAGAAATGGAAGCAGTGTGCATAGACAATACTTTGGAGAAGTTTTCCTATAAATGACGCTGTAGATAGAGAGGAATGTAGCATCAGTTGAAGCTTTTGTGAAGATGGGGGAAAACAGAACACATTTGGATGTTGGTAGGAATGAATCTTAAAAGAGGAAGAGATTGATGGTACAGGACAGAGGCATAATGAAGAAGAAAAATTCCTTAGAAGAGCAGAGAGGAGGCACCGGCCTTTGATAAGGGGGACTTTTTGCTGCCCAGGAGGAGGAAAGATGGAGACAGTGGTACACACACACAGATACATGTGTAGACCTGGTGATTGGGAGAAGAGAGAGTCTTCCTCCAATCATTTCCATTTTTCACTGAAGAGTGATGGGAGATCACCAGCTATGATGGAGAGTGGAGGAAGGGAAAGAGATGGGGGAGGGTGTGTTGAAGAGCAAGTGTGAGGCATCTCCTCATGGTTTCTCACATTCTCTTTCCACTCCCAATGCAACAGCCCTAATTCAGGCCCTCACTGCCTTCATCTCTATGACCATGATGGCCTCCTATTGGATTTCTCATGCCCAGCACCCCACTAGACCCTCAACATTTTATCTATCCATCCTTTGGTGAGATCCCCCTAAACCACAAATCTGGTGTGCCTTTGATGGCTTCACTGTACTTTATACAATGCTCCAACTCCTCATCTGGGCATGCGGAGTTCTCCATCGCTGGTCCAACCTACCTTAGGGTGCTTACACCCAATACAACCCTTCCTCTCTACCTGTCCCTGAACCACTGCAGCCTATTCATGACTCTCCTCAAATGCTATGAAATCTCTCACTTTTACGTCTTCATTAAGCTCTTTTTTCTGCCTGGCATGCCTTGTTTCCTCTTGCAGAAGTCCTACCCATTCCTCAAGATCCAGCTCAAATCCCACTTATTTCAAAAAACTTACCAGATCCTTGCATTAAAATTATTTTCTCTTCCCATAGCTCCTTAGTCCTTTAAAGCTTATTATAAAAGATCAAAATCTGTCTTGTATTAGAAGCATATATTTATGCAGGTGTATTTGTCTATATGTGGCCTTGCGTCGGTCTCTAAGGAAGGAAGAAAGGAACAAACGGAAGGAGGATGGAAGGGAGGGGCAGGAGAAAAGAGGAAGGAAAAGCAGCGGAGGTGCCTGTGGGCCTCCGTTGGTTCACCTCACTGGCTTGAATAAAACCGCTCAACAGTGCTTCCCAAGGCCGGCAAAAGCCTCCGCGAGTCCCCAGCTTCTCTTCATTAACAGACTGCAGGCATCCCGGGCTGGCACACGCCTTCCGCCTCCCCTCTGCTCCCTCTCGCCTCCTTCCTACCCCCTGTGCCTCCATCTTAGGTGCCCAGTAATTGCATCAAATCTTAAGCAGCAGCTCCATCTCTGAAAAGAGCAGTGGGAGGGAATCGAGAGAAATAGGGCAGAGAGATGAAAATGTAACGTTGAAAAATTCATATGCTAAAGGAAGCACGTGCTCCCCTCCCCTCCTCTGCATCCCATCTGATCACATTCTGGCAGAGGCCTTGCTTTCCAGGCACATGCGGAGACCATGGGAGGCTGAGCCAAGACTGTGTGAAGTGACCAAGAAATCCCCTGTGAGCAGGGAGGGTCCACGTGTGTGCAGGAGGAGAGCGGCACTGTGCCTGGGGGGCCTGGGCTGCTGACGGGATGCGGGGCAGGAAGAGGACAAGGGTGGGAGACGTGCTCCCCTCTTACATTCAGAGCTGTCCCTGTAGCACCACGTCCCTCCCCTCCTGAGGTAGTCAGGCCTGGCTGGCGCTGGCCCCGCTGATTCCCAGGCCCCGTGTGGTTTCCCACGCCTGTTCTCTTTAGGAATCCTGAAAGGCAGGGCTCGACCCTGCGCCAGGGCGAGCGGCCGGCCTCGCTCCACTTGATTGAGCACTGTTTGCTCTGAGCCTGGGGCGGCAGGGTTGAGGCGGCGGGGCTCTAGTTGCCTGAAAAAGCCCGAGCCTGGCCTCTCGCTCCCCCAGAAAGCACTGCAGAGCTGCGGCCTGATCAATGCTGGGCGCTGATACCCACAGGAGCCGGGCTCGCGATTCCCGGCAGGCGGCCGCTGCGCCCCTGCGGAGAGGAGGCTCCGGCTGCTCGACTGCGACCCCTGGCGGCCGTCGGAGAAACTCCCCGCAGAGCTGCACAAGCGAATGGGCCGCTGGACAGGAAGCGAAGGGAGGATTTTAATGGAAACTGGGGTAAGAAACATGCACCCCCAGATGGTGCAAGGCGGCGGCGGGGGGGGGGGATGGAGAATGGAAAGAAAGCCAATTTTGCTTCCTTGTAATCCAAACAAGAAGGAAGGGAACAGTCTGTTAGGGATGCTGGGGGCTGATGAAGAGGAATGAAAGGGGGGAGGTGGAAATGTGAAAATCTGTTTATAGTTGGAAACGAATCTGTTTAATATGATGCTTACACAAAATAAGATTTATAAGTTTTTCCCTGCTCTGAACTCTGCTTCCTTCATCTTCATTTTAACTAGCAGTGGGCTCTGATCCGATTTTCTCTTTCATGCTCCCAAACCAGCTGTATTTTGAAAGAAGCATCTATTTGGAGAAATGAAACATACTTTGGCTTCCTCCAGTGCGTTCAGTGAGCCTGAGTCACAAAAGCCAATATAAGACAGGAGTCAAGAGCCTGGACACTTAAGACAGTGTGATTCCTGAATGTAAATCCAGCATATGGCACTCACTACCTGTGTGATCTTGAGCAATTTGCTCAACCTCTCTGAACCTTCATTTCCTTGCCTGGAAAACAGAGTGTGAGCAAAATGCACCTCCAGGATTGTGGCAGTAAAGAGGCAGTGGTGTCCCAGGTGCTCCTGTCAGGCAACCTCTCGGATGCTGGTTCTGTCTTCCCTTCCCAGACAGGCCCCATTGGGGCATGACTGTGATACACTCAGCTCAAGAACAGGCCAAGCACCTGTGAGTAACAGGGGTATGAGTCCTCCATCCCTTTCCCTGACTCCTTCCCTTTCTCTCTCCTCAGTTCACACAGCTCTCAAGCCCAGACCCAAATGTGCAAGCAAACCAGGCAGCACCCACAAAATGGTAGGTGTGGGTGTAGGTGTGTTTGGTGTGCAGGGAGCATGTTGGAATGGAGCTGATCCTAGCTTGGGGTGGAGCCTGATGCCTTCAGTCAGTTCTTAAAGGCTGCGGATCAGTGTCTTTCTCTTCGATGTCAGCATTGCAAGCCTTCAACGCTTTGGGTATGCCAGCTTCTCCGCTAGGGGCTGGCACGATGAAGAGGTTCTGCAGGAGGCTTCTGCCCCTCAGGAGCATAATCTATGTAGTTGCACAGGTATGACATACACATAGGAAAGAACAAATAATAAAGAAATTAAATAAATGGCATGTGTAAAGTGTACAGTGCCAAGCACTGTAGGAAACCAGAGGATGGAAACTGATTCAGATGAAAGCTGAGAGCTCACTGAGCCCCAAGAGCCACAGACAGTGGCCATGGTGCTTTGATGAAGTGGATGAGCGCTTCTCTCTAACTCAAGATGTATCACTAGGAGGGTACATCACAGGTGTACCATCCACGGTGGGGAAGAACCCGTGCAGAAAATCTAGCTCCTCAAAGGTGAGAGTGTCCTGCAAACACTGGCCCATCTTTAGCCCCAGGACCTAGGGGCTCATCTCAGGGCATGACTCCCTTCCAAAGACTCCACCTCTGAGAGCATGCCTGCTCCATGCCCACATTCTGGAGAACAAAACTGAGCTGCAACTACATTTCTAGGGAGGACCAAGATGAAAGAAGATGGGGACCTGGTTACGCATGATTCTTTTTCCATTTGTGCATCAGTTCACTTCCATAAGCATCCATTTATCCATTTATCCTTTGTCCATTTATCCATGTACCCACTCAGTCCTTCATTCGTTCACTGCATATTGTAATTAGCAATTGTCGTGTGCCCAGCCCTGTGCCCTGTGGTATGAGGAGTACAAAGTAATTATGTGTTGCCTCTCCTTCTACCCTTAGCAAGCTTCTACATTACCCTATTCAATTTTAAGGACTTCCCGCTTTTGTCCCGCCCCATCAGAGGAACCAGATGGCCTCTGAGATTCACATGGTTCATTCCATTTTGGTAGCAAGGCTCTAATAAAGGCCCATCCCACCACTCTGGTCAGCAAACTCTCTCATAGCGAGTCTAACCACTTAGGTTTTACGGATCCACCCACCCACTTCCTGAAGGGACAGAGAATAGGACTCAATGTACCAGCCCCGGGGGATCAGATACAAACTCGTCAAGCCTCCAGTTTACACTAGCTCTCAGATGACTGACAGACGAGCTGGTTCTAGCCTGTCCCTCACATATGCCCACCGCCCCGGGGTGTTCACCGAGAATCATTCCAGTAGCCTTTTTTCCTTGCCTCCTGCCTCTCACTCCCACCCCCTGGCTTCGTGGGATTTGTGACAATCCGTGCTCTTTAAAATATTTTCTGGAGTGTATTTGTGAGTCTTTAGTGGTGGCGGAATGCTGTATAATTATCTCCCAAATCATCAGGCTCCTTAACAGGCAAATGCCGTTTTTTCCAATAAGTTTCTCTGGCTGAAGCACCAATAGGCCTTGTTGCTACGGAAACCAGAACATTTCTTTCTCTATTTCAATGGTATGTTGAAAGCTCTGCATGTATATGCACGCACACATATGGTGGCTGCTCGTTTTTTTCAGCTCTTTTTTTCCTTTCCTACCTCTGCTGACCTGTCTGGCATTTTCCCTACATCACATGTTCCAGAACGTTCCCCCCTCATCCACAGCCCCTGCTTGTCCCCTTCCTGCCTTTCACTGTGCCTCCACCTCCCCCTACCCTTCCATCTGGTGTTCTCAGCTGTTTAAAAAGAAATACCAGTTGGCTTTGCATGAATCTAAGAGAGAGAGGGAAAGAAAGGGTAATTGTGGAAACAAAGCTTTGCAAAAGCCTTTGACCAGCCAGGTGTTTCCTGCTGCAAGACTCATGGCCTCCCTTGGCCATCTTCCTAGAGCATGGGGCTTCCTCAGAGGAGGAGAGGGGATGGAGAGAGCACGGCTCAGTGCAGGAGTGAAGGGAGAGCCGAGCCGAGAAGCACCATCTGCTGCTGCTGCTCCTGGGCACGGATGAACATTCCTCCACCCAAGTCACTGCGTTCAGTTCAAGGACTGTTGGAGGAGGGGAGGGCTCCGTGGAAATTTGTTTCCTACTTCATTTATTCAACAACTGTTTACTGAAGACTCAGTGTGTGCCAGGCACTGTTCTAGGCACTGGGGATCTGCCGAGGGTCCCCGTCCTCAAGAAGCAAGACTTGCGCACAGATAATTGTTAAGACAACATGGTAAGTGGTGAGAGGCACTGTCATAATTAGGGGTTTGGGCTCTGGAGTCAGAGGAACTTAAGTTGGAGCCCCAGGCCACCACATTTCCTAGCTGTAACCTTGGGTGAATGACTAAACCTCATTAAGGCTTAATTTCCTCATCCCTGAAAGTGGCATCATAATGAAGTTGTTTCTGTTGATTAAATAAAATAATGAGTATTTATTAGCATATTGCCCAGCACACAGTCCATACTCAATAAATATCCATTACCGTGGTTGTCCTTATCATTCTTATTCCATTGTTGTGGCTGTAAGAGGGTCATGATGACAGGCAAGGGGACCACCGAGGGGGGCATCACAGATGTCAGAGAGGAGAGATTGGCTCAGACATTTTCTAGGTAGGAAAAGTGGGAAGAACATTCTAGTCAGAGGGATCAGTGTGTGCAAAGGCATGTGGTGTGGCCTGGGCCATGAGGACACTGATCACCACCTTAAGGGGATTGAAACTTTAATTAATCCCCTTAACACAACTGAGCAGGAAGTTCTCAGGCTTGAGTGACACAAGCAGATAAACTGTTTAGAGAGAAGAGCCTTTCTTTGTGATACCAAAAATTAAGTGATTTTGTGATACAAAAATGCCAAAATTAAGGGGATCCTGAACACCCCTTCCCCCCGCCCCCAGCTTTAAGAGTAAGTGATACCAGGTGATCCTGGCCAGCTCCACGTATCAGTACATCTCTTGCTCCAGTTTTGCCCCATTCTTCCAGCGCATTCCAGGCCTGGGCATCAGGCTATCAGACGCAGCACACCCTACTTACATAGCCTCGGACTAGACACTGATGCAATGGAAGGGGTAGATGAGATGGCCCCTGTAGTCCCTTCTAGCTCTTGAAAACATGACTCTATAAAGAATTTAAGGGAGTGGTTGGTTGGCACTGGAGATGGAATGGTTGGCAAGGGAAAAAGATGCTCTGTGTGTGACGAGCAGTGTGATGGTTGAAGAGCCAGCAGAAACACTGGAGCAGATGTGCAGGCCAGTGAGGCCAGGCGTGGTTTGGTGGCTGAGCCTGTGCTGGAGGGGAAGAAGGAGAGGGGTCAGTGATAAGTCAGAGACTAATTCTGTTGTGCTTGGAGGCTGGAAAAAATGAGAAGTCAAGAGTAAGACTGGACACTCTGGATCTGGCCTTATTAAAAAGGAAGCAGCAGAATGGAAAGATCTGTTTCGGGTCGTGCGATGCATCCACTCTGCGCTCTCAACACAGAGCGAGCATTCTGGAACTCTGCAATCTAATATTATGCCCAATTTTCTTCTGCCTTTGGTTTAAGATAAGACAATGATATCTGAAAATAAGTGTCAACCTGGATCTGCCAAAAGGAGATCAGAGCTGGCCAAAGGTAATGAGCCAAACTCATGTGACACAGTGTCCCATATCTTATCCACTCCACAGCTACTTGCCCTTAACAGGGGTCTGCGAGGATTACAATGAATGTTTATATGTTGGGGTGTTAATTTTCTCTTAAGAACTCGTAGGGAAGGGAGATTTTTTTTCCCCATTGATTGATCAGTATTCTTCATTCTTTCAAAACCATTAGAATAGATTACTTCTGTAATTAGAAAAAGGCATGTATACACGTATATTTAAATGGATTTGATGAAGCTTCAAGATATATAGGTAAAAAAATGGTTTTTACGTAAGGAAAGGTTGGAGGGGAATGGGAGACACATAGGCCCTACTATGTGCAAGGCACTGGGTAAAGCTCTCCATCCGTATTATCCCATCTGGGCCTCCCAACACCCATCTGAGATAAATATTCTCAGACTCTTTTACACACTAGGAAAGTCAAGTTAAGGTCAGTTGAAAAACTTAGCCAAGGTCGTACATCTAATCAGTGCCCGAACTTCTCATGCCCGTGTTTGCCTGACTTCAAGGCCTCCAGCAGATCTCCATTTACACTAATGAATAGAAGAATGAGGGGACAGCTTGTTGATCAATAACAGGGTTGACCGTTGACACAAATTCATGCACGTTACCACTTTTATCTCCTGGGTCCCCCTCCCCAGAATCTGGTGGGTTGCTGAGTGACTTCATCATGTCCCCTCACCCTCCACATTTCCCCAGACTCCAAAATGACTTTTCTGTCTTTCCCTGCCTCACCTGAACTCCAGTTCTGTCCACTTACAGCTCAGAACCCCCGTTGTTAAAAAGCAAGTAAACTGATTGAACTGATACAAGAGTGTGAAATCTATTGGGGGTATTTTTAACTTTCCTAGCCCTGTTTTCTTCATGAAATCTGAGAGAACCAAGTGACTATCTGACTGATAAAGTCGAAGACAGTCAAAAAAACCAAAATGATGACTTTCAGGTAGAGGAAAGGGAGATATTTGGGGCCTGGTGGGTTTTTTTTAAGTTTTATTGAAATATAATTGACACACAATAAACCACCTGTATTTAATGTATACAATTTGATAGGTTTGGGCCTAGGTAGACATTTGTGAACCATCGCCACACTCAAGATAATGAACCTCTCTGTCATGCCCAAAAGTTTCCTCCTGTGGGGCAAATGGGTTTTTGATTCCCTTAAATTGGACCAGTTCCTGAGCAAGGTGACTTTATGGATAAGAGTGACTCTGGTAACCAAAGCAGAGCTCAATGACATTTTTGTGAACTAAATGTAGCTTTACAACTAAATGATTTTTTTTTTTTTAGCCAAGGAAGATTTTCCCTGAGCTAACATCTGTTGCCAATCTTCCTCTGTTTTTTTTTTTCAAGTGAGCCGCCACTGCCATAGCATGGCCATTGACAGACAGGTGGTATAGGTCTGCACCTGGGAACCAAACTCGGGCCACCAAAGCAGAGCGTGCCAAACTTAACCACTAGGCCATTGGCGCTGGCGGTAGAACTAAGTGATTTTTAAACCTGTTCACAATTCTGGAAATAATTCTGGAAAAAAACAGGCTGTGGACCTCCTTGCATATAAAAATCAGGCGGGGATGATAATCTCCAGAAAACATACACCATACCTGAGAGCATTTTCTACACAATTCCTGGTTAGGAGAATCCATTGGCACTGACCATGGGTAAATTCTACATTGGAAACTTCCAGCGGAAGTGAGTCTGTCATCCAGTCCCATGGACCACACTAGCAGATGTCACAGCTCACATCCACCGGGGCTGGAAGGGTGTAGCCGAGGACCAAGGACAGTCCTTGTTTCAGATAACTGTACAGTTAGCCCAAATTTGGGATTTGGGAAAAATTGAACTCAAGACTGGGGAAAGATATATCAGCAGACTGTCAGTTCCTCAAGGACAGGAGGCATGCTCATTTATTTTGGTATCCCTAATACCTATATATCCTAGCATAGGCCTAGAAGTGTTTGTTGGAAAGAAATGCTGGATCATTAATTAGGATACCTATTTAAAATGAAATGCTCTCTGGTTTCACATATGAATAGGACTCCTCACGGTGGCTACTCACAGAAATCCACCGCTCTAGAGGTGAGGGAGCAAAGAAATTACTCGGGAGACAGGCTTTCACCAGGATCTTTTGCAGGACGGCAGGGGATAAACACACAGCGCCAGCATGTATGTGGACATCTAACGTATGTTTGGGAGTCAGGGAGGACCTCCCAAAGGCTCTGGCCTCCAAGCCTCATCCTGGTTATCTCCAGGAGTCCTCTTTTCAGCTTGGTTGTTACATATTTTGTATTACACCAAGCTCTACCATTCAGCTTCCTCATCTAAAATAATGGACCACTTCAGAAACTAATAACTGGTCTTGGGAAAGCCAATCTTATTCTGGAGTGAAACAGCATATTAACTATGTGCCTGGTGAGTAACACCACCGGACACGGGCATGTGAGCCACCGCGGGGCCTAAAGATGAGTGGAGAGTAGGCTTTCTCAGTAAAATATTTGTGTCAGGTTCTTGTTTTTATCAGAGCATGAACATCTGTCTTAAAATATGTTCAGAGACTGCTTTGTGAGGAAGAAAAAAGACAACAGAACGGAGAAAGTAGGGTGATAACAAGGGAGAGAGAATGAAGAATAAAACTGGTGGGTAGAGCAGTGGGGAGGGAAAGCTTGAGGGAGGAAAATGCAGGGGGAGGATAAGGAGGAGAGAAAGAGGCTGGAGAATGCTAAAAATTGAGAATCAAAAGCCAGTGGAGAGTGAAAAAGACAATAAATGTAAAAGGAAGGACCTACATTGATGAACACACCTTAGGGGAAAATCAAGACAAAGAACAAAGGAATTGAGGGTGTGAGCCAGCAGCGGATGGAGATTCAGCACCCAAGCAGCCTGGCCCTCCGTGTTGCCGAGGGAGCCATCTACTGCGTCTAAGTAGAATTGTGGAGCTCGGAGAACAAGAGGGCTCTTGCAGATATAGGATAAGATCAGTGCACTCCAGAGCCGGCGCCACCCCTCCCTTGTGAAAATCTTTGGGGGCAAATTGGAGACAACCACTTGTGTCACAAGAGCCTCCGTGAGCCCTGTTCCTGAGGACATCCTTCTCCGTCCTTCACCAATTCCCAGCATGTCCTCTGGTATTTCAGACCAGATGCCAGGTGAGGACAGCGGCTTCTAGAAGTCTTCAGGGTCTGGCCCCTTGACAGTGCAGTGGGATCTCTGTCCTAGCAGCGTTTGTTCCATATATTCAGGCCAATCTCTGGAACAAGTGCCTATCGGGGATTTTTCAAGAGTCCCCAGGATAGGAGGACTACCTGACTTTGTTGTAAGATACCCTCCAGCTACTCAAACCTTGAAATAGCAAATGTTCCCCTTAAGAATCTGTTTGACTTTTTTTTCATTTACTATTTCCTTAACCTGTTTTCTGTGGAAGACATGAAAGGCATTCTCTGAATTATGGTGACGTTGATTTGAGGATGCTTGTGCTGGTGTAGACATTGTGCTCACCGCAGCAGAGCTTACATCCCTAAATCGTCAGTACAGACAAGAAACTCACAGCCAGAGGTGGACAACATGGCTGTGTTTGAACAGGAAGCTAATATGACCACTGCAATTAAATTAAGAACACTAATGGGATTAACCAAATTTACCGGCTATTATGAGGTCATTGTTGATCAAACCTAAGAGTCTCATGGGAGGGGTCTTCAAATCCCCTCATTCCACCTCCAGGGAGGATGGTAAACATCAAAGATGATATTATGTTCTCAAAGTCACATAAAATTGGTCGTCATGTCAGGAGATGGAGTTGTCAGTGAGTAGAGCAAAGGGGACACCATTTCTGTTATTCATCCCAGTTCATCCCTTTAGTTCCATCTCTTGCTATGGGTGATTAAGATAATACCTGGGGCTGCCTTCTCTCCAGGATTATCTACCCTTTGAAAGGCCAGATAAGCTCCAGGAGGACTTCGGAGGAAAGGGGACAAGCCCAGCTGAAGAAGGCCAGAATGGCCTGGATAGACGGAGGATGACTTAGAGCCAGGCTAACCTGTACCATAAGCCCTTAACAGGGTGCCATTCTTTCTGGTGCCTCCATAATCTCACGGGAGATATTTTCTCCCGGCAAAGTGATGATAACTCATGGGGTGGTGGTAACTCAGGCTCCAACGGTTAGACTGACTTCCTTTTTCTTGATCCTGTTTGCTCAGGAAGAGTACATGAGAGGCCGGAACTAAGCAGATCCTGACCCAGAGCTCCAAGTTCCCAACAACGCTAAGAATCTATGACTGGGGAGAAGGGACACAACCTCTTGCAGGGAACCAGTAAGTATCAAGTCAGACAGAGGAGCAAAGAGCATTAACTCAGAAAAAAACAAGACACAAGTTGAAGCCTAAATGCTATTGTAGCTCCATGCTGGATGTTTTTTTTTTCCTCTTTGAGGAAGATCAGCCCTGAGCTAACAGCTGCCTCTAATCTTCCTCTTTTTTTGCTGAGGAAGATTGGCCCTAAGCTAACATCCATTCCCACCCTCCTCTACTTTATATGTGGGACGCCTGCCACAGCATGGCTTGATAAGCAGTGCCCTGTCTGCACCCGGGATCTGAACCGGCAAACCCTCAGCCACTGAAGCAGATTGTGCGAACTTAACCACTGCACCACCAGGCCAGCCCCCAAATGTTTATTTTTAAATTAATAGTTTATTGAGTGCCTTCTAGATACTTTTTAAAATTGCTTATTGAGTGTATGCTAAGTACTTTATATATATTATGTCATTTAGTATTTATTCAAATTCTACAAGGTAGGTATTATTATATTCACTGTTTCAGGTGAGGAAAATGAGGCACAGGGAATTTAAATAGCCTGTCTAAGATCTTGCAACTAGCAGGTGGCTTAGCGAGGTCCCTCTGACTTCCAGTCCCACGACTGCCATGCTGCCTCTCTTGGAGAATATCCCCAGAACATGATTGAGCCTGTCACTTCAGTCCCAGAGCACCTCCCCGAAAGCCCTGTACAGCTGCACACTTCTGACTCTTGGTGGGGGAATTCAGGTGCGTGCTGACTGGCCAAATGAGACATGATTGGGAATAATTGTGACATGACATGGTCTGGAATGAAGAGCAGATGGGGCTTGAGTGCAGGGAAACCCTTTGGGGTCTGATTTCAAGGGAAGGAGACATGGCCACCTTAATGATTTCCAGCATGCTTTGGCAAGAGGAGGTAGAGGGGAAGGGTGACAGCCATGGCTGATGTGGTTGGCAACAGCTGAAGCTGAAAATCACCTCCTGCCTACAATTATAAGTCATCATTCCCGACATGGCCAGCCCTGGAGCCTGACACGGAGAGGAGTCATATGCACGGGGCAGAAAGCAAGGCCAAGAGGGCCATCTCTCTGGAAGAGTTCAAACCATGACCAAGACAGACCCACGGCATTTCAGTCCTTGCAGCAGTAGTTGGACTGGAGGGGAGAGGGACAATGATATGGTGAAAGAGTTCTTCAGAGAAGTCTCCAGAAGGCTGGCCCCCATCCCACTTCTACCCCTAACTTGGTATGTGATCCTGGAGAAATCGTTGACTCTCTTTGATCCTTGAGTGAAGAAGTCCCTTGTAATCCTAAAATATTCTGATTCTAACCTGAACCTATTAAATCCTCTATATAAAGCTCTCCTCTCTAAGGAAATCAAAAACAAAGGTACCTCTTGTAAGAAATAGAGCAATACAAGTGTTCAGTCCAAAGACAGGCATAGATTGGTGTCTAGCTTGCCATCCTGAGGGCATAAAGGAATGGGTCTCTTCCTTTCTTCCTCTTGTGTATCAGTCAGGATACCTTTGGCTGCAGGAAGAAAATACCCTGATTCAACTGGCTTAAACAATATGGACATGTATTTCATAAGAAGTCTGGTAGGCCAGCTCCAGAGTTGGTCAACTCATCGCCAAGAGCCCAGCTTCTTTCCGTCTCTCCCCTCTGCCATACTCCAAGTACAGCTTAATTCTCAGAAGTAGGTTTTCCACAGGGTTACAAAGATGGCCGCTATATTTCCAGGTGTCATTACCACGTGCTACAATGTCCAGTAGAAGAAGAAAGTCAGTCTTTTTCCAAGCATCACTTTTTTAAGAGCAAAGAAACCTTTTCCAGAAGCCCTCTGATATCTCGTTGTCCAGAACTAGTCATATGCCTAATCACAACCAATCACAGGCATCACAGGCAAGGAGAGTGGTACCACCCTGACTGAGTCTGACTATTAAGGATTACCTGAGAGGCTGGGGTAGGGCTGGGACCTGAAGAAAATCAGGGACCCAGCAGCAGGAAAGATCCAGGGGTAGCTGTGAGGTTGGTAACTATAACAAAACCTGCTCTTTGCTTCCCAGTACCCAATTTCCTCTTCTTCCATGACAACATAAACCCTCGTGTTTAACTGGGCAGTTAACTGCCCAGAATAAAGATTACATTTGTCAGCTTTACATTTTCACCACTGTGTGTGGCCATGTCATTAAATTCTAGCCAGGGAGATCTAAGCAGAGGGACCATGCAGAGCTTTTGAAATGCTGCTTAAACGAAGAAAACTCAACTTGGAGACCTGCCAACTGTATTCTTTTGCTTTCCTCCTTTCAGCCTGCAATCCAAATGTGATAGCTGGATCTCCATCAGCCATCTTGGACCATAAGTCGACCTTGAGGATGGAAACCACATCCTAGGATATGGTAAAGCAGAATGACAGAAAGAGCTCAGCCTATATCCATACTTATGTGGGAGAATAAACTAGTGTATGTTGAAGCCATTATTTGTCTGGGCTGCTTACCACCAGTGCAATTTTTAACTGATACAGCAACCAGCAATCAATACTACACCCCAGGAGTTAAATTACATTGGGTAATTGAGTTTATTCTCTCAGTTTAGGAATGCATGAAAGATAGGATAAGGCAGTGAGAAGTTTTGCAATCAATCTGATCTGAGTGCAAATCCTGGCTTTGTCACAATATTGTGACCATTGGCAAGTGACTTCACTATTTTGAGCTTAGTTTCACCATCTATAAAATGGAGCTGGCTCGTACTTCAAAGGGGAGTCATGAGGGTTAAGTAATAAAACGTTTGCAAATTACCTTGTGTTGCAATTGCATATAACAGAGGCACGATACGGGGTCCTAAATGCTTTAGAAAATGGTCACAGAACCTTAAGGACTTAGATACCACGTGGCTCAAACCTCTCATTTTCGTAGAAGGAACTGAGGACCACAGAGGTGAAATCGGGTTCCCAAAAGCTCTCTAAGGTCCCCTGTTGGAAGGCACAGTCGTCCTGATTATTCCCCACAAAGGATACCTTCATCATCCTGTGTCCTGCGTAGTATCTTCATCGCTCATGGCCCTTGCTCCAGGACTTCTCTTCTGGACGCTGTGCCCAGCCCCTGACGAGGGACAGATGCTCAGCCCTGAGCACCAGCCACTGAGATGGCGTTCTTTTCCTGCACTGATATCATCAGTCACATCATGTGGTACTACTTTAATTGCTGTCCTATTTTTGGAAAAATAGATGGCTAAACATAAGCAATTTTTTTCTCAGCATTTTTTTGGTTGCTGAAGCAAAGTGCTCAGTAAATAAGGACTGATTTGCATGACATTTTGCATGAATAGCAATGTTGAATGAACAAGGTAACCGACTTTGAACTGTCGTAGGCATTCGATTCAATTTTAAAATGATTTTTGTTGTTAATTCCCAGTAGATTTCCACTGACATAAAAATCAACCATAATTTGGGAGGCCTCTGGTGGCTACAGTGGGAAAATATGAAAGCAATTATAAACCTGTGTGTGTGTGTTCAGCTAGGTGTGGTATTTATGCACACTTGGCTGTGCACATTTTCCAGGCATGGGGAGCCTGGTTTTACTCTGAACCCCAGGTGGTGTCAGAGTTTGGGGCCTTATCAGGGTCTCGCTGAGAGTCCAAGAGAACTCATGCTGTGCTTTCCCAGGCTGGAGCTGGTCAAAACAACACCCACAGAAACTCAAGGTCAAGAAAACCAACTACAAAGTTCAAACAACCACAAATCTTATGTTCTAGAGGTACTAATGTGTTCCAATTTTGGCTTGTATACTAAATAGATAGAGAGTTCCACACTAAAATAACTAAATAAAGACTTTTGGTGTCTTTTCCACCAGCACAATCAGAATGCTCCATCACCCAAGAAACGTGCTAGGTGTGACTACTTGTTCACATAACTCACCCAAGGGCATAATTGCAGAGCAGGCAAGGATGAATGACGAGGAGAGAACAGAATATAATAATGATTCTGCTCTGGATTTATGTAATGCTTTTCCTCCTCAGAGGTCTAAGTGCTTTCACTTAGATTAGAAGATAAGGGTGGGTATGATTATCCCCATTTGAGGATAAGGAAATAGAGTCAGAGATGTAAACTGTTGGTCCCAGACTTAGAATAAGAGACTTTTAGAGGTGAATAATATCCTCTGACATTATCTTTGTAACCCTCTCATTTCTCAGATGAAGAAACTGAAGTCAGGATGATGACGTGACTTTTCCGAGACTGTGTCGTTAATGGCCAAATAACACACCTGACCCTTCATGGAGCCGAAAACAAAAATTAAGCTTCCTAGAATCCTAGTAAATAAGGTGGTCCATGTTCAAGTCCAGCTTTCCCAGGAATGTAAGCACCAAAACTGAGACTTCTCACCCAGCAACTCCAGAGCGGGGTCTCCCTGGGGTCACCAGGGTCATGGTCAGAGACAATGTCTGCTTACAGAATCCTAGGGAGGTTTATTAACTTCTCAATGAAAGTAAGCAACACAATAACTCAAGAGATCTCGTGGGAGTAAACTTTCACAAAATTGGTATAGAGAAATCCCCTCACCATATTATAATAGCACTCAAATTTCCTACACAACTCCATCTCTCCACCCTTATCATAATTACCCACATCCCATAATAAGAAGATGAGATGTTACCAAGAGTGTGGAAAGCCTTGGTAGATATTTGTCCTCAGGGATTCTCCTCTGAGGGTGTTGGCCTCTCTCCTGGGCTGTGATGCAGCATGATCGGTAGGGCCAGGCACCCAGCCTGTGGAAAGCCCATCAGGGTCTGGATTCCCCTGAAGAGCAGGCTCCAGGGCTGTGCCCAGTGTGGAATGAAGCCGCAATGGCCCGGGCATCGCTTCTGGGCTCTTGGGCTGCAAGAGGCCAGAGTAGCAGCTGGCGGGGGTGAGAACTCCTAGGCTGTGGAATAATGGGCAGTGCGCCATGAGAGAAAAGGAGCTGCCCCAGGCCCTTCTCCTCTCCCTGCAGCTCTGTCAGAACAGTACATGAGGGCTTGAGCAGAGGCTGCAGCCGCACAGAGCTCATCCTATCCCTGCCTCTCTTCCTCCTGCCGGGTGGCCTCAACATCTTCTCCACAGCTCCTTGCTGCAGACGTTCTTCCCGCCCTGGGGCATCTACTTTGGGTCTGTGGTAAGCTCTGTACACTCCTACCACCGAGGAGGGTAGAAAACCCTCACCCTCCCTCTCTCCAGCCCCCTACCCCATCAGCCCCACTTACAACCTCCTCATTTAGGAAACCCATTTCCACTGCTTCTAAGAGAAAGGAAGGGTGCTCCAGAGGTTACACACCAAGCCCTTTTCTCTCAGATATAAATGTTCTTCCCAAGGTCCCGCATCCTCACATCAAGAATAGATCCTACTTAGCAGAAATGGAGATGATAAAGAATTTCAATTCTAAATCACAATGTGTTCTAAGATGCAAGGGCAGGTATGACATCACCAGTAATTCAGATATTACATAAACATTTACCGCACAAAGCCACTATCCGGGGGAACAGGAGAGGAAAGGAATGACGAGGGGCATGGAGTTCTTCACTGAATTCCTTTACCCTGCTGGCTGCTGCTCAGTTCAGCCCACCCCAATTTTGTGCCTGTGTTCCCCAGGGAAGCCTCCCAAACAGGATATTTTGTCAAACTTCTTAGGGCATGTAGACTTTGTGGGGTGCCCTTGAATTCTGAACTTCAGTGACATCTGCGTCTATTAGGCCCCAGATTCACCACCCCTCCCGCCCCACCCCATTCCATGTCCTGGTTCCCTCCCAGTGGCCAGCCACAATAACATGGGCACAAACACATCCCAACGCTCAGTTCTGGGTTTCTGAGAACTTAATATCTAGCTGGACTGTTATCCAGACCTCTGCTTCCCTTCCTCTCCCTCCTGCTGTCCACATTTGGGCCATTTCACTGCTTATTAGCACCTCATATGGAAGACACGAAGGAGTAAATGTGAAAATCTGATTAGTCAATTTTGCTCTTTTCTGGAAGCAGTGGTGAAAGATAGGTTGCAAAAGCAGGCAAAGCTGTTAGCTGTTGAAATCTGTAGATTTCAATTAACCTTATTTCCTCACAGATAACAGAATTGACAGTAAAGTTATTTTCTCTTCAACCTTGTTCAGAAACAAAATATTTCACTTCTGATACCAACTTCATGCCGAGTTGACCGGGACCCATAAATAACCCATACTCTCTGGGCAGCACCAAGAACTCAAAGCTTGGCGAATGAACCCCCAGGGAGACAACAACCCGAAGGTTTCTGGGGTCCCAGGGAAGTGAAGCCCACCTCGCTCTGCCTTCACTGTGTTCTCTTTGTGCCTGCATGTGCCAGCCTCAGCACTATGCCCTTCCAGCCCACCCTTCCTGCATAGGCTTCATGCCCCCCAGCACGGTCAGTCTGGCCTCTCACGGCCCTGATCACGCCACCCCTCTCCTGCTCGACTCCTTCCACAAACCCAAGTCTTCTAGGCCTGCTTAAGTCCAGGAGCACCTGGAGACCTCGAGACAAAGCCAGTTAGCACTGCTAACTGAACCGTCCTCCTCAACCCCATCTTGTCCTCACCGCACACACTGAGGGCAAGGCCTGTTGCTGCCACAGTTCAAACAGACACCGGGGCAAGAATGGCAGCAGCCCTGTGCCCTGGAGCCAGGCCCACCTGGCTGCAAACCCAGGTCCTGCAACTCTCCAGCTCCACCCACAAGTTAAGTCAGCCTCGGTTTCCTCTTCTATAGAATGAGACTGGAGATGAATCTACCTTCTAGGTTTATTTTGAAACCTAAATGAGACAAAAATATAAACCGCTGGCCCGGGCTGGGCAGAGAATAAGTTCTGGGTGCATGGCGATTATGGCCACTGTTAGCAATGTCCCCACCACCCCAGTCACAGCACGGAATCCTAGTCGGCCAGCACCTGGGACCATCCCTGGGCCAGCTGATGGTGTCACACTCTGCCAGAAGAGATCCAAGGCTGTGTGGCTTGTACCGCAGTGCTTTCTAGGAGTTTTAGTAAAATGTCTCTTCCGGGGTTTACATAGATTCCTCTCTCTCCCCACAAGATGCAGACTGTGTTCACGACTCAGGAGCCACTCCCAGGCCATTCCCACAATTAACACTTAGTGGTCCAGGACCAAACTGTTACTGGGCGGGCACCACTCCTTCTTCCCTTCCAATGAGTTTGTCCCAGGAGGATCCTCAGTTCTCATGCAAATAAGCTACTAGGAGACCAGGCTGGTTCCCAGATTCATCTGAATGTACTTAGACTTAAGGCAGGTGTTTCCTCCCACCTCAATTACAATTAGAATTAAATTATGCTCCCTTTTACATTGGCAATTCGTACCTCTGGAACCACTAGAACTCCGACCGCGGCCCCTGCTCAGGCTCCTTGCACCTCTCCTCCCTCCTTCCTCTCCCTGTAACTGACAGCTCCTGGCCTCCCGCCCTCCCAGGTTTTGCGGGCAGCGCCATCTTCTGGACGCATCCTCAGCTGCACCTTCACGTCCCAGGAGCAGGGGTGGGGTGCCAGGAGCTGCTCTAGAATGAAGGGTTCTTCCCCTCTGGCAATACTGCATTAACTTTACCATTCTGCTGCAGTTCCGCCACACTTAATATTTTCCTTCTAAAAACAGGGACATAAGAGAAGAATGAAGGGCCAAATGTAAACAACACCTATACATTATAAATTCCATTTTAGACAGTCTTTTACCTTAAAAATATGATGTGTTAGCATGATGACTACACATTTACATTTCTTTTTTCATCTTTTTTTTTTCTTCTAAGTATCCTCTCATGGGAAAGCGTCAGCTTTGTAATGTGATATAATGGTATACCTTTCTGCTCTAGTATAAAAATAATCCCCAGTCTAGAGACCCTTCCTGAGTAAGAAACAAAAGGATATAAACCCTCCTTGCGAGGTCCAGAAGTAGGCTTGGGTTCCTCTCCTAATGGAAAAGCCTTGTTATTATAGAAAAAATGTCTCATGGACCATGGATTTCACTTCTCACTGGGTCTCAGGAAAAAATCCAGGATGGTATCCTAGCTACCCTTTAATGCTAGCTACCTACAATTCCTACTTAAGAGTAAGTCGCCTGAAGGGAAGAGAAGTTCTTTTTTTTCTGAAAGGAGGATTTCCAATTGCATTTTCCTCTTAATGATGTTGAATTTATCATTTGTAGTAGGTCATGCTTTGTCTATAAGAAATCATATTATTGGTGGTTTTAAATCATCCAAATTAATAATAGTAGCAGCTAACAGTTACTGAGCATTTACTAAAATACATTATTCTAAAATCTATATCTGTCTTAGCTTATTTATTTCTTATAAAAATTCAATATGGTAGCATGGTACCCATTTTAAAGATGGGGAAACTGAGATATAGACAGAATTAATTCCCAAAGTCACACAGAGCCAGGCTTTGAACCCAGCAGTCTTGCTCCAGAGACTATGAGTTTAGCCCTAACTACATTCTGCCTTATGATAGACCAGCATCCCCAAGGTGACACACCAGCGAACTTTCCAGGAAAAATGAAGGAACCGTTCTGACTCCATAGCTCTTTCCTGCCCTCTGCTTTCCTATGCATTCATCCATCTATCCATCCACAACCCTTATCCTAATCCTTAGCACATTAGTTAAGTGGATAAAAATATAGACAGAAAGAGAAACAGAAAGATAGAGGCAAAGACGAGAGAGAGAGAACATGTGAGGCAGGAGGCAGAAGACAAACAGACAGCAAATGAGGAGACTCTGAGCCAGGGTTCTTAGCCCGGAGTCCACGGTATCCATGAACTCCCCGAGATTACAGGCAAAGTGTTACGTGGATGTGCATTTTTCTGGGGAAAGAGTCCTAGCTTTCTGAAGATCCTCAAAAGTGCCCATGTCCCAGAAAAGATTAGAAATTACCAATTGCAACAGAAAACTAAATGGTGCACACGCCAGCCACGTTCTCTCTTCTTTCACATGGGATCATCTACTACACAATTCACGTCCTCCCTTTGGGTCAAAAATTTCAAGAAAACAAAAAGGAAGCCTAGAATATCAAGAAAAATTGAGTATCTTCAGAACTCACCAAGATGTTCTTAGCTACTTTCAGTAGTTAAGGCACCAACATAGATAAGGAAGAGAGACAGAGGATGCTTTTACTAAGGATCTACTTACTATAGGCTAGGCAGTTAATTTTTCTAACAACACTGTGTTGTAAGTATTATTATTGTTCTCATATGATTCATTTTTTAAAAAAGCCTGAGTCTTTGAGAATATAAGAATTAGGCCCAAGTTCAGGCAGTTAACAAGGAGCTGCCATATGAGTCAAAGGCAAATCTGTCTGAAGTTATAAACCCAGGTTCTTCCCTCTGCTTCATTTTGCCTTGGGAAAGGCAGGAACGGCTAATCCTTGTATACATCTCTAATGACCCTGGCAAATCTTTCAAAATGAGTATGGGTGTGTGTGTACATGTGTTCTTGGGACAAGGTAGCCAAGCTCTGTTGCACTTCTGATGCAACAAATATTCAGAAACAAAGTTCATTATTTGGAGATTATGTAACTTAATGCTGCTGTTATTTCTAGCTTCTGAATCCTTCCATTAATTCATCACCTTATTTCACAAATTACACTGAGCAATTCTCTGTGCTAGGCGCTTGCCTCATCGTCTTGTAACATCATCCCCAACAGACCCCGCAGTCCCTGCCCTCAGAAGCCTCGATGTCTAGCAGAGCCCGCAGGCATGTGATCAAATCATTACAGTACTGTGGGATAAGGAGTAGAGTATCAGAGTGTGCTGAGTCCAGCGGTGGAACAGAAACGGAGCTTGGTAGGGCCAAAATCTTTAGTCTGGACCTTACAGAGTTAGGACTAGTTCCCGGCAAATAATATGTGCTGGTTAACTTTTTGTGTCAATTTGGTTGGTCCTTGGTACCCAGATACGTAGTCAAACATTATTCTGGATATTTCTCTGAGGATGTTTTGGATGAGATTAACGTTTAAATCAGTGGACTTTGAGTAAAGCAGATTGCCCTCATACTGTGGGTGGGACTCATCCAGTCAACTGAAGGCCTGACTAGAACAAAAGACGGGCCTTCCTCAAGCAAGAGGGAATTTGGCCAGCAGACAGCCTTCAGACTAGAACCGCAGCATCTCTTCCTGGCCCACCCTGCAGACTTTGGACTTGCCCACCTCCATTATCATATGACCCGATTCCTTCAAATAGATAGATAGATAGATAGATAGGTAGGTAGGTAGATAGATAATTAGTTTGTTGCTGTTGGTTCTGTTTCTCTGAAGGACTTTGACTAATATACAATGTGAGAATGTGAGTAGGGATAGTCTAGGCAGAGGGAACAGCATGTGCAAAAGCTATGCCGCATCTCATACATTAGCTATATTTCGCACCTCAGGAAATCAGTTGCTCCAATGAAACTGTTTGATGCAATGAAAAAAATATTAGATTGAGAGTTCTGAGACCTGAGTCATGATCCCAGTCATCCATTTACTAGCCACATACAACTCTGAGTATGATTACCAGTATGAATTCACTGTCCGTCTGTCCTACTTGTTTGGGAGTCCCTCAGGGTCAGAGGCCTTATCTTATTTCATCTCTGTATCCTGGCTTCTAGCACAGTATCTATTACACTGCAGGCATTTAATAAATACACTGGCTGAATGGACAGAGAGGTAGATGGATGAATGAACAAAGTTTCACTCTCTTTAGGCCTCAATTTTCTTATCTGTAAAATAAGATCTGCCACATAAGGTTGTTGGGACAATCAAATGAAATACTATATGTAAAGCTTCATCCTGCTCTGTATCAGAAGAGATGAGATAATCTGAGAAAAGCAATCTCTGCTAATAGACTAGTGGTTAATAGAACATGTGTTGAGGTGTTAATCCTCCCAGAATATGTCAGAATCGTTGAACTTTGATTCAAAACAGTAGTTAAGAGCGTGGATTTCCACATTCTTGGATTGAAAAAGATATTGGAGACACATGTCTCCTGCTCCCACAGATTACTTCACTGGTGACTTCCACCCTCAACCATCCTATTATCTCCAAATCCTGCATTGTACTTTTATCCAAGTTAATTCTGATTAAAATGACCATCGAGGCAAGAAAATAAAAGGGAGACAGTGGCACAAGAGGGCAGATTATTGTGAAAGGCTTAAAGGGGACTTTCGATGTCAGAATGACATCTTGACCAAGATTACTTGGACAGAAAGGAATCTGAGGTCCTCTGTAGGACAGGCTAACTGGGCTGCCTCTCCATGCCCCAGTCAATGTCTGCATCCTTCAGTCCTCTCAGCAGGGCTGGAAGAGGCCTCTGCAGAGCCTGGAACATTCACAGAATCTGCCCTTCCTCGGCTGGGTATGCTAAGGGTTATAGAAGCCACAAGGAGCAGTTGGGATCAATGTGTCAGAATATGTGCTAACATTATCCCCATTAGAGGTGCCTGAACTTCACAGGCTGATATGGCTTTTATGAGCTTCAAAGGAGCCTGAAACTGGCCACAGAGTTGGCCCTGTCTTTCTAAATGTGGCTTCAGGGTGTGAGAAAAAGGATGAGGGTGGTGTCCCTCTCTTTCATGTATGGGAAAACACAGTGGGTACTGAAGAGTCAGCATATTGAGGTCTCGGAGGATTTGAATCCAAAGTCCCTTCCTGGCTCAGGGGGCTTCTGTAGGAAATGGTCCTTGCCTGCCGGACAGCACCAATACATTACAGAAATGACTTCCTTTGGGGAGAATTCTCTGCATCTGCCACCTAAAGAATTTCCAGCAGTACTTTTGATGTCTCTGATGCCCCTCCACCTTTATCCTCCAGAGCATCTTTGAGTATAGATGATAATGTTCTGTATCTTTTCCATTTCTATTGGTACATAATTCATTTGTACAAAATTTTAACCGTTGATTTGTTCATTCATTTTTTTTCATTCCATTCAAAGCAAATGTGTGACAGTGTATCCTTTTTATGTATTTTGGAGAATGGCAAGTGGTATATTTTAGACCAAAGGATTTAGCTGGAAGGAGGAGGGAGGGGCAGGTCTGGAGGGGAATATGTGTCATTTCACTGACTTTGTACAGTGGCCAGCTTAACATGTGCAGTGGGAGTGAAAAGTTAGTTTTGAAGGTAACTATTTCTGACAGACCTCCTCTGAATTCTTGTAGTGGGCATTGTGGTTGCCTATCAACATCCTCTCGACATCCATTCCAGCTCCTCCCTCATTCCTACTGTGTAACACCCAGGGATTTTTGTTGAAAACACCTCACTCATGGCTGTAAGGATGGGCTTAGTGTGAAGAACCATTCACAGTGAATGATTCAGTTCTGAGCAGTACATTGAGGCATTAAGTCAATCAGCACATGTCAGTCCCTTGGCCATGAGGTTGGGCACAAGATCCAAGGTGGTTAAAAATAAAAAACAAAAACAAAAATAGGTTGTGAGGGCCTCCTTCTCTCTAGCCCTGGAGAAAGCATTAGTCCCTGTTGCTCCTGGGAGTCATTCCTTCATTCATTCTTCTCCCCAGCCTTGTCTTTTTGGTGGTCTGTGTCCCAAGCACAGTAGAGTTCTAAGTACTAGAGATTCAAGTCTTCAATCTCACAGTTTAGTGAAAGAAAACAAATAAACATATAAATACATTGCATATTGTCAAGAGACAAAGTCCAAGTATAAAAAATAAAACAAGAGAGCAAAACAGAAAATTAGGAGTATGATACTTAAATAATTTAAGAGAGATGCAACCAAGGAAATAGAGTTGCTTAGAGGAAAGTGGGATTACCCTACGCTGAGTAAACCTGAGACAGCTTCCCAATGAAGGGGACATTTGAAAGAGTCAGTGAGAAAAAGAGATTGAAAATGAAGACATTTTGAAAATAAACCCATTACTTAATGACTGATTAGATTTGGGAGTTAAAAGAGAAAGGTGAATCAAAGATTATTTAAAAGCAGTATTTTTAAAACTGCAATTCATATTTCCTTAGTGGGTCATGAAATCAATTTAATGAGTCATAACCATCTTCCTCCTTGTTTCTTCTTGTCTTCCCCCAAAGCTCCAGTACACAGTTGTGTATAATTGTAAGTTATTTTGGTTTTCCTATGTGAGCCACCACCACAGCAAGGCTACTGACAGATAAGTAGTGAGGTTTTGTGCCCAGGAACTGAACTTGGGCTACTGAAACGGAGTGCACTGAATTTCAACCACTAGGCCATCAGGGTTGGCTCACAACCAGATTTTCTTAATAAAATGGAATAGATTAGAATAAAATAGATTAGAGTTCATCACGCATAGTAAGGGTAAGTACTATTTTGTGAAAATTTTTTTCAATTACACATATGTGTGTAAGTATGTGTATACCAGTCATGATGTGAAATATGTTTCTTATAGTGGGTCATGGTAAAAAAAAAATTGAAAACATTGACTTGAGATTTTAAATATGCAATGTTTCAATTAGTTTAAAAAGATTAACACATTAACAAATACCAGTGGTTTTGAAGATGAAGACTTTGATTTGGGGTTAAGGTTTCAGCTGAATATCTAAATAGAAAGGGTAGACGCAGTTGAAAGAGTTAGTATAGAGAAATGTCACAGCTAGAGACAGAAATTTGGGATTCATCTGCAGAGAAATTATATTTGAAACTATAGCAATGAATAAGGTTACTAGAGGAGAAGGTTGTAGGAAACAGAAAAAATGTCAAGGATAAAGCCTTGGGCCATAATGACATTCAGGGGAATGAGGTTGAAAAAGAAGACCACAAAAATGTTAGAGAAGGAACAACAAGAGATGCAAGGAAAATCAGGAGATGAAGGACCAGGAGATCAATAGAGAGCAGTTTCAATAATGTCAAATGTGCTAAAGAGTCAAGGAGGAGGAGAATGACATTAGCATCATGGTGGAGTGAGATGTTCCCTTAGTCTCTCGCCTGTAAGTTACAACTAAATAGACGTTCATTAACCAGCAGAAGATTCCATGCACAGCACAACAGGACTTCTGAGAAATCCACACAACTATACATCTGAAGGTGGGTGGGCTGGACCCCTGGGAGGCAGTGGAACTAGGTGAGTGCACCCCTCTCCCTCCTTGGTGGCAGCATGCCAGTTTGCAGATCATCATACAGCAGCCAGTGCAACTGTCAGAGGAGGAAGGGATAGCCTGGACTGCATAAGTGCTTTCAGAGTAGCAGCCTGGTCCACCAGAGCACCCACTCTGCTGCAGCAACCCTGCTGATGGGAATGCTCTACACCAAGTAGCAGTGGCTCAGCCACCACAAAGGTGCCCACCCTCTGAGCACAGCACAAGTGAAAAAGCACCCTGCCTGCTCAGAAGGTGCCCCAGCCTGCATAACATAGCAACCCATGCGACCCACCAACTGGTAGCTCAGCCCCTGCATGGGCACCTCACCTACCTAGTGCACAGCAGCTCAGCCAGTCCCCTACAGAGCACAGAGCCCCTGCCTATGGTGTCTGACCCACCTACCCAGGGCAGAGGCACTGCCCATGTGAGTGCAACATGCAGAGCAGCTACAGCCAGTCGCACAACTTCTAGCAGATGGGGCAGGATCAGAAAACACACCTCCCACTCCCCTCCAGCAGCAGCAGATGGAATATGTGACCTGATACTACCACAAATGTTCCAGAAAGGGATCAGTTCATCAAACAACATGAAGAACTACAGCAACACTTCAGAGCAGAAGGAAAATGACAAATCTCCAGAAATCAATCCTGAAGTCACAGAAATTTGGCTAAATGACAGAGAATTCAAAATGGTTGTCATAAAGGAACTCAACCAGTTACAAGAAAACTCAGACATACAGGTCAATGAGCTCCAGAATAAAATTAAAGAGAAGGAATACTTCACCAAAGAGATTGAAATTCTGAAAAATTAATAATTAAATAATAGAGCTGATGTTATGGAGGACAGAATTAGTGAATTAGAGGACAAAAATATAGAAATGCTTCACGTAAAGAAGGGGAGAGGAGAAAGATTTTAAACAAACAAAGAAATTCTTTGAGAAATATCCAACTTAATTAGGAAAAGCAATATCAGCATTATATTGCTTGTATTATATTATATATGTTACATATATAATATTATATATGTAACATATATAATATAATAATATATATTATAAGCATTATAGGTATGCCAGAGAGAGAGAGGAGGAGAAAGGAGCAGAGAACATGTTCCAAGAAATAATAGCTGAGAACTTCCCAAACCTGGGGAAAGAACTGGACTTACATGTCCCTGAAGCCAATAGAACTCCTAATTACATCATTGCAAAAAGACCTCCAAGCCACATAATATCAAAACTGGCAAAAGTCAATGACAAAGAAAAAATATTAAGGGCAGCAAGGCAGAAGAAAATAACGTGCAAAGAAACCCCTGTCAGGCTTTCAGCAGATTTCTCAGCAGAAACCTTACAAGCTATGAGAGAATGGAATGATATATTCAAAATACTGAAAGACAAAAACTTTCAGCCAAGAATACTTTATCCAGCAAAACTATCCTTTAGATATGATGAAGAAATAAAAGGTTTCCCAGATAAACAAAAGCTGAGGGAGTACATCCCTACAGAACCTCCCTTACAAGAAGAGATGAAGGAAACCCTTCTACCTGAAACAAAAAGGCAAAGATTTACAAAGCTTTGAGCAAGGAGATAAATAGAAAGACAGAATCAGAAAATTGTAGCTCTCTATTAGAACAAGTTAGCAAACACTTACTTGTAACATAAAAAATAAAAACAAGGAAAGCATCAAAAATAGCTATAAACACTTCAATTTAGTCACAAATGCACAACACAAAAAAGAAGAATTTGTGGCAACAATAACTCAGAAGGGGAAGGGGAAAGGGGTGGAATCTGCTTAGGCTAATGGAGATAAAAGGCTATCAGAAAATGGGCTCTCTCATCTGTGAGATCTTTTATTCAAACCTCAGGGTAACTGCTTAACAGAGAATCAGAACAGAACCACAAATCCTAAAGAGAAAACTGAGAAAACCATCACAGAATACCACGAAACTGAAATGGCAGTCAGAAATACAAGGGAAAAGAAACAATGGAAATATAGAACGCCCTGAAAACAAGAGATAAAATGGCAATATTAAGCCCTCATATATCAATACTCTCTCTAAATATAAATGGATTGAATTATCCAATCAAAAGATACAGAGTGGCTTGACGGAATAAAAAACACGATCTAGCAATACGCTTCCTCCAGGAAATACATCTCAGCTCTAAAGATAAACATAGGCTCAGAGTAAAGGGCTAGAAGAGGATACTCCAGGCAAATGGCAAGCAAAAGAAAGCAGATGTTGCCATGCTTATATCAGACAAAGGCGACTTCAAGAGAAAAAAGACAATGAAAGACAAAGATGGGCAGTATATAGTGATAAAATGGGCATTCCACTGAGAGGACGTAACACAAGACTATATATACACCTAATACGGGAGCACCAAAGTATATAAAGCAACTACTAATGGACCTGAAGGGAGAAATTGACAGCAACACAATAATAGCAGGAGACCTCAACACCCCACTTACATCAATGAACAGACAGAAAGTCAACAAAGAAACAGTGGCCTTAAATGAACCACTACACCAGATAGATTTAATAGATATATATAGAACATTCCATCAAAAAACAATAGACTACATATTCCTCTCAAGTGCCCATGGAACATTCTCAAAGATAGACCATATATTGAGAAACAAGGAAAACCTCAATAAATTTTAGAAGATTGAAATCAACATACCAATTCATGGGATGCAGCAAAAGAGGTTCTAAGAGGGAAGCATCAAGCATCTTTTCCAACAACAAAACTATAAAAGTACAAATCAACTACAAGAAAAAAAGCTGGGAATGCCACAATATGTGGTGACTAAGCAACATGCAACTGAGCAGCCATTGGATCAATGAAGAAATCAAAAAATACCTGGAGACAAATGAAAATGAAAATACAACATACCAACTCTTGTGGGATGCAGCAAAAGTGCTTCTAAGAGGGAAATTTATGACAATACAGGCCCATCTCAACAAACAAGAAAAATTTCAAATAAGTAATCTTAAACTACACCTAATAAAACTAGAAAAAGAAGAACCAAGTCCAAAGTCAGCAAAAGGAGGGGAAATAATAAAAAATAGAGCAAAAATAAATGAAATAGAGACTGAAAAAAAGTAGAAAGGATCAATGAAACTAAGAGCTGGTTTTTTGAGAAGATAAACAAAATTGACAAACCCCCAGCCAGCCTCACTAAGAAGAAGAGAGAAGACTGAAATAAATAAAATTAGAAATGAAAGAGGAGAAAGTACAATGGATACCACAGAAATACAAAGAATTACAGAAGAAAACTAGGAAAACCCGCATGCCAACAAATTGGATAACTTAGAAAAAATGGATAAATTCTTAGACTCATATAACCTCCCAAAACATAGTTAAAATTCATATTACTTAAAGTAATCTACAGATTTAATGCAATCCCAGTCAAAATCCTGATGACATTCTTCACAGAAATAGAACAAAGAATCCTAAAATTTATATGAAACAAAAGACCCTGAATAACCAAAGCAACCTTGAGAAAAAAGGACAGAGCTGGAGGCATCGCGATCTCTGACTTCAAAATATACTACAGGAGCTGGCCCTGCGGCCAAGTGGTTGTTCACACACTTTGCTTTGGCGGCCCAGGGTTTCACTGGTTCAGATCCCGGGTGCAGATCTAGCACTGCTCATCAAGCCATGCTGAGACAGCATCCCACATAGCAGAACCAGAAGGACCTATAATGAGAATGTACAACTATGTACTTGGGGGCTTTGAGGAGAAGAAAAAAAAAAAGGAAAATTGGCAAGAGATGTTAGCTGAGGTGCCAATCTTTTAAAAAAAATTTTTTAATATATATATGCTACAAATAGTAATCAAAACAGCATAGTGCTGGCACAAAAACAGACACACAGATCAATGGAACAGAAGTCAAAGCCCAGAAATAAAACCACACATCTATGGATAACTCATCTTCCACAAAGGAGCCAAGAACATGCAATGGAAAAAGGAAAGTCTCTTTAATAAATGGTGTTGGGAAAACTGGACAGCCACATGCAAAAGAATGAAAATAGACCATTATCTTACACCACACAGAAAAATTAAGTCAAAATGGATTAAAGACTTGAATGTAAGACCTGAAACCATAAAACTCCTAGAAGAAAATATAGGCAGTACATTCTTTGACATCAATCTTAGAAGCATCTTCTCAAATACCATGTCTACTCAGGCAAGAGAAACAAAAGAAAAAATAAACAAATGGGACAACATCAGACTAAATAGCAAGGCTTCTTCAAGGCAAGGAAAACCATAACAAAATGAAAAGACAACCCACCAAGTGGGAGAAAATATTTGCAAATCATATATCCAACAAGAGGTTAATTTCCAAAATATATAAAGAACTCAACAACAAAAAAACAAACAACTCAATCAAAAAATGGACAGAGGATATGAACAGCCATTTTTCCAAAGAGCATATACAGATGGCCAACAGGCACATGAAAAGATATTCCACATCACTAATTATTAGGGAAATGCAAGTCAAAACTACAATGAGATATCACCTCACACCTGTCAGAATGTCTATAATTAACAAGACAAAAATAACAAATGTTAGAGAGGATGTGGAGAAAGGGAACCCTCATACATTGCTGGTGGGAATGCAAACCGGTGCAGTCCCTATGGAAAACAGTAAAGAGATTTCTCAAAAAATTAAAAATACAAATACTGTATGATCCAGCTATCCCACTACTGGGTATTTACCCAAAGAACATGAAATCAACAATACAAAGACATTTATGAACCCCTATGCTCATTGCAGCATTATTCACAATAGCCAGGATGTTGAAGCAGCCCAATTGCCCATCAACTGATGAATGGATAAAAAAGCTGTGGTATGTATATATAGAATGGAATACCACTCAGCCATAAAAATGGCAAAATCATCCCATTTGCTACAACATGGATGAATCTTGAGGGTATCATGTTAAGCGAAATAAGCCAGACAGAGAAAGACAAATACCATATGATTTCCCTCCTATGTGGAAGGTAAACGCATGGATAAAGTGAACAGTTTAGTTGTTACCAGAGGGAAAGGGGGTTGGGGGTGGGCAAAAGGTGTAAAGGGGCACATGTGTATGGTGATGGATAAAAGTTAGACTATTGGTGGTGAGTATGATGCAGTCTATACAGAAACTTATAAATAATAATGTACAGCTGAAATTTCACAATGTTATAATCCAATATGGCCTCAATAAAATAACTGGGAAAAAACGGAATCAAAGAGGAAGACAGGGATTAAGAAAAACCCACTGGATGTATCAACTTGGAGAATATGAATGATTTTCAAGAAAACTGTTCTGTAGAGTAATGGAAATACAAGCCAGAGTGATTAGAACATAAATGCAATATATTTTGTAGTGAGGAGAAGCATATGGAACGAATATACAACCATTGCCTTCAATTTCCAGCTGCACCAGATGCTGCCAAGAACAATTCTCAGAGTCATTGCCACCAAGTTTCTCCCTTCACTCATCCAGTTCCTAGACTGTTTCTTAAAGCACTTCAGATTTTTTCCTCCAGGTGATGATCAACACCAAACGCTTTCACGAGCTGAAAATAAGCTCGTCTTAGTCAAGGGATATGTTTTTAACATTATCAATGTTAATGGACAAATCCCAAGCTTCTGGAAGGGCTCCCATTCCCTCCAGCCCTTTCTCCATCCTGGGAATGCCAGGACAATTCGTCTTTGGGAAGAGACTGTTGTTTTGTTTAGGAAATTCTTGAATGGCACTTGTGGTTATGCGAATGTAAGGCTCAGTGCCCAGTCTGGGGGAGGAAATTAAGACCATGAAGACCTAAGGCTTCTAAATAGTAAAAGTGAGAGGTTGTCTGCCTTCAGGGCAGAGACTGTCATGCTGTTTACCAATATTTTACTTCCTCAGGACTTAGAGATTAGGGATTGCGGTCCAGAATGTGGGGAAAATGTATAAGGAGAGAGGAATGTGCAAACTGAGGAGGAGTGTGACTCCAGCAGGGTGGTGGAAGCTGAGGACCAAGAAGAAAAACAACCCATTGGAGACTCTGCGTCAGAGAGTGGCCAACGGATTCTAGCCACAGCAGTGTCTCATATTCAGTTTCACATTGTTCTTCCCAAAGCTATAATTTTCCTATAACCTGAAGTCTTCAGTAAACTTTCTTCACTGTTACAACCGATCACTAATAATAACTAACATTTATTGAGGGCTTACAAGGTGCCAGGTGATTTTCCAAGTGCTCCACATGTTATTAATGCGTTCATCCTCACAGCAACTCTATAAAAGAACTACTGTCATCACTCCCATTTCACAGAGAAAGAAACCAAGATCCCGAGAAGTTAAGTAACTTATTTAAGGTCATGCAACTAGTAAGAGTCAGAGCCTGAATTTGAACTCATGAGGTCTCACTGCAGAGCACATAGCCTTAACCACTACTACACTCTCTATCTTTGTTTGTGTTGTCGTGGGAAATAAAGGAAAGATCTGCAATGGCATTTTGGAGTAGAGTGGACCAGACATCTTGGTGCACCGTAGAGAGGTGAAAATGATCCCAGCCAAGGAAATCTGGGAGAAACCCGAAGCGAGAGCTTGACAGTAATGTTAGGGGAATGTAAACAATTCCTGAGAACTTCAGAAGCCCTTGGAAAGACCCTGGAGTACCACAGGGCAGGGACTCTCCTTGGAGAAATGTGCCCGTGAGAAGGATGGGTTCTGCTTCTGTGAAATGTGATCACACATGCACAGTGTCTTTCACCATGCTCGGTCACTCAGTAATTGATGGCTACGCACATTAAGTCTTCCTGCCATTTTCTGATACTCTTTCTAACATCTCTTGAAGGGACATTCAAATTTTCAGTCAATTGCCATGATTCAGCTCATGTTCATTGTCTATTATTTGCAGGTCAGCAAGTTGACTCTGCGACGCAAATTCTCCTTTTCTGTCAATGTTACTTCTAAGGCATATTTACAGTCTCCTAAAATGCTTTACATGTTGGAAAAGAATTAATTTATCCACAGGTAAATAGACCAGAATGAAATCCATTTTCCTCATTAATAAAAAGATGCATGTGAATATGACTTTTGGTCAAGGTAACTGAAAGCAGACGGAGGAATACGAAGCTTATATGAGCAGTTGGTAGTCAATTCAGCGGAGATGAAATTGTATTAGACTAAAACAAATGTTAGTTCGAACAGTATGTGGTCATCTCGTGGCTTTGGAGGAGGAATGCCAATGAGAAACTTAGGTGTGGAAACACAAGATAACCGCCTTCCCCCAACCCAGAAAGAAAATAGGCTGGCTATCAGATCTGGTGAGTCTGTGATAGATGGTCAGCCTTATTAGCATACCTTAATTATGAATTAGACTGTCATCAGAAAAACACATTGTAAATTTAAAACTTGAGAGACAAAATAATTCATTTAAATTCCAATTGTTTTCTACCTATTTCTTGAAGCGATTCCTTTTTCCCCTCTTTTTTTTTCCTATTATTCATTTTGTCGGTCTTTCTTCTAGCTACAGCCGTCCTCTCAACCTTCTTGTTCAATGTCCTAATCTCTTCTTTTCCACAATTATATTTGTGATATATTTCCACAATTGTCGGAAGTTATTATTTCATTTCTATCCCTTTTCTGTTTTATATCCCTTTTTCTTTTATCTCTACCTACCATGATTCATTCTCCTTCATCTTTCTCATTGTCTTTCTCACTTTCTCCTCTCTCATTCCCTCCCTCTTTTCCTCTCTACCTCTCTCTCTCACTCGTTCCCACAAAAAAAATGAATTCCTAATAAAGTGTTTCCTTGCTGGTTGCAAATTCTGTTCATGTAGCTTACGCCCTGGGACTTAGGATTGCCTGAGCTCGAATGCATCTCACGGCCTGTTGCTCTAAAGTGAAAATATTTTCTTGACCCTCTCAAACTTCGCACAACTGGTGGAACAGCATTATCCATTATCTCCTTAGAACAGGGCTGAGAGGAACAGCCTGCTGAATATGCATTGGCCAGGACTGCATCTTGATTATGGAAGACGCTGTTCGCTCTCAGAACAGAGGACACTAGCATCAGCATTCACAGCCTCATCTGTAAATGTGCTTGCACTGCTCTGCAGCTGGTTAGCTCATAGCAGCAAGTGCCCTGGTGGGCATCCTTTTGCCTGAACTTAGGGGGGAGTCATGAACACGGTTGAACTCGGCTCATATATAGCCTAGGAGCATGTACCCCCAGTTACTCAAGGACTGGTACTAGCAATGGGGGGTGGTGTGTTTGAAAGAGACTTTCAAATACAACGCAGGAACCATACACCACGCAACTAGCTATTTATCTCACAGATGTGATCTGGTTATAAGCAGAGTGTAGTGAGGTATGAAGTATTTGCCAGGGACACGGGTTGATGTAGGCCTTGGCTTTATTCTCATGGGAGCTCATCTAAACTGCAGAGCCTCACAGAGGAGTTTATGTTTATCAGGAGCGTGATATTAATTATACTGTCTTCTGGGTAGTGGATGGGACCTTTGGAATATTTCTTCTACAAGTTTGCATTAGAGTGTAGGATCTGACCACAGTGGGTCTCAGGGAGCACTTTCTCTTCATGGTGGACCTGAGAATGACAAGTTCTAGCTAGTGCCTTCAAGGAACCTCTGAACCTTGGGTCAAGGATGACTCTCAAGATCTGGCAGATAAGTGCCAAATGAAAAGTCGTCCTGAACAACCAAGGAGAAACCTCACTTAATTGTTCTTCAAGGTTACTCAAGATCCAAGATTGGCCTAAGAGTATTTAAAAACCCCAGGAAACGTGGAACCCACCAGACTCCAATTACTCTAAAAGGTACACTCAAGAACTTAGTCTACACTACCATAAGCCATAGAGCTAAGCGTTATGACATGTCTTGCTTGTTAAACCACGTGGTACAAGTGGTTGTATGCAGTGTGGTTCATCCCTTTTTTAATCAGAAGAACATGCCCTTGAGAAAATTATTCTTTCACCCGGAAATAGAAACAGAGACCCAGAGACTGGTTCAGTGGCTCCCAGCAGTCTCTCCAGCTGGTTTGGATCTCCCAGTGAGGTTGGGTTGTTGGGACCTGGCCTGATGTAGCCGTCTGCACAGAACCTGGCAGTAGATATTCCAAACTTAGCCACCTGCTGCTCTCTTCTGAAGAAGGAGGGGATCTTGTGTATAGAAATTGGGTATCTAATCAATCAAAGAACGTAGGAAGGCTGCTCTTTGAGCCAGGCAAATGTCCTCTCCAAAAGCCAAAAAGAGCAATGGAAGACAACACGCCCTACAATGCTGCTCTCCCGATGTAGGTCTGTGATCTAGAAAGACAGATCCCAAGTATGTAACTTCAAATTTAACTTTTTCTAAGACAGTTGGGATTTTCCTAGAAAATGTTCAATTTTATGGGTGTCTTCACTGGACACCAAATTTGTCAGTAATATTGGAAGTCAGGTATTCCCAAATTTCAGGTGAGAAAAATGAGACAAAAGATCATTAAGAGACGCAACAACATGACTCAGGAAAAAGATAAATTTATGCATCTGATTACTGAATCTCTAGGTCTGTGTTGTGTCCATTAGATATTACTGAATCCTTTGTCTAAAAATCAGTTGAGAGATTATATCATAGCATCAGTCTTGTTCAACTCAACTACTTATATACAGCTACCCTGGGACACTAACGAAAGAAATATAAAACTCAGTTAAGTTTCGGAAAAGATATAGTGTTGCAGGAAGACAATTTCCCATACACATGTGATTGATATCTTAATAATATCAACTTTTACCCTTTGCCTTTTATTTTGGCATATCAGAGCACAGAAGACATTATCCCCAACCCTCACCTTCATCCTCACAATATACAGAAGGAGATGCAGAAATGATTGTGTGCATGATTCCCCTGGAGAAGCTAGGGCTCACAGAATTGCAGTGAAGACTCTATTCCAGTTTAGAGTAACTGTGCATCCGAGATTACCCAAGATGGCTACAATTTCAAAGATTCTGTCCCAATATTACCATATATGACCTCTTACTTCTCAGACCAGCCAGGCTGGGCTCCAGAAAACACAGACTCCAGCCTCAGTGTTGATATCCATTTACTCATTCAGCAAGTATTATTGACCTACTATGCACATGGTGCTGTGGTAGAGTAAATTAAACACCATCCCAGCCCTAAAGGGACTTACAAACCTGGCAAAGCCAAGTCTGTGAAAAATCAAATGGATTTTAAGACATAATTGTCATGGTGGAAACATGAACAACGATCTATGGGCACCATGGATTCCAAGAGGAGAGTGGGAGCAGGGCACAGATCATGGAAAGCAGAGGCTTTGAGCTGGCTTTGGAAAGTGTGGGATTAAACTGGCAAGTAAAAGTGAGGGGAGAGCCTTTCAGGAGAACAGCGTGAAGGTTGACATGGCTTTGATGAAGCAGAGGCATATTTTCGAGGACTAGTCAAGGTGCTGCACACGTGAACATGTAAAGGTGGAGGGCACGAGAAGAGCGGAGGAGACTGAAACTGGAAAGGCAGGTTGAACCCAGACTTTGAAGTGTCTGGGATGCCAGGCTGAGGAGATGAGACTTTACTCTTCATATAGTAGGGAGCCATTGAATGTTTTTGAGCAGAGTAATGACCTGAGAATACCTGAACTTTAGGAAGATGACTGTCTACTTGAAGGAGAAGAATGTGTGGAAGGGAAATCAATTAGAAGCTGACTTTTCAGAGGAGAGGAGGCAGTAATCCAGATGAGATGCTAGGTCCTGAACTGAAGCCAGGCGGTTAGATCATAAAGGAAGATGCAGCTTTCATGATAAGTGGAGGTGGAGACTATGGTTTCTCTGGTCCAAACTTTTATCTGAACTTGGGGTTGATAACTCTCCTCTTGAAACCACTTGAGAATAACTCATAAACAGGTCTCTCTCCTTTACCAAGCTCCTCCCATCCTCCACAATGTGTCATAAATAAGGTGACCGCCAGGGGGCACACTTACACTAACTGTGGAAGAGATTGGAAAAGTAGACCCAGCAGGGGTGTAGACATCAGGAATTAAAGCAGGACATGGGTGGGAAGGGGTGAGGGATGGTAGGTTTGTCCACGGGAGAAACTAGGGCTAGAGGCATGGACTTCTTATCGTTTTAGGAAATTTGAGATGAATTTGCAATATGGGCAAGAGAGAATGGAAAATCTCATTTATTGAGCTCCTAAAATATAGGAACGTGTGCCAAGTGCTTTTCTGTCGTTCTAATATATACATGGTTTCTACATGATGACTATGCATGGCTTCATTTTACAGCCAGCAAAACAAGAAGTTCATTCTCTGAGATGTTAATTGAGCATCTACTATACAGGGAGTTCTCTTCCAAGCACTTGGAATACAGGGAATGAAAAAGACAACCCCTGCGCTCACGGAATGAATGTGACATGGGGGTGGGGGGGAGTCACATAACAAGTGAACAAAGAAACAGATGAGACAATCCAGATAGTGCTCATTGCCATCAAGAGAATCACATGTTGAGAGGTAGAGAACAGGGAGGGTGGGGTGAGAAGAACTACTTTTAAACTGATTGACAAATGAAAGCCCTTCCAAGCAGGTGCCATTGGGTTGAAATCTGAGTGACGAGAATGAACCAGTCAAGTGAAGACCTGATTGTCTCTCAAGTCTCTTATATAGAATGGCATAGTATTTGCATACAACCTACGCACGCCCTCCCGCATACTGTAAGTCATCTCTAGATTATGTATAATACCTAATACAATGTAAATGCTGGGTAAATAGTTGTTATACTGTGTTATGTAGGGAATAATGACAAGAGGAAGAAGTCTGTGCATGTTCAGTACAGATGCAGCTGACATAGGCCTTTCTGTCCAAGGTTGGTTGAATTCGCAGATTCTGAATCCACGGGTAGGAAGGGCTGGCTGTACAAGGAATTTGGATTTTACATTAACTTACGGAAAGTTATTCAAACCTGGGTCCAGGCCCATATCTAACATTTTCAGGGCCCAGGACAAGAGTTTAAAGGGAAGCCCCAGGCCACATGTCTCTTCCCACTCCACTTCATCCTGCACCACAAAGGGTTTCACACACACGTGTGGACATCCCAACCCTTGTGTCCAAACTCTGTCCATCCTCCCCACAAACAGCCATCCCCTGCTCACTTCTCAAGCCAAGGGAACCAAGGGGTCCACCCTTGGGAAGATAAACCTGGTGAAGGGACTCCAGAAGGGTGATTGCGTCTCTTTGGGTAGGAAATCCCAGGTCCCTAGTATTCAAAGTATGGTCTAGGAATGAGCTGGGCTCCAGGCAAGAATGTCCCGTTGGTCTCTTAAACTCCCAAAGCAGAGCCCTCTAGAGTTTTAAGGCCCAGAACAGGGGCCTTGGTTGTCCAGGTCTAAAAAGATACTACCCTGATCTGTCTGAATTCAAATTCCAGCCTATTTTCCACTAAGCACATTTGCTACATTAGTGGGATCTCCTCAGGGACTCAAGTCCACCAAATCTAACGTGTGCAGATGTCCCCTAAGCAACAGAGTTGAATGGTGGGAAGCTGGACATTCTGGGCCAACACTTAGGTCTTTACAAGCTCCAGGCCTAAACTCCAGCTGACAAAAAAATCTACAGAGGAACACAGATGGTACCCACCCCAAAAATCCTGACAGCTTTCAGTTGTATGAAGTTTTCAAACTTTCAGGCAACTCCCTTTATCCACCACAGTGTGCACACATCGACATCCATACTTACCAACACTCTCAGGAATCATCTCCCTAAAGGTGACTTAGTAGGGTCTCCTCCAAACCATCAGACCTACCACTTGCCTTCTGCCATTAGAACCTCACCCTGAGACAGATACCATGCTGTGAAGGCTTTTCATCATCCATTTCTGCTGTTATAGTACTAACCTTCCTGCAAAGAGACACATGACAGCCCGCAGCTACTAATGTCTAGTGGGCAGGTGAATGCCAGCAAAGATTGGTTAATCCCATGAGGAGGCCGAGACACTTCCAGCTGTCAGCAGAGAGAGGGTGTTGGTCAATCACAGAAAAAAAGGAGAAATGGACTGAGCGAGTGTGTTCTCAGGGCAAACTTCATCCACCAAACTTATGTCTGGAGCAGAATGTTCTGTGAAAAGCAGAGACAAGAAGAGTCTAGATTGACCTGTTGGAGAAAGAATTTTGAGGGAAAGTATATTAGTTGCCTATTGCTGTATAACAAACTATCCCAAACTTAGTGGCTTAAAACAACAATAAACACTATCTCACACAGTTTTTGTGAATCAGAAATCTGGAAGTGGCTTGGCTGGGTGGTTCTGGTTTAGGGTCCTTTATGAGGTTATAGTGAAGATCTTAGCCAGGGCTGCTGTCACCTCAAGGCTTGACTGGGGCTAGAGAATCTTCTTCTAAAATGGCTCACTCACATGGCTGGCAAGTTGATGCTGGCTGTTGGCGGGAGGCTCCGGTCACCATGTAGAGCTCTCTATTGGGCTGCTCGAGGGCCCTCGTGACACGGCAGCTAGCCTTCCCCAGAGCGGGTGATCAACGGGAGAGCAAAGCAGGAGCTGCTATCTGTTTTATGACCCAGCTTCGGAAGTCACACTCTGATGTTTCTGCAATATGCTACTGGTTACATAGAGGAGCCATTTCAGAATGGGAGGAAGCACAGCAGGGCGTGATCATCAGGGGGCGAGAATCAGTGGAGGTGATCTTGGAGGCCAACCTCCACAGGAAGCAAGAACATTTACCAGCCCTTGTAATCTTACTATGATATGTCCTTTTATTCTCTCAACAACTGTAGGAGTTAGTTATCATTGTTGCTTATGCGAGAGGATAGGCTCAGAGAGGCTAAGTAAAATTGTCCCAAACTCATAGTTACTAAGTGGCAGAGCTAAGAGGCAGACATGGTGCTGACTGACTCCAAAATCACGAGCTGTTAAACACAAAATGTTCTCTTTCTGGGTGCAGGAGGAAAAACATAGGTTGTTGGATGGAGATTCAAGTTGGGTAGAAGAAAAGGTAAGTGAAATGGCCCCCCACCATTCTAGCCCTAGCCGTCAATATTGGGGCAAGTTACTTAAGCTCTTTGTGCCTCAGTTTACTTATCCATAATGTGGGACTCTGGTGGTCTAGTCATTAAGATTGAGTACTCTCACCACCAAGGCACGGGGTTTGTTTCCTGGTCAAGAAACCACACCACCCGCCTGTCGGTTGTCATAATGTGGTGGCTGTGTGTTGCTGTGATGCTAAAAGCTATGCCACCAACATGTCAAATACCATCAGGGTCACCCATAGTGGACAGGTTTCAGCAGACTAAGGTTTCTTCCAGACTAAGACACACTAGGAAGAAGGACCTGGCCACCCACTTCCGAAAAATTGGTTAAGAAAATCCTGTGAATAGCAGTGGAGCATTGTCTGATAGAGCACTGGAAGTTGAGAGGATGATGCAAAAAGACCAGACAGGCTCCGCTCTGCTATACACAGGGTCGCTAGGAGTAGAATCAACTAGATGGCGCCAATGACGACAAAACATGGCACTTATACTGGAACCCACCTAGTAGGGTTGTTTTAAGGATGAAATGGATTGATAGTTTCAAAATTCTTAGAGTCATGCCCAGCACGTAGTATGTGTCAAAGGAGTTTTTTATCAATAAATCAACAAATCAAGCAATAAATCAATAGTACTGACAGCCCTCCATGTTTTATTCCTGTCTGAGTAATCCTGTAATCTGAGTTATACCATGAAGCTGCCTTTATTATTTGTCCACATCGATTTTTATCTGAAACTTCCAAGAGGATGGAGTTGTCAAGGTCGCTGTATGTGACAACCAGCCATCACTGCAAGTATCTTTCATGAGCGTTAGGGTGAGCTGCTGCGGTGTCCCTCTCCTGTCTGCATTGAGCCTTCAGAGAAACTCTGTCTTCTCCTTTTCATGTTCCCTGTGCCTTGCACAACATCCAGCTCACAAATAAATGAAGGACACACCCATGTGATATTACTAATGTTCTTTTTGATGATGATATAATGGCTTCCAGAATCACCAAGACGACTCCTGGAACGTCTGTCCACAGGCTACTCCACCACGTCTGGGTGGACCCTGCTCCCAGTGCTATTTTTAACGTTAGGCGTGTAGATGAATAGTTATTTCCAAAGAATGGTTGAGAACACCATGGCTGTGACCCTTTGGAACTGGAAAAAGAAAATGTGCGTATTGAGGAAGATCACGTACCCCTTTCGGGCTTTGTCCTTTACCACTGTCCTGCCTGATTTCAGTGTCTTCACATTGCCTTCCTTCAGGTCCAAAAACAAAAGGAAGAGAGAAAAGAAAAATTTTTTTGAATGTGCCCTCCACAGTAATGAGAAAGCACATGGTTTTTTATTACATCAGAAACCCTGCTAAGGGGCCGAGAGCCTTGGGAATCTGGCAATGTAACTAAAGCAGGTCAAGATTGAGTTATTCTGCGGTAAAACCACATTTTTACTTAATATCATTTAAAACAAAATGCCATTTTCACAAAATGAAAGGAACTACCCAGAGTATGAGAGTGATCTTATGAGACTTTCGTGTAATTTTTAATTGGTTTGACTCTTTCCTAATTCACTAATAAAAAGGATTATAAGAACGTGACCATGTTATAGCTACTGTCTTTTTTCCTGAAGTAAAATTGAGTATCTTTTATAATAAAATTGAAAGAGTAAATTGGTGATTCTCATTTTTCTCCCCCCAAAAAATCTATTTCTCTGAAGTGACCTTGATCTAACCCATTCTGTAAATGGGATTTAACAGCATCGAGAGTATGTCCAGTAGGACACGAGCAGGGTAGTGATGTTTTGGCATGAGAACCCTGGCATCCCCAGTGGCTCACAATGGGAAGTTTGCCAATTTTCAATACCTGATTTCTCTCTGCAGGCAGCTATCCTTTCTGCTGAAGTGGTTCGAGACCTGCAAATGAGAACGCTTAGTCTTCCCCTGACATCTAGTGTCAAAGTGTGAAATAACAGACTGGGAATGAGCCACTCACTAGGATGGGGATGTTAATCTCATTTGTGGCTAACTGGGTTGACAGGCAGCACTCCTTAAGGGTGGCCCTTGGTGTCAGCCCTGCAGGATCCATCATTAAGCAGCTGGCAACTTCACCACCTCATAGGTAGCCCCAAGACAGAAGAAGCGAAGAGGTACCCAGAAAATGGAAATGCATTATTTTTCTTCTAATAAAATATGCCTTACTGATCCAAGACTGATACAGCACCCTCTGGGCTTATTTATCTTCTGGTTGAAAAACTATCAGAAATCGTTGCTTATATCTTCATAAACCCTCTTCTTATTCCAGGTCCTTTTATGCTGGGTCCTCTCCAGCTCAGTCTCTGCCATCACACGACCTTTTTACTCTTGATTTCTCTGGCCTATGGAATCTACACAGAATGAACAATATAGGTCAACAGATGCCAATGAGGGGAAAAAAAAGGGTGGGAGTAGCTTCTGACTTCTATTTCTTAACACTTGCTAGCTAGCAGCAGGGCATGATTATACACTATATTTTTAGCAGAGGGGTCATTGGGCCCTCTCACATTTTAGTCCTTTGGGCCCCTCAGCAGATGGCGCCAGTCATGTATTTGAGAAGGTACCATCTTTGCTCTGGAAAGCGTTTGCCAGTACTATACCGTCAAAGATGCTTCAGGCTCAGTGGCTGCTGTACTGCGGTGACTGCAAGGAAATTAGGATCATCCAGCAAAATAGATGCAGCCATTTAGGAGAAAAAGGAAGGCAGAACCTTCCTGAGAATGAGAACCATCAACGTCAAGGGAAGGATGAGGCATGCGAGTAGCTGGGCCATGCCCTCCTCCAGGCAGCCCACTGAAATCATTCCAGAATTGTCAAAATTCTACTGTGATCATGCATCTCCTTGGATTACATGAAACTTCCTCAACAACCCATAACAGAGTTCAGTAACGTTCCCTGCCAAGAAATCCCCCTGCAGGTACACCTCTATCCTGATGCCTCAGTGTAAATCCATTTCTCCTTTGTTTTGAGTTAAGATGCTTTTATCCCTTCTCTTGTTTAACTTGTTGGAAAAATGTTCACTTGATATCCACTGTGAGCCAGGCAATGTGGTGGGCCAAACAACAGAACAGGGAACAGAAAACAATGGAGGAAAAGTCGTAGAATAAGACTTCCAGGTACTGACAGTCAAGGGAGAGATACTTGTGTCCATTAGATCAGGTCTCAGTAGGCAGGATGATCTGGCCTTAAGTCAGAGCCCCTCAAACCATCATTTCTCTCCTTTCCAGCCTTGAGGTCTGTAACCCTCTCCTGGTTACTTTATAAAAAAATTTTTCTCTCTCTCTTTCAAAATAATCCTTACCAAGTTTGGCAGGAGCCCCCTTCCTTCTGTGCTCTGGTCTACAGGTTGGGCAGGTGGGCATGCAGTCCCTGGGCAGGCAAGACAGGTGGCAGGAAGAGCCAAGCCCTCGCTCTGTAGGTGCAGTGGCCCTGGGGGATATCGGCGCTGTGCTGGCTGTATTCTCTCTGCCGTCTTGACTCTGGAGACTCCATCCGGGCTTGTCCTAGAAGACACCTTGGCCACAACAGGAGCACCACACACCTGTGTGATGGGCTGCAAGAGGTCTCGTCCAATGAGGTCTCCTACATTTCTTCTGATTATCAGCCTGATCGGCAACTATAACACAGCAAATTTCCTAACAGCCGCCTTATTAGCTCAAATTTCAAGAAGCTGCTCCATTCTCTCAAAAAAGAAAGAAACGATGGGAGACTATGATAAGGAAAAGAGAGTAAAATCAATAAAACTACAGGTTAACAACTGCCCCCTCAAAACGACAAAAGTATCTTTGAAGACAGATTTTTTTCTTTATTATTTGTCAGAGGTGAAACTTCAGCTTAAAATACATGTAAATATCTGACTTGGGAGAACATGGTGAATTTGTCTAAAAAGTGGTGAAAATTGTTGCTGACCTCATTGGAAGAAATGGCTTTATTAAAATCCTTGTTATTTTTGTGTTTCAAATTTAGTGGCTCCAGAATGTACGTTCATGAGCCAAATGGCACTGAGAAGGACATTGCCCTTGAAACTCAGCATTAGGAAATTCTTAAGGGTTTTTTTTAAAGCACAATTAGTCCTTTTCTTTCATTTTAATCCATTTTGTGATCCAAAGGCTATCCTTCAAAAAAAAAAAAAAAACCCATACTGGTAATCTTTAGAAAACCTTGAGAAATTAGATAATAGAGAAGAAAATTCAGATATCAGCAGGTTGAATGACCTGCTACCTTTTTAATTGTCCTGATGTATATCCCCATATGTTTAGGGTATACATGGCAAAGATAGAAACTTAGACCCACAGGGAGAGAGGAAATTTATAGGCAACTAAAGTTCAAACAGTGTGATTTGAAAAACAACATCTGTCCTTCTTGTCCAAAGCTTCTCATAATTTACTACAGGGTCCCAGCAAGTATTGATTTCTGCCCTTCAGCTTCCTGATCTGCCATTTATCACTGCTTACCTCCCAGAGACTCGATGTCAGAAAACCACTGCTCATCAGGTTTTTTCATAACAACACATAAAAAGCTACAGAAAAAGCAGAGATTGCAATTCACTTCATTAGCGCATCATGATAACTTTCTCAGCCAATCAGCATTCAGGGTCAACTGAGAGCCAATTTTCTTCTCCCAGACCAAAGACTATATTTTAAAGAGAAGATCCTGATAGAAACTCCTGCCTTATAACTAGTTCCAGCCATGTATTTCTTTTTGTTCAGGCTCATCAGCTTTATGAGACTTTCTAGGCTACTTGTAAATAGTTTGAGAGGACGACAAAACTTTATATGATAAAATAGTAAAATAGCAAAATTACCAATTCCAAAGATGTCCCAGTTTTCTCATAGGTCCAAGATCCATTATGATCTATAAATTAAATCTATTCCTCATGAAACTCACTTCACCAAATGATTTAGTAGAACCCCGGCTCTGAAACAAGCTTTGTGATCTCACCTGGTAAAACCTCAAGCCCTCAAAAAGTTAAATGTCTAAACCTAGAGTAGCAAATTTCTTCTTAAGTAAAAATTTCAAAGGACTAGTAGAGGCTGCCTGGAATTCTGAATGGAGGACTTTTGAGGGCTGGCCCAAGCGCCACAGAAAACAATGTTGTGATTAATTAGTAATGTCTGCCAAAAGTACGGGAAGGGGTAAAAGGTTGATTCTGGCCTAAATTATCCAAGATAGAGCATTTTTTCTTCTCTTAGCTTTGCTCACAATCTTCCTCCATCATACATTCTAGTGTTCTATCTTTCTGTTAACCACCCCCTTATAAAAACCTTTCAGAATCATGCCCCACCTTAGTCTTCCCTTCTGGAGACATCAAAAACCTTTTCATCTTTCATCCTGGGACCTATTTTCCAATCCTTTAATCATCTCTGTTGCTTGTTTCTACAGTCACCCCAATTTCTTCACATCCCTTTGAACAGTGGTGACCAACACTGACACAGTCCTCTAATTCAGACTATAATCTGACTAATTCAGAATATAGAGAAATTCTTGCTCCTCATCTCCCTATTTCTTCATACATCCTAGTATCACACGGGCTTTTTCATAATGTCATCTGGCTAATGTCCATGCCAGGTCACTGTTACCTGTGTCCAGACATCATTCTAGATCTCTCATTGGTGAGATTGATGTTCAGAGTTTGGCAAAATAGCCCAAAAGAAGACTCTGTTTTGAGGGTAAGAAAATTTGGACAAAAGTAAAAGATGTCTTTAAAAAAGAAAAAGCCAACCAGTTTAAAACCAAAAGCAGATGTTAAAATTATTCAAAAGGAAAAATTAGTAAAGGGTAACATTTTTGAAAAGCAAATTTAAGCAAATCAGATATTTTGACAAGAAGTTTCATGGGTTACCAAACTGAAACTCCAGAGTGGCCCAGATCCATGCCCTGTCCTCTTGTCACCCCTCCATGGCCACCACACCCCAACTGCCTTGTTCCCTATAGGGCTACAGGATCTGGGTTGGAACTAACATAAAGAAAAAATAGGATGCTAATTTGAGGAAGCTAAATTTTGCATAAAACAATTTGAAAGTCAAATTTAAAACAAAAAGACAGCTGAATTAAAACAGATGTAAGAAGGGTCAGTCCCAAGTGAGTTGACCCAGGACGATGATGAGCCCAGAAGAGCTCAACTATCTAGAGTTTAAACGTGGGAAATATGCAGCCTCCTAGAGATTTATATTTTGGGGTGCTTCAGGGACCTCCAGGACCACTCTAGAATGGAACTCTTCAAGATTGTCATAGAACCTCTTTAGACTTGAAGGGGAAAGCTACCTAAATGTCCACTGGCTCCTTATACTCAGCGTGCCCAGATCTGAGATTTTCATCTTCCCCCTCAAATTAATTCTTCCCCCAGCTTCACTGTCTCATTAACAGCACAGCCAGTCTCCCAATGTCCAGTCTTATAACCTCAGAATCATCTTTGTTGCCTTCTCCTTGCATTCTTGCCGAATCATGTGGTGTCTAAGTCATGTCTTTTATTTTAATTGCTTCCATTCCCATCCCACCCACTCCGTCCAGTTACTTCAATTATACTTCTCTCCTCAACTACTGCAATAGTTTTCCAACCCTCTCCCCACCTTCCTTTCCTTCCCCATTCTATAATCTGCCAAATCAATCCTCTCAGAGCACCCTTCCATTACATCATTCCCTCTTCAAAAACATTTAACGACTCCCCGTGATCCCACCAAATCAGTTTGAAATCCCTAACTCTGAGAGTCAGGACCCTCTGCAGCAGAGACTCCAATCTACCTTTCCAAATGAGTCACTTGCTGCAGCTAGCTTTTCCTTCTCTGTGCTTTTTTTGGTCCCTCCTTCTGAACTAGCTTCCCTCTTCCTCCCATATGTACACCTTCCAAAATTTTACCCACTGTTCTAGTTCATCTCAAATCCTCCTCAGTTGCATGTGCCTCTGGGGCACAGCTGGATGAGAGCCAGAGCAGATTGCTGTAAGGCAGAGGCCACTCTGGCCCAGGTCCAGGGAATACGCTACTTCGGAAATCCAGGGATGGCTCCCGGGGAATTCGTGAATGCCTTAAATTGTGTTTTTTTTAAAAGATATGTGTACCTTTTGCAGAGATGGTTTTTTTAATCAAATTTAATGACCCTAAAAAGGTTTTAAAACATCCACCTAAGGGTAACTTTCCTTCTCAGCATCAACCACACTGCACCTGCATTGGGACCACTTGTCTAATTCCCCTCTAGACAGTAAGTGCCACAAGTGACGGGCTCTGTCACCCATCATGATATCCGCCAGCACCTTCCCTGGCACGTCTCACACAATTATATTGAACATCTGCTAACTGCCAGGCATAGTGCTAAATGCTAAGGGTAAGGAAAAGAAAGATGTGTTCCCTGCCTGTGTGGAGCTCACAGTCAAGGGAGAGGGCCATGCAGTGAAACCCACACTTAAAATAGTTTGTGAAAAATGCCCTGATGTAGTATGTACATGGTGTTATGTAAACAGCGATGAAGGGCATCCCAACTAGGGCCTGTGATAGTCAGGCCACCCTTTCGGAGATGAGGAATATACTGAGTCTTGAGGAATCAGAAGCAGGTAGCCAGATACCAAAGGGAGGAAGGATCTTCAGGAAAAAGGTACAGCATATAGGAAACACTCCCAAAAGCAAGGTGTAAGTAGTATGCTTTGGCTCAAGGATAGAATGGGCATGGGGAGAAAACGTTGCAATAGACGGGTTTAGGACTCAATTTTATTATGAACGACATGAAGGAGCCAATGAAAGATTAAAAGCACAGGAAGGGCATGGCAATATTTGCATTTTAGGACAATCATTTTTGCAACAGAGTGGAAAATGAATTGTAGCAATGAATTCTTAAAAGTCTGTTCAACTCCTTTAAATAAATACCATTAAAGGTCTAAACTGGTATCTTAGCAAAGCAGGTGAAAAGAAAGGGAGAGTCTAGAGATATTTAGGGGTTAGAATCAACAAGATACAGCTACTAATAAGATGTGAAGAATGAGGGAGAAGAAGAATCATGGATGACGTTCGGGTTTCTGACCTGTGCATCTAAGTGATAGGTGGTTGTTTCCTGAGACCAGGAAGAGAAAGGGGGAGGAACCAACGAGTTCAGTTGACTTTGTAGTTCTTATGGGACTGGACCCAGAAAGTTGGTCTGAGTCAAGATGCAGATTTTGGAATCATTACTAGATAGGTGGTGATTAATTATATGAATATTAATTGTCACCTATGCAAAATACAGAGATAAAATGAGCAGAGGGTCAAGGAAAAGAAAAAAGACAAGAAGATATAGGCTAAGAGTACTCACTGCACTGGAGAATCTAAAGTGACTGTTGACCCTTAGGAGACCAATCACTTTGGAGCCGTGAGGGCAGAAGCAGATTGGCTAAGTGAGGCTGTACAAGAATGAGTAATGGGGCCAGCCAGGTGGCACACTGGTTAAGTGCACATGTTCCACTTAGGCTGCCCAGAGTTTGCTGGTTCGGATCCCGGGTACAGACATGGCACCACTTGGCAAGCCATGCTGTGGCAGGTGTCCCACATATAAATAGTAGAGGAAGATGGGCATGGATGTTAGCTCAGGGCCAGACTTCCTCAGGGAAAAGAAGAGGATTGGTGGCAGATGTTAGATCAGAGCTAATCTTCCTCAAAAATAAATAAATAAAACTAAATTTTAAAAAAAAAGAATGAGTAAGAAGTGAGACTGTGAAACTAGTGTCCTTAGACCAGGAGAGAGGGCCGTCACTGGGCCTGTGCTTTCAAGGCTCTGCTCTGACCCTCCTCCAGCCACACATCCCATGAACAAGAAGTCCTTGGGCTTGAGGCCAAAGGAGCATACCCATTGGAACCCACACTCTCCTTCCAGCTTATATTCTTTGGTTATTCAGGACACCAAATTCCCTCCCCAAACGGCCCAAGCTCATCTCTAGGCCTCCTTCTCCTGGGGGTCCTCTCTAGTCCAGTTCATATAGAGGTCAGACCGTGTCACAGGGTGTGCACACTCCTAGCCTAAGGGATGGCCAAGGGGCAGCCGTTTGCAGGACAGGGAAGGGGTGAGGACTGGTCTTGGATGTGTGGGCTGAGGTCTCCACATGTATGCACTCGAGGTCCCTCATGATAAGGGATGGAGACAGAAGTGAATGGTCAGGAAGGCAGGCTGTGGGCCAGAGGCCCGGCACCAAGTCTCCCCTGACAAACCACATTCTACCCCAGAAATCTAAGGACCTGAGAATTCTAAATTTGATCCCGACCTTCTAGGTATATTTCTCAGGGTGGAACAATAGAACGCACTTTATTTAACGGCTCGTTAACTTGATAGATAACTTTTAAATATTTAGACATACAGTGTGCAGGCCTCCGTTTGTGCTTTGGCTTGAGGCCCCACAAATGTCAAGGTGTGACCTGATGGAGACACAAATAATAAGCCACGCTTTCAATAAGCTTGCCCATGAAGAGACGGCAAGAGGTAAAGTATTAGGGTAAAAAGGAGTCTTTTGTTTTGGTTTGCTAATAAACTGAAGTATATTTTATCCACAAGAGAAAATTTCCAGTAGAGAGAGAGAGGTTGGAGATGCAGGGAGAAGGAGTGTACACCAGAAAGCATCTCTGAGGGACTAAAATAGCGTGGAATTCAGAAAACGGTGGTGGAGGGCGTTAACCACAGAAAGCAGGAGGGGAGCTCCCTCCTCCAAGTCAAGAAGAGCAGTTCTGGGAATGGGAAGGCCCAGGGAAGCTCATGGGAAGGGATGCCTGAAATGAACTTAAATTGAACAATTAAGAGTTGTCTGCATTTATCTGTTATCTGTCCTTCCAGGAGCTCTGACAAGTATTAAATACAACGAGAGGTAAAGAATTTTAATTACTCTGGAGAAAGAAATGAGTCGAGTCAGTTCAAGTATGCCACGTTGAAGCGAATTTGGTAACTTGGTTTATGGAAATGAATATAGCTTTAAATATCACTGCCAGAATGTTTTAAATTTCTTAAAACCAGATGACTGAATGTCAGGTTAATTAGTATAACCTATTTCACTCATAAATCCAGTCCTGTGATTCTCAGACTTGATTTTGCAAAGCCTGGTTACCTCAAGAGCTATTGCAAAGTTGTACCCCAATACTCAAAACAGGTTTAGTTTTGATTCAGCTTAAAAATTATAAATATACGTGCCCTATGTCAGCATTTTATGAGAAGGAGAAGTTGTGAAATCAAACTAAAATAGTAAGATTTCGTAATGTCCAAAAGCCTGTCATTACTATACAAGGAGTCAGAATCATTCTAAAGTTCCTAGGTAAACTAGATTTAAGCCATTGACGTGCTAATTCAAGTGGGAAAATTACGATTGATTTTGAACCATGAGATCAAGAGAGTGGAACAAGCAGTCCCAGCTTAAGAAGACTCAATTTACAAAACTATATATGCATATTTACAGCCAGACAGAGCCATGCTACACACCCTGTTCTCCTACTTTCGATGGCAAACTCTGATCATGGCCAGGTAAGAGCAATTCTCTGGCCCTCAGGCAGCCGCGTCTTCTGATCTTCAACCCATATTCAGTCTCCATCCCACCTCTATCAGATACACTCCTCTTACCATAAAGGTTTGGAGGGGCAACAGAGGATTCTAATTTCCAAAATTTAAACTAGCTCATTTCCCATTGAAAATAATAATAATAGTTTAATAATTATGAAACTTCTTTTCCAGGCTAGATTACAAGTGTTTTTAGCCCATATCGTAAGTAAAATAGTTCTGAAATTGTCTCTATGGAAAATTATGTTCTGAGTTCCAAACAACCAATTTAGGAAAATAATGTTTGGAACCAACTCCTTCCTAAATTGGAAAGAACTCAACAGTTTGTTCTTGCTTCTCTATCCCTGACTTCCTTATTCAATTTATCTCTTAATATAATAAAGTCCCTCATTTGCCATGTGAAGGCAGTCATACTTGATTTGAGACTCACTCTATTTTCCTCATAGATCAGCAGTTAACTGGGAGATTGAGTATGAACCTATCATAAGATTATGCACATTGGCAACTTCTGCTGGAGTTCTGGTCCTCCCAGCCCTGAGTGGACTTCCTGACAGTGATAGAAGCATCTGTCAACACTCATCCTGACATCGGCATAAAGGCCAGGTTCGAGAGACTGGAGATGAAGGCATGGAGGCTGTTGGAACGTGTCCCGCCTGCAGTTATGCAGATGGAAGACAATGAGGGCCTGGAACAAAGGGGTGGCATTCGGGCAGGATGATTTTGGCAGGGAAGAGACACAGAAGAGGTTAAGTCCACAGGAGCCATCACCTAAGTGCTCATAGGGTGGGATGAGGATTATGATGAAAGGCTGAAGACCAAAAACTCCTTCTATCCTCCCCGAGGTGGCAGTGCTCCCCTTCTCCGCTGTGCTCCTCAGAGCCTCCTTCTGTTTTCTCTAGGTATGAGACTTACCCCCAAAGCAGACTGTAGGCTGGATGAAGACTGGAAACACAACTGCTTGATCTTTCATTCCCCCAACCTCTGGGTGCAATACCCAGCATCCGGTAGTTTGTGCACATATGTTCTAATGGTTACCCCCTGCCCCATGAGCAGACTCCACGTGTCTCCCTTGCAGAAATAAAGCCAAGTGGGATTTCAAAACACTCCTTTCCTTGGGATCCTCACAATCAGCATGCATCCTTTCCTACCTGCTATGAGTTACATGCTCCTCTGGACTGCACACACATTTTAAGTGAATTACTCCTCCTGAGAATCTAGTCCAAAATTTCCAGCAAGTTTTCCTCTTTTCATCCTGCCTCCCAAAGCTCTACCCTATTCGCCTTTGTTCCCCTAAATCTAGCCTTCTTTTAAACTCATTTACACATTTTTTTCTGGGGCATTTTAGCTGTATTTTGGTATATTGTGGCTATTTCCTTAGTAAACATAAGAGAGAGCTTCTCCTTTCAAGTGCGAAGTCTTGCACAATATGCTTTTAGTTTTCGTATGCCCTCTTTCAAAACCTTCTCAAATATTTTTCTGTGCCTGAAAGCCAGTGGGGCTTTGCACAGGGACTGTAATGGCTGCGTCTGACTCAGAACGGTGTCTATTAACCATTTGGTACCTCAAGTTTTTCATCTTGATGAATAAATAAGTTGTCAATTGTCCACGGGTCCCAATCTTGAGTGGTAATGGAGAACTCTATAGCTCATCTTCCCTACGCTCAGGATTTGGACCAATTTCACCTAAGAGGATTTATTTAACCACTTCAATTCAATCTGACTCTACCTAAGACATTTAATTCAACAAATATTTTTTGAGCTCCTCTATAAAAGGGACTCTGACAACTTTCTGTCTTTTCGCAGGATATCCAAGATCATCTCGCAAGGTAACCCTCATGACTTACTATTTCACTGCTTGAAAGAGAAAGTGTCAACTGTAAACATAAAAATTTCCACTGTTTAGGCTTCTTTTAAATCATTTCTGAAAATGTTTAATAAGCCAGTGCCTGATCCTTGATAAGGATGTTACCCTCTGTGATGGTTAATTTTATGTGTCAACTTGGCTGGGCCATGGTGCCCAGATATGTGGTCAAACATTATTCTGGATGTTTCTATGAGTGTCTTTTGGAGGAGATTAACATTTAAATCAGTGGACTTTGAGTAAAGCAGATTGCCCTCCATAATTTGTGTGGGCCACATCCAATCAATTGAAGGCCTGAATAGAACAAGACTGATCCCCACTCTCCACCCCCTGACAACCTGGGGGCAATTCTGCCAGCAGATGGCCTTTGGACTTGAACTGAAGCATCGGCTCTTCCCTGGATCTCCAGCTTGTCAGCCCACCTTGCAGATTTTGGACTTTCACGCCTCCATTATCACGTGAGCCAATTCCTTAAAATATATATAATTTACTTTATAATATATGTAATATTTTATATACTATATAATAATAGTAAATATGCATATCTATACATCTTATTGTATTCTCTGGAGAATCCTGACTAATACACCCCCATTCACCATCTGAGTCTTTGAGGAGGGTAATTCTGGCTTGGTGGGAGAGGACGCCTTGGGTAAGGCTGGGAGTTTGTTGGAGCCTCTGACTAAAGCCCTATAGGAAGAAGAGAGGAAGAGGTGCTTTGGAGGTCTGATCCATGACTGGGCACGTGACATGGGGGAAAGAATCCCAGGAAGAACAAAGGGAGAGAAGTAGCCTCTTCAAATAATATCCCAGAAGCAATCTAAGAAATCAAACAGGTCTCTGAGAGGGTATCAATAATCAATGCAATTTGATTAACTGAATTCAAAATATGTTGAAGCTTCATTTTCAGGTCACAATGTGTATTTTTTGTGCATTACTCTGTGCAGTTATTTTATCCAAGACCACACGGAACTGAAAGATTACCCACTGCACATTAAAACCATTCTTATCATATTGATGTTGATATGATGCTGGGGTACATAGTGTCTAGCCTGCTTTTCCACTGTTGGTTCCAGTGCTCATTCCTTACAGAAATCTGTTAAGCTTTCCTTCTCTCATAGGGCCATATAGATACACCCAGTTTATGCAGTGAATGGGCTCCTGCAAACGTACATCACACATACCTTTGTGAATTACTTTATATTTTAAAGACACATTACAGTAGTTGGCTATTTCAAGGAAACTTTACAAGTGTCTGATTTCTTAATGTCATAGCCACTGTGATTCAGATCATAACCTCTCTCTAATGTTTAGCTTACAAAGTTTCATTTTTTGCTTCAGAAGTTTAATTAAAGCAAGATAAAACTATACTTAATAACATTCAGTTGCCTGAAAGAGTTATTGTAGAAATACCTAATATATTACCACAAAGTGGCCTAATGTTTTGAATAAATGCCAAGTTGTCCAAATAAAACTCATTAACAACTTCAGTAGGAATAAATGTTGCTATTATCCACATTTTACTATATTTTTCAAAAGAAAACATCCACACAGTGAAGGGAATCAGAATCTATTTTAATATCCCTAGAGTAATAAACATTTGTATCAAAATATTTACAATTATAGTATATGAAATATCAACCTATTAAAGAAGAAGCCAAATACAGTACTAGAACAACCCACCAACGTAATGCAAATTACATGAGACATAAATGTCACAGAAACAAAGTAAAAGACAAGGGAATACATGGTTCACTCCAGTCATAGTTTGACTTTTAACATAATGCAACTATCTCTTTTGGATAATCTGACATGTAAGCATGCTACTGCACATAAGACAGCCTTCTGTAATCATGTGATAATTACACCATAATGAAAAAGTTTATCATCCCCCAGTTTTTGCTTGCCAATCTCTCTACACCCTGCCCAGGTAATTTGATGGCCTGCTCTCAACATTCCCTTAACCAGAATGAACATAGAGAAATATACTTAGTAATAGTCCTTTTACATAAATACCAACAATCATGGTACAACAACTCCCCAAAAAAGCAAAAGAATGTAAGAAATGGAAGGGGGAGAGAGCTTGGAGAAGGAAAGAAAGCAAGATGTCTCAGATTCTCCCTGGGGTAAATCTTTTTTCTGGGTGATAAAGGAAATGTCTTCTCGAAACAACCCCTTTAGGATCTGAGATGACTTAAAATAACTGTTGTAGGCCAGAACAATGCCTGCATAACCAAGAACAGCATACTACTACTAAGTCCTCTATAGAAATGCTCCTGTGGCAACAGACAGCTCGGTTACCATCTGACTGGGTACCACAAGACTTTTACCTTCTTTTTTTTCTTAAAGAAAATATCTGCCCATTACCTATATTTTTATTTATCTCACAAGAATTTTCTTATTTTCCTAGGAGTGCAGGCACCATTTTTATCATGACTGAAATCTAGTATGCTTAATACTTTACAATTATATAGCACCTTCCACCCGCGAATCTGGTGTTTGGTTTTAGTCTGTGTGTGTTTTAATAAGCTTCCAGAATTGCCCTGCCTCACCTTGAAGTGGGATAGACAGGGCCTCTGAAAGGTGACCACTCCAGCCAGTGTCAAAGCTCAAGCTACCACTGCGCCTAGGAGCCCTGATCCCCAACATGGATAATTAGATAAAACTTCCTCAAAAGTTTATAATTTAGAGCGACAGTAACAGATTGTGTTACAAGGGGCCATGTCCATCTCTCTCCCATTATATATTTAAAAGAAACATTGATTGTATGGAGAGGGGACGCTAAAAATATAACCCTAATGTCACCCTGTTGCAAGATGCCCCTTGATCCCATAATTTGTGTGGTGCCTTCACCACTGAACTGGTCATTAGTGGCTTTACAGAAACTCCAGAAGAGCTGCCTTGGCTTTAAGCGAGAGGTCTAGCAAAGTCCAGGGCAAGAGGTCTCCATGAGGGACAGCTATGTGAGGTCTGGTCTGGGTTCTGACCAGCCCCTAGGCCTTCCATTGGGAAAAGTTCTTTCTTGGTTTAGCTAACCCACTAACTTGATCTTATGACTATATCTCTTCCTCCCATTTTGTCACAAATACCAATGAATTCCACAGAGCTAAATATCTGCTCTAAAGAGGGATGATGGTTCCCGGGCCAAAGCCCTCCTGTGAACCCTTCAGACTGCAATGTGATGTTTTGCTTTGGATCGGAAGGGTGGTATGGCTTCCAGGCTTAGCATATTCAGCACAAAAACAGGATCAGCTCTTGCTGCAACTTGTACCGCTATTTTAACTTGGAGCAGTAGGTCTGAGGATCCCAGTGCGAGACTCAGAACTCACCCTCAGAAGTGGAGCCAGTGGTGTGGCAGCTGATGGGGCCCCTGCAGTGTGTGTGACTGAGAACTGCTGGAGGCCAAGTCTGGTGGCTGGAGAGAGGCTCTCTGGCCCGGATCACGGGAGCATCGAAGTCTTTAGCCAACTACTTTCTCCCAAGGACAGAGGCTTGACAGTAGATAACCTCTGCAGTAACGTTTGGGTTTCAGCCTCTCCCACCCTTACTTCCCCCTCCCCCGCCCCCCTTCCCTCTCTTGGTTTTCCCTGCATAGCAACGTCCACCTCCCTCCCAGATTCAACAGCTTCCTTCTCCCCACCCCCCAGATCCCCATAAACTGGTTCAGTCTTATTTCTTCCTCAGGACCAGATAGAGAACGCCAATGATGAAGCTAAAGCAGAAGCAGATCCAGCCCAGAATGAAGCAATAGCCGTGGTGGAAACCGCCTTCGTATGAGTAATGATGAGTGTAGATGGATACCCCAATCAGAACACACAGCCCTGTGGGGGGAAAAATGTTTTGTTTATTTTGGGGTTTTTTAACATTAAAATCAAGCAAAACATTTTAGATGTTTAAAAGATCCTATTTCCCTCATCAGCAACGGGAAAATGAAATCTGGTGTTCGGCCCCAAATAGTAGTTCTGTTGGCTTGCCCTGAACCAAGCTGGATGGTTGTGTTGATAAATTAGAGGTGTCTGGGCTCTCCCATATGCACTGGTTTGTGTGGCTGCAAGTGCAAAGTACCACTCAGAACCTCGTGTCCACCACCCAGCTTTCCCACCTGGACCCCAGCGCATACAGGCAGGCTGCCTGGGGATGCAAAAGAACATAACCTTCCACCTTCCAAACCGCGTGTATTTGGGAAGACTGTCAGGAGAATGAAAATGGCAGTGGTTTCATGCATTGTGGCAGTGGTTTCGTCTTTGCAAGGACTCCCACCTGCCTGCCCTCTTCAAGTGTCTTGTATACAAGTGCTACTGATGGGCATGCCCCGGCCACTTGGTTGCTGGCCAAAAGCACTAGATTTAAACATTGAAACAGATAAGGCTTCTTATTCCAAGCAGCTATCAGGGGTTCTCAAAAAGAGAGCAAAGAACCACAAGAGAAAACTGTACAAGGCAGTTTCCCTGAGCCATGTGCTCGTCTGCTCAAGTTGCAGGAGCACCCCCGGTCAGATCCACGTAAAACGTTCTCCAGTACAAACTGAAGTCCGCCCCTGAGATACTCACAGCACACCAGCATGACGGCCCCCGAGAGGAAGAAGCAGTTTCCTTTCTCCATGGTGAAGAGCTGGAACACGAAGACCACGAGAGAGACGACAGAGAAGATGATGGAGAGGATCATGAAGGCCTGCACTGACTTGAGGGCGCCTGTGGGCACAGGGGCAGGACAGCAAGGGCGTTAGGTGGGAATTTCCCTCATCACGTGAACTGTCAGCATTGAATATAGTATCTTCATATATACCTTCCCCGCCATATGATAAAGGATCGCAGACACCATTGCTACAGTTTTTCCAAAGACCTAATGATGATGATCCGTCATTTGCAACCACCCAGACCTATAACGAAAAGAAAAAGAATGTTGATTAAAAACTGACCCTCTGCTTTAAAAGAAAAAGAAACAACAAATCAGCCTGTGTCAGGACCAAATCTTAAGCAAGGCACCATATTTAGCCATAAATACGGCTAAGCAGCCCATCTGTCGGTGGACATAAGTCCAACTAAAGCTGAAGTCACAAAGTTCCCCAGAAAAAAAAGAAAGAGAAGCATGTGTGACCCAGGAAAACTCGCCAAGCCTCTCTGGGCGTCACATTCCTCATCACTTTTTAGAAAAAGAAGTAATTCAACCACAGTGGTTTAAAATTCTAAGGTTCTAAGAAACGGAAACCCTGCATGAGGAAATTGGTTTTCAGTAGCACAATTCATACACTCCATGAAGATTGTTTCATGTAAGGGCCTGGCTAAGAAGGAAAAAATGGTAAGGAAAAATGTTCGACTGGACAACTAAGAAACATAGGGCTAAGAAAACAGCAATGAGCCTGGGTGATCAGCAAGCCACTTTCATTTAAACAGAAAGATCAAATTGTCACGACATGCAAAGTATTTTCCTAGTAAAACAGGACAGCAAGAGCTTTCCTGGGGGGCAGCTGAAAGTAGAACAGACCAAAATGTATTCCCCGATGCTTGCCATGGTGTCAGCGCCCCTCCTACCTGGCCCAAGAGAAACAGTCATCCTGCTGGGACGGAAAACAAACACCAGCCCTGTCCACACAGAGTGTCTGTTAAAATGCACGTTACTGAAAAGGCAGGGCGGCGGAGGTGCGATCGCCTGCTCTTGATTCAACAAACTGTGTGCCGATCCCTATATTAGAGGCTGATAATTCAGATATACAGCACTTCGGCATCCACTAGTACAGTCCGAAGTTGTTTATCAGACCTGTTATCCTGTGAGACTCGGGGATTGGCATAGAGAACGGCTAAATTAGTCTGGAGGAGGCCGCATGCGTGAGGATTCTGTCTTAGCATAGTTACGCTTAAATTAGCCTTGCTTACAATCACACCCACCGATGTTGGCCAAACTCTTCTATCTGAACTTTTAAACCCATTTATCTTCCAACTCTAACAGGACCTAAAGAGATTCTGGAACCATCTTTTGCCTGTCTAGTGATGGCTGGCCTTGGTTTTCATGTCCAAGGGGCTATCTTGTTTTTTTCTCCTGAGAAAAGCACAATAAAAGCAAATTGGACACTACAAACTGCCACTAGAGGTCAGAGTAGCCCAAGATTCAGAGACAAGAGACTCGGCACCTCCATGATATTTTTATGTTGTTTTATTTGAGCGAGTTAATTCCGTGGAACCAAGTTAATCTTGCAAAATTCCACTTTCACATGCTACTCTCTGCTCAGAACTTGAATTTATCAGTCTGGCCACCCAAGCCTCTCATCGTCTCACTCCCACCTGTCCTTCTGATCAGAGTTCCCAGGACGAAGGGACGTGCTGCTCCTGCCACACAGGGATCCTCATTATGCCCCGAACAAAGCCCGCCCCGGTCCCTGGGCACCTTAGCTAGCTCTCCTGCCCGAAATGCAACCCTGTGCTCCTTCCACCACTCATCTTTCACCAAGAAAAACCCCACCCAGCTCCCCGCCCTCCAAGTTCCACCTCAAACCCCACCTCCTACTAGAAAGCTCTAGAGACTGAAGCAGCCTCATTGTGTTCTCCAGGCTCTAGACGCCTACAGCCCTGGCGAGATTACTCCTGCAGACACTGGCTTTTCTCCTCCTATTATTTCATTGTTTGAAGTGTGAGTGTATATGTTTTTTTTTTTTCCATAAATAAACTGCAACTCCATGAAGGGCAGGGATGGCAGCTTAAATTTCTCTTGTAGCGCGTTATGTAAATATTCAAACAACTTCTGGTTGAATGAATGGACGAAAGAACATTACTCACATTGGCAATGGTGGAAACAAATAACATAACGACAGTGGCGATGTGGACCACAAAGATACCAGCCAGTAATACCAGCATGTTGGCTTTTTGATGACTCGCGAGCAACGAGAGTTCTGAAAAGAAAGAAGACAAAAGGGAAAGAAAGTTACTGTCAGGTTCAATTCAGCTTTCCCACATGTGTGGACCATCTGCTAACATCAGGAGGAGTTGCAATAAAAACCATCACAAGTTCATCATAAATTCCTGAAAACACCTAGTTCGCTAAGTGCCTATTAGTCTATGTAAATATACCTAAATATAAGCACAATTCTGCTTCTCGGGTGTTTATACACTCATCTCTCAAATACAGCCTGTTTCAAAAAAAGAACATTTAATGGTAACTTAACATTTTAGTCTGTTTGTGTTTTAGAGGTGTTTTGATTTTTAAAAGGCCTTTTCACAGCTGTAATTTCTAGATCTCTGTGCAACAATGTCATATAAATTTCCATTTTCCACTAGGGAGGTGTCCCTGCCTCTATCAGACTGCTCATCCAGCAATTTTCATAGAAGTGGATGCCTTCCACAGAACAGCAGCTATTACTCAATGCCCATAGATTGAACAGGCTACTAATTTGATCCCGGGTGAGATATAAAACGTGAGAGCCACAACTTCTATGATTATAATGCTGTTTGGTATTCAATAATTATAACAACCTAATTACAGTGTAGTGGTCTGATCACCTCCTGATTGAATATCCCGGATCTGTATTACTGCACCTGAGCCTTGGGGCTGTGTGTGCCTCACCGTGGGGACTCTGCTATGGATCTGGGGGCATAGTGTTATATTTCCTTCTGCTCAATATGACAGTTCAGGGGGCTTTAGAATATGCAGCTTGAGATACCACCAAACATGCCTTCTACTTGTGCATGCCATTTATACAAATTTCAGTCCCTCAGGACTCAGGACAAAGACAGGCAAATGCATCAATCACCCGGGAGGTGGGAGAATTGGGAACTAATATAGATTAAGAAGGTGCATGGATAAACAAAAGCATTCAGCCGTGATCTCAGCAGTGGAGAAGGGAGCCCACTGATCATAAAACCTCGACAATAAAGGAAGTGTGAAGGAGGCACATGGGGGACGCTAGTCTGATTTATGTCAGCTGCAGAAGGAGTGCTTTGTCACGCCCAAGACAGTTCGGATGCAGCGCAGGCTCGTGGGGACTCCAAAAGGGAAGGGCTCCAGGTTATTCACAGCCCGGGCAGGGGGGGATGTGTGGATGTCCCGACACAGGGAGGAGATGGCTGTGCACATTCTGCAGTTGTCCCTGCTCTCTCTCATTGCACCTGATTTAATTGAAGCTTTGAGTGCGCTCGAACACTCTCCTACTGTACCAGCTATTTATTGGAGAGCACTGATGCTGTCAGACCGACACTTCAGGTGCCTTTTATCTTCTCTCACTTTCCTCATCAGGTGCTCAAAATCCAGATTGATCTAATGTACTGGAGGCCGCCTGGCTCTTTACAGGCCAGGAATGAGAGGCAGACACCGGCTTCCACGGTCCCCCCCCCGACCGGCTCTAACCACCTCTGCCCTCCTTCCAACCCAGGCTATTTTGTAGGCATTTGTCCAATTTATCTGTGAACGACAAAAATGATGAAGTTTATCCTGCCACCTCAGGGGAGAGCTGGAAGCTTTCATGCCTGCTATTAATAATCTCCCCACACATTCAAATCCATTTCTGCTTTTCTCAGTTCTTGCACACCTCCACAATTTTCTGCTTGACTTGAATGCACAGTGAAAAGAGGTTTTTGAATCAGACAGAGGCTGAGTTAGAATCACACAGTGATTTGACCTTTGGGTCTCAGTTTCCTCCTATATGAAGCGGGGGTTGCAATGTCAATTGTACAGGGAAATGTGAGGTATAAATTGGATCATATGTGAAACTCTTAGCACAGTGCCTGGCACACGGCAGTACTAATGGGGCTGCTTTGGTTGTGGCTATTAGGATTACTATTATTATTGTATGAAGTTGAGTAGCTGTTGTCGACCCAGCCCAGTCAATCACCAGGTTGCCCTAGGTTAAGTGCAAGTAAGAGGAGATCTGCTATCTAGTTCACAAGGTCGTGCGTACAAAATCATTTTGATCCTCTTAGAAACTGTCATGATGCCTAATCTTTGCCCCTTGAGTGGGGAGACCACTAAGAACACAGCCTGGATAATGAGGAGGAGAAAGCTCACTTTCTCAGCCCTCAGACCATCCTCCCAACATCACCAAGATTCCCACCATCACTTGATCCTGATCTCGCCCCTCATGGGGAAAGGAACAAGCTGAATGCGGAGAATTAAAATATTATAGAAAGAATCTTACATTTAATCCTCCTTGGGCTCTATAAATGGCTTTTCGGTTCCTTTAGCTTCTAATTTACAAACACCCTCCTCTTAAGAGCAGGAAGTGGTTGATGAGCCAAGAACAGAATGTAACACCCCAAGTGAGGCCTCTTCCACGAGGCAGAGGAAGATGTCCTGTGTTCCCTCCCTGACATGCTGTTGGGAATTCAGTAGCATCTTTTGTCTCCTTGGCTTGTTCTGTCACCCTCCAAAGTCACATCTGACTCCTCTCACCCCTGCTCTACTCTCCTTTTTGATGACTTGAACATTATTGCATTCAAAGCACTCTGCTCCCACGGCACCTCCACCCTGGCCTGCCCACCACACCCCCAGGGCGCACGAGTTCCTGGCTTCTGGGTCTCACTTCTGATCTTACACAAAGCCCCGCCTGATCCTTCTGCCCCTGCCAATCACAGGCAGGAGGAGAGGCTGGGGCAATCCAGCAAAGAGGAGACTCTCTTTCATTTTAGATTTCTGTGACTGTGCCACGCCTACTCACCAAGGAAAGGAGAATCACGTCTTGTTTTATCAGTGTTCTTAGTGTACAGAACAAACAATTCTCTCTGCTTTCGGCTGCTGTATCCAGCCAGAGGTGGGGGCTGTTTAGCTGGACTAACCACATAATACATATGACTTGTCCATCTTTTCACTGGCCCAAATTTTATCAGGTTTTATTAGTATCAGCCACTGTCAGCTTAGAGGGGCTTCCATTGTTTTCAATGGCCCTCCTCAACACAGTTGGAAACAGAATGAACTATCTTCTTAAATTTCTGGCCTGGATCACCTCAGTTGCTCAGACCCCATACTAGAGAACCCCCAGCAGAAAAACCCTCAGCCGGGGGTGGGTGGGCAAGCAATCCTTGAAATCTTTATGAACAACCACGAGTGGTACCTAGCGCGTGAATGGGGCATTTATCAAATAGCAGAGCAGAATGAGTATAAATAACAGTAGAGTTCACACTAGAGACTTCCACCCACCCATTACTTGCAGTGTGGCTCGTAAGGAGCCTCATTCCCTGCCCTGGTGTGTATCTGCTTCATACAAAAGCACTGAAAAGAGACCATTTCTGAGCATTTATATTATTGGAAGTATTGGCTTCCATGACTTTCTTTCCTGGCAGTATATGTCACTAAAGCAATCACTGATTTCTCTCTCACACCTCTCTAAAATGCTATGGATGGCACTCTCCAATGGAAAGCATACCCCTAGTCGTAGTTGGGCAGCTCAAACCAGAGTAACAGCACTGCAATGCTGAATCCCTGGGTGAAATGCCTGCCGCTCACAGAGCATTTGGAGCACTGGACAGTCCCAAAGTTTGTCAGCTGTTTGCTGGGAACCCCTATAACAGCAAGTTATGTGGTGCATAGGCTCTCAGACCCAGGGCATCAAAACTGGTCAACTCACCATGTTCTTAAAGGATAGGACGTCCACTGACTGTTGTAGTAGGGTGCCAGGAACACATTTCTCCACCCACCACTGTAAGCAGAGTAAGATCTCTTCCTTTACCCTCATCTACCCAACATGCCTGGGACAGGGGTGGCCAGGGCTCCCTGGGGCTGGGTGGGAAACGTATACGAGACATGAATGTTGACTCTAGAGAGGAGGGACTGTTAAGAGCAATGGAGGTTAGAGACTGAGAGCCCCACATGAGTTCTCTGTAATCCCTTTTCTGTTCTTCTTTCTGCCCTAACACACAGGCCTGCCGGTTTCCTTTCCACCACCGCCATCTTTTGTTTTTGACCACGCTTCCCCTTTTTTTCCCTGAATTGCCCAGACCACATTAGAGCAGAGGCCTCCTTATGCTCCTGTCCCCGATACAAGCCTTGCCACCACTGACCATTCTAGATTTGGATTGGGTTCTTTGCTAACAGAAAATTTATTACTGTTAGTGGAAATGACCCTGAGAATTACGATTGCTGGCGATGGGAGGTGTAAATGACTAACGTGGGAGGGAGCAGATGGACAGGGACAACAGCCCTTTCTAGTTGTCTCCATCCACTTAAATCTTTATTGGTTTCTTGTCTCCCTTTGAGACCACCTCCGCCCCCCCAAAAAATTGTAAGAATCAAAGGAACAGAGTTGTGAGGCCGACTTGCATTGTCTCTTTGCCTTAGTTCAGGTGGCCACACACTTTCAGGAGGCTCAGCCATGAGAAATGAATCAGGCCCCTGTGGATACCTTTCCTTCTCTGATGGGTAACTAATACTGCAGAGACTTTGAGAATAACTGACTTCTAAATGCACAGTAGAGGAGTTTAGATGTTGGTAACTTGGCTCCATGATTGCCAAGCTGGGGGTCAGACAACTTCTTCCTGCCATGGAGTCTTTGTGTTTATTGAACTGCCACCAGAGCCTAGGGGACACATTCTTTGAGGTGGCTTAAGGCACAATAATTGGGAGCAATACAGTAAAGTAGGGCAACCAGAAACCTACTTCTCTGGCAAAGGAAGTGGTGGCAATCCTAGGCTTGAGTACCTGAAGAACTAGCCTGAGCCTGGGGGCATAACATAATCGGAAACGGGGGGCAGGAGGTGTGGGAGCAGTGGGGGAGTCCCGCAGAGCTCAAACGTCCATGGTTCATTAGAGTACGTGAGATTCTCCCTGACAGAGGCAAAGCAGGGCATCCTCTACCACATGGCGCAAGAGACTTTCTGAGCAGCGTGTGCATCCGGCTGGCCACCTAGGAGACAATTCAGCCATTTCCCTGAGAGCCTAAGGCAGCCCCAGCTTTTCTGGGGAGAAGGGAGCAATATGGTCAGCTACCAAATTCCCTCTCTCTCCTTCCTCACATCCCAGTTTTATTGCCCAAAACACCACAGTCAGGCCATGAGTTCTTCCTCCTTTATTTATGGCTCATCCATTCCTTACTTTCCACTCCCATTGTCATTGTCCTTTAGGTCCTACCCTGGACCATGACATCAGCCTCTCCCGTGATCCTCTTTTTGAACTCCTTCCCCTCTAATATACCCTCCATGCCCCTGTGTTATCTGACCATGTCACTCCTCTGTTCAAAATCCTCCAAACACCCCACCACCCCACCACCAATCACCAGGAAAGAGGCTCCAAACACCTCCCACTGGCCCTGGGAATCCTAAGAATTTGGTTTCTTAAAAGAAAGCCCTGCCTTTGTGTCCTTTCTCCAGTAACTACCTATCAAATTATTTTCATGGAAGCTCAAATCCTGCCTCCTCCAGGAAGCCTTCCCGGATACATAAGTCAGAGGTAGTCATTTTCCCCTATTATGCTATAGTTCTCACATAGCCCTTTATTAAAACCACCAGTGGCAGCCTGCCTGCCAACAGAGTTATTTATGAAAACGCTTGGCTCCCCGACCCCCTAGACTCTAAGTTGCTGAAGGGAGAATCTTGTCTATGACAGGTGCCAAATAAATAGCTGTTCAGTGAGTAAAAGGCAATGTTTTCTTCTTGGTGGGAAAATAATCAATGTCAAAGTGACTGAAGGCTTCATAATAAAGAACAGAATTATAGATAGAAAGTGTTTCTCTTTTTTTTTATATATACATGTACTTTAGTCCTCTATTATTTTTAGAAATAATTTATAATTACTATAAATATGTACTGAGCATCTTATTATATGCAAACTGTTACATATTTTCATATAAATATCTGTGTAAACACGTGAATATTTCCTGAGTACCTCTGACATTTGAATATACAAGGGTATCTACGTGTTTGTTGCCTTTTATTCAAGAGGAAATAGGTGAATACAAAGAAAATGTCTTAAATTTCCAAACACTAACTTGTCCACAGATTTACCTTTTCTATCTATCTCTTTAAGTTATAGAATCTCTGGACTGGAGCGGGGCTTTAAAATTCCTCCCCAAAAGGGGAAACTCATCTACAAAGCTAAACCAAGGAGCTATCTAAATCATGCTTAAACTCTTCCAGTCACGGGGAGCTCACTACCTATCAAGACCCTCCCACTAGAAAGGTCCTTCAGACAATGCATCAGCGTCTGCTCTTGGCAACAACTGCCCCTGATCTTCTGCCCTTAGTCTAAAGCTTCCTCTTCAGATTTTTTGTAGAATGGTCACCTCTGCAGCAGAACTTTCACGTTAGCAGAGAATTAGCCAGAGGACATCCCCTTAGATCTCAAAATCCCAATCAACTCATAGCACAATCCTGAGATGACTCAACTGCTAGACACCACTCTGTCTTTGATTGGTTGATGGTTTCCTGGCAGGGACATCGCCTCTCTTTCTGGATAACTACAAACTGTGAAGAAAGTTTTTCTCATACCATCTGACCGAAGACAGGGTGCTTCCTCCAAGGCATGAGAAAGACGATAGGAAGGCCACTGCTGGTCATACGATCTCCCTGAGTCAGCCCGTGTCTCCATGCCATCTTCCTCGGGGCGACACCCAACATTGCGGCTGCCGCTTCTCCCTAAGAACCCCGGGCAGGGTGGCGGCGGCACGAAGGCCTTTCCACCCTCTGCCCGTCGGGCACATTTTGCTCTCATTGGTTGTTTTTTGATGTGTTCATCTCCCATTGCGGATCACTTGGGTTGACAAAGTGGATGTCCATTTTACACAAAAGCAGAAGAGGAAATACTCTCTTTGGGGAACAGCCATAGAGGATGTAGCCAGAGAAGGAAAAGGCTGGAATCAAAGGCAGGCTGAGTGGACGAGACCTTGGATGAGCTCTTCTGGCCATTGTTATTGTTGTTTTATGTCGAGTGTGCTTTTCCATTCTAAATATTGTTTTTACGTAGGGGAGGGAGAGGGAGCATTAATTTCTCTGTGGGAAATGTGGAGAAAAAAGATCCTAAAGGGCCACTTCTTCCTGCCTCTGGATGTCTCATGTTTGGTGTGAAAGAAAGAATTTTAGGTTGCACCTAGCTATGTGCACACCATCCTGGGACCTGATGTTTTTAAGCGCAGAGCAGTGTTTATGGTGGGGAGAAACAGCAAGAATCAAGCAACAAAAGTAACTACTACATGCTCCAGGGAAAACAGCTATCTTTTCACGGTCCTGGGGTGGCGGGGACTGCCTCTCCCCAGTGCGGGCTATCATAAATGGGGGCTATTACAGAAAGAGTGGTGTTTATTTGGCACAAGTGTAGACTAGCATAGGCTCTGACAGAGTTCAGGATGAGGAACTGGCGTGGAGGAACAACCATGTTATTTTTCAAAAAGGAGAAAAGAAAGAAAAAGAATATCTAGTAGAAAGCCAGATCCTCATAAAAATTCTGCCTCTAACTGCTGACTTTGGGAAAATCACATAACCTCTCTGGCCAGTGACTCCTAGAGAGACAGGGTACATAGTGGTAAAGAGCCTGGGTTCCAGGTTCAAATTCTGACTCCGCCTCTTCTTTTGTTTTCCTTCTAGTTTCACTGAGTTATTACTGACATAGAAAATTGTAAGATGGTTAAAGTGTACAGCATGGTGTTGCTGACTCTCCCACTTCTCACCTGTGACCTGCAGACCCCAGAGGTTAGTGTGAGCATTGAAGGGCTCGTGCCTGACACAGGGCAAAAGCTCTATGGTTGCTGGTTATTCCCTTTGTTCCTTTATGTATATTGAGAGGCTTGGGCCAGAGAAATGGGCTTCGAGCTTCTCTGGCAGAATCTGAGGACCAACACATGTGCTAAAGGCAAACAAGTAGCACGAATCTTGTTTTTGCAAATGCTCCCGAGGGGAATAACCTCTCACTCTTATTTCCTCTTGTCCTCCTCTGTGTCCGGGGAGGGGGTGGATCTGGGCAACATCTGCAAAGGCTCAGGCTGGACCTGGGCTGTGAAGCTGGGTCCAGCCCACACCCCCAGACCGCAGCTGGTCATGCCATCGGGCCATGTCCCCTGGGGGAGGACGGAAGCTTCCGTTGTCTTCTGCTTCTGACGAAAGAGAAGTGTTCTGGCGGCCAGAATGTCTTCAAGGGAGATGTTGCCAAGATAATAACTAGGGTCTGGGAAGAAAATCCAAGGTGTGGCCCAGCCCCAGTGGCGCTTGGGCGGTCTGACAGTAGATGGCGGCAACACGCTTCAACCAGCACAGCTGCAGCTGTGGGAGGTGGCAGCGAGCTGGGAGGGACGTGGCCACAGCCAGAGGCGCCCTCAGTGCGAGGGCATTGGGTGGGCTGCGAGCTATGTTTCTCTTTTGGAAGGCAACTGGTGATTCAGAGGTCTAGAGGCATTGAGGTTATTCAGTCCAATCCCTTGACAAACGAGGAGAGTAGAATGGGAACTGAAGCCCACAGCTCGCATGTTCCAGGCCAGGCCTCTTCCACTCCAGCATCATCTTCTCTCTCCTCTGGTTGTCTCTGGGTTCGGCAGAAGTTCTAAAACCTCTACCAGAACTACCTTCCACTCTATTTCTCCCACTACCACCTATTGATCAGTGGGTCAGCTTAGCCCCTCAAAACGGTTCCACTGGCAAAAGACCAAGGGTCTCTCCAGGGCTGCTGTTGCTTCCTGTCACGTTGCTGAGAAGGTCCACCAGCAGAGCCAGCCCTGCAGGGCCACCAGAGGCCCAACCCAGATCCCCACCCCGCCAGCCCCGAGACAAGCTTCAAACATTCCATCCTGGCCCCCACCCACAGCACCCGGGCTCCCTCCCCACCACAGCCCAAAAAAGGGAAGCCCGGCGTTTCAGCTTCAGGACCTATCTCCAAAATCAGTGTGAACACTCCGGCTTGCCCAACTCATTGCTTCAGGATAAGAGGCCTCTCTCCAATTCCCTGTCTCCAGCCCCTAAGGGAGGGGTCTTTGATTATTTGAAAGAAGAAGTCCAAGTATCACGGACCTCATTTTGCTCTCAACTCTGATCTGACCCTTCTGAAGAGAAGAAACATCGGGGACATCACTGCCCTTTGGCACAAATATTTGATGGAAACTCACATGATACCAAGGATGTATTGACCAACATTTGTTGCCTGAGCAACAAAAGATTCTTCATGCAGGACAAATAACAGAATATTCGACCCTTAGGACTGTCCTGAAACATTGAGGGTGAGTGGGCCCCAAACAAGAGGGAAGGCCCGTTAGGAGTAGAAACATCCTCCTTGCACTTCTCCCTTGCTCTTTCACCTTCTCCCTGTCTTTCTCTTTCCACTTAGCTCTTTCTCCCTCTTCTAGGCCTTTCTGTCTGCCCACCTCTCTCCCCCAACACACAGGCCTAAGGAAACACATGCAGTCCCCCTTGCCCCCTCCCCGCCTCCCTCCCCCCTGCACCTCCCCTTTCTCCCTCTCCATTTCTTGCTCATCTGCTCTCATCCGCACCTTTCCAGCCACACCCTCATGCTGCAGAGTCTCCCTCCTTGAGAAGAGGGTGGAGTTCTTTCCCAGGACCTGCTCAGTTTCTCCGAGTCTGGTTTGGTTCCTGGTGAATTCCTTGCTGTTGTCAGTGTCTTAACAGGCTTAGCTAGCCTGCCCCTCCCCATCTAAGCTGGCATCCTTCATGTTTAATCAAACCTCTTTCTTTTCTTCTAAGACCCAGATGAATGCTCACTGCTATCTGATGATAAGTCCTGTGAACATCACATCTGAGGAATCTCTCAGCAGATGAAGCACTGGGTCCTCAAGCCTCCATAAAATTCCTTCCAATGCAACAGGTTGTCTAGTTTCACTTTTTTACCAATTTTTAGGGATTAAACTGGCTGTTAGCATGAGACCAAGGGATTTCTCAAAATAGGAATGGTAGGACCTCAGAACAACAGAATTTCAGAGCTGCAAGGGGCTTTGGAGACTCCCAAGTTCAGTTCCCTCAGTGGAGAAGACCAGGTCTTGCCCATGGTCACGAGGCAGAGGTGGGATACGACCACAGCCCCTCGGTCTCCTACTCAGCCATTTTGCATCTATGCCAGGATTCTTGTCACCAGTTTTAACTTATGCCTAAAGGGTTCTCAATCTTAATTACCCCATTTGAAGAGAGATTTCATGGAACAGCCTCAGGAAATACAAAAACTGCTCCATCCTCATAAGGCCAACGGCACCAAGAGCAGACGAGTCCATTTTACTTCCAGGGAAATGCGATTTCTACAGCAGGGAACAAAACGTTGCCCCAACTATTTTGTAAAAAAGGAAGAGGGAGAAACAGCAATTCCCCGCAAGGGTTTGTACTTTTATCTGTATGCTTAAGTATCAGTGGCTCTCCCAGTTAAATTGAGAAAAATGATTTCACCCAGTCAGCACGCCAGGCACTGAAGTGACACAAAGAGTGGTCTTGGGACACATGTGTTTGGAGGCGGGGTGTTGGGAATCCAAGTGAACTCCTAATTAGAGCCATATTTGGGCTCCCTTGATTACTGAATAGAAATTCGGGGTCATCTGGGCAAAACTGGGATGAGTACTGGAAAAGGGAAGTTTATGATCAGAAAATTCCAGTTCTACATTGGTTAAGCATTATGAGCTCTTCCCAAGGGACTGACATCCAGATTGTCAGCCAGCAATTACAAGAGGTTACATTTGATTGGCAGCCTGTTCCTATAGTGTCCACCATTACAGTGACAACAGTATACAGGCGTGGGCCACATGAACTATAGGCCAAGTTATAGGATAACCCCAGAAGCCTGTGTTTCTGGTAGCGGATTGTTTAATCATGACTTCATGAGTAGCAACGGGTGTGCCCCTCTGAGTATGGACATCTGAGCATCCCAAATGTCTCTGACCTTTGTGTTAGGCAGCTATGTATATCCATGGGGTACGTTAAAGAAGGAAACATATTCATGTGTGTAGAAAATGAAACACCTCGGAATCAAATCAGGTGGATATGGTTGACTATGTGCATAGTTTCAAAGCTTCAAAAATGTCCCCTGCTCTTTCTGAGTCTTAGGCAAAAATAATAATAATAATACAATCCAGTTCCATCAAATTTTACCTATTGAATACTAAACGAGGGTTAAATGTTTAGAGGATAAGGAGGATTAGGTAGAACACAACAACAACAAAGGAACAGATGTTTTCTGGGTCACTTCAGGACCGCAGAACTAGGAACAAAGCATAGAAGTCATAGAGAAGCCAGCTTTGCTGGATTTAACGTTAGAGCTGTCCAGCAAAGGGGGCTGAGCACAGGGGTGCACTCTGAGGCACAGATCTCGCCTCCCCGGAAGTGTAAAGGAAACATGAAACGGCCCTCTGTCCTGGGTGGCAGAGAAACAACATTTCTACATATCGTAGAAGAACAAACAAGTTGATCTCCAGGAGCCCTCCCAAACTAAGAATTCAGTGAACAAAATCAAGGATGCCATATAACTGAATTTGCCTTGTGTGTGCTTTTCTGTGGGCATTTTTCAGCTCTATTCCCCAGCAGGGTCTGAGGAGTCCAGAGAAAGGCCGTTTTGCTGCATCCAGAAGTCATCTGGGTCTCTGACTGCTCTCTCTCCACTGATCCCAGGGGGTCCAGCAGGAACCCAAATCCCCAGAGTCACCCAGACCAGGCCAAGAGGGTCTGCATCCCAGGATGGTCTCTTGGCAACCCATTCTCTAGCCCTCCCCGTCCTCCCTGCCCCCCACTTCCCCCAGACCTGGAGTCTGGATGTCCCCCTGGGAACGGGTGGGCCTAAGCTGGTCTTGGGAGGGAAGCAGGAGGAGTTGGGAAAGCCACAGTCAATCTTTTTGGCAGCCGTAGAAGGGATGTCTTGCCTCTCCTCAGAGGTCTGCCCTGTACTCCTGGGACGTAGCCAGCGTCTGTTCTGGGACGGGCTCTGCTCTGGGTTGGTCCTGGATGGCCTTCTGCCAACTCCCAGGACAGTTTAGTACCCTCAGACAATGTACAATCTGGGGGGCCCTCTGACCAGGACTCCAGACCGGATGTCCTGCCGCCCTCCAGACAGCACTCCGCCCCCGCCCCATTCTCCAGAGTCTGGGGTGGAATTTGATCTGCCTCTGAGGGTGGAAGGCAGCAGGGAGAAAAAAAAAACCTCACATTTAGTATTGTCAGAGACTTATGACTGAAATCCAGAAAAACTCCTGCCTCCGAGGAACTCTCTCACTACTTCTTGGAGAAAAGGGAAAGTGGGAAGCAGAACGGCATTTTTTAAGTTGCCCTCAAACTCCGGGAAACAACATGCAGCCTATTTTCTCATTTATAAAACTATAGCGTGATGCAAAACGCTGCACAAATAATGCAATTCACGATGGTATACGCCCCCCAGAATTGCCAGTATTTTCTATTGGCTGACTGGCTAAATATTGCTTATTAGTTTTAACCTGCACAGAACTAAAGGATTTGTACTAACTTCACGGAATACCATTACTATCTACTTAATAATGGCTTCCCTGATCCACAGCCATGTAATCTGGAAATAATAAACATTTGAAGCAAATGTGGGAGCTCCCTGCCTCTTGAAAAGTTGCCCTCACACTTACTTCATCATCCCCTCCAGGGCAGTTTTACCAAGAGCCTCGCCCGTACAATGTACACAGACTGATTACATTGAAATCTTCTCTTCCAACGTGCTGTGTTTCTAGAGGAAAAGCCTAATTTTGCAAGACAAGCTGAATCCTGTCATTTTCCTCATCTTGTTTATGTGGGAGAAAAACACCAGTCTCTATGTTGAAATGGGCCACACCTCAACGAAAATGCTAATCTAAAAAAAAAAAGCAAATACAAATCACTCTTCATCCTTTCTCCAGATTCATGACGAGCACGAGTGTTGACATCTGTACAACCATGTTTTGGAAAGAGTGAGAAGGTAAATGTTTTGAAAGGACCACTGCCTCCCATGCAGAAAAATTCCACAGCCACCTCAAAAAATTCTTTGATCATTTCTGATACACCACATTTCCACTCAGCGCTACATGCGGCTGTTTCTGGGGTGGGAGCAAAAAGCCTTCAACATTTTTTTTTTTACGGGATGAAGGTCCCCTGCTCTACCCGCTCCTCCAGACTCAGTTTCCCGCCTGCCTCTCCCCTTCCTCCACATCTGGCAGAGGAGAGAAGGAACTCTGGGATCCACATCAGTCTCCCGATTCCACCAAACGAACCCCTCCTGCGTTTTATTTGCAACACCAGTTGGTCCCCCCCCCAACCCCTCTCTTTCTGTCTCTAACGGTTCTATTTCAACAAACCAAGCCCCTCGTCCCACGCAGGGGAGAAAAAAACAAATTTAAACAGATGTGGAGGAACAAGCAAAGGGCAGCAGCAAAAGCAACAACAAAAATAAACTGCCAAGCAGCTATCTATTCACCATGGGCCCAAAAGGGCCAGCAAACAGCCAACAAGCAGAGAAACAATTCACGTCCTGAAGAAATTTGAGGGAAAAAGGAGGAATTAAGAACATCTGGCATGTGCGGCACGTCATTTCGAAGGTGTGTAGTCTCTCCCGCGCAAAGAATACCCTATCCAGCTGTGTTCCAAAGTCCCTGCTCTCTTCACATCCTCAGAGCAAGAACCCAGTTACTACGAGACAGAATTACAGCCCAGTCTCACCGATTTCCCTAACCCCCTCCGCGCCTCCCCGGGGAAAGTGTGTTTTTCTGAATCTTATGGAAAAAAGTCGTCTCGAGACCCACTTTTAGCCAAAAGTTTCAAGGATTCAATTCCAGGAATCATAGAAAAATGTCGAAGGAGAGAAGAAACAGCTACGCTTAGATGAGGTCAGAAGAAGGAGCGCAGCGGGAAGGAGAGAAAGTTCGCTGAGCTTCCCCGCCGCGCTGGGAGCCGCCTTACCGGGTCGGAGGCGCCCTGAGTGGCAGGAGCTGGCGCTCGTCCGCTCTTCTGGAGGTATGTGAAGGCAGTGACGGGAGGGCCCTGCCTCCCGAGGTTATAAGTTTCCTGCGCTGGTGTGCTGGGGTGTGTGATGGGCGGTTTCTTTTCACTGAGTTTTAAAGGAGTTTCTATGAATCAGTCTGGCTTTAAAAAAAAAAAAAGATTTGTTGGTAAGCTACGCCCTGCTAAATTGGCAGTCCGTCAAGAGAGGCTGGGAGTGAGCCATCAATTCAAAGAAGCCTGTTTAGGCTCTCTCTGACTCAGACACACAGACCACAGTGGAAAAAGGAGTGACATTGCTTCACATGAGTAATAGGAGTCACACAAATAGATCTGTTTACCAAAGCCCATTCCTCTTCACCAAAAAGGGGACTTGGTTACCATGGCCATAGGACAAAACATCAGTTATCTGCCCAAACTTTCCTCTGGGGAGGGGGAGGGAAGGGGACAGTGCCCTGCCCATTGAAATCCTAGCTCATCATCCAAGGAGATTCCCATTCTTCCTCCCACCAAATGCATCAGCGGCTGCTGGCTGTCAGGAGCCATGGGTTGATTTCTGATTTGCTTCCCTGCCTGGTCCTGGCGCACCGTCCTCTGGGTGGCTGTAAGATGAAGCGCTGGAGGCAGAAGGAGACGCTCTCTGAATGATGGAGTGCAGGTTGGACAGCGGACTGGTCTCTAATTAAGCGAATGCCCAGATGGACTCCACACGTTCAGGGGGAAGTCCTCAGTTAAGAACTTTGCTCTCTGATCTCCATGTAATAATCAGCTGGACCTTGCTCCACAACTGAGCTTCTTGTGCTTGGCAGCAGAGCAATCATCACAACGTCCCTGCACCCCTCCTCTCTCACTCAGCCCTGGAGCTGGGAGGGACCCTGGAAGGTATCTCATCCTACAGCCGAGGCATTCCACCGGAGACAGAGAGCCCAGGGGCCTGAGTTCAAGGCCAGCTCCCCACTTATTAACTGTGTGACTGTGGGCATAACAACCTCTCCATGCCTCAGTCTCCCCGTGCATAAAATGGGGGTAGAAGGTACCTATCTCACAGAATTACAGTAGAAAAGTACATGGGGAGCTTATAACAATCCTTGGCATATAGTAAGCACTCAATAAATGTTAACTATAACAGTTATTTTACTGAAGAAGAAACTCAGGCCCAGAGAGGTGAAATGATTGAGCCAAGGAGACTCAGTGAATTAGCAGCAGCAGCTTGGTTCCAAGTCTGCCACTGTCCACGCAACTCTATTTCTGTTGTTCACTGCTGTATCGTGAAAACCGACCTCCGTTCAATTTATTCTTATACAGTTATTTATTGATTCACTCAACCAATACGTCTGCACGTCACCATGCACCAGGCACTGTTCTGAGCACTGGGTCACAGCTGTTAGCCAGATCCCTGTCCTCTGGTAACCTAGTTTCCACAGAAGAATAGAGAACGCGCTGGTGGAGCCACCAAAACGTTGACAAACTAGGTGGTAAAATTATAGGTGAATTTTAGTTTCTTCTGGACAGCATTTCTATATTTTCCAAATCTTCTGCCATGAACCTATATTACTTTGGTTTTTAGGAAAAAATATTTCCAAATGGAAAGGAGAGAATATTTGTTAAACTGACTGATGGAGACAATACCACACACACACACACACACACACTGATTTGATGCTGCATCTTCCCAAGTCCCTGAGAACTGAAATCTGTCCAGGTAAAGATGAGACAATGTAGATTTTTTTGTTAAAAACTGATGATGTCGGGGCTGACCCCGTGGCCGAGGGGTTAAGTTCGCGCGCTCCGCTGCAGGTGGCCCAGTGTTTCGTTGGTTCAAATCCCGGGCGCGGACATGGAACTGCTCATCAAACCACACTGAGGCAGCGTCCCACATGCCACAACTACAAGGACCCACAACAAAGAATATACAACTATGTACCGGGGGGGCTTTGGGGAGAAAAAGAAAAAAAATAAAATCTTTAAAAAAAAAAAAATGATGATGTGATGGAAGATTGTGTCAGTTTCCCATATGTTTCCTCACCTCTCCCCTCCCCCATCACTCATTTGGTGATAAAACAGACCTGTTTGAGAGGAGCCACTCCCAGTGGTGGGTCAACAGTCCCTGTGATCTCTGAGCAGCTTAACCCTCAGGGAGGGGAGGATGTCTCCTGGTGAGGCCCCGGGAACCTTGCGGCTGTGTGTGTGGAATGACTGGCTGTGAGTGTGGAATGACTGGCACATTCTGCCCAGCTGCAGTCAGCCACTCTGCAGGCCTTCTCCCAGCCCGGGGTTTGCCTTTCACCTCCAAGGCCACCTGCCGGTTTCAAACTCTCTCTTCCCCCAGCAGCAAGGAGAGGAGGGCCAGGCTCCAGAGGCAGCATCCTGGGATGCTGAGGAGTATCTGGTCTAGATGCATTTTCTAAAGAGAGATCTGGAGCCAGAGAACATGGGAACAGAAGCATTCTCCCTCCTGCCCCTGTCTTGGGGTTAACAAAGGAAAAAAGCAGAAACTTCCCTTAAGGTACTTGAGGAGAGGAGTCGTTTGGTCCCTCTGGATTCCTGCACTGGGTCTGAGAGGGAGAAGCAGTGGGTTGAGGAAGGGGTTCTGAAAGTGGGACTCAGAACAGGAATTCTCATTTTCCTCTCCACTGCCCGGCAGTGGAGTGAGCAAGCGATCTGCCTCCTGCATTTCAACCTTAAAGTGAGTAGATGTCACAGCCTTCCAGATGGGCCTCGTAGTAAATCTCACCTTCTTGTTTACTTTCGGAGATGTTTAGGTTTTGGAGAGAAAATGTTAAATGCTTTGAGCTCTTCAAACACACACACACACACAACACACACACACACACACACACACACACACACAGTGGTACCATATAAAGCTAAGTTGTGTAAATATTTTTGAAAGATAAATGCCAGTCCAGGATTTCCAAAGGCTGGTAATTAACCCATGAATGTCAGTGAGCTCATTTTATAAAACAAAGTTATCAAGTCTGGGAAGGAAATTGAATCTGTTCTGGCTGAAGCTCCAATTTATTGTGCCTTTGGATGTAAATAAAGTGTTAAGTTGCTTCTTTCTGTGGCCATGAGTGGGACAATTTTAAGATGTGGACAGTAAAGGGTTCAGGGATCTGAAGCCACACGGGGCTGGAGAACACAGCTCTCTCTGGCATGTACACAGTCTTTTCAAACAATTTGGGATAATCTGCCTTTCTGCTCTGTGCTTCCATTTCCCTCATTTAGACACATTCATTTTCCACATGAGTAAAGAAGCGGGCAAAGTTTCAACTGACCTCAATAAAGCCATATATTTGTGGGAAGGAATGTCCCCTTTTGCCCAGTGCCACAGCTTTACCCTCGCCACAGGAATATTTCCCCCTCCTTCTGAGGCAATAACAATCAACTCCTGGCATGATGCCATTTGGGGCAGAGTTTTCAGGTTTAGACTGGTGTAAACGGTTTGAACCAGTATAAACACTTTGAATGAATGTATGAATCAAGGGCTTTTAACAACTAGATGCAGGAGGTAGGTCTGGCGCTTATGGCCCCCCGAAAAGAAAAGTAATAATAGCTTGAAATTGTTTTTGCTTAAACTCAGCCAAAAAGAATCTCAAACACGTTCCCCAAAGTTGTTACATGGGCAGGGGATGTCAATGTTAATATTAGCAAACATTACCGGAAAGGTAAATAGACTAACAAAAAGTTATGTAGGATCTTCCAAAGTTAAATGAATGTTTGTTCCTTGCCACTCTTGCTTGAAATTTGAGAGTTTACCAGAAATGTCATATTCTTCCCTCTTTGCTTCCTGTCACTTCTTTCTGCTATGCTCCTCTCTTGATTTCTCCCTCTGGCCTTTTCCTTCCTGCTTTTTTTGTTTACTTTCTTAAATTCTTCCCAGGGAAATATAATTTTAATATAAATTCATAAAATGAGAAGCCCCTTAAATCCCCTTAGACTCCCCCTTTCTTGTTTCTTAGCAAGCTCATCCTGAAACTGCTCTTGAAAGATAAAACTGATGAAACTGCAACAGCGTTCCCAGAATGTGGGTCCTTGGCCCAACACTTCCAGCTGAGTGGAAGGCCCCACTACCCAAGCGGTGCGATGTATGCAGTCATAGCAGAGAGATGGCTGTGTTGACAATGACATCGGAACTGGGCCAGGGAAGTAAGCCTATGCTGCCACTTCAGACAGTTACCAGATTGATAGTAATAGCTGTAACCAACTTCTTCAGACAGTTGGGATGTGGCATGGATGGTTGAAATGGCCAAAAGAACAGACCTCCTTAGCCATGTCCACACGGCTGTGGCTTCATAGCCAGAGAAGAATAACAAGCCAACAGATAAGCAGTTGTGGCCAAAATAAAAAGTCAAACGATCCTGTCATTCTCCAACTAATGTCAACTGCAATGCTAGAAGGTAGATCTTAAAGGTATATCACCTCTTCCCTTTGCCCCTCTATGTTACTAAACGCGTTATTCCTGCTGCTCAAAGGACCATTTCAGGTAAAGAACTGAATATTCGTAAGTAATTAGAGTGACTCTCCCTCCCTTTGCATACAGTGGGCAGCAGCTCCATTAGGTAGATGCTGGCTACAGAGCAGGTGTTCAATTAAAATTAACTACATTCAATAAATGAAACGTCCAATCCCCAAGTAAAAGAATCTGGTGTCCTCCCTTAGGATTTTCCCTCAAACTCAGATGCTGGTGAGAGCATCCCTCTAGCTGAGCCCCCACAGCTGTAGGAAAGGCAGTTAGCGCATATCTTTACATTTGCTGGAGGAACATCAACAGGGAAGGGGCACAAAGCCGGGCAGCTCAGCCTAGGAGTCTTAAAACATGTTTCCCACTGGAGCTGTGTGGTCAGCAGAGCCCCCAAGACATAGACAGTCTAGAAGTGATCTTTGTGACCAAGTTAACACTGTCAGGGACACGAATTGTTTCTTGGTGAAAGCAAACACACGCTAAGCAGAGCGACTCACTTTTTCAGCCTCATTGGAAAATGGGATATTCTTTCTGGTTAAATTTTAGGATAATTGATTGAATATTTTTAAGTCTTTACAGGACTAAACAGACCTCTTTCGAATCCTTGAGACCCGCGCACATGCACACACACAAGGTGGCATTTGCCATTCCAAACACACGGATGCCAGGTCCACCCGGGTTGTTTGTGGGTGGCATGTAGGGAGGTGCCTCAAGGCTCTGGAACCTGGCGGAGTTTGTGGACACAGGATTCACAGCCGTTTTTCCCTGACAGGGCTGAGAAATCGCTGACAAGCACACACCTCCTTTTCCAGACCCTAGGCTGATCATGCCCCTTTGGTTAACACTCTGTGCCTTCAGCCAAATGATGGCGCCATCCCATGCGACTCATTCCGTTTCCTTTTTTTTTCATCTTTCTAGTTATAACTTCACTTGAAACATGCTTGCCTGTGACTACACCCAACCATCTTAATTAGAGTTAGGGGTCCTATTCTTATTAAATTTCCTCTGCCACTCATTTGTGACTATTTTGAGGGTGGTCACATCCACAGAGGCTCAAACCAACCACTCTGTTCCTCCTAATTTTTACTCTTAAATGGAGACTGTATCTGGATGTTCTGGGGACGTCTTCATCTGACCCTTGCATTAATAATTTCCATTTGAAGATCCAAGGTGTCATGCCTTGCATAATGCCTTTCCTTCTGGAATATGTGCCAGCAGCACAGGCCTGTTACTGAGGGGGAAAGCAGCAACAAACCAACCAGATGTGGGCACATTCACTCCCACCATCCTGCAAACCTCTGAGGCTGCGCACGGGGACCCATGACAAAAAAGAGGATATCCTTTTACTGTTGGATTTATGATGATAAAAAATGACACATGATCTTTGAACAAAATTCCAACATTGCATGAAAATGTAAATGAGCAAGTTAAAACGTCCAAACCCTCACCTCTGAGATAACTATTGTAAACATTCTTTCATATATATGTGCACAGATATATATATATATATATATATATATATATATATAAACTTTTACCCAAGATAAGGTACGTGCTGCATTGGCATCTGCTGTTATCACACAACAGTAGGTCACAAGTGTCCTAGCTCAGCCCCACAGCTGCCCGTGTCAATAATGTAGGTCTACCTCATTATTTGTAATGGCTACAAAGTATTCTATTATGTGCATCTACTGTAAAGCATTTAAACAATTCCCTATTAATGGACTATGGATATTTATGTTGCTTTGATTTTTTGTCTCCAAAAATAACACCATGGTAAAACTCCTGATACATGACATATCTGTACATGAAATGACATATTTGCCATCTTTTTAAATGTGCCATTCCCCGTTCATTGGACTGGCATGTAGTACTGGTTTCACCACTCAATCATGTGCAATCTTAGACAACTTACTTAAGCACTCTGGATTCTATTCCTCATGATCTTGATGGTCCCTTCTAATATTAACATTTTATGGTCACTTGCCCAATTCTAAAAACTCATGTGAAGCATGTATAAATGGATGTCAACCAGCTCTCTCTGCTCTCTTCCTTCTCTTTTTGTCTCATGAACAATGATTGACCTTCATATTGTTGTACTTCTGATTTTCATCTGAGAACATGGAGCCAGTGGAAGCCTAACCTAAAAAATTAGGTCCAGGTGGCCGCCAGGAATTTGAGATTTAGACGATTCTTTGGTTCTGGTTAAATCTCATGGACATCTCTATTAGTGTGTGCAGTTCGAGCACACCCATTTCCCAAAATTCCAGGCTCATGGCATCATTTTACCCTCATTTTATGCCTTAATCCCCAAGGCTCAGGATGTGAGCCTAGTCAGTTAGTTCCACAGGCTGGAGCCACACAGAACTCAGCAGGGCAGCTGAAAGTGCGCCAGTGACCCATCCCTGGTGAGCTGACACCTCCTTGTCTCCGGGTCCAGTGGGGTGCCCTCAGTAAACTGTGTGCAGTGAAACAGACAAAGCTGTGCTAGTGGAGCCCTTGCCAAAGAATTTCTAGGCTTAGATAAGAAGCAATAAAATGCAAGGTCCACACTAGCTGGTGGCAAGGCGACAGCTGCACAGATTCTCAGGCCCGTGCTGGCTGACTGACAGGCAGGGCAGAGAGTGGCTTACTGGCGTTGACTGTTGGACTGTTGGACTTTCCTCAGCCTGCTGAGGGAGAGAGAGCCCTTGGAGTAGCTCAGTTACAGAATAGTGTGGACTCCAGGAGGGAAGTCTGCTAAAAATGATAATAACGACAGCAAAAACTGACATTTGTGGAGCACCTTATGGACATAGGTTCCCTGTATTTTAACCTCTTTTTTTCTTTTTTTACCTTATTTGAAGGGTAAAAGTGAGGCTCAGACAGGCCTAAATGCTTGACCAAGGCTACAGAGCTATTAAGGAACAGCATCGAGATTTCATAGATTCTTTTTTAACTCTTCCTTTGGTGTAACTTTCCTCTTTCCTCTATATTGCTTGCATTTTTGTGGCTCATGGAAGCTGTAAGGACTCTGCTGTAGATGCAGGATGGTCCAAAAAGGTGGAGGACTTCCAGAGGTGTTTGGTGGTTTGGCACTACCCCAGTTGGCTGCTATCCAAATTGAAGCTTCCTGACCCTCAGGGGGCAGCTTATGTCTCCAAGAGGTCCTTGAGCCATGCTCTCTGAGTGGGGAACACACCCAGCCCAAACGACGCCTGCAGTGGCCTCTGGGTCCCTCATCCCAGGCTTATCTTGCAGACCCAATGATCTGGTGAGAACCAGTCTCCCTGGGGAATTTGCCGGAGTATCCTGCACTATCAAATTCACATCAGTGGACCAGCTCAAGCTTAGGTTCCAGGACCCTTTGGATGCATCTGGAGACTTTCCCCCAGAAGGAACTCCTAGTTGAGGACAAAGGATTAAAGATTATAAGGGCTTTCTGACAGAAGGTGTACATTTGATGAATAGGTCAATGGGAGCATTTAAGGACACAGTTAAATTATCTTCTCAAAAGAGAACATAAATTGTTTTCAGAGTATGTAGAGGAGGTACTATCTATGGGATTTAAAAAGAAATTATGGTCAGAGAAAAGGCAATGACAGTGATATTTAGAACTTGGGCAAAGCACTTAAGGTTCTATTTGAGACAGTGGAGCTCCGATTGCCAGGGTAAGAAGCTGCCATGCTGTGGACAATCCATACTCGGGGACAGGGAGGCCCAGATGATGGAGAACACAGCCCCACCTGAGAGAGGGCTGGATGGAACATTCTCCTGGCTGGGAGGGGGCCATCCATGTGTGCACATCCCAAAATGGCAACACAGAAATCAATAGGAGCCAAATCATTTAGGCTGCAAGAAAATAAGGCTGCATGAGGGTAGGAGTCCTTCTTTATGCACGAATGCATGCCAAGCAGCTAGAATAGTTCTGGGTGCATGGTAGGTGCCCAACAATTATTTGTTGAATGTATAAAGCAAAACCTTGTCTAAATTTGAAAAAAGAATGTCGGTGCTCTCAGGAAGGAGTACAGTGATTGCCAGCACATAGTGCCTCCCCCTTAATTAATCCACCATACAATAACAATAATGCCTGAAAGAAAGCAGATTATTCACAACAGCAATAAGTAAATGAAAAAAAACAAGCCCAGGTTCATTTCACAAATATTGTGACACCTCAGCTGAGCTAGTGGGAGGGGACCTGGGGAGGACGTGGATGATGGCAGTAACACCAGCATCTGCTACTCTCAGCCATGTGCCCACTTATGCTGACCATTTTAACAGAGGACAAAAAGAAAGCATGATGCAAGAAAGGAATGTGTCACATTCCTTTGTGAGTAAGTTGTGTGGACTTTTAACTGTCACACACCTAAAAGAATCACAGGGGCTGTCAGATCAGAGAAACTGCTGGGTTGGCGATAAGGCTCAGCTGGAGGAATGGTTTGCGATCTTCCCTCTCACACATGCACTTCTGCATTCCTTATGAGCAGAGGCCTCCCTGACACCTTGCTTCCTAAGACTGGGAGAGGCGCTCCTCTGTGCCCCCAGGTCTCTCTGTGCTTACCCTCGGATGGACCTCTTTGCTACATTCTGAGCTCTTTCTTAGCGAAGTACTGTGTCTTGTTCCTTGCTGTATCTCAGCTTCTAACGCAGTATCTTTCAGATAGTAGATACTCAATAAATAATTGTCCAGAAATTAAATGGATTAATGGTTCCATCAATCCCCCAGTCAACCTAGACTCCTCCTTCTTCCACCTTCCATATCCAAAATCACCAAATTCTATTTAATCCATTTAAAATGCATTTCAAGCCTGCCCCCTCCTCTTCGTTCCTATGGCCATGGCCTTTGTCAGGTCTTCTTTAGTCTAGACTATTACATTGGCCTCCTAACATTGGTCTCCTTCCTCTGAGTCTATTCCAAGCCATCTTCCACATCAGAGGTGGCAAACTAGCAGCAGCCCACACACATAATTTGTTTGGCTCTGAAAATGTTCTATAATAATCTGAACTAGTTTCCTACATTTTAAAATCAGGAAATTTCAAATAAAATTTTGGTTTCAAAAGTTTCTTTAAAAATCAGAGGGCCTGACAACCAAGAGGTTTCATTCCCACATGGCTACAGTGAGCCAGGAAGAGCTGGAGGCGTGGAGCCTGTCACCTTCAGCAGGGACATTCCCTCCTTCCCACACAGCCTGCTTCCCTTGACTTTATGGGCCTGATCCCCTGTGGGCAGAGACGCTTGGGCCTCCTGCTCTGTCCTGCCGCCCGAGTAACCTGTGTGAAGCACAGACCTGATTAAATCAGATCACATGACTGCAATTTAACTTTGCTGGCAAAATAACATCATGATATGCAAGGCCTATCATACACGGGCCCCATCCGCCTTTCAAGCCTACGCCCACCTTTTACCCACCCCTCGCCTCAAGCGTGCTGGGCATTTTCCCATCTCTGAGGCTTTGCTCAAGCTCTCTTCTCTAGCTTGAGTGCCTGGCCCTGGGCTGCAGTGCTCAAGACAATGTGCTGGCATCACACCGCTTAGGTGTAAATCCTCTCTAAGCCTTCATTTCCTCATCCGTAAAATGGGGATACTAGCATTTGATACCTCGTAGGGTTAATGGGAGGAACAAATAAATAATACTTGTAAAGTTCTTAACACAGGGCTTGGCACATAGCAAGGACTTAACGATGATGCTGTGTCATTGTGGTTGCTGTTGTCCTGCCCTTCTCTCGCTGAAGATATGCTGTTCCACCTCCACAACCAGTTCAATTGTCACCTTCTCAGAGAAGCCTTCCCCATTCCTCCACGGCCCCCTAAGCAGAAGGAGTGATCCTCCCCAAGAGTCAGAGAGTTCAGCATGTACCTCTAGGATGGCACTGACCACATGGTCTCACCTTTGGCTGCACTGTGTCCATCCCCTCTGTGCACCATCATTCCCTAAGGACTGAGTCGGACATCTTCAAACACCCGGTGCCGGGACACTGCAGCTAGTCAGTGGTTCTTGAATGAGTTGGGTTGGATGTCAAGAGAGAAACAAACGATTTTTTTCCCAGAGTTCTATACACCAAAGATTGTCATGTGATGCCATTTGCCACCTGAAGGCAGTCAATAAAAGATAATAAAAAGGAAAAGGATATATTCAGAGCATTAAGAGCAAGCTATGTCAGTTAATTGCCCGACTTTTGTGAAATTGGAGGGTACAAAATGAATTTCTTAAAGGACCTGGATTACTAATATACAGTAATAAAGTGTGGGTGTGAATGGGAAAGGAAAGAAATACCCCCCAAAACAAATACCCAAAATCCATGATGGGACTTCCCTGAGAATGCTGGGCTTGTTTTGAATCCCAGCTTCGTTACTTTGAAGGACTCTGGGCAAATTTTTAACCTTCCTGAGCCTCAACTTCTTTATCTCTAAAATGAAGAGAATAAAACCCATCCCAGAAGGTTGAGAGGCAGATGAAATGACATGACACGTGTAAAGACTTTGAACGGTACCTGCCACTAAGGCTTCAATAATGTCTGTAGACTCAGTGCTAATCAATGAACATTAGATATAAGAAAGATAGAAATACCAATTTGAATTTGAGTTTGACATTAACAACGTTAAAATGAAGGCATCGCATGTGTTTTCTGATTTGGGATGGAGGGGAATCCAGTGTTTAAAGCCGTCTCCCCAACTCAAAGCCCTCTGCCGCCCTGCTCCTCGATCACTCACTTGGATCTCTGCACTCACTTCCTATCTTGTCCCTCCACTGCAGGAGCCCTGTTCTGATTCTTCTCCACTCTTCTCAGAGTGGCTTTCCAGTCTACCATGTCTCTCCTCTATGGCAAGCTGTTCAATGGCACGCCATTGCTGTGAGGATACGGACCCACTCCTTGGCCAACATGCAAGGCCTTTCATGGTCTGATCATACCTGTATCATCAGTCCCATCTCTCAGCAACCTGTCATCCCACCTCTCATGCCTCATATCCCAGCCACATGGTTCTAGCACATCTCCAAGGCCTCAATGTCCTGCCTGGATGAGACACCCTTTCCCTCTCACCGGTCTTCAAGACTTAGTTTTGGCATCAACTTCCCCAGGAAGACACCCTCTGCCCAGTGTGGATTTGGTGCCCCTCCCAGGAGCTCCCACAGCCTCCAAGCACACTTATCTTTAGCACTCATCATAAGGAAACACAAAATTCACTTACCAATATGTCTCCCTGTTCCATGAGATGGAAAGCTCCTGAAAGGCAAGGATGGCCCTTTGTATTTGAATCCTCACCAGTTATCAACCAAGCCAAGAATAGTTGGTGCTCTATTTTTTTTTTACTTTTATTTTTTTGGTGGGAAAGATTGGCCCTGAGCTAACATCTGTTGCCAATCTTCCTCTATTTTTTTTTTGTTGTTGTTGTTGTATTTGGGACACCACCACATCATGGCTTGATGAGCAGTATGTAGGTCCACACCCAGGATCCAAACCTGCAAACCCCGGGCTGCCGAAGCAGAGCTCACAAACTTAACCACTATGCCACTGAGCCAGCCCCAAGTGCTCTATTATTTTTACTGAACAAAATATATTTATAAGTGAATGGAAAATTGTGAAAATGTACTATAATTAGGTTAATATCCCTGCTCCCTCCAAAAAAAAAAAATCACTGATCTTCTATCTTTAGGCACTCACTTTTACAGACATTAAGAAGTCAAAATTTAAGCAATGGTGGCTGGTCAGGCTATAGAACACTGTGTTCAAGCTCACGGACACTGGTGTTAGAGGCTGAGTTTGAATTTTGGCCCCACTACTTACTAACTGTGAGGACTAGGTGCATTATGTGACCTCTCTGGGACTCAGTTTCCGTCTCTGCAAAACAAATATAATGAGAGTACATGCTTCATAAAGTTTTTATGAGATTAAGACGAGATGATGCAGGTAAAGCACAGTGTCTAGCATGTAATGCTGTTCAATAAATGTTAAAAATAAATTAAGAGTTAAGAAGTCCTAGTAACAGCCTTGTTGATCAATGAATCAGCGGGCAGTTGAATGCCGGTCTATGAGGCCTATGGGGAAGCAAAGAGAGGCCTGGATCACCAGCATGATACAGAATGTAGATCGTGCATGAGCCAGACAGTGTACAAAGCCACCAAAACGTTTGTCCCCTAGGGTGGAAGGGAGACCTGAGCTCAGTGGTGAGCACGCCCATTGGCAAAGCAGCTTAAACATTCAAGAAGCTGGATATGATATTTGCAGCCAGTCCTTGTCTTCCTACCTCCCAGAGTGTTGGCCTCCGTCACTCTCCGTGGACTTTTAATTTGCTCTGAAGCACTCGGCTCTCTCGGCCCCATGCTTTATTTCCCAACCTTCCAGGGGCCTTCTGACTTTCTTGACTCACTTGCTATCGATTCCCTCAGGCCTTATCCAGGCCAGTTTCAAATGCCTGAAACTTCTCACAGCTTCATAGTCAGGTTTATCAAGCTTTCATCCTATGGTTTTTGAGTGCTAACAAGGATGAGCTGTCCTGATCAATAAGAGAGGGGAAGAAAGAGCTCATGGGGAGGGGGATGTCACAATGCCAGCCCTCCCCAGGTCCCATTCTGAGTGACACTCCCTGGGAAAGGACTGATAAGCAATCGTCAGCTCAGTGATGCTGGTGAACTAGCATATTCTGGTAGGAGGGTTTCCAGGAGCTCACGGCCCCTTGGCTGATGCGTGGTTTAGACTACTCTTTGGTCAGCCCCATCTACTTTCCCCCTCCCTCTCCTCTCCTCCCCTTTCCCAGCAGCGGCCCCAGGGTCCTCAAAGTGCTCTCTGCCCTGGCAGCCCCAGATCAGAGTGTGCGATCCAACCACACCCCCAGCATCTAATGACAAGGGTGCATCACTTAACCTTTCTTTATCCTTCAATTAGTCACTTACCCCAGGCTGAGAGCTCGACAGGGAAACGTGAGTTTGCCTGTTGTTAGCATCCCTCAGACTTATGACAAGATTCACAACAGTCATAGGGTGCCCATCATTTTATTTCACATAGTTTTGTGATATCATGATAATGCTAATAATGGGTATGACTTCCCGAGTGCTTTATATGGACCTTACAAGAGCCCTGTTTAAAAAAAACAAAAAGGCAGTATTCCCAATTTAGAGATGAAGAAACTGAGGCTCAGAGAAGGAATTATCATGCCCAGTCATGAGGTTAGGAAGTAACCAGGCAAGGCTTGAACCCATGTCCCTCTGGCTCTTCTGCCTATGTCACCTTCCCAGCAAACGCTGCCAGAACAAGGGACACCCCACACTCATGCTGCCTCCCCATCCCAGACGCAGTGATGGGGACCTGGGACATCCCTGGTAAATTTCTGGATGCTGATGTAGCTACCCCAAGGGTATAATTAGAGAACCTAATTGTTTTTCTTCAAAGTGTGTAACATATGAGACACAGATAAAACATTTATTGCAGCGCACAGAATTTCAGTATAATGATATCATTCCTCCTTTTGACTAGATAAAACTTTTCCAACTTTCAAAGGTTTAGATTTAGCCTCCCCTCTTACATGAATTCCCCTGGCTGCTCACTGATCCACCATCTAATAAAGTACGCATCCAGCCTGCACCGTGCAGTTTCAGAACTTGCATCTTTCACGTTTTTAATCAAATGTCATCTTCTCAGTAAGAACTTTTCTGGTCACCTCTTCTGAGATTGCTGCCTCTCCCCAACACTTCCTATCCCCCTTTGCTGCTTTATTTTTCTCCTAAGCACTTACACTATATATCATACTTATTTCTCCAAGTTATCACCTGCCTCCCCCATTCAAGCATATGCCCCCTGAGGGCAGGCATTTCTTTAAAATTTTCTCGTGGCTGCATTCCCCACAGCAGTGCCTGGGAGGGGCTCAGTACTTACTCGTCGAATGCTGGACATGTTTGGTTTCCAGTTTACTTCAGCTGAGTTTGTTCTTCCTCTTTAAATAGCTCTAAAACTCTCCAAGATAGCACATAAACATCTTATGCAGCTTCTGTATGCCCACAGCACGCCTTAGGAGGTGCCAGTCACATAGAAGTTATTTTAAAACCCACTAGCCTGATTAATTCAGTAGCAAATTAAGCAAAAGTGAGGGCCTTAAGCCCTGTCTTGAGGGACGTGGATCTTTTCGTCGTTGTGAATTTACCTCTGGAGGATTTTAATCTGTGGCAGCAGGTGGAGGCGGGGTGCTTCATGGTAAAAATTGATTTCTCCTTACTCCTCAAGATTAACTGTTAGTGAGCCTTTGTACCTTCTCAAACTAGTTATCTCTTCTCCTAGCTTTACAAGCCCATTGGGTCTCTTCTGTATCTGTCACTCTGACTGCTCCCTATTGCTAAGAGTGGAATCAGCATGTTGTACAAATTCTCATGCCTTCCAAGTTGGGGTGAGGACGCACACTCCCCAGACCATAGCAGGAGTGAGTGGCTCAGATGGCAGAGAGATTTTGTCCTGGCCTTACTGTCACAAGCCAGGACGGGCATGTGCTGCCTGCACTGCACACAGGCTGTGCCCAGGGGACATGGTGGATTTCCATGACTGTCTCACCCTCAGTGTGTCTGTGTGTGCACGTGAGCACACACATGTGTGCCCAAGCCTGTGGATGGCCAGCCAGCTCTGCCTGATTCGCTGCTCTCCTGAGATGAGCTGGCTTCTCAGGGAGCACCCGGGTGTTGAAATCCAGTCTTGACCCTAAAAGAATTCTGAAGATGCCAAGTCAGGGGATTGCTCCAAATGCCACCACCCAAATCAGGCCACAAGTTACAGTGGTCAGACAATGAAATCATCTTTTCTTCTGGTTTTGGTGGCTACTATTTTTAACCGTGTTGAATGGCCAGGAAGAACCTGAGGGGAAGGTAGCCAAAGCAGCATAGACCAATTTCCTGGCTCAGGAGCCCACAGCCCTGGGATGGTTTCCTGTTTGTGAGAGGAGAGCTGTGCTTGTGTGTTGGGAGAAGGCTGTTATTGTCTGACAGTTTTAAGGGTTTGCAGCACTCTACAAAAGAGACAAGAAACCTTCAGCTCTGCCCAGGCTCAGCCCTCATGGCAATTATTTTTTTCTATTGGAGGGTAGGGGTTGATGAGCAGGAGGGAGCAAAAGAAGGAGAGAGAGCAGAATGGAAAAAAGTAAACCTCAGGAGAACAGGATGTACTTAAAATTCTCCCTGTCTCTTATCCATCCCAAAACTGGCCTATCCAGGGGTGGAGGAGGCCACTGTGACTTCATACATATTTATAGAATTTGGCAGATTTGCAGAACACACCTCTAACAATGTATTTTAAATGAAGCTAAATGAAATGCATTCCTAGTCCATGGGAAAAGTTCTTAATTTTTTTTTTTTTTTTTTTTTGGCTATAATATGGTGTGGAGAGATGGTGCTGGCCGCAGCGTCACAGAGAATCACACAAAGTGGATAATATGGTGTGAAGCTGATGTGAGTCTGGGTGGGAGCCGGGTGACCCAAACCAGCATGCGGCACCTTGGGAAAGATCCAGTCACTTGAACTAGCCTGACTGTCCCCACATCTTGAAGCCCCCTCAAGCAGGGTGTGGCCCCAGGATCCCACAGTCCTCTGCCTGTCGTGTTTCCCAATGGCGTTGTGATGACCTGCTTCTCTCCAACCCTGTTAGTCCCAATTCAAAGTAACTCTCTGTCCACCAAAGGCCACCGAGGATCAGGGCTTATTAGAGGTCAAGATTTCTGGAATCAGAAATCATGAGCCCAAACCCAATATTCTGTTTCCTCTGATCTCCAAGTTAGATTGCAAACCCTAAAATATATTCATGTTATTTTCTAAATAAAAGAGGAACCTAATTGAATTTCACTGGCCCACATGTATGTCTATATGCACATCTTTCTTTACTGACCTGGCTTGGCCTTGCGCTCATTTGTAAAATAAGGATATTGCGCTAAGGGCTTTTCCAGCTCAAAAATTCCAAGATTCAACCAAAATACATTCAGTATCACTCCTCCAATCCCATGGTCTTTCTTTTTTTTGCTGAGTCCTGCTAATTGTTCCTCTGCCTTACTTCCTATTTTGAGGTCTTTCTCTCCATTCCAAAAGCATCGACATAGTTGATCTTTTAAGCTCCTCAGTGCTAGACTATTAGAGCTGTCTTCTTAGGGATTTCTTTGGTTTCAATTATGTTTTATGCTAAGTGATACCACATGTCGCTGCTCAGAATAACTAGTTTCAAAGACAATTTCACATCTGATTCAGGAGCTGTATATGGTCGGCCCTTTCCCACCCCACTGCCTCCTTCAACCGCATCCTCACCTGCTACAGCACAACATGACCTATGGCTCCAGTCACACTCATTTCTTATCCAGCCTTCCATTCACCTTGAAGATTCCCACCCGTTTGCCCTAACAGTAACATTTCTATGTGACTGCCCCTCCTCTCTGAACCAGTCTTTGTCCATCCTTCCTTTATACTTTTGCCTGGCTACACTGCCAGGAGACTGACATTCATTCCTTCTCGTGCTCCCTTCATACTCTCATCTTTTCTTTAGAGGCTTCATGCTTACTTATTGACTCCCTCTCTAAGGAAAAGTACAAGATTGTGCCTGCCCTTTCTTCCCTTAACTGTTGAAATGCCACAGCCTCTGCTTCCTCTTGTTGGTGTCCAATGCAGTGCGGGGCATATAGCTGCTCAATATTGTTGTTGGATGATCGGTAATAATTAAGGAAACTAACAGAGCTCAAGTCTGCAACTAGTTCAACAGCAACTGGACTTACTCCATCCCACTAACTCCATGTGCCCATTGCAGGGAGGGTACCTATCAAGGGCCAGGAGTGCAGACGAGGCTCAGCTGCTGAGCCCATGGCTTGGCTCAAGGTTGAAGAAGGTTGAGCTGTCAGCATGTTCTGCTGATGGCTTGTTCTTCAACTAGTGACCTCTCTTGATTTTTACTCTCATCTCTGCAAATTAGGGGTGGGATGACTAGACCAAGAAATCCTATGATGAAAGACTCTTCACAGAGGTATCATTTTATTTTTTTTTAATATGAGAGTCTCTGTAGAGTCAACCAGTAAGGTAGCTGATACATAATGATAAGGATTCCAAGATGTTTGCTCATATTTCTGGAGCAAACATCACATATAACCTAAGGAACAAGGGGCATTGGTCTCCCTCCCCTCATACCACCTCCATCATTGACAAAACTGTTCAGGAGGGAGAACCTGGGGAGGGGATGACCTTCTCTCCTTTATTTGAAGTTAACAAAGGATGAAAAGGCACTTTCCTGAAAGTTTGTTTTGAGGGCTCAGAATTAAACGCTTTTCTCTGCAGTCTTTTTGGATTCAAGTCTTCTTGATGCCGTAAGAAAAGTTCTGTGTGCATCCTCCAGAAATATCATTTCTCGTAATAAGACTACAGAGTTATACTGTGACTTTCAGCTTTAGGGCTTCTGTCAGAGGACTTCTTTGATCCCCTCAGGATTGTCTGTAGAGCTCCAAGAGCACAGCAAAGATATTGATTGTCCACTGGAAAAAATGGCAATGCTAGTGTCTCACATTACTGTTCGTGCTGTCTCAAGTGCTCGATGGAAGGAGGCAGAATGAGGGTATAAATCTATACTCGATCATGCTGCTACTCCATACTTCCTAGGCTTGTCCTCTGGTGGCTAAGAGAGGTTGTTCTCGAAGGTGTCAAGGCGTATGAGAGGAAATGGTTTATATTTCCTTTTAATAGAAACACTATCTTGTTACAAGTTCTAGAATGAATATCTGTCCCTTCAATTGTCTGATAAAAGGAGCATCAAGTCCTTGATCTGGTCTATCTCACTCTGATACCTCCAGCTCTTCATTCCATCACTCGGGGCCTACAGGCTAAAGATTCTGCATTTCCAAGAGCAGGGTCATGACCCAGGAAGGAATCTCTTCAATCAGGTTCAGCTACCCAGTTAAATCAATCCACCAAGTGACAAGGGTTGTGGCAGGTTCACACACCTATGACAAAGTCCTTCTGAGGGAAACACCTAATTGGTAACCCGCAATCTTCCTCTCAGTGCAGAGGGAGTGAGTTCCAATCTTTCCAGCTACAACACTCTTTTCTCCTGCCTCTCACTTCATTACATCGCCTATGAGACATAGAGGCATTATTATTTTTATTAATAAAATGGATTAAAATCGTTTGATTTGGACATCTGAGAAGTTCTTGAAATCATAGAGGGCCTCCTGGGATAACCTGACCCAGCACTGGAAGTCCTTGGAGAAGAGGCCCGTGGGTCAGATGGACCCGTTCTAATCTGATTCTGGCTGCAGGGCCTTGGGCACAGCATTCAGCCTCTCTGAGACTCAGTTTCCTCATCTGTAAAATGGGATAACACCATCTAGCTGATTAAGTTGTTAGTAACAATAAATGTGATGAATATCAGTAAATTGCTTGGCCCATAGGCATACAATAAATGGTAGATTTAATCTAAGATACTAATATTAAAGGAATAGATGCTATAGTATGCTAGATAAAAACTCATAGATGGAGAACAGCTCATTCTCGAGGCATTTTTTCTAGTTTAGGTCACCAAAGGATTAGATTTAACATGTGCAAGAGGGTAGAGCTGAGCAAAACAGACAGGCGAAAAGAAAGATAGAGAACTAGTCAGTGGAAGGAAACATTTCAGATGAAATTACACCCTTGGAATCCAGAGACAAGGGCTAGGTTTTTGAGTTTTAGTCACTGCTGAGGAGTAATGAGATGGCGAGTGAATGGTTGGGATCATCTCTCGGGCAGGAATTTCGTGCAGAATTTGTGACAGGAGAAAGGCCGTGTCCCTCCTCTCTGGATGGGTCTGCTTGTACCAGGGAAGCAAGTGAACCAAAATGCCCTCTCTCCTGGAACAGATGTGTGACTCTGGGCTGGGAGGTGTGGGAAAAGCCTAGAAATAAAAGGCAGAGGAGAACCTTTATAATCCTGATGCTTGAGCAAAATGCAGTGATTACAGTGCAGCATCTGGGGGCAAGGTAGGCTGAATGCAACACCAGGCTCTCTGGAATCTTCTAAAAACAACCATGAATACAAACAACTTACAAGAACAAAAGAGACCTTTGCACCACAAATGCCAAACAGAAACCTATGCAATTCGGAGGCATGAAATACGCTGTTTATAGTTAAAAGCAAGAATGAAGTGTATACATTTTCCAAACCACATACTGGACTAAACCTAACTTATTTATTTTCCTAAGCCTTAAACCAATTCTGAGTTTAAGTATAAAAATTTAAAGATGTAGGGGCCGGTCCAGTGGTGCAGCGGTTAAGTTCTCATGTTCTGCTTTGGTGGCCCAGGGTTCACCAATTTGGATCCCAGGTGCAGACATGGCACCACCTGGCAAGCCATGCCATGACAGGCGTCCCATATATAAAGTAGAGGAAGATGGGCATGGATGTTAGCTGAGAGCCAGTCTTCCTCAGCAAAAAGAGGAGGATTGGCAGCAGATGTTAGCTCAGGGCTAATCTTCCTCAACAACAACAACAAAAAAAATTAAAGACATATATCCTAGTGAGCCAGGGCAGAATCAATTTTATAAAACTGAATTAGGTACTAATTGGAATATTAAAATATGCTTAGACTCAAACTTAAAACAAAGAGTAGCTTGAGAATTCAACTCCAATTAGATTGAAACAAAAGGAAATGAACTCACAATTAGCCAATAGTGATGATGATGATATGATGATACTGTACTCCCTGGTATTTGATTCTCAGAGTGATGGCACATATCTGTGTACCCAGGGTGCATTGATTGTGGGTTCCCCTCTGCAATGACCTCAGTATCTTCCAACTGGATACTCTTCCTTCTTGACTGGTGTGGCCTTTGAGAAATGTGTTGGGCTGCAGAACACAGGGGAAGGTTAGGTCCCTCATAGGAAAACAGAAGATGGCTAATTAACGTCTTCAGCTTAGTAGTTATTAATTGTACTATTAGCATCTTGGTCAGAGATTATGCCAGTGTGTGTGTGTGCTTGCATGTGATCAATATTTAGGCCTTTTCACATGTGCATATCTTAATAATATAAACAATTAGCCACTTAAATTTACTCGTTTTGTAGGAATGCGTTCTTTACATTCTGAGGACCCTTAGAGGGAAATAAAAATGTGGACCCCTACCAGCGAGACCAGCACAGAGTGAGTTATTCGTGTTGCTGAGGTCAGAAGGAATCAACGTCAGAATTCCAGAGCGACATGGAAACTGGGGCTCAGGGAGAGCCTGTCCATGGAAGAAGAGGAAGCTTTGGGAATGTGGGTGGTGGGAAGAGGTACACCTGAAGCAGTAATTTGGCAGATCTTCCTGGCGAAGGCGAAGATGCTGGCCGAGGGAAATAAAGGGGTTTGATTCCATGCAGCCAGGAGCTTGACAATGGCTCAAATTTTCAGAAATGTGGCAAACCATGATGACTTGGCCAGAAGGCCTCAGTTTTCTGTGGCTTCGGATTTACTCATCTGGGAACATGGGCCCTCCTAGCCATCATAAAGGAAGGAGCCAGGCCGTCCCCCCGAGAATGAGCTGCTGATCCAGAAGCTGAAGAAAGAAAGGACTGTGCCATTCTTGGCTCCTTCTCCTTCCGCATTCTGGCCTCAGTGCTCTTCTCCCCGGAGGAAGACGCAAAGCCTGCCCTGCCTGCTCTGCAACCTCGGAGGGGAAACTCATCCAAGTGGCTGAATCAGATCCGCTCAGGTCTAAGGAGAGTGAGCTCCTGCAGGCACAACACCTTTCGAGTTTTCTCCAGAGGACAGTTGGAGGCGCAGCCTCTATGCCTACGGCGTATCTAAATGTCAGCCCCCGTGGGAATGATTCCTTCGAGTTTGTCTGGCCCCACATCGAAGAGTTTAACTTGGATTCCTTTCTCTCATTTCATTTGTCTTCCCCTGTCCTACTTTCCCCTGTGGCTGAGAGTGGTTTTTCCATTTCATTTTGCAGACATGTGAGGCATCTCGCTCCCCGTGTTCCCCACCCCATGCTTCCACACATCTGGAAGAGCAATGTTCACATCTGGAGGCCATTCTCATCTGGAAGATGTCTTTCGACATTCTTTTCTTTGAAACTCAATCCATTCTCTTGTTGAAAAGGGCCTCCGAACTACTAGAATCATTTGCAGAGGCTCAGAAAAAAGTCCTCAGTTTCATCCCGACATGGTGGAATTTATGACTCAAACCAAACCGAACATTATGTTTCTGATTGCTTTTTTTTTGGTAATAAATTATTTTCTGAGCTTCATGTTGAAATGGACTGGAAGTTCTAGCCTAGGTCACATACAAAAGGAAGATGGAAAGTGAGATGGTCAATAATCACAAGGTAAGTCCAGTTCCTAGCTCCGTGACCTTGAACATGACAGTCATTTCCTCATCAATAAAATTGGGGTTCATTGTTTAAAATTAGATCAATAACCCTGCTTTGTTATCCCGTAGGATTGTTTAGGACACAGTGAGATAACCTATCTGAACATATCTGGTCTCACATTTAGATAAGATAAGGATTGATGAAAAAAGAGGGGGAGGTGGGCCACGCGCAGGTGGTCCAGTGTTTCGTTGGTTCGAATCCTGGGCGCGGACATGGCACTGCTCATCAAACCACGCTGAGGCAGCGTCCCACATGCCACAACTAGAAGGACCCACAACGAAGAATATACAACTATGTACCGGGGGGCTTTGGGGAGAAAAAGGAATAAAATTAAAAAATCTAAAAAAAAAAAAAGAGGGAGAGGCTCCTGTCAGGTTGACAGTCTCTGCATTTGCACATCCCTCTCCATGAATCCATAGAAGACCCCAAGGCTATGGCTCTATGATACCCCACTGGGTAGGGGAAAGGCAGAAGTCTCCGGAACAGAATCCCACTGTCAGCCACATGCTCTCATTCTAATCAGGTTGACAGTAGAGCATCTGATCAGTGGTTCCCAAATTTAATGTGCGCACACATTACCTGGCCATTCTGACAAAATGCAGATTCTTGTTCAGCAGGTCTGAGGTGAGATTGAGGTTTGCATTTCTAACAAGCTCCCAGGCGATACCTATGCTGCTAGTCCCAGGACCCTATTTTGAATAACATGGTACTGGGGAAGTAGATCCCCAACCCAAAAATGCAACCTCAGCTAACAAGCAAGTTCGTCATTTTTGCGGTGTCAAATCTAAATCTCAAGTGCAGTCCGTGGAAGGAGAGGCACGGAGAGAAATGGAATTCACCTTCTGGAAATGCATCAAGACCTGTTCAGCTCAACTTTGACCCTCTCCTGCACCTGTCCTCTTGGATGTGAAGGGAAAACTAACTTCCTTACTTCACCCCATGCCCTGCCTTCAAGTATTTCCCCTCCTGAGTCACGTTGGCGCCTAGAGGAGGGACTGCCCCAGCTATAGACTGCCACACCTTTGACCTTCAGCACGTTGCCCAACTCCCAGCCAGGCTGCTACAAGAGAGAGAAACATCAGTGCTATTTAGCTGGGCTGGGCACTTCCCTCAGCTTCTCTTGCCCCTGAGCCATGTTGCCTGGCAACCAGAGGGCAGGGGAAGGGGAGGGATGGAAGCAGGTGAGAAGGCAGGGAGGAAATAATGGAACAGGAGAGACAGGGCTGAAGCTCCTGGTCACACAGACACACACACTTAGTAGGAGAGAATGTTAATAAGCCTCAGAGGGAGGATGCCACTGGGTGTGAACCTAGAAAGCAGGGGGCCAGAAGTTTACCAGCATTCATTTTTTCCATTTGATTATTTTAAAGATGCTAATAATAAAAGGAAGAGGAAAAGAATTCTACTTCTTAGATGATTTGGCAAGGCAGGAGGAAAAAACTAAAAAACTCTTATAAAAACCGAGGGAATCATTAAACGGTGTGGACGGGGGTGAGGCGAAGTTGGTAAAAATCCTGTGCTAAAAACTAAAACGTGTCTTGAGAAGTGGCCAAAAAGTTTATGGTAAGGTCTGAAAAGCTGAAATGAGAAGCCGCCCAGGCATGGGCTCCTAGTGGCTGCTGAATGAGGAGAGGTGGGGCGATTCCACGTGGCCCACCCACAGCCCCCACCTGCTGCCCTTTCAGTGTGTCCCTGTGCAGGGGTCACCCAGGCAACAGGAGGATGCTGGACAGCAGACTGCAGTCCAGGGAGGCAGCTAAAGAAAGTGGCAGGAACATTTTGCATTCCAGTCACAGTTATGGAGCTTCAGTTTTCTCACAGGTCGAAAGCCTTCATTCCGGCCTGTAAGAGTCTCTTCAGATGCTTGTGACAGCCCCTGCTCTGGCCCTCCGGCTTCCTGCCATTCCCACACTCCAAGCCGTACTCCATATTGCCGTACGATGAGCCTTCTAAAACAGATGGAATCATGCTGCTCAAAACTTCGCCTAGTTCCCCAGTGCCAACAAAGGAAATTCCAAACTTCTTAGCATGGCATTCGATGCTTTCCACAGCCTTGCCCCAGTCTGCTTTTCCAGAGTCATCTCCAGCTTCTCCTACCAACCCCCAACCACCCTACAGTCCAGCCATCATAAACCATACCATTCTCCACCAAGCCATCAACTCCTACTCTTCTGTGCCTTTGCATATTGCTATAATTCCTCATTTGGCTTATCTTCCAAACAACCCCTATTTACTCTTTTTAAAACACACAGAAACAAAATTGAAAATTTTCCAAAGTAATATGTGCACACGATTTACATATTTAAATGGTGCAGAAGACTTAAAATCAAAGAAACAACCTATTGTCTTCCTCTTCCTCCTCCCTATCGCCTCTCCCTCAATTAAATCCCCCTTCGCTCTTTTTTAAATTTTCTCCCCTGGTGGTTACCTTCATTTCTCTAGGAACTATTTCTTGATTTCTATAAAATTATTTCTTAATTTGGCAATTTTACATAGGCTTTTTTTTTTTTTGCATTCTGACTCTAATAAATGAGTGTTTAGCACACATGGAACATACTACAATTTTCATTTTCCCAGTGGAAACTTTAATCACTTTAAGTTCAAGAAGAAACAACATAAGACAAGTAAGAATTCAGACGCCGAAGTCAGTCTGGCTGGGTCCAGATTGCTAACTTACTACTTACCACATATGTGATCTTGGTCAGTCGACTTAATTTTCTGTCCTTATGCTATCTTCATAAATGGTGGAGGATACAACATAGTGTTTCCTTCATCTGTAAAATCTGTACAGATCTCTCTAGAACTATAGCAAAACTGCCATCTGCATTTCTCTTCACTATTTTCCAAGGTTGGAGATACTGTTTCCAGAATCCTGTGTCTCTCCCTGGCTTGCTTTACGCCCTCATTTTGCTGGAGTGTGTCCTCAAATGACTTCCCTTAAAAGGCGCATGGAATTAAGCCTTTGCAACACCTCATCTGTCTGAAAATCTCATTTCTTCCGCCTTCAAAATTCACAACTATTTTTGCTGGATATAGAATTCTAGTTGAAAATCATTTTCCTTCATAAGTTGAAGCATTTCTTTATTGTCTTCTAGCATCTAGTATTGCTCTTACAAGTCTTTGATGCCCATTTATTTACAAGTTGTCATTTTTCTTCATTTTTCTCTCTCTGGAACTATTTAAGGTCTCTCTTGTATTGTTAATGTTATGAATTTTTAAATGTTGCATTTGCTGTCTTTTATTCATTAGAGTGGATACCAGGTAAATAACTCTGTCTTAACTTTTGTATCTTTCAACTCTGAGAAATTCTCTTGTAATGTTTCTTTGTGATTTCTTCTCTCATATTTTTCTTTTTGGATCTCCTATCAGTTAGCTGTTGATTCTAACTGTCATTCTGGGTTATTTTAAATATTATTTTGTTGTTGCTCTTTTTATACTCTCTGTCTTTTTCTTTTACTTTTCCTCCATTTTATCCTCCAACTTTTTATTAGCATTTTCATAGCATCATCATCTTGTTTAATTGATGCAGTGTCTTCATAAATGTCTCTGAGGATACAAAGTAGTTTCTTTCAAGGTCCTTATTTACCCTAAATTATCTCTTGTTTCCAACGGTGTCATTTCTGTATTTCACAATGTTTCTTTTTCATGGATCACACTTCCCTCAAATACCAGTCATTGGCAGTTCTAGCAAAGGTGACTCTGAGCTTGCTGTGACCAGCAGGCCTTGTTGACTGCTGGGCTCCATTTCAGGGTGAGTGGAAACGGAGCCCAGGTGTGGCATTGGCTCCCACACTAAGAATAGTTTGTTCAGTTTCTTTAGAGAGGAATGGTCATTCCTCTCGACCTAAGGGTGGAGAAGTAGGGGTTCTCTCAGCTCATATCTCCCTCTTGCTGTCCATATTCTCTTCGTTGTTGGAAGTTTACACCCATTTTTACTCCTTTGCTGTCATGTCATGAGAGCTCAGAAGATAAAGCAAATAAAGTTGTGTTTCAGGAATCCAAAAACAAAATGACAATTCTAAAAGTTTCCAGAGAAAAGGTGTAGATACCCTGAAAAGGAACAGGAATCCTTAATATCAATATTGGATGCTAGGCAACAGAATAATTTTTTCAGTGTTGAAAGACAAGAATCTCCAATGTAGAATTTTAACTCCAATGAAACTATCTTTAAAATTGGGGGCAAATTAATGATATCTCAGGCATATGTAAAAGCTCTTTAAATATTCTCTTGGAAAAAGTACTCCTTTAAGAAGAGAAATAAATACAAGAGAACACTGTGAAGCTTATGTTACTTAAGAAAAAATAGACAACACATAAATTTTAATTTTTTTCAAAAAAAACCAAATGAATATTAAGATATGGAGTAGAGAAGCAGAATCAAAAAGACTTATGGAGCATTATATAACATAGATAAGGGGTAATCCATACCTAGACATTATAGTGAATTTATAAAGTGCCAAAATTGGTGAAGAGTAAATTAAAAGCTTGCATAAATAAATAACCATTATAGAAATTAAAATAGTAAATACATTATAAGGCTAATAAATATAACCTTGATTCCAAAACTAATTAAGAACAACATAAGAAAAGATTATGGTATCAACATACATAGATATTTATATGTCTAACATATACGAGAAACTTGCAAATCAACATGAAAAAGATCAGAAACTCAAAAGAAAAATTAGCAAAACGTGTAATACACAATTTAGAGAGTGGATGCCAAGTATGAGATGAGATATGTATTTCTAGGAAGGCCTAGAAATCAGAGAAATACAAATTTTAAAACAGTGGTACACTACTTTATACACATCCAATATACAAAGATTAGAAAGCTAGGTAATACCAAGTGCTGGAGAAGATTCAGGGAAATAGACTTATCCATGTATTTCTGGAGCAGCATTAAACCGGCACAGCCATTCTGGAAAACCACCAGGCAGTACTTAGTGAAATCAAGCATTCATATACCTATGCCCAGCAACCCCCCATGCTGGGTGTGTGTCCAGAGAAGTTTTCACAGAGGTCCCTAGGAGCCCATGCACAAGGGTACCCATCCTGTCATTAGAGACTGTCACGTTTGAGTCAGCGGTTGGCATTTGGGGGGAGTGGCAAATGAGGGAGGGGGGGCAGAAAGGGAATGAGAGTGAAGACTGGGGATGAAAGGGAAAAACAAATAACCAAAATAAAACCAGAATGCGACCTTGCACCGCCTGTTAATGAACTGCGGAATGTGTTTCACTGGGCTCTCTGCGCCTGAGATCGCGCAAAACAGACAGCGCCACGCACGCGCATCTCCTCACCACCTGGTACCAGACCGTGGGTCGAGGCGCTAAGCACAGAAAAACAAAGGAGCACCTGCTGCCAGATGGCTTCCCTTGCTTTGAGCCAAGAGGTGAGTTTTCCTTGACCTTCGGACAGCATCTCTCCCCTCCCACCCACCCCCCCCCCCCCCCCATTCATCTGTCCTAGAGAGAAAAAAGGGCCGGCCTCACCCTCTAGAAACAAACCTCTCCCTGGCCTTCAGTAATCTCCAGGATTAGTGTTTCCTCCCCAAATCTCATTTCCTTCGACAGAACCCCCCGGATTGCTCAAGCCCTCACATTAGAGCAGCGGGGACATTCGTGCCCTGTACTCCCCAGCGCATGGCTGCGGCCCTCTCATGGCCTCAGACCTGGGGCGGAAGAAGGGCTAAGGAGCCAGAGGGAGGCAAGATCCTGTGTTTTCTGGGGAACATAAATTATTTCCGCCGCAGTTACTTCTGCGCCTTCCTAGGTAATCAAACTGTACACCTGGATAGAGAAGCCCCGCCTCCCGCAGATAAGAATCAGAATGGATTTATTGAAGTGACACAGTCATAGAGAGAATGCAGCACAAAGGTGAATTCCAAGAGCGGGTCAATTTACACAGATTTTTTAAATGAGAATGTTACTAGCCCCTTTTTTCTCCCACACAGGCCTGCACCAGACTTCTCTTCTAGGACTAAAGCCTCAGTTTTTGTATCCCCCTTCGGTTCCTCTTCCACAGATCTTGCCCTGCCTCGTTGCCCAGCTCAGACAAACACCCTGCCTCATCTTCCCCATCTCCTCCCCACTGGGAGTTGGGGGCCCTCAATCTTGGACTTCTCCAGACTTCACCAGACCGCAGAATGGCCTTAAATCCTTTCCAGTTTGCTTGTCCTCAGCCACCAGATAGTCAGTCAGCAGTACTCATTAAGCTTGTTCTGCGGGCAAAGCAGTGTACTGAGGCCTTATCAAGAAAAACTGCAGGAACAGAAGTGGTAGACGTGCCCTTTCAGGATGTGAATTAGTGTCTGTGGGTCCCCTGGTAAGTGTAAACCGTTATCCTCATCATTGTACATCCATTCCTTTATTTATCTTCACAATGACCCCAGAAGTTAAAGCCCCATTTTCCCTGTTTTCCAGGTGAGTAACCCGAACCTCTCAGAGACTGAGGAAGCTGCCTCAAGTAACAGCTGGTAAGTGACAGTGCAGGACTTCTGACTCCAAGCCCAGGCATCTGTCACACACCATGGTTGCCATAAAGAGAGCCTGTCCTCCTTGGAAATACAGAGCACCGTGCCCTGAAATAGACTCGAAGTATTTTCAGAATAGCACGTCAAGAAGAGCACACGCACGATAAACCCTGAGCTTGTGTGTCCTGGTCTGTTTCGTGGAAAAGAATGGTTCAAGAAGGAAAGGTTCCTAAAGGGGGTAACCATTAAAACCTAGTTTGAAAGAACAGAGAGCTATAGATTGGCAGGCAAGAGAGAATAAATTTGGAATAAGCATCTTCTCTTGAGGTTACTTAGACATTCCTACTGTCGTGGAAAGAATTTTCCACCGTGTCTCCCAGAGTGAGAGGAATCCGGCTGAAACGTGGCAGGGTGGATTCAGGTTAAATAGCACAAAAAATATTTCTGGTGATGAGGTGGTTAAATACCAAACTATTTCCCTAAAGGAAGTGGTGAAATGTAGATTTTCTTTTCCCTCGGATGACTTTAGCTTACTCCTGTTGGAAACGGGAGATGGAATACATGAGCTCCGGAAACCTCGTCTGAAAATGGCAATTCTGTGGCTATAAGATAACTTTATTATGCTCACGTAAAAAGAGCTCAGGGCAACCCATATAACAACAGACTATTACTCAACCCCGGACCCTCCCAGAGAGCCACAGCGAAGGGTTTTCTCACCTTTCCTCCCTGTTCCCATATCCAACAAGCATGAACCAGAAAGGGCCTGAGTCACCAGGTCATGTGACTGAAAGTGCACACGGGGCCTCTCCACACTTGGCACGGCCAGATGAAACCCAAATCGCCGTGCCCTGCAAGCTAAGAGCACCAAGCAGTTGCAGGTTTGTCTCAGGAAACATCCCGGGGCTGCCGTCCAGCCATTCAAGCTTTTGAGAAACTTCTTACTTAGAAATGATTCATTCCGAGGCACAATGGCCTGGCCATAAGACGGGTTCAGTTGGCCACGTTGTTCACATTGGGGGTCTGCTGGACACTGCAGCTCCAGGATTGCTGAGGGGAGGCCTCAGCGCCACTCCCTGCTGTAGACGCCAATCACTGTTCTCCACAGAAGAGGATGTTTGCAATGGCTCCTCCCCTGCTCTCTGGCTGCTGTTCAGGTATGTGTTAGTCAGTCAGTCAGTCAGTCAGTCAGTTGATTAGTTGGATGTTAGTTGGTTAATTGATTAGTTTGGATAGTTAGTTTTGCAAATAGCACAAGGGCACAACCCACCTCCAAGAACATGATGTTGTTTCACGGGCTCGTTAAAGATTTCATAGCCCCTGTGGGAAATCAGAAAAGGCCCTGAACAGGAAGCCCACATGAAGAAACTTTTCTCCTCCTGCTCTAATGATTTCCATTTTCCTAAGAATCCTGGACTCAAAGACTATTCAAGTTAGTCAGACCTTAGGAATCATCATCTAGCGCGACTTCATCGTTTTCCAGGAAAGGAAGCCCAAGCCCAGAGAGATGGAGCGATTCGCCCAGGGTCACACATCTGGTCCGTGCCCTTCACCTAGGAGTGGACCAGCACACATCCAAGGTGAAGGAGGAGGAAATAGGCCGTTTCCCTCTTGTATTTCCAGTGATGGGGTTTGCCTAAGATTGACAAGTATAGATTCAGACGTTTCTCCCTCCTATCAATGTCCCAAGAACCTCCATCATCACCAAACTCACATGTAAATTGCCTGTTCTGCTGCTTCTAGGAACTCACTAAGCCTTTTATTTCCATGAGACAACTTTAAATTTATAGGCACCATCAGTTCCCTCTAGCAGAAATGAGAATGGCTTCCCGACCCACAGAAGGAAAGGGGTGCCCGCAGCAAGCTCAGGCTGGGTGGCAAACACCCACCCAGGTCTATCATCCACCTTTTCTTGTTCTTTCCGTTCTTGCCTCCCAATTCCCAGAACCCACCTCCTCACCTGGAAAGTAGATCAGTCAGGTGTAGACAATGTGGGTGTTTGAAAGAGCCAGGTTTTTCAAATCAAAAGGCCTAGCTGCATATTAGCTGCATGGCCTTACTCAAGACATTTAACGATTGGCATCTTTAAATTGAGTATGATAATGCCAAGGTCCCATGAGAATGCAATGAGATCATATTTTGGGAAAGCCCTTTTGAAACTATGGAGAGGAAATCTAAGGGATTTTCATTACTGCCTCCAAGGCGCCCTATGCCTGACCATGCGTTAGAGTTCACAGCCCAGAGGAAGGGTGTTGGCAGCTGGGCTGGGCCAGAGGCAGGGCTGGAGATGGGAAACGTGTTCTCCTCCACCTGTGTACACAGGAAAGCGCCCTTCCCACAGTCCTCAGAGGGAGCACGGCAGGGGCACGTGTGGTGCGGCTGGGGCCAGCTGTGAGCACCATCCCAGAATGCACTGTGGCTGCTACTCCCTGTCAGCCCTTGAAGCTGCTTTTTTTTTTTTTCTGTTTTTAGTTCTCATGGCTTCTGGGGCATTTTAAAGAGGCTGTGTCACTACTGGTCTGGCAAACAGGCAGCTTGCTCTAGGGCAAGAACACTTTTTTTCTCAGCCTGAGTTTGTGCAAGTGGAGAATATTGGGGATGTGGATGCCTAGTCCCAATTGCTCCACATCCTTCAAGCACTCAGCTTTCCCCTCCCACTCCAGTATCTTCAGCAGTCTTTTTTTTTTTTTTTTTTGAGGAAGATTAGCCCTAAGCTAACAACTGCCACCAATCCTCCTCTTTTTCGCTGAGGAAGACTGACCCTGAGCTAACATCCGTGCCCATCTTCCTCTACTTTATATGTGGGACGCCTGCCACAGCATGGCTTGACAAGCAGTGCGTAGGTCCACACTTGGGATCCGAACCAGCAAATCCCAGGCCACTGAAGCAGAACATTCGAACTTAACCACTGTGCCACCTGGCAGGCCCCTCAGCGGTCTTTTTTTTTAATTAATTTTTTGTTGAGGTAACACTGGTTTATAACACTATAAATTTCAAGTATACATCGTTATATTTCAACTTCTGTGTAGACTACATCATGTTCACCACCAAAAGTCTAGTTGCCGTCTGTCGCTGTACACATGTGCCCCTTTACTCCCTTCGACCTCCCCTCCTCCCTACTTCCCCTCTGGTAACCACCGATCTATTCTCTGTGTCTATGTGTTTGTTTGTTGTTGTTTTTGTTTTATCTTCCACAAATGAGTGAAATCATAGGGTATTTGGCTTACTCCGTCTGACTTGTTTCCCTTAGCATAATACCCTCAAGGTCCATCCATGTTGTCACAAATGGCAAGATTTCATCTTTTCAATGGCTAAGTAGTATTCCATCTATACATACACCACATCTTCTTTATCTGTTCATCTGCTGAGGGGCACTTAGGTTGCTTCCAGCTCTTGGCTATTGGGAATAATGCTACAATGAACATAGAGATGCATGTATCTTTTTGCACTAGTGTTTTTGTGTTTTTTGGATAAATGCTCAGAAGCTGGATCATATGGTATTTCTATTTTTAATATTTTGAGGAACATCCATATTGTTTTCCATAGTGGCTGCACCAGTTTATATTCCCACTAGCAGCGTATGAGTGTTTCCTTTTCTCCACATCCTCTCTAACACTCATTATTTCCTGTCTTTTCAATAATAGTCATTCTGATGGGCTTGAGGTGATATCTCATTGTGGTCTTGATTGGCATTGCCCTAATAATTAGTGATGTTGAACATCTTTTTATGTGCCCGTTGGCCATCTGTATATATTCTTTAGAAAAATGTCTGTTCATATCCTTTGAACATTTTTTAATTGGATTTTTTGTTGTTGTTGAATTGTACAAGCTCTTTACATATTTTGGATGTTAATCCCTTATTGGATATATGATTTGCAATTATCTTCTACTTGCACAAATTGGTAGATTGTCTTTTCATTTTATGAGGTTTCCTTTGCTGTGCAGAAGCTTTTTAGTTTGATGTAGTCCCATTTGTTTATTTTTCCTTTTGTTTCTCTTGCCTGAGGAGAGATGATATTCAAAAAGATATTGCTAAGACCGATGTCAAAGAGCTTACGGCCTGTGTTTTCTTCTAGGAGTTTAATGGTTTCACCTCTTACATTCAAGTCTTTAATCGATTTTGAGTTAATTTTTGTGAATGGTGTAAGATAATAGTCTACTTTCATTCTTTTGCATGTGGCTGTCCAGTTTCCCAACATCGTTTACTGAAGAGACTTTCCTTTCTCCATTGTACGTTCTTGGATCCTTTATCAAAATTAGCTGTCCATAGATATGTGGGTTTATTTCTGGGTGCTCAATTCTGTTCCCTTGATCTGCGTGTCTCTTTTTCTGCCAGTATCATGCTGTTTTGATTACTGTAGCTGTTTAGCATATTTTGAAATAAGGGAATGTGAGACCTCCAGTTTTGTGCTTTTTTCTCAAGATTTCTTTGGTTATATAGGATCTTTTGTTGTTGTCTTCAGCAGTCTTGACAAGAAATGATAATCTCCTATCTGACTAAGATTGATGCCTTGTCCTCTTTCTCCACCTCAAAGACTTTGTTCCTTCCAGAAGGAGCATCCTCTTTTACTCAAGTTAGCTACACCACCTGCTTCATCACTTCTTCCTGAACTGTCTTCCCTCCATAAGCATGGCTGACCCCATCCCACAGCCCCTTCAGTTTCTCCTCTCCCCAGACTTTTTCTCCTCTGTCTGTGGGCACATTGAGATTTCTAGTAAGGTGAGGCATGTTCCTTGATGTTTCTTCCACTATTTACAATCCTATTTGCATTTTCTTTCCATTGCCACACTTTTTAAATCAGTGATCTGGACAAGTAGTCTCTTTCTGAAATCAGTATTTTTGCCTCACCTCATGCTCTGTAGAAGCTTTACTCCCAAAGGTCACCAAGGAATTGTCAAAAGGTCAATGACTAATTTTTGGTCCTCATTCTTCCTGTGTAATATTGATGTTCCACTCAATGGGATTCTGTCCTCCTGTGGCTCCTGTGGCAGCACACAACCCTCATGTTTCTGCTCTCTGCCTGCTCCCATGTCCCCTTTGTCAACGCCTCTTCCTTTTACTGCCTCCTTACCATGGACGTTTGTCAAGATTCAGTTCCCTGGGGCTCTGCTATTCTGTGTGTTCTCTTTCCCTTGTTAATTTCACCCACTCTCTGGGATGGATGTTTGCTTCATTCTGAAAATGTGTCCAACATCTGTATCTACATATAAGACTATTTTTACCCAAAAATGCCTATTCGATGTTGTCTTCCTTGGGGCTTTCATAGTGATTTGATATCTAAAATTAAATTCATCATCTTTCTGGCTTCTGCATTTTTGTTAATATTATAACTTCTCTCTTAATTAATCACTTAGGGGCTAAACTTGAAAACCATTCCTAATTCCTCCACCTCTCTCATTCCTCTATTTAATCACCAAGTCAAGTCAGTTCTTCTTAAAAACTTTTGCAACCTCCTTTCCTTCTTGCCCATTGTATTCTTACTGACTTCATCCTTCCTAATTCAAGTAATTCATTCTTTTATTCATTCATTTAACAGATATGTCTGGAATGCCTATTCTGCACCAGGCTTTGTGCTAGGAACTAGGTAAGTAAAAATAGACACAGACTGCTCCCTAGTCCAGCAATGATATTTATAAGCTGGTGGAAGAAGCTAATGTTCCTCAAGAAAATATTAATGAATATATAGTACCTACAAATTGAAATGAATATTCTGAAAGACAAGGACACAATTAAGGCTTGAGACATGATGTGTGAGTAGAAGTTGACTAGAAAAGTGGACATGGCTTGTGGCGAGAAGGAAGAAAGTTACTTACTGATGGAATAATTTATTCAAAGACCATTTGGTCAGAAAGAACACAGTAACTTCAAGAAACTGAGAGAGGTCAGTGAGGCTGGAGCTGAGACAGCCAGGGACAAAAATGAGGCTAGAGAAAAGGGAGGGGAAAGACCATGTCAGGCGTGGTCAACCAGGGTAAGTTCTTTGGTTGGACTCCATCCTAAGATTGATGCAGAGTCTTTATTATTACTCACTTTAACTACAGCAATGGCGTCCTGCCTGAGATTCTGACTTTTCCTACTTCAATCTGTGCTGCGTGTCATGATAAGAGTGTTCATTAGATAATCCTCCAACCTATCTAGATTTATTTCTCAAGACCAGCTTACACAACTAGTACATTACAACCAACTGGTCTACCCTTTGATCTCCAGGCTATTTAGTGCTTTCCTGACTCTGTGCCTTTGCTCACCTCCTCCACCCCTGCTTCAATTATCATCTACTGCTCCTCTCTACCTCATGCCTACGCACCATTGAGGGGATCATTTAAATCCATTCTTTTCTGGAAACCATTAATATCCTGGCCACCTTAACTTAAAATGCTCTTGACAACCATGACATATGCCACTTACATATCACAAAAGCCTGGACTTTAGAGCTAGAAAGTCTTGGTTTGAATCCTGGTTTTGAGCTAATCACTTAATTCTAGAAGCCTCAGACATCTAATCTATAAAATGGATAAAAATTATTGTACTTATTAAATCAGAATACACTTCTAAAGTATCTAAAAGTGTACTTAGCACATAGACAATGCTGAATACTTGTTATTCATGTTCCCGCCTTCAGCTTCTCGTACTTTTCTAAGGAAATGTTAGGCTTTTTGAAGAAAGGGACTATCTGTTTTACAAAACTACCCCTATTGGCAGAGGATAGGATTATCTATAGAAAATCTACATAGAAAATTAATATCAATAAAATTAATAAAAGCATCAGCAGTTATTAGAAACAAAATCAATATATAGAAATCAATAGAATATGTATATACAATGAAGTACTATTCAACCTTAGAAGGTAATCAAGTACGGATACATGCCGCAACAGAGATAAACCTTAAAACATGTGCTAAGTGAAAGAAGACAGTCACAAAGACCACATATTATGTTATTCCACTCATATGAAAGTCCAGAATGGGGAAATCTATAGCGACAGAAAGCAGATTAGTGGTTGCTTGGGGCTGGAGGAGGGGGGGGATGGGAGAACAGGAGGTTAGCTGAAAGACAGCGAGTTTCTTCTTGAGATAATGAAAATATTCTAAAAGGGACTGTGGTGATGGTTGCGTATATCTTTGAATACATTAAAAAGCATTAAATTGTATACTTTAAATGGATAAATTGTGTGATATGTGAATTACATCTCAATAAAGCTGTTAAAAAGTCAACAGATGTCTCTAAATAAGTACTAATCAATTAGAAAACTTTATGGAAAAATCTCATTCACAAAATCAACAAAATCTGTAAGACACCTATAAAACTAATAAATATTGTATAAAATCTTTGTTAAGAAAAGTACTGTATTGAAGTACATAAAAAAAGACCTGAATGAACGGAGAAATAAAACATGTCCGTGAATGGAAGACTCAATATTGAAAAGACATCAATTCTCCCTAAACAAATCTATAAAAGAACTATGATTCCATTCAAATATTTATTTAATACTAAAATTCACATGTAAGGGAAAAGGGCTAAAATATCCAAGACATCCCTGAAGTAGATAAATAAAGTGAGAGGCAAGGCTTGCCCTCCCAGGGATCAAGACTCATTATAAAGAAGATTTGTTGAGAGAGGCCAGCCCAGTGGCACAGCGGTTAAGTGCGCACTTTCCACTTCAGCAGCCCAGGCTTCGCTGGTTTGGATCCTGGGTCAGGACATGGCACCACTTGGAAAGCTGTGCTGTGGTAGGCATTCCATTTATAAAGTAGAGGAAGATGGGTGCAATGTAGCTCAGGACCAGTCTCCCTCAGCAAAAAGAGGAGGATTGGCAGCAGATGTTAGCTCAGGGCTAATCTTCCTCAAAAAAAAAAAAAGAAGATTTATTGACAGAGTGTGTTAGCAAAGGATGGACAAATAAGCCAACAGAACAGAATAGAGAGTTCAGAAACAGACTCTCATACAAATTCAAACTTGGTATATGAGTGAAATGACCTTAAAAAGTCAATGGAGGGGTCAGCCCTGTGGCATAGTGGTTAAGTTCGGCACACTCCGCTTCGGCAGCCTGGGTTCGTGGGTTCAGATCCCAGGTGAGGACCTACACTACTTGTCAGCCATGCTGTGGTGGCAGCCCACAGATAAAGTGGAGGAAGATTGGCACAGATGTTAGCTCAGAGCTAATCTTTCTCAGCAAATAAAGAAATAAATACATAAATGGAGATTTTTTTTAAGAAAAGATGGGATATTTAATAAATGATCCTGATACAACTGATTCCCCACAAAATTGTATCTCCCCCTCCCACCAACCAGAAATAAATTCCAAATGGATTAAAGCATAAATCTGAAAAGAAAGCCTCATACCTTTTAGAGGAAAAACGGGAGAATATCTCCATGGTCTCACAGTAGAGATTCTCCTTTTTTTTTTTGAGGAAGATTGGCCCTGAGCTAACATCTGTTGCCAGACTTCCTCCTTTTTTTTCTCCCCAAAGCCCCAGTACATAGGTATATATCCTAGTTGTAAGTCATTCTAGTCCTTCTATGTGGGATGCCTCCACAGCATGGCTTGATGAGTGGTGTGTAGGTCCATGCCTAGGATCAGAACTGGTGAACCCCAGGCTGCCAAAGCAGAGTGCATGAACTTAATCACTCAGCCACAGGGCCGGCCCTGAGATTTTCTTAAACAAGACAAAAAAGTAGTAACTTTATATGAGAAAAATGAATTAATTTGATTAAATTGGATTTTCTAAAATTCTTTACTATAAAAGTGAAGCATAAAGACAGGTCACAGACTGAGAGATGAAATTTTCATTGCATATAATCAAAAAAGGATTAATGTCCAGAGAACAGGAAATGCTTACACAATTCAACATGACAGAACAAACAACCCAACAGAAAAATGGTCAAAGGATACAAATAGGAAATATACAGAAAGAGAAATCCAAATGGCCAACATCTTTATGAAAAGATGTTCAACCTCACTAGAATCAAGAAAATGGAAGTTTGAAAAAAAATTAAAGCTTGTCAATACCAAATTGTTTCATGGATGCAGAGAAATAGGAATTCTTACAACTGCTGGTGAGAATGTAAATCGGTACAGCCCACTATGGATGAAAATATGGCACAATGTAGTAAAATTAAGGACATGCATCTCTAGGACCAGGGAATTCTCCTTAGAGGAACCTTCAAAAAACTATAGCACAAATGCATGCAGAGGCTTGTTTTATTTATTCGTTTATTTATTTTTTTGAGGAAGATCAGCCCTGAGCTAACATCTGGTACCAAGCATCCTCTTTTTTTTTTTTTTTTTTTGCTGAGGAAGACTGGCCCTGAGCTAACATCCATGCCCATCTTCCTCTACTTTATACGTGGGACACCTGCCACAGCATGGCTTGCCAAGTGGTGCCATGTCCACACCCGGGATCTGAACCAGCGAACCCCAGGACCACGAACGAGAATGTGCGCACTTAACCACTGTGCCACCGGGCCAGCCCCAGGAGGCTTGTTTTAAATTTCTTTTGCATTATCTGTAATAGTAAAAAAAAAAAAGTCTAAACAGAAGAATGAATAGTTACGATTAAATATCTATAGAAGTTAGTGTATTAACATGGATAAATCCCAAAAAATTCATTTGAGCAAGAAAAAAAGAAACCACCTCTTGAATGACACATCACACCGTTTATACACATTTTTAGAACTTGAAAAACAAAACTCTGTATAATTTATGGACACAAAAATGTGTAGTAAATATAAGAACATGCACAGAAATGACAATGAGAAGCATAAAGAAAAGGCTCCTGGAACAGGCGGAGGGTGACAACTTGGGTGGAGTCCCACGGGGGATTCAATTGTTTCTGTAAGGCTTTGCCAAATATGGCAAAATTTAAGATTTTAAAACTAGTGGTGACCATAAAGAATTCTTATAAATATTCTCTGTTCATTGCTATATGTTTGAAATCTTCAATAATAATAAAAAGTAAAAACCTAGGTTTTTACAAATGTACTAGACAAAAGGTTAATATCTTTAATATATCAAACTTCTTGGAAATAGGTAAAGTACAAAAACATCCACCCTAGATAAATGAAAAAAATAACATGAACAGAGAACTTCCGAATAATAAAATATAAATAGTTAAGAAACATCTTAAACCCACTATCAAAGAAATTCAAATAAAAAGTAAATAGGTATCATTTTCACATATTAGATTAACAAAAATATTTTTCTTGGTATTACTCATTGTTGGCAAAGCTATGATTCCGTGAACACTCAAAAGTATAAATTACAACTAACATTTGGAAAAACTATTCCAGAGTTTGGATAAAAATGTCTATAATTTTCTACCTTGTGGTTACATTTCTAGGTATCTATCAGAAAAAAAAAAAAAAACAGGAATGTAATAAAAATTTAGGTTCAGAGAAGTTATTTTTTTCATTGTTTATAATAGCAAAATAATTAACCAACATAAACAATCCAAATTAAGGAAATGATTCAATAAATTACAGATTATGGTTTACCCGTAAGATGGACCATTATGTAGTCATTCACTTACGATGGTGTTTGTTAAGAACTCTTAAAGCTATTGGGAAACAACTGTGCTGTAGTGTCAAGTGGATATAGGGTATAGACCCGTATGACAGTGTTCCCCCAGCTATGTAAATATACACGGGGTCCTCATTATCCGCATATTCATTATCTGAGTCTCCGTAGTTGCAAGATTTAATGAAATGAGGAGAAGGCGTTTAGAGAGCCCGCCCAAATCACATGCAAAGCCACTAACAAATAAGGATCTGGAAAGTTAGATCAATAAAAAATTGAAGAGAAAGTGAAGAAGAATGGTAACAAGACATTCCATGCAAAAGAGAGTAATTTGACTGTTAAAGTATTATGAGAGGCCATTGAGGAAATTGATGAACTCTTCAAACATTTTTGCAATATTGGCTTCTTTATGATTGTGTTACAAAATAATCAAATGTGAAGTGAAAAATGTAGCATTAAGCTAGCTTTCATTTTCTCTGGAAAAATTATCCCACGATCCCCTCCCCCACCATTTTATTTATTAATATTTTCTTCTAAGAATTGATGTATAATTCCAAGTATAACCTAAATTTTATTTTAAGGGTTTATAATAAAGCTATTTGTACAATTTTTACTACATTTTCAAGGTAAAAATCATAATTAATCTTTTTAAGTACTTTTTATAAAATTTTGATTTCTATTTTAATTGATTAACTTCAGATGATTCTAGGTTAACAAAGAATTCCTGATTATCTTGTGTAGAAAATAAAGAGTAGAACAGCACTGTCCAGTAGAAATATAATGTGACCCATTTGTGTAATTTAGGTGAAATTAATTTTAATAATATATTGTATTTAACACTATTGTTCAAAATATAATAATTTCAACATGTAATCAATATAAAAATAATTAACGTAATTTTTTTTACTAAATCTTCAAAATCCAGTGTGTATTTGACACAGCACATCTCAATTTGAGCTTGCCACATTTCAAGTATTCTATAGCTCAGGTCTAGAAGAAAATGTACCAAAATGTTTTTCAAAATGCACACAAAATGGTTGTGCATGAATGGAGGGATTAGACGTGAAATATCACTTCCATAATTTAAAACTTTTTAAACTTTCCATATTTTTAGCTTTCTTTTTTCATTTATGAAGAGTAACATTTTTCTCTCTCTCTCTCACTTATGGCTTAAGTATTTAAATAATACATTTTTTCCCTATTTCTCTTTGTGTCCTTTGCTAGTTGCATTTCATTTCCTGCTTTGGCTTTTCTGGTTTTCTCAGCAAATTGTTTCCATTTTTTTTCCATCCTTTTCACTGGTAGCCTGGCGAACTTCCACCTCTGAGATCATTTTCAAGCAACGCTTGGCCCTGCCAAGTTAATTGCTTTCTCCCCTTCCCTGCTTTCTCATGGATCAAGATTGTTTTTCCTTATGTTATTAAAACCGTATTGTTTTCTTATGAAACAAGCAGTTCTCTTGGACTTCTTTGTCTTTTAAAAACCCTTCCCAGGGGACACTTTCAGTTCTTGGAATCCAGTTAATTGATTTTCATTCCTCTTCTCCTACAGGTTTTCTCCCATCCGTCTTTCAGAATCATACGTTTTATAATGTAGAAATGTATGGTCACTTTCAATCAGGTTGCTAAATTTAAATTTTCGAATACGTATTCCCTGAAAGTGATTATCACATCAAGGGCTGTGTTTTTCAATCTGGTGATTTGATTTCTCCACCACCTGCCAGAAAGGGCCGTTTCTCCTAAGGGAGCTTCAGAACTTCCTCCGCATCGCTTCCACGCTGTCTCCTTCAAAGAAGATAAACACAGAAAATGTTGGGCTGCACTGCAGCATTCTGTATTGAAAAACTTCGGTTAAGTTGTTCAAAGAAAACTGTGGAGCTTGGTCAAGAGCTTGGTATCATTTTCTTGAGGCTAATTGCTAAATATCACTTTTCTGATGTCCTTGAAGTCCCTGAATCAGCTGAGAAAAGAATTGTCAGTATTCGTATGACCTAAATAATTTTGAAATCTGCCCTGGATATTAGGCCACTGGTACTTATTACTGTAAGAAACTACACACTCAGAAAGTGGAAGAGTTCATTTAAATAATGGAGTTGAAAATAAAGTGAAAAAAGTAATAGAGGTGGGGAGGGAGGTACTCAGGTAGCAGTTTAGTGAATACTAACGGCTGACCAAAGGGACTCACGCCCAAATTTACAGATGCTGAAATCTAACTCCTTGAACATCTGCTCAGGAACCCACACAGGCCACCCACAGAAAACAAGAGGATTTTTTTTTTCTCTCTCCAGGGGTGGGAGTGGAGGACAAAGGATAATAGCTTCTTAATGCAGGAAGCAGAAAAATAAAATAGAACAAACACCCGGATTTGAGGTAGAATCAGTTAATGGCAAATTATATTTGATGTGCATTCTGAGTAAAAATGATGAACAGATCAAATGAGATTATTTTGGGAGGCTCCTTATTTGTTTGTATTCTGCCCTTCTCTGTGTAGGGCTTGAGGAGACTGCAAGACACTGAAAATGTTAACATCCTATATAAATGAATGTATGGGAGGCAAGAAAAAAAAGAAAGAAAGGGGGAGAATGGAAGGAGAGAGAGAAATTTCAGTTAAGTGTATTTCATTTGTACAATAGGTTTCCTGGAGGGGGAAAAAAACAAGACAAAATATTGCTTATCATTTGGTTAAATTCAAAAAACGTTTGAGTACGTGCTCTGTGCTAACTTGTGCTTGCTAGATGCTAAGGAGTGTCACAAGATGACCAGGGTGATCAGATCTCTGCGTAAGGCAAAACTGTGTGCTCCCTCCCGCCACCACACACCCACGGAGGTCAGTGCAGTTTTTGCCCCATCCCAAGCAGGAATCCACACTAGGATGGAGCCCAAACCAGTGCCATGCCTCCTCTGAGCACGTCCAATCTGGAGGAGCCTCAGAAGATAGGAATGATTCCAGAATTTATCTGGGGTTTGCAGAGCTGACCTTAACCTTGAGTTATTGTCAACTCGTCTATACGTGGTCTCTGGCCACTCCCAGGATCGCTCAGTCTTCTCATTAACTTCTAAACTAGCTGGATGGGAGCTCCTGGGTAATGCCCCGACCCTGAACAGAGTGTGTAGGGAGAATGGCTTCCACAGCCTGTATAAAGCGTTATTTATGTGTAATGGGTTACTTCAGTAGGTCACTCTCTTCCCCCAAGAAAGAGCAGAGGTGCTGTAAGTTAAGAGAACCCCTCCTATCTGGGATGCGGTCAGCAGAAGGCCTGGAGAGCTGCGTTTGGGAGTCAGTTACTAGCTGTGCCCTACTAAACCAATTGCTCGATCTTTCATGTTTCCTTTCTCTCAGCCTTCGAATGAAAGTAATATTACCTATGTCACAGGGTCACACTGATGATTAAATGAAATAAGATACCTGAACATTCTGGAAATGTCTAACACAGATGTTAATATTTATAAAATTATGACAGAGTTTTCTGGATAGGTGAGAAAACAGATTTCTTTGACATTCGAGGGAGTAAACATGAGAGACTAGACTCCTAAGAGAGCTGCTGAAGATACAGGACTGGACTCAGAAAGTTGAAAGGAAACATCCAGGTCATGATAGTAACTACCCAAATCATCAGATTCTGCTCTGGTGAACGTGGGGTTAGATTTTATCATCGTATGGAGCCTAAAGTCCATGTGTTGTCTGTGATAGAATCATAACCCAAGAACAGCAGAAGGCAGCCTGAAATCCACCACCGTCAAGGGCTTTAGAGGCCAGGGAGCGCTGTGTTCCAGAAGCCGTAAACACGGGAGGAGGCAGGGAGGGAACGGGCCACTTACAGCCATCTGGCTACGGTCCTACCACACCCTCATCTCCATCCTGTCTGAACCCGCTCTCCTGGGGCCAGCCTGAAGCTGGACCAGATTCCAGATAAGCGCCGTTCCCTGGCCAATCACCCGAGGACACTCAGTGTTTCTTCTTGGGTCCCAGTCCTAGGTTCTTTTCCCCTTCTCGTTGCAAATTTTGCAATTTTCTCTGTTGCATCTTTTCAGCCCACGTAATAAAGCTGTGAGGAGACAAATGCTGAGTTGACAAGCAGGGCAACAGAATTGAGCTAAAATGGTCCTTTGGCTCTCACTCCTGGTAATCCTAGAACTGCCAGCTTCTCCCTTTTATCTGTTTCCTCCTGGCAACTAAATGCCAACGAGGAACATAGTCTCAAAAACGTGCCTCTATTTTACAGACAGTTGTAGAATCCAAGACACTGTAAGAATTTTGAGCAATTAAAGCAGGAACCATGAATAAGTAAACTTTAATTAGCTTTGGACAACAAATCCAAGTCAATGATAAAATAATACCCAATATTTATACAGTAGGCTAAAGTTTACAGTGTTTCAGACCCGTTACCTCATTTGATGATGAGAGCTACGCTGTGAGGCAGATATTTGTGGTAGGCAGCCTCCAAGATGATACCAAATAATTCTCACCTCTGGTATTCATGCCCCTCTGTGGCCACCCCCACACCAAATAGTGCTGACCTGGACAGCCAATAGAATATTACCAAAAAGATGGATGTGACCTCCAAGTCAGGTCATAAAGACATTGCAGCTTCGTCTTATTCCCTCTTGGGTCACTCTCTCTGGGAGAAGTCAGCTGCCATCACATGAGAGCACTCAGCAGCTGTGATGGTAAATTTTGTATTGTCAACTTGACTTGGCTAAGGAATGCCCAGATAACTGGTAAAACATTATTTCTGGGTGTGTCTGTAAGAGTGTCTCTGGAAGAGATTAGCACTCGAATAATTAGGCTGAGTAAAGAGATCACCCTCCCCAGTGCAGTTAGGCATCATCCAATCCATTGAGGGCCCCAATAGAACAAAGAAGATAGAGGAAAGGCGAATTTGCTCTCTCTGCTTGAGCTGAGCCATCCATCTTCTCCTATCCTTGGACACTGGCACTCCTGCTTTTCAGGCTTTCAGGCTCAGACTGAGATTTACACCCAAGGTGCCCCCGATTCTCAGGCCTTTGGACTCTGACTAAATTACACCACCAACTTTCCTGGGTCTCCAGCTTGCAGACAGCAGATCATGGGACTTCTCAACCGCCATAACTGCATAAGCCAATTCTTATAATAGATAGGTAGATCGATAGATATCCTATTGGTTCTGTTTCTCTGAAGAACATTGACTAATACAGCAGCCCAGTGGAGAAGTTCACATTTTGAGGAAGAAAGGCCTCCTGACAACAGCCAGGAGCAACTTGAAAGTGAATCCTCCAGTCCCCATGAAGAATTCAGATCATTATAGCTCCTCCCAAAATCTGTTTTTCAATTAACGGCTTTATTGAAATATAATTCATACACTCTACAGTTCTCCGGCTAAAAGTGTACATTTCAGTGGTTTTTCGCATGTTACATATATGTGTAGCCATCACCACAGTCAATTTTAAAACATTTTAATCATCTCAAGAAGAAATCCCACACCTTTTAGCTGTCAGCCTCCCTATACTCCCCAGCCTTAAGCAAATACTAATCTACTTTCCTTTTTCTATAGACTTGCCTCTTCTGGACATTTTATATAAATGGAACCATACAGTATGTGGTCTGTTGTGACTGGCTTGCTGTACTTAGCATGCTTTCAAGGTTCATCTATGTTGTAGCGTGGATCAGGACTGTATTCATTTTTATGGAAAAACAATATTCCATTGTATGGATACACCACATTTTGTTATCCATTCATCAGTTCATGGACATCGGGTTGTTTTCAACTTTTTTCTATTACAAATAATGCTGCTATAAATATTCATACGCAACTTCTTTTGTGGACATATGTTTTCACTTCTTTTGGGTATTTACCTAACAGTGAAATTGTTGGGTCATGTGTTAACTCTTTATTTAACCATTTGAGGAGCTGCCAGACTATTTTCCAAAGTGGCCGTACCATTTTATATCCCCATCAACAGAATATGTGAGTTCTGATTTCTCCACATATCACCAAAACTTGTTATTTCTGACTTTTTGATTCTATATCCTAGCAGGTATGAAGTAGCATTTCATTGTGGATTTGATTTGCATTTCCCTGATGACTAATAATGTTGAGCATCTTTTCATGTGTTTAGTGCCCATTTGTATATCTTCTTTGGAAAAACATCTTTTAGATACTTTGCGATTTTTTTAGTTGGGTTATTTGTCTTTTTATTATTGAGTTGTAAGAGGTCTTTGTATATTGTAGATGCAAGTCTCTTAACAGATACATCATTTGCAAATATTTTCTGCTATTCTGCAGGTTGTCCTTACATTTTCTGGATAGTGTCCTTTGAAGCGCAAAATATTTTAATTTTGATGAAGTCTAGTTTACCTAATTTTTCTTTTATGGCTCATGCTTTTGGTGTCATATCTAAAAATTCATTGCCAAATTCAAGATCATGAAGATTTACCCCTATGCTTTCTTCTAAGAGTTTTACCTCTTACAATTAAATCTTGGATCTATTTTGAGATAATTTTTGCATATGGTGTGAGATAAGGGCCCAACTTCACTCTTTTGTGTGTGGATATCCAGTCATCCCAGCACCGTTTGTTGGAAAGACTATTCTTTCCCCCACTGAAGGGTCTTGGCACCCTTGTCAAAAATCAGTTGACTACAGACACATGGATTTATTTCTGGACTCTCAGTTCTATTGCACTGATCTATATGTCTATCATGTCACGGAGCTTAGAAGATAATGGGACTCCTTAAACCTGCCCTTTTCGCTCTCACACTCACACACGTGCATACACACGCATACGCAGCTATCTGAGTAGGAGAGAAACTACACATTTAGCTCTCATTTCAACCCATACAGTGGAAGGCTCAATTGACTAGAGCAGATCTTGGTCACGAAAAACAAACACTAGCTGAGAAAGCTGATACGATGCTTCCAAAAAATCTGCCTATCTTCTCAAGTGAACAAGGTGAGCAGACACACAGATGCCTCTAAGCAGCCATTCATGGGTCCTGGGGAGGATGCTCAGACTTCACACACACACCCCTCACTCTCCCCGCACCCCCGATCCGAAGGTAAGGAGAGTTGCATGGCTGGGGGAAGGAGCAGAGAGGAGAAACAACCCTCAGAAAAACTTGGCTTTAGAATCAGGAATGCTAGCTTGTTACTGCCACAATATGACCAGGAAATCTCAGAAGGTGGCAGAGTTTGGGTTCATTTTCAGAACAACATGTAGAAAGAATAGACTGGCCACCCAAAACCTTATCTAAACCTAAAATGTCTACAAAATTGGGCAACAAAGTTCAAAGAAATAGCCTTTTACTTGCAGGTTTTTAGTGCCAAGACTCCTTCTGGTCAAGTTGTAACTGAGTAAATATAGAAGCCAAGGAAATTAAATGGAATTTCTGGAACTCAACCCTGGGTGTGCTGCAAGCTGAGGACAGAAATATGTGGGTTGATGAAAGCGGGGTGTAGGCTTGTTTGCTTTAGGGTCCTTCCCATCCTCCAGAACTTGGCCGATCTTAGAGAGTCAGGCTGGCTTCCAGGCTCCTTGCAAAGACCAAAGTTCAAGGTGATCTGTCCAAAAACTTGTCCGTTTTCAATGTATTATAGGAGCGTATTAGCTGACAACCCCCTTTTAAAAGAGAATAGGTTCCAAAACTCCATATACCAGACAAACTGGTTAGGAAAACGGAATTTGACAGCATGTTAAAGAAACAGATGCACAAGTCCTGACAAGACAGTGATGTGGGCAGTCTCAAGGGCCCTGCAGAGGGCAAAGCAAAGGCCAGTGTGCAGGGGTCCAGGTCCTGCATCTCCCTTCAACGCGAGCAGCACAGCTTTCCCTCTTCAGAAACGGGGGCTCTGGGAAAGACTTAATTTGAGAGAAAAAGATTCAAATAGATGAGATAGAGAGAGAGAAAAGATATAAAACATGAAAAACCCTAGTGGTGTAGAAAGAACACTACATTGAGTATTAAGAGACCCTCTCTTCTAGTCTAGGCTGCCCCAGATCATAACTTTAAGCATTTTTTTTCAACTGATAATTGCCCAGTGTAGGCTAAAAGTTCTCTAAGCACCGTTAGCTCCAACATAAGTTGATTCTCTGATTGTAAGGAAATGCTGAAAGAAGCTTACAGCTGCCTTTAATGACTAGATCTTGAACCTCACCCTTGTCTCCTCTTGAGAAGATGAGTTTTACATGGAGATAAACCTGAGAACTAAGTCATCCCTGTGCTTAGAAGAGCACTGTCACTGAGCGCAGAATGCAATTTAGAGATAAAATCAGCACACTGCACTCTACAGTGGACCATGCTGTGCCCTGGGCCATAACAACAACCACAACAATGATACTAATAAACAAATACTGTTACCGAGAACTCACAGTGGGTCAGACAGAGGGTCCAGCATTTTATACATATTGACTCCTTTAATCCCAATAACAGTCCTACAAAATTGGAACTATTACCATTCCCATTTTACACAAGAGGTAACAGGCTCAAAGAGGTTAAGTGACTTCTCCAAGATCACATTGCTGCTAATAGAAGAAGCAGACTCCAACGCCCCGACAGTCTGATGTCAACGCTCTTCACCACTGTGCTGCTCAAAGTAGAGACCAAGACGGAGACCCTATTGACATTTGATGCTCATGAGGGAAGGGAGAAGTTGTAAAAGTGATGAAATACATTGTCAGCAAACAGGTAGCTACTCAATTAAAATTGGAATCTGGGGGGACGCCTCAGAGATACTTCCGAATAGGTTGGCCAGACATACTGAGCTATTAAGGAGCGGTGGCTCCAAGGGACAGAGGAGAGACAGACTGGAAAGTAGTTCTCCAAAGAAATGATGCAATCAGGTCACTGATCATTGGCGGAAGGAGGGAAAGATAAACAGGCAGGTCCCTACAGACAGGGTGAGGGAGGCATATTGGCAGAGGGAACTGCCAGAAATTTGTCGCAAGTGTCCACAAGCCTGTCTGCATTGCTTAAGGGTTCTAGGACTAGTGCACCTTGTACGCTACTGAATCCCTGGTTTAGACCTAAAAAGGGTCAGTTCTGTGTCAAGAGAGCTAAGAGAGGGCTCTGCCTTCCCTGCTGAGGTGGCTTTTCCGCCATATTTGTGCTGATGGCTTGTAGAAGGAGTGAAAGAAAAGGGACAGGAGCTATCATTTTATTCCATTTCCCCTATAACATTGAACTAAATCTCTCAGAGATGCCTCTTCCATGTCACCTCACAGCCTTTACCTTCTAGTCCGGAATTTCCAGAATCTCGATCTTTCCTTCCACTCCTCTGTCCACACTTTAGATTACATATTCCACATGGCTTACTCCTTTTGAACAGCCTTCGCATGTCCCCTCTTTCCACCCTAGACAACAATGGTTGCCTGCCAAGAAACGAGGAAGTTTCGCTGTCCCTCAAAAAGGATCTGGAAAGGCTAGTCTGCAGGGCAGAGAGAAAGGGGCAATGGTGAGGAAGAGCCACCCCAGGACTGAAACCAAGCAGAAGCAGGTGGCAGGCACAATGCCTGCCACGTGCAAAGGACTCCAGTAATATTTGCTGGAAGGAAAGGAAGGAGGGAGGGAGAGAGGGAGAAAGAAGGAAGGAAGGAAGGAAGGAAGGAAGGGAGGAAGGAAGGGAGGGAGGGAGGGAGGGAGGAAGGGAGGAAGGGAGGAAGGGAGGAAGGGAGGAAGGGAGGGAGGAAGGGAAGAAGAGTTACTCTGATTGATAGTTATAGCTGATCCGAGAATTTGGAGACGTCTAGCCCATACTCAGGGCCTGCCAACAGCCACTGAAATTTTTTTATAAAAAGACTCAGATGATATATTCTATTAAGGACCTTGATGGCTTCTCTGTATTGTTTTGTTTTGTCAGCCCTAAGTCTTGAAATTCTCTGCCAAGTGGTCCTAATAAGTACCCAACTTTGTCTCCCTCAGCCCCTAAGGGGGAGCCTCTCCCTCAGCAAAGTCCCCCAGTCCAGTCTTCTCCTTGTCTTATCTCACTGCCCTTTATTAGAATTCTGGGCATGCTAGTCTGTCTCCTGCACTCAAGAATACGCTTCTTAAGGCTAATGTGCTATTTGCCCCTCCAGGTCTGCTTTCCACCTTAGTCCTGCCCTGGTGAGGCTGAACTCTTAAGACTACTACCTAGGCTCCCTTGCATCTTTGGCTTCCAGGGGGTTTGGGCAACAGGAGGCACACATGAAAGCCTGGAGGGTGGGAAGAGAGAAAGGTCTGGGGTTTATTCTCTCCTGTCAGGCCACGTTTGGGCAGTGGCCGTGTTCTACCAAATGCCACAACTCCTGTCAAACTCCGAAAGCCATGGCTCTCTCCAGGGCTGATAGCCGCTCTTTCCCCTGAGCCTTCGGGCTGAGATGTAGTATGGCTTTTCTACCACGTTCATCCTGCATGTTGCACCATCCCTTCCTGGTTCTCTCCACCTGACCCCACAGCTTTGTAAATTATCCATTCATTAAACCTTCATTCACACTTTTATTCATTATGAATCAGTCACTTAGTATGGAGTTGACATTGTGCTGGGCACACAGCAGTTTGGTGCTGAAAGTGAGCCCTATTTCACCTCTCCCTCCTTCTTGCTAGGGCCCTGGAACCCCAGCCCTAGCCCAACAGGCACACCTCCTACCTAGTTCTTTTCCCTTTGCCAGGAGTCTACTGCAGGTGATTAATATATCTTTGGGTTTAGGCTTAGAAATTGCTCTTACAATGTAAATATGGCTTTTGGGAGGAACGCGTTCTTATCTTGATCATTGTGGAATTGAATAAGCTTATCACGCTTATTGAGGAGAGTGGATAAACAGAACATGTTTTGAGATCCCATGATTTATTAGCCATTGTTTAAGGGTTATCGCTTATGGGAATCCCTAAAGACACAGTATTGTAGAGGTTGCTTTTGACTGGGACAACCAGAAGGAAAGATTGGCCATGGTGGTGCTAAGGAGGACCCTGACATGGGTGACAGAGGGGTGTGAGGACACGGAGAACAAGTGAAGGGGATTGTGTTCAAAGATAGGAAAGGATCCTGAAAAGAAACTAGATTTATTCACCTATTTAGATAGGGCAGGCTGGCCCCACCCATTTCCTTCCTCCTTCTCTCCACCCACCATTAATTCCCTCCTTAAACTACTTCTTCCTCTTCCTCCTCTTCACCTCCTGTGCCCTTGGTCACCACTCTTATAGGTATTGTCCAGGGAACAGAGGAAATTCATGTTCATGATTGCTAAAAAGATGCCAGGTACCTCTTGTGGAGCATTCAAATCGCTGAGGGTCTGGGGAAAAGGTAGGGAATCTGAGAAAGTGGTTCCATGAGGGCCCTGGCACGTAAGACTGCCCGGAATGAGTGGACATTATGTGGAGGAAATGTCAACAGGCAGGATTTGTCTATGTTGTTGTTCTCAAGAAATCTGGGGGCTAGTGTGGTAGCAGATGGTGTCAGCCCTCGCTTCCTCAGCATTTCAATAAGACCAGTGCTGATCCTGTCACACAGATCAGACTTTATGAGTATGAAGTGTGGGGGTTAATGACCCTCTGGAGGGGCCCCTGCCACTGTTATCTGAATCTCTGAGGCGCAGGCCTCTTTGTTACCAAGGATAGGCGAGAGTGCGTCAAATCTCTGATCACATGTACAGTGCTGGGCTCTTGCTCATGGGATTTGTGGCAGAGACTGCTAGCTGCCTACTACAGTATCTATTCTCATCTTATCAACTGGAGAAATGACACACTTCCCAGCCTCCACTAAGTTCTGGCCAATGTGTTATACGCAGAAGTGATGTGTGGCAGCTTCCAGGAAATCTCTTTATAGGACAGGTGTCAAGTGCCATACCCCACTCCCATCATTCCCCCTTCCTTCCTTCCGCTGCTTCCAGTGTGAATGTGATGGCTGGAGCTTGAGCAGCCACCTAGGACCATGAGGTGGAAGCCACATGCACAGGATAACAGAGTATTAAGACAGAAGTTTGAGTCGCTGGTGCTGTCCATGATCATAGACAGTACTTACCTCTAGGTTTCTTACATTTAGAAGAAAAATAAATTTCTATTTTGTTTACAACATTGTTATTTTGGTTTCTGTGTTATACGTGACCTGATCTGATTCTAATTGATAAAAATCCCTCCAGGCTTTCACTATAATACCTAAGTTATCTTGAGCAAATTCTAGTTTGGAAATTCCATACTCATTTCTTTAATTTCTTGAAAGGTATCTAACTATGGAACTCACTCTCCCTTTCTTTCCAGGGAAGTGAAGAAGGCAATACTTCCGTGGTTCCTGAAGATTTCCATCTCATGGTCTGAAAGACAAAGCAGAAAGCAGAATATCACCTAAGTTCCCATCCAGGCCAAACTCTGGTTCATGGGTTCCCTGAGAGCAGCTGTGCCACAGTCTAACTATTAAGTAAACACATGAAACCACCTAACGTTAGGACCATCACAGAGATCAGTAGTGATTCAACGTCTCCAAATGACTTGGTGATCCTGAGATAAAAAGAGGCTTAGGAAGTAGAAATGCACCCTTGTCTTCAGCCAAAAAACGATACTCTGTGAGTCAGAGCCAGCACACCAGGACAGAGGCAGAAAATAGCGCATTTGGTCATTTCCGGAAGTACTGAGCAGTGGAGGGAAGTGGCAAGCGAAGAAGAGGGAGGGCAGAGCATGGCGGGCTGCCAGGGGCTGGACACAGTGTTCCCACTCACTCTTTCCTCCAGCTGTGCTAGCCATGTGGTGTGTTCTGGTTCCTTCAGGGTCATGCCCGGACGAGCTTCTCTTCTCTCACCACTCCCCACCTTCTCCACTACCATCATCCCTGCCCCAAACATAAACGCTAGAGCATTCCCTGAAGAAACCATGTTCTTCCATAGCTATGGGCTTCTGTTCACACTATTCCCTGTGTTTTGAAAGCTCTTAAGCCTCCATTAGTTCAAATGGCACCTCCTCAGTAAAGCCTTCCTAGATTTCCACAGGCAAAGTTAGAACACTTTCCTCTGTGCTTTCAGAGCACTTTTGTATTCACGCAAACTTCTATTTTCAGGATAACCAAAGGGATGCAGCACAGGTACACTTAACTTGCATGGGCTTAACCATACATGCTCAGCAAACTGAAAGAAGGAGAAAAGAAAGAGAAAGACATCTTTTTATTCCCCACCCCCTATAAAATACACCTTAGCCTCCTTTAGAAAAAAAAAGGGAAGCTTTAGCTGAAATGCAAAGAAAGATGAAGGAAGTTTCTTAGAGTTGATTTCAGGGATTTTTGAGGGAGTGGTTTTCTGGACTATTTGTCATTTCACTTTGATGCTGACAGTGGACTGAATCTCTGAATACCATGTGACTTCTGCACAGCACCCTGTGGTGACTTCTCTGACTGTCCCCAGAAGGACTGTTCCTGGCTGTGAGCTTCTGAAGGGCAGCAACTTGTGTTATTTGTTTCGGGGTCTTCTCGGCCTGGGACAGGGTCTAGTAGAAACCGGTGCTCAGTCAACGTTTGTTAAAAGAAAAGTTGAACGATGCCAGTGTTTCCCACTGCCTACGCCACAGTCAGGGGCGGAGGGAAACTCTCAGCCCGCTCCCTTCTTCAACATCCTTTTCAAACTGCTATCCGATCCCTTCTTAGAAGACACCTAAACGTGAGCTATTATTCACTTTCCAAAGCAGCACACATCACGGCTTCATTAGAAGATATCTGACAAAGTGCAATCGTTAGAAAATGAGAACTGTCGGGGCTGGCCCCGTGGCCGAGTGGTTAAGTTCGCGCGCTCCGCTGCAAGCGGTCCAGTGTTTCGTTGGTTCGAATCCTGGGCGCGGACATGACACTGCTCATCAAACCACGCTGAGGCAGCGTCCCACATACCACAACTAGAAGGACCCACAACGAAGAATATACAACTATGTACTGGAGGGGCTTCGGGGAGAAAAAGGAAAAAATAAAATCTTTAAAAAATAAAAAAAAATTAAAAAAAATAAAAAATCCTTTAAAAAAAAAAAAAAAAGAAAATGAGAACTGTCCACAGTGCTTATCATGACAACATGAGCAATAAGGAGCTTAATTAAATGAATTCTGCTGCTGGCACCACTGCCAATAAAATTTACTACAGGAATGAGAAGCTTTATGCTGTTGGATTAATAGGACTGGCTTCCTGTTATCAGGGCTTGAGAATTGAGGATCCATTCTATTCTTGACAAGGATCCTGAGAACTGCCTAGAACACTTCAGTTATCCAGAGATCAGCCTTCTGGAATCCTCAGAAAGGCTGAGAACCTGGAAATAACAGTGGAGTACAAGAGGAAAAACTTTTTAGTAGATAAATCAACTCTTGATCACCCATAATAATAGATCAAAGAGAGATGAGGACCTGAAGGTGACAGCTGATGACTGCTTGGCTGAGCCAAGAAGAAAAGGAGTTCCCATTGCTGGTGGCACAGAGGACACATGCGTATCTTTGGTAAGGAGACGAATAAGGTCATCTTAAAGGTTTTGTTTTTTCAATTTCTTTCTCCTCTTATCTCTTCCTTCCACTTCATTTTATGGGAGATGAAAAATCCTCAGTTTTTGTTCATCCATTAATTCAAGAAACGTTTTCTGAACATCTCTCTCTGTGTCATGCACTATGCTGATCATTTGGGTTCAATGAAGGAAAAGCTCACAGCCTCACAAGAAGATACATAAAGAAAGATTATACAATTCAGTGAGGGAGGTTGACTCCTGGAAAAAACTATGGTTCATTATATTGACTGTGAGAGTACAAATCAAAGACTCAATGCCAAAGAACCTGAATGAAACAAGAAAAATAGAGACAAGAAGGATCAATTGGGTAACTTTTCATACAGAGAAAACATTGATGCTTCTTGACGGCAACCCAGAAGAGGTCAAGAGGTCAGGGAAGCAATTTAGGAAATGGTAGAGGTGAGCTCAGGTGGAAACTCGATCGAAAGGGAGAGAAACATTCAGCAACAAGAAGCACAGCATGGAAAGTTACTCCTGGAGGTTAGGGTCTTTTTGGTGGCAAACGCAGGGAAGTCTTTAAGAAATGGAGCCCAGAGATGTAAGAGGCAGAAGACCTAAATAGTGCAGACCTCCGGAGGCAGGATCTGGACACCTAAATAGGAAGAAAGACAGCAACAACAACAAAACCCTGGCCCTGACCATTTTGTGACTACAAATGAGAAAGGAGCATCTGCCTCAGGAGACATCAGTGGAAGAAGCACTATTCGTGGTAGCAAGTGGAAGCTGGGGTGACCTGCCAAAAACCAGATTAACCAGAGCAGAGAACTAGAAGTGAGAGAGAGGCAAGAAGGTAAGTAGCAGTATAGAAGAAGATTGGGAAGGAGATAGGGCAAAAGGAGGGTGGGCATTTACTAAATGAAATTATAAGGTTGGCAATGGTGGCAAAGACATTGGTGAGTTTGCAAGGAAAGGCAATGTGACCAAGGGGTGGATCTTTACTCTTATAAAATCATTATCTGTGAAAAGAAACTATAACCATCCCTGTAACATTGGTGTTGGTGGTCTCACCAGTAGCAGACAGACGGGCCTTAGGATCCTGCCTGACATGGCCCTTCATAGGTTGTCTAGTCCAGTGGTACTCAAGATAGGGAACTTTCACCAGATGTAATCATGAACATCACCCTTCATCCAGAACAGAAGATGGCAAACTATAGTCCCTCCCCCACCCCCCAAGCCACATCTAACCAAGTAGGCATTTTGCCTGTGCCACTTTTGGGGGAAAAAAGTTGTGTTGGAACTCAGCCACACGCATTCATGTATGCATTGTCTGTGGCTGCTTTACACTGCTCAATGGCAGCGTTGAGTAGTTGTGACAGAAATGTCTTACAAAGTCTAAAATATTTACTATCTGGCCCTTTCTAGAAAAAGCTCACCAACCTCTGATCTAGAAGGTCTTATTCTAAAAAGTCAATAGAACCTAACAGTGTGCTTAGTGACACAGTGGGTTTACAATTGGGCGCGAGCTCCTTCACTGGTGGTGGACTGGTAACAATTTGTATAGTGGCTTCTGGGGTCACTGAGTAGTGCTATCCATAGAGCAGTGGGGAAGGACAGCTATTGCTTACCTGTGGGTTCAAAGGTTAGGCTTCAGGGAGACAGAGCCACCAATCTACCTCCATAAATTCAGATACCTGGAATGCACTGACATCCTGGACGCCATATTTAAAAGTTACAGGTCGGGGGCTGGCCCGGTGGCACAGCGGTTAAGTTCACATTTAGCTTCTTGGCAGCCCAGGGTTTGCCGGTTCGGATCCCAGGTGCAGACATGGCACCACTTGGCAAAAACCCATGCTGCGGTATGTGTCCCACATATAAAGTAGAGGAAGATGGGCATGGATGTTAGCTCAGGGCCAGTTTTCCTCAGCAAAAAGAGGCAGATTGGCAGTAGTTAGCTCAGGGCTAATCTTCCTCAAAAAAAAAAAAGTTATGAGTGTTCAGAAGCCACAGAACAGAGGCCCAGCCTGGAGGTTATCTTGATGAGAGAAGCACTTGTGTGTATTTATGCTTGTTTGTCTTTATTATAATTAGACTGCTCGCTCCTCAGGTTAAAGCTTGTCTAACCAAACACTTCTGAGTGCACATTCCATCTCTAAGAGTAAATAAAGTAATAACAGGAAACCACCAAACTCTTTACTAGGAAAAAATAAATATTTATTTCTACTCTATGGAAACTTTTGTGAAGTAGTAGGCAATAATAATGTGTCGGGGTTATTTGCCCAATTTCTCCCAATTTTAGCATCTGATTAATTTCCTTGGATCTGACTCCCTGGATTTCCTAGGGGACTGTTTGGTTTCTTGGGGTGTGTGTGTGTGTGTGTGTGTGTGTGTGTTTTAAATCAGCGATGGCAAGTAGTTTCAGGAATACAGTTTATTATATGGTAAGAGGCTGGCAGAGAAGTTCCCTAAGTCCATTCATTCATTCAACGTTACTGAACACTTACTTCATGCTAAGAGCTGTGCTAGGTACTAAGGGTACAATGACGAGAAAAACACCCAGAGAAGACTGCAGCTGAAGTAAGCTGAGTGAGGAGAGGTCTCATCCATGGATTGATGCTGGCTCTGGTTCTGATTCTGGCTCCAGACTCGCTGCTCAATTCAATCCTCTTTGGCTTGCTGGGCCCACAGTGTTCCTTGACACAGAGATGACCTTCACGGAATGTAGTCACATTCTGACCAGATCCCTCTGCTGGGTCAGACTCATCTCACTGCCCTGACACCGCTGGTAGACCTGACTCACTCCCCCAACCAGGCTGCAGGCGGGTGTAGATGCCCAGAGGAGTTCTCCCACAGCCACACCTCCTCCAGCCTTTCCAGAAAGTCCCCTCAAGGATTCCTGCATTCCAGCAACCAGCCCTTCCAGTTGGGCAGAAATTTCTTGCCTTGGCAATCAAGAGGCATTTTGTTTCGCTTTGTTTTAAAAGCACAGTACATCCCCAGGCAGCCCCACCCTCTGTTCTAATTCCATTAAGTCTCTTTCTTTTAGATCTTTATTTTCGTGCATTAGAAAGGGGGACTGGGAGAGAAGTAAAGAGCAAGGTTGATAAAATGAGAGTCCTCCATAAACAGATGAAAATTAAGGGTCCCTTTTATCCCTGGCTGTCCCTTTACTTTCTCCTTCCTCAAATCTGTCACCTCCGAACATCAAACACTCGAGCTTGGGCCCAGTCTCCTCACCCAAGGAGTGGGAGACCGCCTTCATTGAGCTGAAATAGACAATGTCACAGGAGTCAGCAATAATTACAGGATAACGCAGACACCTGTGTCTTCAGAAAATAACACATATGCACACTGTTCTTGATTTAAAACTAACAATGTCATGCTAATATAATTAATGCCTCATTCATTAGGTCTAGTGGGGAATGAGCTGTTTTACATAATTGATTCTCCAAGATTGCTTGAGCTTAAAATTTGGAGAATCAAATCACTTAAACATTTTTCGTTGTTATGAAAACCTTTCTAAATATCTTGTATTATTCTCTATTTTTATAAATAAAGCTCACCCACCATCATTTATTACCCTCAATAAGGACAGAACCACGTCTGTCATCACATATTCAGTAGCCGGTGGAGTACTCAGGCTCCCAATACATGTTTGTAGAACAAATAATAAATAATTATAACCTCCAATATTGAACTTTGATGTGGAAAAATAACGAACTCTTGGGCTTTGGAATTATGAAACGCTGTCTGCCCTTACTCAGATGATGTTTTTTGCATTCTTATTGTGCTTTTATATTCTGCTGTCTCTTCCCTCACCATGAAGCTGCCAGCTTCTTGCTTCTGTTTCTAGAAGTTTCTCCCTGCCCCATTAATGCACTGATGCTAATCTGCTGTAGAACAGAATTAAGTTTATTAGGTCATGCCTGAAATAAAAGTAAATAGTCTCTAAGAGAGGAGGAGCAGCTCTGTGAATTTTTGATGCCCATGATGGCCACCCCAAGGCCTTTTCTGCTTCCTTCTGGCTTCTCAGCTGTGTTTCAGATGGCTGCGCATGCTGTGTGAGCAACTCCCAGATAAGTCAAGCGTTACCATAAGAGCCACAACAGAAACTTGCAATAAATGAGTCTCACATTGGTTAGAACATCGTGCCGTATGTCATCCAGGAAAAGATTGCTTCTGATCATAGGATCTGACATCTAAATTAACTGGTTCTTCCACATTTGTGAGCCAAACCCAAGAAGGGTCACACTCCAGACAAGGGGGAACCTCTGATAGACTACAATATTCCTCAAAATTCAGGAGTAAACCTCTCCCAGGATATGCCCAATGTTCCACTTGCTGATACTTTGTGTCTAAGAGTCTTTCCCTCCATGGGTCCAGGAGACTCCAAATGCATTGCATAATCAATCCAACAGGATTGAGAGTTTCCCAGAGTTTCCATGGAGTTGAAAGAATCTCTGCTTTGTGCTAAATGGCTCTCTGAAAACAGATGAAAAGCAAAAGGGTGAAAATCCTGATTTTGAATGTACTGAGAAATCATTTCGACTTCAATAACATATTCTGTCACTCACAAAGAGTTCAATGAACATAGCAATGAACTGGTCCAAAACAGTGAGGGAGGAAGTGAGGAGATGAGATTAGCCTCGGACCCCTTGAATCGCACCCTTGGTGAGGTCTCTAATGCCATCTCATTCCAAAGCAGAGTGGTTAAGCCAAGAGATTTCTTCCCCCTACACAGTCTTGGGTAGGGCCAGAGAATTCTTTGTTGGTTGGAGTAAGGGAAGGGCCAGGAGGCAGAACTCAAGCCTCACCCCTGAGTCAGCACCTCGCCAGGTGACCTCGGACAGGCTGTCTTTCAGATTCCTTCTCGGTCTGAAACCTAAGTGATGACTGTACCCTCTGCTCCCAGCGCGGTGTGAGACTCTGTTAATTGGTGTTTGGAAAAGCTTGCATCTTCAAATGAAATCCTTTACAACTTTTGAGCTCTGTTCTTAGCTGAGTCCTAGTACAGTTGGATTTTCTTGACTACGGCCATGGGGCTTCTATAATTTCCCTTTGGAGAACTAATTCTATAACCCTAAGAGTGTTGTGGTGAAACAATGCCTTTATAAACCTCTTATGTTTCCCTCTGACTCATTTTCCATTTCAACATGGACTCCTTCAACTCTAAGAAAAATTCTTTTAAAAATTTGAATTCTAAAAATATGTGGTATAACTGGATTTTTCTAAATCAAATTGTGGATTGAATGCAGTGGTAAATCTTGCTTGCTTAAAAAATTTAACTTTGGATTTTTCGGAAAACATTATGTTTTTCAAAGTGAATAGCTATCTTTTGATATTATCTTTTTGAACAGCTATATTGAGGTATAATTGACATACAATAAAATACGCTGTTTAGACTGTACAATTTGAAAAGTTTTGACGTACATATGCATTCATAAAACCATTGCCACAATCAAGATAATGAACATGCCCAAACTTTCCTTATGCCCTTTTGTAATCTCTGTCTTTCTTTCCCCTAAAGCTTGCTAGAAATTTATATAAAGAGAATCAAAAAGCAAGTGCTCTCTTTTGTCCAAATTTTTTCAGTCAGTATAATCATTTTGAGATTTATTCCATGTTGTTGGGTGTATCATGCTTCACTTCTTTTTCATGGCTGAATAGTATTCCATTGTATGGATATAGCTCATTTGTTTACTTCTTCACTTGTTGATGGATGTTTGGGTTGTTTCCAGTTGGGGGCTATTACAAACAAAGCTGCTATGGACATTTGTGTACAAGTCTTTGCATGAATATATCCCTTCATTTCTCTTGGTGTGGAATGGCTAAGTCCTATGGTACAATACTATTTTCTGAGGCAATCTTGAATAACTGGATATTGTGTTTGGAGAAAAACATGATACATGTGAACTCCTACATATAATTCTCTTGACACCTGCAAGTGTTTATCATAGAGGCAAAAAAAAAACCATATACTTTCTTCTTCTTTCCTTATATCATGATAATAACAGAATTTGCCTTTATGATGCACAGTGCATTTTATAAAATGCTTTTGAATATATTATCTTAACATATCCTTACACGGAATTTCTTCTTTTCTCTGGTGCAGTCCAACTGATTGTCTTCTGACACAGCAGTAACATCTCCAAGACTAAGGAAGTATTGTAGATGTGTTCTCAAAAGAACTACTATCCACATTTCTTTTGCTCCCTCATTTCTCAAAGGGCAACGCTTACCATAGATCATACTCCCTTCCCAAAGGCTGCATTGTCTCTACCTCAAAGTAATCAGCAGAGTGTAGATCAGATCCTCCATTTGTCTGCTCTGGGCCGCTGTCTTTCTCTCTCTCATTTCACATGTCTACGGACTCACCAGTCAGTAACGCTGCAGTTTATATCTTACGAGCTTCATAGCTTGACTCCGACTTCTTCACAGATAAGTTCCACTGAAAAGACACAGAAACTTTGTTATATAATTCTCAAACTCTGAATCATCTCACCATGTTAAGTGAGAAAATAATACTATTTGGTAGACACTGTTGAAAACTAAACTTGCATTTTCACTCTTTTATGCCAGGAATAACTTTATTCAATGGTTGAAGACAAATTTTAAGGAGACCTCTAGAATCTTTACTCTAAAAATCTCATCCTGTCTCCGTCCCTGCTTCCCTGCCTTCTCCTCTCTTCACTCTTCCAATTTCTTCTCAGTTTTAGAGAGAGCTGCCAGTCAAAGACTGCAGGAGATAATTCTAAAAAGAGCATTTGGCTTTGGGACAATTGGTTTCCCATTGCAAAAATTAGGTTATATCCCACCCTATGCAAAAGTATAATTTAACATGGATTTTAAAAATTAAAATAGAACTACAAAAGCAATGAGAAAAAGATGGAATTTTAAAAAATAATATTAGGATGGGAAAAGTCTTCCTAAGTAAGATACAAAACCTAGAATGCATAAAGAAAATGGATTGATAAATTGATTATGCAAATTTTCCATTTCTAAATGTGAAAGATATTATAACAAAGTTAAAAAGTCAGAGGCAGATTTGGAGAAAATACTTGCCATATATATAAAATGGGAAAGATTACTACTCTCAATATATAAAAAGCTTTCTACATTGAATTTTACCCTCTAGATTTTTGTATTTTGCTGTATGTAAATTTTACCTAAAAAAATAAAAAGGACCGTAAACAAATATTAAATTCTGTTATAACCATCAGAAGGATTTAGTGTACTGATATCTGTAACTTACTTTGAAATGTACAAACGGTAGATTGATAAACAAATAAAGGGATAGATAGATGGAAACATATCTGATAAAGTAAATATAGCAAAACATTAATTATCAGTTCTAGAAGGTAGGTATATAGATGTTTACTATACAATTTCTTCAACTTTTCTGTATGCTTGAAAATTTTCATAATAAAATGTTGAGGAAAGGCCCCCTAAAATGAATAATACATATAACTCTTAAGAACAGTAAACAAAGCAAATTAACAGACAATTTGAAGTAAAGGAAAACAAACTGCCAAAAATAAAAGAGAATGTTCAATCTCACTTGGAATCAGCAAAAATTTGTAAAGCTTGACAACATCCAACAGAAATACACACACAGGGAAAAACATGTGTAAGGATATTTTCTGCTTTTTTCGTTTAACGTAGAAAAAGAAAGGAAAGGAAAAAAAGAAAAGAAACAACCCAAACATCCCTCTCTGGGGAAGTGGTTAGATATCAGCATACCCATGATACAGAACCCTATACAGATCAAAATAGAGTGAAGTCGTTCTGTATGTATGACATGAACGATTTCCAGGGTTTACTGGTTCATTGAGGAAATGAGCAGCACAGAATGAGTAGTATGAAATGACCATGGTGGGGGGTCAGAATTGGCCACCCCAAAATGTATCTCTTTGCCTGGATTATTTTCAAGAACGGAAGACTCTGACAGAAACTTTGACCTCCCCACAACTGCCTAAGAGAAATTTAAGATAACCACAGACAACTCTGGGTATTGGTAGACTTCAAGGGTCCTTGCTAAGCCCATTCTTATCAAAGTTCACTTTACCAAACATTTGCTTGTCCACGTCCATGTGAATTGCCCTCCTCCTCTTTAAAGTCCCAAACTATTACCCCCAAAACCCTGCCCTGTCTTTAGCTGAAGATGATATTTAAGCTGGCACCTCTGCCGTTCTGGTGAGTTACCCAGTTTTCCTGGGTTTCTGCCATGTATACATGTTATAAAGCTTTGTTGGATTTTCTCCTCTTATTCTGTTCCATGTCAATTTAATTCATAAGCCAGCCAGAAGGACCTAGAGTGGGTAGAGGAATTGTCTTCCTTCTCTACACCATTTACATAAAAAATAATAATGGAACTATGAGTGTACGCCAACACACAGACAAAAGGTCCCAAAGCATACATATTTGATCTGTGAATTCATTTTAGCAAACAGTAAAATTAGAGGGAGAGTAAAAGGGCATTTAAGATTCTAACCTGTAGACTTCAATATTATTTGAATTTTTTACAACAGGCATGTAATACTTCAGCAACGTTTTAAATTACCTAAATTGATCCAAGATGCGAATAATGCCTATTATCTAAATAGCCCTAAAACACCCTGTGAAAATTGCGAAATTCAGTCAAGAATCCACATGTTTTTCCTGCCTAACTTCAAAGGCCTGAAGTCTTGTAGACAAAACATCTGGGGATCTTTTACAGGATTTTTCCTGACTTTTCATCTGAATGTCTCAGCATTCACATCTATTAAGCCAAGTAGTCACAAGCCTGTAAATCATGTGAAAGTTCTTTCTTCTCCCAACTGCATCCCCCTAGGGCTTAACCCAACTCTGGATGTAGAGTCTGGTCCCAATAGAAGCCCTATTGAGGGAAAAGTGTCCTGAAACAGAATGGAATGTATTCGGAGCTAAATGCTAAAAATTAGATGGGTCAGGGAGGGAGGATTTTACAAAAACACTGCTAGCCAAAGGGAAGAGAGGCAAAGATAGGAAGAAAAAGCAGAAGGAAAGCTGAGGCAGAGGGAGAAGAGTAAGGAAAGGGTTTTGATTTAAAGTTTGCAACACTCTGACCCATGAAAGAATGCAGAAGGAATTTCGCCACCTAGGCACGCACATATTCTTGCGAGTACAGCTCAGTTCAGGAAACCAGAAGAGGCAGACAGAAGAGTAAAATATGCCTTCAAAGTGAAGGTTCTAGATACGCAGACACGGAGAAAGGAACAGGAAGAGCTGAGTTGGGGTACAGTCTCTGAAAGATTGCCTGCCAGCAATGAACAGGTTCCCTGTCCATGGAGAGCCTAGGGACATTTTACAGATTTTTTTTTTTTTGGTTTAAGTATGCTTTCTTTTATTTGGTGAGGAAGATTGGCCCTGACTAACATCTGTTGCCAATCTTCGTCTTTTCTTTTTTTTCTCCCCAAAGCCCCAGCACATAGTTGTATATCCTAGTTGTAGGTCATTCTAGTTCTTCTATGTGGAATGTCGCCACAGCACGGTTCGATGAGCTGTGCATAGGTCCGCACCCAGGATCCAAAATCATTGAGCCCCAGGCCGCAGAAGGAGATTGTGCGAACTTAACCACTGGGCCACCAGCAAGCCCCTTACAGACATCCTTGTCATGAGTAGGGGAGCATTCAGCTTCTTGTGGCTTCTCTGGTGGGGATTGGATGGCTTGCATCCACAATCTGGCAAAAATACCTGTGTCGAGGTGAAGAGGTAATGTGGCCAAGACCAGAATGCCATTCGCAGGGCATGTTTCTCACTACCTCTGCTGAAGAAAAACTCACTCTGTGCTTAGGACGGAGTCATGGGAATCCTGTTCACATGTCCTCATTTTACACCTCAGTTCATTCAACACACATGCATTGGGTACCTAATTGGTACCAGACACTGTGCTTTTTTCTGGAAATGCAAAAACGAGTGGCATGACCCTCTTCCCAAGAATCTCACAGTCTGGTGGGTAAATATTTACAATACGATGGATGTTTGTGAAAGGTACAGCGACAGCACAAAGTCAACAGAGCTCAACTGCTGGGGAGAGGAAGAGACAGGCCCAGTGTCACAGAAGGTGAGCTCTGAGCTGTGCTTTAAAGATGAGTAGGAGCTCAAGAGAATGAGACGATAAGCCAAAGACTGGGAGAAAATATTTGCAAAAGACACATCTGATAAAGGATTGTCATCCAAAATATACAAAGAATGCTTAAAATTCAACAATAAGAAACAACCAGATTAAAAAGTGGCCAAAAGATCTGATCAGACACCTCACCAAAGAAAATACGCAGATGGAAACGAAGCATGTGAAAAGATGCTCAACATCATTTATCATTAAGGAATTGCACATTAAAATAACAATGAGATACAACTACACACCAATTAGAATGGCCAAATCCAGAACACTGACAACACCAAATGCTAGTGAGGACGTGAAATAACAGGAACTCTCATTCATTTACTGATGGGAATGCAAAATGGTACGGCCACTTTGGATGACATTTTGGCAGTTCATTACAAAACTAAATATACTGTTACCAAATGACCCAGCAATCATGTTCCTTGGTATTTACACAAAGCAGTTGGAAAGTGTGTCCACACAGAAACCTGCACACGGATGTTTATGGCTGCTTTATTTGTAACTGCCAGAACTTGGAAGCAACCAAGATGTCCTTCAGGAAGTGAGCAGACAAACAAACTGTGGTGCATCCAGACAATGGAATATTATTCAGTGCAGAAAGAAATGAGCTATCAGGCCGTGAAGAGACATGAAGGAAACTTAAGACATATTACGAAATGAAAGAAGCCAGTCTGAAAATGCTACATACTGTATGATTCAACTATATGACGTTCTGGCCAAAATTATGGTGACAGTCAAAAGATCAGTGGTTGCCAGGGGTTGACGGGTGGGAAGGATGAATAGGTGGAACACAGAGGATTTTTAGGGCAGTGAAACTGTACTGCATAATCCTACAATGGTGGATAAGTGTTATCATATCTTTGTCAAAACTCATAGAACGTGCAACACCAAGAATGAACCCTAAGGTGAACTATGGACTTTGGGTGGTGATGACATATCAATGTTGGTTCATCATCAATTGTAATAAATGGACCACTCGGGGGATACTGGGTGAGGCTGCGAGGGGGAGGTAGAAAGTATGAGGGAACTCTTTGGGCTTTCCATTCAATTTTGCTGTGAACCTAAAACTTCTCTATAAATTCAAGACTATTTAAAAGAGGGGGAAATAAAGAGTAGGAGGTGCAGCTCCAGCTATCATACACGTCAACACAGGCTCCCCCTGTAGGTAAGAGACAGGCAAAGTCACGCCCTCTGGACTACAAGTGAAGCACTCATGTGAATAAATACAGAGATATATTTTAAAATATCATAATCATATTTGATGAGTTCACCAGGGGACCGAGGTTGGGGAAAGTCAGATTATGAATGTGAACACTAAGCACCAAAAACGGTATGCTGTAAACTCCCAATACATGGAGGCTGTTATCCTTATTATCATCCTCCTCCACTTCATCATCACCATTATTAACAGCATTCCAGGAAGGGAGAGCAACATGTCTAAAGCACAGAGACAATAAAGCTGTTGAGAGTTCATAGAGCGTGTCGTGTCTCTGGAACACAGGAATTGAGGTAGGAGCAGTGAGGGGGAAGGCCAGGTCTTGCAGAACCATAATGACTCCCAAAGAACTTTGGTCTTTATCTGCAGGCAAACAGAGATAATCATAAGCAAGAGAATACATGCAATCAGAATTGCATTTCTGAAAGATTGGGGATGGGAGCCAGCCTGGAAGCCGGTGCTGTTGTCCAAGAGAGGAATTACACTGTTCTGGACCAAGTAGCAGGGGCAATAGCGGTGAAATGGAGATGGAGCTGGTAGAATTGATAGACTTTAGTGACCGCTTAGATATTGGAGTTGAGGGAGAAGAAGAGAGAGAGGTCTAGGGTGGTATTTGGATTTGTGATTTTAGTAAACAAGAATGGTGGGCACATTAAGGGAAACCACAAGTTGGGCCAAGGCAGTGAGGTAAGGAGAGGAGAGCAAAGGGCGTGTGAGTTCTCTGTCTCTAAGCAGAGGATGGCCACAGGCGTCATGGCACCATCAATGATCAACATCGGCAGCATGATGAAGACTAAATACGGCCCTGCCACTCTGCTGAGCCTTCTGCCTACATTATCTCATTGAATCCTCCCAACAACCTTATGAAATAAATATTGTGCTATTCTTGTTTTACAGTCGAGGAAACTGAGGCTTACAAACTTGCCCAAGGTCACATAGTAAGTGGTGGCGCAGAGATCCAAACCTATTCTCTCTGACTGCAAAGCCCACGTTCTCTAAACCAACACACTCTATGGACTCATTGAATCGCCACCACCTCCAGCCCTTTCTCCTTTGTGTGACTTAGAAACATGTGACCTTATCCTCCTTGCAGAGGCAGTCCCCATCTGGATGCATAGCTTGGTGAGAGAGCCCACTCCTCTCAGCTGGGGACCCTGGGCAGGGTGCAGTCTGCACAACTGTACATGGTGTCCCCGGGTCCCACTATAAGGAGTCATGCTCCAGTTTGGCTAAATGACACTTCCCAGAGGAATGGTCCTTTTCTGCACGTGCTGCTCCCTCCTTTGCCTGGACAGTATGCCCTGGGAACTAAATGAGCCATCATGATGAGGTAGGGTTTTCATTAAAAAAAAAAAGTAGAACTAGGGGTGAAAACCGGACCAAGAGGAAATAAAAGATGGATGTACATTTGGTACATTTTTCATGAGAACCTTTGGGACTCTGAAATTTGCTTTCCTCAGCAATGTGGAGTAATAGCAATTGCTACAGTTAATTAATGGCTATGACTTTTAGCATAGCAGTTTCCAAATGCCAGTCCTTGGGCCAAGTAAGTCCCTGATGAAGTGTCGCTGCAAAGCGAAATGAGAAAAATAAGGGTAATGCAATACACTTGTGTCTGTGTAGGTATGATGCATATTACATAAATATGTACATATCAGTATAACTTTTCTAATTGCCGTTCTTGGGAAGAACTTTCCTTTATTCTGAGGCTATCTTCTCATCTTTAGAGTATTTTTTACATTCCAAGCAGCAACTCCAAAATTCTGGAACAACTATTGCATTTAGTAGATCTTATTTAATCATTTAACCAAATTCATTAAGCATCTACTCTTTGCCAGGCTCTAGGGGTGCCCCAGAGAATAAGATCAGCCAACTGCTGCTCTTACAGAGGTTACCTAGCAGGAAAGATGGGTACTGATGATGTCATAAGGAGCTCAAGGAACACTGTAGAGAGAAGCACAGGGTGATACAGGAGCATATGGCAGACAACCTCACCTTGCTGGGAGGATCTGGGAAGATTTCATTGAGAAAATGGCACTTAAGTCAAAACCTACAGGATGAGTAGGAATTTGCTGGATGAAGTGGCCCTAAGTGGCAGCAAAGAGTGAGGGAGGCTTGGGGAATAGAAGAAAGGTGGTAGCTACGTCACGGGAGCGCTTTACTGGTTTACATCTAGTCTCTGGCTAAATAGGAAAGTTCCCCCAGCACAGAGTAAGCGAGAATTAGACTCCTAGTCTGTGTCTCCAGAGGGTGCTCCTGACTCCTTGCAGCAAAGTCACCAGCTAACACGTGTCTGACTGTACACTACCAAGCACTTTTTGATAAATAGTAAGTGTCCAATGAGTAAGATTCTGTCACTAGCTGGCAAGGTTGGGCAAACAGATGACTTTGCTGACTGCTCTGTGCTTCGTTTTTCTCACGTCTAGAATAAGGGGCTTAGATTAAATAAGCTCCAAGGCCTCTTCTGGGGCAAACATCCCATAATGATAAATGTATAACAGCTACCATTTATTGAGCATTTAAAATTTGAAGCCACTGCGCTAGATTTTGTATCTGTATCATCAACAATGTCCATCACAGCCCCACAAGGGAGGTACTATTGCCACCATTTCTAGATGAGAAACCCTGAGACACAGAGCAGAAGTTCCAAGGTCACACACTAGTACGTAGCAGATCCAGGATTCAAACCCAGTTCTGTCTGATTCCAAAATCCACGTTCTCTCCATCAGTCTGTGCACACCACCATGAAGTCGCATGATGTTCTATGATTCAGTCATGGTGTTCCACTGGTATTCTTCAGCCTGCCACTCAGAGTGTCTTCTGTGCCAGTCTTCTCCTTGGCTCTAATCAGACTGGCCTCCTGGCTGGTCCACTATACTCATCCCCGTGCAGTACTCTGCTTATGCTGTTCATCCTTGATCTCCCCATCACCGCCTCCTTCTCCCACTAGAACGAAATCAAATAAGCAACTAGACAATGACCCAGAAACAAAACACACTGAGCATGGTCAGACAAGCACACGGGAGTATATATTTGAAGTTCCACTGGGCCTATGGAGCAGCCTTGGAATAGTAGAGGGAGGGACAAGATAAAGGTCTTGGTGGGCAGGTCAGCATCAAGGAGCTTCTGCAAGTGTGGCAACTGGAGCAAGTACAGTGGCACACCTGCAGTAGAAGACACAAAGATCCAGGCATGATGCTGGCCAAAAGTGGCCCAGGATATGGCAGTGGAATTCCTAGGACTGTGAAACTGGGTTGACAACTAAGCACTTCAGCCCTGACTAACAAGGCAAGAAACACCCCAAGAATAGAGCCCAAGATTGGAGCTTGGCCCCAAGGGACAAAGAAGGAGCCCAATTTATTGATGAAGGATGCCTTATATGAGCCAGCCTAACCAGAAAACATCCCAAATAGGAAGAGTTGTCCCAGGTGTTGGGACAATTTAAGTCTGATGTCTGGGACGGGGAACAAGTGAGATCATTACATTTATCTTGGCTACTTTGGTTCTAATCCTAGCCCTGATGCTTACTAGCTGGGTAACCTTGAACAAGTTGTTGGGAGGCAATTCTCCAGGGGTCTCTCACAAGTTTTCATGTCTTGTGAGAGAGGCACAGACTACCCTTTGTTCCAGATTTATCTTTTCAAGGACACTTGGATAATAAACAGCCTTGAAGATAGTTTCCCTTTGGAACAAAAATCAAGAAGGCTTACTGCCCATTATAAAAGACTTGGGTTCACTAAGCTCAGGATTCCTCTTCTGTAATGAAATCCACCTCATGTGCAGGTGTCATCTTGTCCACTTTGGATATTTACTCAACAAATTCTATTCTTTCCTTCCACCATCTCATCTCAGAGACATGGTATGGGGATCATAAAAAGGGCTTACTATAAATGCTAATGTGCTCCATTATAAATAATTATTATTAGCAATACAAACTCTACACCTTCTTCAAGACCCAGCTCATTTCTTTATCTCCATGATGACCTTTTCAAATACTCCACGACAGAGGTTAGTCACATACTTTACACATATCATCAAAAATTTTGATGCTTACTTCTTGAGTGTTATTTTTAGCTCCTGACTTGATGATTAGTGGTCGAGGGAAGGGATCAGATCTGCCTCCTCTGCTGGATCAGGCATCTACACTTAGCTTTATGGCAAAGATGCCCAGTCAACACTGGTAAATTGACTAAGTCTCATATGTCACCATTCTACATACCTATTACCAAGAGAAGCTCAAGAAAAGTCAATAGGAAAGAATGTTAATTGTTTCTAATCAGTTTTACTGTCTCCGTGATACAGGCTTTATAGTCTGGAGAAAGGGCAGCTTGGTAAAAGCTGTTTGTGGGATGGCAAGCCCATTGAACTTATCTGAAAGGCTGATTTAGCAGTTAATGTGTTCATAGGATATTTGCATCAAGTGTATTATTAAGCACAAACCTAAGTATTTATATATGCAAAGTAAACTGCAATAATTCGTATAAGTTCTTTCCAGCAACTCAGCGTGTGGAACAGACCATCTGGCCACCTACAGGAAACAGTCAGGGTCAAACCTCAGAAGCCACATCTTTGCTCTGTTCCTGGGATCTCTGAACCACAAAACATGTCTTCTAGTCCTAAAAGATATTATAGTATTAAGTTCTGAGCTATTATGGTCAGCAAGCAATAGCTTTTATGAGCCAAAGCAAAACTAAAGCAATAAGAGCCAAAATTAAGCTGATACTACAAACAGTTATTATATTAGTGCCATCATCATACACATTTGGAGTATCCAGGCAGTTTATTCCCTCCAAGGCACTTGTCCTGCAAGGTGGGTAGTGGTGCCTTGCTCATGGCCTCACGGTCTAACAGCTATGCACCATAGACACATGGTTAACTAAGAGCTGGGAACGCTCTCTCAGTGAGTTATACCAAAGATACTAAACTGTTTCTACAGAGCCCCAGCACAAATCCAAAACGCTACTGTCATTCAGTAACATAGTCCACAAAGTAATAAGAATCTGTCATTTCACAAACCTGCAAATGAGCATTTGCATTCTCAGAAAGTGCCTAAATGTGGAAATCTCTCTGTGTTAGAATCTGGCCACATTTCAGCACTTCATCTCCTGTGAGTAGAGAGAATAGAGGAGGGTACTGTGGGGGATCAGAATTTGCCACCCCAAAATGTGTCTCCTTGGCTTGATTATTTTTAAAAAAACAAAAGACTCTGAAAGAAACTTTGACCTTCTTCCTAACTGCCTAAAGGAATTTAAGACAGAAGGCCTGTTCCAGCAAGGTACTATAGTATAATATAAACTAGGTGTGATAGACAGGGAGGAACCTAACAAGGGCGATTTAATCAAAGTCCTCTCCATCTCTCATTATCTTTGCAATGCATGGTCAACATTTGTTTATCAAACATTTGCTTTTCTTTTTTTATGTAAATTTCCTTCTGCCCCTTTGAAGTCCCAAACCACTACACCCAACACCCTCCTTTGTCTTTAGCAAGAGATGGTATTTAAGGCAATGGCTTCAGCCATTTTGGTAAGTTATTCAGATTTCCTGGGTTTCTCCTATCTATACATGTTTTAAGCTTTGTTTTATTTTCTCCTGTTACTCCATCTAATGTCAACTTAATTCTGAGACCTGCCAGGAGGACCTAAAGGGTAAAGGAATAATTCTTCCTCCCTTACACACTACAGAGAGAATTTTCCGGTCCCCTTATCTCCTATGCTCTGTACTTATCATTCCCCATGTTCCTTACCTTGGATTTTCAAAAAAAAACAGGGCTCTAGGGTAACATTCAACCTGTGAAATTAAGTGAAATCATGAACATAATGTGTCTGGTGCATTATAAGTATTCACTGAATGTTAATTCACTTCTCTCTTTCCTTCTGCCTAAAGAAACTAGAAATTAAGGATAAGAAAGTGCCACCAAACCCAAGAGGGCAGTGACAGTGAGAGACTATAGTCCACTTCATCATATGCTGCCTCCATCCCAGCCAGCCACGTGTGGGACAGAGGCCAAGGGGGAAACCTAGGCATCTGTTACCACTAGAGATGGGAAAATGTATTCTTTAAAAACCTGAGTTGTGAAAAGATCCACTCAGATTGATAGATCCTAATCTTCCTGATAGGTTCAGGTTCTCTCTAGGGAGATGACACATCCTATTGAGAGTGTTCACTCGGGCCGTCAAGAACTGGAATGTCGCCATCTCTTTCTTTCACCAAGGTATAAGGGATCTGCAATGCGATTGAATGCTAGTGAGCTAGACTGACAGCCAGCCTTGACCATTCATAGTTGTACACTTGTCACCCAGAGACATTCCTAAAACACTCTCCACGTCCAATACTTTGTTTCTAAGCTGCGTTTGCTTAGAGGAGCCAAGGCAGAACGATGCCAGATGGCCACACAGCAGAATCGGTCCAAGCCAGAAAAATCCAGGATGGCGATCGGGTGCCAGGCGCAAAAGGAAAAATGCGAAAGGTGCTGTGCGCACGAAGGGAAGATCTGAGCATGCGCCAAATGCCGCTGCCCCAAGCAATGTCGTGGAGACCCTGCCCCTTCACGTCTCATAAGAACTGTGCTCACTTTCCCTTTGGGGAAAAATTATTTTAGAGCACGAGCTCTGCCTCCTCCATTCATTAATCAATGAATAAACTTTCTACTCTGCTATTCCAAACCCAAACCCAGTCTCGTTCTATTGGCGCCAGCGGCTCCGGGCAAAAGGACCCACTTGCAGGTCGCCGGCCCCTTAGGGCTCAGTAACACATTGACAACCTCCAAATCACCCTCTATGCGGTCACTCCCATGCAGGCAGCCAGGCCAACCATGCCACCGCCGCCCGGCTGGGACCAGAGCAGACCTCTGACACACCCTTGATTGATGAACACTTCAGAGTTAATTAAAAATCAGAAACAATGGGACTGATCTTCTCACAAACCAATATATTGTTGTTGTTTTTTATGCCTAAAAGGTGAAATTCTAAACTTGGGCAAGTCAAAATGCTCTCTCTATAAATTAAGTACAATTTTGCCTGACAGCAGATAGCAGATAATGTCAAGTATAAATAGCTTTGAGAGCTTAAGATGAAAAGCCCAGTTCTCTTCGCTGTTTGTGATGTTATTTTGCAGAAATCCTCGGTTCCTGCCTTCCTCTTTTTTCCTGTGTCTTCCTCTTCCTCCATCAGAGGAAAGAGAGCTGGAGCGAGTGCTCAGGGCCGGCGTCTCTGGTTTGCCAGGAGGGAAGGAAAGACGAAAACGAGACTCTGAGTGCAGCTCTGAATTTAAGTCACCGAAGTTTAAAGATGACTTGGAAGAAATTAACCTCTTAAAACCAAAACTTCAGATAAGGAGCAATTTTGTGACTGGAAGTATGAGAGCGACTTGTGGTACCTGCCACACAAATGTTGATGTTTTAATGAGTGTTTTTGCTTCTTTTATTCAAGGGCCCTGGAATGCTTTAGGATGAAAGGCCCCAGGAGCCTGAAAGGGATTAATGACAGGCTTTGGGTGTGATTATCCTCCCACTGAGCCACCTGCAATCTAGAGGGCAGAGGTGAGTTTTCAGCCTGAGGCACTCAGGTGACCTGCAGTTTTTGCTGCTTCAGAAAACCTCCCCAGGAATGACCAACAGCACCAAGAAAAGAGGAGGGCAGGGAGACCAATAACACTCAGAACAAGCGTAGCATGGGGGAGACTGACCACGTTGCCAGATGGTGTTCTCAGTACCTTTCACTTCATCCTGACAACAGTATGATTTTCCATGTTCCAGACGAGGACACGGAGGCACACGGAGGTTAAGTAACTTGCTCAAATTTAAACATCTTAGAAGTGGTACAAGACAGGATTTCAATCCAAGCAGGCTGATTTTGGAAACTAAGCGCATGACAGAAAGAGAGACAAAGCTATTTAATCCTGTCCATTTCATAAGACTTGACCAACTCTTGACCAAGGCGGGAATAGAGCCCCCAGACTCCCGAGCTCGTTCCTCCATCAGTACCCCTGGTCTTGTCATTGATGAATGCCAGTCCTCTCCACTGTGCCCAAGAAAGCATGCGAAAGGAAGCTCAGGAAAATCAGGGGATCTGCTGGGCATCTGTTCCTCGAGTCTGTCTAAGAAGCTGCTGTGTCAGGTCAGATTGAAAGATCTAACAGCTAGAGGCTGAAGGAGGACTGCATTTAGCTCGGGGTGTAAACTTGCAAATACAGACAAAGTGGAGCTCATTTACAGGAGCAACAGGATGGTGAAAGATCAGGAGACTCCAGCAAATAGGGAATTGTGAAGGGACTAGAGATAGCCTGGAAAAGAAAAGACTCAGAAGACACAAGAGCTAAATTCAAAGATCTGATCTGTTTTCATGGGAAGAAGGATGAGGCCCTGCCTGGTGACCCCAGGGGCAAGAATTTTCACAAAGGCAAAGAAGCTAATTTCAGCTAATGCTCAGAGTGGTCCAAAGACTCCTGGACTGCCTAGGCTGAGTAAAGGTATCTAAGCACCAACTAGAAGACCAACAGCATCCTTGTTAGTAAGACATCCTTTCACTTCTAAAAGAATCCTGGTTTGGATCTAAATTACTGGTCACTAGATAGAGGGAACACAGCCCCTCAGCTCCTTGGATAACTTGTGTAGGTTTCAAAGCATCTCCAAGCATGTAATTTTCAAATTTGCATATACAAGACTTTTTGAGATAATAATCCTGTTAATGCCTTGTCAGTAAAAGGATTATACTTTTTATCTACTTTTACATCATTTCAAATGTGGTAATTGAACATATTCCTTCCTAAGCTTGCTCCATGTTGCTCTATCTGTGAGCTCCAACCAGCAGAGGAAAGAAGCCAAGGAATGTTGTTCTCAATGGAAAAGGCAGGAGAGCTCTGTTTGACTTGGAATTCCAGGGCCTGTGACAGGCAGGGTGGAGAGGGACTGAGCTCTGTGAGCAGGGTGTTCTTCGGGGCCTAGGGAACTTGGTGAAAGAATCGAGTTCAAAACAAATGAGAGGGAAGGCAGAAGGAGCAAGTGAGGACCAGGCCTGGAGCCTCTGTGTGCTGGTGGAAAACAGGCTCAGGGATGCTGCTGTCCTTTCCTTTTCCAGCTTCTTCTTGTTGTTGTTACTTTGTTTTGCTTGGTGCTTTTTTTTTTTTTTTTTTTTTGTAAGAAAATGTATCACAAGCCTAGGGTTAAATAGTAATTTTTAATTACAGTTTATAGGGAGGGAGGAATTAAGAGAAAAAGCAAACCAAAAAAAACGAGAGAGAGCCTCTTAGGAGACCACAGTCAAAGAAAGTCATACAGGAAGATGAAATAACTAGATCCTCATGCAGTCTCTGGTGCCAGAGAATGCCGCCTCAATCAGAGGGCCAGGCTCTCTAAAGTTTCCTCCTAGTTTATGAAGCTGCGATTCTAGCAAAGAGGAACTTGGGTCCATGCAGTGTGACAGAACAGGGGCCGCTCGGCTGGGAGTCGCCTTGTCCCCTGCTTGGATTTGGGACCGTAACTTAATCACCTCCCCTCTTGGAGCCTCAGGGTCCACATGAAACCTTTAGGACAGATGTTCCCAAGGTCCTTTCTAACTGTGAAGTTCAGTGATTGGGGGATTAAAGTCTAAAGGAGCTTGAAATTGCCCTGGAAATGCCTTCCTCCAGGTGAAGTAATGAAATGGGGAGAATGGCAGGAAGGGAATTTGCCCATGAACGTCTTGAAGTGTTTGTGAAAAGGAACAGAGCTGATGAGAAATGTAAGCAAGGAAGCCCCCAGACTTTTCCAGGGGATCAGTTACCTCTGTCCCACTCCATATCTTGTGATTACCAATGAGGGGGGCAAAAGCAGCCTCAGACGGCCCCTGTGTTCTGGAAATTGCCTCAAAAAATGACATGATGGGGCGCCGGCCTGGTGGCATAGCCGTTAGGTTCATGCACTCTGCTTCAGTGGCCCAGGGTTTGCAAGTTCTGATCCTGGGTGCAGACCTACACACTACTTATCAAGCCATGCTGTGGCAGGCTTCCCATATATAAAGTAGAGGAAGATGGGCATGGATGTTAGCTCAGGGCCAATCTTCCTCAGCAAAAAGATTAGAATTGATGGTGGATGTTAGCTGAGGGCCAATCTTCCTCAAAAAAAAAAAAAAAATGATGCAATGGGGGCCGGCGCCATGGCATAGTGGTTAAGTTCAGTGCACTCTTCTTCGTCAGCCCAGGTTCTCGGGTTCAGATGCCCAGTGCAGACCTATACCACTTGTCAACCATGCTGTGGTGGTGACCCACATATAAAGTGGAGGAAGATTGGTGCAGATCTTAGCTCAGGGCTAATCTTCCTCAAGCAAAAAAAATAGGAAAGATTGGCAACAGATGTTAGCTCAGGACGAATCTTCCTCACCAAAAAAAAAAAAAATGATGGGTGGTAATGGTGACAACTGGTAGTGTCCCTTCTCCTGAAGGACCGAAGGAGGCACAGATAGGAGACCTACATGTCATCAGCTGATTTTGTCATTAGCCGGGTCAGGCTTCAAGCTCCATGGACCAGGTGTACAAGAGGGTTACCCAACACCACGAGTTCTGTAGACGGGGAAATCTGGCAAAACATGGAATGGACAGGGGAGGTGTCCAGGTAGAAATATTCATAGAAGACCCTGAAAGCACCAGGAAGCCAAAATAGTTGGGGACTGGTTATCTTCCCCCAGGGAAATTCTGTTCTGGGGTCCCCAACAGCACCACAAACACTGCCAGTTGCCACCTAAATGCCTGCCAGGAGCCATAGGGGATCTGGCAAAACAGTGACTGGTCAGTGCAAACACAGAAGTGTAGAGTGAGAGGGCCACATTCATGCACATCTCCTCTTGCTTCCGAAGAGCAGGTTTGAGTCTGTGTTGCTTTGGAACGATTGACAGCACAGTCTGTGAGCTGCAGCCCTAGGGCCATGGAGGGGGCATGTCCCCGAAAGTGCTCTGTACAGCAATCCTTCCTGGAAGCCAGCAAAGTACATGATGCTCTGAAGGTAACTGATTCCTATCTCTGGGCAAGAAACCTTCAATAAAGACCCACGCCCTTAGGAGAGTGACATCGTGACGGGACTTGTGTGTACTGAAGCCTGTGTATCCGGCTCTCCAACGGCCTCGCTTTTATGTACGCTGTCTCAGCGGATGCTTATGACAAGCCCGGGAAGTAAACAGAAATGATACTATCAGGTCCATTTTAAAAATAAGAAAACTGAGACTCAAAGTGACCTAAGGACAGATTCCAGCTCCCAGGGCTGGCGAGTGTCAGAGCATAGACTTTGGTGTCTAACCGAACGAAAGCCAGTACTTCAAAGAAGAAAGAAAGGAGGTCTAACCAATCCTCTTTGATTTGCTTCAGAATCTGTTTTCACTCCTCCCACTGCAGATAGAATGCCCAGGGAGAGAAGGGCGTGCTCTCCTTCGTGAGAGGCTCCAAATCCCCAGCAAATCCCTCACCTCTCCCCTGCTCCCACCCCACGCTCGCGCAACCCCACTCCCCGGGCTCACACGGGTGGAAAAGTTAATAACAACTCCCGCTGCACCCAGGCACCAATTAGTCCTGCAAGTATTGCACACCCACGCAGTCCTCGCAAGCCCTGCAGGGCTTTATGGCCACAGAGAAAATGCTGTCTTTATTCTCAGGGAATTTACAGTCTTCAGAGGAATTAGGAGAAGATGCGTATCAGGTTACACATGGCATCGCATGCTCCACAAGATGCCAGGATTAATAGGAGTCCATGAAATCTAAATATAGGTGGACAACGTCTCGGCCAGGGGAAAATCGTTAGGGTTTGGTCATACCTCTATTTCTAAAGCTAATTGCTTGAACAAGTATATTTGTCTTGCTCACTGCCATTAGGAAATAAAAAAACGTATTTGCATATTTTCAAAGGCAGGCTTAGATTTTGTGAGCCTTGCATTTACTATGACTACAAGTAATATACTGCACAATTCCTTTTAACCTTTTTAATTCCTTCTCTGTCAATTATGACTATTAATAATAATAAGTTCTATCAATGAGATGTTTACTCTGTGCCCGGCACTATAAAATACTCTATATTTATTATCTCATTTAATTCCCTCAAGGACCCTGTGAAGTAGCTGTCATTATCTCCGCTGTTCAGATAAGGAAACTGAGAACTAGAGAGATTTTGAATAAACTGGCTCAAAGTCATGTAGCTTATAAGTAGAAAAAGTAGATTTGACCCAAGGCCTGTCTAAATCTAAAACTCTTAAGAAGCTGACATTTCCTCATTTTAGCTTTATGACATCCTTATGAAGGAAGTAGGAAAGGGTTTATGAAACCTTTTAAAGATGAGGAAACAGATTATTCACTGTTTCAATGACTTACCTGAGAGTTTCCGCACCAACCCTGCCACTCCATTCTCCTTACAATCCATCCCCTCATCTTCCTACAGTAGCAGCAACTCCTTACATCAAGAGGGAAGGCCAGAATATTACAACCAGTCTTGAGGCTGAAGTGTAAGCAGAAGTGCCATCCACGCATTTTTGAACCATTCTTTGCTACACGGTTAGTATCACATCCAAATGTTAGAAATAGTACGCTTTACCCAGCAGAGCAGGCAGATGGCTTGGAATCTTCAAAGTCAAGCTGGAAATGACCCACGTTTGAGAAAACTCCTGCCCTGGAACTCTCTCAAGCCACATGATGCCAGAGATGGATGGAACCTTGAGCAGACTCCCATGAGCACTGATCCACTTAACACTGGCAGTTATGTTGGAATCAATGATGACTCAGCAGGCTCCAAACCCCACTGGAATTCCTCTCCACCAGCCCTGTCCACTCTCAGTTTGCCTCCATGGAGATTCACCGTCTCTGAACTTCTGCCATATTTGTTAATCATCCTAGCAAGGTCAGCGAAACGTGCGTCCAGGCCACGGTACTCCTGCTTGCACAGAACTCCCCAGAGAACTGCGGTCCTGCTGTAACTTATCAGAAAGTCACATGTCACAAGCTATATAGTCACATCCTCAGGTTCCTCGTGGGTAAAACAGTATTAATAAATCCACCTAACTGCATTATAGGGATTAAATGAGGCAATGAACAAAAAGCCCATAGCACAGTACCTTGTAAGTAGGTCAATGAATATTAGCTAGCCAATATTATGTTATACATTACATTATATTATAAATAATAATATAATACTATTTATTATTATTATTACTACTGATGAGGAACTTAAGTACGTTGAATTTAATTAAGGAGAGTATGACTAATCAGTATGCAATTGGATTTTTTTTAACTCTGAATTGGATCATTTCTCAGCCAAGCAGTGACTTAAGAAAGAAAAAGACGAGAGGTGGAATTATTCATACAGTCAGTTTGCATCATGTTGCGCCTGTGATGTCTGAATGGATGGGGGAAAGAAGGCAAGGTTGGGAGCCACCTACCTTTGTGTGTTAGAGAAAGGAAGGCTTGCATGAAGAGGTTGTATTTTTCAGACCTTTGCTCCTTTACTCACAGAATCCCTACATAGCCAGTTCTTCCATGTCAAAAATTAAAAGCAATAAGGCTCAGAGAGAACATGCCTTCCTGAAAGTGTGTGTATGAGCTGAGGGTGAGGATGTGAGTTGAAGCAATTTCCATTTCTATCACTGTATTAGTTTCCTAAGGCTGCTGTAACAAATTAACATAAACTTGATGGCTTAAAATAGCAGAAATTTACACTCTCGGATTTCTAGAGGCTCAAGTCTGCAAGCTGTTTCATTGGCCCAAATCAAGGTGTTAGCAGGGCTGCACTCCCTCTGGAGGCTCAGGAGCGAATACTTCCTTGCCTCTTCCAACTTCTGGTGGCTGCCAGCATTCCTTGGCTTGTGGCCACATCACTCCAGTCTGTGCCTCCATGGCCACATTGTCTTCTCCTCTTCTCTGTGTGTCAAATCTCGCTCTGCCTCCCTCCGATAAGGATGCACGTGGCTGCATTTAGGGCCCACCCTGATGATCCAGGATAATCTCCACAACCCAAAGCCCTTAATTTCATCATATCTGCAAAGTCGTTTTTTGGCATATAAGGTGACATTCACAGGTTCCTGAGATTAGGACGTGGATATCTTTGGGGGTTGGGGGTGCATTTTGAGCCTACCACAACCATTTTTTCTGCTAAACTCTGCACCCAGTTCTGTTTATTATACAACTTCCACCAGACCCAGAAGGGGAGATCTTGGAGATGCTGCTGAGACGGCTACTCTCCTTGACTTTCAAGAGGTTTTTCTCCAGAGCACCACCCAAAAGCTTCAGACACCAGAACAATCTGCGCTCATTCGATCCATTTCGAGTCAGTAAATGAGAACTGAGCAAGCACCTGTGTTTCAGACACCGCAGGAATTTCAGAGATGAGGAAAGTAGACCTTTTGCCCCCGGGAATGAACCAGGTGCAACCAGTGGACACAGTGGTCCCACTTTGTGAACAATAACAGAACAAACGAGAGATCAATTGTAATGAAGACCAGAAGCCACAATGGGACAAAAGCCCTGGTCCCAAAAAGATCTAACGCCAGCTCCAGACATATCCACATCTACTCTCAAAACATAGTCAGGGACTGTTTAGGGGTCTCTAGACACTTTTAATATTTTGGGGGAGGGATGTCAGAAATAATTTAAAATTCATGGAAAAATTGCAAGAATAAGAATAATACAAAGAATAGCCATCTACCCTTTTCCCAAATTTACCTATTGTTACAATTTTACCTCATTTGCTTTATCATTTGCACTCTCTCATTCTCTCTCTCATAGATAAACTTTTCTAAAGCTTCTGATAATAAATTCCTTAAATACTTTATTGTGTATTTTTTAAGATTAAGGATATTTTCTTACGTAACCATAATGCAGTTATCAACTTTACTAAATTTAGCATTGATGCAATACTTTTACCTAATCAAGCGTCAGGTTTCCAATTCTGTCAATTGACTCAGTAAAGTCCTTTCTTTTTATTTTCATTCCTTCTCCAGCACAGAATCCAGACTAGGATCTGATATTGCATGTAGTTGTCTTGTCTCGTTAATTTCCTTAATCTGGAATATTTCCCTAGCTTCTCCTTGCCTTTTGTGACATTGACATTTTCGAAGAATACAGTCCAACTTTTTTTTAATATAAAGTGACCATTTTGGATTTGCTCAGTGTTTTCTTGTGTTTAGATTCAGGTTACACAGTCTCCACCTGAACACCACACAAGCGACGCTATGCCCTGCTCAGGGTTTCACATCTAGTGACACACAATGTCCATCTGCCCTTCATTGGTCATGCCAATTTTAACCACCTGGTCAAAGCGTCATCTGATTTCTTTACTGTACAGTTACTTTTCCCCTTGTAATTAATAGGCAATCTATGGGAAGACACTTTAAGACCATCAGAATAGTCTGCGTCTCATCAAAAGTTTTCCCTATATGCAGTGTCATTCATGATTGCAATGATTGTGTAAACCTGTCTTTACTATAATAGTTGCAAAATGATGATTTCCCAACTCCAGCGTGCCTTCCCCATTTCCTAGTCCACTCCTTGCTTTGTGCAGTAAACAAGAGCCTTCCTTTCTCCCTTGTTTGTTTGTTTACTCTATCTGCCTATGTGTTTATCAATATGAGCTCATTAATTCCTGTTTTCTCCAATGGTTTATCATTCAATGCTGTACTAACCAGCAGAAATCCCTTCCAGGTGGTTCATGTATCCTTGTAAAATGCCCCTCATCATATTTTTTTCAAGCATTTCTTTACTTTCTGGCATAATGTTCCAAGTTCATCTTGTACCTACCTTGTCCCAGTTCTGGAATTGGCCATTTCTTTGAGGAGCTCTTAGTATTACAGGACAAGATTTGAGCGCTAGGTGCTCATTGCTACTGGGGAGTCTTTGCTTCTAGGCCCTTTCAGTAGACAAAGCTAGAAAAAATATACATGTATTTATACATATACAGATAAATTTAATACACACCTACATAGTATACATATACATACACACAAATATATATACATGGGCACAAATGTATATATATGTATACATATTGTGCATATATATATATACACACACACACATACACACATATATGAAGTCATGAGTTCACACTGATGCCTCTAATTCCAATCCACCCCCATAGAGTCCCTTCTTGCCTTCCCCCATTCCACATTCTGATGTCCCTTTCCCATATGGGAATTCTAGCTCCCAACAGCATTAACACATTTGCATTTGCCCAGTGTCACAATGCATCTAAAATAGTTCCAATACTGCATGGCACATCACCACAAGATGAATAAGGTCTATATACTAAAAAGAGCTCAGGAGTTGGGTGCAATTCTCCCTCACTCAACCTCACCCAAGACAGAAGGTAAATGGTCAAACGCTATGTTCATGAGTTCCTTGAATTTGCTCTTTCTTTTGCTTTTTCCCCTTCAGTGTAGTTGTAGTATTTATCTGAAAAACAATTAGGTTCATTTGTTTCAATTTGTTTTCAGTTTAAGGTTTTTCTTTCCCTTTCCATCTTGTTTTAATTTTACTTTCAAATACGTACAACATTAATGTGCTTCCAAAAGTCAAAACTATACAAAAAATATTATTCTCAGACAAGCGTCACTCCCTCCTGAATCACTGCCATCCTCTTCCTCTAGTAAGGAATCAGCCTTATTGTATTCTGGTTTGTCTTTCCTGTGTTTCTTTCGGTAACAATAAGCAGATATATGTATGTTTTATTTCCCCTTCTTTCTTACACCAAAAATAGCATACTATATACCCTCTTTAGCACTTTCCATTTTTTTCAGTTAATATTTCCTGAAAATCATTTCACGTCAGTTCATAGAAATCTCCCTCGTTTTGTCTTTTCGGGGTTTTTTTACACAGTTGCACAGTACTCCATTGTGTGTATGTACCATATTTTATTCACCTACTTTCCTGTGCTTGGAGATTCAGGTAGTTTGCAATATTTTACAATTACAAATAGTGCCGCAATGAATACCTTTGTGCATACGTATCCTGATATTGACAGAGGCGCATCTTCAGGGTAAATTCCTAGAATTAGGATTTCTGCGGTCAAGGGATAAAAGCGTACGTAGCTTTGTTAAATCCTGCCAAATTCTCCTCCGTAGGGCTGGGACATGTTGAAGTCCCACCAGCAATGAATGGAAGTGGCTGTTTCCCCGTAGCCTCATCAACAGAGGATAATCGTCAAGCTTTTGAATTTTGCCAATCTGACGGATAAGAAATGATACCTCATTGTAGGTTTAATTTGCATTACTTTTACTATAAGTGAAGTTGAACAGCTTTCCACATATTTAGGGCCACTTACATGTCTGTTTTTGTAACTTACCTTTTCCTGAATTTTGCCCTTTTTTCTATAGCAATTTTGGTCTTTTTTCGCTGTTAATTTTTAACAATTTCTTTGTACATTAGGGACATTGGCCTTTTATGTGTTATATGCATTACAAATACTTTCTCCCAGTTTGTGACTTGTTTTCTATTCTGTTTATGGTGATTTTTGCCATGAAGAAGTCTTGTTTTTTTTTAATGTAGTCAAATTTATCAGCCTCTTCTTATCTAGTATCTAGATCTTTAGTCATAGTTAAAAACTTTTACTTACGCCCAGGTTGTAGAGGAATTCACCCTTGCTTTCTTCCTGTACTTGTATAATTTCATTTTTTACCTTTAGATATCTAGTCCATTTGAAGCTTATTCTGGTATATGGTATTAAAAAATGCATATAATTTATATTTTTCTAAATGGCTATCCAGTTTGTCCCAATGCCATTTGTTAAAAAGATCATCTTTGCCCCATTGACTATAGATCTCACTTTTGTCATGTCCTGGATGTCTATATGTAGCTGTGTTTATTTCTGGATCATCTCTTCTATTTCATTGGTCTGTTTGTCTAGTCACGCACCAATATCACACAGTTTTAATTACACAGGCTTTGCAGCATGTTTCAATATCTGTTAGGGCTAGCCCCCCCCCCCCCCAGAACTCTTTTTATCCAGTGTTTTCCTAGTTAGTCTTGCACATTTGTTTTCCCATATAAACTTTAATATCAACTTGTCTTGCTCTTTCAAAATACTCATTGGTATTTGTATTAGGATTATACTAAATTTATAAATTAACTTAAGGAGAACTGACACCTTGATCAAGTTGAGACGATCTGAGAACAAGGCACATTCTTCCTTTTAACTTATTGATACTTTTAGATCTGATGCTCTTTCTTAGACATTTACTTGGTATTTTAGCTTATTAAATAAAATAATACATATTTATTAAGCAGCTATGATGCCCTCAGCACTATATTAAGCACAATAAAAGTAAAGAAATAGGTTCTGTCCTCAAGCAGCTTAGAATTCATGAGAGAAACAGGCTCATACCTTAAAGCAAAGCCAGCAGTTCAGGATCCCATGTAAAGAAGCTCCCCACTGTAAGCCAGACCATACACGCTACCCAAGTTCAGAGGAAAGGGAGAGAAATGAGGGCTAGAATAACAAGGGAAGACTTTGGGTTGAATTGAGACTGAAATCATGTGCCCTGAAGCTTGTGTGGGAATTAGATGGGGTGGCAAGGAAGAGGAAGGAATCCCAGTGAGGGGCACCCAGGTAAAAGCTCAGAGATGGACCGAGCGTGACATGTCTCCCTGGGCAGAAAGCCCCCAGCCAGGCTCTTAGCTGGAATACTGGGGAAGACGCCATCCTTCTCTTCAAGTCTAAGTTATGTCTCACTGTCAATAGCACCCAAATCCTCATTATGTACATGATAAAACTACGGGAGTAAACATCTACTAGGTTTCCAGTTAGTAGTCCTTTAGAATAGTAATTTCCACACATCATTACCTTTTCTGGGAATGGTCTAGAGCTGTGTTATCCAATACTGTAGCTACCAAACATGGATGGCTACTGAGCCCTTATAATGTGGCTAGCGCAACCAAGGAAGTAAATTTCTAATTTTATTTCATTCTAAATTTTTAAAATAGAAGCCATGTAAAATATTTTTCCATTGAACCCAACTTTATTCATTTGGGGGAAGATTACATTATTTTTACTGCATAACATATCGTGGTATGTTGCAGTGTGTGTGTCTATTTCACTTTTTTTAATGTGGCTACCAGAAAATTTTAGATTACAAATGTGGCTCATTTAGTATTTCTCTTTCACAGCGCTGGTCTAGAGTCTTACAACCCAGCGTGGTCTGATTTGCATCATGTGGGAGCCACCCCAGGCCTTCAGAACCTGATAGCTTACTAAGATGCCCAGGTGATTCTTATGTGCAGTAACAGAAGCACTGATGTGGATGACTCAGAAGACAGCTGGGCCTCTGGCAGATACCCCAGAGTGGCCCCTGTCCTTCTGGGGGCGGGGGCAAGAGGCAGGGGAGCAGCAGGAGATCCTGGCCTGCCACTGTGATGTCACAGAGAAAACTTCATATGTCAGCCAGCCCCACCCAGACTGGTGTCCTGGCTGCAGGACATCCTTTCCATCCTCTCCAGCGCACCTCACACCACCTGACCCCTCTGCTGGCAAGAGGGGACCTGATTCATCTTCAGGCTAGATACTCATTCCACACAACCGATTAAGAGAGCAGAAGAGCAACTGAAACATCTTTGCCTTGGACTTCAAAAGTGAATGAGCAATCCCTCCAAATTGACTCAAAATGTTTGTCTCACCCAGAAGGTAGGTGCCTGGATTTTTGAAGTCTCATGAATATCTCACATGTAGTACCCTTAATGTTGGATTTGTAACGCAGGTTATACAAATTCATCAATTTAATTTATTTTACTTGCTCATGGTAAGGAGCTTGGGAATACACTGTAGGATTATACAAAATGGAATAAAAAGTGGTTACTCAAGCCCAGTTTTTATTGATAAACCTGGCAATGTCCATACCTTGGCCTCTTGCTGTTTCCATATTCTTCCATTAAAACTTCCATTTCTTCCTCCTTTGCCTCTTCATCTCACTTTTCCTCTCTGCTCCCAGGACTGCTAGGAGCCCTCTAGCACGTCTTTTTCCCCTCCATCTGTCTGATTCCTGTTGCCAAAATCTGGTCCCTGGTAAAAGGCCCAGTGGTGGTAGCAACGATAGAGATGTATATCATTCTAGTGAACTGAAAGAGCAGATGGTAAGTTCTCTGCCAGAGAGTGGTGAGGCATCCCCATGGTCCTGTTGAAAGCCAGCTCTGATCTGGAACTAAGGAGGAGAACACAACCTTCGGCTCTTTCTGGTCTCAGAGAATCTGGGAGAATCTGCAGGGATCCTTCCAGACCCAAGAAGACCTTCACAGCCAGCAAGATGTCTTGGCTTGTTTAGGGTAAAATGCACATCTGGAAGTGACTTGCCTCCCATTTGAGAAAGTTGGGATCTTCCAACTTTCAGCTCAAAGGGTTACTAAAAAAGCAAAAGTTCTTTCTCATATCATGCCTCTCTCACGAGAGGAAAAAAATGAAGCTTAGAATTAGCCAGAGAAACAAAAGACACACACGCACGCACATAGAGTAATGTGGTGTGCTGTTCATGGATCGGAAGTTAAGATCTCAGAAGAACAGGATAGGACCTAAGAAAGGGACACTTCTGGGACTGCAGAGAAGAGCTAGTGGTTCTGAAGAGCCCTCAGTATGGACTCAGCCGGCTTCTCTAGTTCAGAAGCACCTGGAAGTGAATAGATCATAAATAGGAGAATCCTCAGAAGTTGATAGGAACATGACAGAAAAAGCCAGCCATAGTAAATTTTTTTAAATTGGTCTGTGAGGAGAATCACAGAGGCAATATGGGAGGCAATGAGTCTGGGCATCAGTATGTATCTGTGAAGTATAAACTACACTTAATCCATTGTCTCCTTCTGTGTGAGTTTCCATCTTCTGGCGTTTTGAGGCGACTGTGCCTCCCCTTTACTGAGCGGCAGCCTGGCCATGAGTCAGGAGGTGTCGAATAATGACTCCACCCTTTCCTAGCGTGGTGGCCTTGAGCAAATCAAATGCTCCGAGTCTGATTCCCCAGGTCTGGAAGGGAGTGGCCACCTCTGCTTCAGGCTGGTTGTGAGGATTAAATGAGATGTTTGTGAAGAGTCTAGTGAGGTGTGTGGTACCCGGCTCGGGTTCCCTTCCCCCTCCTTTCCATGTTCACTCTACCTCTTTAGATCTTCACAGCAGAAATGTGAAGGACAACTCTTTCTCCTAATTTCTCTCTGAAGAAACAGTCGCTCAGAGAGGCTATGTAACTCGGCCAAAATCATTAGTCCAGGCGCACGTGGAACAGCAACTAGAACTCACATCTGCTCAGGGTTCAAGGCACCGAAGTCTCATCTCTCAGATCCACGAAGTGAGGCAAAGACAGAGCCTGACTTTATAACTAGGGCCAGGGACCGGTACCTTTACCGGAAGGGCAGGGGGCTGGGAAATGCCAGACTTAGAGTCCCACAGCAACAGGCACCTCCTGCCCCTGGGCCTACAGGCCTTGGGGTGAGGAATTTATCCGACGACCCGGTCTCTGCACCCGCTTCTGCCACGCCTCGCGAGGGAAGCAGAGCAGCCGGCCGCTGCCCCATTGGGCCCAGCTCGGGGCCACGTGGCTGCCGCGCTCCTTGGGGTCCCCGACCCCGCGGCTCGCCCTCCCTGCGTCCTGCTCTCCCGGCTCCTCTTCTCTAGGGGGGCACCCGGGACGCGGTTCTCATCAGTGGGAGGAAGATGGAGAGGAACAAAAGGTCCGGCCTCAGCCCCACCCGCTCGGGAAGTGGGAGACGCGCGGCCGCTAGGGCGGGGCCGCGCCAAACAATTCAAAACACGCTCCCGGCGTGTCGCCATGGCAACGCACGCCCGCTGCTAGGCAACCGGGGGCGCCGTAGTAAACCAGGAGGGGGGTGGTTACTCATCGACCAAGGGGGGCCGAGGGCAGCCGGGGGCACTAGGCTGGGCACGGGTACCGCCACTGCAGGGGGAGGGGGAGAAAGAGAGAGAGCAGGAAAAGAAGGAACGAGGGGCGCACGCGGAATGTAAAGGGGGCGGCCCAGCTCTGCTCCCCGGTGGCCGCGCCCTAAGCACCCCTGAGGGGCCACTCCCGCTAGGCCTCCATCCCGCCCCGCCCGGGGTCCCCAAGAGCCCCAGCGGGCCCGAGGGCCCCGTCACCCGCGCGTGAGCGATTGCCCCACAGGATGTGCAGATGTGGCTGCCCCTCTGATTCACTCCAGCTGCTTGGGGCATGGAAGAAAGGCCGCTTCCTCTCCTGGAAATGACTGCATTCGCCAAAGCCCTCTAACAATCCCTTTAACAAGCGGAAAGGGAAAGGCGACAGAGAGGAGAGGCCCCAAAATACTTTTCTTTGGTCTTTTCCATTGAACCTAAGTAGAAGTGTTCCCAGAACTCAGGACCCATGTTAGGAAGACAGGAGTCCTTTATATTCTGTGAGCGTTTGGAGCCATGTGGACATTAAACACAGTTAGAATTGAGATTAACCTGAAGCTGGGAAATGCCAAAGCTGTGTGTCTTATAGAGATGTTCATATTTTGGACGCTCAGCCTGGGCATTTTGGTGTCTTTACTCTTCCTTTCTGGGCTGGGAGGCCAATGTCAAAATATTCTGTGTGAAGACTTTAATTTTCTTCATCAGTGAATGAGTCAAATGTGAGCCATTGAAGTAAAAAATGTAATTAGAGCTGCAAAATCCTCTATGGTTCAAGATCCATCATCCAAAAGGGCCCTAAATTAGTAGGGAATCACGTAGCTTGGGAAAGGACATAACATTTCCAATCTGTCACTGGGTTTTGAGCAATCTGTTTGTACCCTGGTCTCTGTGAACTAAAGATAATGCTCGTTTATGAGATCATTGCTGTTTTCTGGCCTTAGCTCATCAGAAAGCAGGAATGTTTCCACAGGTGGGAGGAAATGGATTGGCAGAGGATCTGTTTGATGAAACTATGGGTACATCTGTGTAGAGAGGCGTAGGGTGTTCTGTGGACTTGTGGACCCTCTTTTTAGCTTCTCGCTGCTCTCATGTATGAGAATCAGAAGGATTCCTGTCTCCTTTACTAATAGAAGGCTGTTTGGACACTTTATTCACATCTTCACTCATAGGCTTCCTAATTATATTCATGAGCCTCATTTCCATTACAAACTTCATTCATTCATTCATGGATGTTAGACAGTGCTAGGCTCTGAGACTCAACAATGAATAAAACATAGCTCCTTCTGTATCTAGCAACTTAAAGTCAAGTGAGCATAAACGACAAGGAACCCGTGTGATGAGTTGCATGAGAGAGGCACACATAGAACATGCAGGAACAGGGGCATGTAGATCAGAGCCAGAGACGTGGAAACATTAACACTCCATTCCAGCCTTCTGTCTACTGAGTCACAGAAAGGAGTTAGTTAATGGGACATGGGTCAGAAATCTGACTCCTGGGAGAAGGAGAGATACTTCTGCCAGGGAGGGCAAACAGACCTTTCTTGGGAGAAGATGCCAGTAGGCATACGTGGAAAAAACCCCACTGATGCCTTACCCCCAGGCTTTGACATTAGGGAAGTGGTGTTCTATACCGTCTTCTCTGGCTCAGCGTTCTGACCATTGTTTGACTCACCTCTCATCTACAGTGTACTCCCCAAACAATAAATTAAATTGCTGTTTTCAAAGTATGTGTGGATGTCCCAAGACCAGTTTCTCTTTATTCATACCTAGTAAATGTAGTTTTGTAGTATAGGAAACAGTGAGTGAGGACCTTAGTAAATATGGAGTAGTCCCACCCATTGGCTTTGTGATGTCATAAATGTCATAAATGTTGAGTTGCAGGTTTATCCCTGTGGGGTCATCCTGAAATGGTAACAGTCCAACACACCAAAGTGAAAAACTGTTTTGACATGTGCAATCTTCAGTCTGTGCTAACTCATGAGCTTCTGAGCCTAACCTAGTTATATTTATATTGCGTTGACTAGCCATCACTTTTCCTGTTGTAAGAAGGGAAAGAGAAGGAAAAAAATATTAACATGCCCAAATTACAATGAAAGGAAGTGAGTGGGATGCTGGGCTCTGATATTTGTGACCAGTCAGAGAAACTCATGTTTTGTCAAAAAGAGGAAATTAGACCTTGTGGCTCAGGGTCCTTGGGGAGCGAGGTGGGTCTCAAGATTGGTCACAGCTTGTACCCCAGCCGAGCACCCACACAGAAAGCATAGCCACCTAAGGGGTAGATTCAGGCGTTGGGGAGGCCTAAAATAATATAATTTTGGAGGCCCTCTTTAAGAAAAGTAATACAAAATGACAAGTACAAATTAGGTGACAGGGTCTTGGAAGGGGCCCGAGTACCAGGGGGACCACAAAGCTGAAGTTTCATGAGCTTCACTTCTAAATCTACCTCCAAGCCTCCTCATGTAACCCACTCAAGACTCTGCCGCTCCCATCCCCTTTTCCCTGGAAAAGGCAAATTTCAGGCTATTAAGGCATCGGGGGTGTGGTTTATGAGCAGAGGCAATAAAAACCCAAGACACAAGCTATGCCAAACAGTGACTCAAGCGGGATATGAGAAGTGTCTGCAAGTATTTGAAGGGTGTAAGCAGAGAGAAGGGAAAAGAATTGTTCACTGTTCTCGGGTGGAAAGGGAACGAGGATACGATTAAGTAAAGAAAAATGTACGCAAAACTCATCAGGAAATATTGGCTGACTGTATTTTCTGATACTGTGGACTCGTATTTCCCATGGGAAGTATTTGAGGATCTATTGAGTCACTGAAAACTGGAATGGGCCACAAAAAATGTGCTACAGGAAACAATCCTACAAGACGTCCTCGAGGGAGTGGCCGGTGTCCCCGAGTTCACTCGGAGTCCTGAATTCCATTAGGCTGACACATGGTGTTCTATAGATTAGTATGTGGGGAGGAGGCCAAATGAAGAAAAAAGAGAACAATCCTACGGGAGGAGCCCTACCTCCGCCCACGCTTGCTGACTGGTGGGGGAAGCCTGGGACTGAAGAGAAAAAGATGAGGAGATGGTGCCACCCAGCGTTTGCGCTGAAAATGATGTAGCCAGGAAACCAACAGCCCATTCAACAGGAAAAGCGACCAGAAATTTCTGCTCTCCTTTTCCCAAAGGCGGGGGAGTTCTATCCCAATGCATAAAGGGTCTTTGGGTGATATGGAAATCAAGCTTGGACAGACACACGTTTGTATCAAATTTGCTGTTAACATCAGGCTAAGAAGGGTAGAAATACTGGGTGACAGAAGCAAGATCCAAAGAGACTCATTTGGCTAAAATGTGGATTAATTCAAACAATCTGAAGTTAGGGGAGCCTGCCTTTGATTCTCTAAACTAACTGCACAAATAGAGAATGGGGAAAACATGATTTGGTGGCAAATCTGGGAGAGGTGGGGGAAGGGCAGGGTAGGGTACAGAAGGTTTCGTTAAATGTAAGCCCCAGATGAGTCAAACAGATGTCATTTTATGGTCTATTCATTCTCTGGCTATATATTTTACCTGTCAGGACAGAGTGGCGACTTCCAAGCTCGTTATATGCAGAACCGGAAACCAGAAGTCCATGCCTGGGTATATACAAAGAGCTTTCTAGAATTACAGATTCCTGGGCCTCACCCCAGAACTACTATGGAATCTCAGGGTGGGGACCCACGAATCTGCACATTTTCCAAATTTCCAAAAATTGTTCTGACACTCAGTCAGAACTGAGAACTGCTCTCCAATCAAGGAGAGGACTTTGAGGACTTTAAAATCAAGACAAATAATTCTAATGGAATACAGAACGTGTTATGAGAGGGGTACAGTCTGACAAGCACAGAGAGGAGGGAACTGTTTTGTCTTGGGGAGAAAAACATTTTCAAAGGATGCGTGACTTTTCCCACTGATCTTGATGAGAGGCGGATCACTAGGCAATAAGAGATTGTCCAGGCAGAAGGAAGAGCGTCCGTGAAGGCCTGGGGGATGATCCATGAGGTGTTTAGGGAACCACAGCAGCTGCAGAATGGCTCCCCGCCTTGTCACCCCAATTAATTGGTACGATTTTTGAGGACAGAAAGAACAACTTGTCCTTCTAAGTGACTGGCGGCAAGAAGATATGCAATCAACCCCTCATTGATCTGTCAGATTACTTTAAGTTTTAGAAAACCTTTTTTAAAAAAAATTTTCATTCCTTTGCCGGAAGATTGGGAGAGAAATGGGATAGAGCCATAGCATTGCTGACCCTGGAATCTATTCCTCTCCCATTCTTCTCCATCTGTATCCTTACCCGCATCCCCACTCCACACTGTCTCACTGTGTTGCAGTGTTCCATGTGGAGGGGGGTACTTAATAATCCTTACTAATGATGCTAACTGGAAGGTGGAGACCACCAGGGCACAAAGAAGCTATACCCGTGGCTCGGAGGCCTTGACACTGCAGAGAGAAGAGCTTATAAAAGGGATGGAAACCCTACTCAAGGGAATGGGAACTTTTGTAGTAGTGGTGACCCTCTCATATTTTCTGTGTCTGCCGTAAAATCAAGCCCAATCCATTCACACCAGTTACCTAGGGAAGGGCAGTTAGATGGAAACGAAATCATCATTTACTTTTTAAAGAAACTTCTCTCTGCAAAGGCAAGTCCTTACTTCTCTGTGCTTAATCCCCTATCCCTATTGGCAAACTCTCCTGTTTAATCTCCCAGAACAGCTGGGCCAGGATTGCATTGTCAATTATTAAATGCCCAAGTTCCCCGCAGAGCGGCATTTAATCACGAGGCCCTCCAAAACAGAAGACAGAAGGGGAGGGTTGGGAGGGGAAAGAGGAGGGCAGGAAGGCAGTTTGCATTCTTTCAACACTAAACCAAAGGGATTTGGTGCACAGATGGCATCCTGCGGTCCTCCGGGACAAACTGCAAGACGCTGACCATGGCCAAGGTAACCAGCTTCCCCCTTTATTGCTCAGAACATACATCCCATAGCTGTGTTGCACCTGATTCTTTTAAGAGATGTGCCTGTCTCATCAACTTGTTGTCCTTACTTGCCTATGTTAATTCCAAGTTTTTCTGTTAGCCTTTGTTGATAGAAGAATTACTGACATTTTGGCACCTATGCACTTCCTAATGATGTGAGCCGAGTGTCAGGGAAGCCTCACTTTGTCCCTTCTCTATAAAGAGCCACTTAGGCGAGCAGCTTGTCAGCATACGCAAAGATAGAACTTCTCTTATGGCTGCTACTTCTTCATGATCACCTTAAGGAAACCATTGCAAATTTAGATTTTTTCTTCCAATTCCAGAAGTATCTGGATCCTGAGAGAAAAGGCATATTTTTGGGCGGGGCAGTGGATAATGAAAGGCATGGCACTATATGTGTTGAAGGTAATTCTTGAGAAGGCTCTTGAATGGATTCTCATTCAATTATCAAGATAATTCTTGAATGAGGCTCCTTGAGTCTCTCCTTGGTACACACTCCTCCAGGAAACAGCCTCATTGTGCTTCATTTCAAGCTCTTTTTCACCCTTTGTTTCTCAGATCACCTCTCCTTAAGTTGGTTGTCACCTTGATGCCACCACAAAGTGGTTGTACATGGTTTTGGGTTCATTATTCTTATTTCTGAAGAGTAACTTATGAACATGTGTAATTGGAAATGGATTGAGAGTAAAGTGAAAATCCGATGTGATGTGATGTGATGATGTGATGTGATGTGATGTGATGTGATGTGATGTGATGTGATGTGATGTGATGTGATGATGTGATGTGATGTGATGTGATGATGTGATGTGATGTGATGTGATGATGTGATGTGATGTGATGTGATAGCAGACAAATTTCCAAGCCATGTAAGATTGAAAATAAAATTATTGAACGTGTAGAATTACCTAAAGCCTTAGTTTAATCTTTATAATGATTAGTGAAGGTGTTTTACCTGAAGTCCATTCCCTATTCAGGCAATCGATGTAAAAATAATTAGAAAGGATAACTCAGAGTAACAGAACTATGTGGTAATAACTAAAACCAGTAGGATTTTCAAGGTGAAAACATTCTTTTTTGGGGACAGGGGCAACAGAAGACTCCCATATCTGGCAATATAAGATCTTTCCTCCTTCCAGATGCTGTGGTTTTTCAGTCCTTAGCAAGGTCACCCAGAGTCTTGCACGGACTGACAATTCTTGGTGGAGTTAATTTCTTGAGTGCTTTAAAAAAAAGTCGTATTAGCAGATTGCTTTCCAGAAGCTGTTTTAGCATATGTTTTGTATATTGGTTTTTATATACATATGAACCTTGTATATTTCTTATTGCCATAAATAATCTGTGCTTTGTCTGTGGTATGCATGCTTTTCATCTCTGGAAATTCTGAAGAACAAACTGTTATATTTCTAAGATAAAGTTCTCTGTTAAATGTAGAAATGTTAAGCCGGAGATGATGAGAGAGGCAGATTTATGGGCCTGTCCCATTTAGCTGTGGCTTTATTTACATCTCTTAAGCTAAGCAGATTTAGGTCTGATTAATTCTGATATAAGAGATCCCCCGGAAAGCTCAAGATGGTTTACTTTAAGAAGCGTCTGTCAGCAACTAAGTATGGGCCTCTTTTCCGTTCAGCACGTATTAATATAACAGTATAAACTTCTCTATAACACACAGTGCAAGACCTGTCAGATTTCTTTATTTTTCTAAATCGAATTAAATCTGGCTCCAAGCCATCACTCATCAAAGTTGAAACATCTAATAGGAGTTATTTTTCAGCTCACGCTCCTTGTCTCTTAGGCTAAAAATGACAAGAAGGTCAGGGGCTCAAACCAGAGCCACATGGGCCACAAAGCTTTCTGTTGCCATACACTGTCCCCCCACTATGACAAGCACCACTGCGGTATCAAGCTGTGGAGATGTCCCTCCACATTCCTCTCCACCAGCCAAGAGCACCCTCCCCATGGCTCCATGGCCTCGACACTTGGTGTCCAGCCTCTGTGGGCACCATGCAGCCGCCTCCCATTTGAGATTCTAACATCTCAGTGGCAGTGGATGGAAGCTGGACCTGATCACCACCTCTCTCAGAACTCAGCCCATCTCCTCCCCAGGGATTTCAATAGCCCCACATCCCAGTTAGTCCACTGCCCTCTTTTATCTTCAGGGCCCCAAAGCCTTTATCTGCACCACCCTCCCTGGGTGATCTAGTTTAACATTCGTTGATAGGACCTATCCCCCTTTACTGAAGGTGACATCAAAAACTCACATTGTTACACTAACAAATACCTCAGTCAGTCAGTGCTACTACCTTCCAATATAGACAAAACCATAAATAATCACCAGCAGGAGCATTTGGACTACTCCTAATTCTTTTTCTCAGCCTGACGTATCTTAGCCTCGGTGGCTTCATCACATTCTGACTGAAGTTATTATCTGATGCTTACTCAGATCATCCTCAGTAAGCATTTTAGTATAATAGGGTCCAGCTTAAATAAACATCATTGCTCTCATGCCTACTCCAGGCCACTCCTGAAGCCAAGCTTCCTCAGGCCTCCTGGGAGAAAACACCCAGCGGCTGGTCGTGCCCGTCATATTGGAGGAAAGTGGCTTGAGCTTAGGGAGCCTCAGGGAAGGGTGTCCAGACGTCCCAGAAGACACTGAAATCAGGCTGTCCCCCTGTGTTTGTCTGTTACAGATGGAGCTCCCGAAGGGCTTCTCTGGCCAACGGACATTCCTATCTGCCATCCTCAACATGCTATCACTCAGCCTCTCCACAACATCCCTGCTCAGCAACTACTGGTTTGTGGGCACACAGAAGGTGCCCAAGCCCCTGTGCGGGAAAGGTCTGGCAGCCAGGTGCCTTGACCTGCCACTGCCCTTGGATGGAGGCAACACCAACGCATCATCCCAGGAGGTGGTGCAATACAGCTGGGAGGCTGGGGATGACCGCTTCTCCTTCCGTACCTTCCGCAGTGGCATGTGGCTATCCTGTGAGGAAATCGTGGAAGAACCAGGTAGCCGCCTCACTCCTGATTTATTTTTCCCCAAGGGATCTGATGCAGGCAAAGAACCAGAGGGGAGTACAGCCCTCCTGCACAGCCCACGGGGCCTCTCCCGAGGCTCAGCACCTCCTGCCTCTGCATCGTGTCCTTTCCCATAGGATTCCTCCTGCCTCTGCACTGCGTTCTTTTCCATAGGATTCCCTTTTAACAAGTCGAAAGTCTCCATGGCTTTTCACCTCCTGACTGTGTAGTAGACTCACTGGTTTAAAATAGCATTATCCTTAAAGGGGTTCATTTAGACTTTTCACCTTAGGAGAATTTGCATTCTAGTGAGCTAGCATTACTGTTTAGAGACAAAACAAGGAGAGATGAATATGAGAGAAAAAGCCCTGTTTCCGCCCAGCTGTGACCTTGAACTTCATTTCTACAGGCCTTGGGTTCTCATCTGTGAGATGAAAGGATCAGAGCAGATCACCCTTCTTCCCCCTCCCCCTCCCATAAAAAGGGTTTTCTCATTCAAAGTATTATTGTTACACTTTCAAAGGGAGGGGAACTGAAGCCCAGAGAGGGCGACTAGATCGGTGAGGACGTCTTCCAGGAGCTTAAGACAGACCCTCCCAGCTCTCCTGCACTGGGTCAGTGTGCCTTAGTTACCGTGCAGTCCTCAGGTTAGGAGCAACTGGACTGAGGACAACCCCTCCCTGCTCAAAGCCTTCAAAGGTCACCTGGTAGTAAGGGTTTTCTGCAGCCCAGAATCATGTACCATTTGTGATCTGCTACTTCTGCCCATTTGGGCTTAGGGGAAAAGGAGGAAAAGGAATATAAATGCGTGTGTATTTAGATTCAGATTTAAGTTATTACTGTGCCACTTAGCATGGCTCCAACCCCAGTCCCGGAAACCATTTCCGAGCCATTCAGAGCAGTGGTGCGGGCAGCAGAAGGTATTGGTGATCACTAAGACCGTTACCGCCTCCCGACACAGGAACTGGAAGGTTTCCCTGTGTAGGCACACTCAGGACAACGGGATCTCCTTCGTTATCAGGAATTGAGGAGAGAGAAATTAATCTTGGATGACTCTTGCTGATGCCACTCATTCATCCACGCATTCTTTCCTGCTTTCAAAGACCCATTTATTGTCTGCCTGCTATATGCTGGGCAGGCACTGTGTCACAACAAACGGAGCCGCGCCAGGTATGGGATCGGGGAAAGTCTTCATCCCCGTTGTCCCAGGAAGCGCCTTCATGAAGTGGTACCTTGTCTGTGTTTCAGGGGAGAGGTGCCGAAGTTTCAATGAACTCACACCACCAACCGAGAGAGGTGAGAAGGGACTACTGGAATTTGCCACGTTGCAAGGCCTACGTCACGCCGCTCTCCGATTTGGAGGGAAGCGGTTGATGGAGAAGGCTTTCCTCCCCCACCCTCCCTTGGGGCTTGTGGCAAGTATGTGGGCTTGATAACAAATTTCATTACTGTTGACTTGGGCCTCTCTGGATCTAAACTGTACTGTGATCTCCTGCTTTTCTCTTCTGAGCCCCACAGGGTGACACAAACTCCCTCCAGAGCTGACTTTCATTCATACGCAGGGATGCAAAAAAGGAACAGCAGGGACAAATACAGTTCACAAACAGAAAACCACCGACAGCTCTAACCTCCTCTTGTTGCCAAGGAACCATGTTGAAAGCTTAGTTTTTCCTTTTTTTTCTCCAATAATTTTTTTTTTTTCTGTAAAATAGAAGGGAGGGAGGGAGGGAGAAAGGAAACAACACTGATTGTTCCAAAGTTAAATAAGGAAAAAGAGAAACAAAAATGATAAATAGCAAAGTTACATCCCTGCCAGATTTTATGACAATTGGATGATTTCTTCTCAAGTCTCCCTAAGAGTATTTATAGTCCACCGAGGTTACTTGATGATATATTGGATACTGAGCAGAGTGGGAGCTGTGGGGTGAGAAGAAAGAAGCCCAAATTAAGGAACGCCCCCAGCCGCTTTCAGCTCTGTCTCATTCTCCCCTTCTCTGGCTCAGAAGGCTTTTCACTTCTCACAGCCATCATTTGTTCCCCGTTTGTTAACTGTCAGGGTGCGGGTTCTTCTTCCTCTGGTTTCTGACAGAGATCCTATGGTTATCACTGGGAGCCCAGTTCACCTACATTGGACTTGAATTCATCAGCTTCCTCCTCCTACTAACGGACTTGCTGTTCACAAGGAACCCTGGCTGCGGCCTCAAGCTGAGCGCCTTTGCGGCCATCTCCTCTGTCCTGTCAGGTGAGCACCTTCGAGCTGTAGAGAGTGGCTTTCCTCGGCTGCCTTTGAAGCCCAAGCGGGATGGCTTGAGCCTCTGTCCCCAGGGGAGGAAGGAGAAGCCGAGAGGCAGTAAAATGAATGGAGGTAGAAGTACATTATAGCATCTTTAATTTTAAATTGAAGTAACATGGAAAACTTTATATTAGATCATATATATATATATATTTTGCAAAGTATACTATGTACTTTGCAAAAAAATTATCTCTAGGTTCCTTTTATTTGCAAGTTTTCGCCCTAGGTAAAATACAGTTTTACTTGTCAGTTGTGACACACCCACAGCTTTTCAACACACTGTTGGATAAAGTATGATACATATGAAAGATCAAGAATAAGGCTCACACCGTGGGTACGGGTGGGAAGAAGTCAGAGGGAGCAGCAGCCCTGGGTGCAGCATTGACTCAGGAACTTGCTCCATCGCTCTAAACCTGGAGTCTGGGGGACCCTATTGCAAAGCTCTGGAGTCAAGGAGAAGCCCCCACTGCAGATTTGTCTCCCTGGGAATGGTGGCATATGGGTCATGAGACGCCTCAACGCAGCCTGTACCTGAGGCAAAATGAGGAGGTTGCTCCAAAATCATCCTCCCTGTCAATGGCAATGCCAGCCTCTCTCTAAGGGCACTGCCTTCCTGTTCCCTCCTTAGGTCTTCTGGGAATGGTGGCCCATATGATGTATTCACAAGTATTCCAGGCAACTGCCAACTTGGGTCCAGAAGACTGGAGGCCACACTCTTGGAATTATGGCTGGGCCTTCTAGTAAGTGCTTGCCATCTCCTGAACCTTTTCGCCCCTTCCCCAGCCAACCTTCATTAGATCTGGTACTCTCTAGATGCTGGCTCTGTGTTCTTCTGCCTTCTCTTCACCCCTCATCTCAGGAGTCTGTCAGTCAGTCAGCGGGCTGGGCCATCAGGCCACCACCACTCTTTCCCCACCTTCTGAGGAGGTGCAGAGAGGATGCCTTTGGCTTGTTTTGTGAGGAGGTTGTCTCCAGTTTTTCTGCTGATACAGCTGTAGCAACTGCTTCTTCACCTGCTATGTAGTTGCTGTCAGGAAACAAGACTGATTTTGTTTGGCTTAAAATGATGCTCTCTATTTTATAGATTTTATGGTTCAAGGTATTGGAGGACAGAGAAATGGAGAATTAGCCTTGAAATTTGGACTGACTTCTATTGCCTGTGAATGTCTTACTCTTCCCCTGTAACAAAGAGTAACTTCCACCTACTTCCATTCTCATTCCACTGAAATAAGAAATAAACTTAGAAATAAAACCTCCCCTACCAGTCATTCTCTAACCCTTCAAGAACTAAGGGACCAGTTATTTTATATTTTCTCTTAAAAAGACAGAAGCGACAACCATGACAAAACAAACACATTCAAGATAGACACGCCCTTTAAGAGTTCCTCACTTGCTCCCTTGAGGGCCCCACTCCCTCCACCGCATAGGTGCCAACTTGGACTTATATTAACTGCCTGGGATAAGTGCTAAGTACTTTGACGTGCAGAAAAGACAGTGCTGGCCTGGAGTCTCCATGCTAACAGAGGCAATACACGGCAGTTTTGAGACCCCATCCCCTTTTCTCATGGTATAATATGTGCTGTTTGATTCAGGGGCCTTTGATCTCCTCCACCAGCCACTGTATCAGTTGAGCTCATTTTCCAGACTCATCATTTCTCACCTTTTATCTATCTTCAGGCCCTTCTTGGCATTGCAACTGCAACGCTCAGACCATAAAACTCTCCTCAGAAGTCTCCTCAGCCTGCGCCTACGTAGTCTGTCAGAGGCAGCAGATAGGAACACGCAGTACCAGCCTGTGGCCTGGCTTTAACCATCACTCGGCCTCATGAAATCCCTCACTAACCTCACACCACTTCCTGTTTCCTGGGCTTCCCAGAATCATGGGGAGATTTAGGGCTTTGACTTTCCAAGTGTTTAGGAATGTGTTTGTTTTCTTGATTGAATCCATCCAGTGTCTCTTTAATCTCCGGCTTCTCTTCCATCCATTATAAACTCCCTGAAGCCAAGAACCACATTGTTTTTCGTTTTTGTTTTTGTTTTTTTTGAGGAAGATTAGCCCTGAGCTAACTGCTGCCAATCCTCCTCTTTTCGCTGAGGACGACTAGCCCTGAGCTAACATCCGTGCCCATCTTCCTCTACTTTATATGTGGGACGCCTACCACAGCATGGCGTGCCAAGTGGTACCATGTCCGCACCCAGGATCCGAACTGGCGAACCCAGGCCGCCAAAGCGGAATGTGCACACTTAACCACTGCGCCACCGGGCTGGCCGCCCACATTGTTTTCATAATAGGCAAATTCTACTTGGACAAACTATACCTTCATATTTGTAGTAAATGTTTCCTGAACGACTCTCGGGCTCAGCTTTGTGGACCCTAAGACTGCTAACCCTAAAACAAAGATGGAAGAGGGATTTTCACTCCTTGCACCTGAGCAAAGGAGAATAACCTTGAAGAGGGGGGAGGGAGATGATAGTACACTGGGCTGTGTCCACTGTTCACGGCTGAGCTACAGGTCTTGGAATCTTGGGGATTACACTGGGCAACTGCAGCTTGGGAAACAGTGGTCCAAAGAATTGTGTGCACGCACACCAGGGATCAAAGAGCACACAGCACTGATAATTAATCAATTCAGTGAAAACAAATCCGTTAAACTCCTAGTCTGACTAACACTACACGAGTCACTCTCTTTTACTCTGGAACGTTCCAAATGGAACCTGAGACAGACCAAACTAAGTCCTCTTGTCCACAGTTCTTTACCTGCAACATGGTAGACAAGAGCACACTCAAGTCCTAAATCCGTAAGAGAATCAGCCTAGTTTACTAGTCAGAAGGGATCGTGGTATTCTTCTTTCAAACCTGTGAGAAAGTCAGATTCTTACTGCGCGTTTTGTGTGTGTGTGCATTTGTCCTTAGCATGGCCTGGCTTTCCTTCACCTGCTGCATGGCATCGGCTGTCACCACCTTCAACACATACACCAGGCTGGTGCTGGAGTTCAAGTGCAAGCACAGTAAGAGCCTCAAAGGAAACCTGAGCGCCCTCCCACATCACCACCAGTGTTGCCTTCAGCAACTGTCAAGTGCAGCCCACCCGGGGGGGCCTTTGACCGGCTACCACCAGTATCACAATCAGCCCATCCGCTCTGTCTCTGAAGGCGTTGACTTCTACTCAGAGCTACACAACAAGGGATTTCGACAAGGGACCAGCCAGGAACTAAAAGAAGAGGTGCCTGGGTCATCTGTAGAGGAAGAACAGTGTTAGGAGTAAGTGTGTTTGGAGAGCAGGCTGAGCCCAACCTTACGTGTGTGTTATCAACATGTGCTTAAGCCGAAGTCTGTTTCTTGAGCATGGTGTTTAGAGGCTAAGAACAAGGGTATCTTACGGTAAAGGGGTGTGTGCCTGGCACCATTGTTGCCCCACGGCTGTGTCATTTCGCCATCCCCCATATCTCACACGTTCAAAATCCTCTCCCTCCTTTATGGATTGCTTGTTGTGAGCCGGGTTCTGGGATAAGCAATGGAGATAAAAAGAGGAGTAAAATACAGTCTCTGCCCTTCAGGGGCTTCTCAGTCTGGTCACCTGTCTGGGATCGGGAGGAATGGAGGTGGGCAAATCAATGGTAGTTGACTGTGGTTCAGCTTTCCATGGTGTACCTGAATTTTCCTGGAAGTCACAGAATGAAAGATGAAGGCACTACCAGTAGGAGCTTTGACACGGAGGACAGATGTCCTCCACACTGCCTGTTAGTGTCCTGCATCCACACAGTAGGTACCTGATGCAAGTTTAATTAAATATGATCCTAGAAGCCACTAGGAGGCTACTGTACATGAGATGGCCCCTAGAGCACGCAGGGACAGGTCCACGTCCAGAAATGGCCCACCGAGGCTACTCAGACGGGACTGGGGTTCCCCGGTGGAGAACCATACCAGAGACTCCCCAGGGAACAAGGCTGCGTCACGCACTCCTTTCTGGGTCCCCACCTTCTCATCCATCCACTCGCCCTTTCTCTGCTCCATAAGGGAAAACAAGCCATCCCAGATGACTAAGAAGAATGAGAATGGCACAAGCATGTTCCTGTGTGTAGTATTTATTTGTTCTGTAACAATTCACATTTTAAATAGTGCTTCCTGACAATATACCAGCAGGCTCTTCTTTAATATGGGCAGTAAGGACAGCAATTCACATTCAAGGGGGTTGGTATCCCCATACCACACTAGAAGGGTGAGGAGAGACCATCTGGGGGAGGGGGCAGATGCTGTCTAGGGCAGAGGAGTTTCTAAGGGGAGGAGAGAGGAGAGAGGGGAGGAGGATGACCCTTGCATTTGCAGAAGCCATGACTATTTCTAAGTAGTGGTCATATTGGCTTTGCTGGCAACCCATGTTGGGAGTGGGAAGAAAGGAGCACTTCCTACCTCAGACATCTGGTTGAGCGGTTGCCTGAGAAGGGAAGGAAGTTTAGGGACACTTTTGACAAGAGACCGCAGCACCCACACTAGTCAGACGAAGCTTCCGCAGTCCCCAGCCACCACTTACACCCTCTGTACTGCCTGCAAGAGGGAGAAGAAACCCAGAGCGTGTACCGTGTCTAGGAAGGAGCGACTCAAATTTACCATAGTCAAAACAATCTATGTTGTTTAGTTTGCAAACGCACCATGAAGAATTCAGGGACACTATATTTTTCTAGCAGCTTCTTAGGTATTCTGGGACTCAGCATAAACACAGTCTTCTGCCCAAAACAATCCCCCGAAACCAGGCATTGTTTTACTGTGCATTTTATTCCTGCCGAAAGTAACTGGCTTCCCAGAAAGCCTCAACGTGGCAGAGAACCAGCTTTAAGCCTAGATGGCTCAGCCCAGGCCGCAGCACCAGCAGCCACATTTCAGGTATTCACTCAACTACAAATTAGTCCTTAGAATTCTCTACTAGAGCAAACTAGATCCTAGGCTCTTCTGCCCAGGGAGCTTCAAATCTAGAAGTGAAACTGGAACCATGCCCACACTCGGGCATCCTCTAATTTTCCCCCCAAGTTTACAATGAGCTGGACCCACACATGCCTTCCAAGGTGTTGAAACCAAATTTGTTTTCAGGGACTTAAGGCGGGGGTGCCCAGAAACCTGGAAGGCCCACCTGCAGGCCAGGCAACAGGCTTGCGAGGAGCTATTGCTGCCAACCTTTCACTATGTGGTGAAGCCTTCCAGTGGGCAATTCAACTATAGCCCTTTCAATTTGGGATCCCTAATTTTCTGTAATCTTGAAATTTCCTGGATTCCTTTACTTAACACAAGCTAAAAAGATACAGGCTCAAGTAAAGAGAGAACCTGAGTTGCACTCAGAGATGACATATCAAAATTATTCAAGAAGAAAAGCAGTTCTCCACCAGCTAACGTGGGATTTTCTGCTACAATGACTTGGAAGTTTAGGAGAGAACTTAATAGAAGTAACATATTTATACAGAAGAAGTAAGCATTGGAGATCATTCTAAAGAACTCAACCAATTGTAAAAGTTATAGTAGTTACAGAGGAATTTTCTCAAAATACAATGCTTCAAAGGCTCTACCAGGGCAAAATGGCTGCATACTGGACTTAAGGAGCAAGAGTAAAATCCAGAAACAGCTCTGCTCTCATGCAAGCAAAGCAAAAATATCCCTGAATAAGAGAGCAAAATGAGAGGCTTAGGTAAGGAGGATGCCCCATAGGATAAGACGCTAAGAAAGCAGAGCAGAGACGAAGCAGGATACGGACAGCTGCCTCAACGGTCCTGACTCCCAGTTCTCCAAGTTGAGGAGGGCACACACATAAGCACTTCTGAAGTTACTGCAGTAAAAAGGCAGAACAATCAAAACACATGATAACATACAACCTTGTCACAGGTGGGTCATATAAATTATATTTCTCTTGCTCGTCCCCTTCTCATAGGAATATCTATGGTCACTAAATACATAGAGATGGAAGGTGTGAAAAGACAGGATGCATAAGACAAGAAAGATGAAGACGCTGGGAGGGCGAACTTGGCCCCCACTATCAGTCTCTCTCACTGCTGCTCTGGTTGGCAAGAAGCCAAGGGACAGGTGGGCAGAGGATAAGGAGAGAAATGACGGCTGGCCCTCAAAATCCAAGGAAGGCCATCTGGAAGAATCAAGATGACCAAACAAAGCAGATATATTTCAGAAGGACAAGAAACTGGGTCCCTGGAGCTTAGGACATATCTAGAAAATATTTCTCATCAAGACACTAAAAAATACACACACATGGCATATTGCAAAACAAAATGTTCCAGTGAACTCCACTGGAATTTCCCAGCAAGAGTTTATAAATTAGACACAAAAAAATAAAACCCTTATAAGATTCACATTTCCAAACTATCCATACAGAGTGCTTAGGGGGTGTTAATGCAGGGATTGAAAAGGCAGGTAAGACATCCCCGCCAAGGGGATCGTGCCGTCATCAAGTCCAGCATGCCTTCCAAAGTGCTGTGCAACCATCACGCAGAGGTGGCGAGGTGAGGTTGAAGAAGTCTTCTCTCCAAAGAACAGATTTTACACAGGAGAGAGACAGTACCATTCTGTTCACTTCTGAGACTGAGGATCCCATCAGGCTAGAGCTAGGGGGAAAAGGAGCAAGTATCAGTGACTTCAGTGTTCTTCATGGTAGACACATGGAGGAAACCTAAAGGTCAGAATATTCCTTTATTTTCTTGTCCTTTATCTAGCCCCACCAGTTTGTAAGTGTCCCTCCAGAAAGATCCAGAGACTTATCTTTTTCCATGATAATCTCTTGAACTAGACCCTAGTGTTTAGGGGGCAGGGAGGGTTAGCATTCTGAGCAAGATAATTCTTTGTAAGATGTAACTGCCACAAGCCCTGCATGACGTTAGCATCACTAGCCCCTACCCAGAAAATCCAGTGCATCCACCCTCCTCAGTCACTGGGACAATAAAAACCATGACCCCACATTTCCAAATGTCCGCTAGGAAGTAGGTACCAAGGGAAATGCTACCATTTCTTAATGGTCATGAAGCACCCTTAGAAAACAGCGCTGGTCTCAAACAACTGGTTCTTGATACCCAGCTACTCGAGAAGGCTCCACTCTCCCTAATTTCTATAGAGCAAAGCTGGAGTTGGTAGTACTTGTCCTAAACCCTCAACAGTGACCCAATATTTCTTTCAGAAGCTATTCACCTGGTAGGGGGAATCAACAAACTTTATCCTAGAGAAGAATCTTCGCAGCTCCCCACGGCCAATTTTGGGGGTGGACTCCTTTAGCTGGACCACTTGGCCCTCCATCATTGCCCACCGTAGACTAAGCTTGCTGACCACCAGCGGTGCTGGGTGGCCTTCGGAACTTGGTCCTGTTGTCCTGGTAACATAAAAGGCATCTTTCCAGAGGTCGTTAATTCCAACTGAGGAAGGACAAAAAAAAAGAGCAATTAAGGACAGAAAACTTCCAGTAACAGGAGAGGGATCTGGTTCAGCAATTAAATTCATTCATTAACTCATTCACTAATTCATTAAGAAGTTTAGTGAGCACCTAATGAATGCAAGGCACTGAGCTAGACAGTGGTGCATAGTGGTGAACGAATGGATGCTGACGAAGCAGCACGTCCTTCTCGGTCTTTCTAACTTTCCTTCTTGAAGCCACTTCTAAGAAAGCCCTAAATCAAGAAATGAGAGGATATGCCAACTATGGTAACAATTCAGTAGAAAAGTGAGCACGAAAAACTAGAAATTCTAAGAATTCCTAAACTGTCACTACATGGTCACATAAGCTATTGACCTAGTCAATGTTTATTTTGCTTCATCTTTAAAATAAATGTTGCAATAAAAATGGTCTCAATTCTTAATTACCATTATTTAACGTTCACCAAGTAATATGTTATGCTAATATTGAAAAATAGCTCATCTAGATCCAATCACAGGATTCTGCAAGGTGATACCTCCCCCACCCCGGCCCCCACCACACACAAAGCCAGTGGACAGGTGTACTTGCAAATTCCAGATGAGCAATTCTTCCCAACGTATCCCAATAAATTAGAGTCATGAGCACTAGCTTCAATTTCAGGGCAAATGAGTTTGTAAGGAAAGAGCAAGTCTTTGAATGGCAAGAGGATATGGAAAGAAGAAAAGAAAAGTGGCCAGTCTCGTCTTCCCTCTCCCCCTCTTCCCCCAGCAGGAAGAGCCGATTCCCTTAGGCCAGCCTGAGGCAAGGGGTCCCTGAGGAGGAGACCCCCCCAGACACCTTCGGACAAGCAGGTGGCAGTGGCTGAGTTTCCAGGACTCTGGTTTCCTGAATCAAGGATTCCTAATATCCTAATTTTATTATATGATCTTATTTAGATACATACACAAAGTAGAAGAATACTTCCAAAATGTTAACACTGGTGAGGAGTGGTCAGACTATGGGCGATTTCTCTTTTTTCAATTTTTCTTCTGGCTCCAATTCCTATGCATGTTTACTTTTTCTAGTCCAGAGAGTCTCCATTGACCCTAACCAATGCCTTGAGAAAACATCCCACCTCCATCATACACCTTGCAGTAAATTCCAAGTCCTAAGCTCCCATAGCGTGAAGAAACTAGTCTTTTTGTATTCCCAGCCCCGGCGCAGTGCCTGGCATACAACTGATGCTCAATAAATGTCTGCTGAATGAGAGGCTGCCCGAATCATTGCCACCTTAGAATGCTTAAGGAACGAGATGGCACTGTCCCCTCAGCTTTTTGCATATTCAGAGGTATGGGTCCTCACCTGTGAGCCTGGCGCTCCTCCCAGAGGGAGCACCACGGCAATGGCCCCAGGGACCAGGGACACCAGGGAAAATGCTGGAGAGTGGCTCACACACACGTCCCACTGTCGTTTGAAAGCAAACATCCTTCCCTTGGTAGGACAACGGTATCCTCACACACAGCCGGCCATCCTCTCCCCTCATTTGTGTGCACAGACCCCCACCGTCACTGGGACGTACCCTCTGAAGCTGTCACTGTGCCCGTGGCATTGGCCAGATCCAGAAGAATCGAGGGGAATGCTGGATGCAGGAGATAAAGGTGGTGAAGGCTGGGTGGCTCAGTTCCTTGGACATCCTGACAATGAGAAGCAAAAAGGAAGGGCAGAGGTAACTCTACACGCCCACATAGATGGTCCTCTGATGAAAAGGGCAGAGGGGACAGTGGCGATCACCCACTCCTCTCAGACGCTACGACCCATGTGTTTGAGGGAAACTCCCATATACAAGAGACATATTTCAAAGAGCTCAAAATGCTGACTAATCACTAACTTCTTCAAACCACTGTAGCTAGAAAACGCTTTCTCTCTTATAAGAAAAAAAAAAAAGGGAAGAGAAAAAATGTGCATGTCCTAGGAGAGAAATTTGATGTAGAGAGCTCCCAGTCTTCCGCCTAGGGCGTACTAGAACACTGGTTCATCCTCTGCAGTAGAGGGGGCTTTGTCAGGAAAAAGTCTATGGAGGAAAACACAGCCAAAGACACCTCCTCTCACTGGATATTAAAGCCAGTTGCAAGTCTCAAGCGAAAAATTACGAAAACCTTATCAGTTCTTAAAATAAACAGAACATTAACTAGACAGAAACAAGTCATTAATTATAAAACAAAAAATTCCAAGGCCTGAGTGTCAGTCTCCAATGTCCCTACAGAAGACGAAATGCACACTGGAACTTTATCAGCATGACTTCTGTGCAAGGGTGATACCTGGCACACGTGTGCGGCTGTACAGTTCAAGCACAGAAATAGCATATACGGGTTAGTAAACGACAGCTCTACTGAGCTCCCGAACACCTCCCCTTCCCTGGGACCACCCTGGGCCTCCCCTACTGAAGGGAATGGAATCCCAAGAGATGAATATCACCCCTGCTTCCTTCTATGTCCTTAGCATGGGAAGAAGTTCACTAAGGGAGGCGAGACATGGGCAGGAAGCTTGTAGCCGCACCCCTACCACATGCCCACAAAGCAGAAGACGGCTTTGTCCACACGCCCTGAGGACCCCAGGCATGACGGGACAGATCTCTGGCTCAGCTAACATGACAAGAAAATAGCCACATTCCTTCCTCGATGCCTGCAGGATGAAGCCCAAATCCCTTTGCATGGAAACCAAGGTCTTACACCATTTAGCCCAAATCTGCCCTTTCCAGCCTTCTCCAGCCTAAAATTATTTACTTGCCCATCCCATGCTTCAAAAATGTCTGATTATTACCTAACACATGCTTCTCTTTGCTGTCTCTAACCTCTGCCAATCTTATTTCCCCCTTACACTGTCTAACCATCCTCTCTAGCCCATTTCCACACATTAAAACACTTCTCGTCCCTGGGTCCCCAACTTGAATGCCACCTCTTTCGTGAAAAGCTCCCTAATTGCCCTAGACAAAATTAATCTCCCCCTCCTTTTGTGCCTCCATCTAAACTTCCTATCTGTAGCCCTGTCAGAGCACCCGTAACAGGCCTTTGTTCAGTGGCTATTTATAGACGCTTACTTTTAAGAGTCATCTGGTCCCATCCCCTCATTTTATTAAATGAGGAGACCAGAAAGCTAAAATGTTAGGTCAACTGCCCATGGTCACATGTGAGGGCATGGCAGAGTGAGGACTACAATCTAGATTTTGAGTGAATCTGATCCTCAAAGGGAGGGAATATATTAGCGTTTTCATTAATGGATAAAGAGCACAAGGCTCAGGAAAGGGAAGCGACCTGTCCCAGAGCGCACAGTTGATGAATTCAGGGTTCTTCTCCTTCGGGCTGCCCCATCACGTGGGGCCATCTGTCTTCTCCTCCAGAGGGCCAGCACTGTTTCCAGTTCATCCGTAGGGCCCTACAGAGGACACGGAGCCTGGCACACAGCAGGTGCTGCTCAACATGTATCTAACTGAACTAAATCAGGGTGGGTCTAACTGAAAACTCCCAGGTATCTATTATGGCTGGCACCCTGCCTCACCAACCCCGTTACAATACTGCAGGACAGCATGTAAGACCTTCTAAAATCTGCCTTCTGTGTGTTTGACCCTCTCTCCCCGAATTTCCCTGGGTGAACTTTGAACTTTGAACTTCAGTGTAGTCAGTGTCCTTCTCCAACTGCTCTGCCATTCCTGCCCCCACACCCATTTCTGCAGTCTCAGCTGATTCACCTCAAAGCCCAGAGTCTCGCTCCATGAAGCTTTCCCTGCCCACTCCAGGCCAGTCCTAATTATTTCTCTTCAACAACCGCAGCACGTGTGAACTATCTGTAAATGTGGACCTAGGGTCTTGAGAGGGCTTTTTATCCTCTATCCAGCCCCCAGCATCAGCAACCGGGAGCCAGATGCTGTTGCCAGCTTGCGGTCGCCTAGCTGAAAGGCAAAGGCAGGAAGCACAGCTCAGGATGACACAGGTTCCTGTTTGGCCCGCTGTTTTGTTCTACCCATGACAACTCAGGAGCGTGGCTGGTCCAACAATACCTCCAGACCGAGCCAGCCCTGCGGAGCAGCTGCCATCTGCAAAGCGACAAAAGGACCCTCCCAGGCTCACTCACTGAATTGGGAGGTGCGGCTGACAGCGCTTCAGCCCAGAAGAGGAAGACAGACTTCTGGTCTGAGGTAACTGCTGAGGTGGTTGGTGTTTCTCTCATGTGACACGGAGCACTGTAACTCCATGTGATGGAGCCGGAGTCCCCATCCACCACCACCATCTGCAAGAGAGAAGACAGTGAGTAGAGCCCATCCTCAGAAAGGCAGCAGGCCGAGACAACACAGCACAGAACAAAACCCCACAGACATGCAAATGATACGTACGTTGACAGGTTGAGCTTCCTAGAGGTGAACAAATTGGGTGTCCAAGAGCACTAAATACCAACGAGGGCCCAGGACCCAATTCTCTGCGGCCCTTGCTCCCAATCCGTAGAGTTTACAGGACTGTAGAATTCTCAAGTGGGAATAAATCATCTAGTCGACCGCTCATTTTACGGATGAGAAAATGGAGGCTCAGGGACAGGAAGTGACTTAGACTGCTCTGTGTCTATGACAGTCCTCGGACAGAGAGAGCCGCCCCTCAGAAGCTGTGGTGCTGAAGCCAGTTGCCAACAGCGCCTCATTCCTGCTCCTTCACGCTGACAACTGCAGCAACCACTCAGGGAACGGTGACTAAGCGAATACTCTGTCCTATGCCCTGTGCTAAAAGCTTTATGTGTTTGACTCTACTGATGTCATGACAGATACAGCTCAGCCCGCGGGTAGTCTCAAATTTAAAAGCATAGTTGAAACAGGCAAAAAAATAAATTAGGAGAAAATTCACTCCTTGGGTGCATCTCTCAAAGGATAATTAAGGGGACTGAATTCATAACCCCTTGCAGCACTTATATCTCCTTCTTATCCCAAATACCTCGCAGTTCTAGAGCCTCTCATTTGCCAAAATCAAGGACCTCCCCTGTCTACCTCCAGCTGCAGTGTCTTTACAGCTTCTCTCCTCAGTGTCTCTGTTCTGCGCTAAGTGGCAGGACTGCACCTCTTCAGACCATCACGTCCCTATTCTTCCACTCTCTCGGGTCCCACCCTTCTCTGTCCACACTCAGACTCTGCCTCACAAAAGGCCTTGGAACCAGCTGGAGAGAAAAACTCCTCTGACCAAGCAGGGGGGAAAACAGGCTGGCAGTTCAGGATTCCCTTTGGTAGGTAGTCTTGGGAAGAAAAGAAGTCTAGAGACACTGCACTAAATAGTTTTATCCAGTCACACATTATTTCATTTAACTGCCACAATAACCCTATGATGGTAGGCAGTATTATTATTCCCGTTTTATAGATACAGAAACTGCAGCTAGGAGAGATTATGAAACTTGACCAAGGTCACCAAGAAGTAGTGGAGCCAGGATTAAAACCCAGGTCTGAACCCTCAGCACCTCAGCTCTTAACCAACCTGTATACTCTACCCTTCTCCCTTAATCCTGCTAGGAATGCCAATGAAAATTTCCAACTCTAGCTGAATTTTCTTTGAAATGCAATCAGACATTGCTTTTGTCCTGGATGGCACTGCTGGAAGACTCTCCCTGCAGTGAGCTTGTGTCACCGGCTCTGTCCTCTGCTCGTGAACAATAACCCTGCTGCCTCCAGTCCCTCATCCAAATCCTGCAGCCTTTCGGGGCCCTCCGCCAGCTGAGCTCATTCAGATCTCTCCGGCGGGAATGCCCGTCAGCCCATCCTTGTCTATCCATCCAGCAAACCTCTTCTCTGCTCTCACGATTCTGCACAACTAACCCCAACCAACACGAAGCACCTCTTGACTCCCGTCACTCTCTCGGCTCCCTGCATCCCTGCGGCACTGTGTGAACCTCCATTACAGCACTTACCACGATGCGGTAGAGCTGCGTGTGTACAGGAACCCCAACGGCTACGAGCTACACAAGACAGTGGTCTTGTCTTCGTTAGCGTTGTGTCCCCAAAGACATCATCTGTGCATCGAGCACACAGCTTGGCACACATCAGAGGTGATGATTAAGTGTTTGTTGGATTCGCTCTCAGGGAACAGTGTGCAATATATAAACACATATTTTACAGTGAAGACTAACCAAAAAGCTTGGTCAATCATAAAAAAGAAATTTTAAAAACTCTAATTCTGCCTGTAACGTTAAAGGAATGAAAATTGTCTATCTGATCATCATAGCCTCACAATTTGCAACCTCACGTAAGATCAGAAAGACCTATTCAGGGTCCTTGGAACACTCTGCGTCTGGGCCCCTGATCTTGGTGTTCCTGACCTGGGAGGCCTTCCCACCCACCCCTCCTCACAGAAATACAACTCGTCTTTCCCTGCTTCCCTAAGTCCTCCATAACAACCCAGCCGCCCCAGAATCCCACCTTCCCTGAATCTAGGAATATACGTATTGAAGCATTAAACTGATTTACACCTGCCTTTCCCCACCAAGAGACTTCAGAAGGCTCCTACTGCCTAATTGTAAGTTAAGCATCCAGAAGAAGGAACTCTTGCACAGGAAGGAGGTTAGGTAGAAAAGCTTCCAATGCTATAGATTTTAAATCTGAATTGTGAGTTTTCATTTTCTCCACTAAGCCAGACTTTGAGTTCTTTGAAGGAAGGGACCATAGTTTAGGTTCTTTTCATTTCTCACAATGCCTAGTGCAGGGCTGGATACAAAGTATATACTCTATATATGTTTTGATTGATTTGAGTCCCAAAGTTTTACCTTTCTCATCCCAACTCCATCCTCGATCTGCAGAAGGAAGTCTAACGTCTCATCGTCAGTGAAATACCCAGGAGTAGGCTGGCTACAGATCAGAACAAAGAAGGCAGTGAACAGTGAAGAAGAAAAATAGGAAAACAAGGACCTCCTTCCCCCGCTCCTCCAGCATTGGCCGCAGATATCAAACAAGGACTCTGGGCAACTTTTAAACGTGAGAAAGTGGATCAAAACAGCAAACGTGAGGAGGAGCACACCGCGAACCTGCGCAGGCCTTGAAGGCTCACTGTCCAGTACGGTGTAAGATTCTGCCCCCGAAGCAGGACGAGGCCTTGTCCGGTGGTAATCAGGAGGTTGCTGCAGTTGGCGTCCGGTGCCTTCACCATCTGGAGTAGCTCAACACCGTCACTGAATTAAACAAGACCCCAACAGTTAGTCTCCGGCTTGGACAGGATTCTTGACTCACTTATTTTGGCTTTTTCTTTCAATGTACATGTTTGTATAATTCACCTCCCACCACTATCTTATCCAGTGGGGCACTCTGTCATTCCAGATGAATCTCATTTTCTTGACCTTTAGAAACCAAGATCCCTAGAACATTCAAGCAGGTTCTAAAGCGGCTCACAGGAGAAGTGCCGCAGAGCCACATCTCTCACGCTGGATCCTCTGGGGAAGATACCAGAGCCAAGCAGAGCGGCAGGGAATGCAGATGGAGATCTGCACAGGAGCTTGAAACTCTCATTAAGCTTGGACAGCAACTCTTGGTAGACACCTCCTCAAATTATTTCTTTCTCTGTACACCTGGGACCACTCTATTTAACATCTATCAGATTCACTGAAATAACATGAGATTGCCTAAGAAAATGCTAGAAAATAATTGGAAACTTCTGGTAGAAAAGAATGAAGACAATTATTACCCAGGCCTGGAGTTAAATGCATAAAATCCACCACATATGACAAACTGCATGCTTTTAGTTAAGAAATAAACAAGAATAAAAAATAAGATTTCATGGATGCCATCCTTGCTTCTGCCAAAATGATTCTTCAACTAAGAGAAAAATACAGCAGAAGAGTAGGGCAGACACTTCCGTACAGTTTTATAAACAGTTGTTTTTTAAAAATCTCTCTCTCTCTACCTGAAAGTTCCCCAGCTTCACCCTACCCCACCCTGACTCGGAACCCTAGACAAATACCCTTCCTTGTGCAAAGTGATCACACATCATGGTCACCAACACATAGATCTCAACACATTATGTTACCAAGAGAAGAAAATTCCTCACTCACGTTAACCAGATAGGAAGATGGCATATTAAGGCGAACACTGTTTTCCCCAAACCTCTGCCAACACATTCAGCAGCCCAACCAAACTCAGAGATGCCACAGCACCTGACATCTCAGGAGCTCTCACTGTGACGAGGTCAGACGTGTACCCTACCTGTAAATGTCAATGAGCTCAGACAGGTTGATGGCTCTTCGCTTCTCCCACTCTGGCTCTTCTATCTGCAGAGAAGGCGGTGAGCTGTCTCGATTTTGGGCCTGAACAAAAATGTCCCTCAGGGCGACAGCCTGGATATTTCCTAGCACCACAGGAAGAACCAACACCAAGAAGTGGAATTTAATAGAACTCTCCCAGGGTGAGGATCTGAGTGAGAGACACAGAGCCTGATCAGATGCCTCTAATACAGCCCGCCCAGACCGGTCCAACATGGAGCGAACAGGGAAGTGATTAAGCAGATGCTGGACAAAGAGTCTTCTCTTTGGAGAAGGCAGCTGGTAAAGCAATAGGTGGGGGAGAATGAGAGGCCCCTGCAATAGGAGGTGATGAGAGACCTGATGTCAGCAATTCCTGAGCCTTCACACTGTCTCACAAAGGAGGCCTAATTACCTACATCAACAGGGAATACTAGCAAAAACAAGCCTTGCTTCTTACCAAAGCCAAACAGGATGTAGACAGCCCCATTTGCAGTGATGTAAACCTGAGGACCAATCAGATTCCCCACTCCCACGATGTTGTACTTCACAGGTCGGCCCACTGGATGCCCCGTCCGGCCAGACACCAGCAGAAAGCACAGATCTGGCTGAAGAAGTGAAAGAAGCGGGTCAGGTCAAGAGAAGCCCTATCTTTTCCTAATCAAATAGTTTTTCCAGACAGTCATTGCTTCCTCACTAACTAAAGGTTCAGAAACACGTCCCCAAGTTGGAAAGCACAAAGCCAAACCTGCTTCACTTATTTCCCTAGAAGTAACAAAGTGAGGCGAAGTTCCCATTCTCCTGTTAGATACGTGCAAAGGGCATCTCGATGGTGGCGCAGGCAATTTCTCTGAAACATAGTTGTTGCTGATGAACAGTCCCCTGAGGCACAGAATTCTAGCCAAGAGCTAAATATAGACAGCTGACCCCCGGCTCTCTACTCTCATACCCCGAAATCCCCAGGCATATTTGGTCCCAACAAGAACCAATGCAGGCAGCGCTCTCCCATGGTAACATACCTGTCTGGCCTGGCTACTGTCAACCTTACTCTCAAGCGGAGACCAGCAAACTTTCCGTGAAGGGCCAGACAGTAATATTTTAGGTTTTGTGAGCCAGATGGCTTCTGCAGCAACTACTCTACTCTGCCGCTATAGCATGAAGGCAGCCATAGATAATACACAAATGAATAGGCATAACTGTGTCCCAATAAAACTTTAATTACAAAAATAAGCAGTGGGCCAAATTTGGCCTACAGGCCACAGATGCCAACCTGTGCTCTACAAGATTTTCTTTTGGGAATAGAGTCACCAGTTGGGAAATATAAGGTCTGTACTGATATCTTGACTTCAGTAAAGAGTTTGACAAAATTCATGGATAAGATAAAGAGACGTGGTTTTCAGCGAACCCAGAGAAAGGGTCAATGCCAACCCAGAAGGAAGTTTTCAGTGGAATGTCACAGCATTCTGCTATTGCTCCACGCCTATAACCATTCTTATCAAAGACTCGAATGAATGGAATTCAGGCTCATCACAAAGCTGAAAGATAACTAATATGCTGTAGGACAAACTCAAAATTCAAAAAAGTCTTAGGCTGAAAGATGGGTCAAACTCTGGAAGAAGTTGGGCCATTAATTAATTGATTAATTAAAAGATGTGGGTGTTTGATTATAAACAAAACTGAATCTTAGAAAGGCTATCACAATCTTTGGCTGCATTTATAGAAATACAGAGTCTATATATCAAAAGAAGTAACAATTTCCTTATGTTGATGTAACTGGTTATATTACAAACGGAATACAGTTTTCAGATAGGGGTACTACATTTTAAAAGAGACATGGGACAAACAGGAGTACAAAGGGAAAGAAATCAAGAAAGACAGGGGTCTGGCGTTCATGTTGCAGGAGAAACGGGAGGAGAAATTGGGGATATTTAGCCTTGAGAGCAGCAGGCTTGGAGGGTCCAGGCTAATGGCTAAAGGGCTTTCATGTAGAAAAAGGATTAGATTCATTCAGAGTAGCACTATGGGGCTGAGGCCGGCACAATGAATGGAAGCTATGAGAAAGCAGATTTCTCACCAATATGACAGAAGTTTCTAGAGCTGACCAAAAATGAAATGAACTGTCTCACACATTATTCCCATCAGCCTGAGTACTGAAGGAGAGTGTGGGTGCCAATGTGTCTGGAATACTGAAACAGAGATTACTGCTTGGTGGGAAAGCGTCAGCCACATGGCTTTTCCCCTCCCACTAATGTTCTAGACCAGATCAGTTCTCTAACCCCAAACCAGGTCCCATTCTCCCAAGCCCACCTCACTCTAAACCCAGATCTAAGAATGCAATCACTCTAACTCAGAGACCTAAGACGTTTCATTCCTTGTGAGGAGAGAGCCTTCCATACCTGTGGCTCAGAGGAAACAGGTTCCTCAGGTTGTCTGTTGCTGGTATAGAGGTCAAAAGATGTATAAATGTGAAGCTACTGCTCTAAACCCATTGCTTCTCTAGGTGTTTCTACTACTGTCTATCACTTTTCAGGCAGAACAGAGACTATTCCATGTCTGTACACTGTTATGCAAATGAGCACATTCTGTGAGGCAAGTTGGCAATAAACGGTTTTTTGGTTTTTGGTAGAGACAAAAAAAAAGACAGAGTAGGAGCAGGCAAGAAGCCAACTCCTCTAATAGAGACTTCCCACCATAGAGAGTCCCTGAAGGCCTGGCCCTCCCTCCCATCAACCACCGCTGGCTAAGCCGCAGCCAGCAGGGGTATGAAGACCAAGATTTTTAAACGTGTTCGGGATATATAAACTTGTTCAATGTCTTGCTATGCCTCTGCTAACCATACCTCCATTAAAAAGCAAGTCCCTTACTTTCCACTTTGGATCACTCCCTGATGGATATAATCATTGACATTTTCCCTGGACCCCGTCTGTTTATTCACAGTGACTGGGATAAAAAAGATATGTGAGTGAAACCATACAGTATTTGTCTTTCTCTGACTTATTTCACTTAGCATAATACCCTCAAGGTCCATCCATGTTGTCACAAATCTACACAGAAGTTGAAATACAGCGATGTACACCTGAAATTTATATAATGTTAGAAACCAAGGTTACCTCATTAAAAAAAAAAAAAGATTATGTGAATAGTTCCTGAATTTTTGGTTCAGTCTACTTCGAGACCAACTGGCTGGCTGAAGAAAAACTAACAGAAACAACCCTGAAAACTGAGTAGCCTTCAGAAATTTACCTCAGCGTCTACCTTCTTTCCTCTCATCTCATGAACAGAAAGTACGGCCTGGTGCACTAGAGCAGAGCTTCTCAAAACTCGGGATGGGTGGAGCACTCTGAATTGGTTTACGATGCTCTTGGGCAGAAAACCATAAAATACTGATAGATTTAATTCTATCCTAAGGAATGTTACTGGTAGATTTTATAACTCCCCTCTATATATGCACTACAAAAATCACCATAGCAAACACATGGTCCATAAAAATGAAAATAAGCTATCAAATGAGGCAAGATAACCTTATTCACATTTTTCCACAAACATTCTTTGCCAACTCTTCAATTCTTTTGTCTACAAGGATTTCCTGGCAGACTCACGCTGCGAAGTCTGAGAAAAAGTTTTAGAGAACCTTTGACATAAGCTCCGAGAAACGCTTCAGGAATAAAAACAAAATTGAGATAGTTCTGTTCATTAATGTATTCTTTCCTGTGATTCAAGGAAAAACCTACTACTATTTTATCTGTGCAGAGGATAACTAGTTCCAGTATACTGTAGTTCAAGCAAAGCAAAATTGAGAAGCGTAATTCAAGGACCACTGTATTAGAGTCAAAGTCTGTATTGTCACAGCCTAAACTGCAACTCTCCTTTCTTTGGTCATTGTTGTTATTTCTTGTCCAACTTATAACTTTTTCTATATGTATTTTATGAACTTTCTATCAGTCTGTCTTTCTGGTTTACTGTTGAAATAAAAGTTAAATACATGTAATATAATAAAACCAATAATACATACACATGGTGAAAACTAGGCCCTACTCAAGGCCCTTTAAATACGTTGGTCTAACTTTCATAACAATCGTGCAAGGAGATATAACATTCCCACGTCACATATGAAGACACCAGGGCCCGGGCAGGTTGTGCGGCTGGCCCAAGGCCACGGAGCTACAGGCAGCAGAGCAGGAATTCAAACACAGGCCTATCAGGCTCCAAAGCCCAACTATACCACAGTCAACAGAAACATAATGAGACCCCCTGGAAAATGGGTTCAGAATGGTAATTTACTCACTTACTCTCACAAGGAGAATTTATTTAAACCTAAGCCCTCATAAAAAGAAAGTTTCAAGCAGCATTTATAATAACAATCCTAGGAAGTGGGACAACTAAAGTTGAAGCATTCCTTATAAGAAACGAGGACCATTTAACGTGGAGCGTACCTGCGAATCTCCAATGGCCAGAACCACAAGATCTCTAACGCCATCTCCGTCCAAGTCCGGCAGCACCACGCCTGGGGCGGCCAGGGTACCGTTGGATAAGTAGTCTGGTTTTAAAGTCCAAATGGCTTTCCCTAGGGAAGGACAAACAGGATGGTCACAGTTATGGCCTCCGGAGAAGGCAGACACAATGCTCCAAGGCCAGAAAAGAGAAACTCAGTGAGCTGAAAGACAGATGGCAGCTCTCATTTACTTCTTTCCTTTAGTTTTTATCTCAATGGGGAGGAAGGAAGCAGGGAGTATGAGCTGAAATCCTCAAGTATCTGGCTAACAAATCCATGTAATAATTTCACACCTAGAGTTTTTAGATAAAATGGAGGTGCTGAAGTCTCTTCAAGAAAGAGGAGCTTATTTGTCTGGGGCAGAGGAACTGATCTGTTAGAGATTATTCCAATTATTAAGGAACCATCCACAGGCGACCAACCCTCTCTCCTTCTACCATATGTTCACAAGAGCAAAGAAATCATAGGTTTCCAAAATGACTTCAGTTCTAGAGTTAACTTGTATTCCAATTTTTTTCACTCAGAAGTACCCCACCACCAAACTCCAACCTCTCAAACTGGGAAGGACGCTATTTATTCAACTGCACTCGAGTCCAAGGTGTTAACAAGCATACTGACAGTATATTTATGGTTCTGTAGGAACATTGCATTCAACTCTTTTTCCCTCCTTTTGCCATGTGTGTCTGAATGCAATAAGAAGTTAAAAGGCTAAATCAACACGCCTCAACAAACCTTGGTTTCTTCACTGACATGCTTTTACGTATTAATGCCCAAGTTTACACATGGCCCCCATGCATATCCAATATGAAGAGAGAGAGCTCAGCTGTCTTTGGTACAAAGAACAGGGTCGGGAAACTCTTTGGAAACCAAAGGCCTCAGGGCAGTTTCTGTTTGGGTAACTCAGGTCAGCCCCATCCTATCACCAAACAGGTTGAGCCGTGGATCTATTACTCAATCTCCTCAAACCATTTCTCTTGCTTCCCTTAATATCCACCTTCCAGAGAAGGAACTCAGACTTTCCACCACAGGAGACTGGAAAGGTCCCTTCCCCACCAGATTGTTCTGGTCTGAGATTATGGCTCCTTAGAGCAGAGATCTTCTGCGGCAAATGATCTTTACCTGATGTCGCATTGAATACACTGAGCATCTTGTGTGTCCCTGTTACGAGGCAGATGGTTTCAGCCACGCTTCCTGGCATCAGATCCATACATGTAACATCTCGGGCCTCCTCAGGGAGGGGAGTAGACCAGAGCGTGCTGCCATTCATCCCCGAAAGGCACACAAGAACAGCAGCTGGCCTTGAGACACCTAAAAGCACACAAGAGAGATGAGAGAGGAAAGGAGGCAGAAGAGATAGGAGGGAGAGATGAGCAGGCAGCCAGGAAACCAAAAGTAAATGGTGGAAGGCAGCAACCCACACCTGTGTATTCAGCTCCGTCCCATATTTCTGGCAACAAGGTCTGAAAGCAGAGCACTTGTCACAGCTGCTCAACACATCGTCATGTAAGACGAGAGGTTGTGGGCCTCTGCCAGGCTGCCTTGTATGCATCTCCACTCTTGCACCTTGCCAACACACTTGTCCACATTCTGTCCCCTCAGCCGCCACTAGAGTGATATCCTTAAGGATAAAGACTGTCACATTAATTTCTGTATCCTTGGTGCCTTGCAAAGTGCCTAGCACATACAGCAACCAACTGTCTGCTGAATAAAGACAGGAGCAAAATCAAGAATATGGGAAAGCAGTTGTTGAGAACAAAAGAATCAGGAGGGAAAGGTATGTTCAGCAAAGTGACACTGATCTAGAATATGTGCCGAACACATAAAATACCTAGATTCTAATCACCACTAGCAAATGCTGCCTGAGAGCAGAAAAAAATATTTTTTAAAAATAAATCCGAAGATTACACTTAGCAATGATCAGCAGGTCTTCCTGGTCTAGAGTTCCATGGAATCAGCTGATTTGGTCTCAGTCAGGAAAGAATACTTGGGAAAACTTCATACCCAGGTCCAAGGACAGCTGGTAAAGGATTAGAGCAGCTCAGCTCTCTAATAAATAATCCTTTATGTCACTTAATTAACACATCAGAGTAATGACTTTCTCTCTTGCCAGTTTTACATTCACTTTCCGAAGAGGGATAATGACCCATCTCACACAATTTCTACTTCCAGCAACAACTAATACAGATAAGAAAATGTGAGCCTTAGAGCGTCACTGTACTTACTCCTCAGTACTCTCATCTAAATATACAACCTAAAAACAAGTGACAAACTGTGGCTCACCGTTTCAGAGCTTGTTGCGAGACGCAGTGACACATATGACAAATCAGTCATAGATGTTAACTTCCAGACTTCCCAGGAATGCTGTGATTAATATACTGTGCTGTTCTTCCTACTTAATGACACTGCTTACTCCCTTTCAATTCTCAGACTCATCTTTCTCCAGGTGGTGATAGCTTATCCCCTCCCCACTAGACCATGACTCCTTGAGGCAGAAACCATGCTCATCTTGTTCAACTCAATATAAACACCACAGTTCTATATAAGATGCACAGCAGACATTCAACACACAGTTGTTGAATGAAGAGATGAACAAATGAACAAATTAAAAAACTAAATCCTTCTTATGCTCAGTGGCACAGGTCTTTGAACCCACTGGCTGGGGTTATGGGCACAGCAGTTTGGCATAAGGGTCAAAGACAGGAATTCCAGAACCAGCCTCCCAGGATTTTGATCCCAGCTCTACTAATTACCAGCTGTGGGATGTTGGGCAAGTTGCTTCACCTCACCATGTCTCAGTTTCCCCATCTGCAAATGGGATAAAATATAAACTACCTCATTGGATTGTGTTGAGGGATAAATTCATTCATCACATATGTCATGCACTCACAATGGTAAATAGCACATAGAAAGTACCGTATGTTAGCTATGTTATTATTTTTACAATCTGTGGCCAAATCAGGCCAGTCTATATTGAGTAAAAACCCATGACCTTGTCATTATGAGTCCTGATGTGTAGCAAACCATGCAAAATACCAAATGACTAAAACAAAAATCTCTAATTCTGAAAGTGGATGGGGGAAATTTTTACTTCAAAGACTAATGAGTCATAGGCAGGAAAAAAATCTAATTAAGATTCAACATCCTATAAAAGTCAGTTTCTTGGCTGGAGGTTCTCTCTGTAATAGATGTATGCCCAAACTGCTTCCACCTACTGCACAAGCCCCAGAAAGGTATTTCTGATAACATCAGAGAGGCACGCAGCCTACAATTCTCTAAAACATACTTAGATGTTTATTCCAGGGCCTGAATGATTAAAAAGTAGTTACGAGGGCAGCCTCGTCTCAAACTAGAGTTCCTGTATCAGTTTACAGACTGCAGTTCGAATCCCCTTTAACGGAGGTTGCAGGACAAACCAAAAGCCCCTATGTACCTAAGCTCAAAATGCACAAAATGCAACTTTTTTCTGCAGTTGACATGTACATTAGTTGGGGCTCCAGAAAACAGCAGGCTCAGTTAGGGTAAGTTGTGGAAGGTTCAATAATAAGCCTTTACAAAGATGTGGTCAGGGTGTAGAGGAACCACAAGGGAGTCCAGTCCCTCAAAACTGTTACCACTCACAGGCCCAAAGAGACAGTGGAGGAAGCAATTCCTGGAATCCAGAAAAAGAAAGTCCTGTAAGAGGACCACCTTGAGAGAGGCTGTGATCTATGATGAAGGATGCAGCCAGCCTGAGGTGACCCCAGCAAGGAGGAAGCCAGGGGAATACATACTGTCTCCTCACTCTCCTCCTTGCCTCCAGTTTCTTGCCTATGCTCCCCTTGGCCAAACCAAACTGGAAGTCTGCAGGCAGGGGATCCTGCTGATGTGATGTATACAGGCCAGCCTCCCATCCTGCAGAGAGCAGGAAAGAGAGAAGAGATAGAGGAGTAAACAGAAGGAGTAAAAGGAAAACACCCCATCAAGACGTATGTGTGTAAAGGTATGCTAGAACATGAACAAAAGCTTCCTGCCAGGGATGGGAAGGTAGGATAGAGTCAACATTTATTACAATCTAAGAGGCAACAGAAAACTGACTTGGAGAAAACTCAAGACCCTAAGTACTAATGCTCTTCACGGCAGGTGTGTGGACAAGCCACTTCTCTGGATCTCCAGTTCTTCACTGGATTGGGTGACCACTAAAAGCTCCCTCCAGCTAGAGCTCTCCACAATTTCTTGAAAGGAGCTTTACTTACACGCAGGAGTTTTCTGATGAGATTTATCGTGTATGGCAGATCTGTGATGACAATTCACTGCAGACCCTTTTCCACATGCCCCTCAGGAGACAAACCTGATGCCTTTTCTTAGCTCACAGCCCCCCCCACCCCCCAACAATGAGCTTCTCCCACTGCAGCCTATGGAAGACACATCTCTTACCGACTGCACTCCCATTCCTTGAAGCTACAAAGGAGAGAAGTACATCCCGCAGGCCATCTCCATTCACATCAGCCAACTCCAATGGAGACAGGTCCCCACCTGAGAAACACATTGAAAAAACCCTTAGCAAGTTACCACAAACCAGTTCTCTGCTCTAGGTTAAAAAGGCAATGGATGCAGAGCGCTGCCAGCACCTCCATAAAAACCAGGCAGACTTCTGTTTCCCAGGTAGGATAGAGTAGACACAATTCTGCCTATTCCTCTCACTAAGTACAGCTAAAATCCCTGGACATTATATATAAAACAAACATGAGAAGACTCGGTGGAGAGAAGGCAGACTAGCTAGGGACTGCAAGACCCAAGGAATGACAAGGTGATGATTCCCTGGGTCTTCTTTTGGCCTCATATATCCCAGCCAGGATGCTGCAGAAGCCAACAGGTACAGACAAAAGCCCCAAGAAAAGCTGGCTCCCTTGGCCAAAGGACCAGGAGGGGCACAGCACAGCAAGACAGAAAAATGTTAGATGAAAACTGCTCTACTCCAACTGAACACCACAGATAAGAGGCAGCCCCACCCCTACCCCACAGCAACGGCCAAGTGGGAGCCTAGACTTCCACCCTTGCCTGTAACAAGGCACCCTCCCCACCACCCCAGAGAAGGCCAGGTGGGGAGCCAGGACTTTCATCCCCACCTGGCAGTGACAAGGTAGGTAGTGCCACCCCGACCCCCAACAGTGGCGAGTCAGAGGATGCCTGCCAAATGTGGAGAGAACTCACCAGTGGCAGTGTAAACTGGTACAAACGCTATAGAAAGTAATTAAACATAAACCACTAGGACTGCTTCACTCCTAGGTTTATGCCCTAGAGAAATTCTTATACGTTGTATCAGGAAACATGCATAAGAATCTTCTCAGCAGCATTATCTATTTTTTAAAAAATAAAAGCCATCTAAATGCTCATCTACAGTAAAATGGATCGATATATCATGGGATGGTCACACCATGGAAAATTAGACTGGTGAAAATGAATAAACCGGTTACAATACATCAATACGGATGAGCCTCAAAGAATAAAGAACCAGCAAGTCAAAGAAGACTATATGATTATATTTATGTAAAGTTCAAAAACAGGCAAAATCAAAGAATATATAGTTTAGGGAGATATATCTATGTGGTAAAATTTTAAAGAAAAGTAAAGAAATATTGACAAAAAACTCAAGAGAGTGGAATCCTTTGGTGGACAGAGGAGGATATGGTAAGGAGGAAAACGGGATTTCAGAGGCCTTTATAACGTCCTATTTCTTAAACTGGGTGGAGGATATGCCAACAATTTGTTACTAGTCTTTACACTCTATATATATATTACAAGAGCTCAGTTAGAAAAATCAAAAAAGAAAGGAAGAGAAGGAGAGACATTCTGCGTGGTAGGAACATATCATAAGCCACATCCACCCAGTTTTGCCTTAAGAGAAAGCAAAAACGAGAACAGAGAACTCATCAGAAGACAATCCAACTAAGATCAGAGAAGTGTCAGAGATAAAATAGTTCTAGGCCGAGATGATACAGGGGTCTGGGAATATCGTAGAGGAAGGAAAATCTTTCCTCTACCCTCTTAGGGTTTCTAGTTGGGACTGATGTAAAACAGATTAACAAGAGAAAAGCACTCAAATTTCGTTTGATACGTACATACACATGGGAGTCCCCACAGGAAAATGAAGACCCAAGGAAGCGTCTAGACCTAAGCGCTTATATCCTAGGTTGAACAGAATGGCACCGTGGAAAAATAACTACAATACATGAGGAGATGACAGGAAGATAAGGGGTCTGTCTGCACAGACTTCCCTTGGCCTCAACGCCCCGTCTCTGGTGAGAAGAATGTTTCTTTCCTCCTGGTACAGGAAGGACATCTTTCACATGACAGTTTCATTTCCTGCTTTCAGGACAAATTGAAGGTCAGAGTGCCCTTCTTGCATCTGCTTTTTTCAACTGCCTTTAACTCAAAATAATCAACGTGCCAAAGTGACATGTTTCGGGGTGATGTGTTCTGAACCCCTTCAGCCTGATGCAGTTCACAAGAGACAGGACTGCTGAGCGCTGACAGGTTAGACCTAGTCCCCGTGACCGACCCAGAGCAAGCTGTTTTAAAGAAACCTGCTCCAAAATGAGACAAAATGGCTAGAATTACTTGAGTAGCACCACGCTAACCATTAGCAGCAAGACAGAAAAGTTGCTGCAAGAAAGCAACTCTCTTGTATGTACTTGAAATTATGTTAAAATTCAAATGAGGTCAGGCCTCTATAATTAACAAATGCCTGAGGGTCCTACAAGAGCACTGGCCTCTGGTCTGGCCAGGCCTGGAGCCTCACCCTTCTCTGCCAACAGCCCTTCCGACAGCTCTGCTCTCCCCTAGTGCCAGCTACGTAGCAGGACCCACCAAACCAATGCTCTGCCCTCTCTGCATCTCACTAAGACCAAGGCTAACACACACAACAAAGCAGTGATCTTCCCAAGTTTTGAAAGCTGGATCAATCCATCTTTTTGTTTTATTTCAAAGCTTAACCTTCTAGCTACCTCCCCACACAGGGGGAAAAAATGCTGTATGACACACATTAATCTTTAAAGACTCAGAGGAAATTTTCAGTGTAATCAGAAATCTTACAGGATTACGCGTAATCATGAAGTTTTACGGAATTGGGCCAGAAAATCCTGCAACTCACCTCCCTGGGGGCCCAAGTGGCGGCTCCAAGTGCTATGCAGATCCCTGGGAGGACAGGGGATCAGGAAAGCACACACAAGCACCAGGATCATTGAGATCACCAGAGTCAGCAGAAAGACCGATGTGCGCACATAAGATACAATGGAAGAGGTTGCCTTCTGCTCCAGGCCCCCAAGTGGGTCCGAGGGGTAGCCCTCTGCGGTGACCTCCAAATGACGTGGCTTTGCAGCCCCGGCAACCTCAGCATCCGAGTCGGGCTCTGGTGCTTCTCCCAGAGGACTCTTCCCATTTTTGACCCCTCCATTTTTCTGCTGCAGGTTAAGCACAAGATCATCCTCACTCTCGTCGCTGTCAGCCTGTGTGAGCGGATCATACTCCCCCAGGTCCGGGCTCTTCTTCCCTGAAAAGACAGATAGAGTCAAGGAGAATGAGGAAGGAGAAACCCTCTCCAAACACACGGCAACTGCAAACACCTAGGAGAACAGAGAAAACAACGAATCTAGGTTTTCAAGTCTGGACCTGCATGGCTACCTATAAAACAGATGCCGGCAAAGGGGATGAAGAATGGGGGAAAAAAGAAAATCACAGTGTTCTCGAATTACTGCTTTCAAATGAGTAAAAAAATTGGAAAAGAAACAAAGAAAGTAGCAAATTTCAAATACCTTTTTAGTTAAAAAAAAAAACCTCTCAATTTGTTTGCATCTCACTAACAAAAAAGACCACAGCTCTTGTATCAAACCTCCATGTGCCTAATGTGCATATTGTGCATATTTCTTGCCATGTTCTTGGATCTGTGATGTTCCAATCTTTCCTGGGATTTCCTAAACTTTGAGAACAATTGCTCTCTGTACACTGCTGCTCACAGCGCAATATTTGCGTGGCTTCCCCATTGTCTCTATGGAAACACTTAGACCGTCAAACATTAAATGTCACCTGGAGATGCTTTAATGAAACTCCCTTCTGAGAACCCTCCTGTGATTCTAGTGCCCTTTTAGTACATGTCCCGGTCACCGGTGTTTACCTTCTGCCCACGTGTTCTGGGAGGGGCGGGATGGAGCAGGGATGCAGAAGCAGAGGACTTGTATTGAAGCTGGTTTACACAACAGGCACCCTGTTTTTACTTAGACCTGTGCTTATTTAGGGTGGCGAAGAGGTGGAAATTACCCGAGGGCTTAAGCATGCCTCCGCCCTAGCCACCCCTTGGCCCTCACTGCCAACGACTGGATGATTTTACGCCTTTATTTCATGCTACAACCAAGTAAAAACCAAGAAAAAGTTTCTGTTTTTTGAAATTATCTGGTCACCTGTTACTAACGTAAACTCTATTGTTAAATCTTTTGTTAAGAAGAAATATAAAAAAGAATATACAACCCAGCTAATAAAAAAGGGAAAAAGAAGGGGCCGGCCTGGTGGTGCAGCAGTTAAGTTCGCACGTTCTGCTTCTCGGCGGCCCAGGGTTCACCGGTTCGGATCCCAGGTATGGACATGGCACCGCTTGTCAGGCCATGCTGTGGTAGGCGTCCCACATATAAAGTAGAGGAAGATGGGCACGGATGTGAGCTCAGGGCCAGGCTTCCTCGGCAAAAAGAGGAGGATTGGCAGCAGATGTTAGCTCAGGGCTAATCTTCCTCAAAAAAAAAAAAACTTTAAAGAAAAGGGAAAAAGAATTCTTGATGCTCAGTCTCTTCCTCTGCTCACTGTGATCTGGAATGATGGCACTCCATACATACGTCTCAGTTTGCTCTAAGACACAAAATGAAGCAATAAAACACTATACTGAGATCAATATGGGAATTAAAATCTTTAGTGTGAAGTTTAGCGTTTGGTACAAAGAAAGTCAATAAATGTTTGATTAAAAAATGAACACTCCAGAGAATTATTTTAAACATTAAGTACTATGCAAAAAACACACAGAAGATACTGAGTAATCTAGCATTCTATTAACTAGAAATTTCTATGTACTTTCAATTTCAAAGCTATTCATTTTGTCCAATAAATACTGGATTTGATTTTTTTTTTTTTTTTGAGGAAGATTAGCCCTGAGCTAACTACTGCCAATCCTCCTCTTTTTGCTGAGGAAGACTGGCCCTGAGCTAACATCCATGCCCATCTTACTCTACTTTACACATGGGATGCCTACCACAGCATGGCTTTTGCCAAGTGGTGCCATGTCTGCACCCAGGATCTGAACCGGCGAACCCGGGGCTGCCAAGAAGCAGAATGTGCGACCTTAACTGCTGCACCACCGGGCCGGCCCCAAGGACCTGATTTTTAAAGGCATAAATTGTAAGAAATAAACCAATTATTAGCAATTTAATTCAAAATAGTACTTCAAGGACATGCCACAGAGTCAGTACAGATTCAAGATAACCTCTAATTTATACACCTACTTCATGAACCAAATTATTTTATTAATTAGGGCATATCATTTCCTACCCATCCCAGGTAACTTTATTTATAATAATTTGCAAACAGAACCACAGGTGGTTGTAATAAAATTAACTCTAATACTTTTCAAATTGTTTTTTTTGAACTAAAAGAATACATCTGACAGGATAAAAACAAATGTGCTATATACATACAATGGAATATCATTCAGCCTTAAAGAGTAAGGAAATTCTGACACCCGCTACAACACAGATGAATCCTGAGTACATTATGCTAAGTGAAATAAGCCAGTCACAAAAGACAGACACTGTATGACTCCGCTTATCTGTAGTCAAATTCATAGAAACAGAAAGTAGAATGGTGGTTTCCAGGCCCTGGGGTAGAGGTCAATGGGGAGTTGTTATTTAAGGTATATAAAGTTTCAGCTTTGCAAGATGAATGAATTCTGGAGATGAGTTGCACAACAGTGTGAATATAATTAACAATACCGAACCGTACACTCAAAAATGTTTAAGATAGTAAATTTTGTTATCCGTACTTTATCACAATTTTAAAAATTTTAAAAATAAATACACCTGACAAAGAGGAACACACATACCCAGCAGCCCCAAACCTCAGGGTCGGAAGAGATTTTGAGGATCACATAATCCGCCCCCACCCCTATTTCAAACTCGCAACTCCTTACAAACACCCACCAAGCAGTCACTCAGCTCAAAGGAAATGCATTTTTATTGTACCAAAGACTATCACAGGCAGGAAGAAAACTGGCTGCATATGCTACAGAAAATTATAAAATCTTTAATAAACCTATAAAAATAATTTGAGAGCATTCTTTAAAAAACAAAGCTGCTGTTAAATTGGTCCTTTAAAAAGATTAGATGCTTCTACATCATGATGGCAAAGGAAGGTATTTCTGTCAGTCCCCTCCCTAAAACCAAGAGGAGGGGATTAAAATAGAAAAAAATAGAAAACAGCCACATTCCCAAACTACAACTTATGAAAAACTGTTGCCAAGTGCAGTGAAACTGGTATCCAATTGACAAAGCACAGGAAGAATAGACACATATATCTCAGGTCTCCAGCAACAGCAGAGTTCACAGAAGTAACAATGACGACGACAACGATGATGACAATGATGATAACTGGAAATTCACTGAGCGCCTACCATTCCAGGCACTGGTTCAAGTACTTACATGTATTAATTCATTTAATCCTCACAACCCTAGGAGGTAGGTATTATTATTATCCCCCTTTTATCAACAAGAAAATTTTTCGAAAATATAGAGAGGTAAGTGCCCTAAGATCACAGAACTAGAAATAAGAGCCAGGATCCAAACTCAGGCAATTGAATTACAGAGTCCACCGTTCTAACCACTAAGTTATACTACCACGTTTGTTCCACAGATATATAGCTAAACCAGTAACCTCTTGCTTGGAAAGTCAAAATGTGGGGTCCCAGAAGCACCAATGAGCCCCATTCAACACCAGAGAGTCAAAGTGAGGTTAAGACTGAGTGAGAAAAAGCATGAGCCTCTCTCTTTACAAGAAGTGAGCTAGGCGGTCAGCAGAGTGGGCTAGAAAAGCAACTGGAAGCACAATCAGTTCTGAAGAGATGGATTTTTTTTTTTTTTTTTTTGACAGCCTGGGTCCAATCAGGAGACAGAAACTAGATAGCATCGAGGACAGGTTTAATATAAACAAACATTAAACAATGATAGGAGAGTAAATAGATGGCAAGGGAACTCTACCAGGTAGCTAGGATAGATAGACTGCATCCAAGGAAGGAGAAACTTGGTATTTAAAGGGCCCAGGTCCACTTTCAGAGCTCAGGCAACAAAGGGGAAGGTGGAGCTCAGGGGTGATAAACTGAAAACCGGCACAAGAAACAAGGAGAAGTAAATGTTGTATCAGCACTCTCAGGCCCTGTGACACACCAGCAGCCCCACTAGCCGGGATAGAGACATCCACGAGGGAGAGCACTGGTGGGAAAGGGACCTGAGTTAACAGGTGGAGATGAAATTCCAGCTTCCGGCTGCCCTGGTGCACTCCCCGGGCCCCAGGCTCAGCCCATATCTGAGCCAACAGCTAGCTGTGAAACAACTGCCCATTTAAATATGATTAATAATCAAAAAGGAGCCATCACTAGAACTCATTCTGTAAGATACTAAACAGTTCTACATTCAAGAAAGAATTTACAGCAAAACATAGCAAACAAAATCAGCTCAAGAACAAGTGCTGGACAAACCATACCATGAAATGGAAGAAATAATGAACAGATACTTCCCGGTGAGATCCAAGAAATTAAAGAAAATAGGCTTCTCTGAAATAAGGGCTCAAAGAAAAAGCATAACCTTTCTAAGAAGGAATGACAATTCAATAGAGATGAAAAGTAAACAGACAGGGCTGATCCTCATCGGGACCAGCAAAAATAACAGACACGGCTGAAAACAGAGTCAGAGCCATAAACGGTGGACTGGAGAAAATCAAGCAAAATGAAACGGAAATAACAATGGCTGGCAGTTCTGAGCATTTACTATGTACTCTTCCAAGCCCTGGTAATGCCTCATCTTTGTACATCTTCATAACAGCTCTTTGAGGTAGACACATCGTTACCTCCATTTTAAAGATGAGGAGGGGACCGGCCCCATGCTGCGTGGATAAGTTCCCATGCTCTGCTTTGGTGGCCCAGGGTTTCGCTGGTTTGGATCCTGGGTGCGGACATGGCACAGCTCGTCAGGCCATGCTGAGGTGGCGTCCCACATAGCACAACCAAAGGCACTCACAACTAGAATATACAATTATGTACTGGGGGGCTTTGGAGAGAAGAAGAAGAAGGAAAAAAAAAAGGAAAAAGAGTGGCAACAGATGTTAGCTCAGGTGCCAATCTTTAGGAAAAAAAATAAATAATAAATAAATAAATAAAGATGAGGAAACTTAAGTTTGGAAGTTTAAGTAACTGGCCCATAGTTAAACAGCAAGTAAGTAACACTGCAAGGATTCAAACCTAGGCAGCCTGGCTTCGAGGTCTGAACTGACTAGCTATGTGCCTCCTCTGGAAAAGATCAAGGCTTTATTTAAAAAGAATGAAAAGAAAGGGACAGATAGCACAAAGGTGACCCAATATACGCATAACCGAAGAAGAGAACAGAAAAGAAAATGGAACCAAAAACAATATTTAAAAGATACATCCAAAAAGTTCCTGCAATAAAGCAAGACCTAAAACTGTAGAATAAAGGGTACACTGAGTCCCAAGAAAAACTGATGCATCGTAATCACTATTGAAACATGTCCTAGTAAAGGCACCGAACTTCAAAAACAGAGAAAGAATCCTATGAGCAGCCCAGCTAAGGGAAAAAGAATTGAGACACTAATGATAGGAACAAATATCAGGCTGACTTCTCCACAGTTACATACATTACAAAATATAGTGCAGCAATGTGTAAAACGTCCTCTGAGAAAGAACACAGGGTACAAAGTTTAAGACCTCTGACCCAGACAGGACATCTTTGAAGTATAAAGGCAAGCATGCGAGAACTCAGAGACTACCAGGCTCTCGAGTCTTTCCTTAAAAGATCATAGAAGAGTAGGGCCAGTTCTTGACCTAACTCTTGAGAAGGATATTTACTGTTACCTGATTAATATATAGTTTTTCAGATAGTGCAAAGACAAACTTCAGCTTAATTATTACGGACTGCAAGTTTTGATGAGAGAACTCCTAAGTCAACAATTTTTCAATCTATTTACAGAAGACAGCAAGAGAGAGTGACGTATAGAGTACAGTGACTGGCCTGAAGTTATACTTGAGCTGAGGAGCTGGAAACATTCACACTTCACAGCTCACTTCTCTGCTGATTTCAACCACCACTCAGATTTTTTAGTCAATGAAAGGCTCTCAAGAATAAAAGTGAGGACAGCGATTTCATAATACATCTATATAAATGAGCTTTCCATGGCTATCACTTTTCCGCTTGGGAAGACCAAAGATGCTGGTTAAATAGTATTCCCAAAATGATATAGAAGAAAACATAAATAGGCAGGAGATGCAAGTGTGCCACCCTCGAATGGCTCCAGGGAAATATACTATGATATACTATTCTATAACAGTATTATACTATACACAGACTATACCATACACTTTACCACAACTAAAGGTAAAGATTTCACATCATGGATTAGTTGATCCAAGTTACACATAATAAAACAAACCATTATAATAATACTGTGCTCTGATATTCCCTTCAGTGTTTGACCTTCAAACTTTAAAAGAGACTAAAAAAATATATACTTAAGAGATAAGCTGTCCCACAGGCTGCTTTATGAATGTTACATTGTCCTTCTGTTACTAATTAACCTCATTCTATGCATGTGAGCCAAACATCTTTCTATCCTGGGCTTCTGGAAGGCTCTAAGGCTGAAATACATTCCCAGCACCTGTTCTTTCTTCATGAGGCTGACAACATCTGTCATCAGCCCGGTTACCTCAGGCCTCCCTTCAGGTATCACATTCACAAATGATCACGGTGCTAATGATGATAATAACAACAGCTAACACTTACTGAATAATTACCGAGCCAAAGGTTAACAAACCTCTCACGCACATCCATCTCTCCCACTATGCCAAATAACCCTATGAGGTAAATACATAGAAGAGTGTGTGGCACAGAGTGAATGTTCCATAAAAACATTATTATTACACATGAAGAAACTAAAGCTGAATGAGATGAAGTAACTCATCTGGTAAAGAATGCATTTGAACCCAAGCCTGTCTCAGGCTCTTAGTCACCATTCTAGTCTGCTTCCTTACACATAAAAATAGTGAGGATGTCACTGTGGTGATCATTTCTCAATATACACAAATGTCAAATCATTATGTTGTACCCCTGAAACTAATATACTGTAATATTATATGTCAATTATACCTTAATTTGAAAAAAAACCAGTGAGGATTAACTAAGGTAACAACACAGTAGCCAAACAGGACAGCAGCCTCACAGTCCCAATGACAAGATATCTAAAAAGAGCTATGAGAAAGCAACAACTTCTCCCTAATAGAAAAGCTAAAAATTTTATTTGGGGTGGAGGAGAGAAAGGGCAAGAGGGAGACAAGGAAAAAAAACGACCACATTACATAAAAGAACATATGGTTGTCTGTCCTATCTGGGCCAAAAACAGTATCACACACACCTGACTGCTCAGGGCCAAGCTGCTGTCCTCACACAGGCCCCAGGCCCAGACTGTGCTTTCCCTACCCTGTCTGTCAGCCCACGTCACTGCAACTGAATACTCCAGAGAGTAAGAACACACAGCCTCAGGATCTGACAATGCAAACGAGCTCAAGAGTTTCAAAAGCAAGATTTTCCTGCATTCCCATCCTCAGAGAATACCAATTCCGTATGCTGAAAAAAAAACTGGGAATCTAAAAGAAATAAAGAAATAAAGCTAAACATGATCATCCTACTTAGAATACACTGGACTACACTCTTCAAAGTTAATTAATCCTCAGGTAAAGGGACATGTCCCACATTTCATTGCAAGTTACATACACATTCCAAGATAGATATTATCAATGTTCCTTCCAATGTTCTCATGAGTGCATGTGAAAAAAAAAATGTCTGAGGTCATGAAGTCTGGGGACAGAAATGCAAATTCATATCAAATTCATATCCAACCCAGTGTCATCCATGGCACAATACAGCACCCTGGACGCTCCTTGAGAACAAGGACGCTGCGATCTCGGCAGCCTTATACTGGACCTCCACCAGACACCCAATGAGCCCTTTCTAACATGTCAGTGAAAGGAACTGCTTTTCCCACTGACATCTTAAGTTATCAGCAAACAAGTGTTTATAGTTTAATGTTTAAAATTTATTTAGGTAGAACCATAACATTTTTTAAAGCCATAACGTTTAAAATTTATTTGGGCAGAATACATATACTTTTATTAAAATAGCAAGTTTCTAGCAGCACAGTCCCATTCCGGAGGTTTAAGAGAAAGGGAAAAAAAAAAAAAACTTGGAGCTGCTGCCCAAAGTCCTGAATTAGCTCTGGAAGCTGTCATCACCACCAGTGCCTCCTTAAAGAATATTCCGTCCAGTATCTGCAACATGCGGTGCCAAATCATTTCTCTCATAAGTGCTTAGCCTCGACAGCCAGAGGCTGACCAAGTGGAATCAAAAGCCCAGGATGTAGAGTCAAAAGACCCTCTGTGTTCAAGTCCAGGCTTTTCCAATTGGACAAGTCAATTAGCCAAATAACTCTCATTTTCCTCTTCTGTAAACTAGAAGGAGAAGTCCCTGTCCCACCTACCTCATGGCTGCGTCAATGTAGTTATTAAGTGCAGAGGCTACTCCCGAGGGTCTCTTGTCGCCCTGCCGCTCCCTGCCCCCGCCCAGGTCCAGCCCAAGACAGCGGGAGCTGGAGACCCTGCGGTACATCCTTCGCGGCGCTCGGGAAAGGATGCTCCCTTCACCAGCCCACCCCTTGGGACGGCGGCGACTCGCGCTCTGACAGTCGCCGGCGCCAGCGCGCCCACCCGCTCCCGGTCACCTGCCCCGCGCGCCTCCAGCGGCCCCTCGCCCCGAGTCTCCCAGGCTCGCCCCACGCCCGCGACCCGCCACTCGCCGGGCGCCCGTCTCGCCCCCTGGTGGCGCATGGACCCTAGCCCGCGGGGGCTGCATCGCGTCGCCTCCGCGCCTCTGCAGCTCCGCCCAGGTTGGAGCCAGGCCCCAACCGGCTTCGCCCCCAGAGCCTGGCCTCCCTGTCTCCCCAGGCCCAGCGCGGGCCGGGTGGTCGCGAGGCTGCGCCTCCTTACCCGGGAGCTTAAGCGCTCTGGACAGCACGGTCGCCATGGCTGAGGTCCCAGTGCGCGTGCGCGCGCCCGCGTCCTGCCGGGAAGTGTAGTTCGGCGCGGGTCGTGCGCGCGTCTGGGACCTGGAAAGGTGGGAGCCGCGCAGCCGAGGAGGGCCGGGAGGAGGCGCCGGGCTGCGGCATCCGCAGCCACGTGCCAGCGTCTGCAGCCTTTTCTCCCGCCCACTCCGAGCCGGACCCCTTGCTTGGCTGGTAGCTTTGCCACTCTGAGTCTCGCTTTCCTCCTCAGTGAAATGGGGAAATAAAAACTAGCCCCTAGGCTTGCAGGGAGAAAGGAATGAGACGGATATTAACGGAGGCTCGGGTTGTGAAATGCGCTTGGGCTTTGGAGTCAAACAGACGGGATTTGAATCTTGCCTGCATCTTTTACTCATTGGGCCATCTTAGACAAGTCACTTGGTATGACTAAGCTTCAGCTTCATTTTTAAAATGGAGACTGTACTACCTATTTCGCAAGCTTACTGTGAGAATTTATGTTTCTTAGGCAAAGATGGAGGTTTCCTGGAGCACTAACACTCATCTCTTGTTACCAGTTCTTTCCAGGTGTCTGCTCAGCACCCTACCCCTCAGCTTCTTGCGTGAAGGGTCTAGGAAGCAAGAACTCACCTGCCTCTTCCCCACAGGCACCAAGGGATCAGCATTTTAGTTATGCTGAAGATGTTATTTATCTTAGAACTAGAACGGACCTTAGATGCCATCTAGTCCACCCTCGTTTTATTGAAAAGAAAACTGAGATCTAGAAAGGTGATGTGACAACTTAGTGTCAAACAAAAACTCTAAGATACCTCTCGCTAGGATGCCGCCTCATTCCCATGAGAACCCATCAATAGGACTATCTCGTGGGTGTAATCAGAGAGTCTATAACAGCCATCCCCACCACCCTTTTCCCCACGAAAAAATGTGACCAATTCTGACAGAGCACAAATTCTGGAGCCAGGCCACATGAGGTCAAATCCCAGCTCCACCATTTCCTAGCCTCCAGATCTAGGACTAGTTACTTAATCTCTGTCTACCTCAGTTCCCTCATTTGCAAAATGGGGATGAAATAGGTCCAATTCCACTGAGTTGTCCTGAGAATTAAGTCCATACATTCAAAGTACTTAGAACAGCGCATGGCACCTGGTGTTTTATAAGTGTTAGCTCTTCTTTATATTAATAATTTATTAATTTTTGACAATTTAATCACTTAATAACAGATAAATTTTATAATATTTTGATGAGTTCGTAATTTATTTATTTATTCTTTCAGCATTCAACAATACCCAAAATTTCTACTGTTTGCCACTTCTCTGGAGGTATGGTTAAAAACCATACTGTACATCTATGTAGGTCATCTAGGAGGAAAAGGACTACAAGTCACAATAAGCCAGTAGTGGCGTGCCTGATATCAGATTAGCTAACTGGACACATTCCTGAGATATGAAAACCGAGAAAAATAAGCTTTAAGGCGAGCAGGATGTAGGACATGTCTGTTTTTGCTGCAGAAGAACTGGAACTTGCATTTCTAGGAGAGGGTGCAGGTGGACCGGAAGAGTCAGGTTACACAGGATAGGGAAAAAGGAGAAAATATGTCCACTTTTCTTAGTAAAAGGGTATATTCTAGGAGAGTCCCTTCTTATGTGATTGTAAAATCACAGAAGAAGTAAAATAAAATTGTACAGTTTAAAGTTTCATTAAAACTTTGCTCCAGACTGTGTAGTCATCCAGAATACCTGTGTGTGTACACACGGTTATGTGTATGCATATAAACGTCTGTGAGTGCATACACATCCCATAGATGTGGCATCTGCAGCTCTCAGCTCTCCGTGCCTAATCTTTACGGCGTTCCCACTCTCCCCATAGTCCCCCCAGTTTCGCCCAGACGATTTTCAGGAGGAAGCAGCTGCTGAGGAATCCCCCCCTCCCACCTCCCTGGGTTTCTTCCTCTTTGTCTTCCTTGCCACCTCTGGAAATCTCTCCCATCCTTCTACATTTTTTTCCCATTTTACCACAGGAACCACAGCTTAGAACAGTGTCTCTCAAATTTAACATCTTTTCTTCCAATTAAAGGAGAAATTTCAAAGCAGCCACCAAATGAATAGGGAACTTTGCCCTTTAGATGAAGAAAATCTGCAGATTCCTCTCTAGTTACCTGGTGGAATGCAAGTGGCTTCACTGCCCGAACACCTACTGAGATCACTGTGGGAAAAGCAAATGCCCGGGGCTTCCTGGCTTCCCAGCTTGGCTTGCCTCCCTGAGAAGTGAGACAAGGGTGGCTGGGGAGGGACGCCTGTGGACAGTCTAACCTGCCTGACTGCTATAAAGAGAAGAAATTCTGTTTACGAAAATCACAGCTGAAACCAGAAGAGCCCCTTCTATTCTTCCTACATTGATCTGCAGTGGGAGTATTCTTCCCCACCCTTCCCTCGTTCCAGAACCTTATAGAGGGATCCCATATTCGCTGGTTCTTACCACCATTGTGATATCTCAAGTATTGCTTAAAATCTCTAAGCGTCCCACATGGGCTCATGATCAAGTCTGGTCATTTAATACTTACAATTCCCTGGACACCGTGGCCACTTCTGCTGTTCCTGACCCTGCTACTAGCTTTCACCGCTTCCTCTTGGAACAAGTACCACTGTGTCCACCAGCAGCTGCCACCTCCCCCTCTTGGTACCACTGAGACTGCCAGGCCTCGTGGCCATTTCTGCCTCCTTTCAAAACTTGTGACTTCTTCCTATATCTCCCACTAGTCAATGCCACTTCATATTTTAGTGCTGTTAAAATGTCAAAGCTGTTCAGAGAATGGCGACTAGAGAAGACTGCCTCTCCCTTCTCTTTATGTTACTCTTTATTAGAAAAATACCAACACAATGCTGCCTATTCTTCAAGGTCAGATGCAGTATTTTCATTAAACAGAGCTTTCCATTTTTACTTAGTAAGTCAATCAGAGCAAAGTTATTGCTATAATAATTTCACAATTTCAGTGGTTTTAGAGAATAAGAGTTCATATCTGCTTGTGTCACAGTCAAGGTGAGGACAGAGACAAGCAGCACTGGGGCTCTATTCCTCCCAGTCATTCAAGACCCAGGCTCCTGTCGTCCAGGCTTCTTCATCCTTAGGGCCTTGGAGTCCTCCACTGGGTCATTTGCATCTCCTGATCATGCAGGAAGTTTTACGGGCCAAGCCTGGAGGTGGTATCTGTGACTTCTGCCCACATAGATTTGGCCAGAACTCAGACACAGAGTGTGTATGCCAGGTAGGTATGTGCCAGGAAGAAAAGGAAACAGTTTGGGAGCATCTAGCCAGTCTCTGCTATACTAGTCACCCTACATTTATGGGACATAGAGCTGAGTTCTTGGTGGTGGGAGGGGGTTCCAGCACTGGTCTTAGAATTGCCTTTCTCCTCTAGAGACTAAAGCTTTGTTCCTGAATTAAGCTTGATGTCCTGAGTTAGGACCTGTCACTATGTGTAAGGTAAAGCTCTCCTTGGAGGGTCCTCAGCCCTTCCACAGATTTCTGGAGCCATTCCTACATCTGTCAGTGGGGCATAGGACAAGCTGCACTCACTGGCAGACCCGTCTCAGGCTCAGAGTGGTACCCTCTGCTACCCTGGTGCCAAAGAGATAGAATCAGGAAGCAATAATAAGTGTGAGATCAAAAGAGCAAAAAGAAAGTACTGTAGCAAATAGCAACAAGAGCAGGGAGATTGAGAAAAGCAGAAGAAGTGCTCAGCAAAGATTATTTTGGAGTTAGACGCAAATGTCAAGGATCCCATGAAATCGGCCTTGCATTTGAATCAGGAAGATGGAAAAGGGCTTTTACAAGTGGCATACTCACTTCTCCTTACAGAAAACTTGACTCTCTGGCCAGGAGTTGCATAGCTTATGAGGAAGACAAACAGGTTTGTGTTCCCAGAGCGTCCTTTAATAAAGCATAAGGACTCATCCAGTTTAGATTATGGAACTTTCTTGAGTCTAGACTATAAAATGCTTTCTGGGCCCTGAGATTTAAACAAAGGCTTCTTCTTAACAAGTCTCTGGCTGGAACATGTGTTTAAGAATGAGAGTGTAATTAAGGACAGACCCACCCAGGACAACGCAGCTCTCCTTCCTCCAGGCTCTCATCATAGCTTGTTTGTGTGTCTACGAAAGCAGTTGTGGTTGTAATGGGGGTGGCCATAGCTACCACCTTCACTCACAAGAGAAGACACTGTTTTGGACCCTAGCCAACCATAATCCAAAATTCAACCCTTCACCAACTTCCAAAAACAATCCAGTGAACCAAGCATATTGTGACTTGTGTAGTTTTCCTGAAGATTCAAGGGGTTGGGGGGAGGGGTCACAGGGCATACAGCATTTCACCAAAAAAACCTGTTGGACACATCTCTTCTCCCAGCTCTCTGCTCTTGGGCTCCATCACTGCATCTTACTCCACCAGGACCCTCTTGGGTCTCCCTCACTTTTAAGCTTTCTCCTCTTCCTTTTCTTTCCTCCTTCTGTTGTTAGCCTCACTGTGAGGCTGGAATCTCACCTCCATCCTACAGTGGGCAGAATCTTTTCATTGAAGCTGTCACTTCATACAATGGAATTCTCACAGAATGTTCGCCATACTGTCCTTCCAATACTGTCCTGTTTAATTCTCACAATAGTCCTGTGAAATAGGTATTACTACCCCAATCTTACAACGAGGGTATATAAACTAGATAGATAAAGCCACTTGCCTCAAGTCACACAGTTCCTACATGCTTGAAGGAGGAATGCAGGTTTGTCTGTTTTTTTCATCACAAGCAAGGACATCAAATATATGGTACGTGTGCTACAATTTGTCCTTTCTTCATCATGGCAACGGTCAGTCACCACACTCTTTCACGGTGAGCCTGCACTCAGCTTTAGAGTCCTCACCTCAGCTATCCAAGGTACCGCCACCTATCAGTTTGATTTGGCCTAAAAATTGAAGACTATTTGAAACCCCTGCCTCACTTATAGCATGGTAACCAGACTAAAAACCCCTTTAGGGCAGTACCTGATTCATGGAAGGTGCTCAGTGTTGAATGTAGCTGATATTTGGCCAACATTTGTTCTAATTGGCCAGGAGTCCTAGCGGATTAGTCAGAGTGCTCTGATTGGGCAGGACCTATGCAGAACTGATTTTTTAATATTTAGTCTACACCCTTTATTGAGTCATTTTAGTTCTGCAGTTCTAGCTCACTGGTTAAGTCGTAAGTAATGTTCTAAAAGTCAATAAATTAGGGTACCACTGGTCATCTAACTGACATACTGGAACACTTCATTCTTCTGCCCTTCTTAGAGTATTTATCACAGATGGCTGTGTATTGTAATGATTTGAATATATGTCTAAATCTAAATGTTGAGTTCTTAAAGAGTAGAAGTGAGATTTCTGTATCTTTTTCAGCTCTATACAATGCAGAGCACATTGCCGCAGATGTTTATTGGATAAATGAGAATTCATGAATGAATGACTAGCACATTATGGGAGAAGATGAAATCAATTTAGAAAAATAGTTTTTTAAAAAAGGAGGGGGGACTTTTTATAATTAATAAAACTTTTCTTCTAAGTTCACATTCCTTGAGTCGTGTCATCCAAATGATCTCAAGTTCTTTCACTGCTGCTCTTCACACCCACACCATGGTCCAAGCACCCAGCCTGCACGACGTCAGGAAACCCAGGCCCTCTGCATGTTTATCCCTTAACGGTGCTTACACATTCCACACATGCCTCATGGCTGGCACTTCTCCCCTCCCCCTCCAGTTAGGTGGACTCAACTTTTCTGATAATTACCTCTGGTCATCTCATCTCTGTATCTCCATAAGGAATCATAACACAGAATAAGAAACGTTGACCCTTGACATCAAGTGCCCTGCTCCTGGAGTCCACTGGCTATGTCCTTCTCAAGGGCCACTCCTAGGCAATTCTTTCTGCAGAGCTGGATATAAAATAGTGGACAAAGCCAGCAAGATCCTTGCCTTCGAAGGCCTTGCAATCTAGTCGGGGAGTCGGACATTAAGCAAGTAGTAAATAATATATCATTATAAATTGTAATAAGCACTGTTCACTAATCTGTGTGATAAGAACATAGATTAGCTAGTGGGCGAGGAAGTGGCCCTGTGAGAAACCGATGCTCAAGCTGAGACCCGAAGAATGGGTAGAAGTTGGCTGTGTAGAGAGTGAAGAACAGAGTGTGTGAAGGCCCAAGTCAGAAAAGACTTTGGTTCTATGGAGGAAACCACTGTGCCTGGAGGATAGTTGCAAAGAGCTGGTGCTGAGAAGTAAGAGGTAGGCAGAAGCCAGATCATGCGGACACATGGAAGGCCATGATATTGAAGGACTTTAATCAAAAAGTGATGTGATCTAATTGGCTGCTATGTGGAGAATAAATTGGAGAAAAACAAGAGTGGAGACAGGGAGACCAGTTACAACAAAGAGGTCATGATGCGTTAGGTTGCTCATGCCTTGACTCTCAGACACAATAAATGCACAAATTCTGACTTTTCACCTGATTTCCTGTTCTGGCAAGAAAAAAAATACAGGTGCTGTTTATTTTCCTCTTATTATATGAACGACTAAACCTTACAGAACTTATATTTCTTCTCCTGTGAGCCTGACCATAGGTGGAACAGTTACCTATGCCCGGCCTGACGCATACCTGCCCCTCCAGCAGCCAGTCTCCCTGCAGCCAGAGCTCAGCATCTCATCAGAAGACTGGACCAAATCTTACACAGACACTGAGGCTCCCTGGCTCTCTCCATCTTGAGCGATGCCACTGGGCTATGTGGAAACTGCACCTTAAATGACAGCCCAACACACAATGTATGGAAATGAACTCTTTCCCTCTATATTGGTCTGTGATGAGGGGAAGGTAAATGGCCATCTTATGAGATATACTGAATAAAAGTAAGTTCTCCCTAACACACAATTATAGTAGATACTATCCATTATTCTCATTCCTATACAGTTAATACTTTCAGCTTTCCTTATTTGAAGTACACTGTTATAATGTAATTTTATGAATTACATTAAACCAAAAAATTATTTCTTAAAGATTTTTCATTATAATCTTGCCTCTAAAGTAATCTAATAAAACCTGATCACCCTTTACTTCTGGCTGGATTTCTGGGTTTGGCAACGAGCTGGGTTCATCAGCCTGGGGTTAAACATGACACAGTACTTGATGTGATTCTTAATTCATGTCTAGGGTGTTATTTGAGGTTTTGAGAGGAGCAATCACAATGGCAGAGCTGAAAGGATGTAATAGCCACAAACCATGCAAAGGTTGTCAGACAAATAAATCTACTCTCCCTTTGCCACTAAATATCTTCATTCATTATTTTTTCTTTTATTTTGTTTTCCTTCCGAGAGCTTGTCCTTAAAGAACTAAAGTCTCTAGGACATTTTTCCAGAAATTAGGTATAAAGTTGCTTTTTACTTATACAGTTCAGAAAATCCCACTCATTTCTTCTTTTTTCTTTCTTACCATGAATATTCTCCTTTTATATATTAGTCTTCAAGACTTGGAAATTTTATTCTTTCATCTGAGTAGTTACTTTTTATTCTCTGCCCCAGTCTTTTCTTTAAAATTATTTTATTGAGGACATATTGGCTTATAACATTGTGTAAATTTCGGGTGTACATTATTATTTTTCAGTTTCTATATAGACTGTATCGTGCTCACCACCAATAGTCTAGTTTTTTGCATTGCCATACATATGTGCCCCTTTACCTCTTTGCCCTCCCCTGACCTCCTCCTCCTCTGGTAACCACTAATCTGTTCTCCTTATGCACGTGTTTATCTTCCTCATATGAAGGAAATCATACAGTGTTTGTCTTTCTCTGCCAAGCTTATTTCACTTAGCATAATGCCCTCAAGGTCCATCTAGGCTGTCACAAATGGCACTATTGTATATTTTTTTATGGCTGAATAGTATTCTATTGTATATATATATATACCACATCTTCTTTATCCATTCATCTGTTGATGGGCACTTGGGTTACTTCCACATCTTGGCTATTGTGAATAGTGCTGCAGTGAGCATAGGGGTGCATAAATCTCTCTGAATTGTTGATTTCATGTTCTTCAGATAAATACCTAGTAGTGGGAGAGCTGGGTCATATGGTATTTCTAGTTTTAATTTTTTGAAGAAATCTCCATACTGTTTTCTATAATGACTGCACCAGTCTGCATTCCCCTCAGCAGCGTGTGGGTTCCCTTTTCTCCACATCCTCTCCAACATTTGTTATTTTTTGTCTTGTTAATTATAGCCATTCAGATGGGTGTGAGATGAAATCTCATTGTAGTTTTGATTTGCATTCTCTAATAATTAGTGACGTTAAATGTCTTTTCATGTGCCTGTTGGCCATCTGTATGTCTTCATTGGAAAAATGTTCATATCCTCTGTCCATTTTTTGATTGGGTTTTTTTTTGTTGTTAAGTTGTAAAGTTCTTTATATATTTTGGAAACTAACCCATGGTCAGATATATGATTTGAAATATTTTCTTCCACTTATGAGTTGTCTTTTCATTTTGTTGATAGTTTCCTTTGCCTTGCAGAAGCTTTTTAGTCTGATGTAGTCCCATTTGTTTATTTTTTCTTTTGTTTCCCTTGCCTGAATAGGCATGGTATTTGAAAAGATACTGCTAAGAATGATGTCATAGAGTGTACTCCCTACATTTCCTTCTAGAATTTTTATGGTTTCAGGTCTTACCTTCAAGTCTTTAATCAAGTTTGAATTAATTTTTATGTATGGTATAAGAGAATGGTCTACTTTCATTCTTTTGCAGGCAGCTGTCCAGTTTTCCCAACACCGTTTATTGAAGAGACTTTCCTTTCTCTACTGAAGGTTCTTGGCTCCTTTGTCAAAGATCAGCTGTCGCTAGATGTATGGTTTTATTTCTGGGCTTTAAATTCTGTTCCATTGATCTGTGTCCTTTTTTCTGCCAGTGCCATGCTGTTTTGATTATTATAGCTTTGTAGTATATTTTGAAGTCAGGGATCATGATATCTCCAGGTTTGTTCTTTTTTCTCAGGATTGCTTTGGTTATTAAGGGTCTTTTGTTGTTCCACATAAATTTTAGTGTTCTTTGTTCTATATCTGTGAAGAATGTCGTTGGAATTCTGATTGGGATTGCATTGAATCTGTAGATTGCTTTGGGTAATATGGACATTTTAACTACGTTTATTCTTCCAATCCATGAACATGGAATATCTTTCCATTTCTTTTTGTCTTCTTCAATTTCTTTCAATAACGTCTTATAGTTTTCAGTATGTTGGTCTTTCACCTCCTTGGTTAAATTTTCTGCTAGATATTTTGTTCTTTTTGTTGCAATTGTAAATTGGATTGTATTTTTGACTTCTCTTTCTGTTATTATTACTGTATAGAAGTACAACTGATTTCTGTAAGTTGATTTTGTACCCTGCAACTTTGCTGCAGTTGATTATTTCTAATAGTTTTCTGGTGGATTCTTTAGAATTTTCTATATATATAATCATGTCATCCACAAACAACAAGAGTTTTACTTCTTCCTTTCCAATTTGGATGGCTATTATTTCTTTTTCTTGCCTAATTGCTTTGGCCACTACCTCCAGTCCTATGTTGAATAGGAGGGGTGACAGTGGGCGCCCTTGCCTTGTTCCTATTCTCAGAGGGATGGCTTTCAGTTTTTTACCATTAAGTATGATGCTGGCTGTGGGTTTGTCATATATGGCCTTTATTATATTGAGGTACTTTCCTTCCATACCCATTTTATTGAGAGTTTTTATCATAAATGGATGTTGGATCTTGTTAAATGCTTTCTCTGCATCTATTGAGATGATTGTGTGATTTTTATTCCTCATTTTGTTAATGTGATGTGTCACATTGATTGATTTGCATGTGTTGAGCCATCCTATGTCCCTGGAATAAATCTCACTTGATCATGGTGTATGATCCTTTCAGTGTATTGTTGTATTCAATTTGCTAATATTTTGTTGAGGATTTTTGCATCTATGTTCATCAGTGATAACGACCTGTAATTTTCCTTTTTTGTGTAGTCTTTGTCTGGTTTTGGTATCAGGGTAATGTTGACCTTGTAGAATGAGGTAGGCAGCATTCCATCTTATTCAATATTTCAGAATAGTTTGAGAAGGATAGGTATTAAATCTTCTTTGAATGTTCAGTGGAATTCACCAGAGAAGCCATCTGGTCCTGGAATTTTGTTTTTTGGGAGGTTTTTGATTATTGTTTCAATCTCTTTACTTGTGATTGGTCTATTCAGATTTTCTATTTCTTCTTGATTCAGTTTTGGGAGGTTGTACGAGTCTAAGAATTTGTCCGTTTATTCTAGGTTATCCAACTTGTTGGCATATAGCTTCTCATAGTATTCTCTTATAATCCTTTGTATTTTTGTGGTATCCATGGTAATTTCTCCTCTTTCATTTCTAATTTTATTTATTTGTCTTCTCTCTTTTTTCCTAATGAGTCTTGCTAAGAGTTTGCCAATTTTGTTTATCTTCTCAAAGAATCACCTCTTAATTTCATTTATCCTTTCCATTGTTTTTTTAGTCTCTATTTCATTTATTTCTGCTCTCATTTTTATTATTTCCTTCCTCCTACTGACTTTCTTGCCCTAGTCTTAAAGACCAAAGGTGGGTTAGAAATGAGATTTTGCATAAAGGTGTTGCCTCCTTTCTATCACAAATGTCTCATTTTCTTTCTTTTGCTGACTTAATAAAGAAAATCTGAGTTTTGTTCTTCACCTTTTTTGTAGGAAGAAATTTTGTATGAAGCTAATCTGTCCTCCACTTCCCCAGTCTTGAAGAGCAGCACTGGTCTTATTTGAGGAGACGTTTTGTAATGGGTTTTTAACTTCCCTCCATCACTTTTTGGGGGAACACTTATTTCCCAGTCCACAGATTTCTATATGGAGGGATTCCCACTACAGCATCATGGAAGCAGTGAGTTTTCTGACTGATGTATTCAGAAGAAGGAAGGAGGACATGCTTAGCAAAGCTTCTTTCCGTTTGGGACTCATTTATTCATTCCTCCTTTTTAAAATTATTCGTTCAACAAACATTTGAGTGACTGCTACCTTCCGGGACCTATTCTAGATGCTGTGGATGTAAGATCAAACAAAACAGACAAAAACCCTTCCCTTGTGGTGTATATGTTTGTGGGAGCAGTGGAGCCAGGCAGAGGAGAAGGTAGATAAGTAAATAAAATATATGCTGTGTCGGGCTGGCCCCGTGGCCGAGTGGTTAAGTTCGCGCGCTCCGCTGCAGGCGGCCCAGTGTTTCGTTGGTTCGAATCCTGGGCGCGGACATGGCACTGCTCATCAGACCACGCTGAGGCAGCGTCCCACATGCTACAACTAGAAGGACCCACAACGAAGAATATACAACTATGTACCGGGGGGCTTTGGGGAGAAAAAGGAAATAATAAAATCTTTAAAAAATTATATATATATATATGCTGTGTCACAAGGTGATAAACATTATGGAGGAAAATACAATAGGGAGGGGAAATGAAGTGTGGAAGTTGCTGGTGATGTGTGTGTGGGGGCGGGGGTCCAATTTTAAATAGAGTGCTTAGAGAAGCCCTCAGTAAAAGGATGACATTTGAACAAAGATTCATCGAGGCAGCCTGAATAGCAAGTGAATACCTCTGAGGTAGAAGCACGCCTGGTCTGTTTGAGGACTAGCAAGAATGTGGCTGGAAAAGATGGTTCTAGGGAGAGACTAGCAAGAGATGAAGTCAGATATGGCCAGAGCAGAAATAGGTTATGTAGACTTTGTAGGCATAAGTAAAGACTTTGGCTTTTAGTCTATGTTAAATAGGAAACCTTTGAAAGTTTTTGGGCACAGAGTTGTACATTTGACTTGGATTTTAAAAGGATCCTTTTGGATAACTTTGCTGTTTTGAGACTACACCATGGGGTAGTAGAGGTGGTGAACAGCTTCGGCTACTCCAGGTGAGAACTGATGGTGGCTTAGATGAGGGTTGTGGCAGTGGAGTTGGGGAGAAGTGGTAAGATTCTTAATTTATTTTGAAGGTAGAGGCACAGGATTTGCTGATGAATTGGCTGTGAAGTGTGAGAGAAAGAGGAATCAAGGAGACTTTGAGGCTTTTGACCCGAGCAACTAGAAAACTAGAGAAGGGGAGACAGAGAGGAGCAGGCTAGCAAGGCAAGATCAAGGTTTGTCTGGGATGTGCTAAACTGGACATCCAATTGGGCATGTAAGTGGAAATGGTGATTAGGTGGTTGGATGTAAGAATCGGGAGGTCAGGGAGAAGTCCTAGGTGGAGATATAAATTTGGGAGTCATGAGGATGTAGACCATATCTGAATGAGATCACTAAAAGAGTGAGTGTGATAGGGGAGAGGAGGAGAGGGGACGGGAGATTGAGCGCTGCAGCATTTCAACACCCACAGTTCATGGAGGAGAGGAAGAACCAGCAGAGGAAACCAGTAGGAGTAGCTAGTGAGATCAAAGGCTAACCAAGAGAATTTGGTACCCTGGAAGCCAAAAGAAAAAAGTGTTTGAGGGTGACAGTGTTATCAATTGTTTTAAATGCTGCAGAGAGATCAAGGAATAAAAGACCAGGACTGGTCTGCCTACCTTCAGAGCATGCATTTTGGTCTACTCTCTGCTGTCGCTTAGGGGCTTTTAGTTGTCCTGCTATGGCAGACTGAGTAACTCTCTAATTCAAAGAAAGAATTTGCAAGCCCTTTTGGCCACAGATCTAAGCCATGTCATTCAGTCTAGCTTTCTTTCCATAACGAAGCTGATATTTTTATCTCCATCCGCCCATCTCTTCAGTTTATTCTCGGTTCAGTCAGAGGTATGCAGGGAAGATGGGTATTGATTGATTCGCCCCCTAAACCTTCAACCTATCATAGATATTCTTTTTGTGTGTCTCTGCTTGATAGGTGTGAAGTTCTGTTCTCTTATACACCAGGTTTTCCCAATGATATTATTTTGTCTTATTTTTGCCTTGTCTTAAAGAGATTCTCCCCCAAGCTACTTTCTTCTTCTCTACTCCAACTGTTAACACCTATCCTAGTTGTTGCATGTATCTCAACATGGATAGAATCAGAGACCCTAATCCAGCCATGTAGCGATTCTTTCTTCTCATGGGAAGCAGATGGGATTAACAGACCATTCCTAATTATTGTTCTTAAACAAGGTACTGAAGATGCATAAACCTCTTCCCAGAAGCCAGGCTGTACATCTGACGCACGGGAGCAGAAGGTGGATTTTTAATAGCTTTACTATTAAAAGTCTCTCGTTATGGAGAAACCATGCTTGTATGTTTTCATGTTTCTAAGCGACAGGAATAAACTTGACCCTTGGTGACCCAAATGAAGTAGAGGTTATGATGGAATATCTCCATGAGCCCACAGTATCTGCTCTGAGCAAAGTCATATATGGAGTCAAAAACAATCCTACTCCTTAGAAAAGTCACCAGGTCATGCCAGCAGACACTCAATTGCCCTCTCTCATCCATATCCTGATGGACAAAGACATACCAAGTCTGGACAGAGACACACTGAGTCTGGGCGGAGGGCCATTGGGAGCTTTAAGGAAGATATCCAGACATCAGCATCATGGCAGAGTGAGTTGTTCCTCTTTGTCTCTCCCCTCTAAGTTACAACTAAATGGACATTCATTAACCAACAGAGGATTCCCTAAACAGCACAACAGGATGCCTGAGAGATCCACGCAGCCATACATCGGAAGGGGACCGGACCCCCAGGAAGCAGTGGAACTGAGTGAGCAGACCCCTACCTCTCCCCAGAGGCAGGGATCCAGGTCACAGGTCCTCACACAGAAGCCAGGAAACTGTAAGAGGAGGTGGGGGCAGCCAAGCCTGCACATCACGAACACTTTTGGAGTGACGGCCCAGCCCATGGGAGCACCCACTGTGCGGCAGTAGCCCCACCTGTAGGAACACTCCATGCTGAGCGGCAGCAGCAGCCCCCACAAGGAAGCCACACTCACCAAGCACAGTGGCTGGGGCAAGCCACCCACAAGCACAGAGCCAGCCACAAAAAAGGAAGCACCCTTCCCCTCTAGCACAGCAGCTCACCAGTCGCCTGCTGAGTGTAGCAGTTCTGCTTGCACAAAATCACCCTGTCAGTGGAGCACAGAGGCCTCGCCTGCGTATGTGTGCATGACGCACCAAGCAGCTGAGGCCAGCCCATGCAAATGCAGAGCAGCCCTACTGGCACAACTTCCAGCAGATGGGGCAGAATCAGAAAATAGCTCCTGCCCCCCTCCGGTGGTGGCAAGTGGAATCTGCAATCTGATACTACCACAAATGTGCCAGCAAAGGATCAATTCATCAAACACCATGAAGAACTACAGTAACACTTCAGAGCAGAAGGAAAATGAGAAGTCTCCAGAAACCAATCCTTAAGTCACAGAAATTTACAATCTAAATGACAGAGAATTCAAAATGGTTGTCATGAAGAAACTCAAGTTACAAGAAAACTCAGAAAGACAGTTCGATGAGCTCAGGATTAAAATTAATGTGCAGATGGAACACTTCACCAAACAGATTGAAGCTCTAAAAAACAAACCAAACAGAAATTCTGGATATGAAGAACACAATTAATGAGATAAAAAATAATCTAGAAACCATAAAAATGGAGCTGATATTATGAAGGAAGGAATTAGTGATTTAGGGGATAGAAATATAGACAAGCTCAGGTAGAGGAGGACAAAGAACTAAGTTTTTTTAAAAAGAAGAAATTCTCTGAGAAATATCCAACTCAATTAGGAAAAACAACATAAGCATTATAGGTATTCAAGAGGGAGAAGGGAAGGAGGAAGGAGCAGAGAGCTTGTTCAAAGAAATAATAGCTGAGAACTTCCCAAACCTGGGGAAAGAACTGGACTTACATGAGCCAATAGAACTCCTAATTACATCAATGAAAAAGACCTTCTCCAAGTCATATAATATTAAAATTGGCAAAAGCCAATGACAAAGAAAAAATATTAAGGGCAGCAAGGTAGAAGAAAATAACCTACAGAGGAATCTCTATCAGGCTTTCAGCAGATTTCTCAGCAGAAAACTTACAGGCTAGGAGAGACTGGAATGATATATTTAAAATACTGAAAGACCAAAACTATCAGTCAAGAATACTCTATTCCAGTAAAACTATCCTTCAGATATGATGGAGAAGTAAAGGCTTTCCCAGATAAGCAAAAGGGAGTTCATCACCACTAGACCTGCCTTACAAGAAACATTTAAAGGAGCCCTCCCATCTGAAACTAAAAAGCAATGGCTTGCAAACCCTTGAGCAAGGAGATAAACAGGCAGATAGAATCAGAAAGTTGCAGCTCTATATTAGAATAGGTTAGTAAATACTTAATTATGAAATAAAAGATAAAGGGAAGGAAAGGATCAAAAGCAATTATAAATGCTTCAATTTAGTCACAAATTCACAACACAAGAAAGAAGAATTTGTGACAATTCTCAGATGGGGGATGATAACTCAGAAGGAGAAGAGGAAAGGGATGGAACCTGCTTAGGCTAATGGAGATAAGAGGTTATCAGAAAATAGACTACCTCATCTATGAGATCTTTTATACAAACATCATGGTAACCACTAAACAAAAAATCATAGCAGAGCCACAAGTCATAAATAAAGAGAAAACTGAGAAAACCATCACAGCAAACCACCAAACTGAAATGGCAGTCAGAAATACAAGGGAAAAGAAACAATGGAATATAGAACAACTGGAAAACAAGAGATAAAATGGCAATGTTAAGCCTTCATATACCAATAATCACTCTAAAGTAAATGGATTGAATTCTCCAATCAAAAGACACAGAATGGCTGGATGGATTAAAAAACAAGACCTGACAATATGCTGCCTCCAGGAAGCACATCTCAGCTCCATAAACATAGGTTCGTAGTGAATGGATGGAAGATGATACAAGCAAAAGAAAGCGGGTGTTGCCATGATTATATGAGACAAAATAGACTTCAAGATAAAAAAGACATTGAGAGACAAAGAAGGGCAGTATATAATGATAAAAGGGACCTTCCACCAAGAAGACATAACAAAGCTGGAGGTATCACAGTCCCTGAACTCAAGACATACTGCAAAGCTATAGGAATCAAAACAGCATGGAACTACACAAAAACAGACACATGGATCAATGGAACAGAACTGAAAACCCAGAAATAAAACCACACATCTAGGGACAGGTAATCTTTGACAAAGGAGTCAAGAACATACAATGGAGAAAAGGAAAGTCTCTTCAATAAATAGTGTTGTGAAAATTGTTACAGCCACATACAAAAGAATGAAAGTAGACCATTATCTTACACCATACACAAAAATTAACTCAAAATAGATTAAAGACTTGAAGGTAAGACATGAAACCATAAAAATTCTAGAAGAAAATACAGGCAGTAGGCTCTTTGACATCATTCTTAGTAGCATCTTCTCAAATACCATGCCTATTCAGGCAAGAGAAACAAAAGAAAAAATAAACAAATGGGACTACATCAGACTAAAAAGCTTCTGCAAGGCAAAGGAAACCATGAACAAAACAAAAAGACCACCCAACAACTGACAGAAAATATTTCCAACTCATATATCTGACGAGGGGTTAACTTCCAAAGTATATAAAGAACTCATACAACTCAACAAAAAAACAATCAACCCAATCAAAAAATGGGCAGAGGATATGAACATTTTTCCAAAGAACATACACAGATGGCCAACAAGCCAATGAAAAGATGTTAAACTTCACAATTATTAGGGAATGCAAATCAAATCTACAATGGGATATCGCCTTATACTTGTCAGAATGGCTATAGTTAACAAGACAAAAAATAACAAATGTTGGAGAAGATATGGAGAAAAGGGAACCCTCATACACTGCTGGTGGAAATGCAAACTCGTGCAGCCACTATGGAAAACAGTATGGAGATTTCTCAAAAAATTAAAAATAGAAATACCATATGACCCAGCTATTCTACTACTGGGTATTTACCCAAAGAACTTGAAATCAATAATTCAAAGAGATTTATGCACCCCTATGTTCATTGCAGCATTATTCACAATAACCAAGACGTGGAAGCAACCCAAGTGCCCATCAGTTGAAGAATGGATAAAGAAGATGTGGTATATATATATACAATGGAATACTACTCAGCCATAAAAAGGAAAAAAATTGTGCCATTTGTGACATGGATGGACCTTGAGGGTACTATGTTAAGGAAATAAGCCAGACAGAGAAAGACAAACACTGTATGATTTCTGTAATATGTAGAAGATAAAAAACACATGGATAAAGAGAATAGATTAGTGGCTACCAGAGGGGAAGGGGGTCGGGATTGGGCAAATGATGGATAAAAGTTAGACTACTGGTGGTGAGCACAACGCAGTCTATATAGAAACTGATATATAATAACACACATCTGAAATTACCCAATGTTATAAACCAATATGACCTCAACAAAATAATTTTTTTTAAAAAAAAGAAAGAAATCCTCAGGCAGAGGACAGGAGCTAGAAAGGTCATAAAGATGATAGGAAATCTTCTACTGGCCTCTAGCTCTTGCTGTCTGAAATTTCTCTCTCAGGGTCAAAAGCATCGAGGTTCAGTCAGAGCTGATAAAGGGCATTTGCCCAAACTTTGGAAGAGCCTAAAAACAAAACCGAGGAAGATTTCTTAGAGAAATGACATTGCAAGCGGCTACTCTTCCATAAAATTAGACGTATTTATTCTTCCTTCTCTCTTACCTTGGAGTTGAAGACCTGAAATTTTTTGTTGTCATTTGCCTTGTCAATAGCGTTAAAGACTATTAGGTAGGATTCTTAGAGCTATTTTCTTATTACCATCACAAACACTTTATTTTCATTCTACTGCCCTCCAGGGGTAACATTTTATGTTTTTATTCAGGAGATTGTCCATAAAGCCACTTTCCCATGCCTGTGAAAGACATTTATTTTTATGTTTCCTTTTAATACCTTGGCCTTAAAGTCGTGAAATCCTTTGTCTTATTCCAGAGATTTTTATTAACATAAAACTACTTTCTCCTTCACTAATAGTCTTTAAGACAAATAAATTTCTGGTAGAGGACATTCACATAACATTAACTTGTTCTTTAATAATACAAACGTCTTTTTTTCTCAGCCTTTTTTACGATCGAGTTCTCTTATTGAGAAAATCTGTGTACATCTCTCTTTCACCTTGAAACTAGAGCTAGAAATATTAGATACTGAAGAATATTATATAATTCTTTCCAAGTGGAATAACAATTTAATTTTCAATCTCTCTTCCATTACACCATTATCCAGGTTTTAAAATATTAATTTCATTGATGGTATATCATCTCTTTACATTCCTGGTACATGGTAAACCACATGTTCTTAAGTTTTAATTTAAATGAAGGGGAAAATTTGGCAAAAATTTAAAATGGAATAATAAACAAAAAATCTTCTTTAACCTTGATCACACTCAATGTATTTGCCTCAGATATCATTCATCTACCAACTTTAATTTCGTGCTTTCTAAGTAAATCCAGAATGACCATTTCAGACTCAAGGGCAGCACAGCCTTCACACGAGGGCAAAAGGAGCTCCTGTTCTGGGCCTTATGCCTCAGGGCACACCAGGCTTTAAAGTGTCTTCCTTGCAATGTTCTGAGTCCCCTCCTGCACCTAGGACCAAGTAGGGTGAGGTGCCATTCAGGCAAAACATACCCCTGCCAGCTCCTGTTTCTCTCCTGAGGGGAGCTCTGCAACCCCGCTCCCCCCAACACCCGTGAATTTTGCAATACATTTTCAATCAAACTGTTTATATTGGTGAGGCCCTGATAGAAATATTCCCCCAGGCCCTCCACGCCCGCCAACAGTCTCCCCACCACACAGAGCCGCCCCACCTCACTCCCACCCACATGTCACGTGTCAGCCTTGCTGAAGGGAATTTGAGTGTGTAGTTGTTTCTTGTAATGACATTGGATCTTACTGTTGGAAGGTCTCTCAGAGGTCTGCAAATCTAATCCCCACCGAGTGGGAATTGCTTCTGTAATCCTCGGTCGTTTCATCTCTGCTTGGGCTTGATCGGCTCCTGAGAGCTCATGGCATGCAGCAGATAATCCACTGTTGGGTAACTTTGTGACGGTGACCCGTGACCACCACCCAGCAATTCTAACTCTCCCTTCTGAAGCCTGGGGAACAAGGCCTAATCCCCATTCCCCACGGTGATCCTTAAAATGCAGGAAATACTCAGGCAGGCTTCTTAAGACATCTTGTTTGAAGTTATTTCCTCTTTTCTATCAAAAATATGTTTTCTTTTCTCCCCCCTTCCCTTTGCCTTAAGTACATGAAGTTTTGTCTCCCAATGCAACGCGTTTCCTTTAACATTAATTTCTCCAGCAATCAAGCCTCACATTCCTTAGAGAGAAGAGATTTTTTCCCCCCTAAATTATCTGGGGTTTATAAGTATGTTTACAGCTGTCCTTAGTCACGGACAGAGCTCACCAATCTGCTCTTCTCAGCCTGCTGGGAACAGATGTTTCACCAACAATGTTTTTTAATTGAGGTTACAATAGTTTACAACATTGTGAAATTTCAGTTGTACATTATTATTTGTCAGTCATCTTATAGGTGGGCCCCTTCACCCTTTGTGCCCACCCCCTGCCCCCTCCCCCTTTTCCCCTGGTAACCACTAATCTGTTCTCTTTGTCCATGTGTTTATCTTCCACATATGAGTGGAATCATACAGTGTTTGTCTTTCCCTATCTGGCTTATTTCACTTAATGTAATACCCTCAAGGCCCATCCATGCTGTGAATGGGACGATTTTGTCATTTTTTATGGCTGAGTAGTATTCCATTATATATATATACCATGTCTTCTTTATCCAGTCATCAGTCAGTGGGCACTTAGGTTGCTTCCACATCTTGGCTACTGTGAATAATGCTGCAATGAACACAGGAGTGCATGGGACTTTTGGAATTGCTGATTTCAAGTTCTTTCGATAGATACCCAGTAGTGGGATGGCTGGGTAATATGGTATCTCTATTTTTAATTTTTTGAGAAATCTACATACTGTTTTCCATAGTGGCTGGATCAGTTTGCATTCCCACCAGCAGTGTATGAGGGTTCCTTTTTCTCCACAACCTCTCCAACATTTGTTATTTTTTGTCTTGGTTATTATAGCCATTCTAACAGGCATAAGGTGATATCTCAGTGGAGTTTTGATTTGCATTTCCCTGATGATCAGTGATGATGAGCATCTTTTCATGTGCCTATTGGTCATCTGCATATCTTCTTTGGAAAAATGTCTGTTCATATCCTCTGCCCACTTTTTGATCGGGTTGTTTGATTTTTTGTTGTTGAGTTTGTGAGCTCTTTATATATTATGGAGATTAACACTTTGTTGGATATATGATTTGCAAATATTTTTTCCCTGTTGGTGGGTGTCTTTTCATTTCAATCCTACTTTCCCTTGCCTTGTAGAAGCTCTTCAGGCTGATGAAGTACCATTTGTTTATTCTTTCTATTGTTTCCCTTGTCTGAGAAGACATGGTATCTGAAAAGATGCTTTTAAGACTGATGTCAAAGGGTGTACTGCCTATATTTTCCTCTAGAATTCATGATTTCTGGTCTTACCTCTGTCTTTGATCCATTTTGAGTTTATTTTTGTGAATGGTGTAAGAGAATGGGCTACTTTCATTCTTTTACATGTGGCTGTCCAGTTTTCCCAACACCATTTGTTGAAGAGAATTTCCTTTCTCCATTGTATGTTCTCAGCTCCTTTGTCGAAAATTAGCTATCTGTAGATGTGTGGTTTTATTTCTGTTCCATTGATCTGTGTGCCTGTTTTTGTATCGGTACCATACTGTTTTGATTACTGTAGCTTTGTAGTATGTTTTGAAGTCAGGGATTGTGATGCTTCCAGCTGTGTTCTTTTTTCTCAGGATTGCTTTAGCAATTTGGAGTCTTTTGTTGCCCCAGATGAATTTTAGGATTCTTTGTTCTATTTCTGTGGAGAATGTCAGTGGGATTCTGATTGGGATTGCATTGAATCTGTAGAATGCTTTGGGTAGTATGGACATTTGAACTATGTTTACTCTTCCAATCCATGTGCATGGAATGTCTTTCCATTTCTTTCTGTTGTCAGCAATTTCTTTTAGGAAAGTCTTGTAGTTTTCATTGTATAGGTCTTTCACTTCCTTGGTTAAATTTATTCCAAGATATTTTATTCTTTTTGTTGCAACTGTGAATGGGATTGTTTTCTTGAGTTCTCTTTCTGTTAGTTCATTATTAGAGTATAGAAATGCAATTGATTTTTATGTAAGTTGATTTTATACCCTGCAACTTTGCTGTAATTGTTGATTATTTCTAGTAGCTTTCTGATTGATTTTTTAGGGTTTTGTATATATAAAATCATGTTGTCTGCAAACAGTGAGAGTTTCACTTCTTCATTGCCTATTTGGATTTCTTTTATTTCTTTTTCCTGCCTAATTGCTCTGGCCAAAACCTCCAGTACTACGTTGAATAAGAGTGGTGAGAGTGCACAACCTTGTCTTGTTCCTGTTCTCAGAGGGATGGTTTTCAGTTTTTCTCCACTGAGTATGTTGCTGTCTATGTGTTTGTCATATATGGCCTTTATTATGTTGAGGTACTTTCCTTCTGCACCCATTTTATTGAGCATTTTTATCATAAATGGATGTTGGATCTTGTCAAATGCTTTCTCTGTGTCTATTGAGATGATCATGTGGTTTTTCTTCCTCATTTTGTTAATATGGTATATCACATGGATTGATTTGCAGATGTTGAACCATCCTTATAATGTTTTCATTTTAAAAGAATAAAATAAGGTATGATTCTTTCAACTTTATCTTTTTGTGTCATTTCAATGAAATAAAAATGTAATTTATTAGTATATGTAAAAAAGGAATTTCAGTTACTTAAAATAATGACATAGACTTAAATGTACTAATAAGGGAACATGCCTATCAAAAGTTTCAGAGAGAGATGTGTGTGTGTATAATCTTGTGGGTGTATGTCCGTATATCTGTGTACATGTAAAAAATGTTTAATGTATATAAAAAGGTGCAATGGACTGAATGTTTGTGTGCTCCCAAAATTCACATGTTGAAACCTAATCCCCAATGTGATGATATTTGGAGGTGATTAGGTCATGAGGGCCTAATGGGATTAGTGCCCTAATAAAAGAGACCTCACAGAGCTCCCTTACCCCTCTGCCATGTGAGGACACAGCAAGTAGACAGCCATTTATGAACCAGGAAGAAGGTTCTCACCAGACACCAAATCTGCTGGCACCTTGATCTTGGACTTCCCAGGCTCCAGAACTGTGATAAATAAATTTCTGTTGTTTATAAGCCACCCAGTGCTAAGACAGGAAAGATAAATACAAAACCGTCAAGAGCGGTTATCTCTGGGAGGTGTGCTGTGTTGTCTCCATGGAAGGAGAGTGCTGTTATAGGAGAACGTTCACTTTCAACTCCATATTCACTTGTATTAGTGGATAATGTGTGCATTTCTCATAGAAAAATTTAAAGTTGCCACCAGAACAGAAATAGAAAGGAAAAAAGAAAACATATTAAGGACATAGTCCATCAAGAGAAATTATATAAAATGTAGATATGAATTTCCATTGAAATACTTTTATAATATCTATTTAAATTTTATTAACCTCAAATTATGTCATCTGGTTTAATTTTACAATCTCCCCCTTCTGTTTATTTTAATGGTGATTATATCTAACACTGATTATAACTTTCCTATGTAATTGTTCGTGATGAACTCTGCTAGCTTCCTCCTTGCTTACTACAGACTGGGGAAATACCCCTTAAGGAGACATTACACAGGCTGACCCACAGTCAAATTTCAGAGTGTTTATATTATAACATTCCCTCACAAAGATTACTTTTTTTCCTAGCAGCAGTCAATTTTTTATTTTCTCACCCAGGATGCAGTTCCAGGCTTTATGGAATCCCTGTTTCCCTCAGCTTGACTCCAATCAGGTTCAGTCTCTTTGGGATGTCTTCGCAGGATATTTGAAAGAGATGATAAACCAGAGTTTCCTCATCTTTCGTCTCTTAAAAAAATAAATATTCCTTTCCCTTGTTTAATTTTTTATTTAAAGATTTTATTTTTTCCTTTTTCTCCCCAAAGCTCCCCCGGTACATAGTTGTATATTCTTCATTGTGGGTCCTTCTAGTTGTGGCATGTGGGACGCTGCCTCAGCGTGGTTTGATGAGCAGTGCCACGTCCGCGCCCAGGATTCAAACCAAGGAAACACTTAACCACTCGGCCACGGGGCCAGCCCCTCCCTTGTTTAATTTTAAAAATCGAATCGAATTTCAAGTTCCTGCAAAGAGGGAAACCTGGCACAGATGCTGGCACCCTTCCCCAGAATCAGCCAAGGAAAAGCTTAAAGGGAGCATGATTCCAGGAACTAACGACAGCGACAGTAGAAACCTCCGGGGAGCTGGAAAGAGCGCACCTGAAGGCGGTGGGGTTGGCTACAGCTGGGGCGGAAGACTGGCAAGGAGAAATAGGTTAGTGAAAACAAGTTGCCGTTTCCTCTTGCCTCTTCCCTACTCTGCTTTGAGGCAATGATGGCCTTCCTGTTCACCAGGAAAATCAGTGAAATAGAGGTCCAGGGGGTAAAATCAGGCAATCAAAATCTCAGCTAGAGTTAAGAGTTAATGAAAACAGAGGAGAACGGACCAGCCTGGAACAACTACTCCTCCACTCCTTCACCACACTCCCTGGCTATTCGCTTCCAAGGTATACATATGTCCAGACAGTACCTCCCTCTTGAACTCCAGACTCATATAGACAAAACTATCTACTCATAGCTCTTCTTGGATGTCCAACAGGCACATCAAACAAAATGTGTCCTCACCCAAACTCCTGACGTTCCCCCCAAAACATGTTCCTTTTGCAGTTTTCCCCACTGCAATAAGTGATAATTCTATCCTTCTAGTTACTGACTCCAAATCTATTGGTGCCACCTTCAATCTACATCTGGGCAAATTCACACAATAGAGAACTATGCAGCTGTGGAAAGGAATAACATTTCTGTGTACCACCATGGAGTGAATTCTATGATGTACAGTTAAGTGAAAAAAGTAGGGCCCAGGATAAAGTGTATAGTATTCTACCTTTTACCTAAAAATGGAGGAAATATTTTTAAAATGCGTATATTTTCAAAAATGGAAGTATAAATTAAAATGCAATGGAAAAATGGTTATTTTTAGGAGGAAAGAAGAAGCAGGTTAGAGGGAACAGGGTGAGAAGCTGAACTTCTCGAACCTACTTTGCTTTATATTTCTAACTTAGAAACCATGTAAACGGTTTACATAATTGTAAAACAAAATTAAATCAAGATGGGAAAATATAATTCCCTGAAAATTGAAAACAAAATATCAAATATGTCAAGTTGATGTCTTAACTATATAGGAAATATTAATTCAATAGCTTCAAAATACAGCAGTTTGACTGTAACTTCCCAGTGGGATATATTCTAAAGGAAAAAATAGAATTGCAAAGAAACCTTAAATCTTATTCCAGGTCATATTGCTAATAACAAAAGTATGAAACTATTATACACATGCATATAATAGGATAAAGCAAATATTTAATATGTTAATAAGCTTTGAAATTATTATATACACACAGAATAAGTTAAAGTAAATTAGTTATCTTAATAAGTAAGAGTAAAGAAATACAAATATAAAATCAAAGAAGTTAGGCAAAAAAAAGCTATAATATTTTATTTGAATTGGAAATATGAGTATTAACTCATGAAGTATCTTTCTTTTTCACACAAGAATACATATTCTAGCTCCGCCCAGGGAAAAAGCCTGGAAGCAATGACCAAGCTGATGAGGATCCCTAATGCTCACACTATAATCTCTAAATGCCATTTCTCACAAGAAACCGGGGCTCCTCAGAAAGATGGATCACTTCCCATCTGGAATACTTAGTCATACTAGAAAACAAGGAAGCTATTGAAGTCTACTGGAGTCATGTCGAAAGGTCTCAAGAACCAATATGAAGGCGCTCCTGGCGGTCAAAATCGAAACAATTTGAAAAGGATCCCAAGAGACAGAGGTAGAACGTTATCAATAACAATAGTGACTGCAATAGAGAAAGACATATAAAATATGTTAAAATCCATAAATTTATAATGATACTTTAAAAAAAAGCATTACTGATCACCTTTAGAGGATACAAAAGAACCAAATAATTTTTCCGAAAACCGGAAATGCAAGAGTTAATACCCCAAGGGGCAATCCTTGTACAAGAACAGAAGTCAGTGATAAATATTTCCTTCTTCCCTTTCAAGCAGACAATTTTTATGCACACTCTACATGACTTCCCAGAGAGTCCCTAGCAGGATTAACCTCTAGGTCCCCACAGTGGGATCAACTCAGTGAGGTGCTCTTAGGTTATTTTTCCTTCCTTTCCTCCTTCATTCTTTTCTATTCTGTTCCTTGGAGGATCATTTTCCAAAATAATGACCATCATGCAAGTTCTTGTCTCAGGCTCTGCACTTTTCTTTTCTTTCTTTCTTTTTTTTTCTTTTTTTTCTTTTTTTTTTCTTTTTTTTTTGCTGAGGAAGATTGTCACTGAGCTAACATCTGTCCCAATCTTCCTCTATTTTATATGTGAGATGCTGCCACAGCATGGCTTAGATAAGAAGTGTGCAAGTCCACACCCAGGACCCAAACCTGTGAACCTGGGCTGCCAAAGCAGAGCATGCAAACTTAACCGCTACACCACAGGGCCAGCCCCTCAGGCTCTGCATTTTTGAAGAACCTAGGCTAAAATAGTTGGTAGTAGAAGTAGTTCTATAAAGAAGACCCTCAGAATGAGATTCTGGAACTGAGTCACTTACCAGTCAGACATTGGTAAGGACTCCATTACTGATGATAAGTAAGAAAGATATAATCACATGCTGCATAATGACATTTCAGTCAATTATAGACTGCATATGCAACAGTGGTCCCATAAGATTTAGTGCCTTATAGCTTAGGTGTGTAGTAGGCTATACTATCTGGGTTTCTGTGAATATACTCTATGATGTTGGCACTAAAGTGAAATCACCTAATAACTCATTTCTCAGAACATATCCTTGCCATTAAGAAATGCATAACTGTAATTATAAAGACTATGGAGTTGGCTGGCTTTTGTTTATGACCTTAGAAGCCTTGAAGAAAAAAATAAAAATAAAAAGATGAACTCGGGTTAACCAGACAACTCAAGACATCCTGTGAAATTGAGAAAGCCTCCATGGCAGTGTTTAAAGAGGTCCTTATTCTTTGTAGTCACAGAGGGAAGACTCTACTGAAAATCAAGTGCAGGATTTAATTATTAGACTAGCAGAGCTCAAAGAATACTGAACGACAGCCTACACAGGTCTCATGTCAAGGTCAAGGACCTGATAGGATGAAAGTAAAAATCAGAGACCTAAGATGGGGATATCTGGGTGCATGGGCCTAACAACCTTGAACCTCAATTTCCTCTTAATCCTCCAGTTTGACAAAAGCAGCTCCCTTCCCCCTTGCTGTAGGAGAACAGCCCCCATTCAATTGGAGACTCCCAAAAGAACTCACCTGAGCCAGGTACTTCACAAAATGGTGCTTGTCTTCCTCAAGATCTGGCTCCACCTTCCCTAATTGTCTTCAAACCAATGACTAGGTACAAGTCACAGCACAACCCAAGTGGCAAATTCTGGAAGCATACTGTATATACACCCACTGAATTTGAATGTCTGGCCAACACGTATTAGCAGGAACTAGGGCATGTATGAGAGTGGAGCTTAAGGATGTTAGACAGGGAGGGAAGAATATAACCCAGGATAAAGGAGCAATTATTGACATGGGAGCACTCTTTCATGACCTGGGGCTTACTGTCCTGACAAAGACACCTAAAGTCCATTCTCAAATACTGTTGGGATGACTCCTTGAAGCTTGGACACAACGTTGGCCTGCCATGAGACAGAAATGCTGGAACTGCCCTGACAGAGCATTGAGGAAGGTATTAGCAGGCTCAGGAAAGCATAAATGTTAGAATGATTGTTTTATGAATCAGAGAAACTGCTGCCTAACTAGGTTCCCCAGGAAGGCCCAGAGGGAACTCCCATCACAACAGCAATAAGGTATAACACTGGTGATAGGGCACCAGCACCTTTGACAAGTTCAGCAGTAACTGTCCTCTGTATATCACAGTCAGTTGCAGGAGATTCTGCCATGGAATTGGGCACTCTATCATCAACCAGGGTGATAGGATTCCAGAATAGCAGAGGCCAGATGGTAGCACCTAATCTTAAGAGTCAAGGTGAACATAATTATTGTGATACAGACCAAGGCTGAAGTGATAGTCAAGGTCCCTTGATCTATCAGGATCTGTGGCAATGGCTAATAGGCCATGGGGTTACCAGGAGCAATATAGAGGCAACAGATTAGAATATTACTTGGTTTATATAACCACACAAAAATTGAAAGCTAGTGAGCAAAAGGCTGATATCAGTCACTACCATGGGTACTTGTAATCCCATTTTCCAGATCTAGGGCAGTTCTCAGACCCAGAGCCTACAGATTGAAGAGGAAGCCTAATCCCCTTGATAAAGGACCCTGCATGCCACTGAAAGTACATACAACAAGCACCTCCCCATTTGTTACTCAAAGGGACCTGCAGCCATTTCCCAGATACATAGGGAAAGGGGAACACTCAAACCTTTTGAGGGCCATTGGATACACAGTCTGGGCTAATACTGATGCCAGGGGACCTGAAATGCCATCATAGTCCCCAAGTAAGAGTGGAAACTTATAAAAGCCAGGAGATAAATGGAGTGCTAACCTAACCTCTCAGTGGGTGCAATGGGTACATGAACCTTCCAGGCATTGTCAGGCCACTTAGTGCATCCTTGGGATAGTTATACTTACGAACTGGAAAAATGCTCAGACCTCCTCCTTGACCTGTTGAATAAAAGACACTCTGGTAGAAACGGCCAAGTAAAAGGCTCTGAAATCACCTGCCTCCCCTTCCAGTTGTGATAGTATATCAGAAGGAATGCCACTTACTGGAAAGAATTACAGAAATTAGCACCACTTTCAAAGAATTAAAGGAGGCAGGGATGATGGTCCCCATCATATCTTTCTTTAATTCACCTCTCTGACTCTAAAAAAAGAAACAAGATTGACTCTGACAGCTCCCGGTTGACTACTATGAACTTGCATAAGCTTAACCAAGTGGTGGTCTGAATCACAGTTGCCATAGCAGATGTGACACCTTCACTGAAACAGAACAAGACAGCCTCCGTCATTGGTATATGGTACTGACCTAGCAAGTGCATTCTGTTCAATCCCTCGCAGTAAAAGGGACCAAAGCTTTTTTTTTTAATGGGGGATGGGCAGCAGTCCTCATTCACTGTTTTGTCCCAGGGATGTACTAACTCTCCCGGTCTCTGGAATCTTTCATCATGGAGCTGCCCTTTCACCTGGCTGAGGACTCAAAGAAGCCAAAGGAAAAGGTCCATCGGGAGCTGAAGAAGCTACAGGCTTCTGCCACGTGCCAACAAGGCAAACCAGCAAATCAGCCCTAACATGTCTGAGTTACAATAGCAACTGATGCTCTACACTTTAGAGCACTAGAAATGACTGCTTCTTCCCTTCCACCTTTCAAATATTGCCCAAATTTCTTTGTGACAAATCCCAACCCAGAACCACACAGGAGGAAAATTCTGAGAAATGTAGCTCTAGCTTAGCCAGCTTCAAACAGCACAAAGCCACCGCATCGACTTTCTTGAATGCAGTGGAAATTATCCTAGACAGCAGTTCTCAAATTTTATTGTGCAAAAGTATCATCAGGCATTCTGATTGCCTATTGCTGCATAATAAACCTCCTCCAAATTAGTTGCATAAGACATCAGTCATTTTGTTATGCTTAGGGCTTCTGTGGGTAAAGAATCTAGACAGAATATAGGGAGGATAACTTGACTCTGCTTCGCAACGTCTAGGTGACGCAGTTGAAAAGATTTCAGCAGTTGGGGATGTCCCAAATGACTGGAGGCTGGAATAAAGCAGAGTCTTCTTCACCAGCGTCTGGTACTTGGGCTGGGATGACTCAAAGGCTGAGCTCAACTGGAATTATCAACGCAGTTTTTTCATTTAGCCTTTCTATGTGGTTTGGGCTTCCTCACAGCATGGCAGCCTCAAGCAGTCAGCTTTCTTACATGATGGCTCAGGGCTCCAAGAGCAAGTGTTCCAGCAAACAAGGCAGAAGCTGCATGGCCTCTCTGACTTACCTCAGGAGTCACGCAATGTTGTTTCCATCACATTCTGTTACAAGTGAGTTTCTCTCAGTGAGAGACTAAAGCCAGTCCAGATTCAAAGGGAAAGGAAATTAGACTTCACCTCTCAGTGGGAAGAATGTCAAAGAATTTGTGGTCATCTTTAAAACTATAACACTGGAGGAGATTGCAAAATGCAGATCCCAACTTTTGAATTAAATACAGAGGTGTAAAAGCAGAATTATGCATTCTCTCTCAGAAAATTACCCAAAAACTGCAAGGAGGAGAAACACAAACACAAGCATAATATTCAATAAAATATTCATAATATTCAATAAGAAATAGTTGAAACCCTAAACCTCAAAGTTGGCAAAGAATGCCAAAAGCAAAGAGAATTAGTCAAGGATTCAGGAAAATTCAGAGAGGGAGAGATCACCCAGGACTGTAGATCTCAGAAAGAATTGGCAGAGGCATTTCACCAAGGCTGAGGGCATATGCTGAAGTACAAAATCAAAATAATTTTGTAATTATTTTGTAACTGTGGGGAATGGGATGCACAGGTTGATTCCAAAAAATATAGGAAGTAAGTTTAAAGAAGAATCCCTTAGACTAGGCTACTCCCACCTCCACCACCTCCTCCTCCTCCTCCTCCTCATCATCATCATCATCATCATCACCTGTCCATAAGGAGGTAGGAAAAGAGACAATTTACATTGTGAATGATTTTATCTGGTTGGAGATGAGGGAGAAGAGACTAAATGAATTCCCACATATATCCCAGAATTGTTTTTAAAAATTTCCCTAACTTGAAACATGGTCTTGCCCCTTTCCCGCATTGACCTTCCATGAACAGCTGATCCAGTAAAAACTCAATTCATTCGAAAGTGAGTAATCAGAATGGAACCAGCATAGGAGCTACACAGAGACAACGAGGAAAAAAATGGATGAAAAGAACAGAAAAAAGGGAAATCATAAAACACTCTCCAGAAAAATATTTCTATACATCAGATGAAAATTTAGACCAAATATTTTGTCATGAATTACACAAATCTAATGATGCAATTATCACTATAGGAAAAAAATTAAAAGCAGACATACAAAAGCTCAAGACAGCTCAGAAAGAGGTGGAAATAAAGACAAAATTATCACAGAAATGAAGAAGTGGAGGGAAGAGTAGACACTGCTGAAAGAATAGCGAAGGAAATAGGGGACAGGAATTTCCCCCCGACAAAAGATGTTGAAATCCTATTGCCTACTAACTATGAATGTGGCCTTATTTGGAAAACAGGGTCTTTGCAGATAATCAAGTTCAAATGAAGTAATTAGGTGGGCCCTAACCAATATGACTGCATCTTTATAAAAAGGGGCAATTTGGACTCAGAGACAGACACATACGGAGGGAAGATGATGTGAAGACACAGGGAGAGCACCGTCTACCTGCCAAGGAATGTCTGAGGCTACCAGAAGCTGGAAGAGAGGCCGGGGATAGCTCTTTCCCTCCCAACCCTCAGAAGGAACCAACCCTGCCAACACCTTGATCTTGAATGTCTGGCCTCCAGAACTATGAGACAAGAAATTTCTGTTGTTTAAGCCCCCCCAGTTTGTGGTACTTTGAACAACAGCTCTAGCACACAATTCAAGGAGGGAGGTGGAAGAACCACTATGCTAAATTTGTTATTGGTTATTGTAGTGAATTAAATGGCATTATCTCAAGAAATACAGGTGAAATAGAGTGTTATAAATGACATAGTGATAAAAGAAATCACTTTACAAAAATACAAATACTTTACTGTTAACACAAGAAACACATACAACCACAATACATTAAAAGAATCATATACTATGATCAAGCAGGATTTATTCCAGGGACACAGGGATGGTTCAATATCTGCAAATCAATCAATGTGATACACTACATTAACAAAATGAATAATATAAATCCCATGATCGTATCAATAGATGCAGAGAAAGCATTTGACAAGATTAAACATCTATTTATGATAAAAATTCTCAATAAAATGGGTATAAAAGGAAGGTTACCTCAACATAATAAAGTCCATGTATGACAAACCCACAGCCAATATCATATTCAATGGTGAAAAACTGAAAGCTGTTCCTCTAAGAACAGGAGCAAGACAAGGATACCCACTCTCACCACTCTTATTCAACATAGTATTGGAAGTCCTAGCCAGAGCAATTAGACAAGAAAAAAGAAAGAAAACATATCTAAATTGGAAAGGAAGAAGGAAAACTGTCACTATTTGTGGATGACATTATTCTATATATAGAAAACCCTAAAGAATCCACCAAAAAACTATTAAAGAATACAATAAAGTTGCAGGGCACAAAATCGACATACAAAAATCAGTTGTGTTCCTATACAATAACAATGAACAAGCAGAAAGAGAAATCAAGAATACAATTCCATTCACAATCATAACAAAAAGAATACAATACTTAGGAATAAATTTCGCCATGGAGGTAAAAGACCTGTACACTGAAAACTATAAGACATTGTTGAAAGAAATTGAAGAAGACATAGAGAAATGGTAAGATATTCCGTGTTCATGGATTGCAAGAATTAACATAGTTAAAATGTCTATATTATCTAAAGCAATCTACAGATTCAATGCAATCCCAATCAGCATCCTAATGACGTTCTTCATGGAAATAGAATAAAGAATCCTAAAATTTACGTGTAACACCAAAAGACTCTGAATAGCCAAAGCAATCCTGAGAAAAAAGAATGAAGTATCACACTCCCCGATTTCAAAATATACTACAAAGCTATAGTAATCAAAACAGCATGGTACTGGCACAAAAACAGACACACAGATCAATGGAACAGAATTGAACACCCAGGGAAAGAACCACACATCTATGGACAGCTAATCTTCAACAAAGGAGTCAAGAACATACAACGGAGAAAAGAAAGTCTCTTCAAAAAATGGTGTTGGGGAAACTGGACAGCCACATGCAAAATAATGAAAGTAGACCATTATCTTATACTTTACACAAAAATTAACTCAAAGTGAATTAAAGACTTGAAGCTAAGATTTGAAACCATAAAACTCCTAGGAGAAAACATGGCCAGTACATTCTTAGTATCTTTTTGAATATCATGTCTCCTCAGGAAAAGGAAACAAAATAAAAAATATACAGATAGGACTTCATCAGACTAAAAAGCTTCTGCAAGGCAAAAGAAACCATCATAAAACGAAAAGACAATCCACCAACTGGGAGAAGATATTTTCAAATCATATATCTGAGAAGAGGTTAATATCCAAAATATATAAAGAACTCATACAACTCAACAACAAAAAACCCAATCAAAAAATGGGCAGAGGATATGAACAGACATTTTTCCAAAGAAGTTATACAGATGGCCAACAGGCACACGAAAAGATGTTCAACATCACTAATTACTAGGGAAATGCAAATCAAAAACTACAATGAGATATCACCTCACACCCATCAGAATGGCTATTATTAGAAAGGCAAGAAATAACAAGTGTTGGAGAGGATGTGGAGGGAACCCTCATACACTGCTGGTGGGAATGCAAACTGGTCCAGCCACTATGGAAAACAGTATGGAGATTTCTCAAAAAATTAAAAATAGAAATATGATATGATCCAGCTTTTCCACTTCTGGGTGTTTATCCAAATAACATGAAAACACTCATTCAAAACGATGTATGCACTCCTATGTTCAGTGCAGCATTATTCACAATACATAAGACTTCGAAGCAACCTAAGTGCCCATCGACAGAAGAATGGATAAAGAAGATGTTGTGTGCATACACAACGGAGTACTACTGAGCCATAAAAAAAAAGAGAATCATGCCATTTGCGACAACATGGATGGACCTTGAGGGTATTATGCTAAGCAAAATAAGTCAGATGGAGAAAGACAAACACCATACAACTTCACTTAGATGTGGAAGATAAACAAAGGAACAAACACATAGATATGTAGAACAGATTGGTGTTTACCAGAGGGGAAGTGGCTGCGGGGAGAGCGAAAGGGGAAAAGGGGCACATGTGTATGCTGATGGATGGCACCTGGACTTCTGGTGGTAAACACGATGCAGTCTACACAGAAGTCAAAATATAATGATGTACACCTGAAATATACATAACGTTATAAACCAATGTGACCTCAATAAAAAAATAAATAAAATATGGAGCTGGCCCCATGGCCTAGCGGTTAAATTTTTGCACTCCACTTTGGCAGCTGGGGTTCCCCGGTTTGGATCCTGGGCACAGACCTACACACCACTCATCAGGCCATGCTATGTTGGCATCCAACATGGAAGAGCTAGAATGACCTACAACTAAGATATGCAACTATGTACTGGGGCTTTGGGGAGGGAAAAAAAAGAGGAAGACTGGCAACAGATGTTAGCTCAGAGCCAATCTTCCTCACCAAAAAAAAAAAAAAAAAATATATATATATATATATATATATATATATGATATCACTTTGGCTTACAAAATAAAATGAAATAATCACACACAAAAAACAAAGATCCTATGAATTGTGAAAACAGAAAATATAACTTAAAATTTTATGACAAAGACAAAACCAAACATTATCTTGTAATTAATGTGAAATGACTAAAATCACCCCTTAAAAGAGAAAGTTTTCAGATTGGATCACTCTGCTCTGCATAAGGGCACACCTAAAACAGATTTTCTACTGTCTATTGCTTTGCCCATTTGGAAATGAATCTTGAGTTGCTAGGTAGGAGCTGGGTCAAGAAGAGTATGATACCCGTATGTTACTTTTGAACATGCAACCTCAGCTGTCATAAATAAATTTGGAAGTTTCTCTGGGACTGATCTAACATTTATGAATGCATCTCTGCACGTGAAGAGTATGATTTCAGATACAGAGTGCATTAAAGAATATATAGCCAGAGGTAGGATTCTCTGTCCATAGTTCAAATATGTGTGCCCAAAATTCAGAAAAGTGAAAACTAAAAAGATGGCAAAGGCATATCAGAAAAATCCAACTGAAAAGAAAGCTGGGGCTATGATCTTTATATCAAAGTTGAGTTCAGAGAAAAATAACATTCACAAGACTTTTAAAAGCACTTTATAATGATAAAGGATGTAACTCACAATGAATATATAACAATTATGAGTGTGTATGCACCAAATCACATTGCACGAATAGTCATAAAACAAACCTGTAGGTGCTATAGGAAGAAATAGGCAGAAACACAACAGCAGTGGGATTCTTTAACCTTTTTCCACCCATGAAAAAGAAAGTGGTCATTTTTTCTTCCACCCCTTTACCTGTAAAACTCCCCCAGGGTTGCTGAATTATTACAATTTAAGGAGAGTACCTGCACTACAGTGAAACAGTATACTGTTACTTGAAAGTAGATTAGTCAAAAACGTATTTGTAAATTCTAGGGCAACCACTAAAAAAATTTTTTTAAGACATATAATTGATGGACTAAGAGAGGACATAAAATGAAATAATATAAAATGCTCAATTAAGGCATGCCAAGGAAGGCAGAAAAAGAAGCCTCTGGCAACAAACGGAAAACAGTTAAAAACATAGTTGATGTTTATCCAAATATATCAATAAATATACCAATTGAAAAACAGAGACTGTCAGAGTGGATAGAAAAACAAGACCCAATTATATATTGCCTACAGGACAAGAAATTCAGTTTAATTATAAAGACACAGAGAGATTAAAAGTAAAAGGATAGAGAAAGATATATATATAGATATATACAGAGGGAGAGAGAGAGAGAATGCTAACATTAATCAAAAGAATGCTGGAGGAGCTATATTAACTTCAGGCGGACAGACTTCAGAACAAGGAAAATTTGAGGGACACAATGACAAAGGGTCAATTCTCCCAGAAGACACACCAGTGCTAGAAGTGCCCAAGTCCAAGCAGAATGGAGAAACAGACAAACACACTATTATAGTTAGAGACTAACACCTTCGTAATAGTAATTGATAGAACAAGCAGGCAGAAAATCAATAAAGATATAGTTGACCTGAACAGCACTATCAATCATTTGGTCTCATTAACATTTATACACTACTCCATCCAACAACAGCAGAATACCCATTCTTCTCAAGCCCACACACAACACTCACCAAGAAAGACCACATTCTGGGCTATAAGGCACACTAAAGCAAATTTCAAAGAACAGAAATCATACAAAGGAATTTTCCAGACCATAATTGAATTAAACTAGAAACCAACAACAGCCTGATAGCCGGAAAATCCCCTAAATAGTTGAAAATTGAACAACATACTTCTAAGTTACACATGGGTCAAAGAAGAATTCTCAAGAGAAATTTAAAATATTTTGAACTAAATGAAAATAAAAATACAACTTATCAAAATTTGTGAGCTGCAACACAGTGCTTATAGGGAAATTCAACGCCTACGTTGAAAAAGCAAAAAGATCTAAAATCAATAACCTAAGCTTCCACCTTAGAAAACTAGAGAAAGCAGAGCAATTTAATCCTAAGGCAAAAAGAACAAAAGAAACAAGAAAGATTAGAACAGAGCCGTCCACAAAATAGAAAGACAACCTATAGAATGGGGGAAAATATTTGCAAATCATATATCTGATAAGGGGTTGATATCCAAAATATACAAAGAATTCATACAATTCAATAGCAAAAAAAAAAAAAATCCAATTTAAGAAATGGGCAGAGGATCCAAATTGACATTTTTCTGGAGAAGACATACAAATAGCCAACAGGTACACAGGAAGGTGCTCCACGTCACTACTCACCAGGGAAATGCACATGCAACCACAAGGTGACGTCACCTCGCATCCGCTAGAACGGCTGTTATCAGAAAGACAAGAACAAGTGTTGATGAGGACGTAGAGAAAAGGGAAGGAACTTCGATGCGCTACTTTTGGGAATGCAAATTGGTACAGCCACTCTGGGAAACAGTATGGAGGTTCCTCAAAAAGTTAAAAATAGAACTACCATGTGATCCAGCTATACCACTTCCGAGTATGTATGTGAAGGAAACCAAACACTAACTCAAAAAGATATATGCACCCCAGTGTTCAATGCAGCATTATTTACAATAGCCAACACATAGAAGCAACAGAAGTGTCCACCAATGGATGAATGGATAAAGAAAATGTGGCGTGCACATATATATACAAGGAAATATTATTCAGCCATAAAAAAAAGGAAATCTTGCCAGTTGTGACAACATGGATGGACCGTGAGGGAGTTACACTAAGTGAAATAAATCAGACAGAGAAAGACAAATATTGTATGATCTCACTTATATGTGGAATCTTAAATATATATATATGCAGAAGACAGATTGGTGGTTGTTAGAAGTGGGAGGTGAGGGGCAGGGAGAAATAAGTGAAAGTGATCAAAAGGTACAAACTTGCAGTTATAAAAATAAATAATGGGAATATAATGTACAGCATGGTGACTGTAGTTAATAATACTATATTGCACATTTGAAAGTGGCTAAGAGGGGGCCAGCCCTGTGGCCAAGTGGTTAAGGACATGCTTGGGCAGCCCAGGGTTTACTGGTTCGGATCCTGGGTGCAGGCCTACGCACCACTCAGCACGCCACTCTGTGGTGGCATCCCACACAGAAGGACTAGAATGACTTACAACTGGGATACACAAGTACATACTGAGCCTTTGGGGAGAAAAAAAAAGAGGAAGATTGGCAACAGATGTTAGCTCAGGGCCAATCTTCCTCACCAAAAAGCATACCTTTAAAAAAGAAAGAAAGAAAGAAAGTGGCTAAGCGAGTAGATAGATCTTAAAAGTTCTCATCAAAAGAAAAAAATTATAATTATGTGTGGGGACAGATGTTAACTAGACTTGTTGTAGCGATCATTGTGCAATATACATGAATATTGAATCATTATGTTGTAAACATGAAACTAATGTTATATGTCAATTACATCTCAATTTAAAAAAAGGAAATAAAATATCATTTCATGGCCAAAATTGTTCTTTGTCTACTCCCATCTACTTCCCACTCCCACCCCCAGAATGATTTGAAGTAAATTCCAGACATCTTATGATTTCATCAATAAATATTTCAGTATGTATTTCTAAAAGGATTCTTTTAACCCAATGTCATTATCATATCTAAAAAAGTTAACAGTAATTCTTTGATATTATCAAACGTCAGTTCCGATTTCCTTGATCGTCTCAGAAACCAGTGCTGCTCGAATGTTATGTGCATGGGAATCATGAGCGGATCTTCTTAAAAGGCAGATTCTGATTCAGCAGATCTCGGGTGGAGCCTGGGTTTCTCTGCTTCCACCAAGCTCCCAGGTGATGCCAATGCTGCTCGTCATCAGATCACACTTTGATTAGCAAAGCCCTATGTTTTTTAAGTTTATGTCTAAACCTTTAACATATTAGCAATTTCAATTTAGAGACTAATGTACCTAAAGACATCAGAGAAATGCACAATACTGTTTTTGATCAATCATTGTCTCCAAAACAAGTTCTGGTGTATACCTGGCACTGTGCTGGGCAGTAGGAATCGGGGAGGTGGGTGGTGTGTAGGACTTCATCTCTGCAGCCAGCGAACAGTTTTCCTAAAGTGTAGAAAAGAAAGGTATATGTCCATATTGAATTTCCGCCCATGTAACTCTTTCTTATCCATACATATTCAGAATACGGTGTATATACTTTTTCCCTTTTATGAGAGGTCAATGTATTAGTTTCCTGTGGCTGCTTTAACAAACTACTACAAACTTGATGGCTTAAAACAACAAGAATTTCTTCTCTCACAGTTTTGGAGCCCAAAAGCCCAAAATCAGTTTCACTAAAAAAAAAAATTAGAACATAAATCAATGAAGTTGAACACAGACAAACAATAGAGGAAATCAACAAAACTGAAGACTGGTTCTTTGGAAAGATAAATAAAATTGATAGCCCTCAGGCCCAGCTCCATAGCCGAGTGGTTAAAGTTCTATGCACTCTGCTTCAGTGGCCTGGGTTTGCAGGTTCGGATCCTGGGCGCAGACCTACTCCACTCACTAGCCACGCTGTGGAGATGTCCCACAAACAACCAAAAAAAAGAGAGGAAGATTGGCACAGATGTTAGCTCAGGGCTAATCTTCCTCAAGGCAAAAAAGAGGAGGATTGGCAATGGATGTTAGCTCAGGGACAATCTTCCTCAGCAAAAAGTAAATAAATAAAAAATTAAAAATAAACTTGATAATCCTCTAGCCAAGCTAAGAAAAAAAGACAATACAAATTCCCAGTATCAGAAATGAAAGAGAGGTCATCACTGCTGATCTCATAGACATTAAAAGGATAAAAAAGGAATACTATGAACAACTCTACACCCACAAATTTGATAATTTAGATGAAATGGACCAATTCCTCGAAAGATACAGATTACCAAAATTCACACAAGGGGAAAGAAATAACCGAATCGCCCTATTTCTATTAAAGAAATTGAATCAATAATTAATAGCCTTCCAAAAAAGAAATCTCAAAACCCAGACGTTTTCACTGGTGAATTTACCAAACTCTGTGGAAGATAATTTAGCAACATTTATCCAAACTTAAAATGTATATATCCTTTGGCTCATGGGAAATGATATATGTAGACGGTTATTCATTGCAGCATTGTTCTCACTACCAAAAGATTGAAAACAATGTAAATGTCCACTGGTTGGCTACTTGTTATGTAAATTACAGCACGTCCATGCATGGGAATCTATACAGCTGCAGAAAAAACGAGGACGTTTGTCATACATCAATATGGAATTATTTATAAGATATATATACACATAAGAAAAAATGTACAGAAGTCATGAGTACCGTATGCTGCCATTTGTGTAATAAGGCAGTGGAGAGAAGAATATATGCATGTATTTGCTTGTCTATGCACAAAAAAAATCTCTGGAAAAATATACCTGAAACTAATATAACAATACATGTCTCTGAGAAAAATAAGTGGGTGGCTGGGAAACTGGCTAGAAAGAAACACTTTACTACATATCTTTCAGTGCATTTTGAATTTTTTTTGAAGAAGAAGAAGATTAGCCCTGAGCTAACATCTTCTGCCAATCCTCCTCTTTTTGCTGAGGAAGATGGGCCCTGAGTTAACATCCACACTCATCTTCCTCTATTTTAGATGTGGGATGCCTGCCACAGCATGGCTTGATAAGCGGTGCATAGGTCCATGCCTGGGATCCGAACCAGCGAATCCTGAGCCCCGAAGCGGGGCGCACAAACTTAACCGCTAAGCCACCAAGCCAGCCCCTGCATTTTGAATTTTTTAAATATATATTTTACTAAAAAAAACTATGAAATTTAACTGTTTCCCTCTTGCCTCCTCCCAGAGATTCTGATTTAGGACCAAGGAACTTTTAACAGGCTCTCCAAGTGATACAGGAGATGCAAGGAGCATACTGTGAGCAACACGGATCCACATCACAGGTCCACACATATTATTAGAATAGAAGTAGAACAAAGAACTGAGGATGAAGAGAGCCAGAGATGACATCCAGGAGTTGACCCCAACCGAATGGGGAAATTATAACATTGTTCCAAATAAGATAAGATGGAAGGAGAATTTTCCAAAATAAAGGACAATACACCCATGTACATGTAACTGGGAACTAGATCCTTTTACCATTCTAACTGCAATTTTAATATAGACTATATCATCAAAAAGAAACAGCTGACATTACAATCAAGTTACGGACATGTCAATAAAGTTCCTCTCTTTGAATTCCTCTTTCTCCAAAACTGCTGATTATGATCAACCTCTGGGTTTCAAATAAGCATTTTACAAAATTTTTCCCTTCTCCCTTCTAAGAAAAATGTATCTGGTGTAGAATGGAATGCTATACACTAACACACACACACACTCACAGAGTCTCTCCAATAACCATGTCCATGTTGCCAACTTTCCTCCTAGAGTCCTGCCCCTCCCACCCTATCCCACCTTCATTCAGTCAACAAATATATATTAAGAGCTTATGTTTCTGGCACTATTCTAGGTATTGGGGACAGAGTCCTGAACAAGGTTCCTCCTGTTACAATGTGTACATTCTAGTGGAAAGAGGTAGGCAAAAAAAGAAAAAGCAGAGAAATAAATTAACTAAATATTTTCAGATAAGGATAAGTGCTCTGGGAGAGGGGGACACTTTGATTGGGTAGTCAAGGAAAGTCTCTCTGAAGAGCTGATCTGAGACCTGAATGATGAGATGGAGCCAAATAAGTGAAAATCTGGAGGAAGAATATTCCAAACAGAGGAACAGCGAGTGCAAACGCCCTAATTTAGAACGTGACTGCATTTTCAGGAAGGCAAAGAAGACCAGTATGTCTGAGCATAGTAACCAGGAGGAGGACTCTAAAATATTAGGTGAAAGAAGCAGGCTATGTGTGTGTAGACATACATACCACAATTTATCTCTATCCCGTTTGATAGTAGGTTGCATATATTGTGCCCCTCACCCACTTGATATTTCAGTGTGTATTTCCTAAGAACAAGGATATTCTCTTACAAAACCACAATACAGTTCTCAATTTTGGGAACTTTAACATTTGATACAATCCACTCATCTAATCTACAGTCCTTATTTATCTAATCTACAGTCCTTATTTTGCTTAAAAAAATTATTCCACTAATGTTCTTTACAGCACTTTTTTCCTAGTACAGCATCAGTCCATAATCACAGACAGCATTCAGTTGTAATGTCTTTTCAGTCTCCTCTAATCTGGATCAATTCCTTGGCCTTTTCTTGTCTTTTAAGATATTGGCATTTTAAAAGAATACAGGCCACTGGTTTTATAGAATTTTCTTCTATTGGGGTTTTTCTGATGTCTGTATGGTTAGATTCAGGTTATAAATGTTTGGCTGGAACGCCACATAGGCGATTTCCTGTTTTCCCAGCATCGATGCAGAGGCACGTCATCCCTTGTTGGTGATGTTAATTGTGGTTCTTTTGATTATCTAGGGGCAGTATGTCCAGTTTCTCCACTGTATTGTTACTCTTTGTGAAGAGATACATTGAGAGCATGTAAATATCTTGATCCTCATCAAAGGAACACTTTAAACATAAACACATTAATTTATACTCAAAAACATTGACAGTAATCCCTGAGTCCAATTTTCCAGGTTATTTAGAAATTTTTTTTAGTCTTTAGTTTGTTTAAATCAGGGTCCAAAGAGGATCCATGCAATGTATTTGGTTGGTATGTCTCTTAAGTCTCTTTCAATCTATGACAAGGGATCATAAATTCTTAATAATTCTTACAAACCTGAAATTCCATGATTGAGGTGAAGCACCCAGGCCACATCCTGCAAGGCTGTTATTCTATTTCCAGCACCTGGCACATAGACCTCGTGGATTTTGGTCCAACTGTTGGGTCGTCACTTTCCTCACTCGTAACACATCATCGCATTTGGCTGCAGGTCGTAGCTGGGCTGTGGTCTCACCAGACTCTCCCATCTCAACGCTGGGCAAGGAGAAAAGGTGAGCAGGGCTCCCAAACATGAGCACAGCCCAAGTGCCAGCAAAGCCTGGGCCAAGATTGCTCCTGGCATGGAAATATCCCAGCAGCCAAGTGCTCCTTGTTATGACTATTGGGGTGGAGAGGAGGAGCTTAAATCCTGGCTGAAATTTGACTGTAATGTTTCAATACCATTATTGGGAAGGGTAGAAGCTGAAAAAACTCATTTCAAACACTGCCAACGTGCATGTGTGAGTGTGTGTGTGTGTGTGTGTGTGTATTGTAATAGACGCTTGGATGCCCTTTTGGAGCAGGCTATTAGGTTTGGGAAAACTGCTCAAGTGGGCCACTTAGTTTTGTAAATGTGAAGCAGAAACCATAGCGGGAAACAGCAACGTTTGGGAAGCTGTGGCTCCCCAAAACCAAGTGCTCTGAGCATCGGCAAAATGGGTTGTCAGTGTGTGAGCCAAGGTCATCTCCGCAGATCGCCTCCTTTGGAAAAAAATGTCCATTTTCTAAGTATGAATTTAGACTGTGCTGTAGCTAAAAACTATGGTTATTTGGGAAGATATATTTGTCCTTATTTGAGCAGTTACAACCAAGAGGTGAGTACCTGAGGCAAAGAAGAGTGCAGGAGAGCCAAAGTCATCATCTGCACGTCACTCCTGAGGAAGGGCCATAACGATAACCAACTGCTGCTGTCCTACGTGTTGTATTTTCAAGATTCTTCCCTCTTCCAGTTGCTCAGGCCAAACACCTTGGTTTCCTCCTCAACGCCTCACACCCCATTTCACCAGCAAAATCCTATTAGCTGTACTTGAAGTTCATCCAAAACCCAACCACATGTCACCATTTCTAGAGCCCCCACCCTTGTCTGAGCCATCAACCTGTCTCACCTGGATTACCTCTCGGGCCTGTTAACTGGTGTCCCTGCTCTGCCCTTGCCCCACCGTCCATGATCAACAACATAGCAGCAAGAGAAGTCCTTTCAAACCCTCCAGCGGTCCCCACCTTGCTCAGAATAAACCCAAAGTCCTTATGATGAATGACTTACAGGGTCCTACATGATCTGCCTCGCACCCTATGTGTAAGTCAGGGTTCTCCAAAGAAACAGAACCAATATGAGATAGATTAGAAAGATAGATAGATAGATTTTATATATATATATTATCTATATAATATATATAATCTATATCTAAACTATATCATATCTATCATATCTATATCTTATATATTAGATGTAATATATCTTTATATTAAATACAATTATATATCTAATTATGTATATATGATTATATACATATATATCATATATATAAAGAGATTTATCGTAAGGAATTGGCTCATGTGATTATGAAGGCTGAGAAGTCCCACAATCTGCTGAATGCAGGCTGGAGACCCAGAAGAGCTGGTGGCCTAAGTTCCAGTCTGAGTGGAGAAGACCAATGTTCCAGCTCAAAACTAGACAGAGATCTCGAACTCTCTCTTACCCTGCCTTTTGTTCTATTGAAGTTTCCATCAGATAGGATGAGGCCCGCCCACATGGGAGACGGCAATCTGGTTTCCCAGTCTACTGATTCGAGCATTAATTTTATCCAGAAACACCCTCACAGACACACCCAGGATAATGTTTAACCAAATATCTGCATACCCTGTGGCCCAGTCAAGTTGACACATGAAATTAACCACCATACCATCTCAAGTCACTTTTCTTTTTTAGCTTAAGATTCTCTTGCAGAGCACTTACTGTGTGCCAGGCACTGTTCTAAGGGCTTTACGATTACTCATCCTCATAACAAGCCTATGTGGTAGGTGTTACCATTATCCTCATTTCACAGATGAGAATCTGGAGGCACAGAGAGGACAAATAACTCATCCAAGGTCACCTAACTTGTAGGCAATGGAACTGGGGCTTGAACCCACGCAGCCTGGCTCTAGAGCCCAGGCCTATAGCAACTCTGGCCGCTATCTTCTCCCTTCCTCAGTCACGTCCAGCCACACTGGCCTCCTTGCTGCCTCAATATATCAGCTACTCTCCCTTCTCAGGACCTTTGCACATGCTCTTCTCACTAACTTGAAAACCACTCTGCTAGCTATCTCCTCGACTATGCCCTCATTTCCTCAAGTCTCTGTTCAAATATCACCACCCTATGGCACACATTGACACACCACTTGATCTCTTACATATTTATTTGTGTATGTATTGACTGCTTGTCTCCACACTGAAATGTCAACTCCAAGAAAGCAAGGATTTTTGCCCACTTTGTCTGTTTGCCAAATGAAGTTAAGACTAAACAAACCAGACCTTAAGAAGTGTTGAAAATTAGAGGAGAAGACTTTTCATTGTGTAATTTAGAAGCAAAAATGAAAGGAAGCAATTCCCTGGTGAATAAATATGTGTGGTACTGATCCTACGCTCTGTTCTAAGAGCAGACAGAGGAAAAATCATCACTACTGTGGGCAGGTAGGGGGCCTTCCCTGAAGGTTGGAACTCGTCAATAGTCAAATAATAGTAGGAGCCCTCTCCTGGGTGAGAAATGCTGACTGGGAAGACAGGCTGTGAGCAGATGGGGGGTGAAAGGTAATGAGGAGGGAACTCCCTCCTCTCTGGGTCTCGTTCTCTTGGTCCAGCACTCAGAGACCAGTTATACCAGAAGACATCTCTGCTAAGGTGAGGCAGGAACCCCAACTGTTTAGCCAACCTATGTAAAAACCTTAGTGGGATAGATGCCCATTACCTTGACAACAAATTCTAGCCTTCTTAGTATTGTATATAACTGTGTTCTGATGCCTCATTTCCAATGATTATTTGATTTTCCTATGCCTTGCCTATAGGGAAAGAATGGTACCTGTTCTGTCCTGCTACGTGTTCCATCATTCTCATAACCTGTTTCACAGAGAAATAAAAACCTTCTGGCATGACTCCCACAACTTCCCACCTCCAACCTACAAAAGTATATGCACCTATACCCACGTTTTCCTCGTTCTTTCTATTTATAATGAAGGATATGTCCAACCTCCCATGTTCTGATTCCCATCTGTTTTTAACTTCTCAGAAATATCGCGTGGTCAACCATCTCACTCCTGAGTCTTTAACATCTCCCTTCTTCCTAACTCCTTCCTTTCAAAACTAAAACTTGCTTCAGTCTTTCTCATGTTGAAAAAAAATGTATATCTTGAACTTACCTCTTCATTCAGGTGCTGCATATTTCCCTCCTCCTTTTAACAACCAAACTGTGTTGTCTCCACTTCTTTACCATCTATTCACTCCCCGAGCCACACAGTCCGGCTTTCTGCACCCCCTAAACTAGAAGGTAACCATTCTTGCCAAGGTCAGTGGCATTCTTGTTGCTACATCCAACAGACACTTCCCAGTCCCTTTCTCATTTGAAATCTCGGCAGTATTTGACATTGTCCATCACTCCTTCTTAGAACATACTCTTCTCTTGGCTTCCTGGCTCAGTGGCCCCATCGATTTCCCTCTCTTTATGTCACCACTTTTCTTCATTCTCCTTAGTGCACTTGTCCCCTGCTGCCTGACCCCTTGAATATTGGCCTTCCTCAGAGTCCTGTCCGAGGCTCTCTTTTCTTGTTCTACATATGTTACCTGGGCAATTTCATCACTTCTAAGGTGCCCATGACTAGCCAAAGATGCTGATAACTTTCATTTCTATTTCTCCAACCTCCATCTCTCCCCTAAGACACCATAGTCCTGAGCCTAATGCTCAGCCTAAGCATTTAAGGCTCAGAAACTCAGTTCACCAGCATTTCCAGAGTGACTTTTTCTCTCAGGGGGGACTAAGTTATAATTGTCACATAGTAAAGACATCGAAGATGTTAGGAGCTGTTTTCATTGCATTGATATTATTGGAGGTATTGTTAGCATATTCACCACGAATATTTAAGAAAAATGCCAATTTTTTTAATGTGTGAGTGATTTTGAAAACAATAAATTAAAGCCTGTTCTGAAATGGGGGAAACCAAAAGCGAAATGGCTCATCGTGCCTGATTACAATGATGTACAACAATGAAGCAAGGCTCCATTACTCAGTCCTATTCGGGGGGAAAGGCTGTGTAACACGGCACACCTTCAGCGCATAGTATATTTCTGAGCTTCAACTCAAGGTTCAAATGAAAGTAAAAATCAAAGACAACCAAATGTAAGCCCAAAGTAATTGAACCTTCTTTTCTCATCTTCTCTCCTCTTCAGGCCGGTCTCAACTCTGACTTCCCATGTAACTCGAGAAGGTGTGATGGTGGGATGAACATTTCCTGCAGAGACGGAGGAGGCAACTACCTTCCAGATCAGAAAGGAACACTTCCCGTTGATGTCTCCTTCCTCAGACTCTTCCTCTCTCCTCAGCAGCTGAATTCCCTCTCTCTCCTTCAGCACTCTCCTCACCAGCCTCTCTTCCCATAGCTCCTGGTCGTGCTTTCTTCTCTTTGTAAATTTTGAGTAGACAGTTTAACATACACACAACTTTGTCAACAGAGTTCTGCTTTGTCCTGCTTTACACAGAAATGTTACTGCCTCCGTTGCTTCACCCTCAGGCCAGGTAAACTCTGCTTCTGAATGTCCCTCCCATCAAGCTCCATATTTTGAGTGGGCTCTTCTGCTGTAGCATCAACCCCCCTCCCGCCCCCAATCTCTTGAAATAATCTCTCTTCCCGGGTATCGTTTCCAGGGAAACAACCACAAGCAGTGGCAGCAATTGCTCTGATTAACTATGCAGTCCCTAGTGTCCTCTTTCTCACCGTCTTCAGCAATGGTGATTTGGGAATTTGGGGTCCCACTTCCTGCCCTAGGTGTTTAGAGAAGCATGAAGCGCAGCACGGCTCCAGCCCTGCAGAACCTGCCTTTGAACCGAGGTTGATTTCCTAGGCTCTCTATGCCCCAGTTTTCTAATCTGCGACATTGGGGAAATAAAAGTACCTTTCTCCCAAGGGTACCATCAAGGTTAAATGAGATAAACAATAGAGCACTTAGGATGCTTACTGGCTCGTCTCCAGCCCTCAATGAGTATAAGTTATTATTACCTCCCTCCTTCCAAATTCTGCTTCATCGTAACATTTTATTCCTAAAACCATTGCATAAACAATACATATGATATCTTTTGTCTACAGTACACACACACACACACTCAACATTATTCAATCATAATACCTAATAAATTGCAAAGGAAAGTGTCTCACAACAAATCAAAGTCTTTAGATAAAGGAAAACCCTCAATAATCTGTGCTTTAAAATGAGGCATCCACGCAGGGCTCTTGAAGCAGCTGGGTTCAGTTCTTGGTAGTAGAACCAACTTGACCTTAGGGGTCCAGCCCAGCCCAACAGTAGATGCAGCGTTTTCAAGTACCTGAGCTCCTTTCACCCTCCCAACAGCACTGGAATGTGATATTATTACCCCAACACTGAAGATGTAGGAACTGTCGCCTGCAGAGGTTAGGAAATTTGCAGAAGAGACACTAGTCACATCATGGGACGGAGCTGGACTAGAATCCAGACCTTCTGACCCAATGTCTTCCAATTCCCAAGTGCTTTTTCTCCTTGACCATGCTGAGTAATAGGTCCATTTCCCAGCTTAGGAATAGGCCACTACCTAGGTTAGTAACTAAAATAGATGATTACAACTGATATCAGGAACAGGTTTGTTAATCATTCGACAGTTATTGAGCAACCTCTGGATGTGGCAAATGAGGGAAAAGCTAAAGAAAAGTAGATCTTTGCCTCTTAATAAATTAGTTTGTAATAAAGGAGACGTGGCTGTGAGCAGGAAAAATACTCAGGGACTCTTACAAAGCAACACACAAGCTCTTCTGAATTGTCAGCTGCACGCTATTTCACATTTTAATGTCTCTGTATGCTTTCAAATCGATTGAATGTCATAGCTTATTGGGTAGCATTTGTTTTCTTTCTTGGTGGCACATAAAATAACACTACCTCATAATCAATGGCATCTTAGAGTCAAGAAAATGTAAAATAATTAAATGGCCATTTATTTTATAGCAATCAACAAATACTGTCAAAAAGTAAATCTTTTTTATACATAGTTAATAAAGTTAATATCTGTTGTAAAACTAGAGGTCATCAGTATCACCATTATTGATTCCTACGGCGTGGCTCAGGTTCAAGGTCCTCTCTCTCAAGATGCAGACACAGCAGGAGGCCCCTCAGCATCGGTTCAGAGCAGCCCGCACAAATCAGACTAACAATTTCACACGACAGTGTAACCAGTGAGTTAAACCTTCATAAAGAATCATACAGGCAGAACTTCTGAATAAGTAAAATGGCACCCGAGTTCAAACAGAAGGACCACACAGTGTTCCTGGAGATACAATGAAAGTTATACGTTAGGAGAAGTTAAATTTCGAGGAGTGAGTTAGAAGGGGAAGATGTCCTGACGGAGGCAACAGTAGCACATGAGCAGAAACATACAGAGGGCACACGTAGATCTGGAAAAGGGGTGACAGGGTACAATAAAGGCATTATGGACATTCACACCACAGCCACGGATTCTAATCCTGGCCAACCTGCACACTGGTTTTTGACCTTGGGAAAGTCAATTAGTTTGAACTTCAGGTTCCTCTTTTGTAAAATGACTATATAAAATATTTATGTTTAGCGGTGCGAGGAGTAGAGATAATATTTGTAAAACACTTGGCAAGAAAAGCAGGCATTCAATAAATGGTAACAAAATTGGTTAGGTTTTCAACAGAAAAAGTGAATGAGCAAAGCCGCGCTTTGGAAAATTAACGTGGCATCTGTGACTGAAACGAAGTGGTAAGTGGAAGACTGGCTAAGACGCGTTTTCAATCGTCCAGATGAGAGGTAGGGGTCGGGGCCGGGGAGCAAACTAGGGTCTCCGTGGGTGGAGAGGCGGCAGTCAGGTGTCTCTACGGGCGGCGGGGGGCTACAAAGACTGTGATCCTGGGCCAGAGCCTTAGGGTGCAGCCCAGACAAGCACTCGAGGAATCTGGAGGCGGCGAAATTCGGCGCCCAGGTCCTGAGATTGGACTCGGCGGCGGACAGAACAGAGCAGGGGCTGGGCGGGCAGGAAATTCACCACCGCTGCCTAAGTCCTATTCGGGGAGAATCTGTTTCCAGGCTCCCCACGAGCAAGTTACACTCAGTAAAGGAGGGGCCGGCGGAGGACGGCCGGAGACCTGTGGGACCGCAGACCCGCTCCTTCCGCAGAGCCCTGCAGGGCAGCCCGGCGGAGGCGGGGGCGGGGGCGGGGGCGGGGGCGGGGGCGGAGCGCGGCCCTTCCCGCCAGTCCCGCGGCCGCGCGGCAAGCCCCGCCCCCGAGAGCTCTTCCGCGGGGCGGAGCCGGAGCCGCCCGCCCGCGTCCCTGGCCCCCGCGTCCCTGCGACCCTGCCACCCCGCGTCCCTGCCACCCCGAGTCCGCCGGTGTGTCCGGAGCGCTGCGCCGGCATCATGTTGGGCGTGATCAAGAACTCGCTGTTCGGGAGCGTAGAGACGTGGCCGTGGCAGGTCCTGAGCAAAGGGGACAAGGTAGGCCCGCCGGGGTTGCGGCGGGTTCTGGGCGGCAGGCGGGCCGGGCCTGGCCTCTGTCGTATGTCCATGCCCAGCGCTGGGCTCGGGAGGGCGGGAAGGGGGCGGGCTGGTGCGGCCGGGCCCAGGGCTGTGCTGGGAGCAGTGGGGACGGAGAGGAGACGTGGATGGGAAGGGAGAAGCCCAGCTCGGGGCGGCATGGACAGCGCCTGGGGAGCGCATTCCTCCACTTAAACATTCCAAACATTCTGAACGTGTGTCTGCTGAGAGACCCTCGGTTGCAGAAAAGACCGGAAAAGTACTATCCTTAAGAAACTCCCAACTAGTGGAGAGCTGAGTATAAAGGAACAAGATCTGTGCTGCATAGAGGTGAAAGTGCAGGGCAGGGAGCACAGGGGAAGGAGCAGGCCATGCTGCCAGGGGATAAGGATGGGGCCTTCGCAGAGAAAGTGCTTTCAGCGTGTCCTCAGGGATGTGTAGGAGTACTCGGAAAAGAGGAGAGCAGGTGCAAAGGCCCAGAGCTGTAAAATGCTTTGTTGGCCAATGGAACTCCGAGAGTTGGGTGCCTAGAATACAGGATGAGTGAGGAGGGCACAGTCGCTCCATTCCCCCAGATTTACAGCAGTGCTAACGCAGGCAAATTGGACTGTGCCCTGAAAACAAGGAGTCTGCCACTAATTATAATCTCCTCGCGGGCAGGTACTTTGTGCACTTTGAGGCTGTATTCTTAGCTCCCAATTCAGTGCCTCATCTCTTAAAGGGCTGTGTTGTCTGGGGGCCAAGTTCCCGGACCTCGTACAGTGTTGCACACACAAAAGCCCTCAGCTAGACTCTAGACCGGACTCTTCAAGCCGGATCTATCTCTTCATCTGTCCGTATCTCGCTTTCCTCAGCTGTGGGGACCGAGGAGTTTAGCCCTGATCGAAGGTGACATGTTCAGCTGCCTCCAAGCAGCCAGGCGGGGACTGGAAATGAGTGAAGCTGGCTGTTTCAGACAGTAAGGCAAGGTGGGGACTGAGGCAAATGGCAGGGAGAGCTCAGGTCCCCGTCTACAAAGGGCAACTCTAGGCAGTTGTCAGGAAGTGATGTAAACCAGGGTTGCCACATTTTTAAGGAAAACCAACAATCCAGAATCTTCATGTGAAATCTCTCAATTTAAAATTAACTCGTTCAACAAATAACTATTTGTTGAGTGCCAACTGTGTGCCAGGCACTCTTACAGGCAATGGGGATGAACAGTGGCCAAAACTGACAGCCATCCCTGTGCTCCTGGAGCTTATGTTTTAGTGGCCAGTGAACAGAGTAAGTCAAACGTATCAGGTGTCAGAGGGTGAGCAGTGCTGGGAAGGGGAGGAAGGAAGAGGGATGTTAGGGATGAGGCTGGGATTCTGAGTGGGGCAACAATGTCAATTTGAACTGTTGGCAACAGACTACAAATGTTTGTAAACACTGCAGGCCAAACAAAGGATCCATCTGTGGCCACATCGTGTCTGTGCGCATGCCAGTCTGTGCACTCGGCCTGGTGACCTCGAGGGTCCCTGTTGGCCCTGACACTTAAGAATCTGCATGTTATTGACTGCTCCAGAGAGCTTTCCTTTCCGCGGTGGAATCAGCTCACTTAGTCTTTTGCGCTTAAGGACCATTTGGGATGCAGGCTGAGAGTCTTAACGACAACTGCGAATGCAGGCTGAGGGTCTGGGCTGGTCTGCTGCCTGGTTGCCCTCAGATCCCTTCCTCGCCCATGCTCTGCTCTCTGTGTCTCAGGGTGGAGTGGGGCCCCCCTGTCACCTGTTCCCCAGGCTCCACTGGTAGCTGGCTCCCAGCGAGGTTTGCCGGTGGGAGGCACTAGTAGGAGATAGGAGGATGGGAGGAAGGGAGCAGCAGGGTGTGTCTCCCTCACCTCTGCCCTGTCAGGTCTCTGGCACCAAGAGCTTCTCTGTGCTCCAGCTCTCGCCACATAGGCCACCATGGTTCTAGCTCCCACCAGGTGACCCAGGGATCTGAGCTGGAGGAACCGATGCGCCTCCCTCCATCTCTCTGAGGGCACTTCCTGACCTCTAGGTTGCCTCACTGTCCCGTTTGGCATCTCAGCCCTTTTATTATCTATGAAATCACTTTCTTGAACCAGTGTGCCTTTGTGCAAAATACTCTGGTAGTTTCTGTTTCCCATTAGACCCTTACTGATACAGTGCCACCTGCCACTGACTTTGCCTCCAGGGCTAAATGCATCTTCCCTCAACATTTGATGGGAATATGGGGCCACATGGGATATTGTTACCAGGCTGAAACAAATCATTTAACCTGAAAGAACCTCAGTTTCTGCAGCTGTAGAATATATAAAAATATCCTTCATATCTACTCCCAGAGTTACTATAAATATTAAATTTTTTAAAAACCTGAAAATGCTTTATCAACGAATGCACCCTAGAAATGTAGTAATATTATGTCAGAACTTAGCTCAGCTCCACTCTTACTAGCTGTGCATCATGGGCGACTTACTTAACCTCTCTGAAGCTAATCATGAGAGAAAATAACAATTCATGTCTTAGAAGATTGTTCTGAAGTTTAAGTGAGATAACCAATTAGGAGTTCAGTAAAATACCCAACACTTGGGTGAGCATGGTAACTATGCCACAGGTAGTTTGGGGTAAGCTACTTAACCTCCCAACTGCTCGGAACCCTGAAATCCCTCAACTGTAAGATGAGAATGACAGTGCCTATGTGACAATTAATTAGATATTTAAAGATACTTATGAACCTTTTTTTTAATATACACATTCAGGGTGTTTTTATCTTGAAGAGCCTCTCCCTGAAGTTCTCTCTGTCCCCTGGAAAGAGTGTGAGTCAGAAGCCGCTGTCCACTTTCCTGGCCAGAGGGCTGGCACTCAGCATGGCCCATGTAGCTCGGGTTCAGGGTCACCAGATGTTCAGAACTGATTCCAGGCACCTGGTGGGGAGGCCCAGGCTGCGGTGAGCCTTATCAGGTGCCTTCTGCGTTGTTTGGGGAGGGAGGGGAACACGCAGCTCTCCGTCTCGGATTGGCTGGGTCTTGTGGCTGTTAACAGCAGGACCGATGTTAATAACTGACATCTTTATGGGATTTGTTTCCAGCCTGTGCACGTTGGTTAGGACCCACCGCCTGGGTTTGGATCCCGGCTCCACCACCTGCTCACTGTAATTTGGGCACATTATTCACCTCTTGTGCTCCAGTCTCATCGGAAGTTGAAGATAAAAACACCAGCTTCTTCATGGGGTGGTTGGAGGGATTGAAGAAATGAATCCACCTAAAAATGTTTAAAATAATGCCTCACACGTAGAAAGTGCTCAGGTTGATTGTTATTATTAATATTTTCTTACAATGAGAATGTCGGCTTCCAAAATCAACATGTACACCCACCACGTAAGGTGGCAAGGAAACAAACAGACCTTTTAGAGGACCTTGCAAATCCTGTAGCAAGAGGCATTCTTGCAAGATCTCTGCATGGGACTTGAACTTGAACTTGACCAGGGTTCCCACTGAAAATTGGTGTTTGTGGCCACACGCCCAAATCCTCATCTAGTAACTGGCTGGGAGCAGGAGGCAGAGGACACAGGGCAGGGAGTGCTGTTATTATGGTCTATGTAACAAGGAGACATACTAAAGACATTAAATTAGAAGAATCAAATGTGTTAACAGTATTAACTTAGGTGCTTTATTTTGTGCAGAAATAGAGAGAATTCTATTTAAATTCAGCTCCCTGGAGAATTAGGATAGTTTTATATTATCCATCTCTCAAACCTAAATTTTCACAGTGATCCAGTGGTTCAAATGAGAGGTTATGGACATGGATGCTGTGAAAAGAGGTGGTACCTGCCGTAGAACCGCCTTAAGACATTGTGACCCAGCTCTTCTCCAGGATAGATATAATTGGACGAGCTTCTCATCCCCCAACCCAGCTAGGGCTATTGTCTTCGTCATTAGAGTAAAGCCAGGTTTTACTCTGCAGCCTCCTTTCCCGCAAATACTCATACAGTGCCTGCTACATGCAAGGTAGCTACTAGATGCTAAGAGGTACAGTGGTCAGCGATACAGACAGTCCCTGACCCCATGGGGCTTATGCTTGCAGATGGAGGTTAATCATATTGTTATTCAATTATAATGACAGTAACTGTTGTGTTGCGAAAGTACAAGGGCCTGTAAGAAATATCACGGGGAATCTGTTTTCAAGTAGCATTCTCTCTGAGGAAGCGACTTTTAGGTTGGGACCTGTTGGGTAAGTAGGAGTTCATCAGGCAGAGACGGGAAAGGAATGAATACTCCAGGCAGCGGAAGAGGCAGGTGCAGAGGCCCTGAGGCAGGACCAAGGCATTGAGGGAAATAGCAGGCCAGTGAGGAGGTGCTCTGGGTGTGGCTGGCAAGGTAGGTAGAAGCTAGGTGATCCCTGGACCATCTGGGATAGGTTGAGACTTGGTGAATGAAGGCTTTTAGGCAGGAGATTTATTAACATGATTAGATTTATACAGAATTCCCCGTATATGTTCCCTGGGCGGTGTCAGCTTCATTCACAGCTTTAGTTACCCGTTGCAGTAACTCCCCAATTTACATCCCTGTGCCAGGCTCCTACTGAGCTCAGACCATGTGTCCAACTGCACCGTGGACAGTTTGCTCATCTGCAACAGGAGGCAGATGAACCAATGGATATGTAAGGGCCCTTCCAGCTCTAGAGTTGCCTGCCTTTGGAGTTCATATTTAGAAAGGACCACTCAGGAGGAGGAGGGAGAGTTGAGTTAAGCCTTAGAGGATGCTGGGGCCTTTGGCTCTCTGAGTCAAGCTGGACTCCCTTCTTGGCAGCCTTTCCTTCTTTGCTCTGGACTTTCTACCTGGGGAACAGGCTGAGAGTACAAATCTCCTACACCATTCCCCAGAACTCTCTTCTGCTCTGGGACTCCTCAGATTTAAGACTCGAACATCCTTGTGGAATCTTGTATTTAGATCACAAAAGTCAGTTGAACTCATTTGGGGTAGATGAAACTGACTTGCTGTCAGATCACCATCACGGGACTAATGCTTACAAAATCCAGCTCCCTATGACAGCCTACGAGTTCTTCAGGGGTCTGGTCCCTGCCAGAATCTCTGGCCTCATCTCTTGCACATCCTGCTTGACAGTCTTTTCTCCAGGTGTAATGAACCATGTGTACTCTTTGCCATCATCATACTGTTCTTCAACTCTTCTCTTTACCCCTGTGGTGCCCGCAACCTGGAATTGCCTTCCCTACACTATCAGAGCATTTGCTACATCTTATAATAACTAGGTAGTTCTTCTTACCACCCAACTAGACTGCCCATATCATATTAATCTCCAAATCTGAAGCACCGGACAGAGGTTTTCAGTTTATTCAGTGAATCAATGCATCCACGACTGAATGTCCAGTCAGATCATCTATAAGCACCTCAAAGTCAGCTTGACCTAACTAAACACGTAAACTCACGCACCCGTGCCCCGCAACTCACCTAAGTAGTCCTTTTCTGTGTTCCCACACTGCCTGGCACTCTCATCCCCTTAAACAAATCAGCAGATTGTGTCCTGTTTCCCTGGCTACTTCTGTGAGACCACACCTCTCGGGACGTCAGAGACCATGCCTTCCGTCTCTGCATCATAGCATCTGGCACAGTGCTCAGCACATGATAGATGCGCCATGGTTGTTGGTTGAATGAATTAAAGAAGGAAAGAAAGAACAAAGAGCGGGCCAGCTGTTTCTCCAGTGAGAGCTTGTCATTGGTTTCTCCACGTGTAAGAGAAGGAGGGTTAAATGACTTCTGATGCTGCTGTTCTGAGTTTGACACGGGCATACAGATATCTGTTAGAAAGAACTAACTCAACAGCTAAAGAGTGAGCTTCAAAACTGCTCACTTCCCCCCCCCCCCACCCCCCCACCCCGTGGCAGCACAGAGTCTTGTGAGAAGCATGAGACTACTAGAGTTGGGATTTGAATTCTGGTCCCAGTCTCACCATTTAGTAGCTGTGTGGTCTTAGGCAACTTGACGTCTCTGGTGCTTCATTTCCTCTTTGGTAAAATTCGTTTCGTTGGGTGAACGTTTACACCACTTTCAGGCTAAAATTCTGTGATTCACAGAGTGGCATTTCTGGAATGTGAAAGATTATAAGTGGCAAGACTCAGTGGGACCTCAAATGAAGGGGGAGTCTAGTCCCTGTGGTGACAGACAGGGCCAGAAAGAGGAAAACATCCCGAGTTTACATAACACAGTTTGCCACTGAAGGCTCTTTGGAAGTGTCAGGCTCACCATGGGGAGGGCCTCACTGCTGTCCTCAGAATGAGTAGGCACAGCGCCCCAAGGTCAAGGCCGATGTGCAAACTCTTGATTCTCAGTCTGGAGCAGTTCCCCCTCCCCCATGTGAAGGGAAGTTTGTGAAGCTGGCACCCAGGCTCTGCTTTCAGATTTCCCTGGCTCCTTTCTCATGACTTTCTTTAATTTGGTGTTATAAAAACAATAGGTATTTTTGCATTATAAATATAAAATTATAATATTAAGTGTACTTTTTTAGCCTATACAGGCCACTCACAGTCCCGCAGGCCTGCCCGCCTCCAGAGATTCATTATGTCCCCTTGGGAGATGAGACTCTTCAGTCTAGGATGTCATAGGAAAGCCTGTTTGACCAGCCGGGGGCAGCCAGGTCCTCCATCATGTGTCTGTTTTTCATAATTATTAGTAGGAGAGGCAGCTCCTTAATCAGTCAGTAAATATCTGTTGAGCACCTGACATATAAAGCTCTGTGGTATAATTCCTGTCCACAAAGACTTTATAGAAGATTTTTCAACCTGCACTAACATTCCATTACCAGATAGTAAAAGCAATATAGAACAAGTTTCTCTGCTTTTAGTGGAATAGAATAAAATTCACTGGAGTAGAGGGCCAGCCCCTGTGGCCTAGTGGTTAAGTTCCACACGTTCCACTTTGGCAGTCCAGGTTCAGTTCCCAGGTGCAGACCTACTCTGCTCATCTACTAGTGGCCATGCTGTGGCAGCAGCTCACGTACAAAAAAGAAGATTGGCAGTGGATGTTAGTTCCGGGTGAATCTTCTTCAGCAAAAAAAAAAAATCACTGGAGGAGAATAGAAGTAAACAGGATAGAAAGAAAGCAAGTATCCAAATATGCCACATCCAGAAAGGTAAAGTGTTGTTTTGTGAAACTTTGTTTCGATCGTGTGTATGTTCATGATAGGACATGTTGTAAAAATGTACTTCTTGTTATGGATTGCAATTTTCAGAGTTTGGAAAATGCTGCCTTGCAAAATGTTCAGGAATACAAAATCATGTCATGTGAGGCCTCAAATGGCAACCAGGAGGAGGGTGTGAAGGAGGGTGTGGGAAAGGGTTCTGGCCTTAGGACAGAGACTCAGTGCAGAGCGTCGTGGTGGCAGAGGACCACTGCCAGGGAGGAAGGATGTGTGGGAAGTGACAGTGGAGCTGGGCATCCAGGGGAGTTTTGTTGGTCGTCAGTGCTGTCAAGTAGACTAGATTCTGACTCCTAGCAACCCTGTAGAGCAGCACCTCACCCGGTCTTTTTGTACCACCCTCTCACCTTCCTGTGCTGTGTCAGACAATGCTCCACTGTTATTCATGGGGTTTTCAGTGCCAGTTTTTCCGGAAGTGGGTGGCCAGGTCCTTCTTCCTAGTCTGTCTAGTCTGGAAGCTCCACTGAACCCTGTCCACCATGGGTGACCCTGCTGGTATTTGAAATACCAGTGGCAGAGCTTTCAGCATCACAGCAACATGCAGCCGCCACAGTGGGACAAGCGACAGACGGGTGGTGTGGTTTCCTGACTGCAAGGTGAACCCCGGCTGCGGCGGTGAGAGCACCAAATCTTAACCACTAGACCACCGGGCTTTCAGGGAGTCAGGGGTGTGGTTTAGTGATGTGAGTTGAGAAGAAGAATCGCATCTGGGAGTACAGTGTGAACAGAACCACTCTGATCCTTCTTGACCTGCAGCCCTGCTCCTGGAATGAGGCTAACCTTGGAGCCTTAAAGTTTTGTGGGATTGTTGTTCTATTTCTTTGTTTGCTTCTTTCCAATTTTTTCTTCTTCTCTTTTTCTGGATCTCCTGTTATTCAGATGTTGGCTCTCCTGGCTTGATCCTCTGATTTTCTTTTCTGTTTTCTACTTCTTTGCCTTTTTACTTGACTTTCTGGAAGATTTCCTTCAACTTTACCTTCCAACCTTTCTACCAAATTTTTCATTTCTATAATATTTTTAATTTCCAAGAGCTCTTTGATCTCTGACCATTCTATTTTTATAGCATTCTGCAGATGTTCTGAGTGGTTTGGGACGCAATATCTCCTCCTGTACTCTGAGAATATTGATTATATGAAGTTTTTTCTGGTGTCTCTACAGCTGTAAAAAAATATCCCAGAATCTATCTTTTCTTTTTTTTTTAAGACTGGGCATTTTTTTAATTTATTTTTAATAAATAAAATAATAGAGGAAGATTGGCCCTGAGCTAACATCTGTTACCAATCTTCCTCTTTTTTTTTTCCTCCCCAAACCCCCATACATAGTTATATATCCTTGTTGTAGGTCCTTCTAGTTCTTCTATGTGGGAGGCCACGTCAGCATGGCTTGATGGGCAGTATGTAGGTCTGCACCCAGGCTCTGAACCGGTGAACCCTGGGCTGCCAAAGTGGAGCGTGGGAACTTAACCACTAGGTGACCGGGCCGGCCCGCCAGAATCTATTTCTCATAGCCCTTTCTGCTGAAGCCTGTCTCTTCCACGCTGTCTGCATACCCAGGCTCATTATGGAAAATTCCTTAACAGTTTGTGTCTCTTGTAACTGGACTATTACTGCTTCTAGAGTCGTCGTGTGTTGCTGCTTTATATCTCTGAAGCGCTCTGTATCCCTGTCTCTAGGAAGAAGTCTCCTACGAGGAAAGGGCCTGTGAAGGCGGGAAATTTGCCACAGTGGAAGTGACAGATAAGCCTGTGGATGAGGCTCTACGAGAAGCAATGCCCAAAGTCGTGAAGTATGTGGGAGGCACCAATGACAAGGGTGAGTCCCCCTGAAGGATGTGGCTCTGGTCTCAGAGGCGAGGCTTGTGTGCTCTCACTTCATCAGAAGAAAACACAGGGGAGGGGTCACAGGACACCTGTCCCTACCTGGTTCAGTGGCTCATGAACTTGCTATGCTGCATGAGCAAGGAAGCTCTGGGGAGACTGCGCTGGCGCCATCCCAGCCTGCCCCTCACTTCATGGTATCCCTGCTCCATGTCACTGAGTTCATGCTTCTCGCTCAGTTGTAGAGACATATGCTCTGGGTTTTTTAACTCTACAGCGCTTAGGGCGTCTTTGGATGGGTTGACTGGGTGAAGTGTGCCCACAGCCAGCCAAGCCGCAGGGTGAGGCCAGCCTCTGACTTGAGACCTCCACACCCAGTTTGGCAATCTCAAGAGCCCCCTGGTAGCTCAGAGTCTGCAGTGTACTGAGGCTCAGTGAGCACCGAGCGTGGCAGGTCCCCGCTCTGTTCTGGCAAACAAGGGGTCTGAGAATTCTTAGGCGGTCCCACTCTTAAAGATGTGGCAGTCTGTGATGGCTGCCTCCCTATTTTTAAAATAATAGGCCTGAAGTTTCAGCATACCGGTTAGCGTGTAAACCATATTTAAATATGAATTTAACTCATAAGCTCTCTAATTTGGCCTGTACTTTGGAATCACTGCAAACCCAAAATGGGTCAGAAAGTAAGGTGAAAAAGAGATGTCATGCTTAATTTTTAGGATATTTCTCAAGCTGATAATTTAGAAAGTTAGCAACTGATATTAACCTTAGTAACATTTACTAGGACCAGAATAATCAGGCTTTGGACAATAAGTCGACCAGTAGGAGGTCAAGAAGAAATCTTTTCCTTCTTAACACTGTCGTAACATTTTTTTAGAAGAAAATATGTATAAAAATTATAAAACTGATTAAAGAAAATCTTGAAAATAACAAAACAGCACCCCAATCCGTCTTTTTTGTTACAGTCATTGTTGTGTTTCGAATGTATTTCTTTAGGACTTTTTAATAGACTTTTTAAATGTAGTCATAGTGTTTGTGCAATTATATATCCTGCTTCTGTTACTTATTTCATAATTATTTCCCACTGTTGGTAAATGGTCTTCTTAGCATAATTATTAATAGTTGCATTATATTGCATCATATGCCTGTAATTTACTTGGACATATTCCTATTTTGGACATTAAATGGCACCCAGTTTTTCACAATTATAAATTCTGCTGCAGTGAATATCCTATTACCTATAGCCTTTTCCGTGTTTCGGATTATTTTCTTAAAATCCTGTCTCTAATACGCATCTCGCTCTGTGGGTTCTTATGTTTTCAGGAATTGGGATGGGGATGACAGTTCCCATTTCCTTTGCCGTGTTCCCCAGTGAAGATGGCTCTCTACAGAAGAAATTGAAAGTCTGGTTCCGGATTCCAAACCAGTTTCAGAGCAGCCCGCCAGTTCCCAGTGACGACAGCGTGAAAATCGAAGAGAGAGAAGGCATCACTGTCTATTCCACGTAAGGAGACGATTCTTCAAGCATCCGGGGGTAGTACTTGATTTGCACACTGCTCCTTGATACCTGCAGGGAGCATTTGCATTATATTGATATTCTTCCAGTTTTATCGAGATATAATTGACATATAACATTGTATTTAAGGTGTAAAACATAATGTTTTGATGTATATGTATATTATGAAATGATGACCACAATAAGTTTAGTTAACATCCATCACCTGACATAGTACAAATTTTTTTTATTTGAGATGAGAACGTTTAAGATCTATTCTTTTAGTAACTTTCAAATCTACACTACAGTACCGTTAATTATAATCACCTTGCTGTACGTTACATCCCCAGAACTAATTTATCTTGTAGCTGGAATTTTGTACCTGTTGACCACCTCCACCCATTTCTCCTCCCTCCCACTCCTCCCACCCTGCTGCCTCTGGCAACCACCAGTCTGTTCTCTGTATCTATGAGTTCAGTGTTTTTTTAATTCCACATATAAGTGGGAAAATACGGTATTTATCTTTCTCTGTCTGACTTATTTCACTTAGCATAATGCCCTCAAGGTCCATCCATGTTGTTGCAAGTGGCAAATTTTCCTTCTTTTTTATGGCCGAGTAATATTCCATTGTGTGTATATATATATATATACCACGTCTTCTTTATCATTCACCTGTCGATAGACACTTAGGCTGTTTCCACATCTTGGCTATGGTAAATAATGTTGCCATGAACATGGGGTGCAGAAATCTCTTCAAGATAGTGATTTCTTTTCTTTGGATATATTCCCAGAAGTGGAATTGCTGGATCATATAATAGTTCTAGTTTCAATTTTTTTTTTTTCCAAAGATTGGCACCTGGGCTAACAACTGTCGCCAATCTTTTTTTTTTTTTTTCTGCTTTATCTCCCCAAACCCCCCCGTACACAGTTGTATATCTTAGTTGCATGTCCTTCTAGTTGTGGGATGTGGGATGCCACCTCAACGTGGCCTGATGAGCAGTGCAATGTGCGCACCCAGGATCCAAACCCTGGGCCACCGCAGTGGAGCGTGTGAACTTAACCACTCAGCCATAGAGCTGGCCCGTCTAGTTTCAGTTTTTTGAGGACTTTCCATATTGTTTTCCACAATGGCTGCACCAATTTACATTCCCACCAACAGTGCACAAGAGTTCCCTTTTCCCCACATCCTTACCAACACTCGTTATTTCTTGTCTTTTTGATAATAACCTTTGTAACAGGTATGACATGATATCTCATTGTGGTTTTGATTTGCATTTCCCTGATGATTAGTGATGTTGAGCACTTTTCATGTACCTGTTGGCCAGTTGTACATGCTCTTTGGAAAAGTGTGTATTCAGATCCTCTGCCCAGTTTTTTGTTTTTTGTGTTTTTTTGGTGAGGAAGATTGGCCCTGAGCTAACATCTGTGCCAGTCTTCCTCTGTTTTGTAGGTGGGATGCCACCATAGCATGGCTTGATGAGCAGCGTGTAGGTCCACGCCTGGGATCTAAACCCACGAACCCCAGGCTGCCGAAGCAGAGCTCATAAACTTAACCACTATGCTGCCGGATTGGCCCTCTGCCCATTTTTTCATTGGATTGTTTGGCTTTTTTGCTGTTGAGTTGTGTGAGTTCTTTGTATATTTTTGGGTATTAACCTCTTCTCAGATGTATGATTTGCAAATATTTTCTCCCATTCAGTACGTTTCCTTTCCATTTTGTTGATAGTTTCCTTTCCTATGCAAAGCTTTTTACTTTGGCATAGTCCCACTTGTTTATTTTTGCTTTTTTTTTTTGAGGAAGATTAGCCCTGAGCTAACATCTGCTACCAGTCCTCCTCTTTTTGCTGAGGAAGACTGGCCCTGAGCTAACATCTGTGCACATCTTCCTCTACTTTATATGTGGGACTCATACCACAGCATGGACAAGCAGTGCATAGGTCCACACTCGGGATCTGAACCCGTGAACCCTAGGCCGCCAAAGCGGAACCTGAGAACTTAACCACTGTGCCGCCGGGCCTGCCCCCTATTTTTGCTTTTGTTGCCTTTGTTTTTGGTGTCAAATCCAAAAAATCATTGCCAAGACCTGTGTCAAGGAGCTTATGCCCTATGTTTTCTTCTAGGGATTTTGTGGTTTCACTTATGTTCAAATCTTTAATCCAGTTTGAGTTGATTTTTGTACATGGTGTAAGATAGTGGTCCAATTTCAATCTTTCGCATGTGGCTGTCCAGTTTTCCCAATACCATTATTGAAGAGACTGTCCTTTCCCCATTGTGTATTCTGGGCTCCTTTGTCGTGAATTAATTGACCCTATATGTTTGGGTTTATCTCTGGACTCTCTACTCTGTTCCACTGATCTGTGTGTCTGTTTTATGCCCATACCATACTGTTTTGATTACGATGGCTTTGTAATACAGTTTGAAATCAGGAAGCATGATGCCTCCAGCTTTGTTCTTCTTCTCAAGACTGCTTTGGCTATTTGGGCTATTTGGTTCCACACAAATTTTAGGGTTGTTTTCTGTTTCTGTGAACAACTTCACTGAAATTTTGGTAAGGATTGCATCGAATCTGTAGATTGCTTGGGTAGTATGGACATTTTCACAATATTGATTCTTCCCATCCATGAGTATGGAATATCCTCCCATTTATTTGTGTCTTCTTCAATGTCTTTCATCATCGTCTTCTGGTTTCCAGTACAAGTCTTTAACTTCCTTGGTTAAATTTATCCCTAGATATTTTATTCTTTTTGATGCAGTTTTAAATAGGATTGTTTCCTTAATTTCTCTTTCTAAATTTGTATCGTTGATGAAGTAAGAAATACTGAGAGCTGGCAGTTTCTCACTTTGACGTCTTCAGCCTACAGCACGCAGATATTTGCATTGTATCTGAGTAAATGCCTTTGCCAGTGGCCAGATTGACCTGGACACAGAGAGTTTAACCTCAGCTTGAGCTGAGCACCTGTATTAGCCGCCACAGGGTTCTTGGAGCCTCAGAGAATGTCTAAATCAGGCTGTAGTTTGGGGCCATGAATACGTGGGGAGCATAAAGGCCTAGGGTTACCTCCTTCTTACCCCACGTTCCCCTTGAATGCCAGAAGGGCAGGGAGTGTTTGCTGGAGCTGGATGGCCACCCCCTTAGTTATTCATGGTCTGTGGTCCTTTGAGCAGAGCCCACGTGCATCTTATTATCATTCTAGTCCTGTTTCCAAGGCCTCCTTTGGGGTCCTGTTCGCTTGACTGCAGAGAATAACAGGTGCACAGGGTTGCACGTTTTTATTCTTTGGGCCCCAACCTCCCCTCAGAAACCGGGTCTCTTCTAGATCATCAGTGACTCCCCATTTGTTAAAATCCTACCGGGTGACAGGCACTGAACCATGTGCAGACAGAGACCAGGAGCTTCACTGGTAGTAACCATGGTGGGAGGTCAGTTCTGTTCTAGAACAACCTCATGAAAAAGAAATATACAAATATTGCACAGAGAGCTTCTGTCCACTTCCAGAGGCTTCCAGACTTAGTCATGTGGCTGCCCTGCTCCATCTCTGCACCTGAGGGTGCAGCTTCCTCTGGAGCTAACACTAATGCTGAGAATGTGAGCCTGGCTGACCTGGGCCGGGCAGTCCTGGGCCAGGTGACACAGGGCGCCCCAGAGGACAGAGAGTGTACTGCAGCCAGGCAGCTAGCCTGAATAAGGACTCCGGTCCTTATTCAGATTTTCCAGGCTTCACTGCAGAGGCTGCAGAGAAAGCAAAGTAAAGAGTATCTTTTCCCAGGGCAGGGACTAGGGTGGGGAAGCAAGGCACCTATGGTGCAAAATTTAGGGAGGCACTCACTCTCACAGTTGTCCAAGCGCAGGATGGGCACCGAGTGAGAGCCTCCTCAGATCTTGCACCTGTGTCTCTGCTATCTCACCCTAGTTCCTGCTCCATCTTTTCCATCCTCTTTCCTGTGTCTTGGGAGGCAGCCTGGCATAATATAAGGAACCAGTCTATTTTGGTTTGCATCCCAGGATGATGCTTGGGAAGTTACTCAGCCTCTTTAAGACTTAGTTTCCCCATCTGTTAAGTGCTGGTAATAACACCTGCATCATAGGGATTATTGATAAAGAGTATCTTTCAGTATTTACTAAGATACTGTTTACAAATTACTTAATGTTTATGACTTGTAGTAGGGTTCAGAAATTACTCTTTCCCTCTGCCCCTTCTTACTTCGTAAGGAGTGAGGTTGACATGATAAATCAGGTCACATAAGGCTTCAAGCAGATGAGATTAGCTTCTGACCATTTGTTTTACCAGACCCAGCAGTTGGTACAATTTCTTTCTTTTGTCTTTAACTTTTTAGTATGGAAATTTCAAACTTAGGAAAACATAGAGATAATATAAGATATTGAAGCCCTATGTGTGCATCACGCACCTTCAAAGATGATTAACTCAAGGCCAGCTTTGTGTCATGTGTACCCTACCCTGGGTTATTTTTAGACGAATTCAAGACATTGTGTTATTTCATTCATAGATATTTCAGTGTGACTACTGAAGACTTTTTAAAAATGCAATCATAATATCTTATTACTCCCAAAATTTTAGCAGCAATTTGTTCATGTTATAATAACATAAAATATCCAGGGTTCTGATTTCTCCTGTTATCTCATAATTTGTTTTTACAGTTTGTTTGAATCTGAATCCAAATAAGATCCATCCATTGCAATTGGTTGGTGCATCTTTCAAGCCTTTATTGACCTGTAGCTTTTCTCACCGCCGCGCCTTCTCATTTTTCCTTGCCATTTATGGGTCATTTGTCCTATTGTTTTCTGAATTTTGCTGATTGCCTTTATGTGCATTTTATCAGGTGCCTCTGCCCCTGTATTGCCTGTAAATTAGTAGTTGGAAGAAGGGAGATGATCGGATTCAAGTTTGAGTTTTGAGCAAGGATATTTCATAGATGGTGTTGCGTACCTCAAGTAGGGGCTCATAACATTTGCTTGCGTCTGTTTTTGTGATGCTGGTGACTGTAGATGCCAGGACCCAGATGCCTTGTTTCATTAGAGGTTGTAAAATAATGTTCTCTATTTTTCCTTCTTCGTTTATTAGCTAGAATACTTCCATAAAGAGAAACTTCCCCTCGTCTACTATTTGGCTTCCCTGAGATAGAGTCAGAGAGAAAAGGCAAGATACCTTCTCTTTATTTATCAGTTTTCAGAATAATGGTCTCATTGCTTAACATCGTCCAAAGGGGAGGTAGTGTTGATCTCTGTTTTTTGAGTATCAATATAAACATAGGAATTTAAACAGAATTGATGTGTTTCAGTTCTTTGCAGTTATTATTCGTATTGATGCTCAAATTGTCCCATCTTTGGCTGATGGGAGACTCCTCAAGTTGGTTTCTTAGTCTTTTGACATGACCCTGGTGGTCTGCGGCTTCCTTGCTTTCTGGTGTGACAAGATGTTTCAAGCACATCTTGCCATTTCTTGCTCTAGAGCTGGAATTAACCTTTTCTCCAAGGAACCCTGGTTCCTTATGGTGAGAAAGGGTATTTCTTTAAACAGTACTATGAAAGCTAGGTCTGTGGAAGTTTCCTTTTAATTCTCTGAAACCTAAACAGATGAAAGTGACAAATATGGTAGCTAGCCTGGCTCAGTGAATTTTTTTTTAACCTAACGTATGGTCCTAAGGTAGCATGTGGTCATTCCTCAACTACCCACTTGGTGTCACTGCACAGTCAGATGTCATTTAAAAGTACCTTACTGTGGAAGGCCGAGTTAATGAGGTGGTAGAAGGCAAAAGTACTATTTCAGATACACAGTGAGTGCCTTAGATACAAAATTAATTCTAAAAGGAAAGCCTTGGGTCCTTAATTCAGACTTCCTTTTTTATGACCTTCTGAAGGGATGTCCACAAAAGGATTATACATTTATTAGCAGTATATAAGTACTTTTTAAATGAATGGAAGGCTATGAAAAATAACACTGTCAGAATCGTTTTAGTATTCACACGGGGAAATAGAATTTTGCTCGCACTTAAATGAGTGGCCACATCGCACACCACTGTCCTCCCTCTGTGTTCTATAAAGGCCATAGGTCAGAGCTGGGCCTCCTCAGCGCAGGTCAATGCTAGGTTCAGCAGAGACCAGCAGTGGGAGAGGCTGGAAGGTTTTAATGGAACTTTCATGGTTTTAATGAAATGTCTGAGTATAAAGGAAAGAGTTGGAAACGAGGAGTTCATTGTCAGGGTGACCTGTGCTCCCATCCCAGCTCTACCACCTAATAGCCCTAGGACCTATGGCATGTTACGGAGCCTCTCCATGCCTCAGTTTCCTCATCTGTAAGATGGGGGTGAGAGTACCTAACTCAAAGGATTGTTGTGAGGATGAAATATGCCATCTGTAAATGCCTGCACTATGCTAGACATTAGCTAGACACTCAGTAAATGTTAGCCGACTCTTCTCTTCTTGACTTCACCTCCCTTGGAGAATTAGATAAAATTTTACTAGAATTAACAGCAAAAAAAAATCAAGCTACTGCAGATACACTTGACTTCAAACCTCAACTCTAAGGATGATGAGTTTTATAACTTTGGGCTTTGTGAGCTTCAGTTTTCTCATCTATAAAATAATGCTTATGGGGCCGGTCCGGTGGCACAGTGGTTAAGTTCGCACGTTCTGCTTCAGCGGCCCAGAGTTCGCCACTTCGGATCCCGGGTGTGGACATGGCACTGCTTGGCAAGCCATGCTGTGGCAGGTGTCCCACATATAAAGTAGAGGAAGATGGGCACAGATGTTAGCTCGGGGCCAGTCTTCCTCAGCAAAAAGAAGAGGCTTGGCAGCAGATGTTAGCTCAGGGCTAATCTTCCTCAAAAAAAAACAAAAATAGCACTTATGATGCGTTGTTGTCAGGGGTCAGTGAAGTTATGCGTATGACAGAACTTTGTGAGCTGTGAGGCACCTAGGGTTGCTGATTTTGTTTCTCTCTCTAAATGACCAGGCCCTGACTGAGGCCGCTAGCAGCTTGGGAAGTTCCGCCTAGAGGAAGAGAAGTTTGGAAGAAAGGGTCCAGCTGCTAAGCCACTAGGGTGTTCCCGTATTACCGCTTAGGGAGAGCTACAGACCAGCGTTGGCCCAGTTCCTACATAATTCCAACACCCATCTGTAACCCCAGGAGGTTTGGCCTGCTCAACACCCAGGCTTTCTCGCTTCAATTCCAAGGGGCCTCACCTGACCATTCTATGGAAAACAGCATCACTCCGTCTCTCCTCCTTTGCCCTGCTTTGTTTTCCTTCACATCTCTTATCATCACCTGCCTTATGTACCTCTCTTTTCATTCATTTATTGTCTTCTCCCTCACTGGAGTGTTCTTCACGGCAGGGCCTCTGGCTCTTCTCTAATACGTGCTCAATTAAAAGTTAGTGAATAGGGGCCAGCCTGGTGGCGTAGTGGTCAAGTTCACGTGCTCTGCTTCGGCGGCCTGAGGTTTGCAGGTTCAGATCCCGGTCATGGACCTGGCACTGCTCATCAAGCCACATTGTGGCGGCATCCCGCATAAAATGGAGGAAGATTGGCATGGATGTTAGCTCAGCGGCAATCTTCCTCAAGCAAAAAGAGGAAGATTGGCAACAATCATCCTCACAAAAAGAAAGAAGAAAGTTGCTGACTCAATAAACGAATGAAAATCTTGGCCATGCCTTCCCTGCACTTCTGTTTTTTTTGCTTTTCTCCCTAAAGACCTTGGTCCCCTCCCATAGCTTCAACTGTCACCCTTTCATTGGTCATTCTCCAACCTGACCTCTGTCCAACTCCCTTGAATGTCTTTTCATTCATCAGACTCTATGTGGATACTAAGGTGAGGCCATTTACACGTTCACTCATTCACTCAAAAACTCACTATTCAGAATTCACTTATTCCTGATATTTCAGGGTTGTGTCGTTCCAGATATAAGAAGTGATATCTGTGGATTGAAATTACAGGGAAGCATATTTCTACTCAAAAATAAAAATGTTCTGGCAGAAAGTATCTACAGTAGAAGGGACAGATGATGAGGTACTGAAGTCCTTGCCCTGGAGGAATTCAAGCACCATCTGGACAGACATGTGACGATTATACAGTGTAACGTTTGTACTAAGTGGGAAGTTCGTTTCCATTTGACAGATGTTTATGGAGCACCTCTGATGTTTAAGCCACTTCACCTCTGAGAGCCCTGCCCTGCCAGTGATAAGATTCTGTTTCTAAAACCTAGTTCATCACCATTCCTTTCCCCCAACAACCAGTCTTTTACAAACTGGTACTTGAAGGGGCTTCAGTCACCGCTTCTGGGGGGTGAGCCCACTTCAACATGGCTGATGCTGCCTTCTCTCTCAGGCTCCAGCCTTAGATTTCCAGCTCCCCACAAACCTCCTCAGGTGCCTCCCAAATCAGTGGGTCCGAAGTAGAACTCAGATTTCTGCCCCAAACCTGATCCCCTGTGTTCTGTCTTCCTACAGGTCCCTTCTATCCTCCTACCCATCCTGTTCCAATGTCATCCTGACTCCTTCACCTTCCACATCAGTTATTGGCCAAGCCCTAGTCACCTCCTCGCTGTGCCTTCCCTTCCATCCGCACTGCCACAGTCCTCATCACTTCCTGCCTGAACTATTCCTGTGGGCTCCTGCTTGTTTCTGGTTCTTCCACCTCTGCCCCTTCTAAGTCGTCCTTTGATCACCGCCAGCCCTAAAGCACAGGACCAGTCGATCGCACTGCTGCCCCTTCTGCTCGGCTCTGGTTGTAGGCCTCGGGCTCACACTGGGGTCGGGACCAATGCCCAAGCCAGTCGTAAATGAGAAGGGGTCCTCAAATGTTTAACCAGGCAGTGGAACCAAATAAAAATGCCTTGTCGTGGCATTTACAACATGGCCCTTCACAAAGTAGCCCCATTCCGAGTGTCCGCCTGATCTCAGGGCGTCCCACCCGCACCTCCCAGCGCCCCCCTCACGCACACTCACACGCACATGAACATCCACTTCCGCACCTTCACTCGCACCCACCCAGCTCCTCTCAGACCCCCTCCCCAGTCTCTGCTCGCTGGAAACTGTAAGGACAGGAATTTGTGTTATGTTGTTCGTTGCCAGAAGAGACGCTCAATAAATAATTGCTTAATATCACAACCTCCGTTACGCCTTCCCTTTCCGTTCTAAGCCAGAACCACTCATTCTCTGTTCCCCATCCCCAGCGTGTTCTGTTCGCACCTTCTGCTTCCATTCCAGTGCTTCCTTGGCCCTGTACAATCTTTACGTGTTTCCATCCTGACCACTACCGTTAGACCTCGAGAGGGGAGAAAGCCATCTTTATCCTCTGCAGCTCTGCGGTGCCCAGCTGGTGTTTTGTGTTCCGTGATGCTCCCCTCAGTAAGCGTGGTTTCGACTGACTGAATGAAATACCTTACGACGTTAAGCTTCTTTCCTGTTGACGTTAAATTATCAGCTCCTAGTCTTAGACTTCCTTGGCCTAGCACAGAGATTCATGCAGATCCCCCCCAAATTTGGGTTGACTTGTTGATTGTTAAAGTTTTAGGCCCAGCTGGCTGGTCAGGCTCAGAGTCATTCCATTTCTCTTTCTGGCTCGCTGGGTGCCTGCACCAGCTACCCCCTGAAAATAACTCATTATGATTTTTTGCCTCCTTGGACCAAAGCCTCCATCTGCTCGCCCACCTCAGTGATGCCTGCGGTATCTCCTCCCACCTCCCCTAACTCATCCAGACCCTTTTAATCAGTTCCTTTTGTGTTTCGGGAGTCCTAGGTATGTGCGTCCTTCCATGATTCCTACGGTCACCCAATTCTTTATCCGGAATACTGAGCTCTGACGTTGGGTGAGATGAAATACAGTGCCCTGCAGGAGGGCTCCTTTGAAGATGGACACTTAGAGACTTGTTGACAGGCTTACAAAAATAATGTATAGATTTCATGTTTATTTCCTTTGAGGGGCTCAAAGCACTTTATAGCATTCCTTAACTGGCGCATCTGGAGGGCTGTGGGCACTGTGTGGTTATGCTCCTTGCACAGCTTGGAGGATCAGCAGGGGGAATGAGGCGGCCGGTCCATGAACACAAGCTGAGGTGCCAGGTCTGGGCTTCCTTCATGTGTCAGGGCTGTGTGCCCAGGAGCCTTTCGTTTCCTGGCTTATTTCTGCAGTTCTCGGCTCGGGGTTAGGGTGAGCTGGTTCCATCTGTAGTGAGGAGAACACACGTGTCTGTTGCATAGCACACCCGGCTTTGCTTGTTTTCTAGTAGAATGTTTCCATGATGAAGCAATAGGGAAATCTGTGTCCTCATTTCCAGTATCTCGGTCAGCCTGGGAATAATATACAAAGTTGGGTTTTTCTTTCCGGTAATGAATTCAAGAATCCCCAAATGATGACATTCTCCCTGTCACTCTCCTTCTCTGTGGCCCCTGCCAAGTCCTCTCCCTCTGCCACCACTTGGGGACTAGGATTCCCAAGAGCAACCTACTGACCCTCTGTGTACTCGCCGTCTAGGCCTCGTCTCCCTCCTGCCATGATTATAGCCAGTACCGACTCACTGGTGGCTCCCACATATCTGTCACTAGACCCATCTCTTTCCCAAATCAAGATCTCTGAGTCCAGTTCTTTCCCAAGTCTAAGGAGCTTGTCACAGTGCCCAACACACACGTAGGTACACAATAATTGTTGCACCTTCGCAGAAGCACCTTCCTATCAATGTACCCACAAACCAAATTATTAACCCTCCACACCCCTCCTTGCCAAAGGAACTCTTCAGCCTGGGATCCCTATTCTGTTAGTGGCATCGGTTTCCCTCCAGAGACTTAACTGGAAGCCTTGGAGAACCGTTGATGCCGCCCCCACCCCGACTTCCCCTCCACATCCAGTCCCCTTTCAAATTTACCTTTATTCAGGCCTTTGTCATCTCACACTTGGCTGTTCCTGGGCTCCAGTGACTCCATTTCCCCCGTCCCTCCACTGCCACCAGAGGACTCTCTCCAAAATGCAATGTGATCATGTTGGTCCCTTACCTTAAAACCCCTTTGTAAGTCCACCTTCACATCTAGGATCAGGTTCAGAGTCCTTAGTATGGCATTCAAGGCCCTTCCCAATGTGGCGCCAGTCAACTCCCTTTCCCCGTTTGAATTCCCACCACTGTCCACTTGGTATGTGTCTCAGATCTCGTTGTATGAATGAGTGACTATGGAGGCAGGCCTACCACCCTGAAGACAGTAAATTTAATCGTTTATGCCAGAATTGTTCACTCAGCCAAGGGTCTAATGAGTGTCAGGCACTGTGTTCGGTGCTCAGGATACACAGTGGACAAAAAATGACAAAGATACCTGTCCTCATGGAGCCTGTATTCTACCAGGGGACTCAGACCATACACAGTGAGCACAATCAATAAATATATACTATGTTAGAAGGTGCTGAGTACTGATAAGAATAGAAAGAAAGAGAGAGAAAGAGAGAAAGAAAGAAAGAAAAGAAAAGAAAGAAAGAAAAAGTAGGACAAAGGAAGAAGCAGAGGGCTGGGGTGTGGGGTTACAAGGTTAAATCAGGTTTTGAGAGTAGAACTGAGAAGATGAGCTTGGTCATTGAGCCGGTTCTTTATTGTTGGGCTCTCTTCCTGGGCTCATGGTAATCCCTTAGATTACCACCACATCCCTCACCTCCGGAGCTGGGGAATTGAGTGGCTGTTCTGAGCAAATTGCACAGTAACAATAAACGCTCCTGTTTGTTGTGAGCTCACTGCGTGACAGACACTGGGCTGCGCAGTTTGCACAGTCTTTTCCTCTTCAATCTTCACAACAGCCTTCTGAGATGGATCTCCTCCTCCCAGTTTAACAGATGAAGGACCTGAAGGCTAGAGAAATTAAAGCATTTTCCCAAGACCATGAGCTCGAAAGTGGCAGAGGTAGGATCTCAGCATATAACATTTTGCCTCCAACTGATGAATGAAGATGTGAGGACCACTCCTTTGGACGTCTCCAAAATCCGGTAGCTTACAGAGCCAGCCTCATGCATTTTCACAGAGAATAGTGTAGTGTCACAGCACGAGAAGAGGCTGCAGAAAGCCCTCAGCACCTGCTCCCACGTCCAGCGTCAGATTTGTTTCAGGCGGGGTTCTCAGTCTATAGCCACTCTTCGAAAATAATTCCAGTGTCATGCAGGCTTTTATTGCCAGCACAATTCTTCCTTAATGTTCATTCTCTGTCTCCTTATCCAGTTTCCCCTCATTTGAGCCTCAGTGAAGCTAGAGCTCAATTTTCTTCATCTGCCTTATAATCTTTCTTTGATAAACTTGAAGCACCAAGCCGCCTCTATTCCAAATTGGTCTCAGCTCTGTCGTGTTCTGTAGCTATTTTCTAGACAGCAGAGTAATCAATGCCTGAGAGATGGGCGTTTTCACATCAGTAACCCTGTAATCAATGTGCTGAACGCTTGCTGAGCATGACTCACCACTTTAAAGGAGCAAAGCGTGAGTCAAGAGGACCCACCGAAGATCCTGGATTTGGCCTAATCGTGGCCTGGTGCAGATTCAGACTTTTGAGTCATAGCGCTCATTAGAAATGGGGATGTATTTGACTCTAATAAAGATTTGAATACACCCCCACGTTTGGAGTGGTGTATTTAGGGTAAGCCACAGGAGGAATTTTGGAGCATAGGCAGATGACGTAAGGAGCAAATACTAATCTTGAAAAGACAAGCTGTATTGCTTCTCTGTCCCCACCTCTGTCACCAAGAGAAAAGCCTGATTTAGGAAAAGCCTCTTTACTTACTAGAAAAAGAAGGCTTTCATGATTTGAGCAGAAGAAAGGATTTATCAGAAGTGATTTCTTTATTTGCGGCATGCGTAAAGCTTGCCCAAGGGCCCTCCCAAGACTTCCTCGGGTCCCTGCCTTTGGTGGCTCTGATTTTTAACAAAGCTGCTACTTGTCTGTGCTCTGATGGGCTCACTCCTTAGAACTGCTCTGCTGTGGGAGGAACAGTAGCTGCAGCTCCACCCTGACTGCCCTTTTCCTCCTCCTTCCCCAGCTGGAGACAGAGAGGCAGAGAAGAGGAGCGGCCCGGCCGGCCAGCAGAGGGAGCTAGAGAAAAAGGCGAAGGCATCTCTGGGAAATTTCAGAGAGGGAAGCTCACATTTAGGACGGGACTACTGTTTCAGGCTCTGCGTTAGCGTTTTTCACATCCATTATTGTATTTAATGCTCACAACAACCATGAAGGGAAAAAAGAACATATCCCAATTTTACAAATGAAGATCTGAGAGTGAGAGAGGTCAAATGTGCCCATCTAGGAAGTGGCCGATCCGCAGTCTTGCCACTATAGCATGCTTGTCATAATAAGAGGAGGGAGGGACTTCCCCCTCTCTCAGAGACCGTGTCCTTTCCTAACCATCCCCTTGCTCTTGTATCCTCAGGCAGTTCGGTGGTTACGCCAAGGAAGCCGACTACATAGCCCACGCTGCCCAGCTGCGCACGGCCCTGGAGGGCACAGCCACTTACCGGAGTGACATCTACTTCTGCACTGGGTATGACCCTCCCATGAAGCCCTACGGACGTCGCAATGAGGTCTGGCTGGTGAAGACATGAGTGGGTCAATGAGCCGGCACTTCCTGGATGTGCTTCCGTGTCCACTGCCTCGGGGGCAGCAGGGGGCGCTGCTCCACTATGCGCCCGCCCAACCAGCTTTCCTTCAAAGCCACTTACTGCCAATGTTCTGAAATCAGCTTGCTCCGTGTCCTCAAGCTCTTCTTCTCATGGTGGGAAATAATTCAGCCAAGATAGGCAGCATTTCTCTGATTGCTTTAGAAAATTCTATAGTAGACCAGAAACACCCCGGGAGCATTTTCCCAGCTATCTGGTCACTAATAACTGATTTTTTTAAATTTATTGAATCTGTATTTTTGCTATTGAGGGGAAAATGTGATTTGTGTGTGATCTTTCCTCTGTGATTCTCATAAGAACTTTGTCTAAAAAGAAAACGAAAATAAAGATCTTCGAGTTAAACAGCTGAGACAAATCCTCAGTATAATTATTTCAAGATTCTACAGTCTTATAGATAACGTAGTTCTGAGTACCACTGATGGTGTTTACTGTGGCAAGAATCCTGTATTTAGAGTCCCAGGGTCCTTCAGAATATAAACCCAAAGGTCCCGGGAGGAGGACATGCACCACGTGCTTGAATGTCTCTGAATCAGAGACATTGACCTGACTGTGTTGTAAAGATTCCACGGTCATGCGTGAAGGATCATATTTGCAGCTGTGGTCCACGAAGGGTTCCGGGAGTCACAGAAATAAACTGAGGAGAAAAGTCATCGTACTCTGGGAGGCTGGAAACCTGCCTGGACGATTTATTCAGGGTGATGCGATCAGATTAGAAAACGCTGGGGTCCACTTTCGTCAGCTGAAGAGGATAGAAATGAAAGAAGCAGCGTGCAGTTTGCCTGCAGAAGGAGAGGGGGCCTGAGCTGCGAGGGGGAGGTGGGAAAAGTAGGTGAGCTGGAACAGAGTATGTGGGTGAGCGAGTGAGGATGGAACGGCCTGGTGGGTCACAGGGCATGTGGATCCTCCCAGGGGGCGCCAGAGCCGGGACCTGTCAACACCCTCCCTGGGGCAGCTGGAAAGGTTTTCCAGAGAAACGCACCTCAGCACCATCTGCAGATTACTACACGAGTGGGGAGACCTCCATGGGCGCTCATGAGAGAAGAAACAGAAAAATGAGCTGTAATCCTCCCCATGAAGCACTGTCATTGGACATAAAGTGGGGTTTGATAGAGAGGAACAAGAGCTCTGTCCTCACCTTCCTGGCAGCCGTTCAGAACAGCGGTCTCTTCTGAGGCACAGGCTGTGCCTGTTTCTGAAGATCAGTGGGAAACCACCTCGGCTCCCGAGCCTGGACCACCTGTCAGACACCATCCTGGGTGCCATACGTGCCCCCGGGTGCTCCACATACACGCTCTGTGAGGGAGGTGCTGTCGTGATCCCCACGCACAGATGAGGGGGCTCAGGGTCCTGCAGGCTCACGCACTGAACTCACAAAAGTGCAGCCACAGGGGCCTTAGCTCATGGCCCAGAGTTGGAATTTTATCCTCAGAAAAATGACAAGGAAGTGAATGGCTTTGAGCAGGAACTGATACCATCATGTTTTAGAAGGAAAATTCTGTCCTCAGTGTGGAAAATGGATTGGAAGGGGATGTAACTGGAGGCAGGGAGACCAGTACCAAGACCATAAGTAAAAGATGATCGAGGCCTAAATTAGTATTACGGCGGGGGGATGGGGAGAAGTGGAGAATTTGGAGAGAGAAATAGGATCCACAGGACGAGGTGATCCAGAAGTGACTGAGATAAGGGAGAAGGGGTCAAGTACCGCGCCTGGGGTTTTGGCTTGGGCAGGGGGGTCGGTGGGGCTGCCGCAATCTGAGGTGGGGAGCACAGGGGAGAAGCAGGTTGACTGGGGAACAGGGTCCACAAGAGAATATTTAGGCCTGTGGAGCTTCCAAGTGAGACTGTCCCGTGGACAGTCGGAAGTATAAGCCGGATGCTAAGAGGAGAAACCTAAGCTGGAGACGTACGTGCGGATGTCAGCAATATCTAGATGGGGTGGAGGAATTATGGGCTCTCCCAGGGAACAGCTTTGGAGGAAAGAGAGAAGAGAACCTAGGTAAGAATCCAGAGGAGCCCCACTATTTGGAGAAGAGCAGAGGAAATGAGCCTGACAAAGACCCAAAAGAAATGACCAGTGATATAGGAGGAAAATCAAAAAATCAAAGAAGCGGCGATGCCCAGCGCATGTTAAGTCCTAAATGATCTTGAGTCCGTCCCTGCTGGTATCATCCTAGAACGTGTCGCCACCTTTCTTCCCTGGACTCCTTCAGTGGCCTCCTAACTAGTCTCCACATTTCTGCTCTCACCTCCCTTTCATCCATTTCCATACAACGTCCAGAGCTATCTTTGCTTACAAACTCTCCCTTTGACCTTGGACTAAAATGTAAACTCCATTGCATGACCTGCCAGGCCTTGTGTGGTTGGGCCCCTGACCACTTCTCCGGTTCCTTTCTTTCTAATTTCTCGCTTACTATGTTCCAGCCTTGGTGAAATTTTACTTCCTTGAACACACTAAGCTCTTTTTTGCCCCAGGACCCTTGCACAAGCTGTTATGGCTGCCTGAAACTCTTCAACCTCCTTTTCAAATGGCTGGGTCTTCTCATCCTTACAGGTCCTTAACTTAACCCCCTCCTCCTCAAAAGGGTCTTCAGTGACCCCTCTATGTAAAATAGCCCCCCACCCCATAGTTCTCTGTCATAGCATTGTATTTTTGTTTTCCTTCATAGTGCAATATGCCGTTTGTGGTATTTGGGCTTGCTCATTTCCTTTTGTTCTGTCTCTCACACTTGATTATACATTCAATAAGAGGAAGGCCCATACCTGCTTTCTTCTCCATTATATCCCCACCACCTGGTTCAGGGTCTTACATCATTTAGCAATGAATCAATCTGTAAGTAACAGACAACTGAACCAACAGTAGCTTAAACTAAAAAGTTTTTATTTCTCACATAGCAAGAAATCTAGAGATAAGTTCAATGGCTCACTGTTTACATCTCTGCCCTTGCCTTGCTCTTTCCCTCGTGGCTGCAAGATGGCTGGTGTAGCTCCTGCCATCTCATCCTTTTTCAAGGCAGGAAAAAGAAGAGAGGAGGAAAGTTGTATCAGTTGCATCTGGCCCATTTTGTGAGGAAACAAAAGCATTCCCAGAAGTTCCCACAGCAGATTTCCACTTTTCCATCTAATGGGCCAGAACTGACACATCAAGTCACCCATCCCCGCAACAGAGATCAGGAAAGGGTGTGAGTTTGGCTTTGAAGCCTCTATAGAGGGGAGCAGCACAGGAGAATGATATTCAGAATGGCCCTGGGGTAGCTAAACTACAGGATTTTCTGCATGGGGACCATGAGTAGGTGTGTTTACCTGGAGTCAAGAGTTTGGGAAGGTGAGAAGTGGGAGACACTGGAGGGATGGGTTGAGGCCAGATTGCAGAGGACCCTAAAGGTTTTAATTCTTCATTCTCACCTCTACGCCAATGCAAATGGCTCCAGAGCACTTTGCTGCCTCCCCTCCCGGTGTCTCCTGCTCCCCCCATCTTTCCTCTCCCCCCCTTTGAAAACCCAAAACAGTGGAGCATCGTCAATGCAAAGAAGAGAGGAGGTTTCAGTCCACCCCCCCACAGTGAGGACGTAGGGTTGGCTGGATGATGGTGATACAGTGAATTAAGAAATAAGAGGGACAGGAGCTGAGGGAATGAAATGTTTATCCTCGTTCTAGACTCAATAATGAAAAACAGAACCACAGAGAACAGGGTTTCTAATTGCCAAGCTGTGGACTAGTAAAGCAATCCTTTTTCCTGACTCTCACGAACTCTTGTCTCTATCTTTCCCAAAATAGAAGTTGATGAAAAGATCCTCTGTCCCCAACTCACTCCTCCTCTCCCTCGGGTCTGGAGTAGAGCATGTGGCCAATGTTTTAGAATGTTGTCTAATTAAGTTGGAAAGCAGTAAACAGTAGAATACAGATAGTAACAAACTGTGCTCCAGGTTTAATGCTCGGGATCACAGCCTTGAGGCGGCAGCCCCTCTGGAATTAAGTATGTGAGGATGCTCTGCCCTCCGCCAGAAGCCGTCTTTCTGTGGCATTAATATCCTTGTACGTTTTGTGAGCACCTCCCCAGAGACTTTGTCCTGCATGTACCACAGCACAATACTTATTGTATTGCGTGAGTGCTCAAGGGCTGTTGGGTAATTGTGGCTATAAATAGAGTGGATCACTTGGCTGGGCTCAGGGAGTTGGTCATCCCTTGTTTAATGAAGACCTCCTCCATTTACATTTGGCTTCTCTACTCCTGAGTAATGTTACTTTGATCTTGAGCACAGTAATTACAGCTTCATAGCATACCACATCGATGGGTATTTATTTGGTTGAACGCCGTGGAGTTTGCCTTTGAATTCATATTCTTGACTAGCTCTAAGGTTTTTCCTTAGAAATATCTTTGTTTCTATAGCAACCATCATTCCATAGAAATCTGGAGACAGACCCAAGCAATAGCCACAAATAAAGAATCAAGAATCAATCAGTGTCAGGTGGAAATGACTGGAGGTGTAGCAAGAATGGGTGTGGGCTCTGTAGAGCTATCTCAGACTCAAACTTTAGGTAAAACTTGAATGAAGTTTTCCTTGGCAATGAATTAATCAGACCCTTATCAAAAGTCACTTTATGAGCTGGTTCAATAAATGAGCTGGCCTCTTCTCATATCATGCCTCTTCCTTTCTCCTAAGTTCCTTATCCTCCAGTAGCATGAGAATAAATGCTGGGTGCCCTAAGGTGCTCCCCCCTCCATGCCTCACTCACACTGCTCCCACCCCTATAACCCCTATGCCTCCCTATCCGTCCTCTATCCACCCCTCCAGTCCCCGCCAGAGTCTTTGAATTCCTCGCTGACGCCTCCAGTTACAGCTCTCCTTTGTGATTTATTGTCCCATGTCATCCACATAGCATAAGGATATGTGCGCAGTAGATGCTCGGTCTTATTAAGGTAGATTAGTTTGAATTTTAAAAAATGAGCTACTGACAGCTAACACTTGTTGAGAATTCCCCCAGTCCCAGGCACTCTGCAAACTTATTATAGGAATGACTTTATTTATTGGACACAATCACCCTCTGAGGTAGTCACAGGCACTGTCATCTTGACCCCATTTACAGACGGACTGGGGCAGCTCGGGGAGGTTCATTAACACACTCCAGGCTGAACAGATGGCACATGACAGAGCCAGAACTTGAACTCAGGCAGTTTAGCTCCAGAACCAAGTTCTACGAAACACTCAGTTCAATGTCTGGTTTCCTTGCCCGGCAAGAAAGGAAATGAGACAGAAGGTGACTCTACAAGTGGAATACTGGGTGGATGCTCCCTCCTCCCTGTATAATTTATTCCATAGCTCAGCCAAAGTGGCAGTGATATAATCCCTGTGTCCCTAGGGTATATGCCACTGCCTGGAATTTAGATGAATAAACCCGTGCACTTCAAACTCCAAAAACAGCACGGATACCCAGCAGCAAGCTATCTGCGGCCTGTCCTGTCTGCCTTCTCTCCTCTCCCTCTATAGATTAAAGTTCTGCTAAAAGAAGTTCTTATGCCACCAATACAAACATGAGACTCTTACCCCTCCTTCAGTAACATCTGTGACATACTTCTGAATATATAACGCATGTTCGTAACCATGTTGTCTCCACGCTCATTTTCGAGTCCTTCCTTACGGGTGACCAGTTGTGGATTCCCGCAGGGGGTTTGCTGTGTGAGCAGAGTGTGTTTTATGAAAGGGAGGGGAGCTGGGGGAGTTGTGAGAGTCTGTTTAATTCTTAGGGGAAGAGGCTTGGTGGTCACTGGAGAACACTGTCCTTGACTCCTTCCCTCTCTTGGAAGATGAGGCGTCCCACCTTCCATCCCAGGTTAATCCTGTCACCTGTGCTGAGGGCCAGGTCTCTCATCCATTAGGATTTCCAGTCTGTTTTACTCTGTCCTTGAGATTTCAATGTCTCCCTCTTCCCTGGCTCCTTCCTCTCAACATGGAATCCTGCTCGTGCTCTCCAATTAAAACAAAAACCCTCCCTCAATCCTATCTTGCTTTCCAGGTACTGTCTCAGTCCTCTCATTTCCTCCACAAATTGCCTTACAAATTACACACAAAGTGTTCATTTCCTTTCCTCTCATTCACTCCACTCATAGGCATTTGCTTTCTCTGAGTCGATCGTCGTTCACAAAGTCCAGCAGGCATATTTTGGTCTTTATCAGGTTAGCGGGCTCCTCTGCACCATTTGACACCGAGACCTCTCCTTCTCGCTCACCTTCCTCCTTTGGCACCTGTGACCTGTCATTCTCCAGAGGCACCTACCTCAGACTACGCCACTGCTTCCTCCATATGCTTCTCTGTCTCCGCCCAGCTCTTCAATGTTGGTGTTCTCCAGGGGGATATACGCTATCCTTTTATTGCCACATGACATCAATCTGCATACACTGCCAAGATGAGCCCATCCATGACGATGCAGATCGTGCCCGTGGGTTCTGTGACCATCCACGTCCTGGTGACTCTCAAGTGTTCATTTCCATCCCATCTCTCTTCCTGACCTAATTTTTTGTGTATCCCATCTCCTTTCAAAAAGTGACCCTCAGACATGTGGAAGTAAGAAATGGGTCCATCGCTGAGACATACTCTGAACAGTCCCTCTCTTAGTAACACAAAGACATAACAAAAACTTGAAATAATAGTTTGTGAGAACTCAAGAAATTGATCAGATCCACCCTCTTTGGGGGATCTCCTTCTGGTAGGAAGGGAGGTGGAAATATTAATTTATTATTGAAGTTACACATACTGCAGAGTGCATAAATCCCAAGTATTTGTCAGCATATCTCAGCAGTTAGATGTGATCTTCTTGGGTGCTGATATTTAGTATTATTCATTTTTGTACTCTCGGCTCCCAGCAGAATCCCAGCACAATAGTGAAAGCTCAGTGTGTGATTCCGGGATGAATAAATGAATGAAGGTGTTTCCCAGTTCATGCAACTGCTGAAAGAAAGCTAGGAAATGAGGATGGAGATGGGTAGCCGGTCTGCCTGTAGGCCATCCAGTTTGGTACATGTCTATAATGCCAACAGGAACTTGCCACATGAGAAAAAGTACAAAAAGGCAGAAATAAATCTATAAGGTGAAGATGTGTACATCCAACGACCTACTTGATATATTCATGCATGTAATTCACAGAGATCTCAGACTTGACATGTCCAAAACTGAACTCTTGGTTCAGGCTCTTCCATCCCCCAAAACCTTTTCCTCCCTCAATCTTCCTCGTCTCTTGAAACAGCGCCACCATTCACCTACTTGGTCAAGTCAAAACTCTGGAAACCATCCTGAGAAGAGACAAATCTTCCTTATTTGCTGGATGATACTCAGGCCCCCTAAACAGGCAGCTATCATCTGAGATCTAAATGTTCCTCTGGCCAGCAAGGCCAGTCACCCTTGGAAAGCCCCCATTTTGACTTGGTCAGTTGGCCAGGTGTTTCTTTCTCCTCCCAACTTCTCTTACAGAAAATGGAGGGGTCGGTAGGGAAGGGTGGGAACCCTCTCCTGGAGCACAAACCCACAGTGCCTCAGCCATGCCTGGCCCAGAGTGAGAGTTTGGGGGACCGCATGCATTTTGCTGACCCTCTCCCCTAAGTCTTCCCTGTTAACCATGCCTTAGCCTCTGCTGTTTGTGGTATTTGGCTCCACTCCCTGGCTTAACGCTTTCTTGATTCCTTCTCATCATTCATTCATTTCACAAATATCGACCCAGCCCCTACTATGCCAAGTGTGTTCTGGGCAATTAGGTTTATCAGTGAACAAAACAAAGACCTTGCCGTTGTAGAGTAGGAGATACAGATAAGAAACAAAAGGCATCATAAATCATCTATTACACTGTATTTTAGAAGGTAATAAATGCTATGGCAAAATTACAAAGTGGAGCGGGATAAGGAAATGAGCAGTGTTAGGGAGGATGGGGTGGAGGGGGTGGTGTGAAGTTGGCACCAGTGTGGTAGGGGAAGGCCTCCTAGAGGACACAGCCCTGAAGGAGTGAGCGAGTTAGCTGTGTAGACATCTGGGGAAGGACATTCTAGGCAGAGGAAACAGCCAATGCACAGTCCCTAAGACAAGGCGAGCCTGTGTGATTGAGGAGCAAGTCAGAGAGGCAGAAACGGCGTGAGCAAAGGATGAGGCCAGAGAGGGAATGAGAGGGGCCAGACCGTTTAAGTCCTCCTTGGCCACTTTCAAGTCTTCAGCTTTTCTTCTGTATAAAATGGAGAAGCCCATTGAAGGATTTTAAGCAGAAGAGTGACATAATCAAACTCAACTTTTAAAAGGATCCCCCCGGCTGCTGTTCTGATTATATACTCTGAGAGGCACAGGGTTGGGGCTGGGGTTGGGGGACAAGAGTGGAAGCAGGCGGCCAGTTAGGCGTCTGCTGCAGCAATGCAAACAAGAGAAGACAGATGGTGACATTGAAGGGTCAAGTGAGAAGTGATCAGAGTCTGTATGTATTTTCAAGGTAGAACCAGGAGGATTTCCTGTTCGACTGAATATGGAGTGTGAAAGAAAGAGCAAAGTCGAGATGATGCCAAGATTGTTGGTTTGAGCCACTAGAAGGATGGATTAACTATAAACTGAGACGTGGAAGGCTGCTGGGGGAGCAGGCTTGGGGGTATCAGGCGCCCAGTTTGCCTTCACTCTCTGTCTCCCAACTACCACAGGACAGAGATTCCACTTCCAAAGTGTTTCTTGAATCTTACTGGCTCTCTCCATCGCCCCCACCCAACCCTGGGAAACTAATAGCAGCCATCACATCTCACCTGGACTCTTGAGATGGCCTCCTGCTTCCTATCCTGATCCTCTCTAATCCATTCTCAAGTGCTCATGTTCCTTAGTAGGTTAGACAGTCTGCAGCCAGATTGATCTTTTCATAATACAATTGATCTTCCCTGCTTAATGCCCTTTAGTGGTTTCCTATTGCAAGAGACTCCACTCCCTGGATCTCAAGTGCCTGTACCATCTGATGCCTACTTCCTACTGCTCTCTCATCCTTTGCTACTCCTGTCCTTGCTGTAGACACAATGGCCTTCGTTCAGTATCTCACACACACCACACTTGCTGCCGCTGTCGGGCTCCTGCTCATTTTGACCTCTCTGCCTGGAACGCTCTTCCTCCCGCTCTGCATGGATGTGGCTGGCTCTTTCCCATCCTCCAGGTCTCTGCTTAAATGTTGTCTTCTCAGAGAGGCGCTCCTAAGCCACTCTAAAAGAGGCACACCCACTCCTTTATTCTTTATCACGGCATCTTTTATAGTACTTTCCACAATCAGTAAAAATATATATATTTTATTTGCTGTTTTAATGGCTGCTCTCCCACCAAACTGTAAGTTCATGGAGGGCAAGAAACACGTCTGTTCTGTTCATCACCATATCCATAGCATTTGGCACAAGAAATAGTTATAGATGCTCCATAACGATGGATAAGTAAATAAAGGAATTAAATTAAATGTGATGTAATATAAAGCTTAAATGCAATAAGTAAAGTTACTCTCAGAATAACATCCGTCCTCCTTAAAACACAGACCCGGGGACCCTTGTCCTCCTCTCACACCCATTCACCCTCCCACCACATCCAGCTACTTGCCGTTCCTCGCCTTGGCCATTGTGTGGGCTCTCTCTTCTGTCTGGACCACTCTTGCCCCTCATTTCACAAAGCTTAACTCAGCTTAGACACCTCTTCCTCTGAAGGGTCTTCTCTGACCCCCTCTAGTGTACCCACAGATCGCTTACTGAATACCTATTGGTGTTTTCATTACCTGCTTACCTCCACCTACTCCAGTCTGTAAGCAACTTGAATACAGGTAATGGGTCCCAAGTCTTTTTAGCTGTGATATCTCAAGCACAAGTACACTAGTGGCACAAAATAGATGCTCAAAAAAAAGTCGTTAGAAGAATGAACGAGCAAATGAATGAATTAATGCTAATAATGTATTTCTAGAGAGAAATTCTAGAAGTAAACAAATGGACTACTTTGATATGTAGACCTAACATTTGATTTTAACATAATAGATTGCATGTTGATAATTGAGGTACAAAAGTTCTTTAAAATTAGTGGTATTCTTAGGTTAAACAGTCTTATTTGATCTTTGGTATGGTTTATACCATCACTTTGCTTTCAAAACTCTTTAATTCAGCCCAGACCAAATTATCACAAAAATCCTTGATGTTTTTCCTTTATGTAAATATACCCACAGGCAAGAGGAAACATTTATTTAAGTTCAGAGAGATCAAGAAACTTGCCCAAGATCTGAGAGCTGGATCAGAGCTGCTACCCAAACCCGAGTCCGCGTTCAGGCCAGCGCTTACTTGAGGAGACTAGTACTTTTTGAACATTTTTTTACCCCACCCCATGGTCAGAAGTACATTTTACGTTTCAACCTGGCACAAGCACAGGCACACAGGCACACAGACACACACACACACACGAAACAAATGTTTTACGAAATATTACCCATTACTTCCAGTGATAAAGTAAAAGCAAAGCAGAATTAACGTTGCATGTTATTTTATTGATATTTGTATAGAATATAAAAATCCAAAATAAAAAAAAATACAAAAACAAAAATTTAGACATGATTCCTATTTAATGAACAGATCTGCTTACCTGTGTGTGAGTTCATTCAAATGGGCATGAAATGAGGACAAAGCAACATGTGCCTCTGGTACACTGCTGAACGTGGATCTTTCCCTTTGTAAATCCAGTCAAAGTTGAAAACCCTAAAAATTCACCCAAATAGGTCATTGCAGTTGGTAATACAGTAAAACTCTCTCCTTAGCACTGGAAATGTTTCTTTAATCTTGACCCAAAGAACAAACATCATGTCTTGTAATCATTCTTTAGTGTAAGAATTAAATGGAATCATTTATTCTCTTCTTTGTTCACCAAGTTTAACTCAATTATTGGTTCAGAGTTTTGAAAAGCAAATAGATCTTTTATTCAAATGTTTTTCTTTCAAGCTTCAGATTTTCCTCTAAAAAGTAATGATTTTGACCTTGAGAGAAAAGTGAGATGTAACAATAGCTCTAATTTTATTTGGCTCAAACTGATTTTATAATGTTCTCTTCTTTGTTGCAATAATGTCAGGAACATACAACAGCTGGAGTTATTACATTTATAAGGAAAATGTAAAGACTTTGGAATGAAGATCCTTTCAAGGGAATGCCAGTGCCTCTGGAGTTAGCTGATCCTGTAGGGATGTGCACATTTGGCTTTGACTAGGCTATTTTAGAACTCTGTGGAAACAAAGGTTAACTTGTAGAAAACTCATAGCAATGCAAATAATTCTTGCATATGGACATGTACACAAATTCTGTTCAGTGAAAATTCAATTGAACAACTGGAATGGAAGCTCCATTTCCCATATGGCTTTTCCATTCCCATGTCAGGTGCGTTGGCAAGGTTGGCTGGAAGGCTGCACTGAGCTGGTGCTGTCGACCAGAGAACCTAATGTGGCCTCTTGTATATCTTGGGATTCTCAGAGCGCGGCAGCTGTGTCTCAGGAGAAAGCATCTGGAGACCAACTATTCCAAGGGACCAAAGCAGAAGCAGCAAGGCTCATTTTGACTTAGACTTGGAATTCACATATCATCGTTTACACCATGTTTCATTGGTTACAACAGAGTCACTAAGGCTAGCCAAGATTCAAGTGGAGTGTTTGACATGTTAAAATATACAGGGGCCAGCCCAGTGGTGTGGTGATTAAGTTCCCACGCTCCACTTTGGTGGCCCAGGGTTCTCGGGTTAAGATCCCAGGCACGGACATACACACTGCTTGTCAACTCATGCTGTGGCTGCATCCCACATATAAAATAGAGGAGCATTGGCACAAACGTTAGCTCAGCAACAATATACACCACCCATCAAGCCATGCTGTGGCAGGAGCCTACATATAAAATAGAAGATGGGCACAGATGTTAGCTCAGCAACAATCTACCTCATGCAAAAAGAGGAAGTTGGGCAACAGATGTTAGTTGAGGGCCAATCTTCTTCACCAAAAAAAAAAAACATATATATCTATATGTATATATCATAATTTTCTCCCAAAATTATAGTTAGGAATGCCGAAAAATCAGTGAAATAGGTACTTTTACTATCCAAATATCATGTCCAAAAATATTTGCTAAATGAGATTGTTTTTCAATTCAAGAAATCTAAATCTTATTTCTGAATTTATGTATCGTGCTTAGCTTAGTATTTTACCTTATGGTAACCAGAAATGCCATCATGTTTAGTAAGTGGATATGGTCAACTTCAACCTTGGAACAAAATATTTCTAAATGTTTTGCTCAATGGCACCTCATTTGGTTTCAATAAATCCATGAGGTTCAAGAAAAATTTCTTTAGCTGCCAAAGCGTCATGATAAATAAACCATGGTTTTTAATCATTTTTAACAATTGTCAATAACTCTGCCATATTTTCTGGTCATATTTGTCATTCAAGCTTGTAATTCCTTTACAATTTTTCCAGTTGAAATAATATTGAATCAATAATCAACAACTCAGAGTTGGAGACAACAGTCTCCGACAAAGTTCAGCTCTGTTGAATCTCCAACTCAGAGATTACATTTAATCCAGTCATAAGTGAAATTAAATTTAAACAACACAAAAAATCCTCTATAAACATTGTCTTGTCACTCATATCTGATCTAACTAAAAGTGTTGGCAACTTACAGTATCAGTGCTTTTATCAAGCTGAATCACAAAACCTATCCCAGACTATAATTGTGTGAAAACATTGCTTCTCTATGTTCCGGGACAGTACAGATTTGATGAGCTATTACGGTAGACTAAGAGGCATAATTTTAAATTTGTTAGCTGATTTATCATTTTAAATAATATGTATCATCAAAAAACAATCTGTACCATTCCATACATCCTGAAAAAATAATTTTTAGTGGCTACGTGACCCATTTTCTTTTTTGCCACCTAATATATGACTAAATAGGTACTTGTAAGGCTCTTTCATTAATAGTAGTAGTTGACAACTTAGAAATTATTGATAAATTTATCTATTTTTCCTCAGAAACATCTGAGAGATTCAGTGACAGGATATCATGTTGTTTTCCCAGGTGGGTTTTTAATTTTGAAGATTTTAAGTTTTCACTTGTAAAAATTTTATTATAAATTATACATTGAGTCTGTCATTTTTATTAAGCTTTGCATATTTTATTAAATCACATTTAAATAATTTCATTATAAAGTCCTGCATCTACTTTTTCCTTCCTCTAATGCAGCTCAAATAAAATCAAAATTTCCATTAGTCAACATTTTTCTCAATGTTATTGTATTTACACTTCCACATCCAGCAGCTGACCTAGAACATACCTCTATATTTTTCACATCATCTGCTCTCTTCTAATAATAATAAAGCAACCCAACATAAGAGCAATATATACTAGTTCAATTAAAATGGTCACAAACTGGAAAAAAATGTCAGATAACTTACTTTCCAAAAAATACCCTGAACGTTCATAAATAACACTCAGTTGAGGGTCTTGACAACTTGCCAACCCAGAAAAACACTGCAGTTCTTCACGACTAACTGTACATTATATTACTACACAGTTAAATTGTACGATGTTAGCATTCTGATAGAATGTTGATCAAATTAACCATCACGACCAGCAAATTGAATGAGATGCCCAGGGCCAGCTACACAGTTGGCAGGACCCAGTGCAAAGGAAAATGTGGTACCTGCCTGGACATGGGTAAGTCAATCTCCGCTTTCCAAAGGCCTACTGCCCCAATGCATGGTGGACAGGTGACCCCAGGTGGAGTGTGGCAGCAGTCACGTGGCAAGAGGAAAAATGGGGAAGCCAGATGACCCAGGGCACCAAGGAGTGGCATGAAATGGGTGGCCAAGAACCTGTCTCAGGGAGACAGGAAGGCAGTGAGGGGTGGGATGGCACCTGAGCCGAGGCTCCAAGCCCCCACTGCGTGCTCCTTTGTCCCATCTGACTTCACTTACAAGACACACATTCAAAGATAAAGTTATTAAGAATTTTGAGATGGTGACCACAAAGCATTAAACTCCAAGCACAGGACCCTTCTGAGTGGGGGACCCTGAACAACTGCACTGGTTGCACCCCATGAAACCAGAGCTGGAGATGCCAGGGAGCAAAAAGAGCAGATGGTCCATTCGTGGCCAGTGCACCCCCTCTTACACGGCCGGGCCTCACACGGCCGGGCAGGACAGCTGCAGGATTGGTTGCAGCTTGAAGAATATCTAATGCACTCTCGTAATCTATCCTTTTTCTTTCCGTCTGGTTATGACCCACGTGTCATGTTTTCGGGCTTGTCTCTTTCAGGCCTGTCCTCCCGAGGTGGGAGGTGTCAGGCAAGGCAGCCTGTATGGATGGCAGCAAGAATGGCCAGGAGTCAGATGGCCTGGCAGTCTCCTCTAACATTCCATCCCCTGGGTACACCCTCTCACCTCTCTGGGCCTCCGCTTCTTTGTTATTAATTCCTCGTGTGATAATGCTGGCTTCCTTATTATTAATTACTAATGAAAGGGTTAGACCAGGTCTCCCCCAACATTCCCTCCAGCTCTGTTTCTGCGAGCAGGAAACAATGCAGAGAAGCGCTTGGCAAAAGGCGTTGGGCCTCTTCTCTGTTTTATCTCCATGTTTATTGGCCTCATTGTAATCAATGCACTTTGATTCATCAAAGCCGTATCTGAGCTGTTTGGTGCGATGTTGCCACATAAAAGCTGAAAGAAATGAGGTGTGAGTAATGTGGATGTGTGTAGGCAAAGAGGGCCCTCGGTCCCTTACGGCCTAGCAGGAGATGGGTTAATTCTATAACCCTAGATTTTAAAATAACAATAATTAGTAGCTGAGACAAGTTCTTTTATCTAAGGTGCTCAAAGGGCTTTGTGGCCATTAACCCATTAATTCACCTGCCCCAAGCCACCAGGAGGTCAGGAGGAATCTCCTCAGAAGATTAGCATTCCAGAAACCAACATTTCACAACAGTGAGGAAGGACCGTGACTAACCAGCTGGAAGGGGGTGGGAGGAGGGAAGGGGTCACCAAAACAGTCCTCTGGGAAGAATTAAGTGGGAAATCCCTTGTTGTTCTCCTGAAGCAATTTCACCACTCGCTAGGCTCTTTGAGCGAATTCTCACGCATGTCACATTTCATCATCTGGAAAGTCCCTCTCCCCTTAGCTTCAACAGCTTCAGACCACAATTATGCCTAAGGCAAGTAGAGAGGAGGACTCCCTTCCATACAATATCCTTCTCTCAAGGAAAAAAATAGCATTTTAAAGTCGAGGCATCTCTAAAGATAAAATACCACTTTAGAATGAAATTTGTCTGGGGTTTGTTAAGGTCCTGACTTATTGGCAGGTGGTTTCCATTAAAGAGCATCTGTTGGAAAACGATACTGCTAAAAAATACCTCCACAAGGCCTGGGATGCTGTTATTAGAATCCTTCAATTACACAATCCATCCATCACCTATGAGGTGCTCCCCTCAGGGCCAGGTGCTCTAGGGGCATAAAACGTGGAACCTGACCCATAAGCAGCTATAAATCTAATCAAGGGGATAAGACTAATACAAATAAAATAAGGTAATGTTTACTATTTATTATTATATTTGTTAATAAATTAATGCAAATAAAATAGGCAGAAAATATGGTGTCCACAATTTTGAACAGCACAGACCTTGCGTGTTATAGGGTTCATGGTGGGAGGTGGTCCATGAGGTCCATGAGGGCTAGAGAGATCAGGGAAGGCAGGAAAGCTCATAGAGGAGATGAGATGAGCTAGATCTTGGAGGGAAAGTATTTCGGTAGGAAACAGAATCAATGGAAATAAAGCTAAAGGCAATTCAGGTCAGGGACGCCACCCAAGAGAAGGTGAGCAGATGGGAGCTCGGTTTTTTGTAGGGCAGTGGGAAAACCAACCTGGCTAAACCACAGGGCCAGGGGACCTGAAAGAAATGTGGTTGGATGAGAAAGGTAAGATCACAGAGTAACTCAAAACAGGCTAACGGGTCCTGATTTGGGGTCTTCAGAAGTCCTCTGTCAAAATGTAAATATCCAGGAAAAGAGCCAAGGACTAAATTGGGGGCAAGGGGTGGGGAGGGTGTCATCAGTATAGGCAGCACACTGTACTGTGTGTTTAATTATATGTCACCACAGGAGAAAAGGAATATGTTATACCAACATCAGCTGGTCATTTTTAATTGTGAGTTCTTCTGTCTTGGGCCCTGGGAATGCCCCAGTGGAATAAGACTCAGAACAAGAGCATTCTGATGGGGTGAGGAGAGGAAAGAGAGAAGGAAATTATACCAAAGCCTTCACCATACCAGCAAGAGCTGGTCCAAGTAGAGACAGCCAAGGCCTGAGGACTTCCAAAGGAGAGGAAAAGAGAGTGGTAGAGTAGAGAAAACAAATTTCCCTTAATTCACAATTTTGTCAACCACTGGCCTTTTTAATGCACGTAACCCTTCTTTACGGCCCAGTAAAACTCCTACTCCTTTGTTGAATGGATGCTCTTTTCGGTCTTATGATCAAAATCAAGATGTAAGGAAGACTCTGGAGATGGCTTTTTAAGGAGTAGATCAGAAGAGTGAAGCGTCCTCATGTAAGGCCAACAAAGACCTCTCGCAGCTTTCTGAGCCCGTTAGAGTATGGAGAGGAAGCAGTGTTTCCTAAACTCACACCCCCATCAGGATCTCCCCAAAGCCAAGGGGCTCCTGGTTAGCAGTAGAACGAAAAATAATTATTCTCACCAAAGAAATCTCTGTAGAAACGTTGCTGTGAAACTGGAATAGGTGTGTCTTTCTGACCTTCCGGTTCTTTTTATGGGCGCTGCAGGAATCTGAGTAAGGGCCTCCAGTCCTTCCGCCCATTTGGGGAGTGATTAAAGAAGCTGAGGTCGACTCCTTCTTACTCACTGGCAGTTACAACCTCGCAGCCACTCCAGCCTCAGCCTGCAGCGTGGACACAGTGAAGGTAAGTCGGAATGAAGCGCCATTCTCTCAGCTATAAACTGGACCACTCGGCAGCCTGGCTTGGGACTAAGTGAAGGGGAGTGGAGTTAGGGGTATTCAATTACAGGGTACTTTTCTCCAAATGAATATGTAGAATTTTTTCCCAGACAATCTCAGTTAAGACATAGGTTTTGATGCTAAACTGTCTGAAAAGTTATTTGAAGGCAGGGACCATTTTGTATAGTTCTTTGATGAACAAATAGTAAGTACTTGAAACAATAACATGTTGCCTTGGATTGACTTGAATTCAAAGAAGGAACAGTCATTAGGAGTTACTAGGAAAAATCATCTGCCTGTCTCCTTCAAGAAGCGCATCAGTGCCTTGAATGATCAGATGATCCATTAACGTTGACAACCCTTGTTCTGGAGCCTGATATAACTGGAATCCCATCAATCATGCAAACATTGTCGCCCACCCCATTTTATGAGAAAGATTCTGCCTTCGGCTTCAAAAAGCCTTGGTGGAAATCATGATGTGGAAATGGATGAATTGTCTGGAGTTCCCAAGTGAAGACTGTTCTGCTTTTCCCAGCAGGATGGAGCTAAGATAGTTTCGAGGGTTTGATAGTTTTGAGCGATTTCATTCAGTATGTCCTGATGTCTTTATCTGGGAATGAGAGACATTGTAGTGACTGCATAGCACTACCCAACAGGGGTTCTCATGGGTAGAGGTAAAGTCATAAGTTTGTCTCATCTTTTTTCTGCAGGAGAACAGAAGACCATTCTCACGAGGTCTACTTACAGTTACCATGTATGAGGACTGCATTGAGTCCACTGGGGACTATTATCTCCTCTGTGACACTGAGGGGGCATGGGGCATTGTTCTAGAGTCCCTGGCAGCAATTGGCATAGTGGTTACAATTATGTTACTCTTGGCATTTCTCTTCCTCATGCGAAGGGTTCAAGACTGCAGCCAGTGGAACGTCCTCCCCACGCAGTTCCTCTTCCTGCTGGGTGTGCTGGGGCTCTTTAGCCTTGCTTTTGCCTTCATCATCCAGCTCAACCAGCAAACTGCCCCTGTACGCTACTTTCTCTTTGGGGTTCTCTTTGCTCTCTGTTTCTCATGCCTCTTGGCTCATGCCTCCAACCTGGTGAAGCTGGTCCGGGGTAGAGTCTCCTTCTCTTGGACGACAATTCTGTGCATTGCTATTGGTGTCAGCCTGTTGCAGACGATCATTGCCATTGAGTACGTGACTCTCATGATGACCAGAGGTACGAAGTTTGTGCATTTGACACCCTATCAGCTCAATGTGGACTTTGTTGTACTCCTGGTCTACGTCCTCTTCCTGATGGCCCTCACGTTCTTTGTCTCCAAAGCCACTTTCTGTGGCCCATGTGAGAATTGGAAGCAGCATGGAAGGTTCATCTTCGTCACCGTGCTCATCTCCATCATTATCTGGGTGGTGTGGATCTCCATGCTCATGAGAGGCAACCCACAGCTCCAGCGGCAGCCCCAGTGGGATGACGCTGTCATCTGCATTGCCCTGGTCACCAATGCTTGGGTTTTCCTGCTGCTGTACATCGTACCCGAGCTCTGCATTCTCTACAGATCGTGTAAGCAGGATTGCCCCGTACAAGGCGATGCCTGTCCAGTCCCAGCCTACCAACGCAGCTTCAGAGCCGAGACCCAGGAACTCTCAAGAGGTACTTCCCCGGGCGAATCAGGGAACGGGGAGGCTCTCCCGTGGGAGAAACAGGAGAGAAATGGGGCAACAGGATGAACCAAGAGGACAAAAAGGGAATGGTCAGAATTTAGGTGGGTGACATAATAGTTCAAGCATGGAGATAAAGAGACCCGGAGTCAAGGTTAAAATCAGTTCTTCTGAAATGCAGAGATTTATGGGGAGAGGCCAAGACAGAAATAAATCAAAGGCCCTAAATAAAGAGAGTGTGGCTCTGACTGCTCCTGCTGGGTAAAGAAAGGCCCTCACTATAAAATGAGTTAACCAGCCCCCAATTAGGCGTGGAGAATGCAGAGGCATGACATATGATGCTAAGTCCAGATGTTTCAGTTGTCAAGTGCAAAAGTCGATCCTGGCAACAGTGATTGACATTTTTTAAATTTGTCTCAAGGCTAACTTGTCCAAACATCATCATAAACTGATTCGTAGGACTCATCACCTCACTGAAGTCACAAAGCACAATAACTTCTGGATTCCTACTTTTCAAATCATTCACTGCTTGGAAGCCTTCAAGGTTTACAAAAAGTGACAGGAAGAGCCATTAAATCAGAATTCTGCATAAAGGCTCAGATGTATAGTCATTAGTAGGAGTAAAGAAACTTGCCTATGTGACAGTTTCATAATAATTTCTAGGTCAGATTTTTATCCTTATGTAAGACCAAGCCACCTGATTATACATTGTTAAAGAATAAAATATATTCTTTTATATTATCCATGGCAACAAGGAGGCTTGGACCCCAACAACATGGAGGAAATAGTGGCTAATTTCAGTTATCTGGAAATATGTCACAACCCATTAATTCCTCTCAGAAACATCTTGCCTATTATTCCTAGTTTTACATAAACTTTTCTGTGTTAATAGGCATCTAATTCCTCACAATTTATTTCTAATGTGCAAAGATGATGTTATTTTGTATATTGTGTAGTACATAATGTTCACCAGGCTCAGAAAAATTAATAGAAGCATTCCTTTTAAGTGCACACACTTTTTTGAGCTGTAATCTATAGCTAATTACACAGTCAAATTAAATCCTGTTCGGATAGATGCACCCATTAATTCTTTTCGGTTTAGTTGACCGAGAGTCAGAAATTGACACTATACATTCTCCTTATAACAATTTTTCATTGCTTATTCATGATGCGTCATCAGATCACTAAGGTTTGTGGCAGAATTGCAGAGCCAATCTTTCTTGAAACTACTTCTCATAGTTCTCACCAGAAGATAGGACAAAACTTCTTGTGTTTCTTTCATTACAGTTGTATGTTTTCAGGAAACGAAAGTCAGAAGAAGAGAGAAGTTCTTAGAGTTTCATAATAATCCAAAACACACTGTGACTCGTAATGATCGATAGTCTTTGCCCCATAAATATTAGGCAAGTGTTTAAAGCGTTCTAAGGAGTGTCTTAGTGGAAGAGCAAGGGCTTGCAAAGTACAATGCTTCCTGGTACTATCCTTACTTCTGGAGTATGGTTAGAAAATCCATTTCTGAGCAGGAAATAGTCTGCCAGTGATAATCCGTGTCAATGTAGGCTGATATTCTGAAAAACATTGATAGTGTAGTAAAGAACATATAGATTGCTCTCCAAAATTGGGCAGAAGAAGAAGAAACTTAAGCTTAGAGAGCAGAATCAGAATTTAGGTCCCTTGGGATAAGTACAAATATTAAAAATTAGAAGAATAATTAAAACTCAATAAAAACTACAGGATTACACCTAGCTAGAAAAAACATACAAATAGACACAAAATAGATAAAAGCCTGACAAGTACAGTATAATAAAAACTTGAAAAATCCTAAGTGTTATTGTAGGTCATGAGCTGACAGTGGGAAAGCAGTTCCCCACTGTCTTTGTTCTGTCTGCTGGAGAAACAACCCCAGTGCTCTATAAACAGACCTGTGGTCAGCAAAAACAATCAGGCTGTTGTTCTTAGCATCAATCAGGCTCTCACAAGAATACCCATTCCAGTTCTGGAATCCACTCATGAGAAGTGTGGGGAACTTGGAGAGCTCGGTGGAAAACCACAAAGTTGATTAAAGGGCTATAATGCCTGACCTTTGAGGAAAGGTTAAGGCAATGAAACCAAAATGGCAGTTTTTAATGTGCCTTTCTCATGGACTGTTCAAGTTGTCTCTAAATTCTGTACTAAAACATCACATTTTGTTTGAGTCCATGAGGCATGCATTTTTTCATGTGACTCTTCTGATTGATACTGTTTGTAGCTGTGACTCCAGCCACATAATTATTTGATTTACTACTGGGTTGTAGGACCAGAATTATTCAGTTGAAAGAAGAGTAAGACAAGAGGGGATTAGCAGGGAATTTCACAAGTATGAAGACCTCTCCAAGAGGCTGTCGTCCTGTGGCTTTCTGTCTCCAACTAAAGACAATGGGTAGAAATGAACTCAAACCAAAGCATGAAGGATTTAGGTTAAATATGAAAATAAGAGTTGGTAAACACTGAAATAGATCAGCAAAGAAGATTAAGGACTCTATTTCCCTGGAAGTCTTTCTAAAGAAGATTAGACTTTATCTCTCTGAAGTGGCTTATGGACTTAATTCCGAGATATAAAAACATCTGGATGGAGAATGAAAATGCATGCAAGCGTGTGACTACAGGACACCAAACAAATAGGTATAAACATTCTTTGCCCTAGGTTATAAATGTGTTCCTAAAAAACTGTGTATTGATTGAACTTTTGAAATCAGTTGCTCTTTTAACTGAGAATTTTAAATGTGACAAAATTTGCAGAGATCTTAAACACAGAATACCAGCCATGAATCTTTGTTTATGAAGGGAAAGCTCCTGTTCTAATTATTTCCTACTTTATCTGTCTTAGATTAATTAGAACATTGTTATCTCAAGTTTGCTAAAAGCAAGACCCATGTATGTTTGAAAGTATTACATTACTGTGGGCATTTTCCCGTCCAGTGTTTGAATGTGTACAGACAAACCTACTATGACTCTTTTTGAAGGTATTAAGACACAAATAATGAGTCTGTGCAATGTGAAAATGGGTCAATGACTATAAAATGATGTGAACCTAGAGAAAAAGGTTCTGCAAACATGCACCCTTCAGGTTGTTCTCCTTATAGCAAATACCAGCTTTTGCTGAACATAGCCCTTTTGGACAATTCTCGACATTTTTTTCTTCAAGGCGCCCACCTTACAAGGAGAAGCCCAATTTACGCATCCCAGGTGGTGAAACTTTTGTTTGTTATTTCACAGGAACAAACCGCTCTTTTTTACCCTCAAGAGCTACAGGTCACAGAGAGAGACCTGGCACGAAGTAAGGAGCAGGACAGTGAGTCTGGGCAGGATTCATTTGGTCTGAGGACAGATGAGGCAAGGACAATGACATTCAGAAAGATTCAGGGAGCACGAGCTAATTGGGCAGCTTCGGGCAGCAGGAAGAGGGCAGACTGTGGCCTCACGTGCCCTGGCTTTGAGGCTCAGCTCTGCTTCTAACCAACCTGGAGACCAAACAAGCTCCCCAAGTTCTAGGAGCTCAGGCTCCTTGTCTTTAAGCGATGATTGTAATGTCCTTGCCTCCTCCACACGTAAGCGTAAGGACTTACATACTTAACTCAGGCTTCATACCATGAGGTGGTTGTGGGATTTTTAGAGAGACAGAAACATCAGCCTTTTGGTAAATTCGTGAACAATAACTAGAGCTGGAGAATTAGGCTTCTCTAATTTATGATCTGGTTTGATGAGAATGTTGGATGAACCTTGGTTACCAAAGGGCTGAGTATGAAGTCTTGTCATGCCACAAGGAGCAAAGTTAAACCAAGAATTCCATTCATTCTGATGTGAAGAAAAGAAGAGTATTTCATATCTCACAGGATCCAACCCCTCAAAAAAATGCGAGTAAAGGAGGCTGTCAGAGCATCAATTATAACGTCACCATCAGCGCCACCACCAGTAGTAATACATGAAGGATAGCACTAGTGTTTTCTATATATCATGCCTTATTCCAAGAGCCTTCTGTACTGTATATTAATTGATTTAATCTTCAAAACGACCCTATGAAATACATTTACTATTATGATCATCATGATCCCTCTTTTATTCCCATCAGGAAACAAAGACAACGGCAAGTTAAGGAACTTGGCCCTAGGTCACACAGCTAACAAGTGAGAGAGCTGAGCCATCCTGCTCCAGCGTCCACGTACCCAACACTATAAGTGTGAACACTAGTGACGTGGCTGTGTCCCTGACCATCAAACAAGGGCCTGGCCTTAGGGACAAACACAGCTCCTGTCTTCACAGAGCTTACAGTCTTGTAGAGGAAAGAGACGTTAAACAAGTAACCTTGTGTGTGATTATTCAACGACAGTATAAAATTGGGGATCTTTTTTATTATGACCAGTATTTTTTTAATTGAATCAAAGCTTGCACGGTATCAAGCCTAAAGAGACTCTACAGATGATCTAGTTAAGGCTGTTTATTTATTTGTTGAAGACAGTGAGATGCCCAAGGTCACGCATGCCATATGGAGAGAACAAAGACACTGACCCAGCGCTGGCAGTCTTTCTCTAGAAAGTGGTGGTGAATCTTCAGTCTCTTCAGTTACTTAACACAGATGTGCTTCTCCTGAACACACAAGTACTATCCATATACAACCTTCTTCATAAGCTTTAAAAACACTCTTTTTTAAATCATATTTTTTTAGAAAAAAAAAAAAACAGCCTCAATGGAGAATTCCTTTCTAAAGCATCAGGGTCCTCTTTGCAAGCCATTGAGTCTTCTCATAATCCTCATGTGCTGTTTCCAGGTGAATCTCTGACACTAACCCAGCCCTTCCCTCCTTTGGCTTTCAGCCCGAGACAGTGATGGAGCTGAGGAGGATGTAGCATTAACTTCATATGGTACCCCCATTCAGCTGCAGGTAAATGTGCTCGTCTACATTCACCAAGGAGGGACAAAGCAGCACTCCTTCTTAGGACAACTGTCAGGCTTCGTTTCCAGTGCCTCTACTGACCTCAGAGAGGAGAGGCAGGGCAGGGTCATCCCTACAGGCCTGTGGAGCTTAAGCATCCAGATTTAAGCCATACCAGGGCAGCAGAATAGAGGCGAGTCGTGCCTTTTGCCTCTGCTCGAGCCCCTCCCAATCCCTACTGCCGCTGCCATCAGTGATATATTCTGACGCAGGTGAATGTCCCTGGAGAGAAAAGGCAGTTTGAAGGGTTTGTGTGAGGGTAAAGAGGAGGAAGGTCACCACTTCTGCCTTGGGGACAACGGGGGATTGTAAATATGCATGAGTGTTGGATCTGTTTTTAGTATCAGTTGTCTAAATCTATCCCCTGAGCCACACGGGCTGCCTCTCTGAGTCACCATCCAGCTCCAGCAGTCCAAGCTGCCCCGAGAACTGGGCTAGGACTGTCATCATCATCTGGATGCCCAGATGGGTGTACCAATTTTAATCCGTTCAGGCAAACACAGAGGGAGCACTGCTGAATAGAATTGGAGGTAACTTGCATTTGTGCCGTGATGGCTTGAAGACACACCAATCCGGACAGCCAAAAATACCGCATTAGGACACAATTCTCGTATTAGGGGGATCACAAGTAACCAGAATCCGTGAGTGAAAGTCATGCTCAGACTGTTTGTTCAATGAACTGTACCCAGCAACTCTAACCAGGCTAATCCCTCTGGTCTGTTATCTGAGACCTTGCTTTTTCCCGGAATGACACACCGACCAGGACATAGCTGTATCATTTGCTGTAATTAACCCTCTGGAAGGCGTTTACACAATGAGAAAATCTTTATTATCCCCTCCAAGAATTTCTTGGATTACTTTCAATTTCCACGATCAGCTATTCAAGAATCTTGAAAAAAGATTCTTGTTAATGGCTAAGAGGGAAGAGGGTAAAGAAGTTGTGAGATGAGTAGGCTCAATATTTGTTTTTATTAACAAAGGATTAAATGATGGTGAAAGGATAATATTTCAAACGTAGTTCTTGAGAGTATATCCCCTATGTTGACTCGGAAAGCTAATGATAGTATTTCTTCCTTTCCAGACTGTTAATACCTCACAAGAGTATTTCATCCCACGGGCTAAGCTAAGCCCCCAGCAAGATGCAGGATTATAAAATCCACAGGAAGTATGAGCAGTGAAAACCCAGAAGACCATCCTAAAGTAGCCCCGATGGGCCACTGGGGAGCCCACAGAGGTACACTGCCAGCCAAGCATCGGCTCATCCTTCCTACTCTGCCTCCTACTCCATTCCATCCATCTGGACCCTTTATCAGAAGACTTCCCTTTCAAGCGTAATTACAGTCTTGCTGGCCACCCTACCTTGACTGGTGTCTCTTTCTTCATTCATGTAACTGAATGCTTCCCTTCCCTAGCAATGCTAGAACAATTTGGTGCCTCTTATTAATGTTGCCAAAAGACCTTGGTCTGAAGAAATTAGGGTCGTGCTAAGGTGAAAAACTTTAGAGATTGATGGCAACTTACTACTGAATTAATCCTCTTGTCATTTTTTATAAAGGGCTCCTATATATGATTGACCCAGAATTTGCAATAAAATTTATAACAGAATCATCAGGATCCCCACAGTTGGGCAATTTAAGTAATACGGACATTTCCTGGACTTGCAAGCTGGCAGGCTTTCTCCCAGGGTGTTAGCACCCCCTGACAGTGGGTATGGTGGCAGATGTGGCTAAGCTCAGTGACCTGCTTTGATGAACTAATAATAGCAAAGGAGGACCATCCCAGTTGATGCTCATAAAGGATTTTTAGATGGGGCACATAAAAAGCAGAGTCTGCCTGTCTTGATGTTTCTAATGAACTGACGCCTCTGCATTAATGACCTTGCCTTCATTCTTCATGCAGCCCCACATCCTTCCCAATGGATTCATCTGTCCTTAACACCCATTTGTTATATGTAATAGGTATGACAGGACCAGAGTCAGAGGTGTGCAACCAAAAGCATTCTTAGGATCTAATTCAATCTGCTTATCTCACAGATGAGAAAACAGGACCTTGGGGAAATGGAATGACTTGACCCAAGCCACATGGCAGTTAATGGTGGGCCAGGTCTTCCGACTTGTCGGCCACTCCTCTTTCCACTCTATGAGGCTTCTCTATGCCTGTATCTCTATATTAACAAGTAAGGTGTGCACCCCCTGAGAACAAAATGTGATATTTCAGACCAGTGAGTGTTGAGCTCCTGCTACATGAAAGCACTTTGAAAAATAGCTAAGGCTCTCTGCATGGAAGGGAGCCTTTTTAAGGATCAATGTACAGCATGGCTTGTTCAATAGCAATGAATATTTCCTGAGCATCGGCAAGCAACCAAGAACTGTTCTCAGACGCAGCCCTGGTCAGACAAGGCAGACACCGTGGCTTTGGTGGAGCTTAGGTTTTTGTGGGTGAGATAACCCAATGGAGAGAATTTGAGGAACACAGCTCCCTTTTACAGATGAGGAAAGGGACTTGCCAAGGATAATATGGCTTGTTAGTGGCACAACCAACTAGAATCTAGGTCCCCAAGCACTCATCTTTTACACCATGTTCCAATGTTTTCAGATATTTTTCTGCTACACTCAAATGATCTGCTCCTTTTTGAAATCTGTGCCCTAAGCAATGTTCTTAGCACAAACCAGTGCCTACGTAAATGACCAAAGAGTTTCACCTTCTGCCCTCATTGGTAATTAAAAATTGAGAGAAAATGTTTAAATATTATGACTCTGACCTATCAATTAGGCGGCATACTTTTTAACAAACCACATAAAGAACCTAATTTGAGAGTGATGAAAATAAGAAGTTTTCATATATTGGGGTATATGGGGAAGCCATTCTGGTTTAAATCTGATTTGGCCTAAAACTTGTTTTTCCCAGAGCAGCCTGACTTATGGTCCACCAAACACGCAGTGTCCATCTGCTTCGAACACTCTCTCAAGGTAAAGAATGCACTCTTTAAAGACAGCGAGGATGTCTCCTTCTCTCTGACATTGATACTAGTACTTCTTTAAAAATAAGCTTTCCTTCCCAGAGAACTAAGGTCAAGTTGACCTGCTGTGTATGTGCAAAACATCTCCTTGTAATTTGGGGGGAAAAAATTGTATTCCTATCATGCTTGATGTATGTTTTCCGTTCCGAAATGGCACATAATCATGCTGTAAGCAGCACTTTCCCAGAGTGCTTTCTGCTCCAGGGAAGAAAGCGCTTCCAGGCTCGCCCTTACAATTAGGCTCAACAAACATCACTCTCTCTTCCTATCTGTAGATTGGTTATTGATTTTTTTGCATCCACAAGAGGGAGCATCAAACCATGCACCCTTACATCTGCCCTGGAAGAAAACCAGCATCACTAATGCTCCTAGTTTTTATTCCAAAAATGACGATGACAACGTAATTTTGTTTTGTTTTGCAGGCAGGAGATATTTCTGTTGAGTCAGCTGACAGATTTTAATAAACCCATTGAAGCAATATACGATGGCTAATATTGTTTCCCAAAATGTTTTTCCTAAAATCAGTAAAGGTAAAGAACCTCTTTGCACCAAATTGTCTCTGAAGTTTATAACACAGTTTCTCCAAATTTTGGACTGTGTATCAGTTAGATCTGGGGGATTGCAAGTGTCTCATTCAGGCTGTTTCAGGAATGGAGTTGTAAGGTTACATATGGCAGCAGGGAGACAAAATTCTCTCCAGGAACCCAGTACGGCCACTCAGTCAGCTTCCTTGAGATGGAATACTGTCAGGCATTGGAAGGAGCTTCTTGTCCCCTGCCCTGGCCCCACAGTCCCCCTCAGCCACTTTGACACTTTCCTCACTGACTCCCTTTTGTGGTATGTTCACATATCCACCTACTACCAGCTGACTGTTTCTCTCCCCATATGTCATAATTCAGATTCCTGAGAGGGCGTCTGGTTGGTCCAGTTGATCATCATTTTTCTCTGATTGGGAGCTCTTTTGCAATGACTTTCCTCTTAGTTTACAATCAGCCTGTGGATCGGCTGTTCTTGGGTCTGGTACCCACCATTGGTCCATTCAGCTGTGCCTGGCTTTGTCAAGTGGTACAATTTGGTCACATATGTCTGCTCCCTCAGTGAGAATCTGTGGGCGGGGAATTATCCTCTGGACAGCAGGGGAAGGCACAGTATGCACCATGCATGACCAACTCAAGAGAGATTAATCCAGAAAAATACAATTTATGAAATTATAGACTATTTTCATGAAAATACAATTTCATTTCTTTCAAGTTTATGCAGTAATTCCCATAAAGCTAAAAATCCCAATAGTTTCCTAAGTAGAGATCCATAAGGAACAGCTTAAAGGAATAGGTAAAAGTATTTATGATTAACACATTGTACTCAATTACTCAATTCAACACATGTTATTTGAAGATCTAAACTACTTATATGTAAACAGTCACGTAATTTGAAAGGTGCTCCTTCTCTTAAGCATTTTAGATAGTCCTCTTCCAATTTTATTTATTTATCCAAAAGAAAGGATGTCAATGAAAACCTTCATTATAAAATACCTTCCTGGTATAACATGGCTGGTTAGCCCCTTTGGAGCATGATGCTAATAATATGCCTGCCCGGATAGAGTTGATGTATCCTTCATCTTGATGATATTGTTCCTGATTCGAAGAGCACCAAAGATTTATTTCCCTCCACGTTAAATTTCTCACGTTAAAGTCACCTCCCCATAAGCGTAAAGGGTCTTCTACTTATCATGTCTTATTTCAACCTGTGACTTGCTCAGGCGAAAGTTTCCTCATTCCTTCTTCTTTTTTCTTTTAAACAAATATTCCCTTTTCCTGGGATTATACCTACTTCATATTCACCAGATTCGTACCTTCTTATCCTTCTTTTCCTCCTTCCACAATTAGTTCCAAATCTACCTTTTCTTAGAAACTTTCTCTGATGACGTGGGGGGACACGGTTGTCACACACCAAGCCCAACGTATGGCAAAATGAGATTCTTTTTCTCTTCAGACTCAGATAGTAAACAAGATAATTCTGTAGCATCTTCCTCAGAATAAGCCTCATCATCTATTTTAAAAGCACACAATTAATGAAAAATAAACTGGGAAATCTAGTTTTGCTTCCTTGATACAAAAGCCTCTGTATTTTGCATTTGCGAGAGGTGCTTCTCAATTGACATTAAATGGGAGAGAGCATGAAGACCTTGACTTCTGAGAAGACGTGCTTGACATCTGAGTGAAAAACGACTTTTTCTCGGAGTTGTTGACAATGGCTCAATGGCTCAGGCCAGTTTTAAGCCGCTGGTCTCCCGTGAGAGATCATGTTGGCTGCTCCTCAAAGATAGATTAGTGAGAATTAGGTTTGCATGTTAATATATATCAGAACTTGTTTATTCAAAAGATGTCAAAGTGGTTACCTTAGGAGGCACAAAGATGTGCCATTGCTTGAAATGTCACTAGAATGCCTTTCCCGGAAATGCCTTAAAGAATGTCTCAAGAAAATCACTGAGATTGGATCTCTATGAAGCTCAAACTGTGCAGACAGAGAGTTGAGTTCAATGACGAATTTCTAATATTGATCTCATCCGGCCCTCAAAGAACTATCAAGTGCACTTTGGAATTGCCATTGGATATCTTTCTGGACTTTTCTAAAGATAGTGGATCCATTAGCCTTTGAACCATATTTACGTCACCAACTAGTTACCTCAAGGAACTCAAGGGTGGGTTTAGATACTTTAAATGTTTTTCCAACTTGTTTTTTCCTTTTGTTATGTTGAGGAGATGCAATCGCCAACCGCCCTGAACCAGACCAAGCCTCACCGCAACAGCTACACGTATGACCTTTGCCTTATTTTTAATGTTACGATCGCTCCTCCTGGAGGAGCTTAGGCTGCATTACTATAACCTGCAGTGTATGTGGAAGCACGTTTTCCAACTGAGCCTGCACAAGCCAGTACCCACCTCTCCCTTTTGAATGTTCATTCCCCATCTGAAATAAATGTCCCTGCTTCCCTTTTTTCGGGGACACTGTGACTCCAGAAATGATTCCTCGTGGTCTCCTATTTGGCGTAAATATACTTTATTTTGTGAGACAACCACCTCTGGTGGAAAGTCTGGTTTAACTGGCCAGGAGGGAATCCACTTCGGTTTTGGTAACATTTAGTTTGTGGTTAAATCAAGTCTGGGTTTGGAAAAGATGCACGGGACCGCCAGTGGGTTGAATCCTCCAGGAAGACTCTTTTTAATGTGAAAATTAAGAGGGTTTTATTGACTTTTGTATGTTCTTGGAGAAAACCATTCACGTGTAAAAGTTTGACATTTTATTTGAGATTTATTCACACTTTATTTTATACATAAACTCTTTAATTTGGGAGTCAGATATAATTTTTCATTTCAGTAGGACTTTCACGTGATTACAATCACCAGTTCTTGAGATAACCGTGTCATCATAGGAATCAAGATAAACTAAACTGGTAAGAATTCAGTTGCATCTGTTATTGTCCACTAACTATAGGATGATGGAATGTTTCCTGTAAAGCAGATACAGAGGAAGCTATCCACTAAAAAGTTGTAAAACACAGATAAAGAAAACGTATAAATTACAGCATTGCATGTATATTTCAATTTATGGAACTAACATATTTTTTAACTCACCAGCATGTTCTTTATATGATATAAATGCATTAACGGAGCACACTGTGCTTTTAAAATTCTTTTTAAATGTGAAATTCATTTCTTAATTATTCTGTTTTTAAGAGTTTAAGGATTTGCACATGTTCCTAAAACAGGACCCATTTGCATATACTGAGGGGGCTGAGCTTTTTAAAATATATGCTACAAAGGAAACATTTTGTTGTAGTTCCCACCTGGACTTTATTTGTACGTAGAAGAAACTTGTGTAGACTTCATCTGCAGGTCACTTTTAAATTCCTTAATGTCTAATTCAGTGACATTATTCCCAGGGCAATTTATTTCTGGAAAAACTGAGCCTTTCGATTTTTGTTTTGAATATATAGCTGATTCAGATTAAAAGAATTTTCTGTATCTCTGTTATTTTTAGGGGTTTGTTTTCACAGCAAATGAAAATCTACAGAAAAGAAATGAGGAGATATGTATAGCACAATGAGATCTTAGGATGTAAGGATCTTTGAGATAACTGGTCCTTTAGCTTAATAATAATTCGTTTTTAAACAGCACTTTACATTTTAGCACTTAGAATTTACAAATGGTTTTCACATCCGTTATCTTATTTGATCTATTGTATGGATTAGGCAATTTATTTCAATTGTGGAATATGTCAAATAAAAATGGCAAGTAATAGGATATATTGGAATATATGAGGAAGCCATTTTGGTGTACACCTAATTCGGCCTGACCTTGTCTTTCCAAAAGGCCCTGACCGAGGCCGTTGAGCATGCACTGTATATCTGCTTTAGAGACTCCCTATGGCAAGAGCAAAAGGCCCTTGAGATAAAGGTGCAACTTCCCTCCCCCTCCCAACATTGGCATCTCCTTAAGGATTAAGCATCTTTCCTCAGGCTAGAAGCTGATTGCTGCGCTCACTTGTGACCGCCCAGCTGGAGACAATAGACTTGCCTCCTGCTACACCCACCAAGATAGCAGACCCACTACCTGCTATGTCCATCAAGTGCTGTGCAGACAGGGCAATCTTGTGACTATTGTGGGAGGGACATTTCAATCATATGTGAAACACCCTGTTTGAGGGTGTATAACCACCCTTATACCCCCACTTCTTTGGAGTGCTCTGTTCCTTTGTGGAAAGACTCTCCCAGGTTATAATCCTCAGATTTAAGCTCAGAATAAACTCACCCAAATGTTCATTTATAGATTGGTTATGGACTATTTTCGTCGACAAATATATGTATATAATCAAGGATACTATGAATCTTTCCTAAAACTGCACATGGGCCACCGTGACAGCTGTTTTTACCATGTCATCTGAACTACATCTGTAAAATAAAACAGACACACACCCATGGGAATCCTTATTTATGGGCAGAGATGTCCCTGAGAGATTTCCGAAAAAGACCGTAGTTTGGAGTTTAGGCCATAGTTGTTATCGCCATGTCCTGCTGCTGCTAACTCATTTTCCAAACACCAGAGCAACTGGTAGCAGTGGTTATTCAGGAAACAAGGAAAATCAGTCAATTTTAGGGAAAGTGTCAACTCTGGTAGCTCTGAGTGCTCCCTGCCAGATGTTTCCAAACGCTCCTGCTTCCAGGCACCCTTTTGAGGCTGGATGGAACCATGACACTAACTCTGGCCAATAAATTAGAGCAGAAATGATGTGACTTCCAAGGTCAATTCCAGGCAGAAGCAATTAGTTGTTGGTGCAAGATCCTCGAGAGCTTTCTTTCTCCCTATTATGGTGACAAGCAAGGTTTCCAATCGTGGCTGCTCTGTCCCTCTGCATTCCGTGATGAACATGCAGCATGACCAGAAATAAAACTTTGTTATTTTGAGCCACTGTGACTTGGGGTTGTTTGTTACCTCAGCTAACACAGCCAGTCCTGACTGACAAAGCCACTGAACCAGTTGTTTGGTATCCTGAAGTAAAACAAGGAGTTGCTTGTCTGAATATTTGACTTGACCACTTGTTATTCCAGTGTTCTTCAAAGACATCCTTAGATTAAAGAAGACCCACCCTGTCCTTGACTGATGTGTGCCAGACTGATCTGCAGCCATGCGGCTCCACGGTTGCTCACATAATTACACTTCACTGAGATAGCTGCCATCATAAAAGCATGCAGAAGGTGAGGTGGTGACTTTTACACAGAGCCACTCTGTCTGGAGACTGAGGGCAGGAAAGACTTCACGGTGGAGGTCAAAGTTTGAGCTCTGTCTTACATGTTAGGGAGGAACCCGTGGGGCAGAGGACGCACAGAAGGCTCCTCAGAGTGGCCACTAATAGGGAGTCTGTGCAAGTTAGAAAAATGTGCCCCCACTGAGCGGATGACTTAGACAATGTCCTCCCTCCGTCTGCGAGGACGCAGCCTCATGCCAGAGCACAAGGCTTGGCAAGTGCAGCGAGGCTGGATTCTAACCTCACTAACTATCCCAGCCCACTATCTTTGTGTAAAAGCAACAACAACAAAACTATACAACTGACTGAGTGACCCAGACTCGCAGGATAGAAAAAAATGCCCATGTAAAGGTGTAGCTGCAAGGAAGACCAGCACACATTCAGAGACCACAGGGCATGCGTTAGCTGCAGCATCAACGCCCAAAGGAAGAAACGATAGATGAGTCTGGAGAGCTAAGCTGCGTCCGCTCACACGGAGCTTACATCCCTAGAGAGGGAATCTGGGCACCGTCTGGCGTGATGAGCATTGAAAGGAGTGGCCAGATTATCAGGGCTGTGCCGAGCCATGTTGGAGCCTGAGGCAAAAGCCAAAACGTGGGCCCCTATGTACACTTCAAAACATCCTCTTGTGTTTTGAACCAAATGGAAAAATCAATAAAAACTCTCCGGTCAAAAAATCTAGAGCCCTTCATTGCCCAATCTGTTTGCATGCCTTTGTCAACCCTCATCAACCCATGCGAGGAACGAGACAACCACACAAGCCCGGGGACCACAGCCCAATTGGAAACAATGTCCCTGTTGCGAAATAATGCAGGGTTGTAAAACCAACCAACCACAACAGCCTGTTTTGATGAAACTTTGTGTGTCCTTTATCATGGACTTCTTTGCAGTAATTTTGATTTTTCAAAATATGGTATCAAGTATCATTTATCTTGATTACTGAGGTTTCTGAAGCTCCCTTGAGTTTCGCACCCAAGGAAAGGGCCTCGCTCTCCTCACCCTTGCCTCATGCAGAAGGGTGTAACTGGGGGTGGAGAGGGAACCCTGGCTGCACTTTAGAATCACCTGGGAAGTTGTAAAAGGACCCCATAGCCTGACCTCACCACAGACCAATTAAATCAGAATTTCTGGGAGTGGAGCCCAGGCATGGGTATGTTTTAAAATCTTTCTAGATGATTCTGTTTTGCAGCCAGGGTTGCAAACCACTGTCTTAAATAGATAACTAGGATGAGATGTAAGGAATGAGGAAGAGGGAGAAGTCAGAATCCCGGCCTGGGTAACTAACCGGATGATGATTCCGCTTTCTCTGAGAGGTAATCCAGGAGGAGGCTTCAGGAGGAGAAACAGATGTGGGGATAGAGGATGAGCAAATGAGTTGTGAACCAGTTGAGTTTGCAGTAGAGATGCACAGATGAATATAAAGCTGTGGAGTCCCAGTAGAGACAGAGAGACGGAGAGATTCAGGAATGAGCTTAGAGGTGGAGATGGAAGTTGTCGGGGGAGATGTGATTGAGTTATTGAAACCGAAGTGGGTTCCCTCCTGGCGAGTTAAATCAGACTCTCCACCAGAAGTAGTTGTCTCACAAAGTAAAGTATATTTGGGACAAATGGGAGACAACAAGGTATAATTTCCTTGTCACAGTGTTCCTGAACAATGGGAAGCAGAGACATCTATTTCAGATGGGGAATGAATATTCAAAAGGGAGAGGTGGGTATTGGCTTGTGCAGGCTCAGATGGCAAACATGCTTCTACATACACCGCAGGTTACAGTAATGCAGCCTAAGCTCCTCCTAGAGAGACCGTAGCATTAAAAATAAGGCAAAGGTCACAGGTGTAGCTCTCCAGTGAGGCTTGGTCTGGTTGGTGATTGCATCTCCTTAACAAAGCAAAAGGAAAAGGAACTATCTGGAAAAACAGTTAAACTATCCAAACCCACCCTTGAGTTCCTCAAGGTAACTAGCTGGTGACAATTCTTCGGGGCACAGAAGGAGAGGGCCCCAAGAATGCCTAGCAGGGGAGAAGGCAGCTCCATCCTTAAAGGGACTGTCTCCTAATGCCTTCACCTCCATATCCAGTTCCACCTTTAACACTGGGGGCTCTCCACCAAGATCCCTCCAGACAGGGAAGCTGAGCACTGTTTGCAGAACCACGCTCTAGCTCCAAATGAGTAAACCAAGAGAACATACTGAGATTCTTCTATGAGCTTGGGGTCAAAGGTTAGGAAGGCAGCTGCCGGGGTTTGCCTGGAAGATTGGTGGACGAAGAAAACGACAAACATGGAGAACTATCCAAAGCCCTTCCCCAAGCCTGCCTCATCAGAAGAATTGGCTGGGATGCTCGTTACGAATATAACTTTTCATACCTGGACCCAAACCAACTGAATCAGAACCTCCACTGGAGGGCCCTGGGACTCTGCATTCCTAACAAGTGCCCATGTGACTCCTAAGACAGGGTGAGTTTGGGAAGCATTGCTCTGTTGACAAGAAAAGCCTTCCTCTTTGCTCTGGTTTATAGCAAAGACCTGCCAGGCTTTTCCAATTTGGCCCAGGAAGGCAGAAAGTGATTGGCTTGATATGGCACAATCAATGGAAAGATGTTATGAGTCAGACCTGTCTCTGGAAACATTCAGCTTCCAAGTTGCATCTTCTTCTCTCCCTTTGTCCAGTGTAATATCCAGCCCACCCTACCCAACGTCTGCTGCACCCACACTGACCCTCGCCCATTCCCACCCCATCACAATCCAGGACACACTTGCCCAGTTTTCTGAAGAGAAGACGTTGCCAGAAGCAGCTTACTGCCTTGAAATTTAGGAAGATAAATCCTTGGTGAGCCTATTTTCTGGCACTCTCATCTGTTTCCAGTCTGGTTTATACAATCTGAAAGGTCCTTTTTCATCCATTTGGGTCAAGTCACTTTAGAAAAGTTATGCACTTGAAAAAAAGATTGCAGTTGATCTTTGGGGAGATCCATCTAAAATCCTTCTCTGATTTTTGCTTTGGGGCATGCTTTTCTCTTTTTTTCATATTTGAAGTTTGTTCCTGTGTAGTTCTCCTGGGAAACAGCACTTTCCCAAGCTTGACAAAGAAAAGCCTCAGGGAAATAAAACTTGGATCTGATAAAATGCACTCGGCTCAAAAAGTAAAGAATTTCTTTCCTCCAAGCCTCACGCTGGGAGGAGCTTTTATCACATTGGATTTAAGACTTCTTGTATGGAAAAAAAAATCTGATGGTTGATGAGCTGAAATTCATCAAAATTATTAAGGGATAAATGGCATTGAAGACCCAGGAACAGACAAGAGGGAATCTGACAGTGGTGTTCTCTGAGAGAGATGCCATAATCCGAATTAGCCTGTGACATACAAAATAGGAATACCTTTTCCCCCAAAGTTTATTCTTTCAGGCAACAAATTCTCCTATGTGTGCCGGTGCCGTGCTGCACCCGGGAAATAGAGGGGCTCCCAAAACAGTTTCCTGTCTGCCTGAAACATACTGACAAATAAAAATGGCAAGCAATAAGATATTGGAGTATATGAGGAAGTCATTTGGTATAAACCTAATTCAGCCTGACTTTGTTTTTCCAAAAGGGCCTGACACGGCCACTGAGCATGCATTGTATATCTGCTTTAAGCATTGTCCCAAAGGCAAGAACAAATGGCCTTAAGATAAAGATGCAACTTCCCCCACATTGGCATTTCCTTAAGGATAAGCATCTCTCCCTAGGCTGGGAACTGATTGCTGTGCTCACCTGTGACCACCCAGCTGGAGACAACAGACCTGCCACCCTGCTGTGTCCACCGAGACAGCAGACCTGTTACCCTTCTATGTCCATCAATCACTGTGCTGACAGAGAAGTCTCATCACTATTGTACAAGGGACGTTTCAATTATCTGTGAAACATGCTCTTTGAGGGTATTTAACCATTCTGTACACCCCACTTCTTTGGTGCCCTTCCTTCCTTGGGAAAGGAAGGCCCCCGGGCTATATGGTCTTCACATTTGGCTCAGAATAAAATCACCCCAATTTTCATTTATCGATTGGTTATGGATTATTTGCATCAACAATCCAGAATAGTGGGGGGAAACAAGCAAAACAACAAATAAACATAATTTCAAATTAAAAGTACTCTGAAGAAAACAGACTGGTACTCTGAAGACCAGCTACTATGAGAGACCAGCGTTAAACTGACTGGCCGTGGGAGGCCTCACTAGGAAAGTGACATTTGAGCTGAGATGCAAATGCTGTGAAGGAGAAGAGCTGGGAGAGGTGGGAAGAGCGGGGGGGAAGACTCCAGTGAGAGGCACATCCAGCTGGGGCCCCTTGAGGGAAGGACTCGTGGAAAGACTTGTCTCGGAAGTGGATGATTGAAAACAGTAAGAGCTCTAACTTAAAGGATCAGAACCAAGAAAGGCTAGCAAACCAGATAGGAGAGAGGCAGTGAGTGCCTGGCATGGATTACAAGGATGACGGAACCTGGATTCCCTCTGCACGGGGGCAGCCAGGCAGGGGTTGAGGTGACCGAAGCCCCAGACTGGCTGTGTCTGGCAATGAGCCACAGCATCCATTTACCCTCACGTGCCTTAAAATATTTGCATCACTTTCTAAGTGTCCCAATAGGTGAAAATGGTTGGGAGGCCCTGCTTAAGGCTTTAGGCCCAAACCAAACAGTCTTGTGAAAACCTACTTGAGATTAACCCCAACTAGGTATAGGTTATAGCCTCAGATGCCCTCACTATATATAGGAAGGTTTGTCAGATGTATGCATTTCCGGCTGAAGGGACACCTTGAGAGAAGCAGGGATCTGGGAAGCAAGAAAGTGAGGTGATGTTGTCTGGTCACCACATACCCTAGGGAGTCATGAGAAAGATGGGGGAAACCAAGGTCACAGGGATGGGTCATGCACCCTAAGTAAGGGACAGTTGGTGGCAGGCATCCCTTCTCAGCTACACAATCAACAACCTTCTGTTTTGCTACTGATTTGAATGGAACTATCTTTTATTTGGCATGGTGATATGTATGCACACATGCAGCCCATAGGACTAGGGATACTGGTTCCATCTCACTTGCTGAAATGACTCTGTCCCTTACAACGGCATCTGACCTATGTACACACGGGTAGATGTGCGTGTGTGGAGGTGAGCATGCGTATGTATACACAGCCACCAGCAGACGCCTCACACATGTACTAGGGATTTCAGAGAGTCACAGGCCCCTGGAAAAGATATTTAGAAAGCATGAAAACTTCTATATTTATCCTTTAGGCAGAATTGATAAAGAACTGTTTTTCTTCCTATCCTCTAGTTTTCTCTTAAAATTAAATGCAAAGCACACACACACAAACCCCAATGGCCTGGGGAAAATACACAGTGCCAATTTGGTGCATCACTGCTACCAGGTGTGTCAGGAAAAGGACGGGACAGAGGACCCAGCCCGTACCTTGGAAGGGGGTCGGGGATGGGGAGTGGTCAGTGTAATCTAAAGGACCCCCTTCCGCACATGCCAGGGTCTGTGCCTTTTGGGGGCGGCTTCTCCTCACATCATCTCCCTCTCTCACCATGTGGGGACATTCTGGGAACTTAGAGGAAAAAATACCCACTTTTACTAGGAGGTTCTGTGATGAGGTCAAACCCATCTGCCCAGTTTCACAGACAGCTCATGACACTCTGGGAAATTAACTAAATGTTTTCCTGAATTTCTGATTCTTAAGTCCTTAACTTTCATTTCACCTTATAATACTTTGCCAGGTGTCTGATTTGACAACACTTCCTTCTATCTCTCAGCCATCTCTCCCATCCCCTTCCCCCACTCCCACATTCCCTTCCCGCTCAGCCTTGCTCCTCCCCGTCTCTCTCTCTCTGAGCTGGCTCCGTACAGTCAGACGCTCCCTCTGACTCCCCTCCTGGTTCCCAAGTGTTCACAGAGTTCATGGGCTTCTGGCCCAAATGACTAAGCTTGTGCTAAGCAAGTGCAACCCACGAACCTTTTTCATTTCGCTGAGCAACACAAATCATAGGGTTCTTTCTTATGTAATTAATCACCCTCAAAGAACAACAGGGACTCATTTGGGGGTTTTTTGGCTTACAAATGGTAGCTTTTGTGTAAAGAACTAAATTGGGCAATATTTCAGGCACTGACTGCATGTATCTGAGGTGAAGGAGGGCACCCTGGTTTCTGTAAAGTCCAGGAATCTTTGCAAAGGATTCTACAAGATTGCCATGCCCACAATCAAGCGGTGCTCAGTCCAACATATACTCTAGTACTGGGCACCCTCCATTCTAAAGCAAGGCGATGAAGAACAGCTCTGTAAAACTATCAGCCAGGGGCTGGATTATGACATCCAATAACATAAGAACACCAACTATAAGGTGAGAGCACATCCGGACAATGTGGGCATTTTTGTTCTCACGTGAGGACTAAGGAAGCGTTCAGATGCAAGTGTAGGGGAAGAAAACTATACAGTAAAACTGACAACCCTTCCATGTTGTCAGATTCAAACACCAGCAGTGACACCTTGGCAAATAAAAGCCCAGAGCGCTGAGAGTGCTAAGACTCTTTAAGGCTTTCTAGCCCAGCCTTCTCTAATACAGAATTCCCCACATCAGCCTCCAGAGCATCACTGAGCTTGAACACCTCCAGCAAGAGATAACCCACCACTTCGCAGGAAGCTCTTCTGGGATCCGCCTCCCTAAAATTTCTAACCATGGAGCCACCTGTTGTGCTGTCATTATTGAAGACAGTTGGGAGGCCGCATGGGGTTATGCATATAAGATCTGGACACAGCCCACCCAGCTTTGAGCTCCAGTCTCGTCACTTGGGAGCTATGTCACCGTAGGACTTCCATTTCTGCAGGTGTTAAGTAAAAGGGGGATGATAATCATAATAACTCATAAGGATTTTATAAATATTAAGTCATATTATGCAAGGAAAGCCCTTAAAATGGAGCATGGCACAGAGTGAGCTCAAAATAGATGTTAGCTATGAGGATGATAAGGTACCTTACAAAGTCTTCCCCTCTCCAGATGAAATCTCACCATTTCCATCAAACATTTTGTGCATCATGTAGTTCTAAAAATAGCTCCTCTGTTAGAAGCTCCTCCATTACGGCAAGATGCACAGAAATAGATTTAATATTCTGATGTGGTCCAGCGTGCCCCTGATTCCGGGGAACAGCACCCGCCTTGACCTAGACTTCACAACTGTATCAGTGCCGCCTGCTATCGCATTGCCTTTCTGCCTGCGGAGCCACATGACGGTCCTTACAGTCTTACAGACATCTAACACTACCAGCTCTTTTTCATAAAATCTGCTGTCAAACCAAGCCTTTCCAACCTGTATTTATGTAATTTATTTGGGGGACATGAATACATTTACATCTATTAAATTAAATTCTTGGTTTGGGATCTTTATTCCAGTTTATTGGAATATATTTGTGATCTGGTTGTATTATTCAGTCTTTCTTAATTTTGCATCACGTGCAAAATGTGGTAAATATGCTTTATTTGTCTTCAAGTGGTCAATAAAAACATAATCCAAACAATTCCAAAGACAGAGCCCTGTGGGAAACCTCTAAAGATCTCTGTCTAATAAATGAGCTCCTCTGGAATGTTTGACTATGACTCCACCTTACTCTGTTATCATTATCCCCGCCTTTCTCCATCTTGTTCTTATATTGCTAAAATCAATATATGCTTTTTCTATCAATTCAACTACAATTGTCTAGTTTTACAATAATCACAGGATATGGTGCTATCCCCTACCACCACGTCCCAGAGCTCAAGGCACAGCTACATGAGCTTGTCAGAGTTGTTCTGAGTTGATAAAAAGGCAGCGGCGTTGATAGATCGTATTTCGGGAGCGCGGCTGAACTAGAAGCAGCTGGGTCTGGCCAGTTTGGCGTTACGCATGTGGTAACCAAATTCCGTTAAAGTGCCACCCTCTCTTCTTTTCTATTGCACACCATTGGTGGATCCGGTGCTTGAGCCATGGGGCTCAGGTCCTTACAGTCGGCCCCGCTATCAGTGCGTTCTGTATCGGCGATTTCAACCACCCACGCCTTGTGAAATAGTGCACTGAGGAACTCGAGCATCCGCGGATTTGGGTACTCACGAGAGGTCCTGGACCAAATCCCCGGCGGATAACGAGGGACGACTGTACACACACAACAGTTACTTGCAACGTTTTCCCAAGGACTGCCTCTGAAACCTGCCCTGGAAACTGCACAGGAAGTGAGAGATGGCGTAGAGGTGCGACAGTGCTCCCTGAGGGGAGCTATAACCACACAAAGGAAAAGAAGAGGCGCTGGGTGTGGGGTTTTGACTCCATATGGGACTCGGGGAGGTTGAAGGGTTGTCACAATGACTGGGAAAATGAAGAAGTCTGCTTGCCCTGCAATCCCTCGTTTGACAGCCTACCTTCCTGAGAGGCAAATGCTCATTGGTGGGGCTTGCAGGACAGAGAGTGACCTGTGGTTAACCAGAAAATGTGAGACTTCACCCAACCCCTCTCCTGACCGCTTACATGCAGAGGGGGGAGAAGATGACTAAAGGAGAAATCGTGAGGAGAAAAGGCAATTGGGGAGGCAGAGGAAAATGTCAGGCACGCTTCAAATATATGGGGACCATGGTCGTTTTATTTAATTCTTCACTCAAACACCCCCTGGGAAAAAAGTGTCTAAAAGTGACCCACAAGGTTGACAGTAGAAAGAGCACAGAACCGGAAATCTGGTCCCAGTTGTATTAACTCCAGTGGGTCTGAGTTCCCGCCTCTGTAAAATGAGGGCTGGGAGGCACCGTCTCAAGAAGCTCTGGGCAAACCCTGGTGGCAACAGTAGGAAGGGGGCAAGGAAGGAAAGAACACTAGGGCACAGTTCAGTTCTCAGCAATAATGCCGAGTCTAGAAATGAAGGAAGGAAAGCCAGAATGCGGGGGGGGGGGGGGTTAATGCTGCATTTCTGGAGCCAGGCTGTTCTCTGGTGGGCGCACTTTTCCTGACAAAAAGCCAGTGTCCTCCCCACATAAATACTCATCGACATGAATAGCAACAGCATATGAGACCAGTATCTGTGAAGACGCCAGACTGTGTGCAGAAGGGCTGGAAATACCTTGGAGAGTTTCACAGAAATAAAACACAGGGCAATGAAACCCTGGCAAAGGCGACGGAAAGCAAATTCTTTAAAGATGGTGGGAGGGAGGACTCAAACAGCTCACACACACAAGCCTTTAAAAAATGGGATGCGATTGCCTCAAGCCCACTGGGGATCCGCAGTTCTGCCTCGTGCCCTTCATGGGAGAACGGCTTTAGATGTCTGCTCTTGAGGAGCTGAGTCCCTGAGGGGTGATGCCTGAGGTTTCACTGCCATCAAGTGGAACCGCGGGGTATGGCAGTGGTGGACAGCTTCTCAGCCTAAAGTGAGAGGCACAGATGAGACCAGGTCTATTTCTCATTTGACAATGAAAGATGAGAGAAAGGCTGCTGAGCAACATTTCCTTATCACCCATTTAGTTCAAAGGAGATGCCATTTTGGTTCCCAGCCATCAATCAATTGGCGTCACTCAAGGACCAGGCTGGGCTAAATTTGCGCATTCTATTTCAGCCCCAGTGGAGACAGAGACTTACAGGATGGGCTTTGAAAGCTTCTTCTCCAATATTACAGTGATTCTCAGATGCCCAAACCGCCACCCTCTGAGATGTCCCTAATTTAACATAAGAGTTTATGTGCAGAGGACTTAAGACCTGAAGACAGGTGAGCACCCAGGGGATGACAGGAGACAGGAGACAGGAGATGACAAGTGCTGTTCAAATGGGGAACATTGTTCTACCACCTGGCAAGAACAAGAACTCAGTGAGATCCAAACTCTGGAGGCCACTTGATTTCTTAGAAGAGAAGCCAGTTTCCAGAGATGGGTGCCATTTCCATGTTCTCTCCTGTTTTTGAAGAGGTCAACTCAAGGACTGCAGTCATGGGCATACTAAGACCTGGCAGACTCTTTTCCCCAATAAGAAAACAGATCCAGAGTATTCTATGGCTTTACCTTTCACTGAGCCGCCTTTGCTTCGTTGATAGACTGGAGACCGGAGAAGGAGAGAAAGGAGGGAAGTGTGTATTTCTTGAGTACCTACACTAGGACAGATAATATACAGGAAATTATATTGTTTTTCCTCTGGCAAACCTCACTGGGTTATGGCCTCTTGCAAAAGACTGGAATAGTCTAGAAGGATCCAAGTCATTATTTGTAATCCCCCCTTTTCAGTACAAAACTACACTCATGTTAGTGCAAAGCCATGAGGGAAACAATCAACCAAACCTTTGTGGAATGTCAGTATCCCCAGTTCAGCGTGTCATTAATCCATCTCCAACCTCACCTCTTCCCACTCTGGGTTTTCCTTTTGATGAAAAGCAGAGCGTCAGGCTCTCAGGAGGTAACTCCCTAACTCAGCTACAAATTTTTAAACATCATTCAGTTTCTGTGTACAGGGAGTTTTTTTTTTCCTTCACCAAAGAGCAATTTCCTATTGCCCTGCCCCACAGAGCTGTTTCTGGGATTAAGTAAATAATAATTGCTAAGTACCATGGCTTTTCCAAGAGATGCTATGAACCAATCCCGTCAAGTAAGGGATCTGGATTTATCCCCTACTATAATTAAACCTTGGGTGAAACGTGAAACTGGCTTTGAGGTCTCCTCCCGGTCTCACCGGGGCTGCCAAACCCCATTCCAAGGCGGCCACTTCCCGCCTTCCTGGAGCGAAACCTCAGGGCCCACGACCCTTCCTGGCCCCCCGCCACCCTTGCCGCTCACCTCAAAAATTGGGGAAAACACACTTGTCTTAGATGTAAGGAGAAGGAGAGACACATGGAGACGGGTCAAGTCCACATCTAGTGAAACTGAACTTTGAACTTCAGCTCCAACTTGATGCCAACAGCGGAGCCAGCCATCTCTCCCTCGTGTCTAATGCCACCACTCATACAACTGCTGCCACATGAAAGGGTTGTCACCACATCTTTATTGCATCTCCAGGTGAGGAACAGCGAATAGCTTATTAGACAAGGAACACTCCCCATTCGTAGACAATGCCCCGTTACAGAAGGCAGGGGTGATCACGGTGCGAATCTATTTACAGAGGCGGAGGAGCGGGGGATGGGAGAAGACACCGGGCCAGGAATTTACAGCGAGGACAGTGCACAAATCCTTCGGGCAGAGAAACTGGACATGTCCACACTGGGGAGGCCCAGAAGGAGAACTCCTGGTAAAGAGGGGAGATGAGGTCTGGGGACTGACAGCAAGTTTGGGAAGGGTGCAGGAAGAGAGGGGTGACCTGTGAATCGGTGCTGGGGACCCATAGAGCCCCTGCGCTAGGCAGCACCACAGAGATGAGTAAATTTAGGGTGACCTTTAGCCTCTCCCACCCAGGCAAGAAGGGAGGGTGCCAGTAAGGTGGCTTCCAGTGTAGATTTGGGCAGGGCAAGGCTGAGAGACAGGCCTTTGCTGTTTTTGCTCAGATTTGCAGTTCTGCTCCAGGCCAAGCAACCTCACAAGACCAGCCTTGAGGGGACAAGGTGGCTCCTGAAGTGGCCTGAGCCAGTACGTGGTCAGATGAGCAGATCTTTAGTCACATGTCAGGTGACAGGGAGTTGTGAGAGCCTAGCCCTGAGTTGCCTCACACTCCCACTGACAAGGAGTATCCTAAGCTTGGGACAAAGGAAAACGCTAGAGTTGTGCTAAGAACTGGAGTCTAATTAGCCGCCATCAACTCCAGAACAGAAGGACAGAGGTTGAGGTTGGCGGGGAGGCAAGCTCTTCCCACCACGGTTCCTACAGTTTCCTTAGAAGACTCAGGTTTAGCCCACGTCCTTTTGAATTCCCCGCTGGTTCTGCTGACTTGCTGTGTTAGTCCCACTCTTCAGAACAGTTAACTGCCATCTTTCCTTCCTTCATAATCACTGTAAGGGCTGTGGGCCCGTGGAATGGAGAAATCCTTTGGGGGAGTCGGATTCTGAAAAGAAAGCAACCGTATTTTATTAAACTCAGTCCAATTCTGGGCCATTTCAACACAGCTCTAACATGGGCAGGAGCCTAATTTTCTTCCCCTTCTGGAGCGTCCCCATAACGTGCTCCCTGGGCCCTGCGCTCCTGTCTTCTGTCCTAACCCCATGAGGCAGATGACAGGAAAGCAAACAGGTCATCCTTCAAGGTGGCCATTGAGGGGCCTTCAGAACCATAACATCATCTATTCCCAAAGGACAAATGTCCCTGGGTGCTAAGGCTGCCGATGAAAAGGGAGAAAGAGATCATTTACCTGGAGCGGAAAATGGGTGGAGTAAGGGGTGTAGAGCTCGTGACCTGGCCCTTCCCGACCTGAAACAGACAAGAGGAGCCATCAGAGCGTTAGGGTCCCCTCCCTCGTGCTCCCACCTGCGTTGAGCCCAGCTGAGGCATTTATCAAAGCATGACGCCTCATCTGTTTAATTGTCTATCTCCCTGGAGGCTGTAAGCTTTGTGTTGGAAGAGACTGTGTCCTTGAGCCCAGGCCCAGGCCCAGAGTAAGGACAATGTTGACTGAATAAACGAAAAGCTAGCAGCACAGGCTCAGTAGGGAAACGCCTTTCTCAATCCTCACCTCATCCGAGGAGCACATTGGAAACCAGTCTTTTCAGGTATAGATCTGCCAGAGATGCACCCAGAGTGAATCTCACTGAGGATTTACCCACTTCCTCCACTGCCTGACAAACGGAAATCAATTTATTATTATTATTTGGGGGGGAAGGGGCAGAATTGATGAGCAATTGTTTTCTATGTATTTTGGGGAAATCAGAGGGACTTCAACTCAGGAACAGAAGAGCAAACACGTGCAATCATCATGAATACAATTTCAAGCAATTCATTTCTCTCCCACCAAATCTACCTGTCCAATTAACTCAGTAAATACCTAAACACCTTCTTGTGTGTGTGTGTGTGTGAGGAAGATCGGCTCTGAGCTAACGTCTGTTGCCAGTCTTCCTCTTTCTGCTATTTTATGTGGGATGCTGCCACAGCACGGCTTGATGAGCAGCGCCCAGGATCCGAATCAGCAAACCCCCAGCCGACAAAGTGGAGCGCATGAACTTAATGGCTGTGCCACCAGGCCAGCTCCCCTAAACACCTTCTATATGAAATATGTTGTGAAGAATATAAGGATGAGCTGGAATGATTCCTGCCCTGAGGCTGCCCCTGGAGAGGAAGGATTATATGACCACTACACAAATAACTAGGGAATGGGACAGACTCTGATAAGAGCATTTTAAAGTCCTACAGATGTGCGGGCAGGTGGAGTGAATACTGAGGGAGTTTAGGGAGTGAGTGACTCAAAAATCGCAACAGTAAGGACAAAGGGCACGTCAAGCCGAGGACAGACACTCCACGAGCCTAGACACGGAGGCAGGAAAAGGCAGTGAATGGGTTTGTTTGGACTGAGGGCACAGCTGCAGGGGGCACCGGGCTATGGCTGTGAAAAGCTTCCCAAGGGCCGGGGGCATAGACCACAGCTGCAGCGAGGAGCCCCAAGAACCTGTGCACCTCAGGCTTCAAGAGCAAGAAAACTCTCAGCTGAGGCTAAGAACCTGGCCTTGGAGCTCCCTCACTCCTGTCCCAACCCCATTCCCGCTCTCCAATTAGACCCAGAGATCAATGGAAATGCTGGAGGTCAACAAATAGATCCCTCTGGGCAAGGGCAGTTTCTGGCCATCAGTTTAGCCTCTTTTTTTTTTTTTTTTTTTGAGGAAGATTAGGCCTGAGCTAACTACTGCCAATCCTCCTCTTTTTGCTGAGGAAGACTGCCCCTGAGCTAACATCCATGCCCATCTTCCTCTACTTTATATATGGGACACCTACCACAGCATGGCTTTTGCCAAGCGGTGCCATGTCCACACCCGGGATCCAGGCCGGCAAACCCCAGGCCACCAAGAAGCGGAACGTGCGCACTTAACCGCTGCGCCACCAGGCCGGCCCCTAGCCTCTTCTTCTTATGAGAACAACAACAGAGCACCTAGCTACTCACAGCTCCAGGCAAGAGCAAAATCATTTGATTCTTTTGTGTCAGATCTGATCTCTTCCCTCTCACGGGCTCAGAGACGGGCAATGAATGGTGGCTCTTCAGGCTAAATCAGAATCCTCGGTAACTTTATGCAGACTCCCACTGGTTTATGATAAAGGGGCTGTCTCCTGCTCTGTGCTCTGTGGTCACTACAGGAAATCATGGCTTGGCTTTATGCATTCAAATCTACAAAGGCTCCACATTTCTGGAAGGAATGTCTAGTTGTCTTTTATAAAAAACACAATCTCACCTACTTGTCTCTAAGAATTTTTCTAGCCATTCTTTTCCCATTCCTTTGTTCCATCCTTGATTCAGAGAAACCTACATGGTATTGTACAGAAAGTACTTGATAAAGACTCCAGAGGCTAGCTTCTAGTTCTACTTGTCTCTAACTAGCTGGGTGATTTTAAGCAAGGTCTGAGCCTTGGGGACCTTATCTGTTCTATCAGGGGTATGACCTCAATGATCCCGCATGTTCCTTACAGTTATAATAGCCTAGGATTCTCCCCCACCTTTCTACAAGGCATTCTCCACCCAAGCAGCTTGTGTACCTTGAGCGATTTCCTCTGGAGAATAGGCTGTGTTCTCCACACCATAGCTCTGCTTCATGAGTTTAGGTTTACAAAAAGAATCCTCGAGAGGATAATCCATGGAGTTCTGTTGCCTTGTGAGCACTTGAAACTCAGGCACAACATAAGCCAACAGGAAAATCCAGCCATTGATAACCAAGGCTGCGCTGAGGATGAGATCATCCCACTGGGGGCCAGGGTTAGGAACCAAGAGCAGGGTGATCCATGCCACCCAGCAGGTGATGGAGAGGAGCGTGGTGAAGCAGATGTAGGCTCCATGTCTCTTCCAGCCAGGGAAGGATCCAGAGACAGTGAAGGAGGACATGAAGAAGGTCAGCAACATCAAGAAGAGGACATAGATGAGCAGCATGACAAAGTCTTCATTGCGTCGAGTAGCAGAGAGCTCAGAGAAGATTGCGGTGTTGGTCCTGTTCATGGTGAGGACGACGTATTCAATAGCAATGATGTCCTGCACCAGGTTCAAGCCCACAGCCAGGCCCAGCATCACCAGCAAGGAGAGGGGCTCCCTCCCGTGGACCAGCTTTGTCAAGTTGGAAGCATGAGTCAGGAGGCAGGAGAAGCAGAGGGAAAAGAGGACACCGAAGAGGAAGAAGCGTGTGGGCCCCGTGCCGCTATCAAGTTTGATGATGAAGGCGAAGGTGAGGCCGAAGATGCCCAGCACACCGACAAGGAAGAGAAACTGGATCGGGAGCATTTTTCGCTTGTTGGAGTCCTGCACCTTGTTGACGAGGATCACGAGAGCGAGCATGAAGGCCACCGTGGTCACAACCCCGAGGGCAGCCAATGTTTCTAGGACGATTCCCCAAGCTTCATTCAAATCACAAAGCCTGTAGTACCTGGAGTTCAGGCCCTGGTGGCAACCTCTGGGGGCTGTTGTGGCCATTCTGGTCCTGCATGAAAGCAAAGTTGGGAAGGGGTGTGAATCTCCTAACAAACTCAGGCACAGAGGACCAAAACAGAGCAGAAAAAATGTTGTATGTTCAGGCAGCATTTTGCTCCTGAGCTTACTACATCAGATAAAGCTACTAACTTTTCTCCACCTCTCGCGGCAAAGTCTCAAGGCTGAGGAAGGAACAGAACAAATCTCATACCTCCCTCCCCGCAATTTAACGATATTAATATTTACCCCGAAGCCGGAGGACCCAGTGCTCTGCTGAGGGGAGTCAGAGTCTCATTTCAAAACATATAGCCAGGGTTTCTGATATTTTTGCCTAGTATTTTCTTAGGAACTAGTGAACATGGAAATAGCTAAGCTTAAAGTTAAGACTTCAATCATAATTTCTCAGTCTCAAGCCTTTTCCCATCTTTGGGCCTGTTTCAGACATTATTTGAGAGCATCCTCTTCTCTCAAGGACGAGAGGAGCTAACTGAATTGTAGGTTTCTCTCCAGAAGGTCAAACATTCCCGTCTCGGTCCTTGGAGCCTCTTCTCCAGCAATGCTGTCACAAAGTAGAAGGACTTTTTCCATCCTTAAGTTTGTTAGGATGGCTCTACTAATTCCAAAAAAGTGAGGGAAGGAGTCTTTCCTGTCACAACCAGCTGTTAATGAGCTACCGGAAGGAAGTCCTGGATGAGACAAAAAACAGTGGGGCATCCAACAAAAATATTACTAACAGCTAATGCTCATTTTTACCATGGATCAGAAATTCTTCTAATCACCTTTCATATATATGAATTCGTTTAATTTCATAGCAACCCCACAAGGTAAAAATTATTATCTCTATTTTACAGATGAGGAAACTGAGGCAGGGAGAGGTCAAGTTACTCACCCAACATCATACAGCCAGGAAATGGCCAAGGCAGGATGTGAATGCAGGCTGTAGGATCCATGCACTTAATTACTATAGAGACTCTCTCTCAAGTGACTTCTAATTGGCCTTAAAATGCAATCTGAGATATTCTCATTCTCTCTCTTTTCCTCTCCCCTTCCCCCTTCTCTCGCTCATCAGAAGCCCCATAAACCAGCTCTGTTTATGGTCCTGATTCCGTTCTCTTAGTTCAGTCTCACAAAGGATAGGAGCTCCTGGGTGATAGACATCCACAAAGCAGGTAATCTACTCCCCTGCTCTGCATAATTAGACACTGACAGGATGGATAACAGCACACATCCTATTATCTGCCCCTCACCTCCCAGGTCTGCTTCCTTCTCTGTGCCCACATCCTCCATGTCAACGTTGATTTCCCAAACCCCATGCCATCTAATGCCTAAGGCTGCAGGGCACACGTGGGAAGATCAGTCGAGAAACTGAAAGGAGGAGTTTGTACATTTCCTCAAAATGGATGGTTCTCAAATTCCCAAGTCAATGTCAGGCAAGATGCTGAAATTCAAAATTGCTAAGGTTTTAACAGTTTTTTCTAACTATAATTTTTTACAACAAAGTATAATTATTTTCTGAATTACTTGACTGTTTTTGTTTCTACGACACTGTTCTTTTTGTTTTGTTGTATGCTATGTGTGCATGGAATTTTTTTTTTCACTTTAGTTTTTCTTTTCCTGATAGGATCGCTCACTCAACAGTGAAAAGTTTTGAACCGACTAGAAGAGAACCGTGGTTCAGGGGAGGGAAGGCTCATTGAGGCTGCCTCCCTAGAAAAGCACCAGGGAACGATCTCGGCCCCTTCGAGTGCCAAATAGGGAGAGACCGTGCAGGAGGAAATTGGAAAGAAGGGGACTGGCCGGGAGTGGGAAGCAGCAAAAGGTACAAAACACCCACTCAATCCTGCCTCTTCCCTTATAGCAGAAAAACAGCTCAGAATGTCTTCTCCACATCCCCATAAATGCTTGTAAATGAGATTTCTCTGGCCCTTCCCACGGTGTACCAACAACTATGGGGTGCTGTGATCTCCCAGGAAAAAAGAACGCCCTCCTTTCTCCTTCAGTCCTGTCTCTTCATGATCAAATCACATGGCAGAGGAGCCGGCCCGGTGGCACAGTGGTTAAGTCCATGCACTTCTATTCGGCAGCCCAGGGTCTGCTGGTTCAGATCCTGGGCACAGACCTACACACCACTCATCAAGCCAGGCTGTGGTGACGTCTCATTTGCAAAATAGAGGCAGATTGGCACAGATGTTAGCTCAGGGCCAATCTTCCTCACACACACACACACACAAAAAAATCACAAGCCAAAGACTGGCACAGTGGAGATAAAACAAACCATCACTCACTGACCATCGAAGGCAAAATGAGCATCCTCCTCAACATAGAATTCAAACACCTGCTGCCCTTAAAGATGCAAAATCATCTTTGCAATTCCATGAGATAGTCATTGTACCAGAATTGTTTTATTCACACAGCAATTAGGGGGAAATTATATACATAAAATATGTGTATGTACATATACATGTATATATATGCAATATAACACATACATATACATATGTAAATGATTATGTATATGTTAGAACATTAATGTGTGGGGTGTCAGAATAAAATAACACTAGATAGGGGCCAACCTGGTGGTGTAGCAGTTAAGGTCGCACACTCTCCCTTGGCAGCCTGAGGTTCGCTGGTTCGGATCCTGGGTGTGGACCTACACACCCCTTATCAGGCCATGCCATGTCAGGCATCCCACATATAAAGTAGAGGAAGATGGGAACAGATGTTAGCTCAGGGCCAATCTTCCTCAGCAAAAAAAGAGGAGGATTGGCAGCAGATGTTAGCTCAGGGCTAATTGTCCTCAAAAAAAAAAGAAAAGAAAAAAGAACACTAGATATAGCTTAAATCTATCTTCCTAGCTTTTTAATGAAATTTGCCTCTCCAAGCTTAACTTCATATGAGATAGTCATTCATTCAGCAAATATTTCCTAAGCACCACCGTGTGCTAACCACTATTCTAGATACTCACTGATAAAAGGGAGAACAGACATGTTTCCTGCCATGGAAGAGACAGACAGGCAGACATAATGTGCCACTACTGCCACAGCCTGCCCCAAGCCTTTCCTCCCCAGGGGTCTGTCCCATGCAGCCTACCCCACGGAAATTGTCCCAGTCATCCCTGCCACATGCAGAGCACAGAGCAAAGAATGGTTTACGTTCCACCTCTACAGGGCAGTGCAGAACAAGAAAGCGGAGGAAAAGAAAGGCAAACAAGCTTCAGAAACAGGCAGCCCCCGAAATACAAGCACTGAAGTTCTGATGCACCTGGCCCACGAATGCCACCCTGCAGGGGTGTGGGGAAGAGGTGGAGACAGCGCTTCCCGTCCAGGCCGGGGATGCAGAAGAGGAGGAGCCCTGTCTAATCAGAGGGCGGCGAGGACAGGGAAAGGACGCAGGCTCTGTGCATTTCACGCTCACTGACCTTCACCTCTTCACTTCACTGCCTCTCAGGTTAATCATAGGGTGGTGGCCAGTGGGAAAGGCATTTCTGTCACCCTCCCAGCCCCTCCCTGCCAACTGGTCCTTCCCACCCCTTAAGGTAGTGCTGTTCAGCTGACAGGTGGTTGTTATCATAATTACCTGATCATTATGAAGGACTCTGAACCTGATGACTCTGAAACTGACAAAAATTGACGATGTTTTTGCCTCAAGGATAGTTCTGGTGCTAGACAAAAGGACAGTAAGGCAGAGACCTCCTGCCCCCAACTTGGACCTCTAGGCCCCTCCCTTCTGGTGCAGCTGGGCAGGATGGGGCTGTGTCCAGGGGCCTCGGGCACCCACAGACCAGAGATTGACAAGAGCAATGGGCAGTGGGTGTGCAGAGAGGAGAAAACCAATTTCCCCCCCCACCTCCTAGCCCCAATCCTGCAAGGGAGATGGAGAAACAGTCCCTGAAGGGCCTTTAAAACACTGTTTTTTAAAAAATGTTTACATTTCTATTAGAGAAATTTTCAAGTACACTCAAAAATAAAGAGAATAGTATAATAGAGGCCCATGTACTCATCACTTGATTTCAAAAATTATCAATATATAGCCAATTTTGCTTCATCCACATCCCCCACCCCACTCGCTGGATTATTTTTAAGCAAATCCCAGACATCATATCATTTTACGGGCAACGTATCTCTAAAAGATAAAACTCTTTTTTAAAGTAACTACACTTAAAAAATTAGCAATAACCCTTTAATATCAAATATCCAGTTAGGGTTCATATTTCCCAATTCTTTCATAAATGTCTTTTTAAAAACTTCTTAGTAAATATTGTTTTTATGTGAGTGACTAATTTTTTGGAGTCATCCTTCTCAATTCACCTCCATTAGTCCTCCACCCTTTCCCCAGTGTGACACGGACTACACCACGGGTCTAAAATGTCCTCAGCACACTGAGTTTAGTCAGAGGAAAGTAAAAGTCACCAGACTCACAAACAAGCAGGTCTGTACTGAGAAGGGGCTGTGTTACCCAGGGACGGGCCCAGATGAGGAAAAGACAGCAGAAAGCTCGGTAGGGAAGAAGTACAGGGTGATGAGAAGCTGACAAGGACTCCTAGAAAGCACGATTTGAGGAGGAAAGAAAGCAGTCAGCATTTGAGAATCTAAACAGCCAGGAGCTAGAAACAGTCACGGAGAAGAAGCTAAGGGCTGGAGCAAGAAGAGAACATGGACTGAGGCTAGTGGTTATGTGGACATCATCTGTAACCAAAGTCAAGAGCAGAGAGACCTAGGGTCCAACCAAGAAAGGACTTGCTCCAACAAAGACCAAACAGGGGTGGAAGGAAATCATTTACTCTTGGACTGCTCTGAAGTGAGGGGAAGGTCTCATAACTCGTTCTTGCCCTGGGTCAGGCCCAGCTGTATGCACTTTACTCCTTAACCATCACAACCACCCTATGACATAGCCCACACGATTATTACCCCCATCCCACAATTGCAGCAACTGAGGCACAAGGTGACTGACTCATCGAAGTCGCACAGCTAGCGAGTGGAAGGGCCGGGATTCGAACCCGAATTCTAACTCCAACATCACAGGTCTTAACACAACACCGTGCAGCCCCTTTGTCTGGCGAAAAGAACTTTAGAGGCAGGAGGCACTGGCCAATTAGAAGGAGGGGGTGACTACATCAGCCCTCAGTGCTGTTTTGGTTTTGAGCGTGGGTTAAATCTGCCGAGGCGCACAGCCTAGCCTTTCGAGTTGCTCCAACTGCCATGTATACCCTCAGATGCCTCCGTGGTAAGGAAAGGACTGTGTGTGCTCTGCTGCAGCAGACAAGGCAGGAGAGATGGGCCTGTAGAAGATGAGAACGTGGGACAGGAGGCATCCCAGGGGTCTCCCCAGACTCTCCTGAGTCTGTCCACTCCTCCCAGCCTTCAGTCAGACCACCATCAGATGGACCTGGACCCCTTCAGAAGCCCAACTTCTCTGTCTCCACGCTTGGCAACTCTGAGCCGCTCTGTTTGCAGCCAGAGGCAAGAGCCATAACCTGTACAGAAGTGTAAGGCTCTGCATCTTTAGCCCCTGCCTGCCTCCCCAGCCTCCCCAGCCTCTCCAGGCTCGGGCCTCACCACACCCTCCTCCTCGTCCCCAGTACGTGGACTTCTTGTTACTTCTCTAAACAAGCCCCACTATCTTACTTCAAACATGCAGTCCCATCGGGGTGGAACATCCTCCCTCCCCTCCCCCATTAGCCACCTCCTTCATTTGACTTAAAGGTCCCTTCTTCCAGAATGCTTTCCTTGATGCCCAAGTCTGGGGAGCGACACATCCCGGGAATTCCCAGAGAGCCTCCGTATTTCTCACCACAGCACTTGTCACACAGCCCTGCAAGGCCTGTTGGTAAGTCTGCATCTCCCTCTAGACTCAAAGGCTCTGTGAAGGTGGAGACTGAGTTGTTAAGTGTTTCTCCCCAGCTTCTAGCCTCGTGCCTGACACAGGGTAAGTACCTAACCAGGGTGGACGAGTGAGCTTATGGATAGAAGTGGAGTCTGGTGGGGGCAGGGAAGCTGCACAGGAGAGGGGTCGGTTGGGCTTCACCTGGTTTCCTCACAAGCCCCCTGTGTGCTGTCCTTAGTTCTAAGCCCCGTTGCTCCCATCCTCCTTCTCACACGGCTGTCTGAAATCGCACTTTGGGTCTGAGGTTAGGAGCTCCGGGCCATGTCTGGAACCCTGCTCCTATCTCAGTGACTCCAGGTGTCTCCCAGGAGAACCTGAATGCTGAGGTTTCCAAGGAAGCAGAGAGGGATGTCCTGGAATCCAGTCATCCGCTCCCACCCAATTCCCCGATGACTAACCCCTACACTTGGAGGAAGTTGGTGAGGTTTCAGTGCGTGTAGCCTCTGGCCTGGGACACGAGGAAAGGACTGAGTCATGAGGGTGAGACCCTCTTCACTTATTGCAGCTGCTAACAGAGCTAACCACCCAGCCATCCAGTGATCCGACGGCACCCACAACGGAGGCCCTGCAATCACCTGACGATGCCTTAAACCCTTCTAGAATGAGTCAGAGCATGACCATGACAAAAGGTTAAAAACAGAAAAAAGAAAGAGGAAGGAAAGGAAGAAGAACAAGAAGAGGGGTAGACGCCGGGGGAGGAGGAGAGGCAGGGAGGGAGAGTCACTTTTTGGGTGCAATTCCAAGCCCTCTCTTAGTCCACCCCCTAGGAGGAAGGGGTTTCAGCTGCCTCCATGTGTGTGGACACCAGCTTCCGGAACCTCCATCCTCTCCTCTGTAAAATGAGGGCAGTGCTGAGCTAGGTGGTTCAGCCCATGTCCAGCTCCACTGTTCATCCCTCTGGGGAGCTCCTTGTAGCCAAGTTCCAAATCTCTTTCTCCCTCCCCTCCATCCTCCTTCCTGCCCCATCTCCTGTCATTGAAAGAATGTGTGGCACAAACTCTTAACCAAACCCCAAATCAGGGCTGGAGGTGAGACTGAAGGGTCTGAGTGCAGGTCAGGGAGAGGGACACCCAGGGAACACCCACCTGCAGGACGAAGCCACAGGGTTCTGGAGCAGTACTGACTCTAGACGCGGCCTTGACCAATATACGGCATTGACCAGTACGCAAGGACAAATGCCAGCACTCGATGGCTCTCCCAGCTTCTCATTTCCAATCTCTGAGACTCCTCTTTTCCCAGAGAGGTGGGAAAGGCGTCTGGAGTTGCTTATGCCTAGACCTAGAAGGTTGCCCAAGCTGGCCGTACGCGGCCCTCCCAGAGTCGGTAAAAGCGAATTCCCCTGGGGCCCTGAACTCTGCCCACAGCTGATCTTATCTCCTCCTTATGAGATTTATCTCACTCCGTCATCTAAAAATGTTGAGGACAAACGTACTTTTAGGACTGCTGTGAATGATAGCAAATCACCTACATGTTTGATGAAGCTGAGCCTTCACACCATCGCAGCCAGGACAATTCATGCTTTTCCAGCCTTTTAATTTTCTCTATATTCTTGAATTGCTACATTCAATCAGTAGTAATAACAATAGTCATAATATAATTATGAATAAAAATAATGATGGCTACTGCCTCATACTGAGTCCTCTTGTGAGCCACGCATGACGCTGAGTGTTACGTTTTTATAGGTATTCTCTCATTTACATGTTTTTATGTCTATTATCTCATTTAATGTTCCTACAACCCATTTTATGGGTGAGAAGACTAAGTCTTACAGAGACGAAGTTCCATGTCCAATGTCACCTAGTTGGGAGGAGTATCCCTTTATGAGTAATCAGTCATAATTTAATCTTTCATCTCTAAATCACTGTTGTGATCTCAGAAGCTTTTCTCCCTGACTCCAGCCTCTCTCCCTTCAAACCTTCTCCTAGAAGTCTCCAATGCAAGCAATCCTGCATTTGGTCAATCTTCCTGTCAATCAACAAACATTTAAGTGCTGACTTTGTGTCAGGGACTGTGTTAAATATACAAGTCACACAGACCAAGAGTGTCGCTGCTACCCCTGGGAAGACCAATAGAGTCACAATGACATACAAATAAGGAGTTAGAGAGCGTGCAGGGAATGCTGAGGGCATGGAAAACAGCGGCCTATTCTACCTAATAGGGTAAAAAAAAAAAAACACTTTAGAGAGGAGACCAGGAAGGTGAGGCATGAAAGACGGTCAGGGAAGAGGGAGAGAATTTTAGGAAGGTAGAAGAGACAGGGCTTGGGGAAGGAAGGAGTCCAGGTTACTGCCCAGTTTTCTGGCTTAGGCAACTGAACAGAGCTTAGAAATACGGGCTTGTGAGTTGAGATGCCCGGTTTAGCTTTGTTGAGTGTAAGATGCATATGGAACATGCAATTGGAGGTCCAGCAATAACAGGCACTAAGTTCTCCTGAGAGCTTATCCTGGGCCACACATGGTTTCATTTAATGCCCACAACAACCCTATCATTACGCCCCCTTTTTACAGCAGAGGAAACTGAGGCCCAGAGAAGTTAAATAACTTGCCCAAGATCACATGGCTCTTAAAAGCCAGGCTCCTAGACACCAAGCAGTGCTGACCCACTCTGCACTTAGACATGCAAGTCTGAGGCTCGGGACAGGTTTGGGCTGTAAGCACAGGTTGGGCCCATAGGAGGTATCTGCAGCCTCGAGAGGAGGATGAGATCACACAGGGAGCACATACGGTGAGTGTACGGTGAGCGAGAGGGCCAAGGACAGACCCATGGGGACACCATCTCTTGGAAGCAGGAGTCAGCAAAAGATGTTAAAAAGAAATTGTCAGAGGTACATAAAAGAAACAAGCCCAGTGGTTTCCCCAGAAGCCAGGGAGCAGTTTCCAAAAAAAGGAGTGGTCCATGGGGTTTAACGCTGCAAGGGGAGCAAAGACTAGAAGGCCTGGGATGGGATCTTTGGATTCAGCAGTTGAAAAGCATATTAGCCTCTTTTTGTCTGTGATAACAGATTCAGCCTCATTTTGAGCTTCAAGGCTTTTCTCTAAGCAGTCCTCCCACCCATCTCCTCCGGCCTCCCTAACTCCTCCTCTAACTCTACGCAAGGCCAGCAAATCTCCCAAGAGTATTTTCCATCTGGAAGGGAACTGGGGTTCATCTAAGGCCTTCTCCAACAAAATCATGCTCTTTGCCTCAGCGCATGCATTATTCTCCCAGCCAGAGAGACCCTTCTCCCAGTCACAATCCATTTACCAGATTTCTTCGAAACTTGGCCCAAAACTTACCTCTATCTTGAGGTTTTTAAAAATTATTAGTCCCATCTCATTCTAAATTTGTGGGTCTCTTCATAGTTTTTACTATTAAGTAATTCTTGGCACTCAAGTTTTTCCATACATATGTTATATATTGTACATTAATATCGGTGCTGACTTGCCTACCAGATAACAAGCTTCCTAAGGAAACAGAACACATCTTCTGTTTGTTGGTACCCCCCTCACTATCTGCTCTGCACAGTGGCTGCTGAGCAAATGTTCTGGACTAAGACTGACCGCTGAATATTTATTCAAAGCAAGCTATTTATTAGCAAGTGTGAGTAATGGGGAGGAAGAATTTTTGAAGATTAACATGTGCTGATGCTGATCCTCATAGTTTTATCCAGGCTGAGTTCTAAGACAAGGGTGGAGTCCCACAGAATAAATGGAAAATGTCTACAGGGAAATCTCCAGGATCCCCTATTCTGGGTAGCCATCCGAATTCTGATGACGTAAAACTGACACATCGTGGCAACAGCTTATGAATGATATCTGAATAACATCACTGATTTGAGTTTCTATGCAGTAACTGAGAGAAAATAAGTCATCACACCTCCATAGGCGGATCTAAACAAGTATAGAAACAGTGTTCATGACAATTTACACTTCTGGGTAGTTCCCTGGGGGTACTGCCATCCTCCTCTATTCCAAACAAAGCATGTGACTTTTAGATTAACATAAAATAAATTACAGGAATATAAAATAAAGTACCAGAAATTTTTTTTTTTTAAAAAAAGCTTAAGGGCCAGCCTGGTGGTGTAGTGGTTAAGTTTGCATGTTCCACTTCAGCAGCCCAAGGTTCACAGGTTCGGATCCCAGGTGCAGACCTAGCACTGCTCATTAAGCCATGCTGTGGTGGCGTCACACATAAAATAGAGGAAGATTGGTACAGATGTTAGTTCAGGGCCAATCCTCCTCACAAAAAAAAATAAAAAATACAAAAACAACTTAAGATGTTGAGCAAAACTTCCAAATCTCTTAGGCCCAGAATTTTAAAACATGAAATTTCCAGCAAATAGGTAGATAAAGTGAAGTCCTCTACTGGTATACGATCTCAAAGCTCTCAAAGACACCTTCCTTTAAGTATTTTATTTCAAAATATAAAAGTAACATATTCACGTTTGATCCAATAAGTCTCAAGCTAAACTTACAGTTTCTCCTTAAAAACCTGTGTTTCTAAGCCCTGAGACTGGCACCACTATCCATTCAGGGGCCTAGTAGATCTGACAATACAATAGAGCCTATTTAACGTGGGAGAGGATGCAGAGCGCAGACCACATGGCCAAAAATTAGATGACAATGGCAAGTAACTATTATTACAATAAATATAAATGGTAACTTTTTTATTTTAAAAAAAGACTAAATTAAACTGTACTATAAGAACCTCACCTAAAACAACAGGATTCAGAAAAGTTCAAAGCAAAAGAAAGAAAAAAATTAAAATAAATGCAAAAAAAGCAACAATAATAGATATTGTTTATTTAGCAGGCATTGTGTATCAGGTTCAAAGTTAAATAGATTGTTCAAGGTAAGAAAATTAAGAGTTGAAGTATTAATATCACACAAAGTTTAATCAAGGCAAAAAGGTATGATATGGACCGGAAAGCTTGCTTTGTAGTTAGTAAGGATATGCCACATTAAAGATACAACTATCGTAAACTTTTACATGCTAAATAATATAGCAACAAAATACATGAAAGAAAAACTACCAGAAATACAAAGAGAAATCAAAAAGAAATACTATAGTTATAGGAGACTTTAACACTTCTTTTTCAGTCCTCAGTAGGTAAAATAGACAAAATGAATAATAATATAATTTTTATAAATGTTCTTTGGATACTTTGATCAAAACATCTCTATCTTCATATCTTATTAGATCCCCATTATTAATCATATAATTCGATCTTCTCTATCTGTGACCAGCAAACATTTTCTGCAAAGGGCAGATAATAAGGAGTTTAGGCTTTGCAGTCCATATGTTTGTAGCTGAAGGCAGCCATAGATAAATACATAGACAAATGAGCATGGCTGTGTGCCACTAAGACTTTATTTACAAAAAGAGGCTGTGGGATGTCTTTGGCCATGGACCTAGTTTACTGACCCCTGCTCTATATGATTGCTTCTATTGAAGTGGTCGTGGAACAATTAGAAAAACAGCATATTTTAGATAAAAAAAATCTAAAATTCTAAAATAAGAAATGTACAGACTAGATATTCTGATCACAAGGCAATAAAATTAGGGATAAAAGTAGAAACAAACACATCAAACTACTTAAAAATCTGAGACCCCTCAAGTGAAAATCCTATTCAATTCATTGTTTTTAAGGGTCTTGTTATACTAACACCTCATTTCCTGCCCATTTCCTCAGCTCAATCTGTGGATTTCTAAATAGCAGTGAACCTGAAGACAAACTCCCAGAATGAGAAGAAGAAAATCACACAGTCAAAATTCTTCTTTATGCCCAGTTATCTTCAGTTCACGCTAAGGAGTGGAATACAAAGAAGCAGACCTCAAAGAGGATGCCCAAGGGGCACATGCAGACAGAATCTCAGCCCTGGGATGGGGCTGGGCATCTTCCCAAGAGCCCTTAGGAGGAACTCAAGGCCCAGGCCCCTGCCTCCCCTCAGTTTCATGGTCCTGCAGGGCCAGGACAGAAATCAGGCTTCCTGACTCCAGGTTGAGAGCACGTCCCAGGAATGTTCTGCTCATTCCCATCGGCCCTTGGAGCACACACCTCTCCATACCCTGGGAGGCGCCTTTCAGTCTCCCAGGTCACCCCTCTGCCGACCCTTCCTCCCCTTCATTCCTTCCCTCTCCCAGCAGCAGCCAGCACTCAGAGCTGGAGGGTGGCGCTCTGGCCCGCCGTATCTGAAGTGGTTCAGGTATTCCCCTTGAGGAAAAAGCCCACAGCGGTGGCCGATTCTACCAAACCCCTCAACAGGTGTGGCGTTTACAAACCCTCTGAGGAGAAAGTCAGCAGGGATAGAAGTTAGGAATGAAAAGTCCTTCAAATTCCTTGATGCTGAGCAGGCTTCCCCTGAGCGCCAGCCCTTCCTTGCCCCGCGGATGTTTAAGGGACCGTCCTGGACAGCTCTGGGGCATTCCCGAGTCCGATCTAGTGGTTGCCTGACTGTGGGCTGTTACCGGACATTCAGCTTCCCTCCGCCCGCGGTTGCTGAGCAACTCAAGGGACAGCAGAGCAGGGAATGCTGTACCTGACAGCCCCACACTCACATCAAGAGAAGGGGTGGCTTCTAGGACCTACTTCCCAAAATTCAGAAGGGCACTCTTGTTGTGGGAGGATAAAATAAATGGACACTTTTCAGTACCTGGGTAAAGAAGCAGCTGTCAGCATCTCCCCCCATCCTGTCCCCGCCCAAGCCACCCCTCTCCACCTCCAGTCCCTTCCCTTCCTCTAAGATCTTTCTCCCTCCTTCCCTCCAGAACTGCTCACCTGCCTGGCCAGGATTCCACCTCCTGAGAGTTTGTACCATGTGTCTGAGCAGAAACTATCATCCTGATTATCTTTGGGCTCTCCGTCTCTACCTTAGCCTGGGAAGCTCAGAAAAAAAAAACTTCTGAGTTGGGTTAAACTAGAGGAATTTTTTTTCTTGGAACCCTTTTCTTCTCATAGCTAGCTGTAGTCCATTACCAGGATTCCTCTCCTCTTGGATCCTACTCCTTCCAACGTCATACTCCCCCCCCCCCCCCCCCCCCCCCGGGATTTAAATCCGGAGGCCGGGCGCGCTCCGGGCTCGGTGCGCCTCACTTACCCTGGTGCCTTCTCTTCAGTCCGTGGATTTGCGCTGCTTCCCGCGCGCGTAAGAGGCAGCACGGAGCCCCTCGGTGCTGGGGACGCCTGCGGGCAGGGATGCCGCCTTCGCCTCGTGGAGCAGTTATAAAGGCGGCTGTCGTCGGAGGGAGGGAGCGAGCGAGGGGGTGGGCAGAGGGACAAGGGGCGGGAGAGGGTCAGGGGGAAAGGACACGCCTATTCCAGTTCCACGGCACTGCATGCTGTTATGAAAATAAAGTCCCCGTGCCAGGGAATGAACCAAAAAGCCGCCTGACGTCAGCGGCACAGTCACCTCTAAAATAGGTGATGGGGGACCCACCTCGGCCCCGCCCAGCGTATCAGACTCCTCCTAGACGCATAAGCGTGTGCTGGTCCCAGGGCAATGAGTATTGGGGCCAGAGGGGACCGCTCCTTATCAGTCCTGGAGGCTGTCACCTCCAGCTAGGAGCCACACCCGCCTTCCTCGCCGGGCAGTCCTGTCCGGCAAGGACAAGGGCTAGCCAGGTTGAAGCTCCTCTGTTAATTCCACAGCGCACGCGCGCGTGTGGGTGTGTGGGTGTGTGGGTGTGTGTGTGTAAATAGGAGGGAGAGCTGACCCCAAGTGGCCCCACCTCCCTGCAGCGGGAAAAGCCAACTTTTCTCCACTTTTCCCCTTAGCTTAGCCTCTCTCTCCATCACTCTCACCTGACCAGTGCTGGATGGGAAGCCAGGCTCAGGAAAGGAGGAGGTGGCCACCCTCTGGGGGCTTCCCAGCCAAACTGAGGTAACAGCCAAGGAGAACTTTCTTGCGGAGTCCAGAGTTAGCTCCCAACTCCGCTTGTCAGAGCCGTGCTCCCAGGAGCATCATTAGTGCTGCCCCAGGGCTGAGAGAGCCTCTCTCTCCACTACCTTAACTAGGGCTCTTAAAGCCTTGACAATGCAGGCTCATGAGAATGGGGACGCCAGATAAAGTTATGAAATAAAGGAATTTGCCTTTGGTGTCTGGTTCCCCCTCCCTCCACTGCCCACTCCTCTTCCATTATCAAGCCAATCCTACTGAAACTTGTCTTTGTTTACTTGTCAAACAATCCTTGAGTGGCTGCCCCCTCGGTGTCAGGGCCGGCCAGGCTCCGCCCCACTGAGCTGGGGGAGGGAGACTCTGTGCTTTTAAGGTGATGATTAGCACACCTGGTAACTACCTGTGTCACCATGCAAATGAATTAATGGGGAGAGGCCTAGCGTTCCCCATCGGGATCCTCACTTCTCTGCACACCCCAAGTTTATGTGCTTGACTTTTTGGAAACAATGCCTCCACCTTTGTTAGGTTTTTGTTTCACTCCCAAGAAACCATAGCCAACGTCTTGAGTCTTGGAACACTTCCCTTGTCTACAGCCCAGGGGTCTGTAAGTCTACCTGCTCCTCTCCCAGGCTCCCAGGGGTGTGTGTGTGTGTGCAGGGGCGAAACTGAGCTATTGGTGGGAACTGCAAATGACAGTGCTTTTTAGTGTGCACCATCTGCTAAAGTCAGGTCTCCTCTCTGAACATCAGTTTTCTCATCTGGTAAAGAAGGAAGTCGAACTAGACCAGCCTTGTCCATCAGATCTATAATTCAAGCCACAAGTGCAAGCCACATATGTAATGTTAAATTTTCTAGTAGCCGCATTAAAAGAAATAAAAAGAAACAGGGGAATTAATTTTAATAATATATTTTATTTAAGCCAAGAGATCCCGAACATTGTCATTTCAACATGTAATCTTTTTTAAAATATTAAACAAACATTCTTTTGTTTCCAACTGTGTCCTCAAAAATCCAGTGTGTCTTTTATACCTACAGCACTTGTCGGTTTGGACTGGTAGAATGTCAGGGGCTCACAAGTCCCGTGTGGCTAGTGGCTACTGCACAGGACTAGCCATCTCTAACAGCTCCTTCAGCACCAGCATTTTAGGAATCCGAGTTACCACGCCTAAGGTGAAGTTCGTGGTATCAAGAAAAAGATGTCAAGTTGGAGGAGGGAGTCAAAGCAGAGGGAGGGGACTTTGGGGATTTCTTTCCCATCCCCCCAGCCCCTCCCCAAAGAAACTCCAGAAACGTGATGAGAAAGGAGTGGGTGTGTTGTGTTTTTCCTGTTGTTCCTTGTCCCCTGGGTGACATGTGTCTGGCGGGTCCAGGGCTGAGTGTGAGAGAACTTCACGGGGATGCTGTCCTTGGTCACCTGTGCCCCCTCTTCTTCACTTTGTCGCTGACTTCATTCAGATCTCCCACCTTGTCCTCTTGCACTTTCTCTTCTACTCTCCTTTGAACTTCTTTTTCTCCTCCCATCCCTTTATCAGTACACCAGCCCAGCACCAAGCCAGGACTGGAGTGAGGCACCCAGAGCACAAAATTGAAGGAGGCACTTACCCAGCTCTGAGAAGGAGCACCTCCTTAAATGGGGAGCCCTGGGCGCTTCGCTGCCTCTCCTAGTCCCAGCCCTGCCCCAGCATCCCTGTGGGGGCCTGGCTGGCTGGGGCAGGGGGAGGAGAGGCGGGGAGGCTGGAATAGCTGATGTGCTTTAGAGACACCCCTGAGGGGGACAGGCAGGGGGCCAGTAGTTGAAATATTTCGTTTGCTGGGTCTCTTGTCCTGCTAAAATGGTCTGGAGAACAAGATTGAAGGCCTTGGAAATCGATGGAAGAAATAGCATAAAGGGAGTCTGGAGCCAGGTATGACTCCAACTCTAGTTATCCTCCTGTGAGTGCTAGCTGGCTTCAAGTGACAAGTAGCATTGTTGAGGGACACAGAGGGAAGCTCACATGACTGAAAATGAGGAGATGAGAGAGAGAGCCGCACAATAAGAGTGCCTTGTTCCCCCCAGAGAGAGGCTGGTCTGATGCTGGAGAGGACATTCACTCTGCTGCAAGGCCAGCAAGGGGGTCATTTTCCGTGAGCATGGGCCTGGTCAGCCTCAGTCTGGGAGTGCCAGAACCCAGTCCCTGCACCATCTCCCCTCCCGGCCCCCACCGACCAACACCACTATGACCCCCATTCTTGATTGCAGGCAGGAACCAGGAACTGGCCGGTTCTACCAATGTCCTGGGCCTGACCCTTTACCAATACTACCTCAGAACTCAGGGCTGTGGAACCTCAGGCCACGGGCTCCCCATTCTCTCCCTTCACTTCCTCACCAGCAAGATGGAAGGTGCCTCCTCTCCCGATCCCTGACCACAACTGAATCCCACTGAAGAAGCACCTGAGCCAGGAGGCGAACAGCACAGGAGAATTTTACTTCCTCAGGTGGTTACGCTAATGGAACTGCTGGTAACAGTGAACCGCAGCTCCCACCACATTCCTGCCAATAGCGGCTTTTCCATTCAATTGCTAAACTGTACAGGAAGCATTTGAGGGCCAACTATGCACTAGGCACTGTAGGGAACATAATACAAGGATAAGAAAGATGCATTATCCCCTGCAGGGAATTTCCGTATTTACTCAGCCATTCAGCAGCTATGGATGGTCTTCTGTATAGACCTATAACTGTGCTGGGGATTCAAAAGAAAACTGCCTTGAAGGAGCTTAGTCTCGTGGAGAGATGCACAGTAACGGAACAAAGGCAATCCATGTGTTAGATGCTATGCCACAAGAACACACAAGGATCCCAGCTGGGAGCCAAAGGCCACAGTGAACATTCCCCACAGCACTCAGGGCAGCCCTCGCCAAGGGCGGAGGCTTACAGCATGAGTAAGAGTGTTTCAGATGGAGAGGCAAGAGGGGTGAGGAATGGGGAGGGCATTCCAGACAGAGAGGACAGAATTTGCAAAGGCAAGGAGGTGTGTAACAGCCCGACCATGAATTCAGTGTGAACACAAAGTGTGGGCAGTGGGAGATGAAACTGCACAAGTAGACAGTGTGAGTGTGGAGTCCCAGACTCATCTTGGAAGCAGAAGGGCACTGAAGAATGAAGCAGGGGCCCAACATGAGGAGATGTGTTAAATGGACAGCCGCTCCAGTAGCTGTTTGTTTTGTTTTGGGTGTTTTTTTTTTTTTGCTGAGGAAGATTCTCCATGAGCTAACATCTGTTGCCAATCTTCCTCTTTTTGCTTGAGGAAGAGCTGCCCTGAGCTAACATCTGTGCCTATCTTCCTCTGTTTTATATGTGGGTTGCTACCACAGCATGCCCACCAATGACCTGGAACCAAACCTGGGCCACTGAAGCACAACATGCTGAACTTAACCACTTGGCCATGGAGCTGGCCCCCTTCAGTAGCCTTAAATCCAATGACTGGGGCACTGGCCCTGTGATCTAGTGGTTAAGTTCACGCCTCCACTTCACTGGCCCAGGGTTTCACCAGTTCAGATCCTGGGCACAGACATGGCACACTCATCAGGCCATGCTGAGGTGGCGTCCCACACAGCACAACCAGAGGCACTCATAACTAGAATGTACAACTATGTACTGGGGGACTTTGGGAAGAGGAAGAAGAAAATAAAAAAAAGAAGATTGGCAACACCTGTTAGCTCAGGTGCCAATCTTTAAAAAAAAAATCCAATGACTGGCGTCTTTGTAAGAAGAGAACGTGGAGAGACATACACACACAGAGGAGGCAGGCACACAGAGAAGAGGGCCATGGGAAGACAGAGCAGAGACTGGAGTTTGTTGCCACAAGCCAAGGAACACCAAGGATCAATGGGCACCACCGGAAGCTAGGAGAGAGGCAGGGAGGAATTCTCCTCGAGAGGTTTCAGATGAAGCACCGCCGATACCTTGATCTTGGACTTCTAGCCTCCAGAACTGTGAAAGAAGGAACTTCTGCTGTTTTAAGCCACCCAGTTTTTGGTACTTTGTTAAGGCAGCCACAAGAAACTAATACACCTCTGAAAGGTAGACTATTTCGCATAGGCCAGCGGGTTATGTGAAATGCTGCAAAGAGCCTGCCTAGGCCAGCAGGAGTCTCCAGGGCTTCATCTTGAAGTGGCATTGGTTTCATCTTCCCACTCCCACCAGGTGGAAGAGAGAGAAGTGGAATTTGCAAAGGGTAAACACGTGTGGCCCCAGAGAGGTGACACTTGAAGCCCCGGAATGCAGTCTGCACGGAACCGGCGCTTGCGGTCAGCACGCTGGCCAACCAGCGACCCTGCCTGTCTCACTCCTCTTGTTATCAGGCTATTAAAACATGCTGCGGTTACAGCCTCCCCACCTTTTCAGGGATTGACTTTAAGATTGTGCTCGTACTCAGGGTTTTAACTCCGAGGGAAGTTATGAGCCGAAGGCACCATGCTGAAACCAGAGAGGCACTGCCAGTAGCCCCAAGGCTGGGTTAGAGAATCCCATTAACTGCCCAGACTGGTTCTGTGACGGGAAACCCAATGCAGCTGAAGTCTCCTCTCCCCACTCGCTCGTGCCCAGCAGATCTGTCCTAACATCTCTCTCTCTCCCCGTCTCTCTTTCCTTGGGGCTGTGCTCAGCCCAGGGCAGGGAGTCTGGGGCCAGGGGGTGTCCTACTGGAATGAACTTGAACAAATTGAACCTTGGAGTTAGGAAGACCCGGCCTGAATCCTACTAAAAGCTCCAGAGTCCATTTCCTCATCTGAAAGAAGGGAGCTCATAACATTTAATTCACAGTGTTGTCATGAGCATCAAGCAGAATTACATCTAGCACGCGGGGAATATGCAGTAATATTCATCCACTCCCTCATGGATTTCTGGCACCCTGGCACCGAAGGCAGGAGGGCAGCTTCTTGAGTTTGCATATGAAAGACAAGCAAAACGGTGATGCTGGCAAAACTGCCTCTCAGCATCTTACCCTTGTCGGGCCTCTCCTTCACTTCCAGGTACCCAAAGGCCCTTATATTTTCCACGTGTTGCTCAACCAAAAAAACTTCATTTGGACTACAGTGTTAAAGGACCTGAAGGATTGCCTATGGCCCCTCCTGGGAGTGTTTTCAGTTAAAAGAAAGCACTACTAATTCCACTCAGCAATAAAAAGGAAGGAACCACTGATACAACAACATGGATGAATCTCAAAAACATTATGCCGAAGCAAGAGAATAAAAGAGTACGTACTGTATGCTTCCAGTTATGTAAAATTCTATGATGACAGAAAGCAGATGAGGGATCGTCCAGGGCCAGGGGTGGGGAGTGAGGATTTCCTGCAGAGGGGCACAAGGGAACTTGTTTGGGGTGACGGAATTGTTCTGTATCTTCATTGAGGTGGTTATTACGCAGCTGTATACATTTGTCAAAACTCAACAAACTGTACCCTTAAAAATGGGTGTATTCTATCATATGTAAATTATACATCTGTAAAGATGATTTTAAAAGAAAACAAGGGCCTGTTAAAGAGGTTGATGCTTAACACTAAAAACTTAGTCACTAAGAGTAGAATTTGAAGGAAACTGAAGGATGACAGCCAGGCTGTGGAGGGCATTTCAGGAGAACATCCTGGTCTGACAAAATTATTTGGTGTGCTTTCCAGGCATAAGAAACTATTTTAGAAATGTGGTTCAGACACCTGAATATTTAGGACTCTGTGATTACCCACACTCCTATCTGTTTGTTTTTCAAGCCTCGGTTGAGACTAGGATATTTAATCAGGCAACAAATACGTACTGCATATCTCTACATGCCAGGCAGCCTTCCAGAAGCTAAGGATTCCACAGTGAACAAGACAAAGTTTCTGTCCTCATGGAGCTCATATTCCAGTGGCGGGAAGAAAACAATCACCAAGTAAATACGTCACGTTAAGGAGAGTTGGGAGGCAGGGTTGGAGGGAACAGATGCTATTTCCATGGGGGGGCCAGGGAAGCCCTCTGTGAGAGGGTGACAGTTAGGCAGAGACCTGGGGAAGTGAGAGGGAGCCCTGCGGACATCCAGGAAAGGCATCCCAGGCAGAGGGAACAGGAGTGCAGGGCCCCTGCTTGGCGTGTTCGCAGAACAGCAAGGAGGCCTGAGTGACGGACGGAGGAGGAAGGTGCCAGGGAGAGGGTGGAAGGAGCTGAAGTCAGAGAGGAAGCGGGGAAGGAAGCGGGTGCCCATCAGGTGGGCCTTGTGAGTCCCTGTGAGATCTTTGGCTTCCACTCTGGGTGAGATGGGAAGCCATTGTGGGTGAGGAGTGACATTTGAGGCGGCAGAGTCTCAAAGGGGGTGGCCAGTGGGAGGCCACTGCTGGAGAAGAAGGTGGTTGGAGCAGCTGTAGCAGTGGGGGTGGTAAGAAGCGACCGGATTCTGAACACGTTCTGAGACAAAGCCAACAGAGCTTGTTACTGAATTGAACGTGGGGTATGAAAGAAAGAAAAGGAGTCAAGGATGATTCCAAGGGTTGTAGCTTTGGATATAACTGAAAAGAAAATCCTTTTGTTATATGTGTTATCAAGAAATAATTAGGGCCCTTAGTCCTAACTTCTTTAAATTAAATGACCATATTTTCAAAATAACAAGGGAAACAATGTGGACGACCAAACAGTTTTGATGCCACATGTGAAGCACAAGAGGCAGTTTCAAAAACATAGAGACCTCGATATTGAAATTCCTGAGACATTTTAAAGGGTTATGGGATTGGTTGAGGGGTGAATCTTTGAAACTGGAAGGATCCCATAAAATGTCATAACCATCAACTTTTCCCAAAAGAATTTTAGAAATGCTTTCTAGCTGATTCTCAAAAGAATCATGAAATTAGTTAGAAATCATTTTACGGTCAAGTCACTTACACCAACATGGCTGAGTTGGATGGATGCGGTACTTTCACGGTGAAGCAGGAGCTTGGTGACACAACCAGATATTAAGACTCAGAAATTGACATGAAGTTTGTCAGTCCCTAGAGTGGTTTAGAATAAGTCAGTCATCATTTAGTCAAAGGGGAAAAATACCACAAGAGCATAAATAATAACTTTTTCCATCTTGTTTTTATCATCTACGGTACCATCTTCCACAAGTTTAAAGTCATAGGGTTTTTTTTTTCACAGTTGTTCACAAGTGATGACTCATTTAGATTCCCAGTAGAGAACTACAAATTCCTTCCTCTGCCTTCCATCCACAACATTGATCTCCCAGCAAATAAAATAAAACAAAAGGAATGAAAACATTTAAACTCACGTTGATTGAAGCACTCCGGAGTTTGAATTTAGGAAAACATGGAAGACCTTCACTTCGAGAACTGTTTTCAAATAAACTAACTTCCAAAATGCCCAGATCTCCCTATGATCCTAAAATGGTAGGTCTGGCTAAGACTCACAGAAAAGTGACTTATCTGAAATTTACTTGATGAGACAGTAGAACCTAGAAAAATATCCCTACCAAGATAAGAAGGTCAGTAAATGAAGTCAGTTCTCCCCTGAGTGCAGAGGAAATGTTTGGCTTTCCAGTACAGACTGGCCTGAGGTTTTTAAAATATATATATTCTTTAACATAGCCTCTATCATGACTTCCTGAGTTATCAGGAGAAGTAAGAATGAAGACCTGAGGGAAGGAAGAGGTGTGAACCAGCTCCCCTTTTTAGCACAAAAGAACTAAAAAGAACTACCCATGTATTCTTTCAATGAGCTTGTTCAAAACACCCTGTGTGCCAGGTATGTGCAGCGTTTCAGATGAAACTGAATCAATGAATAAGAGGGCTTCATCCAAATCAATAAATCACCCTTTCATCAAAATGTCCTTAGTCTCCTCTCTTGGATTGGAAAATCAGCAAATTGTCACCTTGGGTTGCCTGTCCTTTGATTGCTAAGCTTATTCAACGTGTTCATGGGGTACCCCAAGAAACGTGGCCCAAAGGGTTAGTGATCTACAGTGGGTAGAAGGAGAGGGGCCCCCAATCTACTTTCCAGCCCCCAGGCCATATCTGATTCTGAGTCTGCTTCTGGCCTCATCCCAGAGATGGGCCAATGGAACCAGCAGACACAGGAGATTAATTAGCTGGCTAATTCCAAGGACAACATGGAGCCAAACCAGAGTGAAACTCTTGTGGAAAAGCTCTGGGCTGGCACTCGGGAAACACTCCGAGGCCTCCCCAGCAGGACACACTGCCATGGCAGCTCCTAAACCACCCTAGGCTGCAGCAGGTGGGGAGCAGAACAAGGGTGCTATTGGGCTTGCCACTTGCCTGCCATCATTTCCTTATTTCTCTTGAACCACCCTAAACCACAACTGCTTGAAACATCTTTCCAAGAAACGGCTGGGTGTGACCTTGGGAGAGAACAGTGTAAATAGGCACTGACAAAGGTGAGTATTAGAAAAGAAGATGATTTTAAGGGAAAGTGGGAGAAGACCAAGCTGCCTTCATCTTGCTAAAGATGGAGGCCCCAGATATTTCCAGGTACGACTACTCAGTTTCCCATAACCAAAGCTCTTCCTAGATCCCCTGAGAAAGAACTTCTAAATTGAGAACCATGGAAATGTTATTTTCCCATTGTAAAGAAGTATGTCTCTCTTCCCACAAAATAATAACAATACTGCCTGTGTGTGTGTGCACGTGTGTGCGCGTGTGTGTGTGCTTTGCAATGTTGAGCTGTAAGTCAACAATATCTGCGGTGAGGGGAACACAGCGTAGGGTGTCTGGCTCATGACAGAGCATCAGTAAATAGTAGCTCTAGGTGGGAATAAGCTTGACCAGTGAGTGGACTGAAGTTCAGCGAGTCCAAGGGACTGTCTTAGGTCCCAAATCTAGTTAATTGGGAAGTCAGGACTAGAATTTGGGTCTCCAGACTCCTGTTCCAGGCACCCAGCTGTTCCATCACCCTAATTCCCACTTCATGACTTATTTCAGGATAACAACTTAGATAGCAAACTCTTTTATAGCCTGCTTTGTGTTTTTTAATTCTGCAGTTTTACTCCCACGCACAAAAAATGGAAGAAACTTCCTTGATATTATCAAGGACCACCAATGTTCCCTATTTTCTCTAGTGCAGGGGTCATGGCCCAAAGTCCGTAAACCACACACACACCAGGGATCCAAAGATGGATTTCAAGCTGAGAACTCCTCTCCATTGTCAGAACTGTATGTGCATTTTCCTTGAGAAAATGTCCGTATCTTTTATCACATTCTCGAAGCTGTCCACAGAGGGATAAAAGGTTAGAGCCACTATTAAGCTATATCCCTTCCCATTGTGCTTGCCTGTGGAGAGCAGGTTTCCCCTGGCTCTCAGGTTTAAACAGATGCCTCTACAAGGACGTAAAGAGTCTGTAGTGATATATCAACAACGGCCTGGCTGAGAAATGCAGGATCAGCCCAGGGGAGAAGCATTTCCCTACTTTGGCATTTTATTTAAGGCCTATTTGCTTACTACCAAGGATTTCTTCTCCCATTAAAACACTAAAACACATCATGGACTATTCATAAAAAGGAATAGTTTCCTTTTTTTTTTTTAAAGATTTTATTTTTTTCCTTTTTCCTCCCTAAAGTCCCCTGGTACATAGTTGTGTATTTTTAGCTGTGGGTCCTTCCAGTTGTGGCATGTGGGACGCCACCTCAGCATGGCTTGATGAGAAATGCCATGTCCACATCCAGGATCGGAACCAGTGAAACCCTGGGCCACCGAAGCAGAGCACGCAAACTTAACCACTCGGCCAAGGGGCTGGCCCCAAACGTCTTTCAAACCAGTGTTATAGATTGGATGTTGATGTCCCCCCAAAATTCCTATGCTGAAGCCCTAACTCTCAAGTGTGATGGCATTTGGAGATGGGGCCTCTGAGATGTGATTAGGGTTAGATGGGTCATGAGGATGAGGTCCTCATGACAGGATTAGTGCCCTTTTAAGAAGAGATGCCAGAGAGCTTGCTCTCTCTCTCTGTGCACAAAAAAGAGGCTAAGCACACAGTGAGATGGTGGTCACCTCCGAGCCAAGAGAAGAGGCCTCAGAACGAAACTACCTTGCTGGCACCTTGATCTAGGACTTCCAGCCTCCAAAACTGTGAGAAAATAACTTTCTGTGGTTTAAGCCACCCAGTCTGTGGTATTTTGTTAGGGCAGCCCGAGCTGACTAATACAACCAGTTTAGTTTCTTTTTCATAATAACAGCAACTGGCATCCAGGGTGTTTACAGTTTCTACAGCATTTGTGTTTTCTTTGTCTCATTTTTTATCTTTACAGAAACTCTTCAAAGCAGATGCTATTATCCTCATTTTACAGATGAGGAAACTGAGGCTCAGAGAGGTAAGTGGCCTGCGCATTGTTCAACCTTCAGGAAGTGGTGCAGCGCCCACACGGCTCAGCCCCTAACTCCGGAGTCAGGCCATTCTTCCACCACATCCCTCTGCCCTTGGCCTCTTGGCCCAGCGCATGGTTGCCTCTGCAGGGGCGGTGGAGGCTGCGCTCTCTGCCACGTTTTCCCTGGAGAGCTCTGCCACGGCCTCCCTGCGGCCTCGCCCCGGCTGAGCTCATTTGCAGCTGGTGTTGCCCTGCAGCCTTAAACAGTCTGCTTTTCAGACAGTTAGGTTTGACAGGAGCTGCGGCTCCTCCCTTAATTTCTGTTACCCAAGTGAAAAGAGCTGACAAATTAACTTTGCCAGAGCAGGCTGGCATCTCTTAGCAAATGTCTCCATTCACGGCTTGTTTTCCATGATTCGCATTTGGTGCTATAATTGCATTTCTGCACATTCTAAGATGCATAACAGAACTATCAAATGGCTCTGTCTTTACTTGCTATTAGTCAGGGACTTTATCTCATTTCTTGGGTTCCAGCTCACCTGTAATCTTAAGGGCTTCTAGCAGGCAGGGCCGCCCTAGTCTAGAAGGAGCTGGGAAGCGGACGCTCTCAGTCCTGGCTTCCTGCCCCCTGCCCACTCCTACTAATTCCATATCCTTTCCCATCCCTCCTCTGTCGGCTGAACACCTTCCCACTTCCACTCTGCTCTTTTGTCTTTTTCTGTTTTAAGCTAACAGCTGTCGAGCACCTTCTTATTCCAGGCGCTGCATTACTTGCTTTATATCCATTATCTCAATCACTCCCCCTTCCCAGGAAGAAGCTGATAAACACGTTTGTGGCAAAGAACGTGGGACAGATAAGGTTTAATGGGTTGACCCTGGGGCACTCCAGTGGACATTGGGCCTATGCCAAAGCATGAGTCTGTCGTAGCAAATGTAAAAGTATTAGTAAGCCAGGTAAGGAAGGAAATACATGCTCTGATTTCATTTTTAGACTGGAGTTGTCTTCCTATAAGACCTTGAAGCATGTCCTCAGGTGTTCGCTCACAGGTTCCTCTTTCGCAAGACTGTTTCCGTTGGCAAGCATCATTACTCAGTTCAGTTTGACGCAATGGCACATGGTAAGCACTTACTGTGTGAGGGCCTTGTACTGATCTTGCAACACAAAGGTCTCTACACAAAGGAGGCCCCTGAACTCCTGAAACCACAGAAAGCTCATGAATGGCTCTTCACGTTTTTCAGGGGAGAAGTTTCCTATCTTTCTGAGATTTTCAAGGTTCATCAACTCACTAGAGGTTAAGACTGACTGCTTCACGGATCTAAGTTATGAGATAAGCCCCCAGATGTTGAGACTTTGTAAAAAGAATGGACAGAGAAAATACATAAATAGATACAAAAATCAAGTCCTCTCTCAGTCACCATCTGAGATGGAGGCATGCCATGACCATGCAGATCAGAAGGCCCCTCTACTCACCTTCCCTCGCTCCTCTGGTCATGTAGCATCAATCGGGACTCAAACAAAAGCAGTGGTTGTCCAAGCAACTCTACCTTAGACACTTGACTAAGTTGGAAGGCCCAGGAACAGACCAATCTCTTATTCAGCCTTGTCCATTTGGTGTTCACTTACTGTTACTCTTATAAGTCAACTATTTAGTTTATTTCCTTGGCTAGATATGCATTGAATGAAGGGAATCATCAAGATAAACAATTTTAAGTATACACGCATACACATATACATATATTCATATTGTAACTTACGACAACAGACATCTGGCTTAGCCATCTGGTTCATTCATTCATGCATTCAATCAACATTTCTTATCCTACCTGGAACCAGGCTCTGAAGGTAAGGACATAAGTACAGTAGGTCCTGTCCTTAAGGCCCTCACAACCTACTAGGAGGAACAGACATATAACAATACAGTGAGTTAAATGCAAAGAAGCAGATAAACCAGGAATCAGAAAGAAAAAGGGCAATTTCTGCTGGAGGGATAAAGAAAGAGGAAATATTTCACAGTAGAAATGACTTGTGAACTAAAGAATAAGTTAAGACCACATATAACAAAGAAGACACTTAATACCTGCTGTCCATCTAGAAGATTTCTTTCATTCCTGCATATATTCGCTCAACAAATATAAATCCAACACCTAAGCGTGTTAAACACTAACTTCCCAGCCTTCAACACTGTGATGGCAATAATGCATAGTCAAAGCACCCACGGGGTGTGCCCCCTGCCCCTTTCTGCAGAGTGAGAAAGATAATTTGCATTGCAAACATCCCAGCTGGGGTGGAGGGCACTTTAGGAGCAAGGGTTCATGAGCTCAGGCACTTTATAAGACAAGCTCAAGTCTTATAAATTGAACTCTGGCTAAATGAAAGCCAGCCTTTGACATGAGCTGTGTCAGGAAGGCCCATCTAACCCTCAAATCTCCTGCCAGGACCCTGTCATCTGCCTGAGGGTGGGCCATGAGCATTAATAAGAGTCTTACTTTGAAATGCTAATATGCCACGAGATGCTAGTATATTAATCTGATCATTAGGTTATTATTCATACCTTGTATGTAAATTATAATCCAATTCTCTCCTAATAGTTGCTAGATATCTTCCCCTTTTGGAGCCCACTTTGCCTGCGGCTGAAAAGCCAGCAGCATCTGGGAATTGATACCTCTCCATTGCCCTGACCCAAAGCCTAGCTGACCACAGACCGCAGCGGGTCCTGGAGGTGGCATGTGAAAGCTCCAACCCCTTGTCTCAGGTCGGGTCAAGTCTCCTTACTCCCACTCCCCACTTCCAGGCAGAGCCGGTGGAGGCTGCCCTCTGTGGGACTTCACCTGAGATCACACCTTATTTCTTACTTGGCTTCTTCCTTTGCCCTATCCAGCTGTTTCACTGACCTCCCCCTGGGAGCACTGACTTAGGGAGCCTGACTTACAGGTACAAACAGAGGAGGTGCTGCACCAGGAAGCTGGAGAGGGAACATGGAAAGGCCTGGAAAATGAATTCCCACTGTTTGGCAGTGATGAATTGGGAAGGCCCTTTGAGGAGGGAACACAGAGGCCTGAGACACGGTTGTGAAGAGTGATTGGCAAAGCATGCTACAGGCTCCAAAGCTGTTATTACTGTGACTCTCCCCCCTTCCCATTTCAGGCCTTTAGACAGCCAATAAGCATGTCTGCCATCCACTGCGCGCTGTGATGAGGGCCATGCACACTTTTCTCATTTAATCCTCACAACTACCCCATGAGGAGGGCATTATCTGTATCCCTGCTTTACAGAGAGGAAGCTGAGGCTTAATAAAGTTGAATAACTGGCCCAAGACCACAAACCTGGGGTGGGGGAAGAGCCAGGACCAACCCCATGTCTCTCTGGCAGAGACTGGGCTTTTCATCATCACTGTAGGTTGAAGCTGATGATCATTCTCTCCGAGGGTTTCTGCAGATTGAAACTAGATCTCTGTGCCAGAGAGGAAAGGCAGAGGGAGGCCCAGCTCAACAGGTCTGAAGGCGCCCTGTCCTCCCCAACCTCCTCCCACAGTGCTTTCAAATGAAACCAGGGAGGGAGATTTCTCCCCACGCGAGCTGTGTACAGAGGAGTAAAGGCTCCAGTGAGGTCCTACTCTGAAAGGGGCAGGCCACTCTGGTCTTTGCAGGGAGGCAGTGCTGACTTGAACTGAAAGTAAGCTCTGTCATTGGCTCTATATTCTTTTAACATTGATTTAACAACCATTTACTGAACTCAACTAGACAGGTTCTGTGCTAGGCCCTGGGGTTACCAAGATTGAAATAAAAACAAAAGTATAGCCTGTGCACTTACAAAAGGTAATAGTCTAATCTGTAGAGGAGACAGGTAGGCAAACAGGTGCTACAGCTGGAAGTGCTGAAAAGGAGAAGCAGCTAGGAGCAAGACAGTCTGGGTTTTAGTTCCACGTGGGTTTGGCGCATGATGCTGTGGAGTTATTGCTAAGCTGTAAGCTTCAGTTTCCTCAGCAAGGAAATGTAGATAAAGGACCTACCTGTTAGAGTTGTTGGAAAGATTAAACAACAAATGTATGTGATACATCTAACTGGGGACTGTTCCTGATTAGCTCCTGAATAAACGCCAACCTTCACCACCTTGGGCAGGCAACTTAACCCTTTCCTCCTCAGCTCCCCCATCTGTAAATTAGGGCTAACACAGCTTCCAGATTGCTAGATCTGTCAATCAACAGACGTTGCCTGAAAACTCTGAGAAGTGTTGAGGGGAAAAAGGAAAGAAGACCTTCAACCCTCAGAGGGCTTCCAGTGAAGCTGGGAGATGCTAAGAGTAGCATCCTGTTGGGAGAACAATACACACAGCATGTGAGGAAGTGCTGAGTTATATGGTGCCTACTCTTCCTCTGTGGGTCTTCCAAGAGGAGCAGGGGTGTGGGGGTGACCCCCAAGGGCTGGAATAGCAAGGAAAGTCTCCCAGAGACATGGACCTGAGCTGTGCCATGAAGCATATGTAGGACTCCACCAATCAAGGCCTCATCTGGAATCAGGAACAAGCATAGAGTGTTCATGGACAAGAGAAGAGATTAGAGTGGATCCTATTAGGGGTCATTTAGAATGTAATCTTAGACCTTCAAGGTCCCCGAATTCAGTGGATGAGAACCTTTCCAGGCTCATTCTTTGCCCATGGTCCCAGCAGCCCCCCTTGCTGCCTCAGATGTCTCTTCTCAGGAGACCACTCCTCCAAGTAGCAGCCACTGGAGTCACCTGGTCCCAGCTGTTCCTAGACCTGCTAAGAACCGTGGGCTCCATGACCAACCTGTATCCACAGAGAATGTTTGAGAAACACAGCCTGAAAGGCCAAGGATGTCCCAAAAGGGTAGCCAGTCAGATGTTACTAGTGTTTTAAAGGCCAAATAAACCAGAAAAGGCAAATAAACACTCCCAGTCTGACCCAAAGGAGAACAAATGAGACAGTTATGAGAAGATCGGGTGTGATCCTTCCGGTAGATCTGGAAAAAAACTCTCCTTCAAAGAAAATCGCTCACCTTGCTCAGTTTCCCTTGGGTGCAGTGATTCTCGGGGGGCACATCTATTTGCTATTAGCAATTGCCGGCATAAGCAATGGAAATGGGAACTGTACCTCCCAGCTAAACCATCCCTGTCCAGTTACTTGTAGCTACTTATCTGTTTCCTTCAAATAGCACATATTAAACTCGTGCCTAAATAAACAAGTAAAAAAGGTTAATTTCCTGGCAGGAAATTTCTATGTAATTAGTCAGCAGCTCCAGTTCCTGCTCTGTCACTAACCAGCACTGTGACCTTTAGCAGGTCCACCTCTCTCCATCCCCATTACCACAACCTTAGGCCAGCCCACTACATCCCTCTCCTGGACCACAACTGCTTCTAACCATCCCTGTCTCTAGTTTTTCTCCTCCCCAAAGTGTTCCCCACTCTGGAGAACTTTACTGTAGATATCTTCCTAAAATCCCGAAGCTGGCCAACTCTCCCCTCCTTAAACTCTGCAACATCTCTTCATTTACTCTAGGTTAAAATTCAAACACCTTTGTGTAACTTACAAAGTCATGCTTTGGTCCCTGTTTACCATTCCAGACTCATATCTCACCCTTCCCCATCTGGGTCCTATGTTCCAGCCATATTTAACTACCCATGTTTCCCCATTATAATACTAACAATAACCAACACTTTTCCATGTACCAGATATTGTTCTAAAGAACTCTTCATGCATTAATTAATTTAATCTTTACAACACTGCTAAATAATAAATATGATTATATCCATTTCACAGATGAGGAAACCAAGAAGCAGAAATGTTAAATAATCATCCAGCGTCACGGGAAAGTAAATGGTATAGAAGCTGAATGCACCATGCTTATCATCCCCTCACCCCCTCGTCATATCTCCAAGTCTTCGTACAAGGGGTTCCCTCTGCCTAGAAGACCATTCCTTCCCTCCTCCTTTCTCTTCCCCACCTTTTCTTCACTTGGCTAACTCTTACTCTTCGTCTGAGAGTTCCCATCTATATATCTCTTCCTCTGAGTTTTCCCTCCCCAGACTGCCCTCTCCCCTCCACAGCAGTTAGTCTCCAAAGACGGCCCGCAACGAATGATGCCTCTCGATACTCATGCCTCAGCATAATTGCCTCACATATTGAATCTGAGCTGGCCTGTGACTCACAACAGAATATGGTAGATGTGATGTTGAGTAACTTCTAGGCCTAGGTCATAAAAAGCCTGGCAGCTTCCACCCAAATCTCTTGGAACACTCCCTCTGGGGCAAATCAGACACTATGTAAGAAGGACCTCATGCTGTGAGGAAGCCAAAGTCCACATGGAAAACTACGTGGAGACAGAGAGATGCCCAGCCAATCCTCAGCTGTTCCAGCCATCCAAGGCCATGAACCAGATATGTGTGTGATACAGAAACCGTGTTGGATGTCCAGCTTGGTTGAGCCTTCAGATAACACCAGCCTCAGTCACCACCTGACTGCAACTGGAAGAGGGACCCCAAAAGGGAACCAGTAGCTAACCCAATCAACCCACTAAACTGTGATTTGTTATTTCAAGCCACTAATCTTTAGGGTGGTTTGGTTAAGCAGTAATAGATTATCAGAACAATGGGGAGACAGTGGTGAACAATAGATTGTGTGTACCCTCAAGGAAGTCTTAGTCTAATGGCAAAGATGGTCAAGCAAACAGGCAAGTACAACATGGAGTGATGAATTTGGGAGGGGGTGGGGGAGGAGATCAACAAAAGAAAGCGCTATGGTATGCTTGATAAAAGCATGGGCTTTTGAGTCAGATGGCACTATTTGAACCCTGGCCCTGTACTTGCTTTTTGAGTGACTTAAGGAAAACTTCTCAAACTCTCTGAGCATCACCCTCATCATCTATAAAACGCAGATAATAAAGCTTAGAAGAAAATTTTAAGGATTAAATTAATCATTGTTTATAATGTTTATCAGACAGCCTACTATATGGTAACATTCTAACGTATATATCACATGTGACTAAATATAGTTATTGCAGGAAAAGAATACTGCCCAAGAATAAATTGAGCTTGTCAAAGCTCACATCAAACCAACACAGCAGAAAATTTCCTCTAGACATGTGAACTTATCTCCATGTTGTATATTTTATGACTAAATCATTACTTGAAATCCTATATCTTTGGGAGAAAATGAAGAGGGGGATTATTTCTTATACTTTGGTGTAAACAGGAGACTGGACTGGCCACTCTGAAGGCAGGAAATGAACCTTGTTCATCTTCGTATCCCCATGCTGATAATATCACCTGGTACATGGTAGCTGCTTACTAAGTATGAGTTGAATAAATGAATGAATAAAAAGGAGAACTCACAATAGCTGAGTACATACAAAATGCCAGACCTAGGCTGAGCACGTTACCTGAATATCTCATTAACTTCTCATAACCGTCCTATGATACAGGCAATATCACTACTTCTGAGCGACACCACTCTCCAGCATTCAACACCTTGTTTAATATTACCTGTACCACAGACTCAGGAACGATCTTTTTCAGAAAGGAAAAGTGTGCCTTGCCTCAACCGGCTAGAGAGAAGGCTTTCACTGTCACACAGAGTTTATCTTCCGATCATTACACAAATATATGAATAACCTTTGAAATGTAAGATAAGCTGGTGAAGGCACTATAGCCGAGATAACTGTCTAGTAACTGGAGCAGAATGAGGGCCAGGCCATAACTGAATATTTGAAACTCATGGGTGACAGGAATCCCAATCCAGGAGATCAAACTAGATGTCTGGAGACAAATAAACCTCTCTAGTAAAAGAGAAGGCTCTGCTTTTTAGCTTCCTGTCAAAGAGGGAATGAACCTATATCAGTCTGGGTCCATTCAGGAGGCAGAAACCACACAGTAATTTAAACAAGGAAAGTTGAATGTAAAGAATTATGAAGCTATGACAGGAGAGTAACTAGAAGATGTGAAGAGAACTCTAAAGGGTACTTTAGGGCTGGGGGAGAACACTCAAGGAAAGACAAACCTGGAGGACAGGCCCCCTCCCGAAGGCTGGGCTTCAGATCTCATTGAAGAAGATGTGCCTGCAGCCTACTGGATGGTAGAGAAGTCCACTGGGCTGCCCAGGCCAGAGCTGGTCCACAACCACTGGGCAGGCAGGAAACAACTATCAGGTGGGCAGGTGTGCAGAGGGAGTTGGGGCATTGCTGCAGGCCTGGAGAATGCAGAACCACATAGGGAGGGCTATAGGATGGTCCCTGGGCCTGCGTGGTCTCCAAGAGACTACACATTTGGGGCACACAGCTGGGGCAGAGCACCATTGTGCCTACAGATGTGCACCACTGACCACCCATGCAGCAAGAGCAATAAAGGAAAAACACAACACACCAGAAGTAGGAAACGAAGCCTACAATTTCCTCTGCAATTCCCTCCTTTGCCCTCTATTGACACAACTCAACACCATTCTCTCCATATAAGAGAAATACTTAGAGTCCAGTCCATCATCACAGAGCGAGTACTGAAGGGTGAATTTGGAGCTGAGAGGCCATAAAGCAATAACTGACACTACCTACGTATGAAAAGAAAACAAATTAATACTGTAAATGGAAAAAGAGTAAGCAGGTACTCTTTCCCTCCTACTAGAAAAAAACACAATGAGGATTATTCTTGGTAAGGCCTTTGTACCAGGGCTCTGTCTCTGACAGTGGCACAAAGAAGTGGGCACGGATTTAGGTGCCCAAATTTACTCTGCCTGACAGCAACCTTACAGTTTGAAGGCAGGGCCAGCACCATGGCATAGTGGTTATGCTCGGCATGCTCCGCCTCAGCGTGCTCTGCTTTGGCAGCCCAGGTTCAGTTCCTGGGTGCAGACCTACACCACTCATCAGTGGCCATGCTTTGGCAGCGACCCACCATACAAAATAGAGAAAGATTGGCACCAATGTTAGCTCAGGGCTAATCTTCCTCAAGCAAAACAAAAAAATAGAGAGAGAGAGAGAGAGTTTGAAGACAGATCCCAGAATGTTCTAGTTATTCTCAGTGATTTCATATGTCTTTGTCACTACTGTTCTACCTCCATGCTTTATCAAGCTAGATACAATTACAGCCTAAACCACCTCCTACCTCCTTGAATATTTATTATTTAATCTAAGTATATACGTGTCTATACATAGTGATCCTTCTGACAAGAGATATAGACTCCAGTGTCAAGAGTGTCTGCCATTTCTAGAGTTCCACTTTGCCACTGCACTGAACTTTTGCTTGCCCTAGTCTACAGAAACTTGGTGAACAGAGTCGGGGTTTCCTTATTTGTATCCTAAATTACGTTTTTGAGCTTTGAGGGCTGATTTGCCTCCAGAGAGGATTGGTTTCGCTTCCCAGGGCTGCCATAACAAAGTACCACACACCTGGATGGCTTAAAACAACTGAAACTTATTCTCTCACAGTTCTGGAGGCTGGAAGGCCTAAATCAAGGTGTCAACAGGGCCACGCTCTCTCTGAAGCCTCTAAGGGAGGGTCTTTCCTTGTTTCTTCCTACCTTCTGGTGGTTGCCAGCAGTCCTTGGTGTTCATTTTCTCATAGCGGCAGCACTCCAATCTCTGCCTCCATCACCACATGGCCTTCTCCTCTGTCTCTGTGCCCAAATTACCAGTCATTGGGTTAAGGCCCACCCTAATCCACTATGACCTCATCAACTTGACTAAATCTGCAAAGACCCTATTTCCCAATAAGGTCAAAATCACAGGTACCAAGGGTTAGAACTTGAAAATATCTTTTTGGGGGACGTAGTTCTACCCAATAGAGAGCACCACTTATCCTTCTGCTGCCTCTACACATAAATATGCCATGTGTAGAAACTACTTCACCACATAGCCAGCAACTATCAGGGACTGGCTGAGAAGCGGGTAAACTGGATAACTAGGACGTTCCGGATCCTAAAACCAGCCTCTATATCTTGATTGAGGAGTTGTCTATACATTTCAGAAGAGGCAGAGGGAGATGGGTGCGATCCTGACCAAAGGCATATCTTAATGAGTGGTTTTCTATATGTGGAGATGCTTTTAGAGATGCCTATAATCCAAAAGTATGGGAGAGGCTAATCGAACCCAACGGGCACTGACACCATTTTTATGGGTCTATGGATTGCCACTTTGGGGTTCCGTTTGCTCGTTTTCAGCTCATTTACATTGAAAGATCACTTACAAGCTGCCCTACTAGTTCCTCTATCTCGAATGCTTCACCTCACCTCTCCAACTCTTTTCTGTCTTTAGGGCCCTCCATGTCCTAGATCCTCTGTGGAGTCCTCCTTACGTCTCAGTTCATTCCACAAATATTCATTGAGTGCCTCTTATGTGCTAGGCATGTTGCTTGGTGCTGAAAAAACACTAATAGGTAAAAACAGATTCAGTCTCACTTCTCATTGTGCTTATAATCTAGTGAAAGAAATAGATACCAATCAAATAGTCAGACAAGTATAATATTGTGACAAATGTTATAAAGTAGAAATACAGCAGGCAATGATTGCTTCTAAGAGGAGGATTTGACCTAATCAGTGATGTCAGGCAAGTCTTCCCTGAAGAGTATGCTTGAGGATCTGAAGGATAAGTGGAAGTTGCATAGGTGAAGAGGGCAGAAGGTAGAGAAAACAGCATGTGCAAAGGCCCTGGTGGCAGGCAGGTGCTTAGGGACTGAAAAAAGGCCAGTAGGGAAGGGAGGACAAGTGAAAGAGCTGCCGGAGAGGTTAGTGGGTGGAGCTATGCAGAGCCTTGTAGGCCATGCTAAGTGGCTTTGTCTTTATCTTTTCTCCAAAGAGCAACGAGAAGACAGTGAAAAGCAGATGGGTTGGTAGGCAGCTTAGTTGTTGGTTTGTCTTTTTGAGGGTTAACAGGGGTTGTTTCACCTAGTGGGGAACTCTGGAAAAAGACCAGAATTAGTGACAACCATCTGCTTGGACTGACATTGTCTGCCTCTTCTGAACTCATTTACTCAGTACTGTTGATGTCCCCGCTTCCTTGGTTTACCAGCTGTGTAATCTTGAGCAAGCTACTTGTTTGAGCTTTAGCTTCCTCTTCTGAAAAGGAAGATGCCAAAAGTAATTACCTTAGAGAACTTCTGCCCAAATTAAATTAAATTAAATTAAATCATGCACATAAAGCACTTAAAAAAGCATCTGCTACATAGCACGGGCTCAGAAATATTAGCAAATGTTATTTTATTATCACATCTTAAGCATTATATTATTGATTTATTCTTTAATTACTCATGCCATATAATCAGCACTGCACTTTAATTTTCTTGAATCATCTGTTAATTGTGCACTTCTTAATTTTAACCCTCCAATTAAAACTGAAAGCTCCTGAAGGGCAAAAACTGTTGGCTCTCTCATCATCTAACACGCTGCTGTTCTAAATATTTGTTGATTGAACAGTTCTTCACAGTTTGATCTGCATCTACTCCCACTTATTCTGAATGATGGAAGCAGCATACGAAAGTGGAAGAATGATGTGTGCTGGTGAGAAGAGGTAGGAGCAGGGAATTTGATTCTGATTACCAACATCAATCTTCAAGGTTGAGTTGGCCAGAGGGCCAATGCCAGGGTGTGCTTAGAAACTTCTCAGCGCCCAGAAACAGAAATCATCACCATCATCATCATCATCACCATCATCAGAGTTAACATCTACTGAGTGTCTACTGTTAGTACATGAATTACCTTTTACTCCTCACAATAACTCTGTGAGGGTGGTATTACCATCATTAGCCCCATTTTACATAAGGAAAGGTACAGCAGTGCAGAGAGCTTAAACACCCCACTGTGACACGGCCCACATGTAGCACAGTCATGTCATTGAAGTCATGTAGACAACTTGTGGCCTCTGCCACTGCCCTTGGGTCTGAGCAGGATGTCCCTTAGCCTTCCTTATTCCTTTGTAGTCTCCCCTATGTCGGGCCTGCACTACAGGCAGCAGTGTGCTGCCCAGGGCAAGCAAGGCTGTGTGCTGCTCCACTTAGCCAGAGGTTTAAGGCAAACGACCTGAATTCTCCATTTGCTGTTTCCTAATTTGAGAAATGAGGGATGAAAAGAAGGGACCCTCATCAGAAAGCTACACCTCCATAGTGTAGAAATGGCTGCAGCTGTTCTCCACAGTGACCTCCTCTCAACCATACGGATGAGGTCAGACAGGCTCTCTGCCATACATTTCCTGGGTTTTCCTGGCCTCCGTATTTCCACTGCGCTCCCTGTGGGTGGTGATTCAGTTTAATGCTGTGCTTTGTACAGTACTTTATGCATTTTGGCATCTGATAAAAGATAAATTAGAAAACCTCAATGTGGCATCACTCCATTTATTTTGGCTTCTAACTTGCAGAAGAGATCTTCATTTTATGCCTTAGTATTTTTCCAAAGTCAGGGGATGAAAAGGAAAGTGAGCCAAGCCTCTCCAGGTTGAACTGACAGAGAGCTGGAGGAAGAGAGAAATGAGTATTGTTAGCATCGACTCAGGTAACTCCTCCAAAGGAAAGTGAGAGGGTCACGCACCATTTAACAGGGTGGCAATCCAGGTTCAGATTCAACGCCAGGCAAACCTGTCTCTGACTTACAAGGTGTGGCAAAAGAAGATGCTGCTTACAGGACGACCTGAGTTGAAAATAACAGTATGAATTCATAATTTTTTCCTCTAAATAAAAAATGTAATAAAAGGCAAAACAATAGGGACAGATAGCAAATGGGCATTAGAAAACATTTTGGGGTGACAGAATTATTCTAAAACTGGATTATGGTGATAGTTGCATAAATGTGTTAAAACTCATCAAACTGTAAAATTAAAATGGGTGGATTTTTTGCTACATAAATGATACCTCCATAAGTTGTTAAACATTATTTTAATTTTTAAAAAAACCCTCTGAATGGTCCCCAGACCAGAAAGGGTAAGGGTGAGGTAGATGGACTGGGTGGCTGGAGGGTAGGTTCTAGAATAGAGCCAAAGTTGGCATAGGATCCTGAATCTGCTAATCAACAAAAATTAAATGTCCCAAACTATTAGGAAATGGGTGCCATAACTAAACAATAACCCATTTGTGAGACATTGGCTTCTCTAGTTTTTCACCTCTCTGATATAAGCAATTATCATTGCATCAATTACATTATAGTAATTTGCTTACTTACCTTTTACTCCCACTAGGTTGTAATCCCCATAATGGCAGACACTGTGATTAACCATCTGTTCATATACTCCACGGTGCGAGGCTGAGGATATTCATTCCATAAGTTATATTTACATGTTATTTATTTTTATTTGTTTTTGATAGGTAAGGATATTCACATTGATCAAAACTCAAGAGTTACTTAAGAGTATATATAATGAAGAATTTCCCTTCCCCAGCACCCCCCAAATACCTATTTTCCCTCCCTGGAGATACCAATGTTACCTATTTCTTATGTATTCTTTGAGAGATATTTGTTGAATATGTATATTAACATATGTATTACATATATAAAAGAAGAGGAGATATATATATATATATATAAACAATGGCAGCATACTATACACTCTGTTCTGTACCCTGGTCGGATTTTAGGTAGTGATTAAAGTAAACAAGTCTATAAGGAATGATGGGATGAACCCTATGGTCCCTTAGGAGAAATGGTTGATGAGTTCTAATTTATCTCCTTGCCGGGATAGGTCTCTGGGGAGGTTGAAGATGGTGAGGCAGGCAAAATTATGCCTTGGGGTTGGGAGGGATAACCTTACCAGAAATACGGAACTGTGTGATTTCCCTTAAATCTTGGTGTTATGGATAGAGGAGGGGTAGCATGGACAAGGCTAAACCAGCATTGCAACTAACCCCAACTAATCCAGTATTTAGCAGCCAAGAGATTATAATCTCAATGATTAGCACAGTGTCTGGCACACAGTAGGCACTAGAATTAATTAATTCATTATTGCATGAAGAACTGTCCTCAACTCATCTCAACTGGAACTCATGTAATGATATAATTATTCCCTTTGATCTCTAATATTATAATATTGTTTTATATATATATACACACACTTATATACATACACATTTATATATATACATATATAAATGTGGGGGTGACCCAGCATTGGCATGGCGTTAGTTTTGAAGCTCATGTGGTGTGAGGAGGGTATCCCCATAGAAGAGCCCAGATATTGGGTATTAAAGCTCAAGCAGGATTAGAAGAAAGTCCCTGCATGATGGCAGCCCAAAGTTGGAGCCTGAAAGGTGAGGAAAGCACCCACAGGGAAGGGGGGGGGGGTGAAGGGAGAGAGGGTCCATCGTGAAGAGTTGGAGCCCAAGGACATGAAGAGGGTATCCCCACAGAGGGGTGACACAGTGTGAGGCATCTGAGCCAGAGCAAGGTGAGAAGGGCCTATGTGTGAGGGTGGACTAAGATGGGATGTTGGGGCCCAAGCAGGTGAGAAGGATATCTATGCTATCGGACAGCATGGCACAAGGTGTCAGGGTCTAAGCAGTGTGGTAAATATGTCTCCATAGAGAGGTAGCCTGGAGTGGAGTATTGGAGCCTGAGCAAGGTAAGGAGGGCATCCACACCTGAGAGAAGCCTTGGGTGAGAAATCAGAGACCGAGTAGGGTAAATAAGATGTCCAAGCAGGGGGAGCAAACTGGCGTGGTGTGTGAGAACCCAAGTGCAGTGAGGAGGTTATCTACACAGGCGTGGGGTTAGTAGCAGCTATGGGAGACTGGTTATATGCAGGAGGAGTGATCAGATAAGGAATTAATATGAAGACAATAAAAGCCATCACTGTTGGAGAAGGGAGTTAGAAAAGCAGATAGGGAGAAAATTAGAATAAATCCTGCGCTATTAGATTGGAATTGGAAATATTGGTACGAACTCATGTTTTACAAATAGATAAATATAGCGATAAACATAAATGAGTGTCTGTATGTATTATGTATATTTATATGTACACAAATACATACATTTATTCCCTAACTGTCCACTGAGAGGACCGAGGAGCAGTAACATCCCAATAGCAATGACCACACGTAGAGCCCAGATGTTGGTTTCTAAATGCCATTATATGCTAAAAGGAACCAGAATCCCTGAAGAAACAGATAATCCCAAATTGGGGAGGGAATGTACAAGATCTGCCCGGAACATCTTATGGTGCCAGAAATAAAAAAGTGCTCAAAGAATGATGGGAATATATCAAGAGGACACAGAAGGCAGCTTAAAGAGGGGTCCCTCTCCAGCCAAATGTGGGATAATTTGAGCATCAAAATAAAAAATAAATAAAACAGGAAGCCATGAATCCATACTAATATGAAGGAACAAATTGAAAGTTTGATGAAGAAGAAGGTACTTATATGCTCTCAAACTACCTCTCCACAAAACAGTTATTCATTACAAAGGGAAAAAACAGTAACTTTATAGTGAAGAAGCCTCACAAACACCCCTTTAATCAAATCATCAAAGTGAACATCATCAGTAATGAGACAAATCAAAATCAAAAGCCACCTAATAGACTTTTACAAGAAGAACACAGCATCACTTCTCTGATATTCAGTCAAAAATCTGTAACCCAAATCTAATCATGACACATCAGAGAAACCCAAATTGAGTAATATTCTACAAAATACCTGGCCTGCAGTTTTGAGTGGGGTCTGAGGATTAGATGGTAGTAATGTGTTGATGTTAATTTCCTGGTTTTGTGGTTGCATTTAGATTATTACATAGGCAAATGTACTTGTTTGTAGGAAATACAAACTAAAGTATTCAGGGATGATAAAGAATTGTATTGACAACTCTCTCTCAAGTGGTTTAGGAGAAAAAAGTTCCTTGCTAGACTTCCCACTTTTCCATAAATTTGGGTTTGTTCCAAAATAAAAATTATTTTAAAAAACATGAGTGGGATCATGTTGAAAGAACACAACAGGGACTTCTCCTTCCAATTAGGTTGCAGAGAGTCACAAGAGACTCATTCATACCCTAACAATGAAAATAAGGTGGTTAATCTACAAATTGTAGTTTTTAAAAAAATCCATCAGAGATATGAGGACACAAAGAAACCCAAATAAACTAAATTTCAGAGTGTTATAAGGCCTTCCCAGGAAATAAGAGACCCGTGGAAACTTTCATTTCTGACAGAGTGGTGAAAGGATGAAGAATCTGTAAGAGATGGGGTAAGAAGAGCAGCTGAACTCTCAATGAACCTGTAATGGCTGTGTGTGGGCACGGAACACCAGCTACAGAGCAAGTCTGCACCCACTCATCCATGTTTTCCAATGGCCTTCACCAAATGCACAGGAGTAGCAACCCAAATGCTACAGACAGGGCAAGAGAGCCGAGAGAGACCCCTCTGGTCTTCAGGTCTTCTCCAAGTGCAAAGCTGCAGGCATGAGAAGAGAGCTGAGAGGAATCACTCTGAGGTGCTCTGGGCCTTCAGTGAGTGTACTACAGTGGTGCTTCAAGGACTAGGAGCAGGGTAGCAAAATAGAGAGAAATTTCCTAAGGTCCAGAAAGCCAGTGACATGACTGGAAAGAAAGAGAACTTCCCAGAAACAATATCTAGCAGCTGAGCTGGAAAGCAGAGAGGGATTTCCATGGTTTGTGAACCTGGGGACTGAATATAAAGCAGAAAGAGATCTCAGTGGTCTTGCTCATGTCAGATCCTCAGTTCTGCTGAAGGGAAGGTCCTGATCCTGCTCTCAAAACATTTGAAGCCCATGGAGATCTAAATCAAGCTAATGAAGAATGGCTAAAATCAAAAAGCCTGACAATACCAAATGTTGACAAGGTTGGGAGCAACTGGAACTTTCATACATGCTGGCACGTCCCAAGCATGGAAGGGGGACTTAGGACATTTTAAGAAACACACTCCAAAGCATGGGGATTCCTGAGAAGAAGGTCCCAGGGAAGGGCCTTGCTTGCCTAGTTCTAAACTCAGGGCTGTCCAGGAATTATAATGCGGGGACCATATCCCCTGCTGCATCCTCCTGAGGAACTCCCTCAATATAGAAGTGGGGTTGGGATGTTAGGCAGTCAACGAAGCAGCAAATGTCAACTCCATACCATAACTACTATCTACATGTTCTTATCAGCATGAGAGGACCACTCCAACTTCTTAATGTTTCTAACCAACACAAAGCACTCAACATTTAAGTTAGTCTGTGCAGTCTTATTTTGGGTAAATCTAAGATCTCTATCAGGTGCTGGAAATAGTGAAAATAGCTCACACACTTTCTGTGAACTCAGGGAACTAGGGAAAAGTCTCTGGTTTGAAACCAGAACTTGGAGACCCCACTCAGTTCTAACAATTTATGATACTAAAAACATAAAACTGGGCTTATGTTTTCTGGTTTCCAGTTTCACAGCTTGGAAATCAGCAGTACATCCTAACAACAAGTGAAAGAGCTGAACACACTCAAAAAATCAACAGCTCTTCTAGGATTTGTAATAGAGGTGATGTCACAGTGCAAACTGCTGCCCCCAATACTGGAGAGACTGACAGGCGAATACAGGTAGTCACAGCTTCCCAGAGCAGAGATTCAGGTGGAAACCACTGCAGGAACCAGTCTCAGGGCAGGAAGGCTGAACTGTAATTGATGATTTGCTGGAGGCAAACACTGAGGGAATTTGTTGCCAGTAGACCTGTCTTGCAGAATATGTTAAAAGAAGTTTTTTAGAGAGAAGGAAAATAATATAGGTCAGAAATTCAGAGATCTACATAAAGAAAGTAAGACCACTGAAGAAGGAATAAGTGAAAGTAGAATAAAAATCTTTGTTTTTCTTATTCTTAACTGATCTGGCAGATAATACTTTGCTTAAAATAACAATAGCAAAAATGTATTCAATTATGCATGCTTATGTACACATCTTATGTGCATACATATGCCCATGTATGCTTATATATAAAGTGAAATGAATGACAACAGTGATACAAGGGGTGAGAGCAAGGAATTAGGATTACTTGTTATTATGAGGTACTCACAATACTCCTGAAGTGACATACTGGTATTTGAAAGTGGACTTGTGGGGCTGGCCCCATGGCTGATGGGTTAAGTTTGCGCACTCCGCTTTGGTGGCCAGGGTTTCGTCAGATCAGATCCTGGGCACAGACATGGCACTGCTCATCGGGCCATGCTGAGGGAGTGTCCCACATAGCACAACCAGAAGGACCTATAGCTAGAGTATACAACTATGTAGTGGGGGGGGGCGAGGGGGGGCTTTAGATGGGGAGAGGAGGAGGAGGAGGAGGAGGGGGAGGAGAAGAAGAAAAACAGAAGATTGGCAACAGATGTTAGCTCAGGTGCCAACCTTTAAAAAAAAAGAAAGTGGACTTGGGTTAGTTGTAAATGTATATTGCAAACACTAGGGCAACTACCAAAAAAAATAGGGAAGGAAGGAAGGAAGATAACCAATATGCTAAGAAAGGTGAGAAAATGGAATCGTAAAATGCTCAGTTAAAACCAAAAAAATGCATTAAAAGAGTGGAAGACAAAAATGGGAACAAAGAATAATGGCAACAAATAGGAAATGATGAATATCTTAGATATTAATCCAACTATATCAATAATCACTTTAATGTCAATGGTCTAAATGCACCAATTAAAAGACAGAGATTGCCAGAGTCATGAAACAAGATACAACTTTATGTTGTCTACAAGATACTCACTTTAAATATAAAGATACATATAGATTAAGAGCAAATAGATGGAGAAAAATATATTATGTTAACACTAACCAAAAGAAAGGAGGAGTAGCTATATTAATTTCAGACAGAGCAGACTTCAAAGCAAGGAGAGTTATCAGGGATAAAGAGGAGCACTACATAATGATAAAGGGATCAATCCTTGAAGAAGATAAAACAGTCTTTAACATGAATGTGCCTAACAACAGAGCATTAGGGAGTATGTATATAACTTTCAATTTTATGAACTTTGAGTTTCTTAACGCATTAATAAAAGGAGAACTTCGCTTATCTCCCCTGCCCCCTAAAAACTGGGAAAAAGAAGAGACACATAGATCAATGGGACAGAACAGAGCATTTAGAAATAGACCTCCATAAATAAAGTCAACTGATCTTTAACAGAGGAGCAAAGGCAATGTCAGGAAAATTGGAAGACAAGCTACAGATTGGGAGCAAATATTTTCAAAAGACACATCTGATAAATGACTGTTATTCAAAATATACAAAGAACTCTTAAAATTCAACAATAGGAGAACAAATAACTCAATTAAAAAATGAGCCAAAGACCTTAACAGACACCTAATTAAAGAAGATATACAGATGGCAAATAATCATATGAAAAGACACTCCATATCTGTCATCAGGGAAATGCAAATTAAAATAATGAGATATACTGCACACTATTTGAATGGCCAAAATCCAGAACACTGACAACAATAAACGCTGGTAAGCATGTAGAGCAACAGGAACTTACATTCATTGCTGGCGGGAATGCAAAATGATACAGTCACTTTGAAAGACATTTTGGCAGTTTCTTACAAAACCAAATATATTCTTACCAAACAATCCAGCAATCATGCTCCTTGGTGTGTACACAAAAGAGATGAAAACTTATGTCCACACAAAAAGCTGCAGATAGGAGAGGATTCTGGGAAGATGGTAGAGTAGTAAGCACCCAGAATGTGTCTTCCCACCTAGAAAACAGCTGACTGGCAGAATCTGTCTGAGGTAACTATTTGAAACTCTGAGTCTTCGGAAGGCTTGCAACTTCCAGGGGAAGACTTGGATGACAGTCAAACATTAAAGATTAGGACCCTCAAAAACAAACTACATATTAGGGGAAAGTTAGAAATTAATTGTGCATACCCAGAGAAAGGATCAGAAAAGACCTGAGAAGACCTTAAACTTACACCTCAGGCTGATCCTCAGCACAAAGACAGCCTGCAACGATCAAAAAAATAAAAACAATAACAAAAACAGGAAGCCCTGAGGAAGGGGAAGGATCTGATTTCCAGAGTTACCATATTATTAGATTCAAATGTCCAGTGTTCAACAAAAAGAAATCAGAAGAAATACAAAGAAACAGGAAAGTATGGCCCATTCAAAGGAAAAAAGTAAGTCAACAGAAACAGTCCCTGAAAAGTCCTGATGGCAGATCTACTAGATAAAGACTTTAAAGTAACTGTCTTAAGATGTTCAGAGAATTAAAATATGTGAAGAAAATGATGTGTGAACAAAATGGAAATATCAATAAGGACACAGAAAACCTAAAAAGAAACCAAAAAGAAATTCTGGAGTTGAAAAGTATAATAACAAAATGGAAAATTCACTAGAGGGATTCAAAGGCAGATTGAGCAGGCAGAAGAGAGAATCAGCAAACCTGAAGATAAGACAATGGAAATTATCAAGTCTTAAGAGCAAAAAGATAAAAGACTGAAGAAAAGTGAACAGCGCCTAAGGGACCTGTAGGACACCATCAAGTGAACCAATATACACATCATGGGAATCCCAGAAGGTGAAGAGAAAGTAAAAGGGGCAGAGAATATCTGAAGAAGTAATGGCTGAAAACTTCCCAAATTTGGTGAAAGACATGAATATAAACATCCATGAAGCTCAATAAACTCCACACTTAAATACAATATAATCAAACTTTCAAAAGACAAAGAAAGACTCTTGAAAGCAGCAAAAGAGAAGTGAATCATCAAATATACAGGATCCTCAATAAAGTTATCAGCAGATGTGTCAACAGAAACTTTGAAGGCCAAAAGACAGTGGGCTGATATTTTCAAAGTGCTAAAAGAAAACAACTGTCAACCACAAATCCTATATATGGCAAAACTGTCCTTCAAAAGGGAGGGAGAAATTAAGATATTCCGAGATAAACAAAAGTAGAGGGACTTTGTGGCCACTAGACTCGTCCTGAAAGAAATGCTCATGGGAGTCCTGCAAGGTGAAATAAAAGGACACTAGAGGGGCCAGCCCCCTGGCTGAGTGGTTAAGTTTGTGCACTCCACTTCAGCAGCCCAGGGTTTCACCAGTTCGGATCCTGGGCGTGGATGTGGAACCACTCATCAGGCCATGCTGTGGCGGCGTCCCACATAAGCACAACCAGAAGGACCTACAACTAGAATATCCAACTATGTACTGGGGGGCTTTGGGGAGAAGAAGAAGGAAAAAAAAGATTGGCAACAGATATTAGGTCAGTTGCCAATGTTAAAAAAAAATAAAAGGACACTAGACAGTAACTTGAAGCTCTATGGAGAAGTAAAGATCTCAGTAACTGAACTTTTTGTTTTCTGCATGATTTGAGACTAATACAACGAAAGGAAAAAATTAGTAGTATAAAAGCTAGTATTACTATAACTTTGGTTTGTAACTCCAAACCTTGTTTTCTACATAATTTGAGACTAATGCATTTAAAAAAATTATTAGTTTATGTTTGGGGGCAGACAATGTGTAAAGATGTAATTCTATGACATCAACAACCAAACAAATGTGAAGTCAGAGCAGTAAAGCAGCAGAGCTTTTGTGTATTACTGAAGTTAAGCTGGTATAAATTCAAATTAGAGTGTTATAATTTCAGGATGTTAAAGGTAATCCTTATAGTAATCACAAAGAAAATAGCTATAGAACATATACAAAAGAAAATGAGAGAGGAATTTAAACATTTTATCACAAAAAAAAATCAACTAAACACAAAGGAAGATAGTAATGCAGAAAATGAAGGACAAAAAAATCCTTATGGCATATAGAAAACAAATAGTACAGTGATACAATGACAGAAGTAAGTCCCTTCTTATCAGAAATTACTTTAAATGTAAATGGATTAAACTCTCCAATCAAAAGACAGAGATTGGCAGTACGGATAAAAGCACACGATTCAACTATACGCTGCCTACAAGAGATCACTTGAAATCCAAGGACACAAACAGGCTGAAAGAGCAAGGATGGAAAAAGATATTCCATGCAAATAGTAACCAAAAGAGAGCAGTGGCAACTATACTAACATCAGACAAAATAGACTTTAAATCAAATAAGGTTAGAAGAGACAAAGAAGAACATTATATATTAATAAAAGATTCAATACAGCAAGAAGATGTAACAATTTACACATCTAATGACAGACCATCAAAATATATGAAGCAAAAACTGCCAGAATTGAAGGGAGAAATAGACAGTTCTACAATAATAGTTGGAGACTTCAATAGTCCACTCACAATAATGCACAGAATAACCACATGGAAAATAAGTAAGGAAATAGAGGACTCAACACAATAAACCAACTAGATCTAACAGATATACACAGAACACGCTACCCAACAACAACATTCTTCTCAAGTGCACATGGGACATTTTCCAGAATAGACCATCTGTTAGGCCATAAATTAAGTCTCAACAGATTTTAAAAGACAGATCATACAAGTGTCTTCTCTGACCACAACAGGATGAAGCTAGAAACCAATAAGATAAGGAAAACTGGAAAATTCACAAAATTGTAGAAATTAAATAACACACTTTTAAACACCCAATGGATCAAAGAAGAAATCACAACAGAAATTAGAAAATACTTAGAGATGAATGAAAACAAAAACAGAATTTAGCAAAATTTATGCAACACAGTGAAAGCAGTGCTATGGAAGAAACTTACAGCTATAAACCCTTACATTAAAAAACAAGAAATATCTCAAATCAACAGCTTAACTTTACAACATTAAGGAAATAGAAAAAGAACAGGCACTGGCCCCGTGGCCGATGGGTTGAGTTGCCATGCTCTGCTTTGGTGGCCCAGGGTTTCACCAGTTCAAATCCTCATCAGGCTGTGCTGGAGCACCGGTTCGAACTGCTCATCAGGCTGTGCTGGGGCAGTGTCCCACATGCCACAGCTGGAAGGACCCGCAGCTAAAAATATACAACTATGTACTGAGGGGCTTTGGGGAGAAAAAGGAAAAATGAAATCTTTAAAAAAAAAAAAGAAAGAAAGGAAAAGAACTAAACTCAAAGCTTGCAGAAGGAAGAAAATAATGAAGATTAGAATAGAGACAAATGAAAACCAGAAATCAATAGAGAAAATCAATGAAGCCAAAAGTTGGTTCTCAAAAAGATCAAGAAAATTGGCAAACCTTTAACTAGATGGACTAAGAAGAAAAGAGAGAAGACTCAAATTACTAAAATCAGAAATGAAAGTGGGGACATTACTACTGATTCTACAAAAACACAAAGGATTATAAGAGGGTATTATGAACAACTGTACATCAACAATTGGAAAACCTAGATAAAATGGACAAATTCCTAGAAACACAAAACCTATCAAGATTAAATGATGAAGAAATAGAAAATCTGAATAGACCTATAACTAGTAAGGAGACTGAATCAGTAACCCAAAAATCTCCCAACAAAGAAAAGCATCAGACCTGATGGTTTCACTGGTGAATTCTACCAAACATTTAAGGTAGAACTAATACCAATCTTTCTAAAACTTTTCCAAAAAGTTGAAGAGGAGGGAACCCTTCCTAACTCTTTTTATAAGCCCAGCATTATGCTGATACCAAAGGCAGACAAAGGCACTACAAGAAAGGAAAACTACAGACCAATACCCCTTATGAACACTGATGCAAAAATTGTCAACAAAATATTGGCAAACGGAATTCAGCAGCATGTTAAAGGGATTATACACCATAACCAAGTGGGATTTATTCCTGGAATACAAGAATGGTTCAACATACTAAAATCAATCAGTGTAATATGCTACATCAACAGGATAAAGATAAAAGCCACATGATCATCTCAATTGAGGCAAAAAAAGCATTTCACAAAATTCAACGCCCTTTCATGATAATAAAACACTCAATAAACTAGGAAAAGAAGGAAACTACCTCAACATAATGAAAGCCATATGTGAAAAACCCACAGCAAACATCACACTCAATGGTAAAAGACTGAAAGCTTTTCCTCTAGGATCAAGAACAAGGCAAGGATGCCCACTTTCACCACTGATATTCAACATACTACTGGAAGTTCTAGCCAGAGCACTTAGGCAAGAAAAAGAAATAAAAGGCATCCAAATTGGAAAGGAAGAAATAAAATGATCTCTGTTTGCAGATTACATGATCTTATATGTACAAAGCCCTAAAGATTCCACACACACAAAAACTATTAGAACTAATAAGTGAATTCAGCAAAGCAGCAGGATATCAAGTCAACACACACACACAAAAGTTGCATTTCTATATATTAACAATGAACAAACCAAAAAGGAAATTACAAAAGTAATTCCATGTATAATAGCATTGAAAAGAATAAAATACTTAGGAATTAATTTAACCAAGGAAGTAAAAGACTTGCACAATGAAAACTACAAAACATTGCTGAAGAAACAAAAGACATAAATAAATGGAAAAACATCACATGGTCATGAATTGGAAGACAGTATTTTTAAAATGTCAATACTATCCAAAGTGATCTACAGATTCAATGCAATCCCTATCAAAACCCCAATGATGCTTTTTGCAGAAATAGAAAAACCCATCCTAAAATTCATATGGAATCTCAAGGGACCCTGAATAGTGAAAATAAACTTGAAAAGAACATAACTGGAGGACTAACACTTCCTGATTTCAAATCTTACTACAAAGCTACAGTAATCAAAACAGTGTGGTACTGGCATAAAGACAGACATACAGACCAATGAAATAGAATAGACAGCCCAGAAATAAATCTTCACATATATTGTCAAATGATTTTTGACAAGGGTATCAAGACCATCCAATGGGTAAAGAACAGTCTTTATAACAAATGCTGCTCAGAAAACTGGATATCCACATGCAAAAGAATAACGTTGGATCCTTACCTAATTCCATATACAAAAATTAACTCAAAATGGATCAAGGACCTAAACATAAGAAGTAAAATAACAAAACTCTTAGAGGAAAACAGAGGACAAAAACTTTAAACAGATATTGTAACGATTTCTTAGATAAGACACCAAAGGCACAGATAACAAAAGAAGAAAAAAGATAAAATAGACTTCATGAAAATTAAAAATTTTGTGCATCAAAAGATACTGTCAACAGAGTAAAAAGGCAACCCATAGAATGAGATAAAATGTTTGCATATCACATATTTGATAAGGGATTAAAATTCAGAATATATAGAGAACTCCTAAAACTCAACAACAAAAAATCAGATTCAAAAATGGGCAAAAGACTTAAATAGACATTTCCCCAAAGAAGATACATAAATAGCACATTAAAAGATGCTCAGCATCACTAACCATTAGGGAAATGCAAATTAAAACTACAGTGAGATACCACCTTACATCCATAAGGATGGCTACTATCAAAAAACAAAACAAGTGTTGGCAAGTATGTAGAGAAATTGGAACTCTTTTTTTTTTTTTTTTTAAAGATTTTTATTTTTTTCCTTTTTCTCCCCAAAGCCCCCCAGTACATAGTTGTCTATTCTTCGTTGTGGGTCCTTCTGGTTGTGGCATGTGGGACGCTGCCTCAGCGTGGTCTGACGAGCAGTGCCATGTCCGCACCCAGGATTTGAACCAACGAAACACTGGGCCGCCTGCAGCGGAGCGCGCGAACTTAACCACTCGGCCACGGGGCCAGCCCCAAGAAATTGGAACTCTTGTGCAGTATTGGTAGGAATGTAAAATGGTACGGCCACTGTGGGAAACAGTTTGGTGCTTCCTCAAAAAAGTTTTAAAAATAGAATTACCAAATAACCCAGCAATTCCACTTCTGGGTATATACCCAAAAGTTGAAAGCAGGATCTCAAAGAGATATTTGTACACCCATGTTCATAGCAGCATTAGCCACAATAGCTAAAATATGAAAGCAACTCAAGAGTCCATCAACAGACAAATGGATAAGCCAAATGTGGTACATACATACAATGAAATATTATGCAGCCCTTAAAAGGAAGGAAATTATGTAGTATGCTATAACACGAGTGAACTTTGAGCACAATATGCTAAGTGAAATAAGCCAGTCACACACACACACACAAAATACTGTATGATTCCTCCTATATTACATACTGAGTCAAAATCATAAAGACAAAGTATAATGGTGGTTGCCAGGGGCTTGGGGGGAGGGGTAATGTGGAGTTATTGTTTAATGGGTACAGAGTTTCAGTTCTACAAGATGAAAAGAGATACGGGGATGGAGGGTGGTGAAGGTTGCACAGTAATGTGAATGTATTTAATAGCACTAAACTGTATTCTTAAAAATGGTTAAGATGGTAAATTTTCCGTTATGTGTATTTTATCACAATAAAAAAAAGTGGGGGGGGAATCTGCATGCAAATCTTTATAGCAGCTTCATTCATAATTGCCAAAACTTGGAAGAAACCAAGACAAGACATCCTTCAGTAGGTCAATGGATTAATAAACTATGGTACATCCAGACAATGCAATATTATTCAGCACTAAAAAGAAATGAACTTCAAGCCATGGGGGAAACTTAAATGCATATTACTAAGTGAAAGAAGCCAATCTAAAAAGGCTACACACTGTGTGATTCCAACTATATGACATTCTGGAAAAGGCAAAACCATGGAGACAGTAAAAACATCAGTGGTTGCCAGGGTTTCATGGCACAGGGAAGAACAAACAGGCAGAGCACAAAGGATTTATAGGGCAATGAATGCTCTCTATGATACTATAAGAATGGATACTCGTCATTATACATTTGTCCAAACTCATAGAAAGAACAATACCAAGAGTGAACCCTAAGGTAAACTATGGACTTTTGGTGACTATGACGTGTCAACATAGGTTCATAAACTGTAACAAATGTACCACTGTAATGGGGGATGTTGACAATGGGGGAGGCTATGCATGTGTTGGGGCAAGGGTATACGGGAAATCTCTGTACCTTCCCCTCAATTTTGCTATGAACCTAAAACTGCTCTGAAAAAATTAAATCTTTTAAAAAAACCCATAAGTCTACATCAGTTTGGGTTTTTTTCCCCTTTCTCTCCCCAAAGCTCCCTGGTACATAGTTGTATATTTTTTAGTTATGGGTCCTTCTAGTTGTGGCATGTGGCACGCCGCCTCAGCGTGGCTTGATGAGCAGTGCCATGTCCCCGCTCAGGATCCGAACCAGCAAAACCCTGGGCCTCTGAAGTGGAGTGCACAAACTTAACCACTCAGCCACAGGGCCGGCCCCATCAGTTTTGTTTGAAAATGAATTTCAGGATGAAACTTAAAACAATTCTTTTAAAAGACTGTTGTCAGAATAATTCCCTAGGATTATAGTCTCAAATTTTCCTGATAGTGCACCCCTATTTAACATAACATTTTTAACATACTCCTATATTTGTATATATTTGTTATAAATTGTTATTACAATAATACTTTATGTATTATAAAACACTAATCATACATTATCAAGTATATACAAAAATAGGAACTAGGAAAGGATGAGTTAAAAATAAATATAAATAAAAATTCTAGTATCTTCTACCCAGACCCCAACAAACTGTCATGCACTCCCCTGGATGCATGTGCCCCACCATGGAAACCACTTCTCCAGGCCACAGGAAAATGAGCCGTGGCCACAGGCCACTGGCTAGTGGATGACTCATGGAGTCTGGAGAGTAGAGGAGAAGGGGCAGGAAATGACTCTACTGCTGGTGAGTACCATAAAGCTCTGAAGTTTACGTACAGGCTATAAATCTTTACATGACACACTTCTCTCCTTCCTTTCCTCTCCCTGCACCCCACCCGGGCGATCAACATAGAGGTGCTGTTCTTTCATTCCCTCGTAAACTTCTCAGCCTGAATCTTGTCTTTGCAGGGCTTTTCACCTGCTTCCAGGCTGCCCCTGGTGATCACACATAAATTGGAGTTCACCTGAACAAAGACGCTGAAGAGGTGAGGTATGAACTATGACTCACGCACACTCCTCCTGAGATAGCACCTAGAACCTGGCTAGGGACAATACTGGCATTTATTAGGAAAATTAGTTAGGCTAACCAGGGTTATCAAAAACACATTTTTGTCCCCCAGCATCTTCCATCACTCTTCTCAAAAAGGAGACTTCAGTCTTAAGATGTTAGTCCTGAAAGCAAGTATTTTCTTTCCTTAGACAGATATTATGAACAAAATTCCAGTAGAACTCCTTTGAAGGGGAGTCTGCTTTAGTATCTTTCTTTTTGTTTTTTAGGAAGATTAGCCCTGAGCTAACTGCTGCCAATCCTCCTCTTTTTGCTAAAGAAGACTGGCCCTGAGCTAACATCCATGCCCATCTTCCTCTGCTTTATATGTGGGACGCCTACCACAGCATGGCTTGCCAAGCGGTGCCATGTACACACCCGGGATCCGAACCGGCAAAGCCCAGGCCGCCGAAGTGGAACGTGCGCACCCAACCACTGCGCCACCAGGCCAGCCCCTTACTGTCTTTCTTGAAACATCTGTAACCACGTGAGCACATTATAAAATATACACAAACCTATAAACATACATATACTTTCTTTACTATCCTCAAAAGAAAAAGAAACAATCTGACTAATCACCAAGGTCCTTTCAACCCTAAAATTCTGATTACATGTGCGATTTCTCATGAATATTACGGCAGAGTCCAAATGTCAAATTTATTCATTTTCTAGAGACTTAGTGAAAATAGAGAACTACATTGGAAAGGGACATCTTTACCACTTTCCTCTCACCCCCAGCCCTTTGATTTCCACCAAAATCAATGAAATGGAAACAGAAGCCACAGACTATGATGTGACCACACCTCTACTTCCTTTGGTTAGCATAAGCTCAGCCTGCAAAGTTCCTTGGATGAATTTAGGAAATCATGGAAGATGCAGAATAAGCAATGACCAGGTTGTGGTTTTTAAATATCACAACAAAATTTTCTACGGGAGTCAAGAAATGATTCACTACCTCCAATAAAGGCAATAATATATGCTAAGCACCTAGCAAGCGCCTAGCACACAGCAGGCTCTCCACAGCCTCACTGTAAAGAATCACAAGCAAACCATCACAAACAGAAATACATCAAATAAGAAACCCCCTCCTGGTCCCCACTCTCGTGACCCACCCAGAAACACAACAAGGATGTTGGTTTGAAGTTGGCACCGTATTTAATATCTTGGGTTAGAGCGTTTCTAAGAGGCCAGGTATTGGGCAGGAGACTCTTCCCCCAAAGGAATGTTCAGAGAGAAGAGCCAGCCCAGAAGCAGTGAGAGTGCAGTGAGCCTGGTATTTCTGACCACCATGCCTGACTGCTGCTACTACTCCTCCGGAACCAGGGGCATCGCTTGGAGCTGCAGGATGCATCTTTAGGACAGAATGAACAAACGAGTGGTTCACCAGCTAACCAACACCAACCTTATCTGACAGAGGAGTAAGGGCTAAGGACAAAGCTTACTAGATGGAGTAAGCCAGAGGGATAGAATGGAAGGGAATTAAGGGCTCAGAGAATTTACAGTCATAAACACAAACAACATGTATGAGCGTAGCCATGGGGTGGAAATAACAGTATTCCGGGGTGCATTTGGAGAGGGCATAAACAGAGGGTAAACGACTTAATCAAAATCCCAGGAGGGAAGGGCAGACTTCTGAAAAGAACACAGCTGCCTGTAAGGTGAAAAAGAGGGAGTGCAGACTGGGACTGTGAAGTAGACATAACAGTGGAATGCGCCTTTTTCTTCTTACTACGTCTGAACTTCAGTTTATTTCGGTTCTCCCAGTTCCCACTTTCCCAGTCAACCTAGACCTTCATGATGGTGACACCCTTCAAATATCTGTAGGTAGTTCCCATACCCACCCTGACCTCCACCCCTTAGTGACTGTGGGCCAAATATTACACAAAGAGCCCTTTTCATCAGGCACCGTGTCTCAGTCACTGCTCACTATTAATCATTCTGCTCAGAATGAAAACTCCTTCCCGTTCAGGGGTATCTTTTGTTCCTTCCGCCATCTACTGGTGGAAATGAAAATGTCATATTCTTTCACCTAGCTATTTCCAATTTGCAGTATGTTGGAGTCTGAAAGCTCATTTGTCTAATACTTATTTGTTACGTGCAACATATTTTTCCAAAGGAAAAACTACATATTATAAATGGTGATTCAATCATTCATTCAAAAAGCACGCACTTATTATACGCACACACAGCGTATCCAGTATAGAGGCTTGAAATCAAATTTGGCTTCAAATTTTGACTTAGCCCCTTCCCAGCTGTATAACCCAGGCAAGCTACTTAGGCACTCTTCATCTGTAATAATAACGATGATGATAATGGCTAACCTGTATTCATCATTATGATGAGCCAGAGTATAGTTCATTCAAACCTCACAACCCTGTAAGGTAGGTACTATTACTATCTGTATGTCTTCAGATAAGGAGATTGAAACACGAAAAAGTTTAATAACTTGCCCAAGGTCTCACAGCTAGTAAGGAGCAGAGTTCACAGTCTAGCTCCATAGCTCATAAGGGGACAATAACATCCACCTTTCAGGATTATTCAAGGAACCTGAGACAATACATGTAAAGCTGCCAACACACAGTACATTTCAGAAAATGACAGATATTGAACATTCACTGTGTGTTGGGCCTGCAAGATATTAAAGTCACATCCATGAATAAGCATGGTTCCTGCCCTCTGGGCAAGCACAATCACAATAAAATGCTAAGACGGAGTTCAGTAAAGATAGCATCTGACTTTTTTCTCAGTATTGTCTTCCTAGTACCTGGCACAGTGGCTAGGATACAGCAGACGCCGGAAGGAAGGGAGGGAGGGGACAGAATTTTTTTAAAAAATAGGTTCAATTCTTTGCGAGGCAGACAGGATAGATGCTCTTATTTCCACATTAACAAATGAAAGAAATCGAGGTTCAGTAACTCTCACAAGGCCACATAGCAACAGCAAACAGGTCTCTTGACTAACATTTTCCCCACACTCCGTTGCATTCACCCATCCCTCTGGTTTCTTCCAGCCCCTCGATGGCATACACAGGTTAAAGAAGGGCCATAGTTTTTGGAAGGTATCAGGTAGATGGATGACTATGGAGTCGATAAAAACTTCAAGAATGTGAACAGACATCAGGGCCACATCCTAGAGATTACATGGTCTCTACAGGAGCCCATTTTCTTCCCGTCTCTCTGCCACTTGGCACAAATCAGCTCTGTACTCTAGCTGAGACTGTTCAGTGCTATTTCCCAGAGTTCAAGTTTCTGCATTTATTTTTAGCTGGAGTTTTAGTGCATACCTGGGACAGGTGAGGCATGAAAAGGAATGTGGGTGTGGGTAACCCTTCAATCTCTAGTGCCAGGGTCTGCGTCTCTTGTCATTCCAATTAAAGAGGGGTGACTCACGCCCTTATGTACTATCTGCCCTGAGGCTAGGTTTCACCTGAAGAACTATGTGGACTAAAACTTCTTGCATATTCTCTAATTTTTTATTCAAGTCTTTGGAACATACTTTCTTGATGTTATTTTGTTACCTGCTTTTGATAACTTGGATGGCTTCATTCTCTGTAACCAATACCACAGCCTGTGGTTCTTTCTGGTGCCATTTCCCAGGTCTTTGAGGGACCTGGGGTGATAAGAATCTCTGATTTAGGTTTTCAGATATATCTGCAGGCAGGAAGCTACTTGGAAAACACTCTGGCTGTAAGCCAGATGTCTTTATAGAGTCAGAAAAGTTTCAGAATATTTCTGAGGGCCTGAGAAAGAATAAGCATGATGTAACTGAGTCTAGACCCCTCCGGGCAACTATTAGAATCCCCTCGGAGTGCCTCTAAACTCCAGGGGACCTGGAATTCTGGGCCTGCTTTAACTCTGGAATAGCCTACCCAACTGAAACCTTTACCTGGGATCCCGGGACCCCATCCTAGGACAGGGGTATTTTCCTCATCTCACTTTAGCCTGTACAGAAGTAAAACCAGGCTAGCTAGTCATGAAGCCATACAACGACTACTATATAAAGTGGCTTTATGATTCAGATGAGAAGTAGGGGGGACATTTTCTCTGGGCCAGCCTTCTATGACTATTGCAAGACACTCCCTTTATTAAGTCATAAAAGTTAGGTGTCTTTGTTTGCAATTGGGGGAGGAGGAGAGGTTGGTTGTTTATTTTGAAATTCTCAGTTTCTTAAAAGCAGAACTAAGGAATTATACCAAGAAGGGAATAGGAGACAAAAGGCCAGAGACCTCCTTCCCTACTCCTAACAGCAGAGCCTTTGGTACCTTGACTGCAAAGACAATTGACATTTCACTTAAGAGAATGTCATTTTAAACTTCTATACTTCTATCCATCCTACCACTTCTACAGACCTATCTCCTGTCTCTTCTCCACTTTCTTTGTAATCAACTCTTTCTACCACTTCTGTTTCACAATGCAATCTTAAACCCCAAAGAAAACTGCAGTCCAAAAAGTTTATACTGGGTTGAATAGTGTCTCCCCAACATTTACGTCTACCCAGAAGCCCAGAACAACCTTATTTGGAAATAGGGTCTTTGCAGATATAATTAAGATGAGGCCATGCTGCATTACATCCAAAGACTGGTGTCCGTGGAAGGCCACGTGAAGACACAGACACATGGGCAAGAAGTCTGTGTGAAGATGGAGGCAGAGACTGGAGTTACACTGCTACGAACCAAGGAACAGCAAGGCCTGCCGGCAACCACGAGAAGCCAGGAGGAGGGACGGAGGGATTCTCTGGAGGCTTTAGATGAAAATGACCCTGCCAACACCTCAATCTTGGACTTCTAGCCTTCAGAACAGTAAGCCAATAAATATCTCTTGTTTTAAGCTACCCAGTTTGTGGTACTTTAAGGCAGCCTTAGGAAACTAATACACACCTCAATGAGGGTTTCAGCAGCAAGACTTTACAACTTTGCCTTAGAGGAAAAGAAAGCATGAAGAACAGTTTCGATTAATGGTACAAACCCACAGCTGTGTCCTCATTTACTAATGGATCACATTCATTTATTTCTGCGTCTCTTGCCATTCAAACAACATCTTTACTTGTTCTGTCTAGAACTCTAGCTTACAGTCTGGACCTACTAATATGCCTGAAAACACATCATCCACATTTCCTCCCTTAGTGTTCCATCTTCCTGTCCTAGCAAAGCACAGTTAAGTATGTACTTTAGAGACAACAGCTAAGCTTGAGAGCAGTAGTTTTGAACCTTTTTGGTCTCCCCAGAAATATGCATATACCTTAAGGGTCCATAGACCCTGGGTTATAGACTCCTGCCTATTTAAAAAGTTCAGACTCTTTCAGGGTAATTCTAACCTCTCCTACATCCCTACCAACCATACCCCAATTCAATTTCAGCTTCTCAAGTCCTCCAGAGTTGAAACAGCACCCATCCATTTTGCTTTCACCCACTGGCTCAGAAAAAGCGAGCTTAGGATGCTATCATCCTAAGCCACCCTGGTGAGTCCCATGAGGAAAATACAATATTAATGGAGAATTAGCTCCCAGTGGTAGGCACATAACAAGCAGTCACAAGTATGGCTGCACTCAACTATTTGCTTCTCCTTTTCTTCTACCTTTTTTTCTCCTTTCCTTTTTTCTTATTGCTTCCTGACTCCTCTAACTTGGCCTTAACTCAAATGCACCATGAGCAGTAATAAAGTTTGGAGCAAACAAAACAGGAAAATAAGGCATGTGTTAGATTTCAATTAATTCTAAATGCCTTATCCCTGACACCCCTCTTAGGATACATGTGTGGCAGAAAGTACCCCACTACCTATATTTACAAAGATCTTGCAATCAACAATCCACACCTGACTACCACAGAGAATTTTCCTGACATCCACTTTTCACTTCTCACCAGACACTTTGACTCTAAGAAACACAATCTTTGAAACACACACTTTCCATTAAGATGCATATGGAAAGTTTCTCTTCTACCAAAACTCATTCTCAACCTTAAACCACTGGAATCTCTTTAGCCTGGTTCTGCCACTCCAGACACACTCTATTCTAATAAAATTGTTATATCCAACAAGAATGACTAGGCATCTTCCACGTGTAAAAGCCCTCACAGCCCAAGACTATTCATGAATGCGAAGCTCAAAGCTGTTTCTGATATCCACCCACTCTCCCCTGCCCCACCCAGTCCCCACAGTGCCAATGTCTACTTCCTCCCCAGGGCTGATGACCCAGCTTTACATCTCTGGAATTAAATCACCCAACAGATGAGGACAAAACAAAGTAAATAGTGGGCAATGAGCACCAATGACAAGTGGATGAAATTGGGTCTCTTGGAATTACCCTCTATTTCTGATGCTTCCTGATTTTACTCTGGTCACCTACGGACAAGAATCTGCATAAGAAACCAGTCTTCCTAACCAACTGCTTAATCCAAGCCAGGGAAGTGAACTTATTTCGGAATCTAAGAGACTTTGCAGTCTGACTTATGCACTTTACTCCATCCTCAAGAAAAACAGAACCTCCTTTTAAGCAGATCTCCCTTTCAAAGCCATCTATCATCTTGTTCCTCTGTTGATTTTTTAAAATCATAAATAATGTTTACCTTAAATTAAGGACAACCAATGAATTTGCCATGTAACTGCCACTGTTAGTTTCTTACCTATTAGCAAGATCTTACTTAAATCTACAAAATCCTTTAAGCTATAAAGGTCATCAAGGAGTTTGAATCTTTTAAAAATAATATTTGAATTTATTATTTCATATTAGGTCTAATGAAGCACAAGTTGAGATTGCTTAAGTGTCACCGTTTTAAAGATGTAGCAGCTTCTTCCCAATTACAGGTCAAGTGCTTCATCAACCTAGTCCTTGACTTGCAGCTGAAAAAAGCAAATGGTCGGTGTGAAGTGATGGAAGAGCACATCCCACCCATGTCATGAGCAACAACCAAAGCTGGAGAACAGCAACAGTCTTGACATCAGCACTATAACAAATATTCTGCAGTAATGATACTCTACCACATAAAAAAGGGGAATGAGTGCTAAATTAGCTGAGCGGATTCTGATAGATTTCGGTCTGAGGAACTCTGTTGGACGAGGTTCATTCTCTTCTTCAATCCCCTTTCACAGAACAGAAAGCAGAAATCAAGTCTTTATAAAAGAGATTAACGGCCTTTCCGTTTCTTCATCTTTCCTCCAGCCACCTTGTTCCTGACACCAAGAGCACCCTCTGTGTCATCATTGTCCCCAACATCCTCCCGTGTGCGTTTCTTCTTTTCTCCATGCTCCCTTAGCTCCTGCAAGAAAACAGAAAGTATGAGATTGAAAATGAATTACTGTCACTAAGGGTAACACATCCTAGTCTCCTCCCCTTAAAATCAAACACTAACCCCCTAACACCTGATATTAGCAAAAGAATAAGACCAAAATCCCAATATAAGAAAACGTTAACCTTATTAGTAACCAAAGGCATGAAAATTAAAACAATAAGCTATTATTTTCACATGGCAGACTAGCAAAGATTTAAGAGAATGGTAATATCTAGTATTGGTCAAGGGGTGGAGACATTCACATATGCACATATACTGGCACCGTTAGTATAAACTGATAGAGCTTTTCTACAGGGAAAATTTGGCATTCTTTATGAATTCAGATTTTAACTGTGTATACTCCTCAGCCTAACAATTAATTGTACTTTTAGGAATTTATTCTAAGGAAACAAGACAAGTATGCAAAGCTGTACATACTAGGATGTTCAACACAGTACCAGTTAAAATACAAAAAATAGGTAAAAGCATAAACACATCAGTGTAAACCATATTATATATTCATTACAGAATTCCTTGTAGTCATTAAGAAGTGATCACATGGATCAATATTTGTTGAACTAGAAAAACGTTAATGATATACAATTAGATCAAGTCTAACTATGGCTAAAGAAAGAAAAATAGCAAAATGTTATCAATGGTTCTCTGTCGGGGGTGGCTTCTATGTTTCATTTACTATTTTAACCCTTTCTACATTCCCAGAATTTTTTTCCCCAACACATGTTACACTTTTATAAACAAAAATACCAAACAAAGAATTCCATGTGGGCAGAAAAACAAAAACAAGCGCACACCTCAGCTACTCAGAAAGTGGCCCGTGGGCAGTTTCTTTGTCCCTCAGACCAGAACTCCAGGGAGCAGACAGCACTTGCAAGGAGTCTCCTTTGGGATCTTTTTATCTCCACTACTAGTGCTACTGCTACTCTTAATAACCATGCAGTTTACATCAGCTTATTTGGTGCTCACAAAACCCTGTAAGATATTCAAGATTAAGCACTATTTCCAATTTACAGGCGAGGAAGTGACTGAGAGGTAGACACACGGTCCACGCTCACGGTTCACAGCTGGGTCTTCTCATCTCAAGTCCAAAGGCTTTCCTGCCACATGTGAAACATGAACAGTGGCTGAGAATGTGGTCACTGTGGTCAGACTGAGTCCAAACCCTGATTCAACCATTTAGTTGCATGATCTGAAGCAAATTACCCACCATCTCTATGCTTTAGTATGCGCCTCTTAAATCTGGAATAAAATAATTCCCAGTTCCTGCAGTTTATTATGAGGATTAATACAATGAAGTGCCTAGCAAATGTTAACACAGTTAATATCATCTGCATAGCAGCTGGTGAGAAAATAAGTAGCATACCATCCGGGCAAATCTTTGGGCTTCAGTCACACGTTCTGTCAGCATCATAACCTCGTCATCCTGTGTTGGAAAGACAGGCAGTTTCTTCCCAATTAAGTGTTCTATGCGCTGGAAGAGTTCCACATCATATCTGAGGAAGGAAAATTGGCATGGTTTTGGTTGGCTGACAGTGCAAATGTCTGTCCATTGCAAAACCATATATGATATGACAGGACGCAATAGGAGCCACAGTTTTAAACAATATCGAATCTACTATTCCTTTTCACAATACTGATTGAATGCAATTTCTGTGCACAGCCCATTAGATAATCACCCAACATATTCTTTACTCCTAAAAAAGCCTTGGGTATTTGTTCCTTTAAAAACAATACCAGAAACAGTTATTCTAATACTTTGAGTGGAAAGGTCACTGCTCTCTGGCTCTAGCAGCTGAAAGAAATAGCAGGGGTTTTTTTGTGTGCTTCTATACGCCAAATACCATACTAGATCTTTTACATACACGTATCTCCAATCTTTATTAAAACCCTGCTAGATGGGCATTATTATTTTCATTTTACAAATGATGAAAATGGGATGAGGGAGGTTAAGTGACTATTACAGTGGATGGTAAAGTCAGATTCCAAGTCAGTCTGCTCCCGAGTTCTGCTCTTTTCGCTACATTGCTCTGCCCCTGAAGTCGATTTACTTACTGTGTGACAAAAGTAATAGCCTTTCCAGAGCGTCCAGCTCGAGCTGTTCGACCTACTCGATGGATGTAATCCTGAAAAAAAGAGTAAATAAATTTGAGTTATATGGCACAAATAAAAAACTACGTACGTGAAGGCGTACTGCAGTGAAAGAAAACAGATTCACGCTGGAACAGCGAAAATAGACTAGGCAATTTATTGAGATAAAGCTACAGCTTTTTTATCCCTCTGTTAGCACAAAATTTACCCAATTTTTTTGTTCATTTCTTTTAATAACAAAACAAATCTAAAAGCATATCTACATGTTTAGAGACAACACAGTGTAAAAAAAAAACAGCACTGGATCTAGAGGCAGACCTGGGTCACAGCTCTGGTTTTACCACCTACCAGCTACACACCTGTCTGCAAGTCACACAACCTCTCTGAACCTTGGTTGCTAGCTATAAAACAGGGATAGAAATGCATGCCCAAACTCACAGGGTTATGGTGAAAACCAAATGAGACAGCACCTTTTCTACAGAAGTTAAATACAAAGCCAAGAGATACCAGTCGTTCTCAACCAGGGGCAATTTTGTCCGCCCCAGGGAGACATTTGGAAATGTCTGGAAACATATCTGGTTGTCACAAGGTCACCTGTGGGTAGAGGCCGGAAATGCTGCTAAGCATCCTACAATGCAAAGGACAACCCCCACAACAAAGAATTTGCTGGCCCAAAATGTTAATAGTGCCAAGGCTGAGAAACCCTGAGATATACTAAGAACCAAAAGCTGTTACTTCTAAAGAACTGAGACTGACAAAGATCAGCATATGTATACCTGTCCTTGGCTACTTTCATTTACATTTATTAATTCATATCCACAGGCATGTGCAAGATAATGAGGATGAAGAAATCAAGAGCTTTCCCAGTTTTTGATACTGAAGTAATCAAAGAATAAAAAAAATGATGTTAAAAGGAAAAACTTCCACTAAAATCAAAATGGAGGAAGATTGGGACAGATGTTAGCTCAGGGACAATCTTCCTCAAGCAAAAAGAGGAAGATTGGCACAAATGTTAGCTCAGGGCCAATCTTCCTTACCAAAAAAAAGAAAGAAAGAAAGAAACTTTGGACACAGAGGAATATTATTTAGCCATAAAGCCAAAAGAACTAAATCTTGCCATTTATGACAACATGGATGGACCTTGAGGGCATTATATTAAGTGAAATAAGTTAAACAGAGAAAGACAAATACCATATGATCCTACTTATATGTGGAACCAAAAAAACACTCAGCTCATAGATACAGAGAACAGACAGGGATGGGGCGGGGTGGGGTAAAACAGGTGAAGGGGATCAAAAGGTACAAATTTCCAGTAATAAAATACATGGAGATGTAATGCATAGCATGGTGACTATAGTTAATACTGTATTGCATTTTGAGAGTTGCTAATAGAACAGATCTTAAAAGTTCTCATCACAAGAAAAAAAACTTTCTAACTATGTATGGTGACAGACGTTAACTTGACTTATTGTGGTAATCATTTCACAAGTATATACAAATACCGAATCATTACACTGTACACCTGAAACTAATATAATGTTATATGTCAATTATATATCTCAATAAAAGAAGAAAAAAAAATATTCTTTGGGACTAGAAAGTCAGGTCAGCAGTAGGACTTACCTTGGAATGAGTAGGAATGTCAAAATTAACAACTACATCCACGTGAGGTATGTCCAAACCTCGGCTTGCAACATCAGTTGCCAGAAGAATGGAACGAGCCTTTGCCTTAAACTTATTGAGGGATCCTAGGCGCTTGCTCTATGATGAGGAAAAAAAGAGATGAAAAGAATTTTAATCATGGGAAACTAATGAATCATAGAATCCCAGACACACAAACTAGACAAACTAAATATAAGAACCAAGAGACAGAAATTTTTAAAAGGATGGTTTCCCCTAAGTTCAGACTGGGCTCTACAGGTCAAAAGGAAACAGGGAAGCAACAAGAAAATATTTAAAACTAAGGCTAGAAAATACTAAGATGAAATGAGCATTGTTTAATATGATAAAAAGATAATTGAGAAATAATTTATTAAAAGTCCTTAGAGACCAGAGACCCACTATTACCCTAGGGCTGAATGAATCAACTCGACAGCTTCCACACCAGACAACTACCTAGGGAATATTCTCATTTGAGCCTCTTGCCACCCCCAAAGGAGGAAATAAGGATCCAGGGCAACACTGTAAAGCCCATAAAATTGGAACAATTATGAGAAAATGCATTAATGTCATGTTGTTAATTGCACACATCTACTACTATAAGGTTTATCTTTCTCATGACACCAGTTCACCACTAATGATACTGAAAAAGCCTTACCTGACTCATCTGTCCATGGAGGGGGATGGCAGTGAATCCAAGATTTCGGAGTAGCAAAGCGGTTCTCTGAGTATTGTTACAGGTGCTGCAGAATATCATAAAGGAGTTTCCAGCCAATTCATTTAGAATATAAACCAGGTAGGTATCCTAAGTCAGAAACCCAAAACAACATATGTAACTGAACCAGGAAGGAAAGGTTGGAGTCCTGGACGTGTAAATTAGGTAAAAGACTAAGCCTATGGCTGCTTCTCACTCACTCAGGCCCGCAGCTGCCAGCTTTGCACTCCTTAATCAGTACTGTCATCTCTGTGAACCAAGAATTTCACACACAGCCTGAAGCCAAGCACAGGGAGATCTGTACTCAGCAACAGGGAAAAGTCCTTACATTAAAGCGCAAAACAAGGATCCCTGCCTACAAAAAAGCCACATAATAAGCAGACAAAGGAAAAACTACCTCAAGGATGGGGTTGGGAAGGAATAACATCATGACTTCATGATTGTGGTTTAGTGTACTGTGAATTCCCAGAATGTTTGACTTTATCAGTGATAAATATAAGCACAGCGTGCACTCTAAAACAAACAGGACTCCAACCTGTAGCACAGCTCTTAGCTAATCAAAAGTTGACACATTTTCAGATGTTTTGGTGAGAAAGAAGAGGGAGAGGCAGGAATGATCAAAGTAAACACTTTACCTTGAACTTAGAGGGAATAAAAAGATAATATTGCTGTAATTTCTCAACCGTTTGGTATTTAGAGGAAACGGCACATTTCACAGGATTCTTTAGTGCTGCTCGCTGAAGTTTTTGCACCTGAAGAAAGAAAACCTGGAATAGTACACTGATTCTTAAAGGCTCTATTTTTATTATTGCTATTGTTATTACTGACTTTATATATCAATTCTTATAAAGAAGAAAACAGAAGTCCTAGAAAATTTCACCTTCTTGGTCATGGTAGCAGAGAAGAGAAATGTTTTCCGATCTCGGGGAATCACTTTGAGGATCTTGTCAACCTAAGGCACAAAGAGGGAAAGGGTACCATATAACATTTAGCCTGGACACCTGCAAATGCTCCTTGTGAAGGAGACAGAAAATAACAAACCAAATGCACTGATGTGGATCAGGGCTGCCCCAGGGAGAGAAGCCCAAGGCGTCCTGGCCTACACGCCAATGTCTATGACCCGATTCATACCTAGAGTTATACAACCAGACAATAACTAGACCCCACCTGCACTGATACCATTTTAATGACGTTTCACATCATCTTTCCTTTGTCTAGTAAAAATGAGTCACGCACCCATGGCTTATAAGTTTAGCCCCAACCCTCAACACACTGCCGCTCTTCACCGCCCATGGGTCCTGTCCCCACGCCTGCCGCTCTTCACCACCCATGGGTCCTGTCCCCACGCCTGCAGCTCTTCACCGCCCATGGGTCCTGTCCCCACGCCTGCCACTCTTCACCGCCCAGGGGTCCTGTCCCCACGCCTGCCGCTCTTCACCGCCCAGGGGTCCTGTCCCCACGCCTGCCGCTCTTCACCGCCCATGGGTCCTGTCCCCATGCCTGCCGCTCTTCACCGCCCATGGGTCCTGTCCCCACGCCTGCAGCTCTTCAGTGCCCATGGGTCCTGTCCCCATGCCTGCCGCTCTTCACCGCCCAGGGGTCCTGTCCCCACGCCTGCCGCTCTTCACCGCCCATGGGTCCTGTCCCCATGCCTGCCGCTCTTCACCGCCCATGGGTCCTGTCCCCACGCCTGCAGCTCTTCAGTGCCCATGGGTCCTGTCCCCACGCCTGCCGCTCTTCACCGCCCAGGGGTCCTGTCCCCACGCCTGCCGCTCTTCACCGCCCATGGGTCCTGTCCCCACGCCTGCAGCTCTTCAGTGCCCATGGGTCCTGTCCCCACGCCTGCAGCTCTTCACCGCCCATGGGTCCTGTCTCCACGCTATTCTCTGAATAAAGGAGCACTACTACCAGACCTTGACAGTCCAAGAAATCTTTCCTCTGACTCCTCGGCTCACCGAGCCCACATCATGCATCGCTGTGGGGCTTCGGGGACTCAAAAATTCAATTCGATTTAGCTAAAATTTATTGAATATTTATTATTTGATACCATACCAGATGCTATCAAAAAAATGATGCTACTCAGAGAAAAAAACAGTTTAAATTAGTAGAGCACAGTTAATCTAAGAAAAAGTCAAGAATAAGTATTAATCAACTAAATAAGCTATGACGAATGGGTCATCAATGAAAATACAGATATTTCAAGGTGTATGGAAGAGGTCTAAATCAAAGGGAACAGAAAAGAAAATCTGGTTTTGATATTTGTCATCTCTGAAATCAGAGTCAGACTATATTTTACAGAGGATGCTGAGGCACTGACAACGTGAAGAGCACCAAAAAGGCAGCAGAGATGCTTAAATTAACTGATAATGATACAGTGCTCCATATAAAGCAGCTGTGCAATGAACCAAATTTTGAAACAGGACACTTGAGATGCTCTAAGAGGAGGAAAGAAATCGAGAGCTCACCTCTGTCTCAAAATCCATATTCAATATTCGGTCTGCTTCATCCATGACCAAGTATTTGAGAGCTCTTAAGTTGAAACCTTTTGTATTTTCCAAGTGGTCAATCAGTCGACCAGGAGTCGCTACCAAGAAAGGTTGAGGAGAAGGCAATGTTCAACACCAGGGACAGCAAGAAGGAAAGTCACCAACTCTCCGCCCCTCAAGCCAGAATTTCAGAAATTAAAAAATTAACAGGGTTACAAAAATCCGTTCTTCCAAGTCTTTCCACACAAATAAGTTACACCCAACATCAGCAGACACTCTCCAATTCATCATCGTCAGTGTCTTTTAGCTTTGTCAGTTACTCACCTATTACTATATGTGGTTTCTTTGCCAGGGCCAGAGATTGGGACATTGAATCAATTCCACCTACAATCACGGCTACAGACATAAAAAGAATATAGAAAGGAGATCCTTAATTTTTTCCATAGTTCACTGAACATCTTTTAAAGCCAATGCTAGATTTCTACTTAAATTTTTCTTCCCTTACAATTACAATTTCCCCAAAGCTAAAATACCAAATCAGCTCTTTAGGTCAGTGAACTTACTCACTATTTCCTTCCGTTCTCCTTTCACAGGCATTCTCAACCTGTGAAGAAACTCTAAGATTCCTCTCCTCTCAGACACTTACCACTCTGCACTCCAATAGAAGACCCCAGGGCTTCAAATTGCTCCGAGATCTGAAAGGCCAACTCCCGAGTCGGGGTGAGAACTAAGGCGAACAATCGCTGGGGCGTCTCCAGCAGTGCATTCAGAATGGGCAAAGCGAAGGCCCCTGTTTTCCCAGAGCCGGTTTCTGCCAGCCCGATGATATCACGACCTAGAAGAGAAAGAAAACATCTCACAGCACAGAAATGCTCTCTGATTATTTCCACATTTTCTGCAATGACACAATGTTGGGCACAAAGTAGATAATGAATAAATCTTTGATGAATTGGGGGGAGAGGAAGGTTGAGAAGACAGAAGACAAGGTCTCTGTCCTAGACAAGCTCAAAATCCAGGGGTGAGATACACAAATACATTATAATGTGAGAAGGGCTTTAACACAGGCCCCTACAAAATACAGTGAGAACACAAAGGAAGGAGGAACTCACTGCCCAGAGGAGTCAGGAAGGGTTAACAGGTGAGGGGTAAATTCAATCTGGAAGTAAGAAAGAAAGAAAGGAAGGATATTCCTGTATGAAGAAAGAGGATGAGGCGGGAAAGAACACAGCATAAGCAGGGAGAGTGAGAAGTACAGTGTGGCAGGAACGGACGCCTTAAGGAGCAAAGGGAGAAGGAGGAGACTAGAAAGGAGACTCGTAAACCGTGCTAAGGATTTTGATGTCTTCCTATAAGAGACAGGAACTGAAGGATTTTAAGAAGGGAAGATCATGACCAATGTCACTCTTTAGGAAGATAAACGCTGGGCCTGATGGCACAAAGAAGAGGCGAAGAGCTTAGCAGTACTGCCCTTTACACTGCTCCTCCTGAGGGGAGAACGCCCTAAGTAATTCCTTAACAATAGGCCCTATGGTTTGTTATCACCAACCAAGCCATAACTAACAAGATGTGGAAATTAACGCCCAAGCCAAGACCACCGTCTCCAGGCTGGCTGCAGCCCACAAGGCAGCTGTGCACCAGAACAGCAGCCAGTGGGAATGCTTCCTGTTGAGGAAGGACCCCACAGTTGATGTTCACATTGTTCCTTGATTGTATAACCGCTGAGGTTTCCTCACCTAGAGACTAAGCCTACAACAAACCCCTTTTCCCGCAGGTAACCTGAACATGACTCTCTTCCTCACAATCTAAAATGACCTAAACGACCAGAAGAAGGAACATGTAAGAAAATGAGAGCTCAATCAGGATACCAGAGGAGTTATGATGGTGGCCCGAACTAAGGCAAGGCAGTGAGGATAGGAACGAGGGAGGTTTAGAAAGTAAAGAAAGAAAATGTGGTTGACACACAGGTTTCCACCCTGGGAAACTCAAAGGCCATAAATTGAGATAGGGGCTACAGAAAAATTAGTTCTGGTCAGGAAAATAATGACTCTGGTTTGGACACGGGGAACCTCAAGGTTCCCACAGTAAGCTCAGAGAAATATCTAAATGCCAGTTGGACACACTTGTTTGGAGTATAGCAGAAAAGTGTGGGCTACAAATACAGACAGGAGAGGCATGAGCATCCCACTAGTGGTGCTGCCCAGGGGCAGACACGCAGAGTAATCTAGTAAGGTTTTCCATCTACATGCCTAGGGCCCACACCTAGAAATTCTGCTTCAGCAGGTCTAGGCTGGGGCCCAGAAATCTCCATTGTTTCAAAAGTTCCACAGGTGAATCAGATGAGCACTGGCTGAGACTCATTCATGCAGATAGTGTTAAAACTTCAGGATTGGATGAGAAATCTTAGTAGTGTTTCAGAGTGAGAAAAAACAGGATGAAGATAGAATTAACACTGCAAGGGAAAGGGAAAGGAGCCAGAAGAAACTGAGAAAGGACAGCTGGAAAATCAGGAGAAGACAATACTGACTTGAAATTAAGAAGGAAGAGAGCTTCAAGAAAGCAGAACAGTCGATATCAAGTAGAATAGACTTTTCTTTCTCTCTCTCTCTGTTTTTTTTTTTTTGGTGAGGAAGATTGGCCCTGAGCGTTCTAACATTTGTTGCGAATCTTCCTCTTTTTGCTTGAGGAAGATTGTCACTGAGTTAACATCTATGCCAAACTTCCTCTATTTTGTATGTGGGACACCACCACAGCATGGTTGATGAGTGGTGCATAGGTCCACGCCCAGGATCCGAACCCGTGAACCCTGGGCCACCAAAGTAGAGCACGCAAACTTAACCACTACGCCACCAGGCTGGCCCTAGAATGAGCTTTTCAATATCAATCACTTAGATGTTAATCACTTAAACTAGGATCTGCCATGCCAGATCAAACAACATTATATTCTACTGAATTTTACCCTTTAACCTTCTACCTACTAATTTCAGTGTCTTCCATACAAAAGTATATACATAGACGTGAATTATAAGTCAGACCACACAATGGACTAATTTTGTAAAACATTACAGAAACAAATGACAATCTGGAGATAAAATTTCTCAGTGATCTACTAACTTTAATGTCCCCCTTGTTGGGTTATAGGGTAGATGACAAGGAATTCCAACAGCATCCACCTGCTTCTGGGCCAAGGACTTCCAAAGCTTTATTCCTCAACTCTCTGGGGATTCTGCCCTCCCTGCCTGTGTACCACGACATGACTTCAAGAACAGAAAAAAACCACTGGGACCTGTCCTCTTTTTTTGTCATAGGAAATCTTAAAGTTTTGGAAGAAAGGAGTATATAGGAAAGATTTAGGGATGTAAAGGAGCTTAAGTCACTCAATCCAGGTGGCTGTGACCAACACCCAGTGCCAGCAACGGAGGGTTGCATTGCTTTCAGTTTTTTTATGATCCCCTCAGAGCAAAACTCAGTTTGTGAAACTGATGGATTTTTCTCTATCATCTCCTTTCTTCCTCTCACAACCCCTGAGCCTTTTCAGTGGTAGTAACTGTAGAATACACTAGAACACATAAAACTCCACGAGAGCAGAATAAATTCACATTCACCTGCCACGCTGCCAGCACCTAACATAAGTGCTTTGTTATATGGCAGCCATTCAAAAAACTGTGAAATTCCTAGAGGATTCTGAGTGATCTCTGAAACAGAAATAAACTCAATACATGAAACAGAGAAGGAAAGCATCCTTAAAAACCATCAAAAGATTCTGATCTCTCCACAGTAACACTCTGTGATATAGGGCCGAGAAAACAGGCTTTTCAGCTGGAAGATTTTATACTCAAATTCTAGCTCCAGCAATAATTAGTTATGTGACTCTAGCCATGGTTCTTAACTCTCTGAGCCTCAATCTCACCAAGAAAATCATCATTCCTACCTTTCAGGATGGTTATAAGGTTTAAGAATAATGGATGTACCCAGGGCTCAGGAATTTTTTACAAACTGACACCATCATTAGTACTCGAACTAAAATCTAAGTTAATTTAATAGAAGGGGAAAGAAAAATTTTGTTAGAATATTTAAATCATTTGCTTAGGACCAGAAGCTTTAGATCCAATGAAGCCTTTGTCAATTGCTCATTAGAGTGAGACAAGCTCAAGAAGAAGAACAAAGACATTTCCCATGGTGATTAAGTCAATCACGTCACTCAGTGGCTTTGTTCATCGACTGCTCTTTTCTCTGCATTAAATGCAAACCTTTGACCGAAAACATTATGAATAGTTTTAGAATTATGACTGCCACCTCATTTTGATTCCTTCTTGCCACCTGTGCGGAAGGTAAGCAAGAAAAAGCCAGAAGGCACCCACCCTTCTTTGCACTCTTTGGAAGCACCTCTGGTACTGCGGACTGCTGAGACTTCCTCCGCACTAAGAGCCTTAGACGGTCCTCATCCCGGGAGCTTCTCTAAACAAGCTGATGGCGTTTACCATCCCCTCCTTCAAACACTCTCCCCTACCTCACTTGTGTGAAACTGTATCTCACGATTTTCAATCCCCTCCTGAGCCTCCATTTCTCCTCTCTCATTCCTGACCTCATCTGGCAACCTCGCCCCATTTCACAGTTTCAGCTAAACTCCTTTGGATTTCAAGTCTCTATCCGGTTCTGGCCTCTGAATCCAGCTCTAACCCCTATATTCCAACTGAACAGTAGTCAACTCTCTCTCTTTGATACCGGAAATCAATTACTTCCAACTGAACTCATCGTTCCTGAAATTATTTTTCCTCCTGTGTTCCCTTCTTACATCAGTGGTACACGAATAATATGTCCTAAACACATAGACTAGAAACTGCAATAATCTTAGCTCTCCCCACCCCTTGCCTTCCACTGAACAAACTGGTTGTAAAGTTACGATTCTTTTTCTATCATTCTCTCTTTTTCATTCTCACTACCGCTACCCTACCCATTACTTATTGCCAAAATTATTGCAATGACCTCCTAATTGGTCTCCAGCCTCCAGTCTCTTGTCTCTAAACTATCTTACACAGCTATGAGATTAATCTTCCAAGGAGACAACCCTCAGGATTTCATTCTCCTGCTAAAAAATAATCCCCAAAGGCACGCCACTGCCTGTGGAAAAAGACCAAATTCCTTTGCCTGGCATTCAAGTCCTGCATAATCTGGCCCCAATAACCTTACTAATCTTTTGTACCACTCTCTGTTGAGTACTTCCAGGTCTCCACACATGCCCACTTTTCCCAGCCTCCTTGGCTTTTTTCATGCTGTTCCTCATGCCCAGAAAGTCCTTGCCTCCTGTCAGATCTGAACGTTGAAATCCTATTCAGCCTTAAAGGTTCAGCTCAAATGTATTTCCAATCTCCCCAGCCAAGAAATAAAATTAAGCAATCTGTTCTACTCCCTCAGAGCACTCTGTAATTTTCTTACGTCCCTGTTCGCCTTGTAATAAATTTATAATTATCTCCTTACTAGACTCTAAACTTTGGGCAAGGACAGAATCTTAACTCCCAGTGCTTTACACCTATATCAAATACTCAGGAACTATTTATTGAAGGAGCAAATGGCATTTCACAGAATAAGTCCAATTCCTTTTCCACGTGACAGCTCTTCATTCATTAAAGCCAATTATTACATCCTACCCCCTAACTCTATCCTTCTCCAGAACAACTGCACTCAGTTCCTTTCAATATTTGTGACTACTCTTGACACTATAGCACACTCACTGCCTCTCAGTTGGTCCCTGAAAACTGTGGCCCCTAGACCTAAGCACAGTATTCTAGGAATGTTCTAACCAGTGCAAAGCACTATTCTCTCTCTAGAGCTAGTTCAGGAGTTCCTAACCTGGGACTTGTGGGAGAGGACTTCATGGCACAGGATAAATTTTATGTATAGATATGTTTATACATTTTTTTCTAGGGAGAAAATCTTGGGATTCTCTCTCTCTTTTTTTGGGGGGGGGGGGGGAGGTGAGGAAGATTGGCCCTGAGCTAACATCTGTTGCCCGTCTTCCTCTTTTTGCTTGAGGAAAATTGTCACTGAGCTAACATTTGTGCCAATCTTCCTCTACTTTGTATGTGGGACACTGCCTCAGCATGGTTTGATGAGTGGTATGTAGGTCTATGCCGAGATCCGAACCTGCAAACCCCAGGCCGCTGAAGCAGAGCACGCGAACTTAACCACTACACCACCAGCCAGCCGTGGGGAGAAAATCTTTTTATTTTTACTTGATTCTCAAAGGGCACTCTCCTCTTAGAGTAATGTAGCTAAGATTACATCCACTTTCTCTGAGGATCTTAACGAATTTCAGTTAACTAACACTTCTGGGTCTCTTTTACCACCCACCCTAATCCGGTAAAGTTGGGCTTTGGGACTCTAAGAGCAGGACTTTACCTCTGCTCCTATTAAAGTTCACCCTGCTGGTTTCAGACCCACTAGTCATCAGCCAACACTATACCCACTCTTCTGCACATCTGATGAACACGTCTCACAGTGAGAGGTCTCAACTCCTCTGGGCACTGACACATGTTCCAGGCACTCTTCCATAAATCTGCACTTACTGATTCATAATTTCTAACAAGTTTCTTGTTAGCACACTTTAATCAAGCGCTTCCTTAAAGTCAGCATCTGCTGCAGACAACGAATCCCCTTAGAGAGAAAGGAAGCTCAGTAAAAGAGGAGAAATACTTTTTCAAAAGCCAAAAAGCCACAAACTTTGTTTCCTTAGTGACCATATTTTTATTTCACTTGAAGGATGCAAGCAACAGCTCTCAAAAGTGGGAAGTATTTAAGTGAATGTAACTTCATAGTCAATCTGTAGCAGGTCACGTACTGAATTTCAACCTACCTTGTAAGGCCAAAGGAATAGCTTCGATCTGGATCTTGGTGGGCTTTGTCCATCCCAACTGGTCACAAGCTTCACACAACACATCTGTCACACCCTTAGAATTCAGAGAAACACCCTTTAGCAAACAACCACAGACACTCGCCTCCCTCCTAATTAAGTGACTGTCAGAGCCACCTGGCTGGCGACACGTGCATCCCTTACACTTTGATTCAGTCTATCCTGTCTACTCTTTACCCACGAGGACCATGAGGCTCGAGACCTAAGGAACACTTTACTCACCAGGGACAAAGGCAAGTTCTTTACACGTATTTCATTTAATCCTCACAATTCTCTGAGGCACTTATTATTGTCCCAATTTACAGATGTGGAAAGTGAGGCACAGAGAGAGAACGTGCCTCGAGGGAGCGCCTGGGTCAGAACCCAGACCTGGTTCATCGGAAGACAACGCCCAAGATATTAAAAAAAGCCGATTCGCCACATGCCCAACCTCCCAGACAGATACAAACGTTGCCACACCACGCTGGAGAAAAGGGCAAATGGGGCTCTCAGGGACCAGCGCCCCTCGACGACCCAAACTCAGAGGCCGAGGGAGCGCGTCTGGACCGAGCTTCAGAAATGCCGGGGAAGTCGAAGCCAGGCCCCGCTGCTCTGCACACCACCGGCCGGGATCTAAGGTCACCAGACGCTGCCTGCGCCTGGCGCTGGGAGTACAACGACAAGCCAGCGTCATCACTCTCACCAAGTCTTTAAATGTTTTAGTTTCCTCCTCCTCCACCGCCGGCTGAGGCACTTCAGTCGGGGAATCGTGTTCCTCGGACGCCGCCATGTCGCCAGCGGGCTCCGGAAGTGGGTCGGCGGCGCGCGGGATGCTGGGAAATGTAGTTTTAGTTCTCCCTGGCAGCGTGTTCTGGCGCCCCACTGCGGGCTTGCCGGGGTTTGCACCAGCCGGCCGGGCAGGTGGGGCTTCATGGAAGCCAGAGAGGAAAATTAGGGATGGATGTTAAACGTACGGACTTGTGGAATTGAGCTGAGTGCGGAAGAAACTGAGATGCAGGACCTCCCATCTCCCCTTAGGTCCCTTTTAAAAAGCTTCCCCCACTTCTCACATGTGTTATGTTCCTTGCTCTTCTGACCATAGAGATTTGAACATGGTGATATCACAGTACTATTTATTTATTATAATTATTATTTCATTCATTTATTCAATAATATTTGTTGAGAGCCTACCATATGCTAGAGCTATGCTGGATGCCTAGTGAAGAGGACAGCGTCCCCTGCCCCCGTGGAGAAGACAGATAATAAATAAGTGATCACAGATAATTGCAAATTGTGAAAAGTGCTATGATGTCATGAATGGAAATAAAAATGTTGGAGAGTAAGCTGCGCTGAGTGGCTTGTGGGGATAACAGAGAGAGTGAGGAAGGCCTCTCGGAGGCAGTGATATTTGAGCTGAGACCTCACTGACAAACAGAAGAAAGTCACTTCAAGAGCCCAGATGACAATTATTTCAGACAGAGGGAACAGCAAGTACAAAGGCCCTGAAGGAGTGTAGCCAGTGAAGCTGTTCTGGAAAGCAGTCTGCCACTACTGAGGCAAATGAAGTCTGTCTCATGCCCTTTACCCAGCAAGCACACACCTGTGGCCCAGCACGCAGGTTCTCAGATGGTGCCAGGGAGTTCCCTGCAGCGTTATTCTGGAGATGGGGAGTTGGACACAATCCAGTGCCCATCGCTGAGACAGTGCATAATTAAAATGTGTACATAGTGTGAACAAATATGCCATAACAATATGGCTAGGTCTCAAAAACCTAGTGCTTAGTGAGAAAAATATAAACTATGTCATGTACATTTAGAATATATGCCCACAAATATCACTTTCTGCTGGGACACATACAAACAGAAAGACACACTTTAGCTATTTTAGAATGGTTGCCTCTGGAGGGAGAAGAATTGGGATAAAATGGGAAATTGGGGAACTGGGGATAAAAGATAATACATATACAAAGCAAGGGAGGGCACTTGTGATGATAATGTGCCTTGACCTGAGAATTGTCAATTCAGCTCAACGTGCCTGAGGACCCTCCCACCACCACTCCAAAAAAGGCCCTGATTTAGGAATCACAGTGGTGTCCGCAACAACAAAAAAGGGCAGAGTGAGGCCAGAGAAGCAGGCTCAGGTCAGCCCTGCAGCGCCCGATACTAGAAGGTGATGGGGTTTGGATGGTATCCTACTATTTTAAAAAGCCGCTGGAGGATTTTGAGCAGGTAAGTAACTTGATCTACATATTTAAACTATCACTCTAATTCTATATGGAAATAGACTGTAGAGAAGAAAGAATGGAAAAGAGAGACCATCTACGAGGCATACCCCCAGCCCTAAGCACACAGCCGGACACAAAAATGGATGCCCAATAATCCTGCCTGGACGAATTACAATTCAGCAAAGCATTGGCATTGGGTGCAGTGGCAGACCAGGAAGGACTGCACTGGTTGTTTCTTTCGGGAGTGAGGTTGATTCCATCTTTGAGGTGACACCCCAGCAGGATAGGCTGGGGCCTTTGGTCTTTTTACATCAGTTTACTCCAAGTTAAAAGGAAAGGAGAGAAGACACGTGCTGTATAAAATAGATCACTCTGAAATTGGTGACCTCCATCAGGCAGTCACAGGTACATGCTTGTGCCAGCGCAGTCCAAAGCCCTCTGGTCTCTGTTTGGTTCTCCCTCATGGCTGTCCTCTCCATTTTCCCAGGTCTGGGAATGAGGCCACTTTAGATGATGTCCAAAGTGATAATATGCTTTGACATAAGGGGAAGTTGACTAATCCCAAAGAAAAGGTACCCAGATACCACTGGCTCTCCCTCGTCCTGACTGTGCTTTGTGACCTGCTGGGGAATTTGTGCTCCTTGTTTGACAAATGAGAGACTTGAGTCCCGGAGAGTCAAGAGGCATGTCACACAACAAGGTAACAACGGACAAAACTAGAACCCGAGCCTCTTGAAGCCCAGATCCACGCTTTTACTGAAGAGAACGTCATGTTACGCGATCCCCAGCAGCTCTCGCCTGCACCGTCACGCTCAGAATTCCTCTGCCGCACAGATTTTTCTGTAAAAACAAAGAGAGACGCAGCTAAAGTATTTATTTTGCTTCCTTCGGACTCATTCTCTGATTTCAGGTTGGAGAGTGGAATGGGAAATGAAAAGTGCTGAGAGAAGGTGAAAGACAGGACTGAGAGGGCTGGAAAGGAGACCCAGATGGCAACAACTGGAAGGACTATACAATTGTGTATAATATAGGGTCTAAAGTTACCCAAGTTTTGTTCAAATGTGTTACAGGAAAGAAAAAAATTACACATAAGATTCTTGGGGGTCTGGCGCTGCTCTAAAGGGACACTGATTTAAACTGCTTAACTGCTCTTATGACGTAAAACTGTCCATTTAGCCAAGAAAAATCTTCTCTGTTTTTTCTTGGATAATTCAGACGTCAACTATTTTTAAAACTTCCTCTGGTGCCAGTGCCTCCCAGGCACCGAGGGACGTCAGGAGGATGTGGCAAGCAATGACAGCAGCAGCACCAGCAGCGTAGTTCCATTCCTTGGTCCAGGACACACGGATGAGGGTGGGCCTCAACCAGGACCCACCTCGGTGACAGGATTCCTGTCAGACCAACAGGGTGACCACAGGTGGGTTCCAAAGAGAGAAGCCTGCGTTAGCTGAGAGAGTTGTCTGCTTTTGACTCTTCCTACCAGGTTTGGAGTCCTTTGGATATTTGTATTCTGGTCATGGAAATAATAGAGGCCCATTCTAGTAACTGAGCCGTGTCATATCCTGTACTTTCAGAACAATGAGGAAGGTTCAAGAGGAAATCCAAATAAATACTCAAAATGCTGAGGGGGAAAAGTGAGCCTGAAACAATGAACTGGCTCCAGAAGGAGAGGGCGAAGTGACCGACCCCACCTTACTCTGACAGGCTTTCACAGGTCCTGAGTACTTTCGCCTTCATGGGCCCCTCCTGCCACAAAAAAATATTAAAAATTATAGTTTATGATTGCATTAGTCTAAAGGTAAATACATTAGTATTATATATTAAAGTATTTTCTTTAACTTAAAAGTTCATTTCTTTTCTTGTGATTTTAAAAGAAATTAAAACCTTTTTTGTGAGCTTTCTCAGAGTATGGTGGGCTCTAGGCACCATGGCAACTGTGCCTGTTGGATAAGGGAAGGGCCTGAGGACCATGGTGAAGCCTTCAACAGGTGGGTGACACTGGACTGTGGTGGGGTATGAGCCTGTTAGGATAGTGGTGGCCCCTGGACCAAAAGTAAAATGAGCCCCCAAACTTAGGGTCAAGAGTTTGACGCAGGCTCGGCAAGCCAAAGAGTTGAAAGAAAGATTTCTTGGACTCTCAAGTTCTGGTAGTAGTGCTCCTTTATTCAGAGAATAGCATGGGGACAGGAACCATGGGCACTGAAGAGCTGCAACGTGTCAAGGGTTGGGGCTAAATTTGTAAGTCATGGGTACGTGACTTATTCTTACCAGACAAAGGAAAGATGATGTCAAAAGTCATTAAAATGGTGTCAGTGCAGGTGGGGTCTGGTTATCGTGTGGTCGTATAACTTTAGGTATGAATTAGGTCATACAGACCGGCACGTAGGCCAGGACGCCTTGGGCTTCCCTCCCTGGGGCAGCCCTGATCCGCATCAAGTTCTGTGGGGGACTCAAACAGGAATTGGGTACTAATCAATTCCTGCTCAAAATCCTCCCCAAAGTTGCATATCCTGTAGTCTATTTTGGAGAAAACTCACTATAACAAAGCGCTCGATATTCACCGAGAAGGAACCAGTGCAAGATTCAGTCAACTGGAAAATTATCTTTAACTTATGTTCAAGTGAAGATAGGGCATAAATGATGTAAGAATGAGGGCAGAGAGAGGAGAGGACAGTCTACATGGACTCTAGATAAGAGAGAGTTGACAAACAAAGTACTTAGTTATCTAACCAATTTGTGTCTAGGGAAAAAAGATAACTGGTCCTGGTTATTTGTTGATTTCTTTTCTTTTGCTTTTTGCTTTTAGTTTGAAAGTTTTTTAAAATACAGAAAATCTGTATTTATTTCCTTTTTTATTCAACAGGTGTTCTCAAACACTATGGCAGACTGCAAGCCAGATATTAGGATCCAGCAGTAAGCTTGAAACCTGTGCTCCAGTCGGGGAGAGAGGCTATTTTAAAGATAATAATAGGGGCCAGCCCGGTGGCACAGTGGTTAAGTTCATATGTTCCACTTTGGCGGCCCGGGGTTCCCCTGGTTCAGATCCCGGGTGCGGACTTATGCACCGCTTGGCAAGCCATGCTGTGCTAGGCGTCCCACATATAAAGTAGAGGAAGATGGGCACAGACATTAGCTCAGAGCCAGGCTTCCTCAGCAAAAAGAGGAGGATTGGTGGCAGATGTTAGCTCAGGGTTAACCTTCCTCAAAAAAAATAATAATAAAAAATAGTAATAATAATAAACCCTGACAATCAAGTGGGACAGACAGACAGAAAAAGTCATCACAAGTGAAATGAATGGTACCAAGGAGAAAAACAAGATGCTAGAGTAACATGTAATGGGATTGCTACTGAAACCAAAGTGGGCTGGTTCCCTCCTGGAGAGTTAAATGACTCTCCACCAGAAGTAAGTTGTCTCATAAAGTAACACGTATTTGCAGCAAATAGGAGACCATGAGAGATCATTTCTAGAGTCATAGCGTCCCGAACAAGAACAAAGGGAAGCAGGGACCTTTTATTTCGGATGGGGAATGAATATTCAAAAGGGAGAGGTGAGTATTCTCTTGCACGGGCTCAGTTGGAAAACATCCTTCCACATACACTGCAGGTTACAGTAATAAAGCCTAAACTGCTCCTGGAGAGATCTTAGCATTAAAAATAAGGCAAAGATCAAAGGCATAGCTCTTGTAGTGAGGCTTGGTCTGGTCCAGCGTGGTTGGTGATTGCGTCTCCTTAACATGACAAAAGGAAAAAACCAATTTGAAACAACAGTTAAATGCTTCCAAACACACCCTTGAGTTCCTTGGGGCAATTATCCCTTGACAGGATGACCTAATTTTTCTCTGTTAATCATGAGGGGCACTTTCCCTGTGGAAGTGACTTTTAAACTGAGAGAGGAATAGCACTTTTTCTAGCTCCATAGGGAGTAGTGAGCAGTTTGCAGACAGAAAAAAACCTTCTAATTTAGGCCTTACAGTAGAAAAAAGTCAGACGAAGTTTATAGAGATTATAAAATGGTGGTTTATGATGAAGCTGGAGGTATGGGGAGGGACCTGAATATTTAGGACCTCATAGGCCTTGTAAAGGATCTGGGGATTTGGGACTTTGTTCTCAAGTCAATGGAAGCCTTTGAAGAGATTTTGTCAGGGATGCACTTGAAAAGATCTTTCAGTTGGCTGCAGTGGAGAACAGACTGGGTCAGGGAGAGGGAGGCAGGAAGATCACTTAGCAGTTGTTCAGGCAAAAGAGGATGGTATTTTGGACCAGATAGGGGCAGTGGGGCTGGAGAGAACTGGACAGAGGTCAAGGATTCGTAGAGGTTAGATAAATCCTCATGATTGGGATGTGTCAGTGGTTGCTAGGTTTCTGTCTTGAGCAACTAGAAATGTGGCAAAACCTTTACATAGAAAACACTGGAGGAGAGGCAGATATGTGGGAGGATAAGGGGAGCAAGGTCATGTTCAGAAGGTGATGGTTATTATAGAAACTAGGACTTGAACCAAGGCAGACTGACTCCAGAACTCACTCTCTAACCAACACACTGTAGTGCCACAATGTTATCCCTAGTATGGCGAAGGGAGATGGAAATATAAGTAATATGCCTTAAAATTTTCAATTAGCTTAAGCCAAGTTACTTTACTCCTGTGTAGTTACACACCCCAAAGGGTGTCTCTTCTATGGATAATTAGTTTTGAGTCTCAACTTGGCCTTATCTTCCAATGAACATTAAAACATTGGGATCTGGATTTCTTCCCCATACTTGCTTCTCTCTCCACCTTCTTCATCTCACCTCTTCCTTTCCTCCAGCCTCCCCATCAGCAAGTCCTACAGTCTCTGCTGCCAAAATTTATTTTGAGTGCCTCTACTTCTCCTCCCTTTCTATCACTACCACCATAGTCCAAAATGAATTTTATTACAGTCTAATTTCCCACCAGACCATCAGCACCATGAGAGCAGTGATTGCATCTGTGTTATGCCCCACTGCAATTCCCGGTGCCCAGCACAGAATAGACATGCAGCCAATAGTTGTCCAGTGAATAAATGACTGGTATGTAGATTAGTCTCCTGTGACTGTGCTTGGCATGAATAAATCCCCAGAGCCTATTAATTTGCTAATTACATGGAACACAGGGAGTTTCTCAATTTGGGGAAAAAAAAAAACTAGAGAAATTGACCTTGGAGAGTGGGAATTTAACAAGGCTGCATGCAGCCGCTCCTGTGGTGGGCACCACTCACCCCATAGGCAATGGCTAGGAGCAGCTCACAGTGGCAGTAAGGCCAGCTTCTCTACCAAACCTGCCATTTGTCCCTTGAACTTTAGCCAGAACTTCTTGGTCCACTTCCAGCCTTGGGTCTTTAGGATAAGAGGTTTTTTTTATGTCCAGTACCTGAAAAAAATCTGATGTCTCAGACTGAGAATTACAGTACATAAAATATGGAAGGAATGGGTTTAACCTGAAGTCAACAATAAGCAGGAAATTCAAATGTTATGTTATAATACATAGAAAACCACAAAGGCTAGAGTTTCAAGGTCACTTCATACTAGGGGGTGGGTAATAAAGGAAAGGCCGCATTGACTCATTTCCTGGTTTCCTAGTTGTTTCATATTCCTTTCATACAAGTGTGGGTTTTTTTTAATGCATATACAATTTTTTACAAAACAAATTACTAGAAATGGAGGTGTTCATGAAATTCCTTGGCAGTTCAAATATCATTGCCACAATGAAATAATAAGTATAATACACAGCAGCTTCCAGCCACACTTTCAAATACAAGCATGTGAATTTAAGTATAAGGCATTTGATGTCTAAATGTTTGAAATAAACAAATTCAATAAAACATTAACTGCTCTCCTGGACATTTCTCACGCTTGGTGATAGCCCAATGTCTTTGGAACAGTTTTCCGATGATTGACAAAATTACCCCTGTGCAAGTCCTTCTCCTTAAGGAAAAACTAGAAACGGACTCTCTCGTCCTCCTTTGCCCTAAGGGTGCAGACAGGTGACTTGGTCTTTACCCAACAGACACAAGCACACCAGAGCTTAGCTCAGAAGAGAGCAACACAAGGAAATGGACACTGACGTTAGCACAGGTGTCCAGTTTAAGGGGGCAGCAGTGGCAAACGTGCTCGTGTCCAGACCCTGTGTGGGACACACAGTATGAGGTATCCTAGACTAATGACAGCAGCGGTGGAGTTTCCGCTGGAGTGATCTCACAACTTGGTTTGCCTGTTGTTCCTGGCCGCATTGCCCCCAAGCCTTCCTTTCACCTTGGAGATTCTGTGAGCTTCCCAATATGCTTTAACAAATTTCTTTTCTGCTTAACTAGATAGAAGAGCTTCTGCTCTTTGAATCTGAGAACTCTAACTAGCAGAGATGCTAAGGAAAAGAGATTAGGCTCCCCAAATATACCAAATTAAAACACACTCACCAAACTGCCCCTCTGTAAGTGGCCCTTCATGCTGCCTGGGAAGCCTGGGGCATTTCCTTAGTCCATTCTCTCCCACCCTCCTAAACATCCTCTCAACCATCCAATGCCCCCTGCCCATTGTCAGTCTCAGCTGATGACCTCGCTTCCTATTTCAGCGGAAAATGAAGAGAACTTACACAAGTTCCCACGCCAATTTTGTCACCTTCCCCGTCCTGCCCCTTGTTCTGAGGATGTCCTTTCAATGCTCCTACCAAATGAAGGCCAACTCCTCCGCTTGTGCACTTGGGCTCAATCCCACCCTCTTGCTTTCTCAAGGACACTCCTCCAAAGTCTCTATTTTCTCTCTTGCCCCCTCAATTTTTCCCTCTAATGGATCATTCTCACAGCATATCCATATGCTATTATTTCTCTTCATCTTAAAAATTGTTTCTCATGACCCTTCATCCCCCTCCATCTGCTACCCACTTCTCTGTTCCCCTTGACAGCAAAACTCTTCAAAAGAGTTGTCTAAACAAGCAGCCTCCAATTCCTGTCTCTCGAACCCACTTCAGTAAGGCTTTGCCTCTGTTTTCCTGCTCGTCAGGTCATGAGGGACCTCCACACTGCTAAACCCAATGGCCAATTCTCACTTGTCATTTTACTTGACCCTGCAGCAGCATTTGGCTTCCTTCTCCTTGAAAAATCCTTTTCACTTGGCTTCCAAGACACCACAGACTCCTGGTTTTTCTCCTGCCCTGCTGGCCACTCCTCAGTCTTCTTAGTTAGCTCCTCCTCATTCCCACCCGCTCCTCACTCTGAGTGTTAGAGGACCCAACGCTGAGTCCTTGGGCCTATTCTATATATTCTCTATTTCCACTCATTCTCTTAGTGCTCATAGCCAGTCTCATGGCTTTAAATACCACCTAATTTCTTTTGATCCTCAAATTTATCGCTCCCCTCTAACTCCTTCCTTGAGCTCCAGACTCATATAAGCAACCATCTACTTGTCCTTTCCTCTTGGATATATCAGGGATCTCAAACTTAGCATCTCTAAAACTGAGCTCCTGATTCCATTCCTCCCCATCTTGCGTCTCCCACAGTCTTCTCCATATGAGCAAATAGCAACATCATCCTTCTACATGACTCAGGCCAAAACTCCTCTCTTTCTCTCACCTCCCACATCCAATCTGTCAACAAATCCTGTTGGTCTCCCTTCGTACTATATCTGGAATGTGACTACTTTTCTCCACTCCTAGCTACCAACACCTCTCACCTGGAGCGTCAATAACCTGTTAACTAGTTTTCTGCCTCCACTCTTACCTTTCAACATAGCAGCAAAGGGATTCTTTTAAAACATAAGTCTGATCAGATCATCCCTCTGCTCAAAACCTTTTGTTGACTTCCCATCTCACTCAGAGTAAGAGTCAAAGTCCTTACAGCAGTCTATAAGGCCCCTCATGTTCCAGCCCCAACACCTCTCTGAACTCATCTCCCACCACGCTCGCCATCACCCACTCCACTCCAGCCATGCTGAGCTTCTCCCTGTTCCTTAAACATGTCGGGCATGCTTCTGCCTTAGAGTCTTTGTCCCGTCTGTTCCCTCTGCTTGGCATGATCTTGCCTCAGATCCCCTCATGGATCTCTCCACACCAACTTCAGGTCTTCACTCAAATGTCACCTTGTCACTGAGGACTTGCAACCTCTTCCCGCCACCCCCCCCCCATCACTCTCTCCCTTGTCCTTGCTCTGTTTTTCTCCATGGCACTTGTCACCATATGGTAAGCAAAATAATGGCCCCAAAGATGTACACAACGTAGTCCCCAGAATCTGTGAACATGTTCTATTACTTGGCAAAGGGGAATTAGGTTGCAGATGGAATTAAGGTTGCTAATCAGCTGACCTTAAAATGGGGAGATGACCTTGGGTTTTCCGGGTGGGCCCAGTGTAATCACAAGGTCCTGAAAAGTGGAAGAGAAGGCGAAGAGGAGGTCAGAGTGATGCAACGGGAGAAGGACTCGACTCATCATTGCAGGCTTGGAAGAGGGAGAAGGAGGGTCAAGAGCCAAGGAACGCAGCAGCCTCTAGAAGGTGGCACAGGCAAGAAATAGAGTCTCCCCTAGAGCCTCCAGGAAGGATCACAGCCCTGCCAACTACTTTGTTGTAGCCCCGTGAGACCCATGTCAGACTTCTGACTGTAAGAAAAGAAATTTGTGTTGTTTTAAGCCACTAGGTTTGCAGTAATTTGTTACAGCAGCAATAGGAAACAAATACACACCATCTCACAAAGTAGATGCTTACTTATTTACTTACACCTGCATCCCCTATCATCACTAGAATACAAACTCCATGATGACCAAGATACTGGACTCTTTCATTCAGTACTCTGTGCTCAGTGTCTAGAAAAACACCTAGCATATAGTAGGCACTCAATAAACATTTTGTAGAATGACTAAATATCTGTGTGTCAGTAGGTGTGTCATGTGTATGGGAGGGGATGAAGAGAGGCGAGATAAAGCAGTAGGTGTGATGTAGAAAGGTCATGTGCTTGTATGTAAAAGAAGTAACAAACTAAATTGAGCTCCTGGAGATGGGTTATTACCCTAGGCCAGCACTGCTCCTCCCTGGTAAGGACAGAAGCAGCAGGGGTGTGGGGACAAGGTCCAACTTCACTGAGGTACACATGGGAAAAATCTCTCTTAATAGCTCCTGCTCGCCAAAGGTGATGGTGTCCTCCAGTCCTTTTCTGAGAGGTAAATGTGGGTTACCAACTTCACGAGAAAGCTTCCAGAACTGCTCATGCTGGACACATGGGAAATGGTACCCCAGATCACTCTGAAGTCTTCCCCTCTTTAGATAACACCCCTCACAAAGGAGATCACTCTGGGGAGGAAAGCTTTCGGAAGTCAGGAAGTTCATTGTCAGCATCATAGATTTATGATTCAGCTACAAAACCCGATGGCTTTAGCAAGGGACTTAGTGCTGACCTAGGGCGGGGCTGGAGGTTTTATGCCAACCTCACATGTTCAAGAGGCTGTGGGGGTGAGATACCAGCTTCAACAGAGAACTGCCTTTCCTCTCTGCTCCTGTTTCGCGCCATCAAAGGTCCTGCAAACAGTTTGCTTTGGTGGGTGTGATGGTCTGATTCTCCTCTCCAGGGCAGTCAAAACCACTAGGCCTGATAGATAAAGAAAATGTGGTAAACATGTACAATAGAATACTATTCAGCCATAAAAAAGAAGGAAATCTTGCCATTTGTGACAACATAGATGGACCTTGAAGGCATTATCCTAAATGAACTAACTCAGAGAAAAACAAATGCTGTATGATCTATCTTATATGTAGAATCTAAAAAAAACAAACTTATAGAAAAAGAAATCAGATTTGTGGTTACCAGAGGCAGAGGGATGGGGAGTGGGGGAATTGGATGGAGGTGGTCAAAAGGTACAAACTTCCAGTTATAAGATCAATAAGTCCTACGGGCCGGCCCTGGGTTGCCGAAACGGAGTGCGCGATCTTAACCACTCAGCCGTGGGGCTTCGCCAGTTCGGATCCTGGGTACAGACCCAGAGCCCCTCATCAAGCCATCCTGAGGCCGCGTCCCACATAGCAGAACTAGAAGGGCCTACAACTAGAATATACAACTACATACTGGGGAGCTTTGGGGAGAAGAAGGGAAAAAAAAGATTGGCAACAGATGTTAGCTCAGGGCCAATCTTTAAAAAACGTTTTTTTAAAAAAAGATAAATAAGTCATGAGGATATAATGTGCAACATGATGACTATAGTTGACACTGCTGTATGGGATATTTGAAAGTTGCTAAGAGAGTAGATCCGAAAAGTTTTCATCACAGGAAAAAATCATTTTTTTCTCTTTTTTTTGGTATTTATACGACATGAATGCTATAAAGTTATTGTGCTAATCATTTCGCAATATATACACATCAAGTCATTAAGCTGTACACCTTAAACTTATATAATGCTGTATGTCAACTACATCTCAATAAAACCAAAAAAAAAAAAAAAACCACTAGTGCTGCAGCTTCATGGAGAATATCCACCGAGTGGTGGCCTGATCCAGCCTATTCCCGCTGCTCTCCCTCTGCTTTCCACCTTCCTCTGCTGCCCCAGGCTCCCCCTCAATGACCCTTGGACCTTTTCTTCCTGACTCAGCCCTTTCTCTACAGTTCCTAAAGTACATCATCGTTTTTTCATTAAAACCACAGACTTAAGTTCATCTTAGCCCTTCACAATATCACTCATCACAACACACTATTAAAATATAACAAACACCACGGGAACTCAGCAGCTCTCTGGGGTGTGTACTCAAATTCAGAGTCAGGTTTCAGGTAAGGTTACATTCCATTCGGTTGGAATAAGAGGAAAACTGTGATTTATGTAAATGAGTCAAGGATTGGAGCATAGCACCAATTTGAGCAGAAAGAACCCAGAATCAGGAAAACCAGTTTGAAAGTTGTTGCAGGTGTTAGGAGGTAAAAGCCTGGCTGTGTTGTGGCAGCAGTGGAATGGGTCAAACTGGGTGGGAGCAGCATTTAACAGGAAGGAATGCCTTGGCAAGGGTATATCAGAGAAAGAAGGATGGGGAAAACTTGGAGATGATGATGAGATTTCAAGGTAGGCAACTGGGATACTGATGTTGCCTTTGCTAGAGGTAGAAGGGTTGTGAAAGGGGTACAGTTTTGCAGAGAAGAAGGAGGCTATGTTTAGCTTTAGATGCGCTGAGAAGCATATCCATGAAGATAAAGAGTGCTTGTTCATTTGTTCATTGATTTAGCAAATGCTTATGGAGCATTTCCTGTGGTGGAAGCTGGAGAGACATTGTGGGTAGGCGTCATGATATCTGAGATATTGTTTCTGTCCTTAAAAACCTTGGGGCAGGCACAAATATCTCTAATAAAAGATAGCATGTGATAAGTCTGAATAAGAGACACAAATAAATTGCTCTTAGTTGTTCAGATAAGTCAAGACCACATCTGGCTAAAGTCAAAGTGTAGCACTCCAATGAGGAGAATAGGGTAGCAGGAAACAGCCAGGACTTTCTTTTCCTGCAACCAACAAATTCAAGTTGACCCAAGAGAATCCTTTAATGCTGGCTTCATCCATACCACCATCCAATCCAGGACTGGTGAAACACTGGGAACGGATGTGAAGGACTCAGTGAAGCACTGATCGAGGTGAGTGGGAACAGACTGGGTCTGAGGCTCAGGGAACACTACTTGAAGTTTAGGGATGGAAGGGAAAGAAAAACGATCAAGGGAGCTAAACAGAGAGACAAGTAAGAAAGGCTGATGTCACAGAATTCAAGAGAGAAGAGTGTTTTAAGAATCAAGTAGTCAACAATGTCAAATGCTACAGAGAAGTTAGAAAGAATGAAAGTCCAACAATTAACAGTATTTATTATACAAAAGCTCAGGGAACAATGTTAAAAAACAAATCATCCACAGACAAAGCATTATTATTTTGAATAGTTTTTGATACCTAAAGTCTTATTCCTACTCACACCTCCATAGCTACCATACTAAAATTGACTACACACACGGAACAAAAAGAAAACTGACAAGCAAGTTCAGTGATGGTTTCTATGGAATGACCCCAAGAAGTTTCATTTTCACAGCTTTTTATACAAGATCCGGAAAGGCCTGTTGAACCAGTAATTCCTTTATTCATGTCCGTGTGGTCTCTGTCGATACCTTCTGTGTCAGCACATCAGCAGTTAGCAAAAAGTTCTTATTAATCATGTCCTTCCATTCTCGATGTTTTGTTCACAAGAATCTTACTGTGTCTGGGGCCTCTGGGGCAACATTACAAAATATCTGTTCACAAGTTTTTATGATCCAAGCTGAAGTTTGATCATTTTCAAATCGCACCCACATTATTTTTTGCAAATAGTAACATTTGCAAAACTACATTTTAATTTCTTATTGATTAACCTAGTGGCATAAGATTACCCTGCCCATGGACAACTAATTTTCAACAGGGGAGCCAAGAACATACAATGGAGAAAGGAAAGTCTTTTCAATAAATGGTGTTGGGAAAACTGGACAGCCACATGCAAAAGAATGAAAGTAGACCATTATCCTACACCACACACAAACATCAACTCAAAATGGATTAAAGATTTGAATGTAGGATCTGAAACCATTAAACTTCTAGAAGAAAACATAAGCAGTATGCTCTTCAACATCGGTCTTAGCATTTTTTCAAATACTATATCTGACTGGGCAAGGGAAACAATAGAAATAAACAAAATAAAATAAACAAATGGGACTACATCAAACTAAAAAGCTTCTGCACAGCAAAGGAAATCATCAACAAAACGAAAAGACAACCTAACAATTGGGAGAAGATATTTGCAAACCATATATCTGATAAAGGGTTAATATCAAAAATATACAAAGAACTCATACATCTCAACAACAAAAAAACTAACAACCCAATTAAAAAATGGGCAAAAGATCTGAACAGAGATTTCTCCAAAGAAGATATACAGATGGCCAACAGGCACATGAAAAGGTATTCAACATCTTTTAACTATGAGGGTAATGCAAATCAAAACTACAATGAGTTATCACCTCACTCCCATCAGAATGGCTATAATTTACAAGACAGGAAACAATTATTGTTGGAGAGGATGTAGAGAGAAGGGAACCCTTGTACATTGTTGGTGGGAGTGCAAACTGGTGCAGCCACTATGGAAAACAGTATGGATCTTCCTCAGAAAATTAAGAATAGATCTACCATATGATCCAGCTATTCCGCTGCTGGGTATTTATCCAAAGAACTTGAAAACTCAAAGGCATAAAGATACACGCACCCCTATGTTCATCGCAGCATTATTCACAACAGCCAAGACTTGGAAGCAACCTAGGTGCCCATCAAGGGACGAATGGATAGAGATGTGGTATATACACACAATGGAATACTACTCAGCCATAAGAAATGATGAAATCCGGCCGTTTGTGACAACACAGATGGACCTTGAGGGTATTACGCTAAGTGAAATAAGTCAGAGGGAGAAAGTCAAATACTGTATGATCTCACTCATAAGTAGAAGATAAAACCGACAAACAAATACATAGCGACATGTAGCTAGATTGGACTAGTGGTTACTAGAGAGGAAAAGGGAAGGGAGGAGGTGAAAGGGGTGATTAGGTACATTTGTGTGGTGATGGATGGTAATTAGTCTTCTGGTGGTGAACATGATGTAATCTACACAGAATTCAAAATATATTATAATGTACACTTGAAACGTATATGATGTTATAAACCAATGTTACCACAATTAAAAAAAAAAAGATTTACCAGATTGTCAGTGCCATCAGATCTGGAACCCTGTCTGCATTGCTTACAATTGACAGCAGGTGGTTCAAGGGTGAGTACTCAATAAATGTTTTCTGGATGAATGAATGAATCCATCAGCTTATTGTTATTGATGTTGTCACTATTGTGAACTATTATTTTATGTCAGGAATGTATATTCAGAAGAGTTAAGAACATAACTCTGGCGTCAGGCTGGTAGATTAAAATCCTGGGGCACCTCTTGCTAGCTGTACAACCTCTCACTTCCTCACTTTCTTTATCTAAAAATATAGGGTAATTATAGTGTCCACCTCATAAGATTTCTGAAAGGTAAATATGATAATACACGTCAAACTATACATAGGACAATACCTAGTAAGTTTTCAATAAATGTTAGCAATGATTATTATTATCTTTAAATATCCACATTTATTTTCTATATTTATTATCTAAATGTCATTTTACTTAAATCCTGAGAAAAGTATTGTTCTTCAATGAAATTTTGACATTGTAGTTTTCATAGCAAGGTTAGTTTCAATAAATATCTGCATGTCAACCAGGGAGCCTGGAAAAAAGAAGTTTTTAGCCTAAAAGAAAGATTTGAGGACTGGCCCAGTGGCGCAGCAGTTAAGTTCGCATGTTCCGCTTCAGTGGCCCTGGGTTTGCCAGTTCAGATCCTGGGTGCAGAACTATGCACCAATTGTCAAGCCATGCTGTGGCGGGCGTCCCACATATAAAGTAGAGGAGGATGGGCACAGATGTTAGCTCAGGGCCAGTCTTCCTCAGCAAAAAAGAGGAGGATTGGTGGCAGATGTTAGCTCAGGGCTAATCCTCCTCAAAAAAGAAAGAAAGAAAGATTTGAGACATCACTGCCCCTCCCTCCTCAACTCCATCTACACAAAAAGCTTCTCTCAAGTACAACTATTTTGGTAAATTTGACAGCTGTAGCCACACAAATGCTGAAACGAGCCAGGCTATGGCTGCTCCTGTGTGTTTGGGGGGCAGAGGCCTTGGCTGTGACTTGTTACTAAACTTCTGGGGCAAATCAGGCCACAGGCCTGCCTGCACTCCCACCCCTGGGGTCACACTGGAAATATAAAATGAGATTAAACCTCACCCCTCAGATGTAGCTTTGTGTAGACAAGCTTTACCTGTGCAGGCAAGACCACATTGAGGGCCTTCTCTCTACCACCGCGTGCTAACACCAATGAGGGTCAGTGGTGCTGAGGGTCTCCAATGTTCCTCCCTGGCACCTGGAGGGGTCTTACTTCATCAGCATGATTTCTCCTCTCCTAACAACTCCCTGGTTGCTAAGGAAGTATTTCCAGATCTTAGGGCTCACTCTCTGTCCTATTCCAGACCACAGCGGGGTTTACTGTCTCTCTTATAAGTTTGCCAGGAGCAAAAAGTAACATCCCAACCTCCTGTCAACTCACCAAGGAGAGATTTATTGCAATTAACTAAAAGAACACTTGTTATGACAGGAATACCATATGCTTCAGCAAAGATAGGATCCCAGCTTGTGGCTGACCTTTGCAAACAGTCAACGTCCTGCCAACACAGCCTTTTTTTGGTTGCACGGTCATTAATAGTGCAGCATCTGGGCCCAGAGATGTTTCCAAGGTGGAAACTCAGAGGCTGGCACTCGGATAGCGCGGTCACCTGCAGGGCTGTAGTTTTCAGCAGACTGCAGCAACCCCTACAGGCTCTTTGTTTGGATTGCTGAACCCTCTACTCAATGTTCACCTTCCTTTTCTTCCTTACAAACAGAATCGTAGGTATATTGGGAGCAGCAAATTCTTCGTTAAAAGTACTATGTTTCCCAGCCTGCCTTGCATTGTCAAGATCAGTGACTTGCAAGGTGAAGTCCCCTGGAGATTTCTGGGAAAGTCTTGCCTTCCTAATATAGATGGTGCCCCTTGACCTCCCCTCCTCCCTCTCTCTAATGTTTAGGTTTTGTGAAGGCTAATTTGGCTGATTCTAGGCTTCCTTTCAATTACTTCCCAGGTTGGAATTATGTTCAAAGGTTTTGAAACTGCTGGAAGTCTGATTTCTAGATAATAAGAGAATTCCTGTATATGAGTTGATTACTTTTTAAAAATGGATGTAGACAATTTGATGCTGAATATTCTAAGTGAAAATGATTAAACATCTGCCCTTTTTCAAAGTTATTAATTCATACCTGGGCAAACATGAGATTAGGTAATTAATTACAGAAAGATCAAAAAGCTTGAGGAATGGGCAATTTATTTTAATAAAAGGAAAGAACTGATCTTGCTACAGTGGGAAAAAAATGTGGAATTCAAAAATTACTGCATTTAACTGTATCCCCATTTATCTCTGCACAATGGCTTTATCTCAATGTCTCGATTCCCTCTACTATGTTTTCCCGGCAAGGTATTGAATGAGAAATCTATCAAGTTGACTGATTGTCTGACATATCTGATCTAGAGTGGCTTTTACACCACTCTTCTCTCCCTTTTTTCTCCCAGTAAATACTTTTGATTTTGACATTTACCATATTAGAAATGACAGATGCCCGAGGGCAAAAGCATCAAAGCTAGTAGGATCAGAATGTTTGCTAAGGATCTTTTTTTCATAGAGTAGCATGTAGTTTTATTGAATCCTTGAAATGCAAAACCAAACGAATTCCTCTATCGTGAAAGAAAACAATCCAAATGACTGTAAACCCCAGAAACTAACAGGAGCACTTGAACTTTCAGTACAAACATATTTATTTTTCAAACTCGGACATTTTTCTGAAGTACTCTTGTAAACTAAATACCTCTCTCCCTTCTCCCCTTTACAACATACCATTTCAGTCTGTTTGTTTATAGAATGAAGGCCTTAAGGAAAAGCCTTATTCACATTCCCACAAAAGAAAGAAAGAAATATTTGTCTTTAGGATCCATTTAACTGCACTTGACTAAATCCTGGTAGAGGCTCCAATCTTTATAAGAGACACATAACAGGATGATCTTTCATCCTCAACAGATTCCTACTAATATAGCTAAACAGTTTATTACATTATTCAAATACATTTATTGAGCTCCTATTATGTGCAAAGTATTGTTCCAAAGTAGACACCGTTCCTTAGATGTAAAGTGGGCCACTGAAATGATAACTTCAGAAGTTTAGGACTTTGAAATACTCAAAATACCCTAAGGATAGGAAATGTTTATTCTGCCGGCTCCAAAAGTATCCAGTTTATTTCTAGGGAACAGCTCAGGCATTGGAAGAAAATAATTCAAACTTAAGCCTTAATAAAAGATGAGTTAGGGAGTGGTTGTACCTTTACAACATAACACAAACAACAATGTGAAGTACATTCTGGTGATCTAAAATGCTAGCATCTGTGCAAGGTAGTCTAGGAAATGACACCAGTTTAAAAAGAAACCAGTACCAATTTCAGAATAAACCAGGATACAGATTGATTGCAATTTACAGGAAATATAAAAATATAGAAACACCAACTCCTCCCCATAGCACCGAAACTGTACTCCCTCAGACACACTGCCATCATTGTGAAGCAGGCGGGTAGACTGGGTCAATTTAAAACCTATTACATAATTAACCAGTACAGCCAAGTTTGTGTGTGTGTGGTCCCAAAGACTTTTCAACATATTTTTCAACATTACAATTGTAGGGATGGAAATTGAAGAAATTATAAGTATTTTTTTAGAGACAGCTTACAGATTTCTCACAGATCCCAAAATGCAAAGATGGCACATCACCACTGGAACACAAGTTATTTTGTCTATCATCCATAAGACAGAACTTCACAGGACATCAGGCTTCCGAGGTCTAAGTGTTTCCTTCACATGCCTCTAACTGGGTGTTTTCTCCTGAACTAAATAGGTCCTTTTCTCAGGTCAAGTGTTATCTGCTGGCAAAGTACCTTCAGGATAAATACACTTGCATCACTTCTACATTCCCCAGTCAAGCCTCCATTTATAGGCTTAAACTCCGCTCCAGGGCTCTCTATTCAAAACTTCCTACCTTTACCTAATGTGGGAAGGAGAGAGACATTCCAGGAGAGCTTTGCAATCTCCAGCCCACGGCCCGCCTCTGAAAGTCAAACTCAACCTCAGTTCCTGAAAAGAGCCTCAGTAGTCTCCCATTCAGAAACTTGCTAGTCCTATTATTTCCTAAATGTGGTGATTAAATAAAATTAAATGCAAATAATAAACATTAATTAAATAACAAACAAAATAAATTAAAAATTACATGGTCTGGCAGTTTTCAGAGAAAGTAACACAGGTCAATTTCAGGTTAAGTTCGCATTCCTTTCTGTACCAGTTTCTACAATGAGTGGGCAACACTGCCCTCTACAGGGTTGATTCCATTACATCCCTTAGTTTACATGGTGGGAAATGCCCAGGATGCACGGACTGGAGCGCACACACATTCTTTCTCTTACTTCTGGGACGCAGTCTGTCCTTAACCTTCTGTGAATGACTCTGAAGACCAGGGAGCCCCTAGAGAGGCCATGAGACTTCATGAAAGCTCATCAAGGGGATAGAAACTAACACCTGTTGCAGTGGTTTTCAAACCTTGGTAGGCATCAGAACCACCGGAAAGGCTTGTTTAAACACAGATTGCTGGGCCCCACCTCCAGAGTTTCTGATTCCAAAGAGTCAGGGGTTGAGTCCAAGAATTTGCTTTTCTAACAATTCCCAGGTGATGCTAATGTTGCCAGTCCAGGGGCCACTCTGTGAGCCAGACACTGTTCTAGGTGCTTTATCTCAGTGAATACCTCAAGGTCCCACAGTAGTGACCGCGGCTGTAATAAACCCAGGACTGTCTAACTCAAAAGCCATTGCTCTCTTCCCCGCTCTGTGATGTTAGTAAATGAAGCTGTTCTTCACTTCATCTTCCTTGGCCTCATCTTGCTGCAAGGCGGTGGGGTTTATATGACCAGTTAGCTGTTTCCCCTCTCAGAGGCCCTGGAGGTCTGGATATGAAGCCACCCAGGAAGGTCTGCTCCATCCCCAGGCTGGATCTGCAGGCAAGCTGAGAGGTGAGGGGACTGGCATGTCATCTGGAGGGGCCTCTCTTGGGTCTTGAACCCTCCTCCAAGTTCAGAGGGGGTCTGTTCGCTCTGGATTCTGGAATTCTTTTACTCAGAAACTCTGGAAGAGAGGTTTTACAGCTAGTGTCTCCTCTCACAGGCATTTTGAGGAACTCAAAGCCTAGTGGGGCTTGGAGAGGCCCAGAGGGTGGCCGTGTCTGCACCCTCTCCAGCCTCCACTCGGACCCCCGGCACAGGCACAGGGACCGCCCCCCCACCCCCAACAACAACTTCAAAACAGGAATTCCCAGCTGTATGAAGACTGAATGGTTTTGACGAAGGAAAAATCGTTTTCAGGCCACATATCCCACTAGGAACAGACAAGTAAAAAGTCCCTGGCAGTCAACCCCAGGGAGGACGTCACAGTGATGGGGAATGAAGGGCTGGGAGGACCCCCGCTTCAGCAACAGTTTTTCTCATCCTTTGCACTCAGCTCCTAACCCAACTTGGTGTTTTCCTGAGGGAGCTACAAATTTGGAGCATCCCATGGGGATGTTTTTGACCTCGGTCATAAGGGGGAAAGGATGTTCTCAGAAAAACAACCGTGCGGGCTGGTCAGCAGAGATCGAGGTCGTGGCCACGGCTGCTCTTCGTGCAGAGCTGGACGCTGGACTCCAGCTGCTCACTGAGTTCGTCCAGAGCCCCGGTGCAGGACTCCAGGCTCTCTGCCAGTTTCTGAATCTTGGCCCTCAGCACGGCCTGGCTAACTTTGGTGGCCCCCTCGGCCCGCCTGGGGATGAGGAAGCCACGTGAGCCGAAGAAGACGATGAAGTAGACAGAGTTGTACAGGGCGACGGAGGCGTTCCTCCCGCACTGGAGCAGCTGGCGGTCCCCGCGGCCCTGCCAGCGGCAGAAGAACTCGAGGCAGCTCAGGATCTCGCGCATCTGGTCCTGGCAGGTGGCCGCGATCTCCTGCACCCTCCGCAGCTCCCGGGAGTTGCAGAAGATCAGGGAGAGGTCGGACGTGATGGTGACGGCCCCTCCGGCGGTGGCCATCCCCAGCCCCACGGCCGAGGCCAGAAGCGAGACCCCCAGGGTGACCGGGCTCAGCGAGAGCCCCACGATGGCGGTGACGGCCCCCGCGGCGCTCAGGGAGCTGCCCGCCACGTTGGCGGCCAGGGAGCGCCGGCGGAGGCGCTCGAGGCGTCGGGCCACCTCGCGCAGGCGCAGCACCTGGCCGTGCAGCCGGCCGCGGCGGTCCAGCAGCAGCCCCTGGAAGCGGCGCAGCGCGTCGGCGCCCTGCAGCTCCCAAGCCGCCGGCCTCTCCATGCCCTGCGGGGACACAGACGCGCAGTTAGCCCAGAGACTCCGTGCCTGCAGGCTGCTCCGGCTCGGGGTTCCCATGTGCAAAAGTTAAACACAACAGCTACTGCCATGCATGGGGAAACGGGTCATTTTCCAGTGAGTCATGTGTCAAGTTCTCAAAAACCAGTTCTATAATCTGGGACAAGTCACACAAGTTCTCAGGACCTTAAATCCGCATATGCAAATAGGAATAATACTATCGTCCACTTCTCTCCCAGGGAACGCTAAGGATGGCCTTTATGAACTATTAAATAAGATGTAAGCTCAGTGAGCAGGGAATGATGGTATTAGAAGTCTGTTGCAAGACTGAGGTTTCTGCTCTATTGAAAGATAACAAGCAGTCTCTTTACAAGTAAGCGGTGCTTTACGAGTGATGGGTTGTACCACTTTACAAAGCCCTTTCATTACTTGAAGACGTGGATCCTAAGAGTTTTGCAATACAGTTTTTTTCTCTCTTAGGAGTGAAAAAAGCAAGTCAGCAAAAAATCAAAAATCAAAACTCAGATATTGTTTATCAAATGTAAGAAACGAATCTTTCTAAGTTAGATGCTTGCCTGAAGCAACTCTCTGTCTGTTATTATTCCAGGGTCTTATCTTAGAATCAAGCCTAAGATGTGGTTTGCGCACTTTATTCTAACTAGAGCTCATCAGGTCTTCAGAAATCCCACTCTTTGATGAGTGCTTAATTAAAACTAAATTACATTAAATTAATACCAGAATGTCTCTTTATTATGGAATTTTCCTTAAAAAAAAAATAAGTAACAGTTGAATAAAGTTGTCACCAAAATTTTTAACGACTCACTGAGAGCTTCTTGTACCAAGTTGAACTGAAGCCAGTTGAAGATGACTAACAAAGAGAGAGAACTGCACATCCTGGGGTGAAAGCACATCCTTCCTAGTTTCCCACCTTCATATCCACTGGACTCCTCATTATTAGGAACTTCTTAAAAGTGGCAAATAAGCCACAGAAATAGAGCATTTCAATACTGCAAGACATCAGGGCAGAAATCATTATTCTCATCTGAAAGATGAGGAAACAGAAACACAGACATGTTCTAGAATCAGCTGATTCTTCAGAGCCCAGCCTAGAGTCCTGGTCTCCTGACTCCTTAATTTTACCTGCATGCCTCCATAATTCCACCCATCAGGGGTACATTTCCGGGTAAAGATACCTCTTAGCAAAAGGAGAAAAAGGCACTCGAAATATATAATGGACCAAGGATATAACCCTAGTATTACAAGCCCACTGGCCATTTTTCAGACAGTGTCCCTCCAGGCTCCCCACTTACCATTCACTTCTGGCTATCTCCAGGAAAGAAAAGACTGGGGCTGTTTCTGGATGAGCATGTTTTATAGTTCCAGAGAACCAATGACTGCCCTGGGAAAGCCTTGTCTTATTCTGAGAATTTGCCATTTCCTGTCCTGGCCCCTGCTGCCTTCATCCCGAAGGATGTGACATGGTGGAAAATGACCTGCCAGCCGCACAGCACATCCCGTATTTAGGAAATGAACATTGTGTGTTCGTTTTCCCCCAAACGCAGGAAAAGAACCACAAGTTCTTCCCCAACTTGAAACAAGTGCTGTCATTCTCCCAGGGGGCATGCCCTGCCTTTCCTCTCCTGAGAATAGCTAATGACGTTATCCAGGAGGACAACGAACCCACCCCAAGCTGACCAATTATAGTGTTTCTTGAGAGGCCACCACTACAAAATTATTTTTTAAAAAGAAAAAAGAGGGAGGGAACCCTCTTATGTCTGATATAGCGACTCATAGTGCACTTTGGTATTTTAAAAAGCTTTGTGAATCTGTGAGTGGTTGAAACATGCGCTCCATTCAGTGCGCAGCCTTAAGGCAAGGCCACACCCACAGGAAGTGCTGTGTGCAGTTTGGGGCATCTCCAGCTGTGGAGAAGATATTGGAGGTCTCCAAAAGGGCACACTGCAGGCCACATGCGTCAGAAAAATCAGCGGGGTCAGGCTGCACAAGGAGCTAATTATACACTTCCAACAGCAGCCAGGATTTGCCTTCCGGGTTTTCATTTGAAGTAGTTGTGGCCCATGCAATAGGTAAATGGAGGGATTCCAGCCCCAGGTTAGTGAAGCATGGGCTGAAGGGCAATTATCTGAATAATTCAGGAGTGAAAAACACGTGGAGCACCTCAGATGCTTTCTGGGGCATTCACATAGGCGGTTGGAGCTCAGCCTGGAAGCCTCCTACCAGAGGGCACCAAATACATCATCTGTTTTCTAACACTCTCATCTTCGGATAAGGGAGGCCAAACTGGTTTTTCATTTAAATGATTATTGTCTCAACTGTCTGGTTTATCTGGAAAGTATTAACAGCCATATCTTTCTGGAACACAATTAAATTCCCCACCTTTATAACACATCGTGTTTATCAACACAATGCCATGTGCTACTACTCACAGCCATGGTCCTTTCGAACCTGATTTTTCTGAATTTGGTCCATGTCCAAGTATTCTGGTTATAGTTCCTCAAAGGATAAATATAATCTTAGTCAAGATGCCTTCAGCATCTACCTGCGCTTTTGAGGTAAGAAGGGGGAAAATATCTTCCTCTGTCCCCAAAGACAGTCATTCCAAAGGAGATGTGTGCCAGAGTGAATCGGGGAGTGGGGGTGGGCAAGGAGGAACCATACACTGATTCCTCAGTTCCCAAAAGCTCCTCCAACTTCCCTGGACATTTCTTGTGTGTCTTGGGTTTAGATGAACACAATTAAATCTTTGTTTCATGGATGATGAATTTTGCTGGGATCCAGGGAGGGTCATCATCTTCAGAGCATCAGTAATCACAGCCCAGAACTAGGTTGAAGAAATAGAAGCTACTGGAGAATGGACAGCATGTGTACTGACCTCAGTCCATATCCTGGAATTTGCTTTTCTCTGTGTTGTAAACTCATTTTCTTCATATGTGTGTCTTTATGGAGCAAAAGGAATCCAGTCATTTGATAGTTCGGGCTAGTTGACATTTTACTGCCTGTAAAAACCTGGTACTTTGCATTACTTACAAGAATGGACACTTAAACACAACACTTTTGTCTCAGCATTTATTTACTTTCATATATTTAAGCACAATAAGAAACTTGAAGAAAAATTGAAGATATTTTGATGAAAACGTTTATGTGGGCAGTTCCCCCCCCCAAAATCTGTGGACTCCATCCTCTAATTTCTATTCTAAATTGTTTTGGGAGCACTTGTAACATCACCCCAGAGAGACTACATTGAAACGGTGGCTGACTCTCAGATTAATCTTCAGATCCGTTAAACCCACGATGGAGTTAAACCATACCATTAGTAGTACTAGTTAATGGATTCTGAGTCCTGGAACCATAAGGAAATACAGTGTAGGAAAGAAGGGAGAAAGAGAGTTTTTTAAGCATAGGAATCTCCAGACTCCAACCCTGGAGGATCTAAATCAGGAATTGTGGAGTGGAGTCTGGGAAAATGTAGGTGCTTCTGCCCTGCAGCCAGGGTCGTGAACCACTGCTCTAGAAGCTGCGGATTTTCTGACCACTGGTTACATGGCAGCAGAAACAGTAGGGCTAGCAGACAGCAGCTTGTTAGTTAGGTGTTTATACAGATCAGTTATTAAGAACCCATTAGTTTTGGGCCCCTGGTTAAAACGAACACATTTTAAAGATAAGTGGCAATTATGCTCAGGGCCTCCCAGAGATCTAAAGAGGCCTGGGCCACCTCCATTTTTTGAGGGTCTCAGTGAATTCAGAAAATGAAGAAATTCTAACACAAGATACAAAAAATTGTGGTTTATTTCTTTTAATTGCAATGTAATATATTTTGCAATGTCAATATTTGGCTATTCACAGGATAATCGCATGATTTATAAGATATTAATTCACAGTGCAGTACAGTGGTAATGTGACTCAAGTTGAGAGTTATGATGATGACTTTTTCCTTTTCATCTTTATCAGTATTTCTCAGTGACTATACATAAAACCCGTTTTGGAGACAATATCAAAAGTACAAAATTGAGACAATTTGTGAACGTGAGGTTTAGGTCAAAGATCTTTCAGACTTTCCTTTGTAATGGGCCCTAAAATGTACAATTACCCAAATAAACAAAAGTTAAGTCAAAATGACAATATCCACCTGAGGATTTCTGCCCATGTTTTTTGTATATTTCCTGAGAATGTAAGTGCTCTAACACATAGTTAAGCTCTCAAAATTGCTTGGTGAATTAAACTAAAGAAAAGCATTTTGTCCTCTTAAAGAAATGTTGTTATTTTCATAATAATTAGATGCGAGTTGAACATTAAATTATCTCTTGGATTACACAACTGAGTAGGTAACAGAGGCCTTATTCTGCAGATGACTTTCAGGATATCTATGTTGCATGACATCTCGCCTATTATTGTCATAAGCTCATGGAACTGCATAGGAAAAAAAGACCCAGTGAACACTGAACCCCGGCCATTTTCATTTCTCCAAAGTGGCCTCTGATCTCTGTTAATGTACACACACATCTTTAACCACTGGTGTTTAAACACTGGTTTGTGTTCTTTTTTCCACTTAACGTTCCTGCAGATACACACTTCTCTATGTTGACACAGTCCTCACCTCCGTCATTTTTAATAGCAATATAATAATCCCATTGTTTGCTTAGTCATTTCCCTATTAGACACTTGGATTGCTTCCAGTTCTTTTCACTATTATAACTAGAGTTGCCGGGAACATCTGTGTACATTTCACCCCTTTGGATTATTTCTTTGGAGAGCATTCACAAATGGGAAAAGACCTAGTGAAGGAGAATGAACATTTTCATAGTTTTTGTTACATGTCGCTATATTGCTTTCCAGCAGAACCACCTTATAATGCTGTTAGCTTTTTAGGAATCCCAGCTGAAGTCTCTGAGACAATTCAGTTTTCTTATATTAATGGTTAATTTGTTTGGTTTTTTTCAGCTCCACGAACGTGTCTTGAATATCTGCTGTGTGCCAGACATCATGCTAGATGCGGAGGATGAAAAGCTAAATAATATACCTTCCCTGTCCTCCAGGAAATGGCAATCTATTGGAGAGAAAGACACAAAACAAATCATTTCAATTCAGTGTGGAAAGTGCCAGAGATGTATGCACTAAGGAAGCACAGAGAAAGTACATGCCTAGGAAGTTAGGGAAGACTTTCTGGAAGCACTGATGAGGAGCCGAACCTTGAGAGTTGACCAGAAGATATTTGGACAAATTTAGGAGGGAGGCGAGGGCAGGCTAAAGGAACAGAATGAATAAAGGCTTGGGAAGAGCAGTCAGGATGCTTCAGGCAGTCCGTATTGCTGAGTATAAAGTGGGATTGGGCTGAAAGAGGATGTAGGAGGCAAGTCATTATGGTTCTCAAATGCCATGTCGGGGAAGGGAGCCACTGAAGGCTTTTAATCTGTGGGCTTACAGGGTTAGATCAGACATTACTGACAATTGTGTGAAGGATAGTTTTCAGAGGTACACAGCTAAAAACCAGGAGATGAGCTAGAAGGCTATTGAAGTTATCTAGGATTTGGACAATGTTAGTAGAATGGAATGAAGAGGATAAAGTAAAATACATATTTTGGAAGCAAATTTGCAAATCATACTTAAAGCTTCTGTTCAGACATGGTACCCATCATATCCACTTACCTTTTATTGGTCAATCAAGTCACGTGGGCAAGCTAACATCAGACAGAGAAGTATACTCCTCCCATAGAGGGGGGCAAGAGGAAGAAATGCAAACCATCAGACTATCTACCAGAGGGCTTTCCTTGTAGAGGAGATACTCTAAGATGAACTGAGACACCACCAACCATCTCATATACTCTCTTCCTCCTCAGTTATTTCATTGGACTTGCAGTCTCCATGTGGATAGAAAAAGAATCTCACTCTGGCTGGTATAAGCAAACTACTGCTATGAGTCTGGGGGAAAATGGTAGAGAGTAGGAAAGGACCAAGGAGTTCTGGAGAACCAAGAAGCTGGAAGGAGAAGCTGTTCTGTAGTTGGCATAGCCTGATTGGATGCCACTGATGACCACTGCTCTTTCTTGTCCTTGCATCAGCTTAAGAATCAAAGTTCTCTCCCTGATTTCAAAATATACTACAAAGCCATAGTAACTAAAACAGCATGGTACTGGCACAAAAATAGACACACAGATCAATGGAACAGAATCGAGAGCCCAGAAATAAACCCACACATATATGGACAGCTAATTTTCGACAAGGGAGCCAAGAGCATACAATGGAGAAAGGAGAGTCTCCAATAAATGGTGTTGGGAAAAGCAGACAGCCATATGCAAAAGAATGAAACTGGACCACCATCTTACACCATGCAGAAAAATCAACTCAAAACAGATTAAAGACCTGAGTGTAAGACCTGAAACCATGAAACTTCTAGAAGAAAATGTAGGCAGCACGCTCTTTGAAATTGGTCTTAGCAGCATATTCTCAAAGTTCTAGGAGCAACCGCTGGGTTGGCTGAGCTGAGGTCAAGTGCCCATCCCCTGGCTGTACTGCCCAGGGAGAGGAATGGCCAATTGCCTTCAGCTTCCAAATGGAAGATGGTAACAGAAATTTACCCTCCCGCCAAGACTGCATAAAGTCAGGGAGAAGAAATTTCACACTCGGAAATTATTGTGGGGGTGGTGTATTAGGGAAAGGGAAATTGATGATTAGGGGAAACAAAAGAAAAAGAAAACATTCACAACAAACTTTTTAATCTAATCTGACCCACCTGGAGTTTATTATAGTGCATGGTGGGCGTTAAGCTAATCCTTCTCCAGACTGATCACTTTTATAAGATAGTAATATGCTTTTCTACAGATGTTTTCCTGTCATTGTCTTATATTGATTTTTTACCATTGTTTATATCTACTTCTAGAAATGCTATTCTTTTTCACTGATCACTTTATCTGTTTTTAATTCAACATAACAATTTTGAAAATCATTCCTTCATAATAGGATTTTTATTTTTAGAGAGAATCTATCAGCACTGCCCTTTTCTGGAAAAAAAATGTAATTTTCCTTGCTTATTGTTCTGGACAAATCTGACACTAGGAGCTCTTCAGTTGTCCCAGGCTCCCTAATGTGATCAACTGAAGCCGGTTTAATTTTGTCCCACTTCCTCCTTTTGCAGGTGTGCACACCTGCACAGAACACCTGGGATGATGTGGGTGAAACATACATTACATCATTAATATAGAAGTGTTTGCCCGTGGGCCCTATTGCAGCATAATTGCTTTACCACATGCCTTTTCCTCTGGTGCCAGAGAGACTGCAGCTGAGTTCACACCCTCCAGTAGCCATAAAGATTCTCTTATCTCCCAGGACGGTGGGGGAAACAATTACCTTTGTCTGTCCCTTTCCCAGGCTTAGTCATTAGCTCCCACGTCCTCAGACATATACAACAATCATTGCCACCCGGATTGTAACACCTGCCACTTTGTAAGTACAGAAGCATAATAAATGTTAAGTTGTCCCTCAACTTTTAGACAACTTGAATAGTTTCATTTTTAGCATGTCTCTTGTACCCAAGAGAATGTTGGATATTGGTTTTCTTTTTCAACTTTGCTGAAAGCCTATTTGTTGCAGAAGAATTCAGTCATTTCACGTTAAACACTATAAGTAAAGCAAGGATGTATCTTCCAACACTCTGAAAGTTGATTGTTCCTGCTCTAGTTATTTGCTTTTTTTAAATAAATGGTTTCTATAGTGAGTTTTCGACTCTGTTTGTTTTGCATTAGGTGAGAAAATAACTTTTTATAATCCACTTTTTTCCCTAAAGATTTAGCACTTTAAACAGTATTTCTACCTTTACTATCTATGCTAAGGAAAAGTTTAAACTACCTTTGAAAAAAATTCTGTAAGGTAGACCTCTGCATGTAGAGTGAAAATACAGAGCTTCAGGCCTGAGTCTGCTGTTCCAGTGTGACTTTGGGCAAATCACTTAACCTCTCTGATCCTCAATTGCCTTTTCAGAGTTTCTTGATTAAATTAGAAAATGAATATGGAATCCTATTGAGACCTATAAAATGTGGTACAATAACTGGGCCAGCCCATGGCGTGGTAGTTAAGTCCAGCACACTCTGCCTCAGCAGTCCAGGTTTGCAGGTTCGGAGCCCAGGTGCAGACCCATGCCACCCATCATGCCATGTTGTGGCAGGGGACCCACATACAAAATAGAGGAAGATTGGCACAGATGTTGGGCTAATCTTCCTTAAGCAAAAAAACAGGAAGATTGGCAACAGATGTTAGCTCAGAGTGAATCTCCTTCACCAAAAAAAAAAAAAAAATCTGGTACAAATGTTAGTTACTAGTAGCTTTTTTCAAGCCAGTGACTATTTGTGATTTCTGATTATCTGTAACCTTTTAAGTAGTTCAATATCTATACTTTAGTATTCTAATACTATATTATTTGATTTACCAACTGACTATATGTTATATCAGTATTTTACCTTTGCCTTTCTATGGCTCCTTCAGGAATATCTTTTTTATTTTTCATCTATGGAGCAATTCAAAAGTGATTTTTTTTTTTTTTCTGAGAAAGACGCACCCTGAGCTAACACCTGTTGCCAATCTCCCTCTCTTTTTTTTTTTCCCTTCCCAAAGCCCCAGTACATAGTTGTAGATTCTAGTTGGAGGTCCTTCTAGTTCTTCTACGTGAGCCACCGCCACTGCATGGCTACTGACAGACGAGTGGTGTGGTTCTGCACCTGGGAACTAAACCCGGGCTGCCAGAGCAGAGCATGCTGAACTTTAACCATGAGGCCATCAGGGCTGGCTCCAAAAGTGATTTTTAACTTATCATATGAATTTATAATTTCTCTGCCCTTTTTGTAACTGTAGAAGGTAGCTTGGGAACATATGCCTTACGCTTGGTCTAATACTATCTCTTTACCTCCTTCCAGAGGATTCCAGGATCTGTGTGGGTACCACATTCCATGATCCTCCTCCACTGACTACAGCCAATTGGACCAGAGGTGGACATCTGAACCAAACTTGGCCAATCAGATTCTTTCTCCTGAGATTTTGGAATTTGGACCTCGAGAGAGTTGAGTTAGTCTTCTCTGTGGCTGGAACTGAACGACGGAACCCAGGATCTGTGGGGCAGCTACCTTTTGCCATTATGGTCCCAAAGAGCAGAGAAAATTTGTTTGCTGAGAAAAATAAAGAGACAAGGACCTGAGAGGTGAATAGAAAGAGAATCTTAATTTTTATTTCTCGCCATCCTTCTGTTCCACAAGCCATCTGCACATCCTTGTTTTTTTAACTCCCCTTTTATTCCTTGAGTGATCTTGACTTGATTTCTGATCTTTGCAACAGAGAACCTTCACCAACACTGCAGCATATAAGATCTACTCTTTGACTTTAACGTTAAAAGAACTGACATAGATTTTTGGAGGTTTTTCTCACGCAGTGCCCATAAGTGAATTAACTGTTTAATAACCATTTAGGGGTTTCTCCTGCCTTTGTCTTCACCTTAGGTGAACAATGCTTTCTTTTCATGAAAAATATAGTCTATGTTTCTAACCACAAAAGAAATACTTCTTGCAACAAATTTATATAATAAAAAATGTAGAAAGTTAGAAATGAAAGTTTTCCCTCTCCATCTGTTTTCACCCTCTAGAAGTAATACTAAGGCTTATAGTTTGCTGTGTGTTCTTACATAATATTTATGATTACACAAATATGTAGCCATGGTTTTCTTTTACAAAAATAGCATATTGTTGCATATATTGCTATGCAACTTTTTTCCCACTTAAAAGATACAGTATAAACATTGTGTTAGTCATTCTCTATCCCTATAAATCACTTTTGCCCTTTCTTTCTGGCCTGCTCTGTGCCCCAGCAGGCTGATCCCTACGGACCGCCTCACTCAGCTTCTGATGGGATTCAGCCAATGGGAGGCACCAGCAAGGGACCAGAGCATCAGAGGAAAGAAGTCAGTGTATTCCTTCTCTGCTTTCCCCGCTCCAGCTCTGTCTTTTGCAGTAGCTGTATCCCTCTTTGGCTATGGTTCCTCTGGGTGGCCTGCCTCTATGGTTCCAAATTTCACTGGGCATCTGTCATATATGTCCTCTCCCTTGTACCTTAAGCCCCAGGAATGGTAATGGTTTCCCACAATTGCTAGTCTGTAGGTACTTCTCCATCCCTTCTTTGTTGGCTTAACCCTGCCCAACCTCTGTAAGTAACCCTTCCCTTAAAATCTCTCCATCTGAACCATCTGGGGTGAGTTCTGTTCCCTGCCAGGACCTTCTCTTATACAGATATTTGTCCAAGGTGAAACATGTAGCTGTCACTCATTGTATGGACAGATCATAATTTATGTACCCATTCCTTTATTGATGGACATTTATCATATTTTCAACTGAATCCTTTATCACAAACAATGGTACAGTGAACAAACGTGTGTGGGTACGTGCATCTGTGTATAGACTCTTGGTGAGTATTTCTGTAGAAGAGATTCCTAAATTGGAACTGCTGGAACAAAAGGCATATATATTTTTAATTTGATAAATATTTTTTCTCCCTCGTGGGCAGGGAGTCAACAATTTCCTCTCGCTGGAACATACTTACATCTAATAAGCAGCAAACAAGCTATAGCTCCGATAAATGAAAAAGTAAGACTCTAGTAAAACATGCATGTTTAGACCATTAATCCAAAAGAAATCATGGATATTTCTAAACCTAAAAATAAAGTAAGTCTTTATAAAGGAGTTTCTGAGTCCTACAGCTATTCAATGTAATCCTTCAATCAGCTTTATTTCAAGGAAAGAGAACAATTTCTGACTGTTTGAACTAATCTGTCCAGAAAAAGTTCCAGTAGTCCCTAAGTGTATTAGATTAAGCACATGATTAAGAATAAAACCCAAAGAACATTCTGATGGTAAGTTTCAGAGTACAGTCACATACTATTCAACTTCTATTTGGGGCCCAGATACCCAAGATGCTTGCTATCACCTTCTAGGTTTAAATTTACAAGCTTTAATATCTCAAAAGCAGAGAGAGGTTCAAGGAAGCAAAACAGAGGTGATCATTGAGCATTGTATGTAATAAGTTAAAAATAATTTAAATTTCCATCAGTAGGGGAATAATTAGTTAAACTTTGGTATATCCATACTAGGGAACACTATGTTGCATTTTAAAATGTCCTTCCTTGATTATGAGTGAAGCGGAGAACCTTTCATATGTTTATAGAAGGCTTCCCCCCCCTCCCCCCCATCCCCTGCCTTTCTATATCCTCCTATGTGGATTATCTGCTCATATCCTTTGCCCATATTTCTATTTGGATGCCTTTTTTTCTTATCCACATATTGAAGGTTTACTATGCTATGGATACTAATTCTTGTTATGTATATAGCAAATATTTACTTTCAGTCCTTTGTTTGTCTTTTAATTTTACTCGTGGTGTTTTGTGGTCTTGACGTCATGTAATCAAATTACCAATCTCTCAATATGGCTTTTTGCCTTTCTGTGTCTTCTAATAATAAAAATAGACTCTTCTAGGTTTTTAATACCACTTCAATTATTATTCATGAATGGTAAGAAGCAGAAATTTAATACCTCCTTCCAAAGGGAAGGCCAATTACCCCAACATCTTTCCCAGAAGCCCCAGTCAATGTCTTCTTGTCTTTCATGGACTCTAGGCATGCCCATCTCTAAACTTGTCACTGTGGACAGGGTGACTGGATATGCTGATTGGCTTAAGTCAATCAAGGCAGCTGCTGGAGCTGAAGACAGGGTCAGTCCCTCTCAACCCACTTAATAAGGCTGAATGAATGAGGAATTTATCCAAAATAAATTTGGGGAAACTGTTCCTAATACAAAGTACAATAAAAGCTGGCAGCAAAAATAGATGTCCACTGCATAACCTTATGACTTGCTAAGTCCCCATATTTCTATCAATTTATTTGTCTATGTCTACATCAGTATCACATTGTTTAAATTACCAAAGTCTGTGAGATGCTTCATGGCAGCTCATCATACCAGCTAGCAAGGAAGCTATCAACGACAACTAGACTTGTGTCAAAGGGACACAGGAGGCAATGTTGGCCAAGAAGGGACAATTCGACCTTCACTAAGGATAATAATTGCAACGGATTGAAACCGACCAGAAGAACTTAAAACCATGAGTTCACAATAGTTTTTAAAAAAACCCAACTAACTGGTCATCTTTGAAGGATGGAAGGAAACTAATTCAATATCTTGAAAACTGATAAATAAAGGGACAAAACAAGCATTTACCCTGCCATTCCTATATGTCCTGTACCACTGGTACAAGGAAATGCCATAAAAGTCAGGGAATGGTTGCACAACTCTGTGAATATACTAAAAACCATTGAATTATATTGTTTAAATAGGTGAGTCGTACGGTATGTGAACTATATCTCAATAAAGCGGTTCAAAAAAGTCAAGAGAGTGGTTACTTTTTGGAGAAAAAAGGGAGTTGAGACGGGCATGGGACACATATAAGATTTTCTAGGGTGACTGATAAGGTTCTATTTCTTGACTTGGGTGGTGGTTACAGAGATGTTCTCTTTATAATAATTTGTTTTGTGCAGTTTTCTAAACTGTGTTTCACTTTTCAGTAAAAATTTAAGTTAAATATGGGGCCTTCCCAGTGGTGTAGTGGTTAAGTTTGCATGCTCTGTATCAGCAGGCCAGGGGTCACAGGTTCGGATCCCGACCGCAGACCTACACACTGCTCATCAAGCCACACTGTGGAGGCATCCCACATACAAAATAGAGGAGGACTGGGACAGATGTTAGCTCAGGGACAATCTTCCTCAAGCCAAAAAAAAAGAGGAAGATTGTCAACAGATGTTAGCTCAGGGATAATCTTCCTCACCAAAAAAAAAAAAGAAAAGGAAAAATAAATCATTAATGTTTAAAGCATGGAGGAGAAGAGGGAGTGCAGGGTTAGTTCTTCAATGTGCTCTCTAAGCCCCGGGCCTGCTCTGTTGACAGGCTGTCCTAGATGGACAGGTTTGGCTTTGACTGAACATTATGGAGTGTTCTAGGGGGTCTATTGTGGTTCAGTGGGCCAATAGCCACCAGCAGTTGGTCTGTGGTGGGCTGTATACGCCTCAGAACTGAGCTCCAGGCTTTTCCTGGAGAAGTTTACCAAACTGGCCTTGTTGCCTGGAAACAGAAACCCAGGTTCCAATCTCTTCAAATTTCCTCGGAGATGATGGTGTGGGCAAAAATTATTGGATATTTTTATAGTTCTCTTGTTTTGGAGAAGTTTTTTCTTAGTTAAAAAGCAACTAGAAATCTGCAGGCTGGAAAGTCAGGCAGGAATAGACACTGCAATCTTGAGGCAGATTTGTTTCTTTGGAAAAGCTTAGTCTCTGCTTTTAAGGCCTTCAACTCTTTGGATGAGGCCCACCCACATTATAGAGAGTAATCTGTTTTACCCAAAGATTATTGATTTAAATATAAATCACTTCTAAAAAATATCTTCATAGCAACATCTAGACTGGTGTTTGACCAAACAACTGGGACCATAGCCTAGCCAAATGGACTCATAAAACTAACCATCACATGCCTCATTCTCAAATTCAGTCTTGTCCAAGGGGACTGCTTCCTCCTCCCGCTTCTCCAGAAGCATGTATGGACAAAGTCAGAATCCTTTCCACCAAAGAATTTTTCCCTCGCTTAACACACCTTTCAGCAGCAATGAGAAACACCCATCCACCAAAATGTCTGCCTCCTTTTGTTCTCCCACACACTATTTCACTCCACCATCCCTACATCCTGACCAGCGGGTTCCCTTCAAGGTTGACTCAGCTTTCAGTCTCAAACCTGCTGCTGAACTACAGACTTTTTTTAAAATCTCTTTTCAAAATTAATTTTGAATTGTTGCTCATTTTTAGTTGATGAAATTGCTATTACTTACATGATTATATTTTGACTCCAAGGAAAGATGTACAGAATTCTGTTTCTTATGATAGAGTTTTGTAAACAAAATTGATTTAATCTTTTCTAAAAGTTGTTGCTTTACTGTTCTTTTCCCAGTTCCCAGAACAGTGCCTGGCCTGTAATAGGAACTCAGTAAACATTTGTTGAGTGAATCTGTTAATGTAGTAACTTAGTAACAATTTAATCTAGACTATTCTTGCATTCTAAGATAAATTCTAATTAGTCATGATGCATTCTTCTTTCAGAATTCGTCTAAATTAAACTTACTTATTGAGTGAATGATCGATTCTTCTCTGTTCCTATACGGGATCCGGCCTGTGTTTTTCTTTTCTGGGCCGTCCTTGTCCTCACTGGTATCAGAGTTAAGCAAGGCTTATAAAATGAGTCACACAGCTTTCCATTTGATGCTGTGCTCTGGAAAGGGTTGGCTAGGATGGGAATTACTTGTTCCTTGACGACTTGGGAGAACTCATTGTAAAACATTTGGGTCATGCACCTTTTGGGTGGGTATTCCTTTGACAACCATGTCAGTTTCTTTTGTGGTTACTGGTATATTCAAGTTTTCTACTTCTTGTGTATCCAATTTTTGAAATTTATGCCATCTTCAATAATTGTCCATTTCATTAAATACACTGGTATAAATTATATATGGTATCCTCTAATAATGGTTTAAAATTTCCTCTGTATCTGTAGTATGTCTCTTTTTTATCCCAACATTAATTTTATCTTCTTTTTTTTTTAATTTTTTGGTGAAGAAGTTTGGCCCTGAGCTAACATCTGTTGCCAATCTTCCTCTTTTTTTTTCACTTGAGGAAGATTGTCACTGAGCTAACATCTGTCCCAGTCCTCCTCTATTTTATGTGTGATGCCACCAAAGCATGGCTTGACGAGTAGTGCTAGATCTGGGCCCATCTGTGAACCCCAGGCCACCGGGGTGGAGCACACAAACTTAACCACTATGCCACCAGGCTGGCCCCTTATCTTCTTTTTCTTGACTTAATTTTCTAAAAGTTTATCTAATCACTTATTCTTTTCAAAAAACCTATTCTTCATTTTCTATTTTCAATAATTTTAGAGTTGTCAGAGTTAGCAAATAAAAATACAGGATGTAACTTTGTCCCTTAGTTTTCCATTCTATCTTTATTATTTCCTTTACCTTCTTTGGGTTTATTTTGTTGTAATTTTTCTAGCTTCTTGGGTCAAAAGCCTAGGCACTTATTTTCAGTCTTTCTTGCTTTCCAAAAAGTGCATTCAAAGCTACAGATTTTCTCCTTTGGTCTCATTACGTGGGTTTTAATATGTACCGTTCCTTTTTGTTCAATTCTAAGTAGTTTGTAACTTCTATTTTTACTTTCTCTTTAATCCAAGAGTGAAATGTCTCTTTTTATTTTTAATTTTTAAGTATATAGATTTGAGGGTGATTCTTTTTATCTTTAGCTTCTAATTTTATTACATTGTAGTCATTGCATGTGGCCTGAAATTTGTTGAGCTTTTCTTTATGGTCAAGTACCTGCTTCCCAAACTTTTTGGAGCGTGGTACATATAGAAAACGATATTTGTGCATCTCATTGGGGGTAAACTAAAAGGAATTTAGAGCTCGAGACAAGGATGCTAGTGGGAGTCAGGCCCCAGTCTCTGGGCCTCTGGCCCATCCGTGGTCACATTCAGTCACCCATGGTACACAGGTGAGGAAACTCTAGCCTTCTATAGGCTCAACTTATATGAATGTTTTAGGTATATTTGAAAGGAGTGCTAGTTGTCTACTTGTTGGAAATATATATATATATAAAAAATATATACACACACACACACATATATATGAATGTATGTTTGATTAAGATTTTAATCGTCTGATTCAAATCCGCTATAGTTACTTCTTTTGATCTGTTGTTTCCCTAGTGATCACATCCTCCTCCTTTTCCTCTAGGGATAAACACTATCCTGCATTTGGTGCTTATCATTCCATGCATTTTGTTACGCTTTAACTACTACATAAGTATCCTGAATCAATATATAGTATTCTTTTGCCAGTTTTAAACTTTATATAAATAATATCTTAGTGAACATATTTTTCAGCAATTTGCTTTTTGCATTCAACGCTACATCTGTAGAAGTCATCCGCGTTCTGAATGTGCAGCTCAAGTTCACTCATAATCTAATCATAGATTCTTTCATAGTCGTCTTTTTAATTAATAGAACCCAATTTAGCCACTAATTTTCCTATTGATGTATACTTCTAATGTATGTTTGTAATTTTTCCACTTTTACAATGCTGCTCTGAACATTTTTGTCCAAGTCTTGTTGACTTTCTATGACAAGAATTTCTCTGGAGTGAATGCCTGAGTGGAATCCTAAGCTTTACATTACATGCATTCATAACTCTTCTAGACATTACCAAATTGTTCTCCAAAGTGGACTTACCAATTTATATTACCTCCCATGGTGCATAAGAGGTCCTATGGCTCCATGCTCTCACTAACAATTGACAGCATCACATTTATATTTATTTTTGACACACTGGCTAAAACATTTAATCACATTATTGTTTTTATTTGCATTTGTATGATTCCTAGTAAGGTTGATCATCTTATTATTTGTATTTTGGTTTTCCTTTACTGTGAATTTTTCATTTATATTTTTGTCTTTGTTTTCTAATGGGTTATTGTATTTTATCGATTTGTAGGAATTCTTTATGTGACCTGGATACTAATCCTTGTGGGTAATATATGTTACAAATATCTTCTTTCAGATTATAACTTCTCAATTTCTAGGATGTCTTTTAATAAGCAGACATTTTTTCATTTTAATATAGTTGAAATTATCAACTTTTTCCTTTATGGTTTCAGTTTTTGGCTCCCTTTTGCCCTAAAAGGCAAGACCATAAAAATATTCTCCAGTTTTCTTCTAAAAATTGCTTTCCACTTTGGCTCCTTATCTGGAATTCATTTTTAGTATATGTGGTGAGCTAGGGATCCAGTCACGTATAATAGTTGTCCCAGCATCACTGATGTAAGAGTCCCTCCTTTCCCCATAGGTCTGAAGTGTCAATTTTATATAAAACAAGTCTTCATAGATGCGTGGGTCTGTCTCTGAGCTTCTGCTCTGTTCCTAATTGTCTAATTGTCCATTCATGCACCAATATCACAGTATTTTAATAAGAATATTAACAAGAACATATTAAAGGTGGATATATATTAAATATATGTATACAATATATTTATATAAAGATATATAAGAATATATTAAAGGTAGATGTGTGGTAGGAAAAGTCCCCCCATCTTTTTCCTCTGTTTGATTGGGTCTAATAGGATCCTAAATTAAAAGCCATTGTCTCTTAAAACTATGAAGGTATCATTGCACTGATATATTTTAATACAGCATTGCTGATGAGAAGTCTGATGTCAATTTGATTCTTCTTCCTTTGTAGGCACTCCATTTGTTCTCTCTGGAAGATTTTCAGGTTTTTCTCTTTATCTCTTCTATTCACAAATTTCATACTATTCGTAGGGACTTGATAGGTCTTTTCAACCCAAAGAAGCAAGCCTTCCTTGAACAATTTATATAAATGCTCTGCTTCTCTTTCCTACTCTATATTCTTTCTTTCTAGAAGTCTTATTAGATGAAAATCAGAATTCTGGATCTATCTTCCACATCTCATGATTTTTCTTTCTTTCTTTTCTTTTTTTTTTTTTTTTTTTTTTTTGAGGAAGATTAGCCCTGAGCTACCATCTGCTGCCAATCCTCCTCTTTGACTGGCCCTGAGCGAACATCCATGCCCATCTTCCTCTACTTTATACGTGGGGTGCCTGCCACATCATGGCTTGACAAGTGGTGCCATATTCACACTCAGGATCCGAACTGGCGAACCCTGGGCCCCCAAAGTGGACCGTGAGAACTCAACCACTGTGCCACCAGGCCAGCCCCTCTTGATTTTTCCTCCACACATTCCATCTCTTGTCTATTTGGTCTTTGTTCTGAGAGAATTTTATAGCTCCCTCTTCCAGTTCATTAATTTGTTCTTCACCAAATTACTTTAGCCCTTCTATTAAATTATTTCAACAATCAATTGAATTCTACAATCTCTAGTTTATTCTCATTTATATGTGTATTAAGCTTTCAGATTTCTTTGATAATACAAGTCATACTTATTGTGAAGCCCTAATCTTCTTGTTCTATTAATTCTATTCTCTCAGATGGAAGTTTTATCATCTGTTGTGTCTTATCTCTCTTTTCATGTTGGAATTCTTTAAAGTTTGGCCATTCTTGATTTTTCACTCATCTCTATAGTGGATATTTCCTGTTAGATCTGTGTGGCATCAGTTTTCTCAGCCTGTTTTGAGGAAGGATGGAATGTACCACTCGTTATACTGTGGTGGCTACTGTTCTGATAGGGGTGCTCCCCACTCCTCCCAGGTATTTCCAGGCACTGGGATGGGGCACTGCCTTATCTTTCTTTCTGTTGCCCTCCCACTCATTTTTCTTCACTGGAGATAGACACCACTATCACTGTTGTCTGGCTGAAGGGGTAGAGAAGAAGTGGTGAGCAGGAATCAAACCATCTAGACATTCCTGCTATGGTACCTGAATTAGTCAATTCATTGGTTACCATTGAACTTCCTCCTGCTGCTAGCATCCACCCCTTTGGGGCAAGGAACCCTCCTGATGTCTCAGCTACATTTTGCAGCAATAAGCCACAGTTTTAGTTTTAGCTATGGTCCATCTCCTTCACCTGGTCCTGTGTCACACAGGCATTTGTCACAATTTCTGGGAATTTTCCAGTTTACCATGCAGTGGTGATTTCCTTCATTTATCTTTTCCATTACTTATAGAAATTTGGAGGGGCCAGCCCCACGGCCGAGTGGTTAGTTCACACGCTCCACTTCGGCAGCCCAGGGTTTTGCCGGTTCGGATCCTGGGCACAGACACGGCACCACTCATCAGGCCATGCTGAGATGGCGTCCCACATGCCACAACTAGAAGGACCTACAACTGAAATATACAACTATGTACTGGGGGGCTTCAGGGAGAAGAGGAGGAAAAAGAAAAAAAGACTGGCAATAGATGTTAGCTCAGGTGCCAATCTTTATAAACAAAAAAGAAAAAGAAATTTGGAGCTGGAAGAGGAGAGAATATCATTTTTGGCTCAATCCATTATCTTCAAATTCACCCTTTCGCCATGCTTGAGTTATGTACGAAGAGAGAAAAAAGACAAAGAAGTGGTCGTGGGGGCCAAAATATCACCTTATTCTGATAAAAAGCCACTGGAGAATGTAGCTTAGCATGATAGCCAAATGAGCTTACTGATCCTGAACCACAGAATTACATAAACTGAGCCAGCCAGGCCCAGCAGCACTGACTCTGGTGAGCAGGTCTGATCATGTGATCCTGTCCTGCAAGAAGGAGAACTTGCGCTTTTTCGGGCTGACCGGCTCCCAAAGAGGAAGGAGAATGAACCCAAGCCACTCAGGCTCAGTTTAGTATTCCAGAATTTACCAATCAGATTAAATCACCCTCTCTAAGAACACAGGAGATATACTACGTCACATTCCTTTACAAGGAAGGTACATTCATTTCCTGTTGCCACTGTAACAAATTACCACAAATACAATTGCTTAAAACAACACAAATCTATTCTCTAACAGTTCTGGAGGTCAGAAGTCCAAACTCCATCTCACTAAGCTCAAGTCAAGGTGTTGGCAGGGCTGGTCGCTTCTGGAGGCTCTGAGGGAGAACGTGTTTCCTGCTTTTCTCGGCTTCTAGCGGCCACCTGGATTTCTTGACTTGTGGCTCCTTCTTCCACAGCCAAAGCTCATCACTCCGGGTCTGCTCCTGTCATCACAGCACCTTCTCTGCCTGTGACTTCTCCTGAGTCCCTCTTTTAAGGACCCTTGTGATCACATCAGGCCAAACAGATAACCCAGCGTAACTTCCTCACCTCAGGATCCTTAATTTAATCCCATCTGCAAAGTCCTTTTTGCAATATAAGGCAACATATTCACGGGTTCTGGGGTTTAGAACATGGATATGTTTGGGGAACCATTATTCAGCCTATGACAGAAGGTAACATCAAGAGTTGGTTAAGTGGGGCTGGCCCGGTGGTGCAGTGGTTAAGTGTGCACGTTCCGCTTCAGTGGCCCGGGGTTCGCCAGTTCAGATCCCAGGTGTGGACATGGCACCGCTTGGCAAGCCATGCTGTGGATAGGCATCCCACGTATAAAGTACAGGAAGATGGGCACAGATGTTAGCTCAGGGCCAGTCTTCCTCAGCAAAAAGAGGAGGATTGACAGTGGATGTTAGCTCAGGGCTAATCTTCCTCAAAAAAAAAAAAAAAGAGTTGGTTAAGAATTATTCCTCACTAATATTCTCTTGATTCTTGTTCTCTTAAACTATTGGTTAAGCCACTAAGCCTATGTCAACCAGCAGTGTGTGTGACATCCTCAGGAGAGGATCTCGGCAGGTAGCAGAACAGTCCTGCCACAGCTTCACGAGGCTACCCTACCCTTACGTCAACCATCCCAGGAACACTGGTGGACAGGAGGGATCTTGCTCACAAAAGGTTCCAAAATAGTTTCCTATGATGCATTAATTAAATAGTTCAATGCCATTCTGTAACCAAGGCTGAAATTTCATTCATTTTTTATCATTCATTTTTATTAACCCTATCCACATTGTTGACATAGTGTATCAACAATGACATTAAACGACAAAAGTACACTATTCCAATAATAATATACACAACAAAACTTCCATAACAAAATGACAATAATATTGAGAAAAAAAAACAAATTTTAACAGGAATCTCTTCCCTTTATTAAACGTCTAGGGAGAAATTAATGTCTAAGAAGTGAAATCAAAATCATGAGACAAAGTTCAAAGAACGTAAAATTCAAAATAAAATTATCTTGTTTTTGTGGGTTAAAATTCAAAGAAATTAAAGTCCAAAATCCATCTCTCCCAACTTCTCACCCTGCTCTGTCTCAGCTGGCGGGGATTTCAATGGCTGGGGAGAGTCAGGATCTTTTAGCAACTGCAGCTGAAGCTTATCTCACTGGAATAGGGGCAGCTCTTATGGGGCCTTGAAATTAGAAAACAACAATAATTCTGGCAAGTCTGTGATGTACCTTTTTTTTCTAAAAAGTCTATAGATTTAGTAGAACATGCAAAATGATCATAGCACTAGCTCTACACCCACCATATTCAGAAAACAAGCCAATTCCTAGCAGGCACCTCAAGCAAAATATACACTCAGAATCAGTACTTTGGGTTGCCAATGGTACTTTGGGCTGCCAATGGTACTTTGGGTTGCCAGTGGTATTTTGGGTTGCCAGAGACTGTTACAGAGAATGCAGCCTCACCAAGACGCCAGCTGATTGATACCAAGAGCCCAGAATCGGGGGCCTGTGATTTAAAACCCAGTAAGGAGAAATCACCTAGCTACAGGTTCGCTTCTGCACTATGGCACCTTGCATTTACCATATCCGAGAAGCTGTACCTCTGGGTACTGTCTCCTCTCTCAGGCAAAGCATTTGAGGGGGTGTTGCTTTCTTGCAAAGTTTAGAAACAAGCAATGGCAACACCCTCAGTCATAAGAGCTTATCTGAGAAGCTGTTCTTCCCCACCCACGTATTCAAAACCTTTTAATCCCCATGTCCCTTTGAACTGTGGATTCTGTCTAGTAACAGAGCTCCCACAATAACTAGGAAGCATTTTTATTCCTGTGCTGCAGTGGCTTTTTCCACTGCCTCTTTCTGTGGAATTCCTTAGACCTAAAAATACCATCACCTGGGAAGGATTTCGCCATCATATCAAAATAACCAGTTTCTAGCAGCCTTGAGGATAAGCAGAAGGAGTGATTCTTGAGCCACATGAATTCAAACTTAGTCCATCTACCCTGCCCTCTTTTGCCCTTGAAGATAGTTCAAAACAACATGAAAGAGGAATTAAAATTAGGGCTGTTTGTTTACATTACCTACCTAGCACTAGCACATTGAAAACCAAACTCTCATTAATGCTCTGTGGTCCAGAGAGAACCCAGCTGCCCCACGGTTTAAAAACAGCAAATGTTTTTCCACTCCTTTAATATCTAAAAGGACAGTATATGAAAAGACTGTTTCTTTCTCCCTGTAATTGAATCCTTGCCTCAGCTGTAACTGCTTATTAAGGCCTCTTCAGCCTGCTGGCCTCTGCTAAGGCCCTCTCATGGCCCCTGTGCCCTTGCCAAGGCCCTCTTACAGCCTCTGAGTGGCTTTTCCAAGGTCTTTTTTCCCAGGCCACAGCTGTTAAGAGCCAACTGCACCACCATAAAAACCTACCTGGCCCAATATAAGCCTATGCAAACTGCCAAGATCGGAATGTCCTGCACACACGCTAAGGAACAAGACCCCAAGGTCAAGGCCAATCCTTCGCCACTCCAGAGCCTCAATCACTCCACACATACTGCTCTGCTTCTCCCTAATTGTGCTCCTTGTTTCTCACATGCCAGTTTTCTGGCCAATGCATCCAATGTTGGAAGCTTGAAGGAGTACCCAAGAAAATAGCACACCTCCCCCTTTTCTGAGTTCAAAACAAACTAAGAAATAAGATAAAGGAATGGGAGAGGAAGGCCAAATTATCACTTAGTTCCTGATAAAGCAGCGCAGCAGGATGCAGTTTAATATAAGGTCAGAAGAGATTCCCAAAACAAAGCTGCAGAATAGCGTCCAGCAGTTCTGGTCCAAAGGAGACTTGCCTCGCTGGGGGTGGCAGTTAGCCTGCCCTACAGCAGACCTCGTGCTGGCTGGATTCCCAGGAGGAAAGAGGACAGGAACGAGCTGAGCATGCCCACTTTATTTTCTCCAAATTTGCCAATTAAACCATGCCCTCTTTCAGTTCAGAGCAGAGTTTCAAAAGGGCAGAGAAAAGCCAGATACCACAGTAATGCAACTCACTTCACCTAGAAGGACAGTTTTTGTTCGAAATTTTTTTTTTAACTAGTAAAATATATGTATGTATTGCTTGGGTAATTAAATAACTTGATTTTTTAAAAATCAAGATGGCAGAAGCTGGGGCTGGCCCGGTGGCCGAGTGGTTAGGTTCACGTGCTCCACTTCAGATCCTGGGCGAAGACATGGCACCACTCATCAGGCCACGCTGAGGTGGCATCCCACATGCCACAACTAGAAGGACCTACAACTAAAATATACAACTATGTACTGGGGGCGGGGGGGGGGGAAGGTGGTTGGGGAGAAAAAGCAGGAAAAAAAAAGAAGATTGGCAACAGTTGTTAGCTCAGGTGCCAACCTTTAAAAAAAAAAAGATGGCAGAAGCTGCCAGCTGGTAGGACAGTGGTGCTACAGTTACAGCCTGGAAGTCTAAAGATAAGATTTCTTGGGCATTTTCAATTAGCATTAGGGAGTGTTTTCCCAATCTCAAGTCGTTTTTCATATGTCTTTATGAAAACACTTAAGTTCATACATTTGTAGCTATGCACTTAAAAACACGATTCACAATTTGGAGCAAGATTTAAATAAAAGCTTTTCTCAGTCACAGAGACCAAGGTTTTCAGCCTTCTCAGGTTCCCTCCATTCCCCTTCTGGTCTCTCTTTTCATCAATGCCCCACCCATGAGAGTCACTCCCGCTTCCAGACTTGAAGGAAATGGCCACACCACGAGGTGTGAAATCAATTTCCTGAGTGGTCACCAAGTGGCCAGATAACACTACCTGGGAGTTCAGGGCACTGAGCTCCATGTAGGGTGAACCTTGGCCAAGGGTTATGGAGACACGAGGGAGCAGGCAGATAAAGGCCCTCTTCTTTCTCTTTGTTGGACCACTCTGAGGTGTATCTTCTTCCTGCAACTTTTCTGGAGGATTCCTGAGTCCTGAGCAAACACGCCTGCTGAAAGACCTGTTATTGGAAAGACTGCTCTACATCTTTCCTTCCCTTTTTCCTCACTCTCACCACCTGAAACTATCTGGGCTGGTTCGGGGTCATCCTGCCCTTGCCTTAAGGCCAACCTCGGCACAATGCATCCAATCTCCCACAAATCCAACGTTTACTGAATGTTTTTTAGGGAGGCAAAGAGAATATTACGTTACACATTATATAAGAAAGGTTCCTTTCAAATATCCTTTGAGTTTCTCTTTCCTCAAAAGTTCTACAGCTCAGAGCTCACCCTTCTACTTCTCGTCAATCTCCTCATAGAATTTTCTTCCAAGCACAGCCCTCATTCTGTGGTGGGTAGAGCAATTTGGTCTTCTCTCAGCATTTTAATTCTCTTCACTGCCAATCACCCCACTTAATTCCACAAAGGCCCTCTAGTGAGCTGAGTACACAAAGCACTCATTCTTCCTTGTAGACAAGAAGGGAGGTATTGCCAGGACATCATTTTAATACATTTTCCTCTGTCACATAGGCATAAAACAAAATTTCAAGCAGGCAAGACGTGGAAAGAAGAGAAAGCTATGTTAGGGTGAAGTGCGTATGGGGTGTAGGTAGGCAGAAATTTGATGTGATATCTGGAGGAGGAAAAGCCAAGCAGGAACACGGATCATGACACAAAACCGAGTTCAGAATGAGGCCAAATCACCTGTGTAAGAGCGGATCAGGATCTGGGAAAGAATTTTCAGGAACACTGGGCACGGGCAACAAGAGTGTAGTTTAATATTCAATAAATACCCCTAAGCTTACTGCCAGGATCAGAAGTGATCCCAGTGGCAACGAGATTGACTCTGAAAATGGATGAATAGATCATCTGCCTAGAGTCGAGGCTTGAAGAACCAGGAAACCAAGCACTTCCCTGTTCTTACTATTTCCCCTCACACTGAAGAATAATACATTCTCCTTATGTATTAGTTTTCTATTGCTGCTGAACAATTTACCAAGAACTTAGTGGCTTAAAGCAACACAAACTTAATAGCTTGCAGTACTGTGGGCTACAAGTGTGACGTGGGTCTCACTGAGCTGAAATCAAGGTGTCAGCAGAGCCGCACTTCTTTCTGGACACTATAGGGGAGAAGGCTTTTTCCAGCTTCTAGAGGCTGTCGCATTCTGTGGCTCATGGCTCCTTCCTCCATCTTCAAAGCCAGCAAGGGCAGGTTGAGTCCTCTCATCACATCACTCTGATCTCTTCTGCCCTCCTCTTCCTCTTCCCAGGACCTTTGCGATTACATTGGGTCCACCTGGATAATCCCAAATAATCTTCCTATTTGAAGGTCAGGAAATTAGCAAACTTAATTCCATCTGCAACCTTTGCTCCCCTTTGCCATGTAACATGATATACTCACAGATTCTGGGGAATAGGGTGTGTCCATCTTTGGGGAGCCATTAGTCTGTCTACCACATGGCAATGAGTACCATGGAGACAAACAAAGCAGGGATGGGGGAGAGGGAGTGACCATTCTTCCATGGTCATGGCTCCCTCTGAGCACAGCTGGAAAGAGTCTGTTTTGCTTTTAAGAATTTGTCTGCTTAGACTGGGCCCACCTGGGTAATCGAAGCTATCATTCCTATCTCAAGGTTCTTAACATTAATTACATATATAAAGATCCTTTTGCCACTTAAGGTAACATATTCATAGGTTCCAGGGATTAGGATGTAGACATCTTTGGGGAGCCATTATTCTGCATACCACATCTTATCTGTGATGGAATTTTCTAGGCATCCAGGGTGGTCATTGACTCTCAAATTTCCAACTGGTGCTTGCAGAGAATTCAGCTGGGAGATATAATTATTTCAATTAGACAGAAAGCACAAGATTTCTATTAGCTCCCTAGATCGGAAAAAATACATCCATCTTTACTCTTGACTTGGAAGTGAAGCAGCAGTATGATGCTGCCACCACCATCAATACACAGATGAGTTACAACAGCCCATTAATCCCCTGGGGCTGCGTCTTTGTAATCAACACATATCCTCTCTCCAAGACCCTGGCAACCCCTGATCTGGTCTCCATCCCTTTACTTTTGCCTTTCTGAGAATGCCATACAAATGGGATCATGTGGTCCGTGGTCTTTCAGGTCTGGCTTGTTTCACTTAGCAAAATACATTTGAGATTCACCCATACTGTTGTATCAATAGTCCTTCCCTTTTTGCTGCTGAGTAGTGTTCCATGGTATGGATGTACCACGGTTTGTTTATCCATTCAATTGTTGATGGACATTTGGGTTTCCAGTTTTTGGTGATTATGAACAAAGCTGCACCAAACATTCACGTGCAGTTTTTTTGTGTGAACTTAAGTCTTCACTTCTCTAGGGTAAATACCTAGGATTACTGGGTCATAGAGTAAGTATATGTTTATTTTTATAAGAAACTGCCAAACTGTTCTCTAAAGTGGCTATACCATTTTGCATCCTACCAGCAATGTATGAGAGTTCCAGTTGCTCGACATGTTTGTCAGCATTTAGTATTGTCAGTTTTTTGTTTTGTTTTAGTTTGGTTTGGTTTGGTATGGGTTGGGTTTTTAGCCATTCTAATAGGTTTGTGGTATTATCTTATTGTGGCTTTAATTAGCAATTCCCTAATTACTAATGACATTGAGCATATTTTCATGTGTTTATTTGCCACCCATATATCTCCTTTCATGAAGTATCCCATTTTTAATTTAAAAATTTTGATTTTAAAATTTAATTTAAAAATTTTAATTTAAAAATTTTGCCCATTCTTAATTGGATTGTCTGTTTTCTGATGGGTAAGTTTTGAAAGTTCATACATATTCTGCACATAAGTCCTTTGTCAGATGTGATTTGAAAATGTTTCTCCTCGTCTATGGTTTGTCTTTTCCTTCTGTTCACAGTGTCTTTCACACAGCAAAAGTTTTTAATTTTGATGAAGTCCAATTTATAAACTTTTTCTCTCATGGATCATGCTTTCAGGGTCATACCTAAGAAATCTTTCCCTCAACCAAGGCCACAAAGATTTTCTCTAATGTTTCTTTCTGGAAGCTTTATAGTTTTACAATTTACCCTTGGGTCTATGATCCATTTTCAGGTGATTTTTGCACAAGGTGAAAGGTATAGGTTGAGATTCTTTTTGTTTTTTCTTTCTTTCATTCTTGTTTCTTTTTCTTTTTTTATTATACACCCCCTTGTGTCATGCTTGTTCAAATATGCATGTTAAAATTGTTATATCTTCTAGTATCTCCTTCTTCATTATCCTTATTTTATCTAACTTTAATATTGTTCAACAGCTTTCTTTTGATTTATTTACTTGGCACATTTTTTTTGGCTCCCTTTCTTTTCTTTTTTAATTTTTCTTTTGATCAAAGTAATACATTTTCCTACTTTGGAGTCTCAGTATTAAAGAGCTTAGAACTGGAATCAGCATTCCTTTGCTCTTTCCATCCCATATTATTCCAACTCCTCCAAGGAGCAGCCAATAAGATGGAATTCGACATGTAAGAAATGTATTAGAGGAAATGTCTGCAGAGGAAGTGAGGAGGAGCCAAGAGAGGTTGGGAAAGCCACCAGACCAGCCTGCAGGTCTGACCCTTCGTGAAAGAGAGAGGGAAGGAAGGAAGGCTGAGTGAAAACGTCCTGGACAGCAGTGTAGTTCTACAGAAAGTTCAGCAAGGCTGCTGAGGAGTCCTGAAACCAAAATCACCTGCAATCTGTCACTGAGTTTGTGTTAAGGCCACGCTTCCCAAGGCTGCTCCCAGCCAACGACTGAGTGTAACAGTGTTCCTGAGGTAAGACGATACCCAGGAGCCTTGAGACTCCTCTGGCAGGTCTTCCCACATGACTCACTCCATCTTCGCTTTCCCTGTCTTAGACCTCTTACTTCTTGCACTTTCCTTCTGTGCATCATTTCAGACCCATAGTCAGATGGTCCAGGAGCTGCTTTCATCTATGGAGAGGGCTCCGTTCTAGACAGTCAATAGGAAACAGCTTGAAGCACAGGAGACAAGAGACGAGGGGAAGCCACTTAGTCTTGACCCTCATCTAGGCCAAAGGAGTTGTGAGACTCTTGAAATCCAGCATTGTTTACCAGAACAGGAAGTTCCAATGACATAAGGGAATTCTGCCTGGAGGACAATCTCGGCATACTTCCCATTTAGTGGCAGGAGGCAACTGGTAGTGGATTCCAAGGTTCAGAGTTTCACTCCTGTCTGTCTCCAGACAGAGAAGTGACTCATAAGAGCTCTACTGATCCTTCAAAGTTCCACACCACAAAGTAGAGCGAAAGTAATTTTGGTCTACAAAAGTAGATTTTCGCAGATGGTTACCAGAGCCATAAAGAAATCTCAGGAGCACATCCACAGAATGTCGAATTCTGTGAACCATGCATCCAGGCACTGGTTACACCAGACTATATCATCATAATTCCCCAAGCAGAGTAACACCAGTCTATACATCCTATTTCCCAATCATGTTCCTCTATGCCCGCGTACCTTCGGAGATCCTGTCCATGATCCACATGGACGCCCTCCTTCTACTTTTCTGTTTGTTGCTTTTTGACCAGGCAAATTCCTATTTATCCTCCAATACTTAAAATCACATTTCCTCAGCAAAGCCTTCCCAGAGTTTTCTTTTCCCATGTGTACTTTCACAGAAGTTTGTTCAAACGTATTTTATTGTTCATAACTCATTGTACTGTGATTTCACACACACACACACACACACACACACACACATCTCTGAGTTCCTTGAGGGCTTGAGAGCAGGAATAATGGGGTTTTTTACATATAGTAGAAGCTCATACTTTTTTTTTTTTCAGATTTTTAAAATTTTTTTCCTTTTTCTCCCCAAAGCCCCCCAGTACATAGTTGTGTATTCTTTGTTGTGGGTCCTTTTAGTTGTGGCATGTGGGACGCTGCCTCAGCGTGGTTTGATGAGCAGTGCCATGTCCGCGCCCAGGATTCGAACCAACGAAACACTGGGCCGCCTGCAGCGGAGCGCGCGAACTTAACCACTCGGCCACGGGGCCAGCCCTTCAATACATTTTTATTGGAAGGAAGGGAGGAAGGAAAAAAGAATCTGACTGATACAGAACACCTTGCCAAATAGATATTTGCCTGAACTTTGTGCACACATGTGTCCTCAAAGCTACATTAGGTAATTCTCCCTCACACCAGGTATGAGAGCCATGGTTCAGACAGTTATTTTTGCTATCTTAACGACTTGGCCAGATGAACACAGAATAGATTATTCCAAGCACTAATGCAGTTACGTTACACCAACATGGCCTAGTTCTCATTTGATTAATGAAGATATATTGTGGTTAGGAATGAGGCACCGGCCCTAGGAAGCAGGTCTAACACACCAGTGCTCAAGAAAACATACCTATTATTCCAAGTATGGGCCACATGACATTAGGTTATTAAGTAATGTTACAACATGCCCTTGGCTTTGAATTGTTCTCAGTGTTCCCAAAGTAAAGAATAGTGTGTAGTCCAATGTGCACTTCACACATAACGGAATAACTAAGGAAAACAAATGCAGTGCTCCAGTTGCTAAAACTGAATGGAAGAATGTATTTATATGAATATATTATGCAAATTGAGAGAGGGCAAAGAGTGATGGGAATGGACACTGAGAAATATCAGTGAACAGGTAGGGAAAGGATAAATTTTGAAAAGTTGCACAGGTATGTATAAATCAGCTTCCTCCAATTAGGTATAATATGGCCTTGCACTCCTATTAATAATAGCTGACATTCTGTAGCACTTCCACGAGCCACCATTTTCACACATTATCATAATACATTTATTAGGCACTTTCAGATACATTATATCAGTTGATCATGACAACAACCTTGTGAGGAAGTTGTCTCCCTCATAAGCTTAGAGAGTTTAGGCTAGGCATCCTACAGAAAAATAATGACCCGATCTACAAGGGTGTCATGGCCTAGCTGATGGAGACGTTGGAGATGCCCCCCTGAGGACGATCCCCTTAGATTTCAACTAATCAGATCCACCTTCCTCCCACCTTCCCTCAGCTATGGGTATCTTCCCATCTGAAAAGCAACTGGCCTCTCCAGAGCCTGAACCCAGGGGCCTCAATGACAGGCTGAAATGCAGGGTTTTCTTGCACTTTACAAAATCACCTCCCAAACAGGAGCTGAAAAACAGATAAATGAGGACTCTTCCCTAGGAGCTCTTTAACGGCACCAAAGCGATGACCTTTCTAAATGAGACTCGTCACTAAAGAAACAAATTAGTAAACATCCCTTGGCTCTTACCTACCTACACCTCTCTCAAAGGAAGCTGGGTTCCTCCCCCACCCCCAGGCAAATGACGTAGGAAGTAGGAAACCAACACACACACAAGTTTAGCAAATATAAAAGTTTGGAGCAAGACCTTCTCACCCACCTTGCCAGAAGGTGGCCTTTGACAAACACCTCAATCTATACGGAGCTAAAAGGCAAAAGGAGGTTAAGAGGGAGGCTTATTTTAAAACTCCTTCCTTGGGTCTTCTGAGCTTCTCTTACCATAAAATGGCCTTCATCCCTTAAGAAGTGGTTTCCTAACCTTAAACTGTCCGGTGGTATTTGTATCCTGCCACAAAGAGTGTCTGCTAACCATAACTAAGTAGCATCCATTGTTTGTCTACTCCCCAAAGCAACTTCAGAAAGTGATACAGTTCTTTTCATGCTCCCCGAGGACAGACCGGGATGCAGAGAAGTACAGAGATTTCCTGCAGTCATTCCAAAGTTTAGCTTTGTTTTTAATGAAACTGTTATTAAAGATTTGGGGGTATCATTTTTCCATAAATGGCAAGATATTGCTAGCCAAAAATATTTAATCACTATATGGTCTTCCAATCTGGCAGAAAGTGAAAGAGAATGACTTGGGATCAAGTGTCAAACTGAGCCAGTTGGCCTTGTTCTCATCGAGATTATTTACAAGAATAACAGGACAGCCTCTAAAGCCAGGCTGAGAGTCAGCAAGACCTCAATTTGAGCCCTTGTTCAGCTGCTTTATATGACCTGGAGCAAGGGTTCCAAGGCTCAGTTTCCTCATCAATGCAGCTACTTCTCAGAATTTGCATCAGGATTAAAAGAAATCACGTAGATAAGTGGCTCTGCACACACTGAGGGCTCCATAAATGTTGGCTATTGTAATTATTTATTTAACTGCAGAAAGAGAACATCTGCTTATCAGACTACTGGGGTTTCTTCCTGTGTGCAGACGGTAGCAAAACGCAACCCAGGCACTTCAGGGAGGAATAAATCAAAAGCTAGTATTTGGAATCATTTTTTTTATATTTCTTCCCACTATAAACCGGGAACAATTATACGTGACTATTAAAATTGAGTTGGTAGATAAAGTATGGAATTTTGCAACAGATACTCCAGGTTACAACCTAATATTCAGTGGCTTGCATTCTAGTGTATTTTTTCCAACTGAGGGGAAAGAATGGGGAGTCAAAACAAATGAGCAATAATTTTCAAGTTCTACTGGGCACAACCACCCTTCCATGTGTGGCAGGAGAAAGGCTGAAGGCCACTGCCTTAAGTGACCTTGAAATTTGTAGTTCCACCAAGGCTTCTAATGACCTGCTCGAGCCAGGATTGGCAGGAACTTTAGAAGAGCCAGCCCATATTTAAGAAGACAGATTGTGATACTAAGTTAACATTTCTGGCTCAGAGGAAAGCTATGCTACATTATAGCTGTATTATCATATTTTTATAACCCACGTAAACAATAATTAAATGACTTCTAATCTAAAAGGTGTGAAATTACCTGCCCAACCGAAACCAGCAAACAGCCATTGATGATTAAGTATCTAGGTACTAAAGTTTTTTCCTTTTTGCTATTACTGATTATAGCTTTTAGCTGTTTAACGCACCCATGGTTAACTGTGCTGCTTAGGCAATATGCTATCTGACTCCCACTAGGCTCCTATAGATAACGTCTCCCTGGAGCCTGGGTCACCATGGTAATGGGTGTGTGAGCTGTTTTTCAGGAATTAGAACTCCTTGTCCACTTCAGGCCAGTTGAGACCACCAACTCATCAACCAGGCCCACGCAGATGTCCAATAGGTGACCTTTTGACGTCAAGAGGCTAAAAACTCCACCCTCAGATCATGCTAACGCCACCATTTTGTGAACATGCGTCCTATGAAGAGGCGTGGAGTCTGACTGCGCTTGCGCAGATCATCATTACCTCACCTCCAATCACCTCTAATCACCTCTCTCCACATTTCAGACCACCTTGCCCCCTACCCCATAAATATCCCTGAGTCCCTATTTTTGGGGAAGCGAATGTGAGGCTCACGCTCTCGCTTCCTCACGTGGCTTGTGAGTAAACCCTCTCTCTGCTGCAATCTCTTCATCTCTGTGTTTGGCTTTCTGGGCGGCAGGCAAAAACGAACCTGGTTCGGTAATGCAACCTCAAGATGAAAAGTTCTCTATGAAGAGACAGCTATTACTCAGCGTGATTCCATGTAGCTTAGAGTAAGTTAATAGAAGAGATTTTCCCCCTTTTTGAAACGTTTAGCCTATGAAATTATCTTTACCCTGCAAGTTACTCCAAGATATATTTTTAAAATATTATTTACAGTTGCTATCCAGTAAAGGATACATTTCAAATGTATCTTGATTAGATAATCACAAGTAACAAAAGCTCCTTTTCTTGAAAATGTCTGCAGGAGTTCAGAAAACATAATAACTTCACTTTACTGTAACACTGATACTCTTTTCCTGTTCCAGCTTTTGCCTGCTTCTTTTTAAGACACAAAGAGTACCCATCTTCTCAATCTCCTAGCTTTCAGGCCACTTGACAATAGCAGAATGCAAATGACTCAGTAACTACATATTTAAATAGCCACTGTGTAATAGGAGTTTAGCAGAGGTGTCCTGGGAAAAAAAAAAACAAAATCAATGACCCCCTGTGCAAGATGTGTATTGTCCTCATTCAGTCTTCCCCCAGTATCTGTCCCCACCTGCCAAGCCAACTTTATCTCTTTGTACGCCCCGGAACAGCCCCCTTCTCGAATCTGTCTCTTGCATAGCTACCAATCAGAATCAGTCGCTTGCTCAGAAATCTCAAGGACTTCTATATCAGTTAAGATTTGCATTTGGCAGCTAGTAACAGAGCCCAGAAATAATAGGGGCTTCAATAAGAAAAAAGGTGATTTTTCTTTTCTTTAAAGGAATTCTGGAGATAAGCAATGCAGAGCTGGTGTGGCATCGCCTATAGTTCCTGTATCTTTCCGCTCCACAATGCACCTTCTATCCCCAGGAACAAAGGACACTGCCTCCTCAGGCTGCATCCATCTTACCCACCTTCTAGAGAGCCAGAAGGGGACAGACAGGCAGATGTCTAACTTCTTTTCAAATGCCTTCAGAGACCAACACAGTCCAGAATACTCCATGAGCACTCTTTAAATAACTGCCAGATCCATGAATGAATGATTTCTGCAGCAGTGCTGAAGAAGGACAATTTATCACTTACAAAACGGTAGTAAATTTTAACAGTATACCCAGGGCACCATATCAGAAACTACAGGCTATCATTTGAAACTCCTAAAAGGATACCCTCCTTCAAAATATCCATATAAGGCCTGCCACAGTGCCTGAAACTCCCAGAGTTAGAGATTTACTCTGTTGAGTTAAGAGACTGTATTTCCAATAAAAGGCACTGTAGTATGCTGAAGGAGAGGGGAGAGTTCAAATATGCCTTAGGCAACTTATGACATATACAAAGATTAAGGCATACACAAAACATACTCTACACTATCAAACAGCATAGAAATGTCAAGACCAATAGACATTTCATAGAAGTATAAAAGTCTATAAACATCTTTTGGTAAATTTGTGAGTCAAGTGATTTGTTAATGCCCTGACAAGGCCCGAACAGAATAAACACGTTTCGGAGAGGGAGGAAAAGCTGCCCGGGGCTGCTCAGAGGAGCTGCCTGGTGGCTGTACTAACGGGTTGCCTATGTGCAGCACAAAGGAGTAGAGGCCTTAGAAAAGGGGGTGACAACCCGAGAAGAGGAGCAGAAAGTACAAGCAAAAACCATCTCTTGCCAAGCACAGACCAAGGACACTGTGGGTGTCACACAGGAAGTGCCGCATCAAGAATCTGGGAACTTGGGGTTCCAGTCCTGCCTCGGTCACCCTCTTGGTGGGTAACTGACAACTCTCTGGGTTTTCTTAAAGGAGAGGTTAACGATTTAAGGTCCCTTAACAGCATTAAAATAATCCTCACTTGATACTAACAGCTCGTGCTTTAGCCAATCCTGAAAAAGTCGTTGAAAGTATGAGAAGGAATATTTATGGGGTAAGAGTGGTTAGACACAGGAAGACAGGAAATGGGAGCCACTGTGTGGAAACAGGGTACCCAAGCAAAGAGGCCTCTCTGCGGCTCTGCTCCAGAGGGCGGAGGTGTTATTTAGAAGCAAGTTTAGGACTTACTCTAGCGAACCTGGGAAAACCTCTTCTTATGTGGAGGATTGCAGCCTATTCCAGAGTAAAAATATAATAATAAAATAAAGAACACACATACAGCCATTATTTTTCTGCAAGCCTTGTTCTAAGTTCTTCACATATATTAAATTTTTTCCAGAGAAGGGTGTTCTTAAGATTGTGAAAAGAGAGGCAAAGCGAGAAACAGAATTAAGGGACATATAGTGCTTGGCCCAGGGCATGGCACTTAGTGGGCACTCATCATCGTTGTTGTTGACAAACACAGGGCCTCAAGGAGACATTCCCCTTTTTCCTCCTACAGAACCAACCTCTACATTCTCCAGCATCCAGTCTCCCTTTCGCCAAGTCTCACTCCACTCCCGGGTGCCCATGTTCCCACGGCCGAACAAATCCACCAGAAGACATCAGTAGGATCCACAGCTCTTTCCAGGTATATCACCCCAAGCCCGGCCCCGGTCCTGCACATTCAGTTGAGGAGACGCGGGAGATAAGCGCTAACTTCCCTCCAGCTCACTTTCCATCAGCAGTACTCGATTTTGCGTGAAGATTTGTTTCATTTCATTCTACTGGCAGTGGGGAGGGGAGGAGGTGGAGGGCAGAAGAGAGACGGGAAACAAGAGAAGACGCAGGAGTTATTTCAGGTCTGGCTTTTGGCTGGGGCTGATATTCAGAGCTATTATTTTCCAGAAATATGAAAGACAACGCTTTTCCTAAAGACTGAGACAGAAACAACTGTGGCTGGGGCTGGGAATTCCAGGTCCCTTCGATTGGCTCCAAAAGAACCCGAGTTGACAGCTGAGGACACTCACAAAGAGGGAGCAGTCAATTTGTTAACACCTGTGACAGCTCAGGGGACAGCTTCTAGTGGGTCACAGACCAACTCCAGGTCATTCTGCCAGTTCAGCCAGCAGAGGGCTCTCTTTCACTAATCTTCAATTCAAAAAAAAAAACCCAAACAACAAAAATCCCTATGGGTTGTCCCTTTTTATTATCTCTCTTTTAAAATCTCTTTCTAAAACCAAATAAAAAATGAATCATTTGGCCAAAGTATTTCTGAACATTGAATCCTGTTGCTCAGTAAAAATGAAAGACTAAAATGCTGAGCTATTGGGTGAAAATGATTCAGTATTCACCCCTGAGCTGTTGACCTGCTTAGAAGATTCACACCAACCGTACTGGCAAAGGACAAAACATGAGCCAGCCTCTAAAACAACACAAGCAATCGGCTCATCATGACAATGAAAAGAGAATGCAAGCTGAACCAGTCCACGGGGAGCAGAAGCGGGGCGACCCGATTGCTCAGCTCACTGACTCAGCAGACGGACCCCAGGCCGCCGGACTTGCTCGGGTCCTCCTTGAAAACCTGAACTATATCAGTTGTGACCAGTATCCACTTTGATGGTCCAAGGACCCCACATTCCCCTCACTCACTGAAGCCAGAGTTTTAAGCAGCAAAGAAACAGAAAAGTGCAAAGCTGAACTTTCCTGCCCACATCCTGTGGGAGTGATCCCAACAGGAGACTAAGTGGTTGGACTAGAATTAGATCAGATGAAGAAATAAGCAAGTTTAATTGATGCTGCTCGAGTCACTCCCTTCGATTATCCAATGGCTTCCCACTGCTCTTGAAGACCCAAATTCCTAACATGGCTTAAAAAGCCCATCGCCATCGGGACTTTCCCACCACCCAGTCACGGCACTCATTGCTGCTGTCCTTGTTCACTACATCCCAACCATAAGCACCTTTTACTTCCTCGAAGTCCATCCCTGACTTGGGGCCTTGGACGCTGCTCTGCTGGGATCACTCTTCTTCCCCTCCTCCTCTCGACTCTGGGTCTCAGTTGAAGCCCATTTCCTTAAGCGGGACTTCCTAGCCTCCACCACGAGGTGAGACCCCCTGTTTCAAACTCATAGCATCCTACAGGGCAGCCACTACAACACAGGGGACTTTCAGCAAACTGCAGAAGGCCCCGCATCGGGGGATGGACTTTTAAAGGCTTGTTTCTTTTCGGTGAACACAGGCTGGCCTGGGGAAAGAGTCTGGATTTCAGCCCCTGCTTGCTCCCTCAGCTGGACACCTTCGTACAGGGCCCAAACTGCTGGAGTATAAAGCAGAAGCTCTGAGGTCCCTTTACAGCACTTCTCCTTCAGAACACTCACCTAAATGCCACTTAATAATTACAGTTGTGATCCTTGTCTGTCTCCTCCAACAGCCTGAGGCTTCCTGGGGGCAGTGCCCCGTTTGTCATGTTGAAGACACAGAGCCTGGCCCTTAAGAGGGACACCACAAGTGAGCATGCAACAGTGAAGCACTGTTTGGCACCACTAAGCAACCATTAAGTTATATATTCAAATGCTTTTCTCTAGTAGGATAATAAATGTTCACTGTTTAGCCTACACTATTGTGCTATCATCTTCTTTGACTCCTGCGACTATGTGGTCCGTGGCCAAAAATCAGGAATCTAGCTTCCCTGGAAAATAACCTGACCCAAGGTATGGACTGCGTGATCTTGACTAGGAAACAGGAATCACAGAATTGCAAGCCAGGAGGAACCTATAAATCATCTCGTTTAACTGCCCCACTTCACAGGAAATCAGGGATTAGAATAATTTCATCTGTAAAATGAAGACTGGATGCAGTGACCTGCCGTACCTGGATTCTGAGATTCTAAGATTTGTCCCAGGTCACTCTCATGAAGAATGACAGCTCAAGACTGGCTGCTAACTTGAAATTTAAAACGATCTCCCCAGCACCATGTCCTAAGTAACTGAACTACGGCAGGGAGTTGATCTGTGGAATTCCTGGCAGAATCCCGGGGTGTGCCAAATGCCAAAAATGAAGGAATGTGAGGTTGGGGATGATGTTACTAGCAGGATCCCATGTGGCAAAAAGATGGAATAGGCTCAATTTTCCACGGTTTGTTAAGATATCCCTGAGTTAATGGGGATGATATTTATACCTCGTTTATGTGCCCTGGAAGCAAAACCATATACCCAAATGCACACACATACTCCTCATAATTCATAAATGGATTTAATGCTATCCGAAACTAAATAGACGGAAAATGGAGGGGAAATGAATTATAGAAATGCCTTGTTCTCTGATAATGTCTAAGAGACTATGTGAGACACGAAGAGAAACTGATTCTGCATTCAAGAATTTTAAGGATAATTATTTTTCAAATTTGAAACATCTTTATGGTTTTTGTTATTAAAATCCATTATAAAAAATGCAACCATCACCACAATGTACACCTTAAATATCTTACAATTTTATATGTCAATTACACTTCAATAAGGCAAAAAGAAAAAAAAATGCAACCAATATACAAATGTAAAAAGTGAAAGTCTCTTCATAACCCCACTCTGAGAAATCAGAACTATTAATGTGAGGGGTAACCTTCCAGGCCGGTTCTATTCATGTATATGTGAATTTAAAGAATGTTCTACAAAATGGGATCATACCATAAACATTGCCCCATGCCTGCTTTAAATATTATGGACAGCTTTTCCTAAAATACATATAAAGCTACCTGGGTGCTTTAATGGCTGCAATCTGTGTCATTCTTGGATTCGAGACAAATTTGGCTCAATCAAATAACCAATCTTATTATCCTATATCTAAGGCGTTGTGTGGTTGTTTACTTTTTTGTTTCTTTTTAAAATCTAATATATAACTTTACAATGATTATTCTGGTAAATATATCTTTAGTCATACATCTGATTCTTTCCCCAAAGCAAATTTACAGAAGAGGATTTGTTAAATCAAAGAGTAAACCCACAGTCTATAAAATACAAAATACGTGTGTGTATATGTGTGTGTGTGTGTGTGTGTATGTGTGGAGAGAGAGATTTAACATTTTCCCCCAAGGTTAGCTATAACCTAACACCATTTAGTCCACAATATAGTCCCTCTCCACTGATCTGACATTTAATGTCTATCATATAATAAATTCTGCCTGAAGCTTTTAAAAGAGAATAGAGAGAACTTGAAGGAAAAGCCAGAATAAGGTGATAATTTTGGAGAGACTCAGATTATAGGCTGATATGCAGGCATGAAAAGCAGGAATGGACGAGATGCATCAAGAAAGGTCATAGTACTTTCTTTAAGAGGCTGGTTTAGGGGATTTCTGTGGGCAAAGTAAGGTGATGCCTCTCAGGCAAACATTAGTAGCCTGGATGAGAGGGACCTGACACTGAATTTGAAAGGCGGTCATGGTTTCCACACACGCAAACTCCTTGCTTCTCTGGTCACCAACGAAGCTGGAAAAGAAACTGCTCAGCCTTGGATGGAAAGGAGGGAAGCAAAGGTTAAACTATCAAGAAAGGAGAACGGCCGTCTTCGTATCTGAATGATGCTAACTGTGTCTCTATTCACCTAAACTTATGTATTCTGTATAGCTTATACCCCAATAGTGTCAAACTACAATTGAGCATGTTTTCATATTTTAAGAGCCTTCTGTATTTCCTTTTTCTGAAAACTGTGTTCGTATCCTTGCTTGTTTTTCTATTGGTTTGTCTGCTTTTTCTCACTGATTTGTGGAAATTCTTTATTTATTAGGGAAATTAGCCCTTCCGTATATGGGTTATAAACATTTTTCCTAATTTGCCATTGCTTACATGTGGGGGTGCGTGTTATTGATTTAGTACCACAAACAACTGATACCATGTCCTTTCTGAAATAATTAGAGATGGCCCTAAATTCAACAAATGCCTTATTTTTAAAGATTTTTTTTAAAAATGTAAAATATACAATCAAATTTACCAGTCATTTTTTGCAATGTATTAATTCTCTTTATAAATAAAAACATATTTCCCTAACCTGGGTTCAAACTTAACACTAAGTGTTAAAGATTAAACGGTAGGTGTTAGGTGTTGGCAGCATTCTTTTCAAAGGTCCCAGAGGCTGAGTTTGGGCCTGGATTTAAGTTGGGAAATTTGGATGGCAGCTGGAAGTTACCACTCACTCCCCAGTATTATTAGTCACCACTCTCAAAGGTGGGCTTCCAGTGACCACAGGTGCTGATCTAGAACAGAAAAGTCCAATAGAAATATATTTGTAAATTATATTTGTTACACGTTTGTAAATTAAAATTGTCTAGAAACCATCTTTACGAAAGTAAAAAGAAACAGATGAAATTAAATTTAACAATATATTTTATTTAACCCAATATATCAAAACTATAATCATTTCAACATGTAATCAATATAAAAATTATTAATGAGATTTTAGCATTCTTTTTCATACTAATTCTCGGAAACCTGGCATGTACTTCCCACTTACAGCACATCTCAATTTGGACCAGCCACATCACGTGCTCAACAGCCACATATGTCTTCTGGCTACCATATTGGACAGTACAACTGGAGAAAATGGTAAGGAGCAAGGAAAATTGCCTAATTTAGTAGAAATCCTGAAACTCCAAGGTTGGAAATATAGTATCTCAAGGGTCTGGAACAGACTTTAAAACTCACTAGTCCTAATATTCACTTGATACTTGAATCTTTTGTATAAGGTCCCTATCAAGGGGCCACCCAGACTACTGCTTGACCTACACTGCCAAGGACAACGAGCTCACTGCTTCCTGAGGCTATAGCCAGTCCATTTGGGGGCAGTCTTAACTCAAAAAGTCTCCAGGTTGGTTTATGGTGGTCTGAGCAACTTAGTTAGGTTGGGCTAATCTTAAGGGGTTAGTTGGGTTAGGAAGTATTGGGGAGTTAAGAACTAAAAAACAGACTGGGAGGTTGGGATAGAAACAGACGGAAGGCTGGGATGGACATCTGGGTAAAATGGTCAGGTCAGCGCAATGAGAGAAACAGACCAAAAACACTAGGTATCTACGCTAACTTCACTAATCTGGAGATAAAGTCATTTGGAGAATAATTTGAATCATAAGCTTTTAAATTTTTCACAGTAGAGTAAAACCTAATTAATTGGGTTATAATTAATGAAGGATATCATTTGTATCAGACCTGTATGACAAATAACATCATCCTAAATCTTAAAGCACTTTATCAAAAGAATTTATTTTCAGACCCAGAAATCAAAGGCACTTTCAAAGTCTTATTCCCTATCTCGATTTTGTTTTAACATTTTCCTTACTCAAAAACACTGTGGAAATCAGAGACAGAAAACGTTTTTTAAAATTCAGTTTAAAAAAAACCACCAACTGCCTGAATTATGATGAATTCTGACTGGAAGGCGCTTGAAATAATACATTTTTGCTATATTTGCATTTCTTCTGTTTCTTTTTTTTTTTTTCTTGGTAGTGAGAAGGTGTTCTTTTCCGGGCCACCTTCACCCTCCCGCCTTCCCCAAGTCTACCTTTCCAGGCTGGGGAAGGTGCATCTTCGCCAGGGCTCCTGCCAGCGCCTCCCTAGTACCTCTGGCCAGCCGCCGGTGCATCGGCGCGCCCTGGACATCCATTAACGTTTATACTACATCTCGGCCCCCGCCGAAGCTTCTCCTGTTTGTTTACCGCGGCCCCACGCTCCCCCACCCGCCTGCACACTGTCAAAGGCACTTAAGGGGAAAATTTTGGAACAGAAGCCCCGCCCACCCACCTCCCTCCCGCCTCTACAAAACCAGCTAAATCACCCCACCACCGGCCACCGAAGTAGGTTTGGCCACACGATCGGGGGTACTGTATTTTTTACAAGAAAACAAGCATCCAAAAAAGAAAAAAATTCAAACTGCTCGCGCAAGCCAATGGGGAAGAAGCGGGAGGTGGGCGGAGGAAGTGCGCGGCGGGCGGGGCGGGCGCGGGGGCTGGTACCGCAGGGGATTCGTAAAAACGCGGCGGGCGCAAGGTTTGGGGCTTTTTTTTTTTTTCCTCCAAAACTAGCTAAAGCGCGAGACTCCGCCTGTAGCTGCAGCCTCTCGGATCCACCTTAAATCTTCAGTGGACTCGGCGCAGGGGTCAGTGGGCGCAGCCAATGCCAATCAAGTTTACAACCACCAGCACGGGAGGGAAAAAAGAGAGGAAAAAAAATAATCTTCAAGTTCTCTAGTCCGCACACACAGTCACACGGACGCACGCACGCACACACACAAGCACACAAAAGGAAGGAGGGGGTGGGGGGACGGGCGCACGAGAGAGGGGGAAAATGTTTGCAAAATGCTCGTTGGAGGCTCAGTGCCCGTGGCCCGAGCGCTCGGGGAAGGCGCGCGGGAAGCACGGCCCGGCCCGAGCGCCATGATGGTGGCCGCGGTTCGGAGCCCATTTTCTGGAGGGGGAGCTGCAATGATGCAATCCCCCGGCCCCGGCCCGGCTGCGCGCCCTGCTCCTGCCTTTCCTTAACGTTCCTTTGGAGGCGCGTCGACGTTTCGCGCCCAGCACGCACCGATTTCTTTTTGTATTTTTCACTTTGTGATTCCTGCCTCCTGTGTGTGTCCCCACGCGAGACAGGCCGGGTCCGCGGACGGCCGCACGGGGACTGGAATTTACGTGTAAATACTACACTTTCGATTCTGCGGAGTCTGAGGCTCACCCCACCCCGCCCCATCCTACCCCCACGCGAGCCGAGATCCAGGAGGTTCCCCACCACCGCCACCGCTGCGGGGGCTTTCTGGCCTGACCCCGGGCCTTCTCCCCCGACCCCGGCTTCGCTTGCAGGATTTTTACCTTATTTTTGGGCGGGAGAGAAGGGATAGCGGGTGTAGGGTGTGGCTCAGGTGAAAGAGATGGCAAATTACAAAAAGAAATTCACACTCAGAAAAACAGATCGGAGATCCTAGACAAGATTTTGAAACACCTTTGGCAATCTACAAAAGCTTATGAAAAGCAAATGTCTAAGCTAACGATGATGAAGATGAAATGGCGAAGGCAGCGTTCCCAGGCCGCCGGGAAAGGTCGCTCGGCGCGGCCGGGGCGGTGGGCGCACTGTGGCCTGAAAGGCCGCCCGCTCCGCTCCCCTCCTGTTGATATCCACGGTCCCCCGAGTCCCCCAATCATGACCCTGGACTCACATATCCCTAGTTCTTTCCTGCCCCTGTCCCCCGCGCTGGGCAACTGGGAATGAGATGGGGCGGGGGGGCTTTGCAAAGCGGGTGTAAGGGAAGAAGCGACCCCCGCAAGCGGCCGTGGCGCTCGGCCCCTGCTGCGCGCGGCTGCGGCCGTCCTCGGCCGCCGGCGAGCCGGGAAGCCTTTCGAAATGCGCGGGGCTGCGGATCATTGGAGCCCGGGGTGGGGGTGGGAGCGGGCTGCTGCCCTGGAGGGTCCACGAATTCCGAAAGGTTCGCCCCTTCTCTCAGATCCCCTCGCCGCTCTGGAACTGGCAGGGTACTGATGTGAAGGGTCTCCTGGTGGAGAGGAATGGGGGCTTTTGCTTCTTTCTTAGCCCAGAGGAGAGATGATGAGGGAGGCAACTTTCTGAGAAACGGCCCAGCCCCGCCGCGCCGGCCGAGGCGCAGCCGCCTCCACGGCCTGCGGGCGCCCCGGGCGCGGGAACTGCGCGCAGCGACCCGGCCCGTGCGGGAGCAGCGAGCTGCAGGCGAGGAGCGAGACTTGATGGCCTTTTCGTCCTGAGGCGCCAGCCAGCCCGACCCCGCAACTGCCGCCGCGGGCGCCGGGCTGCGGGGCAGTTTGGGGAGACGACGGCGCGGTGGCCCGGGTAGCGGGGCAGGGGGCGGCTGGCGCCGGCGGCCGCATCCCCTCGGAGGGACGCCCGCGGCGGACCCGCTGTCTGGGCGGGGAGAGGACGCTCGGAATCGTGGGGACGCACTTAGAGACTTGACACAGACGTGTGAAGGACCAGCACGGGGATTTGGGGGCTGCGTTCCTGTGAACGTGCCCGGCGCGGCGAGCATCTCCTTCCTGGCCCAGCACTCCTAAAACGCAATGTCTAAAAATTCACATTAAAGATGCTTCTTTTGGAAAGGAAAATGGGGAACATGCAGCACTTAAGAGGATTTTTTTTGCCCCTTGGTTAGAGACACTTTTTAGAGTACCCTTGTTGGTTCAGAGAAACTTTAATTTTATTTCATTATTTCCTGACTCTCCACTCCTTCCTCCCTATTTTGAGTGGTTTTTCTTGCTCTCTCAGTCTCTTCCTGAAAAACACTCTGTGCTCGTGTTTTGAATAGAATCACAAAAACACCTTTAGTCTTTAATTAAAATAATACCTACTTGGAAAATGTGGCCCAACCACCAAAGCACCTACTTTTCCCTCCCCAGCTGCCGAGGAGTCGACCCTGCTTAAAAAAAAAAAAAAAAGTAACTTCGGGTCAAAATAAGCTGCAACGATCTTTTTAGAGCCCCTTTTGGGGTGCAATAATGTAAATACAAGCATTTGAGGAAAACAATTTAACCCAAATTCAAATTTTTGCGATTTGACCATTCGCAGATTCCTAGAAAAAATAATTTACTTTTACACCCTAACCACATTTTTGAAGAGAAGGTGAAATTACAGGAATTGTAGTAAGTTTGACTTTAAAATGCATTAAAAAATTTTTTTTCTTAAGTAAAAAAAATGTGTCTCTGCTATGTGGACTATGGGAACCCAAATCCCTCAGATTTGGTACTTAAATTAACCAGTTTTTGGTTGTGTAGATTATAACCAGGAAATTCAGAAATTGAGGAATGTGTGTGTGATGATCAGTTTAACTTGAAGAATACCTGTTCTATCTAAATTAGTGTGGAATGCACCCCAATTTCTAAGGGACCTATATATCTGAATATTTTGGACAAGGGGTGTAGTTTAGACGGTCTGAACAATTGCTCTAATTCCTCAGATTTTGCATGTGTAAATACAGAATTTACAGAAGTCCCTATGTTAGTTTCATTTTCAATCCTGCAAATGGTGTGATCAGTCTCGACTTATGTAAGAATTTTTAGTTCTGACACATTCATATCCTAGATGACATAAATATTTGAACTAATGTAGATAATCTTATTTATTTGAAAATGTGGCTTTTCCAATTTACACTTTTGTAGCTTTGTCCAACCATATAGAACTAAGTGGAAAATAGTGACTACTACATTCGGGCCCAAATAAACATCATCTGAGACGTAGGCCTGACTTATGTAGGTATTTGCCAGTTCATATACGTATTGGTTAATATGACTAGAATGCCAGGTCGAATAGCTCAAGCCTAGTAAACACATTACAGTGCAACTCAATGAATAGCTATGGAAGTTTTCTTTATTGATTGCTTTATGTGTAACAATAATTGGCATCTTTTTCACACATTACAAAAAATTATACTTGGCTCAGTATGCAACCTTTTAAGCATAGCCATATTACTTAACAAGAAGGGAAAAAAACCTATTCTACCCAATACAGCATTTACAAATGCACAAAACATGCCACTTTGGCTTGTATATTGTCTAGATTAAAAAAAAAAAAAATCTCTTTTTAACATAAATAAGTTAGTATAATTTTTCAGTGTCTTTACAGAGTTATGTACACAGGCACATTTCAAATGGTTTTGTTTCATACACATACACAGGCAATGTAAAAATACTGTTTAAAGATGTTGTCTCCATTTCACACAAGCCACGAGTGTGCTTTTCTACTGTACACTTTCCTTTAAAAACACCACTTTCCTTTGGGCAAATTAACAAACAGAATGAGAAGTTTGAAATTTAAAATTATTTCATTATTTTTTATGCAAAGTTACTTACAGACCTTTAAAAAATATCCAAGGATTTAGAATTATTTTGACTGTATTTACTAAGCCCAAAGTAAAAAGAAAATTAAGAAATTTTCTCAATGAATCTGATAAAAATTAGATGGTCGATTTTGAGCATTCAGAATTCCCCCCATACACCCCAAATTTTTGTCCAGAATTACCTAGAGTGACCTAACCGCTGAATAATTAACTGGTCAATTCTAATTTTCACGGGGACTTGGGGAGCACTGAGGGTAGTTTGCTGTTGTTTAAAGAAAAAAAAAAACCATTTGCTGCTACATAACGGAATCATGAGAGCTCCCAAATGAAAATAAGCTTCGTGTAAAAATAAATAGCAATTATTTGTAGCCAGTGTTCCAATTTTGATGATTTTTTAAATGAAGTATCAGTTCTCACTGAAAGGGACATTACATCTTTAAAGAAAACTCAAACCCTTCCCCCAAACTGCTCCTCTTCATGCAAGTCAAATATTTTTCTCCTTGCTCTAAATCGGAGCCAGCTCTCCATTCCCCCCATGCCAATTCCTCAGCCCCACCCCACCCCCCCTCCCCAAAGTTTATGTGCTACATAAAAGGTAAAAACTATATACACAGGTAGTACAATGAAGCAAATAAGGAAAAACCTAATTGCACAATGCTACATCCAATGCTTTTAGAGGCAGATCATTTAAGAGTGCCTAAAATTTTAGTGTTATTGTGTTGTTGCTTTTCAGTGCTTATACAAGATGTCCATTCGGAGTCAGCGATATGTATTTAAATTTTTCAATTTATATCTTCCTTGCTTCATCAAGCAGTGATGTATCTGATTAAACAAGGAAACATACTCTGAATTCTGCAAAAGAAACAAGAAGGAAGAATTAGGTGAAAAGTACCAGAGTAACATTACCATTAAAGTACAGAAATTATTTTGTCACTGTCTCAGTCGGGAAATACCTGAGCAATGGAAAAGAAAGTAAGGACTAAAGTAGATGACTACAGTCATCTCCATCCAACATTCACTTCACTGGAGTTTCACTCTCCTCTGTGTTGTGTACTTTTGTCTAGAGCAGTGGTTCTCAACAGTGGGCAATTTTGTCCCCCAGGGGACATTCGGCAATGTTTGGAGACATTTTTGGGTGTCATACTAGGCGTAAGGGGTGCTACTGGCATCTAAAGGGAGAGGCCAGGGATGCTGGCAAACATTCTACAATGTACAGGACAGCCTCCCACAACAAAAAATTATTCGGCTCCAAATGTCAATAGTGCAGAGGCTGAGAAACCCTGGTCTGGAGAATCCGGGTCAAAGATACTAAGAAAGAACAGATACAGGAGGAAAATTCAGGAACTGTAACACTTAAAAGTAGCAAAATTTTCAAACTTCTCTAAATTTGAAAAATAATTGGAATTGTAACTTATAAAGGCTCTCCAAAGAAAATTCTATTTTTTTCCAAAATATTCTAGTTTCGTAGTCATATGCAGAATATACACATGAATAGTTTTGAATAGGTCCTTTCTACTATTTCAAGTATTCTCTGAACTGGCAATATTTACTAACAAATGCCTCTCTGTATGTCAAAATGGGGCCAGATCAAAATCCGGTAGGTCTGATTCACGGTGGCTCAGGTGATAAACGGCCACAAGCCATAACAAAACAAGAGCTGCAGGTATTAAGGTTGCTTCAGGAAAATTTTTCATCCAATTTTCCCACTTCATGCACAGCTGTAATCTAGAGGTTCTATAGTGCCATTTTGTATAAGCTCTGAAAAATATCAGACGTATGTGAAGAAGTCATAGATGTGGCATTAGGATTTAAAAGCACAAAAAAACAAATTTAAAAACAAAACCAACAACTCTCTATGTTCTTTCATTTATTTTTAAATTTTTACAAATGAGGACTTAAACAGTTATTATCAACATCTATTAAAATCTCTTTATATGCTAGGCTATGAGTGTGTTTTGGAAAAAAAAAAAGGTCACAGTCCTTGTCTATAAGTTTATAAGCTATTAATATATGTGGTTTGATCATTATGGATAGCCAATCTATGTAAAGTTGGGGGCTAAATTATTCAAATTAGCTATTCGTGTTGATCAAATTTTAGTAGATGGAAAAATCTCCACTTCCCTTGGGCGGGGTGGACCTACCCTGCCAGCCCTGATATCTACTATCCATTTCCCCTACAAATATCCAAATCATCCTGTTACAGTGCGATTAGCATACACATGCTGACGTGTTCCTGGATTGCTTAGTCTGGCAGAGTTAATTTAACTTCTGCTTTGCAACTTCAGTGTTATCAGAAATTCTGTAGGATCTTTAGTATTTTTGAGCTTTCCATTTTGGTTTTTTTAACATACGCAGCTTCCTCCTCTGTCCCCAAAACTTATCAGAAAACAGGGAAAGTGACAGTTTATGAAAATGATAGATAATAGATTGCGACATACCTCTCTAGTCACATTTCTAACCATTTGATTAACCAAATAGGAGCCATCTGGACCCAACTTGTCCCTCAAAATTTATATTTTATCATGTATTTGCCATTTTTCCCGTGTATGGCTCAAAATCTGTGACTGACTCAACCTGAACTCTAGGAAGTGAATTCTCATGAAGTGGGACTGAGGCATACCCAGCTCTTGCTCAGATGGGGAAAGAAGCCATTGTCCCCAAGAAGTTTTAGTGGAACTTAAGGGAACTGACCTTCCTACCCACGGGTCCTTGTTTACAAGGACTTGCCTGGGACACTTGTTCTAGTAATTCTGTGTTTCAAGGGAAAATGATCTCAGGACGTAGAAACTGTGAAAAATTCCAGCGTCCCCACAACGATTCTCGGCCTTCCGCATCCCTACTTTTTTGACCTCACAAAATATAAACAAAACAGAAACCCACAAGCTCTGATCTGCCAGCAACCACTAAGATCAGGTATCTTGGGTTGGAAACCCCATGACTTCCTGCAGCCCGATTCGGGCGTCGGTTATTTGCTCCCAGTAGTTTACCCACCGAGCAGTTTACGTTTGACGTCTTCGGAGGCCCGGCTTCTTGGGCGTCTGCTCCACTGAGCCCGCGTTCGGGGAACCGTCTGAAACATTTTCTTCTGTTCTGTTGGCTCTTTTGTTTTGAGGAGAGGAATCTAAGGGCAAGAGGGAATTTTAAAAAGAACACACACAAACAATCTTTATTAGAAAAAAACAATGGCTGACAGAAGTTGGCACAATAGTCAAGGGATGAAAAACCCACCACCTCCACCCACATCCCTGGATCCGTCATCCCCAGTGGCCTTTGGGGGCACAAAATGAAGTTGTTTTCACGTAACAGAAAGTGCATTCTACACCCCAAAGCTCGCTCTTCACAGCGAAGGGAGAGGCCGCGGATAAACATCCCTACGTTGTCACATACCTAGCCCTGGCCAGCCGGCGGGGGGACTGCGGTGGTTTCACTTAGAGAAATTATCAGATAAGACAATCTCAGGCTTCTGACTTAATCGTAAACAGACCAGCAGTCAGCTACATAGCATTTAAGACCTAACATTAGGAAAGTTCGTTGCCCAAAAGCGACATCAGAACGCGCTGAAAAGAAAGTTGAGGTGAAGACCCTCGAGCAGGCCAAGCGGCGCCCCGGACAGACAGACAGACAGACAGACGTCGTACGCGTCTGAAGGGTCCTTACCGTCTGCTGCAGGTCGCTTCCTGATCCCAGTGCACGGCTCCGCTAAGCCCGTGGGGCTGTCCGACGTATCAGTCTTTGGGTCTACCAAATGCGTGTCCTCTGAGTTTGCCTGAGACCCAATTAAAGGCACCGCCTGGCGGTTCGCGCTGGCATCCTGGCTCTCCTGCGCCGGCACCTTGCAGGCGCCTTTGGGTGGCCGCGGGGGTCTGTAGTAGAACTCGGGCAAGCTGCCCTTTTCCACCTCCTGCCACTCGTATTTGCCCTCCAGGGGCTTGTGATTCTGGAAATCAAAATTCCACTTGCGCTGGCTGGCCTCTTCCATGTCTCGGCAGTGCTTCTCCAAGTCCCGGGTTAACTCTTCGTGATTCACCGGACCGAAGAGGTTTCTGCAGGCGGACGGCTTGGGGTACTCCGCCTGTCTGGCGTCCATCCGCTCCAGGCTCGGGCTCCCGTTGGACACTCGCACGTTTGACATCTTCCTCCCGGGTTTGGACGACCGCGTCGCTCGCGCTCTCGGGAAACAAAACCGAACAAAACAAGACGCCCCGACCCAGCCCGAACCCCTCTTATAAGCCCTGCGACTGCGCTCGGAGCCAAGAGAAACAAACAGCCCGGGCGAGCGCCGAGCGTCAGGAGCGCGCCGGGCTGGGGGAGGGGGCGAGGGGAAGCCCCGGCCAGGCAGCCGCGAGTCGCCGCCGCTCAAGTGTCCCGGCGAGCGGGAGGGCGGGGAGGGGAGGGGAGCGGAGCGGAGCGGAGGGGGCGGCAGAGCCAGTCCAAGTCCGGGCCGGTGCAAGCCCGCGGGTCCCGCGCCCCGAGCGGCTCTCCAAACCTTGCCGGCGTCCGAGTCGTGGAGCGGCGAGGAAGTGGGGAGAAGGGAGGGGGAGAGAAACACCCCGAAAAGACGAGCCCCCTTTTTTTAGTGGCCCAATATGGCGGTTGAAGGGAGGCTGACGAAGAAGAAAATGATTGACACCGCAAGTCTATTTAAACAGAGGAGGAGATCCATTGGTCGCGGCGCCGGGAGCCGCGCCCCGACGAGGCTGGCGAGCGCGGCCTTAAGGTGGCCCCGGCGCGGTTCGGCCGCTCCCCGCCTCCCCGCGCGCCGCCGAGAGCGCCGGCCGGAGATTGGCTGGTCGCGTGATTGCTGGAGGTGCAGCGCTGCCAACAAACCTGCTCTGGCTGCCCTCGGAGAAATGAAAAATAAGACAAACAAACTAGCCAAACGGCCGGGAAGCTGGGGAGGGGCCTGGGCGGCGCGGCCGGCGGGGCCTTGGGTTCTAGTCCCGGCGCTGCGCTGCCCGGCGCGCGGCCGCCCCGAAGCCCCGACCTCCCGCTCCTGGTCCGGGAAACGAAGGGGCTGGACCCGCTGATCCCGAAGGTGGCTGGCAGCTCGGTTTGCGCCTCGGTTTTCCCCGCGCTCGCCGAGCAGGGAGTGCGGGCAGACGGTGGGAGACCTGCCCCCAGCTGGGCTCTCAGCCGTGGCCCCAACCTGTGGCACCGCGGGGGAGCCCGAGAACATTCGCTGAGGGGCTGGGGGCCCCCCGCCTGGGTGCCTTGGCTGGGGATGAGCAGTGTTGGGCTCACCCTTGACCTAGAAGTCTCCGCTGTTCTAGGGGAGGCAGGGGGCTTCGGGAATAAGCCAAGGCGAACGTCTTTCTATAAATTAGCCTGGAGTAGGCGCAGCATTTATAATGTATTCTGAACCCAAGCTCTCCCTCAATAAAAATGAGACAGGATTTCAAGATCAAAACTTGGTCTCCTAAGTCCCCAATAAACTTTGTAAATGTGTCACACACATTTAGTTTTCAAAAGCGAGGTTACACCCCTGGCCCAGCTTCTTGCTTCCCAAGCACAGTTAAGGCCATTGCCATGGGCTGCGAGTGGGAACTCGTCTCCTCTTTTGTATTTTTCAATTCTTTCCCGGGTTGTAGCAGTTTCCTCTACCTGAGTCCTGCCGCCAAAGACAACAGCTCCTTCCTTCCTCTACCCTTCTCTCCCCCCATCATCGCTGCTTTAAACCCACCCAGAACGACGTTCAGAGGCAAGCGAATGCTTTTAGAGGGCTGCAAGTCGTCGAAGGGTGAAAACAATCTGAAACTCCAGATTATGAAGTGATTTATAAAACCACCACAACCAGGTCCTCACGTCTGATATTATTATTTGGGCATTTCTCTGCTCCCCTTTGCATCTTGAAATTTAGCTATCACTGTAATCTTGAGCACGGGGTGGTGGAAGTGAAAACAGGATGGTCAGGGCTCAAAGGGTCTTTAACTGCCTCCTCACCCCCACCCCCCAATACATATAATCTTGGTTTGGGCCAAAGTTAATACATTTTACTGGGAACCGATCTCCTGCGGTTCTAATAGTACACAGCAGCGATGTTTTCTTGTGCATCTGTGTTACAGATGACTTCGATTTTTAACTTGTTTTCCTCATCACATGTTGTTTGTCTACTTTGGGTGCCTGCCTCACCTCATACACTCCAGAAGGTAAGAGCTGGGAGGGGCCCTGGGAACCCTGTAGTTCAACCCTCTCTTTGGACCACTGAGGAAACTGAGACACATCTCCAGTTGGTAGCAGAGCCAGGACTAGAGGCAGGTCTCCTAACTCTCAGGTGGGTTCATCTTCTGTTCCTTTCTTTGCTGATGGCCCCAGTGGGTTCAGGTTTTTGCCTGGATTCACTTGTGCTGTTGTCTGCAGGTCCTCTCTTATAAGTGATTCAAAATGGCTCCTTCTCCTGCCCTAAGCTGCCTGCACATGTCTCCTTCATGTGGCCTGTGGTCACTGATGTTTAAATGCAGCTGTCACTGGCCTTTGGTATCACTATGCGGTAGTTCAACTAAAATGAAGATTCCAGAAGGAAGGGGTGACAGCTAGACAGCAGTGAGGGAGGCAGTGCCCAAAACTCGTTTCAAAGTCAGGACTTCCTACCTGACTGACAGAAAATATTTTACCTGGGATCAAAGTAAGAGGTCTCATCTTCTTTATTTTTCTACATTTAATGCCCTACTTAATTTACTGGATTGGAGAAGACAGGGAGAGGGTGAGGAAAATGAGGGTAGGCCTCAATACCATAATTAATACACTATTCCTGAAATTAGATCACTGTTGAAATTTGTACACAATTGCTAGACTACACAGGAATTCCATATTATATATAAGCATAAATTCACAGGCACAAATACACAAACAACCACGTGTATGTAAATGGAGCTATTCTAGAGTATTACACCTTGCCACAAAAGTTTGACTTTATTCATGGGATCAATATCTTACATAAAAGTAGGAAATTAATACTTTTATCCCCTACACGCCCAGAATCTTTCCACAGCTGATATGTAGGAGCACCATTTTGTTGCTTTGTATCTCGAAAAGTGAACGAGTCACAGTCACGCCACCTTAAGACGTCTGGCTGCCAGCTGAAAGGCTGTGCTTACATCGACCTTGCTATGATCTAAAGTGTTTTGTTTACAGTCAAGGCACCGGAGATCTGTACGGCAAATAATGAGATGGCAGGCGTCTGCTGTAGTGGCAACGAAGCGTGAAAAAAATACTATGGAGTCCCCGAGGGAAGAGGGAACGTGGAGATCAGAGCGCCATCCTCCTGCGGAAAGTAGGCGGCTGCAAAACAGTAAGCCAGGGAGAAAAATTTCAGATAAACAGTGTGAAGGCGGAGCTTGGGTAGAAGACAGAAAGTTCCACTCGCGCGGATCTAAAATGGGCTCTGCTTCTCCAAGACCCAGACTCTAGTCCTGGGTGATGTTTTCCTTGTCATTTTCACTCCTAGTAGTTTCCTGCTGAGAGTTGAGAAGTGCCACATAAGAAGCCCGAGGTTTCTGTGTCCTTCACAAGCTGAGGAGAGGAGCAAAGAGCAAAATAACTTAAAACACCTGTGTGGTAGACAAGTGTCCCAACGGAGTGGCTAGGCAAACCTGCCCCCCAGATGCAATGGCGGAGCGGGGAGTTATGCAGCCCCTAATGTTTCTGCACAGGTACAGACCTCCTTGCCCAGTTGCCCCTCCCACCACAAGCACACAATTTGAATCTTTCCTTGAGGATGTTTATAATGAGGCAGCTTTCTGTCAATTTCACACTTCTCCTAAACCGACATATTTCTAGAGTTTGGAAATTTTACACTCATCTGTTTTTGACATCTTTCATTCAATTTAATAAATATTTATTGAGCACCCTCTATTAATTTGCTTACTCTTTCTTTCAACAAATATTTATTGAGTGTCTTCGATATGCCAGGCATTATTCCAGGCTCTGGGGATTCAGAAGTAAACATTTCAACTAGGAAGAAACTTACATTCCAGTGGGGAGAGGGGAGACAGAAACTAAACACTGTAATACATGAGTAAAAGATATACTATGTAAGGAGGTGATACATGCTATGGAGAAACAACAAGATGGGGAGAGGGAAAGAGAGTGTTTCCAGGTCCCAATGTCAACAGAGTGGTCAGGGAAAGCCCCGCTGAGAAAGCAGCCTTGGAGGGAAGCCCTGAGGACTTGAGAAAGCAAGCCATATGGATATCTGGGGAAAGAGTGTCCCAATGAAGGGAACAGCAAATTCAAAAGCTCTGAAGTGAGATCTTTTCTGATGGATTCAAGGAACAGCAAGGAGCAAGGGGAGAGTGGGAGCAGGAACATGAGATCATACAAGATGAGGTAGGCCTATGTAGGGTTTTTATCACTGACTGAGTGATATGGGAAGTCACTGGGACACTAGGAGGTGTTGCCCAGTGGAAGTTGTGATCTTACCACGTGTAAGTTATTCCTCAAGGCATTATTCTCTGTGGGGAGTGACAGGATGACTAAGTCACAGTCCCTGCCTTCAGGGGTATACACCCTAGATGGAGAGACAACCACGTGCACAAAAAACCACAGAGGTAGAAAGCAATGCATGGAAGAGCATGGTACAATGATAGAGTACAAAGGAAGGAGAAAGAGGAAGCCTTCAAGGAGGTGATACCTGAGTCAGATCTTGAAGAATGAGAAAAATGTCAAGAAGGTTATAAAGATGTATAGGTAGGGGTGATAACTGGGGGATGGGATCAGACAGGGGCAGGCCATGGATGGCTTGCTAAAAAAAAGATCTGTTTTATTCAGTAAGCAATGGGAACTGATGGGAATTTGGTAAAGAGAAGAACATGATCACTGTCCAAACTTGTCTCCTGAACAAGAGCAAGCCTGGGCCCTGAGAGACAGTGTCTAGAGACACAGCTAAATGGAAAGCTGGGTTAGACAGTCCCATTATGGTGTTAATCCAAAGGGAGCTGGTTGTTGGGCAGAGCACAGGTGTGAGTCAAGAGGGTGAAGCACAGGCCATGAGACCAGTTGGAGAGGGTTTGGAACAGAGAGTAGGAGACAGTCTGGCGTGATCTCCTGAGCTGCAGAGGCATAGCTGCAAATGCTTTGTCTGTGGTGCTTACAGCTTTGACGGTGAGTGGAGAGGTGACTGCTGAGGGGCCCAAGCTGTCTTCGACAATCAGATCTTTGTGTTCGGAAGTGGCATCTGACAACAGAGTAAAGGATGGACGTGACGAGCCTAGAGAGGCTGACATGGAGGTAATTGTGGAGGCTGACTGCAGTTGCTCAAGCAGGAGATACAACAGCCTTAAGCAGTGCTGCGGAGGAGGGAATGGAAAGCAAAGAATGACTGTGGGATTGCTTAGGCAGTCAGCACAGATAAGAGAATTGAGAAAGATGGAGAAATGAAGGATGACTTAAGGACTCAAGCTGGGGTATTTGAGAGAATAATGCCATTAACTGGGAGAGGTCACACAGAGGGAGAATGTAACAGAGGCTGCTAGCTGTCCACCAAAATCCATTCTTGCCTTCTTCCTTAGTAGGAGAATTATGACTGGGCATACAGCTGCCCAGCTACACTGCATTTCCCAGCCTCCTTTGCCGTTATATGTGGCCTGTGGTTAGATATTTTCCAACAGAATGTAAACAAAAGTGATACGCATCTTCCAGGCCTAATGCATAAAACCTGTCACATGACCCCCCTACTGCTGCCTCTCCCTTTTCCCCTTCCCATGGGCTGCACAGGTAAATACTACTGCAACCTTGGAAGACACATGTTGAAGATGATAGAGCCACCATCAACCTGCGTCCTGACCTGACCTGAGAGAAAAAGTAAATTTCTATTTTGTTGAACCATTACATTGGGGATCCATTTGTTATACCATTTTACAGTCAATCCTAACTAATACAGAGGGAAAAGTTTGGGAGAGAGGGACTAGAGAATATGGAGAATTTGGTTTGATATAGTCAGTCTACACATTGAAATTAATTGGATCACCAAGAAAAGTAAGAACGAGAAGTTATGTTCCTTAAGAGGGCAACAGAGACAATATTGGAGACGTGACCCTGACACAGAATGTGAAGGATGGCATGGTTAGTGGGGCTCTCTGAGACCCGTCCATATTCACAAATGCACATTAATCATATGGCCAGCTCAATACTGAGTAGATTAAAGATGACAAAGATATGAGAATAAGGATGCATGTGACGGTCTCAATACTTTTAGGTCACACTTGAGGTGTATAACACTCGTTTCTTCCCTGTCCCACTCTCCCTTCTCAGAGAGGCTGCTCCCTTAGCCTCTTCTGCTGAGGGACAGCAGATTATACGGTGCTGTTCCCATTCCCTTCCTGAAGGTGGCCAGATAAGGGGAGAGGAGCTGTCTGACCTAAACTTGGCCAACCAAACTCTCTCTCCTGAAGATTTGGAACCAGGTCTCAGAAACTTCAACTAATAAATTATAAATTAGAGGTTAATAAGGTAATGTAGATTTGGCATTGAAAGAACTGTTTTAAGAAAGCTATCTTCAGTCCACAAGTGATGGAGATGTAGATAAAGACTGTCTGTAAAGTTCAGAAGAAAGAAAAGGACATGCAAAGAGGGGCAGAGAAGAGAGACTATGGATTTTAGAAAGATAGCCCTGAGTAACCAAAGACTCCCCTGTTTCTGGATCCTGCAGCTCATGAGGTCCCACACCCCGGACTTAAGTTCTGTGGGACAGCCCTGTGTTTATAGAACAATTTCCCCCATTTTGTTCCAAGCTAGTTTGTTATGGGTTTCTGTTAGTTGACCCAAGACATCCCTGATGAACACAGTACATTACATATTCGAAAGCATCTTCTCTGGTGTCGTCTCACTTGACCCTCATTAAGACCACAGTTGTGAGACAAATGCTATTATCCTCTCTTGCAGATAAGGCCCTGAGATAGAGAAGGCTGAGTGTTGCAAAGCCACAAAAGAGAGTAGTGAAGGCACTAGGATTAGCGTGCCTGAAATTCTGAAGCTGAGTCCAGAATCCATTGCGACGACTCATGTAGAAGATGCAGTAATTTGGTGGGTTTGTAAATTTTATCATGGAGGCTTCATTAGCTTAACTTACCCACAATGCACTATTTATAAAAAGAAGTTCTGGGAAAAATGAGATTCAAATTCCTAGAGAGGAAAATAGCATCTTTGAAAGAAACTGGATTCAAGAAGTGTTTAAAACTGATCTGGTGGGGCCAGATTTTAAAGAAAAAAATGCATCAGACATTTTTACTTAGAGAAAAATCTTCACTTTCAAATAAAATGTAGTAAGGAAATGCAAGTTTACTAGTATTGCTGGTTTCATAAAAATGGGAAACAAATAGCAAAACCCAGATCCACGACCACACCATGTACATCATTTAATTTCCATGATTGAAACATAAGTAGAAAACTTCTGTGACTAGAATATGGAATTTGGAACAATAATTCACCATTTTCTTTCTTTTCCTTTTTTTCGAGGATTGGCACCTGAGCTAACAACTTGCTGCCAATCTTTTTTTTTGTTTCTGCTTTTTCTCCCCAAACCCCCCCAGTACACAGTTGTATATTTCAGTTGTGGGTCCTTCTAGTTGTGGTATGTGGGACACTGCCTCAGCATGGCCTTGCGAGTGGTGCCATGTCCACACCCAGAATCCGAACCAAGGGAACCCTGGCCTGCAGAAGCAGAGCGTGCAAACTTAACCACTCGGACACAGGGTTGGCCCCTTCTTTTTTTTTTTTTCCTTCTTCTCCCCAAAGTCCCCCAGTACATAGTTGTACATTCTAGTTGGGAGTGCCTCTGGTTGTGCTATGTGGGATGCCACCTCAGCGTGGCCTGATGAGTGCTGCCCTGTCTGCGCCCAGGATCTGAACTGGCGAAACCCTGGGCCCCCAAAGTGGAGCACGTGAACTTAACCACTCGCCATGGGGCTGGCCCCAGTTCACCATTTTCAACTACATTCTATTCTTTATACTGAGAAGACATGAAGGAGAAAAATTCCCTTGATTATGATCTTATTCTTTAGTTTATGCAAACTTTCACCTAAAAAAAATTGAAAGGAGCTCATTTTCTGCTCCTGACCACTCTCTGAATAATTGTTCACATGAATATATTTGTTCATTTCTTCATTCATTAAATTCTTAATGAGCCCTTACCAGATGCCAAACTCTCTGGGGACACAGCAGAAAACAAAGATAGCCAAAGTCCTGGTTTCATGGAATGGAGCTCACACTCAAATGTGGAAGGCAAACAATACACAAATAAATAAGCAGAGTATGTCATGTTCTTATAAATGCTAAAAAGAAAAATAACCTAGTTAAGGGTACAGAGGGTAAAAAGGCATACACTATGATAACAGCGAAGGACTCTTTGATAAAGTGACATTTGAATAGAGACCTGACTGAAATGAGGACATGAGCTATGTAATTTTCTATGTTCCAGGCAGAGGAAATAGCAAATGCAAGGGCCCTGAGGTAGGAATGTGCCTGGGACGGCTGAAGAACAATCAGGGAACTAATAAGCCAGAAATAAAGTAAGTAGGGGCTGGGAGGTAGGAGATGAAAGCAGAGAGAAAATAGGGGCCCAGATCAATGTATAGGTACGAGCCATGGTAAAGACTTTGGATTTTATTCCCATCAAGGTGAGCTACCCTTGAGCAGGGAGGTTTGATCTGACTTTGGCTAACTTTGCTCCCTTTGCTGAGTGGGAAGTAGTTCAAAGAGAGAAGTAGGGAGACCAGTTAGCAGACCATTGTAGTAATCCAAAAGGAGGTCATACTGGGTCAGACCAGGGGGTAGCAATGTACATGGAAAGAGGATAGTTGACAGATGTGTTTTTAAAGATATAGCCAACAGAATTTGCTGAATGATTGGAAATAGAGTATATGAGAGAGGGAGGACTCCATAATGACTACAAGGCTTTTTGGCCCAACCAGCTAAAGAAAGGATGGGCCATTTACCGAAATGCAGTTGACTGAGAGACGAACAAATTTTTCTTTGACTGTGTTAAGTTTAAAATATCCTTGGGCATCCAAATCAGATGTTGAGTAAGCGGTTGTATATATGAGTCTGGAATTCAGGGGAGAGAAGTTTGTGCTGGAGATACAAATTTGGACATTTTTAGCATTTGGATGATATTAAAGCCATGGGGCTAGATAAGACCACCAAGGCAGTGAGTTTAAGACAGAGAAGAGAAGAGGCCTGAACAGTAAGCCTTAGACTATTACAACTTTCCGAAATCAGGAAGATGGGAAGGCGCTAGGCAAAGGAGACCGGAGAGTTGCCGCTGATGGAGTGGAGGAGAGCCAAGAGAGAGGTGACCCAGAGCCCAAGGAAAAGAAAGTGTTTCAAGGAGAAGAGAGAGATCAAACGGTTCAAAGGCTGCTGATAAATTAAGTAAGATGAGGACTGAAAACTGACCATTGGATCTGGCCTTGGAGGTCACTGGTGATCTTGATAACAGTAGTCTTGGTAAGTGGAGGCTATGAAAGCCTGAGTGGAGTGAACTAAACAGAAAGTCATGTATATGCATGCTGTATACCCACCTGAATAAAATATGCACACATCTACCTAGTCTAAGCAAAGGGTAGCTAGGTTCTAATAATAGGAAACCAGCCTGGAAGCAGGCCAGGGGTGAGGTCTGGGCATTGGCAGATGGGGGAGTAGGCACATTAAGAAGGTGCCCCATTGACTAACTTCTCACTTGTTTCATTGCATGGTTTCACAATGCTTCCTTCAATATCTTTTCTTAACTTTCCTAAAAATTGTCACGTGGACAAATTACCTTAAACCTCTTTGAAAGGAATCACTTTTAGAGACTATGCTAAGAGAATTAGCACAGAATTAGCTTTGCTTGTGAGTCTCATATTTCAACTGGCTAATGTTGTGCTTAGAAAATCGTTATAGAACAGCATCTTCTGTTCCCACAATAATAGACTTTTATTTACCAAATAAACACTGTAAAACTTTACTATAAATTTTTAGCATATTAAAAGGGGAGTGAGTTGCATTTCTATTTATTCTTGACAAAAAAGCATTTCCTGGCACTGTCATAATGGTATTCTTCTCCAAACCTCAATAATCTTCTTGGGCTCTGCCTGTATCAGTGGGCCAATTATATCTCCAGTGTCAAATGCAATTTGCAATTTGTTGCTTTTTTCCTTAACTCAAGATTAGATCTTCTGGCTAAGAATGTTTCAGAGTAGTTTTCCATCTCTTCCTTTACTGAAGAAACAGAAACATCCAGAATAGTTAGGCCCTCGGTGGCCACAGGAGGACAGAAGAGGGTAAGTAATAAGATAGAATTCCGCCACAGAGCATTCACGAAGCGGGAATGTAATTGACCTGCTGCGCTGTTTAAATAGCACAGGAGGGCAGCACAAGGCCAGAACTGTCAGCCCTAAGCCTGCAAATGCTCCAAACCACAACCATATTTATAATCTACTTTTTTGAGTGCATACACAAGAGTTTTAATCCCCACCAAATGTAATTGAACTCTAAAATTGCATAGATTCTTACCTAGTAAACATTTTCAGATCATTTTCATGCATTACTCACATAATAATCTGAATTTAATATTTATTTTATCATAGCAGAGTGTTTTAATAATTGTGCAGTCAAGGTAAGTATTATAACCTTTAACAAGTGAGGAAGTAGAAATAAAGATAAAAGGTGACTTGTCAATGGTCCCGCACAATTAGGTGCAAAGTCAAGATAACAACCTAAACTTGATCCTTTTCCACTAAACTTAGCTCTTTCAGAAAGACACCTCCCAAACACACACAAACCCATATACTGCCTCCATGACATATTCACTTTGACTTCAGATATAAACCTACAGTCTTTACCCTTTCCTGTATCCTCCAATGAGGCCAATTTCAATCCTCTAAACAAAATAAATGCAAAGTAGGCAGCACCCAATTGATATTATTGGCAAATACACATGGTTCCAGTGAAGCTCAAAGAGATAGCCCCTATTACATTCTACTAGGGGTTCTAGATATGGCAGTCATGGGACCCATCAAGTCTACAGCCCCTTCCAAAAGCAAGTGTCCAACCCCAGGCCATGGCATGGGCTCCTGACCAAGAGCTGTGGTTTATGATGGGGCCTGGTAAAGAAGAGCTCTGCCCAAAAGAAGGAAGATGGTTATGAGCTAATCCAATCTTACACTCTCACTCAAGAATTAAAAGTGGAAAGTACAGTAAGAACCAGAAGGTCATAGAGAAAAGAGAACAGACAGATGCAGAGAGAAGACACATAGGGACTGGCATAGTCACTACGTGCTAGAATGAGAGACCATCATGAACTTCCATGGCAAACGTGTCTAGAACTCCCAACATTCCAAATGAACTTTTGATTCCTGTTTACACGTGACCCTTTCAAGGCCCCACAGTTTGGCTTTCCATGTTTTAAGGACTTGTGAGTATGGCTAAGATTCCTGTCACACATGTGAACAAACATGCACACACATTCCACACATTACTCAAGGTAGCAAGCACATGAGACTGACCTTTCACCCAAAAGACCGTGCCCAACCACCACACACTGACACTCTCCATAACCAACACAGTACACGTTTAATCCCAACCAAGCTCACATGGAACATGACCATTGAGCAAAGCTGTGCTTCCTTCACTCATTATGTATCTATTGATTCCCTACAACGTGTCAGGCATTATGTAGGTTCTGGAGTTATAGAGACAAACAAGCAACACAGACAAACAATACAAGGTCTCTGTATTTGAGGGCCTCCCAGCTTGGTGGGAAAGGCGTAGGATCATCATACAAGAATGGAAACAAATTACAGAAAATTTAGGGAAACTGTGTACTGATTGCCTAAATGGTAGATTCTCTTTTGCTTGTAAATCATTCTAATAGAGCTGTTCTCTCCAAGCCCAGTTTATCAGTCAACATGAGATTCGTGTCAGTATACTGTACACCCAAGGGAAAAGATGAGAACAGAATCAAATCATCATCCTTGAATGCCTGGATCAGCGGGATGTAGAATGGTGTAGCTAAATGGACAGGGTTAACAATTACGAAGTTCATCATGACCATTACTTAACATGAATGCTGGCCTCTCAGGATTTTAAATGTGGTTATGATGTTTTAGACTTAAAAGTTAGACATGCCTTACTGATTTCTTGTTTTGAGCGATTATTAAAATGGAGAAGTAAAGAAAACGTAAGCAATGTAAAATGGAGGAGGAGAGGAAAAAGGCACCGAGGAAAGGGAGAAGGAGAGAGATCCAGAAAAGTAGAGTCTTTTAAAACATGTCATCATTATATGGATCTAGATTTATCATGGGTCTATATTTACTGTGGATTTAGTCATAATCACTTAAAATAATTTTTTAAAAATATACCAGTACATACTCTAACATGTTTAGTTTGATTTTCTAATACTATTCTATACACAGAGTTCTGTTGTACTTTTTTTTAAGTACTAGAGATGTGAGTCGAATACCAACTCATACTTTAAGTTCTAGAAATATTCTATTATTTAAATCATTTTAGGATAGATACAGCACAATAAAATTTGACAAATACTTAAGTGTGCCTAACTTGTATGAACCATAAGCCAGTCACTGGAGGAATTTTGAAAAGTGAATAAAATACAATCACTGTCTTCAATGGAGGGAGCTTTCTTCTATATATAAAAATCAAACAAAGAGATGATAATATTAACATGAGGCTAAATATGTGTGCTTTAAAAAGATGGTACAAGCAAATGATCGTTCTAGAGGGGAGATCAGGGCCAAGTGGTTAAGTTTCCGCACTCCGCTCCGAGGGCCCAGCGTTTCGCCAGTTAGGATGCTGGGCACGGACATGGCACCGCTCATCAGGCCATGCTGAGGCGGCGTCCCACATGCCACAACTAGAAGGACCCACAACTAAAAATACACAACTATGTACCAGGGAGCTTTGGGGAGAAAAAGGAAAAATAAAATCTTTAAAAAAAAAGAAAGAAAAGGGTCTTAAGAACTCAATGGATTTTAACTTGGAAAGGTGGGTAATTGAGTTAATCAAATGGGACAATTTACTAAATGTTAACTTGGTAACTAGAAGAGTCATCTTATTCCTCTGTAATGTTCACTGACACTGTCTAAGATAGCCCAAAATCATATACCAATGCTTTAAAAATATAGGATTGGAATTCTCTCTCCCTTTTGCCTATTGGCAGTCCTGTTTCCCACAATAAAAGCTTTACACGACCGATGTAGTCATTATTAACTCATATGCAATTGGTAAATGGGAAAATAATGTCAATATAATTCAATATAATTCATTGCTTCATTCATTATTTCTCCTAGCACACTTACATTTTGAAGTGATCAGGGCCAAGCCTTCTCCCAATTAAACAGAAAACCTTAACAATATAAAGACTAAGAAAAAAGCAGACAATTCTTCAGGAATGCCTTCCTTCAGAGAAAATAAAGGCTTATTTGGTAGCTTCAAGAACCTGTAAGCTTTTCGCAACATTAAGTTATGCGGTGAAGCTGCACAGTGTAAATGAAGGCGTGAAACCATTTTCTCGTGTGGGGGAGGGGAACTGATTGACCAAGAAGGCTAAATCCTGGATCATATTTTTAATTTTTATGAAACTGCTTTTAATTGGAAGCAAATACCCTCAAGGACCTATATGTGCAAGGAGGCGGCACAGGGTTAAAAGATCTACGGCAACACTGTCCAACAGAAATATGAGACACATGTGCAATTTTAAGTTTCCCAGTAGCCACATTCTTAAAAGTAAAGTAAAAAGAGGGGCCGGTCCCATGGCTGAGTGGTTGGGTTTGTGCGCTCCGCTTCAGCGGCCCAGGGTTTCGCCTATTCGGATCCTGGGCGCGGACATGGCACGACTGCTCATCAGGCCATGTTGAGGCGGCATCCCACATGCCACAACTAGAAGGACCCACAACTAAATATACAACTATGTACTGGGGCGATTTGGGGAGAAAAAGCAAAAAAAAAAAAAGTAAAAAGAAACAGGTGAAATACCTCAACATAGAATCAATATAAAAACTACTACTGAGATACGTCACATTCTTTTTTTCATACTAAGTCTTTGAAATCTGGTGGTGGATATTTTAGATTTACAGGACATCTCAATTTGAATTCGCACATTACAATGTTCCAGAGCCACATATGGCTAGTGGCTACCATATTGGACAGCATAACTCTAAAGGACGACTGTCATGCTGAGTACAAATATCAGTGGAGATTTCTTTGTGGTAGTATTTTTTTTAGCATAGTAACTTTTATGGTCCTCAAGTAACAAAGTTGCATAGGTTTTGAGTGGTCTGCTCCTAAGCCTGTATCTCCCATAAATCCTGTTATTTTTAGTACACTATGTTAAAGAACATGCTTGTTTTCCCTCTACATACTTTATTAGCCTTCCTCTCAGCTAGAGTGCTGAGGACGGCAGGACAGAAAGACATCTTTCCTTACTAGAGATGTAAATACAAGGAAGAAACCACTCAAGCACATAGGAAGGCGGAGCAGACTTCCCTAGCAGACAGAAGAGGGTTTCATCAGAGAAAGATGTCCTCAATGGGCATTGCTTTATATTCACAACCAAAGTTCACCCTTTTTTCCCTCATTTTCCCCCCCACCCCATTGCAAATGATTTCCTTCCACCTGACCGGAACATTCTTTCTTTAGGGATGACAAGAGTGCTGGAATTACTCCCAACACTTAAAAGAGCGCCCAGCTAGAAGCAGCACAAAATTTCCTTGAAGTTCCTTATTTATCATTAAGGATGCACAAACACTGCAATTTAGCTATAATATATGTGTTTAATACTTTTTAAAAATGTTTAAAGTTATCTATTGTGAAAAAAAGTTCTATCCCTCTGTAAGATTATATTGTGTTGATTCAACCAATTTTGGGTAATTGGCAATGCCTATTGGATTCATTGTTCAACAATTTCTTACTCATCTTGGGGTCATAATAATACAAGAACCCAGATTCATATAAATACATGGATACAAACGGCAGCAGTTTTTTCTATGACATCATTGCTTTATGATCTCAGGGAAATTACAGGAGAGTGTGCCCAGAACGATGCTAAAAAAATGGTATGGATAACTTTTTTAGCTACAGATTGTGGAGATTTTGGTAAGTATATTTCCTGAGCAATAGGGCTGATTGAATGGGTAACAAATCCACTAGTGAGTTTCTTTTATTCCTCAAAGGAACTTTTTTTCAGTGAGCAACAATGAAGTTTTATTTGACCACTTACCAGTCTTACACTAACATTTTCATCACATGTAAATGAAGCAGGGGTCTCAAAGGATTCATAGTTCTTTATCAACTCTTCATCTAATTCCCACACTTTATTTTCATCAGAGCCATATCATCGTGTGCAATAAAAGTATTCAGTTTGTTTTACAGTTGCTGATTGTCTTGACAAAGTAAGCCGTCTTTATGAGTCAGCCTTACATCATTAAGGTAAACAAGGACTCAATTCACCTTATCTGCATTTCTTTTCCTTCATGAAGAAAATGTCAATTCAACCCTGGCTTAGAAAACTGGTTATCATCTTACCTCGACCAAAGGAGTGTACCTCTAGATGAAGGAGCTGGATTTTAAAGTCACTCTGGCTTTGGTACAAATTTGCCTTAAAAGGTAAGTATCCAAAGCGCTAGATTTACTAAATTGTACTATCATATGGAACATAATAAGAAAAATTCAGAGGCTAGTTTTTTTAAGGTGAAGACTCTGTGAACCATGCTGGAAGGGTCCAGAACCTTCAAAATTTGGCCCCATCAGCACACATGTCCATTCATTTTCTCTACTTAATTTCATGCTACCTAAAAATCTCACCTTCCTTTGTAGAAACTGTCTTGTTATAAATTAATGTCTTCAAGTTCATCATTTAAAAACTAACAAGAGTCCAGTAAAACTGCCAAATTACTAACTTGTATGTTTTTATCCAACTCTAAGACAAAGATCCTGGTGTAGCTGAATCTACCTTATTTAAGGTTGCTTTTAAGCACATTAAAATGTATCTTTAGAAATTCTTCCGTAAAGATACTTTAAAAAAAAAAAATCAGCTTGCCGTTTTTTTTTTTTAGACCGATCCAGTCATATCCAGTCATATGAAACAACACAAAGTTTCAACAGATCTTGTTTTCCAAGCAGCCTTCTAAGCCATCTGAAACTGACTTTGAAGGGAACTTAAAACCATCTTTTTTAATTTGCTTGTTGGCTTGTGCTTTTTCTGGCTATTGATTCTAGAATCATCTCTCTTTTTAGTTTCAAATTTGCATGGGTACCCTTTTAACTTTGCTTCAAAAGTCAGTCTTAACGATGCCGGTATTGCTCGAGGTTTGCTCGAGCAAGATGGCCTCAGGGCTGGGCTATTTGTGTCTTTTCCATCACAGAATCCATATTTTAAACAGATCCCTAAATACTACCTACATTTTGGGGTTTACTGATGCTGCTTACCACGTCTCAGCTATGGTTAGAGGGTGCTATCATCATCGTTACGTTCATTATAAAGATCTTCCACGACAGGTCTGACAAGGCCACGATTTCTGAGTGTTCAGTTTGCATTACCGATCGTATCTTCACTGGTTTCAGATCTGCACTTAAACTGTCCTGTTCTTCACCTCCAGTGCGTGCTCCTGCCTGAAAACCCGCTTTTCGTGATAAATTGCACATCCAGACAGCGAGCGGCCGCCCGGGGAGTAAACAAGCCCCCGCGCAGGCGCAACGGCGGCGGCCGGGGAAGCTGGCTGGTTGGTTGGTAGCCAATGGGATTTCTCGTAGAGTGAAAAGTGGAAAAACAACACAGTGTGTCCTAAGGTGATAAACTGGTTGGCTTTTTCTATTTTTACGTATTTCTGGCTTTTCTTTCTGAAGGACTTGTGCGCACTTCAGGGCCTCGCCGAGGTCCTTCGGGGAATTCCTCGGCCCCAGGAAGGGCGGCCCCCGCATCGGCTGGTTCTGCCGGCCCCGTTTGCTCTCGCCGGGGAGTCTGGATCTTTTTTATTTGACTACAGCACGCATCCATCGGGGCTGCGGGGCAGGGAGGGGAAGAAAAAAAAAAAAAAGGTCTCACAACGCCACAAAACACACTTCTACCCTCCGGGCTTCCGCAAACACCGCGAGATCTGCCTCCGAAAGCGGAACCCCCCGAGTGTACTTGTGCGCATGCGTGTGACTAATCATTTTTCGCGCGAAAAAATTTTGAAACTTCTGCCCCGTGATAGTCAACCAAATTTGGCCCTCGAGAAAGGTCCGATGATTCGCGTGGATCCGATGGAGTCAAGCACACGACACTAGTGTCCGAGATTTTGCAGTTACACCTCCACATGCCTGTAGGTCGTCCCTTCTTTCCGTCATTATGTATTGGCCATGAACTCAGAGAGGAGGACGTCTCAGCGATTCAAGCAGTACAGGAGTGGGCGTGGGAGAGCCGATCAAGGTTTTAAAATGAGGGTGGTGAGTTTCATGTGTCTGGAAAGATAACTCTGAGAGCGACTTAAAGGAATAAATCTGAGGGGCCAAGTAATTTTCTTTCTTTTCTGTTCTTTTTTTTTAAATGGAGACCAAGAGAGGATGTGAGTGTGAACTAACGTAATGCAGTGGGAAGAAGATGGGAAAATGTGAGAGGTAAATGAAGGCAGTAACTATAGCACGCCAGAGACGTGAGACCGGAAGAACTGTTGGCAGGAGAAAGTCTTCCTTAGAATAGTGTGAACCCATGCATGTTTGTAAACAGAAAGGCAGAAATGCCACTCACTTAGTCTATGATGTGTAAGGTGAAAATTGGGAAGTCCCCAAGTGAGTGGAACAAGGAGGGTTCTAAAGCCATAGTCCTGAGCGAGGGCTGAGGTTGGGGTTGGGGGAACAGTTAAAGTAACAGGAGTCAGGAAATTTGGGAACTGTCCTGAGAGAACTAATCTGACCTCTTTCTCTCTCAGGACACATAGGACACTTGCATGAGCATTGGATTTGTCCTGCAACATCTTAAAGGTACCACCCAACACCTGAAGTGTTCTCTCTCAATGAGTCTCCTGGTCCCAACCACCTCCCACCCACCCTGTGCCTCAGCCAGAAAGAAATGTGGATTTCATGGAGTAAGATGATGGAGTTTACCTCGAAGTCACTTAGGTGTACCCTTGGCGCATTACAATAGTACATACTTCTAGACTCTAGCCTCCCAGTTCCCTGGGTATTAAAGTCCCTCTGGATACTGGCAGCAATCTTATGCAGCTTAGCCAGTATATTTTGATTCTTTGTGTACCATCTGGAGTACAAGGCAGAGGAATGCTGGTACGATACATGATTTTACTAGACCAGAAAGGAATGGCTTGTAGGTAAGCAATGTAGCTTCATTTGTAAGAAAAAGTAAGTATAGAAAGCTATAGGAGTCAAGCTAGCAGTGGTGGGGAAGAATCTAGGTTTGAATAGATAGAATGGAAATACTTCATTAAAGACCCAGACATGGTAGTCTCCTATCAAGAAGTTTTTCCTGGAGTGTGTCACTTCGTTTTTGCAGCCTAAACTACAGTGTAGCCTTGTAGCTGGGCTACATGTGTGGAGTTCATGGGAAAATGTTGCAGGAAAAATCCGTGGATGCAATAGAATGGAATTTCTGGGTTGAAGTCTGGGTGTCTTGTTTTATTTATTTATTTGTTTGTTTATTTACTTATTTTAAAGACTCCGTTTTAACTTTTTTTTCCTCCCCAAAGCCCCCTGGTACACAGCTGTGTGTGGGTTTTTTTTTTTTAGTTGTGGGTCCTTCCAGTCGTGGCACGCAAGATGCCACCCCAGCATGGCCGGATGAGCGGTTCTATGTCCGTGCCCAGGATTCCAACTGGGGAAACCCTGGGCCGCCGAAGAGGAGCTCTGGAACTCAACCACTCGGCCGCGGGGCAGCCCCCTGGGTGTCTTGTTTTAGAGCATGGGATCATCCAGCTGTAAGAGGCATGACATCTCAGTATGATGTCACAGAAATCAGACCTGGGGTTTGACTCTTGGGTCTGTCAGTCACTCTGTGTGACCTCTCTGAACCTGAGTTTCCCTGTTTGCAAAATATGGATTGTAAAGATGAAACGAGGTACTGTTGAAAAGACTGCATGAGTTACCAGCATCGAACTTGATATCTAGTATATAATCAACAAATGAGAGTTTCTTCCTGGAGCCTCCCACCACATTTATGCATGCCGTCTACCCATCGACTGTGGATGCTGTCTGTAGCATAGGTCCATCTGTTTCAGAGAGCTTTAAGACAGTTTCTCGGCCGGCCGGTGGCTGAATGGTTAAGCTCGTGCACTCCTCTTCGGTGGCCCAGGGTTTCCCTGGTTCGGATCCTGGGCCAGGACATGGCACTGCTCATCAGGCCACACTGACATGGCGTCCCGCGTGCCACAACCAGAACGACCCACAACTAAAAATATACAACTCTTCACTGGGGGGATTTGGGGAGAAAGAGCAGGAAAAAAAGATAAAATTGGCAATGGTTGTTAGCGCAGGTGCCAATCTTTAAAAAAAAAAAGTTTCTGTACCTTGTCTGCACATTGGAATCACCTGGAAAGCTTTAAAAACTCCTAATGCCCAGGCTTCACCCCAGACCAATTAAATCAGAATCTCTGGGCGTGGAGCCCAGACATCAATATTTTTTAAAGCTCTTCATTTTATTACTAGGGTTGAGAACCACTGCTTTAAGAGTTCCCTCTAGAAGAAGGAGAAAAGAAATCAGACCTGTGGCTTAAGACCTGATCTGGATAGCTATATATTTGAAAATTTTCTAAAGGAATAAAGGCTAGAGCTTGGGGAGGGCATGGTGACTTATATTCAGGAGAGAGGCCTCTGTGATAAGAATGTGGTAAGCACCTTGACTTGGGAAAGGTCAGTGATGAGGTCGTTAATCTAGGTCCCAGGAATGTACAGCATTTGCTGTAGGAAAGGAGAAATTTGAGCCTCCTAAGCTGGTCCTTTGATGTAGCATGGGCAACATAGATGATGATGTCTTTGTTGCTATACCATATGGTGAATCTTGTGGTGGGGCAAACTTTTACAACCTGCTCTGCTCCATTGGTTGGGGAGGGGCATCAAGGAATCATTGAAGTGTATGCACCTGGATGCTCTTCTCCAAAGGGAGGATGCATGTGGGATGACACGTGCAGCAGGCCGTTGACAATGAAGCCTCTTCTCATAGCCTACCAGGGCTGATTACACAAGTGGCTTGGTTGGTACTAACAGATGAGAAAGGTGAGGTTCAAGCCTGTTTTTGTAGCCTTTCAGTGAATAGGGAATCACTTGAAATATGAGGGATGGCATATCTGGGTCAGGAATTTAAGCTTCTAAGAGACAAGGTACTTTCTAGTAGGAGTACTCTGGTTTCTAGGGATAAAAGTAATTTGGAAGTTGAAACCACCATACTACTTTAGACATTGGATGCCAAGACCCAAATGTAGCAGTAATGAATGGCCAGAAGTATCTACTGCCACAGAGGGCAAGCTGTCTTTAATTGGGTCCTTTTTCTTGAGAAGCACATTAGTTTGTCTAGTCCCTAGCCAGAGCGTTGGTGGAATGGCTAAACGTTGTTGGCTGGGGAAAGAGACAAGGGATTCAGAGACTCTGCAGGGGTCAATAGCTAGAGCTTACGAAGTGGGCGAATAGCAGATTGTACAGAAGAGAGCAGTGGAATGGGGTCAAGGAGAGGAGACTCCGGGTGAGGAGGGAAGCTGGTTGAAAGTTAGAAAAACCCCGAGTGGTGACACTTTAAATTATTATAAAAGTATGTTAAAATGGGAGTGCTGCCTGAGATCCTGTGACGAGACACTAGAGACAGCCCACTCTGTAGGACTTTTGCAAAGTGTGGGAGGGTGAGAACTGATTAGACTGCTCTTACACTGTCACCCATGTGAGGGCATAAAAAAGTCCAGCTGAGGACTGGGAGAGGGGTTTTGGCATGCCGTTAGACAAACAAGTCAGGGAGAGAGAGAAGTGTCCACATCCTTCCCTAAATGAAGGCTTCCCTGTCTACAGCAGGCACAAACTGGGAGAAGGGAGAAGAGCCTTGCCTTTCAGACAGGTGGCAAATTTTGACTATCATACAGGACTGGATATTTTAATTACTAATTTCTCTTAACTAAGAGCGACCAGAAAACGGAATGGGACTGCCCAAGTTTTCACTCAGAGTTGGGAGAGGAACCACCCCCCACAGAGTGTTTTCACGGGGACAGTGGAAAATAAAAATTAAGTTGCCTTAAGTGAGTCCTGAAAGTCCTGCTTGTTCAATGTGCTGGAACACTGTTTTGTTGCACACTTACTTTGTTTTTTGGATCCTAGAGATATAAAGATGAATTGGATGACTTTCCTCCCTGCAAGAGTCTATGAACACAATAAAATATGATATATAGAGAAATATATATTAATGATAATATTAGAAGTAGTAAGTGTGAAAATTAAAGTGCTATAGTGAAAAAGAAAATGTGAGTAATTGATTTGGAGGGGTTGGGCGTAAGAAGGACATAGAACTGGAGAGAAGATGAAACCCAGCAGGGTTTGGGAGAGGAATGGGTATTCCCAAGGAGGCAGAGGAAGCTGCGTCAAGTGTAAGCAGTGGAGGCATGAATCAGCATGTTGGGTATGTGGGAGAACCGCAAGCAGTGTGAAGGGCGTGCGTATGCAGGTGAGCGATTTAAAGGGAGGCGAAATGGAGGCCAGAGGTATTGTGGAGGTTAGAGCAGAGCTGTTGGCAGTCTCACCAGTGGAGAGTTAAGGGAATTTTTTAAAAACACATGCACACACACTAAGGTGCCAGTCATTTCCTCCATCAATCATTTCTTTCCTCTCCTCACCTTTCTCTTTTATAAAATTTGCCAGTTTGTTAGAGAGCGCTGAGAGGGCAGTACGGGAACGCTTCTCCATCCCACTGCCCCCAGTGGGTTGCATCTGGCTCTGTGTCTGACTCAAGCTGAGTCAAACAGACTCTGCCTTCTAAGAATTTAAGTGAGAGCATTGAGAGACTGGGTCATATTTTTTTCCCCAGCTTTATTGAAGTATGATTGACAAATAAAAATCATATATATTTAAGGTGTACAGTGTGATGTTTTGATATATGTAAACATTGTGAAATGATTACCACAATCAAGCTAATTAACATATCCATATCACATAGTTACCATTTTTTGCGGTGTGGTGAGAACACTTTAAATCTACTCTCTTGGCAAATTCAAGTATACAACACATTATTATTAACTATAGTAGTCTTGCTGTATATTAGAGTTCCAGAACTTATTCATCTTATAACTGAAAGTTTGTACCCTTTGACCAGTATCTCCCCATTTCCCCCAACCCTCAGCCTCTGGTAACCACCCTTCTACTTGCTGTTGCTGTGAATTTGACTTTTTTAGATTCCACATAGAAGTGAGATCATGCAGTATGTGTCTTTCTGTGTCTGGCTTGTTTCACTTAGTATAATGTCCTCTAGGTTCATCCATGTTGTCACAAATAGCAGGATTTCCTTCTTTTTTGAGGCTGAATAATATTCCATTGTGTGTGGGTGTATATATCACATTTTCTTTATCCATTGGTCTGTCAACTAAGATTGTTTCCATATCTTGGCTACTGTGAATGATGCTGCAGTGAACATGGGAATGCGGATATCTCTTCGAGATAGTGATTTTATTCCCTTTAGACATATATGCAGAAGTTTGCTGGATCATATGGTAGTTCTATTTTTAATTGAGACTAGATCATTTAGATAAGAGTGTTGAACTTGTAAGGTCAAAGCCAAGGCCATTATTTGGGGGCAACCATTTGGGAGCCAGTAATGCAAAGTACAGCAGAACAAGCTGATCTGTAAGAGAAGCAGGTGAATGCAGCTAATGAAGAGAGAGAGAGAATCATAGACAATAGGCCATGGAGCCTCAGAGAGAAAGAGATGGAGTCAGTGGCTGTCATGGCTCTGACGGCTTTCTGGTCCCTTATTTCAGTTCCATCTTAGGTCCAGCTGCCACTTCCTGTTCTTGAGTTCCCTGCAGTGCTTCTGAGTCTAATCTATCCACCTCCACCCTAGTGGCTTGCTTTCTTTTTTTCCTTAGAACACACTGTAGTTGTGTGGCACACTGTAACTGTGCCTAATTGTGTTCTCGTCTTCTTCATGTTCTTGGCCTAATAAACCACATGCTTTCCACATTGGGAACACACACATATCTAGCCAAGGACACTTATTTAACTCACACAGCTCAGATGTAAAGGCAGAAATAAAGGAATTTCAAGAATGGCTTTCAAAACAATAGCCTGGATTTCAAGCCTATTGACTTGTTGCTTGAATTGACTTGAATTTCAGAAGCTGAATATTAATTCCTTCTTTCTTTCCATTCCTTTTGTAACTTCTAAATGGTGCCACACTCCCTATCCCCAAGGCAAACTGATTCCCCAGGCAGAGGAGGAAAAAAATCACATAAATCATTTTCAAAATATTACCCTAGCTACACAAGTATTGTGTGGGAATTTATGCGTTTGGGTGGAAGACAATTGTCTCTTTATTTTCTTCCAAATGGTCAGAAATAGTTTGGCTATTACAAATTTAATATTATTATTATTATTTTTTAAAATTTTATTTTTCCTTTTTCTCCCCAAAGCCCCCTGGTACATAGTTGTGTATTTTTAGTTGTAGGTCCTTCCAGTTGTGGCACGTGGGATGCCTCCTCAGCATGGCTTGATGAGCGGTGCCATGTCTGCACCCAGGATCCGAACTGGCAAAACCCTGGGCCACCAAAGTGGAGCATGCGAACTTAACCACTCGGACAGGAGCTGGCCCCAAATTTAGTATTTTTTAACACAATTAGTATAGTACATGTTTTATATCCATCCTTAATAATATTCTGGATTATGATTTCTTGTAAAATTATTTTTTGTTTTGTTTCTTTTTTTTGGTGAAGAAGATTGTCCCTGAGCTAACATCTGTTGTCAGTCTTCCTCCTTTTGCTTGAGGAAGATTGTCCCTGTGCTAACATCTCTGCTAGTCTTCCTCTAGTTATATGTGGGACACTGCCACAGCATGGCCTGATGAGCAGTGTGTAGGTCCACACCTGGGATATGAACCTGCAGATCCTGGGCCACCAAAGCGGAGTGCATGAACTTAACCACTATGCCACCAGGCAGGCCCTGTAAAATTATTTTTATCATTGTATCATTAAGCTATGATGTACACATGCAATCATCCCAAAAGGAATGAATAATTTGGTCTCTCTTTTTTTTTTTTGTCTTAAATAATTTAAAGCAATCTTTTTGATTTCTCCTGTCAAAGACCCATAGTACTGAATCATGTCACATTAAATTGACAAGTAAGGGGCCGGCTCCATGGCCGAGTGGTTAAGTTCGCACGCTCCGCTGTGGTGGCCCAGCGTTTGGATCCTGGGCGCGGACATGGCACCGCTCATCAGGCCACGTTGAGGTGGCATCCCACATCCCACAACTAGAAGGACCTGCAGCTAAGATATACAACTATGTACGGGGGGCTTTGAGGAGATAAAGCAGGAAAAAAAAAAAAAAAGATTGGCAACAGTTGTTAGCTCAGGTGCCAATCTTAAAAAAATAAATTGGCAAGTCATTTTAGTCTAGTCCATTATTCATGATGTGGAAGAGTATAGTGTAATGTGCCTGCTCTGGAGTCAGAGTCAATAGTTCCAAATCCTACCTCCCACACTAACTAGCTATGCGGTTTGGGCACATTCCTTATCCTCTCTAAGCACCACTTCCCTCGTTTGTACAACAGGGATGTTAATAATGGTACCCGTCTCATGGTTTGATGGGAGCATTCAGTGGCATCATGTACCAAATACCTGGCACATGTTAAATGTTAGCTGTTTTGTTGTTGTTGTTATTGACTAAGAGAAGAGAGATGATAGCTAAGTCATCAGCCTGCTAGCTCTAAGAAATTCTTCAAATACATATCCAGCTTTCCTCATAAATGAATTTTCTGGGAGTGGCAAGCATTAGAATTAACAAAGTTGAATATCTCTGTGCGTCTTACAGAAAAACTAGAATTAACCTGACTCTCCTCCTAAGAGAAGAGAAGTAAATATGTCTTAAGCTGTCGACGTTGAACCAGGAAGGAGCTTCAATTTCTGAAATTATACTACAGCTCTGCTATGCTCCTCTTTTCTTACAGAGTTTGTATTCCTGTACATTGAAAGTCAGCATTTCTCCCCCCAAAAATAAATATCACAATTGCCTTGGTTAGGATTCTGAGTTAGAAACTATCAGTTATATGCCAGCCTAAGAGACAAATGTAAGCTCACTTAAATTCCTGATTCAGGGTAGTCCAAATGCTATCCAAGGGATTGAGCTTATTAATCAAATTTATTTTTATTTAAAATAATTTAGCAACTCATTCAAAAATATTTATCTTTTCTGCTGTAAAACTGTAAAGCATTTGCAAATTGTTTCTAGTGTCAACAATCAGGTGCGGTTCTAAAGTATCTCTCAGTTAAGGCTGTTAGGCCTTCGATGAATGGCTCATAAAAGTGAGAAGCCCCAACCTGAAGAGAAATACATGTCCTATTCTTCCCACTGTGTGATGGCACTCCACGGTCATTCTGTGAAGTTGGCATTTTCATTCAGTTGCACCTATTAGATTTTTAAGGAGAGAAGCAGTGGAGGATGAAGGGAGTTACCATCGCAGTGTCCATACTGATTCCTAGAATCGTTTGAAGATTTAGGATCAGGACAATTCAGTAAGGAAAGGGCCCATTAGGTAAATTTCGCCCTGAAAATGCTAATTGAAAGTCCTCCTCGGCAATTCAGTCCTTTTCCCTCTTCCTTTCTTTAGTCGGCAGGGTCCCATGGTGACTGGTTCTGAAAGAAATCATCCCCTTCAGCAGCTACCTAGCACCATGGCAACCGGGACGTCAGCAAAGCAGGAGAGATCCCATACAAAACAGCTCCTACCAGGCTCCCTGCCTGTCTCTCTCATTCAGCCCTGACTGAGGCCTAGGGATGGGGCTAAAGACATCTAGACACACACACTCAAGAAATCCTGTATGTTTCTTTGGGTTTGCCTATGAGCATAGATATATGGACATACAGTAAACTACATTATGAGAATTTCCCCTTCTCCCAAAACGTGGAGCATATTTAAAGAGTGGGGATGGGTGGTGGAATAGGGACAAGGAGGTAGGCACAGGATGATCTTTGGGTTTAATGATATGTAAAACGTATATTTGTATTTAAAGGTAACAGTAAATTGAGGGTTGGGGAAGTTGGAGCCCTAAGTATATGGCCTGGTTTATATTTAGACACAGGACTTCGGGGAAATATTTTAAAAATATTTTTATTTACCTGAAAGTGAAATAGACAAATGGCTTTAATGAGCGCTGAGGGGCTGTAATGCTGTCCGTGGTGCTGAACATTCGATTGTCTCAGATGTGCCAAGGGGGCTCCAGAGGGAAGTTAGGAACACCTTGCCATGTTAGGGTACTGAAAATAAGAAAAAAAGAGAGGGACTGGGGAGAAAGCATCATTTCCCTTCCTACTGGGCAATTCTGAATGCTCAGGTTAAAACGTTCAGATGAAAAATAAAACAAAAAAAAAAAGCGGAGAAGGATGGAAGTTTGGGTGGTTGAATCTTTTCCTTTTCGTATGGAGATTTTTGGTCAGAGCCAATCAGGTTGGAGATTTCTGCTGCTTTGCTCCTGAAAGGAAAAGTGGGGGAAGGGAGAGAGAGAAGATGGCCACATTCTCCCTTTGAGCCACATGATCCATTTCCCATGTGACACATTCCAGAGCCTTGGAAAGGAGAAGGGAGGGGCACCAAGAGAGTGGGGCTGGGGGCGGAAAGATGGTTTAACAGTCAACCCTGCACAGCGTCATCTTGTCTTCCTACCAGGAAGCAGGCTATGAGCCAAGGGGAAGGCAGAGGACAGATATGAATGTGCTCCCGAGCTTCTCTGGTGGTTTATGGCATTCTCCAAACTCCTATGCAAGGGCTATTCCTGACCAAGAAGACCTAAGGAGACCATCTCTGAAATCAGGTCCGGATGAAGGTAGGTACTAAAGATCCCGCGGTATCGTGGCTGAAATTTGGCTCAGAGGAGATAATATCTTCTTTTTTCCAGGCAATTTGGAGATCTTATCCTGTCTTAGATCAAGGTTAGGGGCTTTAGATTTGTTGCAGGTCCAGAAAAAATGCCTAGGTAGTTCTGTAAAATGAATAATTCACCAGCATAAGTGCCTGTTGACGAAAAATTAGATGGAAATTATATATAGTGGTAATTAATGATAATTGATGAAAAGGATTGTTTTTTCTTTATTCTGGAAAAAGAAAAAGATAATATTACTGAAACCAACTAGGTTTTATTATCACTGCAATAAAATTTTGTTTCATCCTTTTTCAGCTGCTTATTCTGTGCCCATGTTCCCAGAGGTTATTGACAGTGGTTTAGGGAGCCTGAGCGGGCACACATGCTGTTTCTTTGTGCTGTGTGATTGTCTTCCTTCTGCTATTCCTAATACTTGGGGTGCTTGTGATTGTTTCCAGCTCTGGTTTAGGACAGTAGACTGCCACCAAATTCCAAATATTATAGAATAACTCCTAAGAAGGCCCCCAGGAAGTTCTCAAAAGGATCTTCCAAAGTTACAGGCTAAAATAGTCTGCCGTGCACTCAAATCTTGGTATCTTTGGCCCTTTCTACCCAGCACAAAGATGGGAGCTACCAAACTTAAGTTTTCTTTGGTCTTTATCTAACAAATAGTTATAAAGCTCTTGCTATGTGCAAGGCATCATTCTAAATCCAAACAGTCAGTCATTTAATCTTTCAAATAACCCTTGGAAGGAGGTATTATTACCACCCACATCGTAGAGATGAAGAAACTAAAGCACAGAGAAGTGAGGAAACTTTCCCAAGATCACACAGCTAGCAAAGAGTAGAAAGAGGATTTGGACCCAAGAAGCTTGACTCCAGAGCCCATAGTCTTAACCACTGAGCTACACTGCTTCCCTGTTGGTGTTATTTCAAATGATGTCAACAGTTGATTTGGCTACAAATTTTGTTCAGCTGATGTTACTGGAAGATTGAATCAGCTTGCCTGGCTAAAACAGATCCCCAGTGAAATCTTTATTTAATCTTGAATTATCCCAATAATCCCAATTATTGAATTATCCCAGTAATTACCCCAATAATCCCAATGGCCACATTCTGTACCCCCAGATAACCCAGTAAGTAATTACTTGTTCTTCTCCTCTCTTTGTGCTGTATAGATATCTGGTAGTAAAACACCGTGTTACTATGGTGACCAGATGATGTCTAAAGGAAAAAAAATCCAGAATTACATCATGGTTGATTTTTTTTTTTTAATCGAACCTAGAAACATTCTCTCATCCTCAAAACCTGGTAACAAGACCGGCCTAAGCATATTGTCTTTCAAAGCACTTACCTGGTTTTCAAAGTAAAGTAAATAGATTAAAAACTTCTAAAATTATGCACACAAACCATAACTCAAAGCAACCAGATTTATTCTTTTAAAATAATATCATCATACTTTAAAATAAGGAAATAGACCTCTTTGCAAATTATTTTAGGTTTTTAAAGGGAAAAAGAGGAAGTTTGCTTTTTTTAGCTTCTGGAAATTTCTGAGATATAAGGATTTCCTCCCTTTGGTCTGTGTAGTTTCCCTTCTGGCCCTTGACAATAAAAGATGACTGATCTCATTCTTATATGCTGTGGGAAAATTAAGAGAAGTTACTAGGTCTAAAGTACAAAGAGAAAGAAAAAGGATAGGGCTCTAAAACTTGTGAAATTCTTCATTAATGAGGTGTTTCCCTTGAGGGTTTCATTGAAAAATAATTTGAGGAGTAATTGTGTTTCCTACAATGTTAAACTTTAGTCCTTTAGAATAAGCCTTTGATCCCTGAGTAACACTTTTACTCTCTTATAGTCATCTGAAGTGAGCTTCTTGAGAGAAGGAACTATACCCTTCCATCTTTGGAATTCCACATCTTACTTAGCACCAGGCCTGCTTTGTGGTAAACTCTCAGTATACATTTGCAAATGCAAAATGGGAAGACTCAAGACTCTGACAGCATTCTGATGGAGCCAGTTTGGGGGCCCGTGCCTGTTTTGCTGTGTGTTCAGAGGAAGGATAGTGAGGAGGTAAATATGTAGGCAGAGAGAACTTGGCAACAGTTAAAACTGTGCCTGAAATTTATATATGCTAGTTAGATGACCCTGGAGCAGCAGCGAGCTAGAGTTCAAGAAGTATCCATAAAGTCTTTCCTGGGGATTACCAATCCCCCTGATGTTTTATTTATATTCAGAATGAAGTTCTCCTGATGTTTTTATTTATATCTAGATGGAGGCACCCCTAACAGTCTCATTTTCCTCTGACTGACACAGCTCCCAAAACTGCAGCAGCTCACGTTGGGTGGAGAGTGAATGTCTTGAAAAGGTCAATTCCCGCCCCACACAGGCCTCTCCTACTCAGTCGTGGCTCCCAGTGCCCAGAACACTGCACCAAGGGCTCACAGGGCTACAGAACTCCTCCCTAGGGAACCCTGGGATCTTCAGTGTCAGCATGAGTCGGAGCCAGACTGCCTTTCCCAAACCACGGCAGTTAGGACCTGAGGGAAAAAGATTGTCTCATGGAATCTTGAAAGCCTGCTTAGGATTTGAATTCAAGTTAACAGGCCGGCTAGGCTTAAAATAATCACCTTTCCTGATAATATACACAAACGTAACCTATTCTATTATTTTTTCCATCTCATTAAAGTATTGAGGAGAGGAACAGTAGGGTTTATGGATAAGGTGTGGGTCCTTGAATCTTCTCCATTCATCCTCCCTACCTCCAGTGTTAACTGCTGAGTGAGCTGTGCCAAAGAAACAGCCCTGCTGGAAGCAGAACAGCGGGCAGGTGCTGTGTGCCCTCCACACTCCTGCAGGACTTCTCGGACAGGCAGGGCTAGTGCACACAGAGGCTTAGACCTGGAAGCCTCACTGGGCTGCCTACTCCTCCCTCTCAAATCTGAAACGGGCCAACCTACTCTATCAGCTGAGCAGGAGAAGATAGAACAGAAAGAGAAGGTGGAGAGGCCTCCCCTTGCAGAGAGGCCTTGCCACATATGCTTTCAACCTGGAGGCTGGGTATGAGAGAGGACAGAAGAAGAGCGACAAAGAGCACGGTGGGAGGATGGGACAGAGTGATGCCTGGGTCCTGCCTTTCAGACACAGTAACTTGCCCGCTGCTAGTAAACCCTGCCAGATGAGCCAGGCCCTGCCAGTCCAGTGATGAAACCCTTTCCTATGGTGTATACGTAGGGAGGGGGAAGGAATAGAGAGAGGGATGAGACTGTGGTAAAGCTTCTCCTCCATGAGCCGAGGCAAAAAATGGGATGAAATGGGAGGTGGGCTCTCCAAGAGGAGAGGAGTTAGCATCATGAATATGTTTCCCTGTTTGTAGAGTCACTTCCCTTGGCTAACCTTTTTTTTTTTTTTTTTTTTTTTGAGGAAGATTAGCCCTGAGCTAACATCTGCTGCCCATCCTCCTCTTTTTGCTGAGGAAGACTGGCCCTGAGCTAACATCTGTGCCCATCTTCCTCTACTTTACATATGGGACACCTGCCACAGTGTGGCTTGACAAGCGGTGTGTAGGTGCGCACCCGGGATCCAAACTGGCGAACCCCAAGCCATCAAAGCAGAATGTGCGAACTTAACCACTGCGCCACCAGGCCGGCCCCTTGGTTAAACTTTTAAAGCAGCCATGTCCTGGAGCCCTTCATCCAGCAGACTTCCCTAGGCACTGGATATCTGTCATGTTTAATCATGAAAGAAACTCTATACTACGCATTATTAGCTTCAATCTCTGATCAGAAAAGTGAAGCTCAGAGAGATTAACTAACCTGCCCAAAGTCACACACAGCAAGTAGAGGCAGGATCTGAAACCAGGTCTTTCTAATTCTGTGCTCTTTCCACTCTATCACAAGTGAAGTTCTTTCCTCTACATTCTTTGAAATATGTATATATTTTGGATATTAGATGAATACAAATACAGGTCTAGAAAATTTGGAAAAGAGAAATATAAAAGTATAATGAAAATAAAAATCAGTCACGATCTTGTCACCTAGAAACAACCCCTGTTAACATTCTGATGTGTTTCTTGTCAGTCTTTTCAAGGCATATAATGAAAATGATGGCGAACATTTGTGAAGCCCTCGCTCTGTTGTAGACGTTGTTCTCAGCTCCTTTCTTGTGTCATTTATTTTATTCTCACAACAAATCAATAAGGCAGATGCTGCTATTATCCTAATTTTGCTGGTAAAGACACTCAATAAGCACAAAGACGTAGAGTAACTTGCCAGAGTCTACACAGGTAATAAGTGATTTGAAACCCAGGCAGGTTGGCATTAGAGCAGGGTTCTCAGCCTCAGCATGGCTGGGATTTTGGACCAGATACTTCTCTGTTGCGGGGAGCTTCCTCTTTGTTGTCGAATGTTTTAGCAGCATCCCTGGCCTCTACCTACCAGATGTCAGTAACACCCTCCTCCCCCAGTTTGACAGCGAAGAAAGTCTCCAGACATTGCCAATGTCCCCTGGGAGGCAAAATTACCTTTGAACCACTGCTCTAGGAGCCCATGCTCTCAAGCACTACGCTGTACAGCCTCTTCCTATTTAAAATGTACATCGGGTTATTTTCTTCTGCATTTAAAGAAGGAAATACACCTTCAAATTTGAGTGCAGGCTCTGAAAGCTTTCTGGAATGTAAATGACTTTATAAATCGTAGGTAGGAGATTAGCTACTTCTAGAAAAATGCTCAGTAGTAGACTTTTATAATAGGTAGGGGAGAATAACCGCATTTCTCTCTCTTATGACATTTTTCCTGGTCCTCTGAGTCAGGCCCCCTTAGCCTTCAAGCATTCGGGTCTCAGGTGTGCACTTCTGACAGAGCAGGGCAGTGCTTATCAACCAAAGTGTCAAAATGTGTCCCAAACAGTTGCAAATAATTGCTTGCTAGTAAATAAAGTACCAAAGTTTGCCAGTGACTTATTTTTAAAAATAAGTTAGAATAAATTTAAGGATATCTATATCATTATTTTCTTTTCAACATGACTTCCTAGGTTGAAGATTAAGTGTTGGAGTTACAGGTCAAGCTCCTAGAGTCGCACATAATTCTGGGTATTCATGTGGGTTTGTCATATGTATGAGCACATTCGTCATGTCTGTCTCTGAAGAAGCAAGGTTGAAAATTGCTAGGTGATTTGGGTCAACCATTGCGGATATGCAGAGAGGATTAAAATAAGAAGCACTGAGAATTGATAGCAATAGTGTTTTAACTTATAAAATGTCCCAAAATATATGGCACTAAAATATATGTTAGCCATATGAAACATATGCAAATATATATGTTCAACCATATTTTCAGTGACATCTGTTTACCTATAATTGCATAATTTGTCCATGAAAAATACACATTAATGGGGGCCAGCCCCATGGTGCAGTGGTTAAGTCCAGCGCACTCTGCTTCAGCAGCCTGGGTTGGCAGGTTCGGATCCTGGGTGCGGACTTACACCACCTGTCAAGCCATGTTGTGGTGGTGACCTACGTACAGCGTGGAGGAGGAATTGGCATAGATGTTAGCTCAGGGCTGATCTTTCTCAAGCAAAAAAAGAGGAAGATTGGCAACAGATGTTAGCTCAGAGCAAATCTTTCTCACCAAAAAAACCGCATTAATGCAAATTCAAATCTAACTTTTGCTCTATGAACTTGAAGGTGGCTTTCTGGGAAAACCCTCAGTGAGGACAGTGGTGCAGATCAAAATTTACCCAAAGTGTTGATGTGAATTTGATGCGAGACGTAATGTAAATGCTTCTGAAAAACAGAGTTCTTAGTAACTCCCTGTTCAGTGCTTATACGCAGTGCTTGACAAATCCTTCACCTTCTGTTCAAATAGCTGTAAGTCACGTCTACTGTACAGTGCTTTGCTTTGAGTATAATGAGTCTGGTCTCTGCCTCCCCACCTCTTTCCTATTTAAATTGTACTACTAGAGATCTTGATGCTGAAATCAGAGCATGGAAATGAAACTGAACATTTACCTCCAAAACAACTCTTGGCCTCCACTCTGACTCAATGAGCACACAGCAGGTACTCAAAAAATGTTTGTTGTAGGGAATTAAATCGAGTCTGGTGAGGTACAAATTTCTCGGCCAAATTGTTTTCTTCAGAATTTGGAAGACCCCATCCTGGGAAGAGAGGTGTGGAAAATTGGTAGAGGACAGTTGGGCTGTAGGAAGTGTTTCTCCCCTCCGAGAGGTTTGATAGTAGGCAGAATGGAAAGCAAACGCAGGTGGCAGGTCTTCTTTGACCAGAGCACTTCTTGCAAGGGATCTTCAGTAAGAGATTGTTGGCACATCCGGGATTGTTATTGAGGGCTTGGCTGGCTCCTAGGTAGAATACCTCTCTGATTTGGAGACCCACACTGCTGCCCTTGGATGTCAAAGGCTCGCAGTGCTGGGCCCAGCAGCCCTAAATACGCTCTCAGGACGCACGCTCTGCGAGGTGAAAGTGGTGCCTGTAAGTTCAATGAATGTGTGCCTCTCGTCCCAGGTGATAAGCTCTACCTGTCAGTTTTAGTTCGTAGAGCTAAAATGACCTTAGAAATCATCTAGACCAACTCATTCATATTGCAGACGTGGAAATGGAGACTCAAGGAGATTGATTTACTTGAAGTCCTTACACTGCTATTACAATGAAACTTGGGTCTCGTGACTCGCTGTTTAATGTCTATAATCAGAATTAGAACCCAGGTTTCTTAGCCCCCAGTCCAAGGTTTAAGGCGAAGTAGAAAGCACTACACTCTAAGCTTTTTGGGTGTCTAGTATCCTAGAGGCTGGTGGGGTGGTGGAAAGTGATAGAACGACTGGTATACATTTTAGTCTTTGCACTCAATTCTATAAGAAATGCTATACGGAATTAGTTTCTATTGCTGTTGTAACAAGGTGACACAAATTCAGTGCCTTAAGATAACAGCCATTGGTTATGTCACAGCGTTTCAGGCCGGAAGTCTGGGTGGGCCTGGCTGGCTTCTCCGCTCAGAGTCTCGCGAGGCTGGAATCGAGATGTTGGCGGAACTGTGTTCCTTTTTAGCGGCCGCAGGGATGGTTCCCCTTCAAATCCAGTGCCTTGTGGTTGGAGGACTAAGGTCACATTTCCTTGATGGCTGTCAGCTGGGGGCCACCCGTAACCCCTAGAAGCATCTCCCTGGTTCTTGCATGTGGACCCCTGTGCTTTAGAGCCAGCAACAGTGTGTCAGTTTCTTCTCGTGCTTGGGACCTCTCTCTGACTTCTGCTGCTGCATCTCTCTGCTACCAGCCAGAGAAAGTTCTCTGCTTTAAGGATTCATTAGACTGGGCCCACCTGGATAATCCAGAAAAATCATCCCAGTTGAAGGTCCACAGCCTTAATTATATGTGCAGAGTCTCTTCTGCTGTATAAGGTAATATACTCACAGGTTCCAGATATTAGGACGTGAATATCCTTGGAGGGCCGTTCTGCCTACTACACACCTTATTTCCTTTAAGTAACGGCAAGGCTCCATCCTACCAGGCTAACGGGAAAGTCAGTGACAGACATTATTGGGGCTCTCTTCGTCTTCCTAGGTCCTGGGGTTCTAACTTACAATAAAATGTCTAGCGTGGTCCTTCTAGCCTTGGATGCCTCTGATTATAGCAGGGCTGTAACTGTGGTCTGAGCTGGTGTGAGTCCTTGACCTGCTGCTTCAGGACCACCCCTGGGGTGGTGGACTGTTTTCCCAGCGAGGGCACTCTGCCTTGGATCCGCCTCCCCAGCTGCGCTCCTCCACTCCTGCCTGTCCCTTACCTGGAGCACAGTGAGGAAGTGAGGCAAGGGTCCCAGGCCTACAATTTTTTTTAAAAAAAAGAAACAAAAATAGCTTTTTTGAGGTATTATTTACATACCGTAAAATTCACTCATTTTAAATATACAATTCAGTGATTTTTGTTAAGTTTACAGAGTTGTACAACCGTCACCATAATCTAATTTCAGAACATTTTCACCCTCTTAAAAAGATCTCCTGTGCCCATCCAGACCTCCCTTTTGCATGGCTCCAGGGGGCACAGCCATGTTCCTGGTTCAGAGGTTCTCATTTCTCCCTCCTCCGCTCTACAGAAGTCCTCTCAGAAACCTTAGCTTCCAGGAAGCAAGAGCCAAGGAAACGAGTTTGTCTCAGGCTCAATGCTACAACTCTCGTCTAAGACAAGGCAGCACTTAGGGTCGGGGTTCATTCTCAGAGGGGGATAGGGAAGAACATCCCAGCAGGGAGCACGGCCCTCATCACTATCTCGGTGACCTGCCTTGCCTCTGTGGGATGTGGTGGAGTCCTCCACTCGCACCCCATGGGCAGCCACTGGCTCCATGGAGCAGTGCCCCGCAGGGGCGTGAGTCCCCCGCTTCCTTCCTCCTCTAAGCAGAAGTAAAGGTATTCTTTCCTCCCAACTTAAATGACCCAAGGGGAATATGGTGCGGAGTAGGATGGGAGAATAAGGCAACCAATCCATGGCACAAGAGTGGAAGAGGCTCTTTGTCCCTCTAGGCCCCACCTACCCCTTTTTGTCTCTTCCTTGCCCCCCTGTGCTAGGTCCTTTTGACTGCAATGATTTCTGAGTCACCTCAAGGAGAACAGCCTATCACAAGAACAGTCCTAAGACTCCACCTCAAGGAACCTGAAACATTGTTCACAACCTGGAAGGTGCCTGGGGATCCAAGGCAGCTTGGTGACCAGATTCCCTGGCCTGTCGTCTGTCTGGAGCAGGAGCCTAGAGAGTCTATCGTAGATGACCCCATTCTTCTCTGTCTCTGCTCCTCCTGCCTCCATTGCTTCCCTGTGCACCAGCCCTCCTACCGTGCTGTCTTAGAACAGCCTGCTCGTTTCTTTCATAGAACTTACTGTCTTTGTTTGAGCTTACTTATTACTTTCCTCGCCAGCCCACCACAGCTAATTAGACGATGGTCTTCTTGAAGGTGGGGACACAGTGTTGTTTGCCGTTGTATATCAGTTCTTAGCACAGTACATACTGGTACATAGTATGATCTTAATATACGTTTATGGAATAATGAGCAAATTAATGAAAACGAGCAAAGAACCTGAATAGACATTTCTCCAAACATATATTCAACTGCCAACTGGATATCTCTTCTTGGATATCTAATAAGAATTTAACTCATGCAGAATAGAATTATTGATTTCCAGCTCCCCAAACTTTTTCTCCTTCCATCCCAGACCCGCAAACCTCGGAGTCATTCCCATCCTCTGACCCCATCACACATCAGCAAATCTGTTGGCTCCATCTCCAAAACATTCTCAATGTCCATCTAGTTTCTCCACCTACACTGCTACCACCTGGGTCTTGGCCACCATCATCACGTACCTAGATGACTCTGATCACCTCTTAACGGGCCTCCCCACCCGCCTTCTACTGTTAGTCACCTACACGGCAACTAAAGTTGTATTTTTAAAACATAAATCAGGTCATACTCATTTCATTCCTTTGCTTAAAACCTGCAGTGGATTTCATTGCAATAAGAAAAGCATCCGAGGCCAGCCCAGTGGCACAGTGGTTAAGTTCTCACATTCTGCTTCGGCAGCCCAGGCAAGGGAGGAGTTGGGAAAGGCCATTGTGTAACCAGCCAACCATCTGCCATTCCATTTCCCATCAATTCTTGGTCCCTCATTCTGCTTTATTTTTCTCCATAGCACTAACCGTTTCTTTATTATTTACATGTTTCTTTGTTTGGCTGTTTATTATTTGTTTCTCCCACTAGAGGGAAGTTCCATAAAAGCAGGGACCTTGTCTGTCTAGTTAACTTGTGTATCCCCAGCAATTAGCACAATCCTGGCTCATACTAAGTGATAAAAAATATTGGGTAAATGTATGATTGAAGACTATTTTGCATATATCATCTTAAGAAAATAGTCACTTTTTGGTTTGTTCTGGTTTTTGGGGTTTTTTTTGAGGAAGATTAGCCCTGAGCTAACATCAGTCACCAAACCTCTTCTTTTTGCTGAAGAAGACTGGCCCTGAGCTAACATCTTCCTCTATTTTATATGTGGGACACTGCCACAGCATGGCTTGATAAGCAATGTATAGGTCCGTGCCCAGGATCCGAACTGGTCAAACCCCAGGCCACAAAAGCAGAGTGCACAAACTTAACCACTACGCCACTGGGCCAGCCCCCCAAAATAGTCATTTCTTGGGGTGAGGTTTCTTGGTGTTTATTTCTCTTTTTCTTTCCCATTTTATCTGACTTTGCAGGTCTTGTGTGAACAGCAGAGAGACAGGGAAGTTCAGCATTATTAATCCTGGCTCTGCATCCCTTCTGCATAGAACTCTACTCAGGGCAGTTGGGGTGAGAAATAATGGGGCGTGTCCTTTGTACAGACCCCGAGAGGTGCCAATATTGTGGCACCTGACATTTTCTCCTAGAACATGGTGTGCAAAGAATTTTGGGAGGACTACAGCTTGCGGTCAACATCAGCCTTCCTGTGGGGTAAAGCTCAGGCTCCTTTCTGTTCTGTTCCTTTGAGTAGGGTTTTTCCACTGCTAGCCATCCCTGCACAAAACTATCAAGTAGGGGGAGGTTGTCTTCCTCACCTTCGCCCTTTCACCCTTCACCCAGCCCTTCCCATAATGGCACCCCATCTTCATTCTCTCAGATACTCAGATTTGTTTTTGGCATCTCTTCTGTTTTCATTTTCACTAAGATCATCCATCTCAGAGATGGAGGGGATCTCACATCACTACTCTACTGATAATATGTAAAAATGTTTACGCTTTAAGAAGCATTTACATTTTAACAAGGACCTTGACTTTAAAAGAATGATACTCTAACGGTGAGAGAAGTTGGGGGGATAGAAGACTTCCTGGTTTCCAGAAATCACGCCAAGGATGCTGACTCTGTTTATGTCTGATATTTTAGAATTCATGTGAAGGGCAAAGATAGGCAAAGGTGATAGAAGAGTAATAGTTCCTTAAATCTAGGTATGTGGAATTCCTCACCCAGAAGTATTCCTTGGTATCTATGGGCTATTTTGTGAAGTTAGAAGAGGCTATTTTGAAGATGCCTCTCTGTTCAAAACATCACCCTCCCCTTAAAAAAATAACCAATATCCAAACAAAAAGAAAGTATGACCCATCTGGTCTCAGGAAACTGCTTGATCCCAGTTGGGAAACAGATAGAAGGGCACAGAGCTGGAAATATTCTGGAGGAATATTTATATGTATGATATAATAGGAGGAAAGGGGAAGGGATATTAGAGAAAATTCCAGACTTGGAAGCCCGTGATACTAGGAGTCTCAGATGGTGCAGAAGAAACTGTTTTCACTGAAAGTGTGAGGTTCTTTTGCAATTATTCAAAATTATCTAATGGAAATAATTTAAGCAGAATGGATTCTATATCCTTTTGAGAAGGACATGTTCAATCCAGTTATATTACCTGTTTTGGTTTAGGGTATAGAAAAAAGTGTTATTTAGCTGATATGTCACTAAAAAAATCATCCCTAACTTGGAGAAAGGTTGTGTTTATTTATTTGGACCTCAGTGATTTTCGCCTTAAGAAGGATGACGTGAATGATGATTTGGTACCCAGGCCCCTTCACAAAAGCCATTCACCCTTAACAAAGCTAAATTAAGTGACTAATGTTAGTATTATCGCTAGAGTATGTGATGTGTGATGTGGTTACGAAAATTTGCTTGTTATGTGGCTTATGAGACTTTCATGGACCGACAGTAGTGAGAGGGCTAAGTTTTTAAGAGCTTGCTATTGCCGACACTGAGCTGGATGTTTTACAGAACTACACAAAGATAGCATGCATCGAGGCTTTTCCTCATACTAGGCGGACTGGCTTGTATTAACTTATTTAGCCTCTGTACATATATTATCTCATCTAGTCCTCATAATAACTAAGTGAAAGAAGGACTAATTTTCTTTATTTTAGATAAGAAAACAAGCTCAAGAGGCTTAGGTGACATATCCAGGTCACACAACTAGTTAGTGAGTAACAGATGTGGGATTCATACTTTAACAGTCTGACTTCAAAGCCTGCATACATAGCCGCTTTGCAATATTCCTATATTGTGAGATGAAAAATAGATGTTTCTCAGTAGAAGATTATGTTCTGGGTGTAGGTTTGTCAGATTTAGCTAAAAATACAGGACACCAGTTCAATATTGTATGGGATATTGCATGGGACACATTTATGCTAAAAATTACTTATTTATCTGAAATTCACATTTAACTGGGAGTCCTATATTTCCACCTGGCGACCCCATCTGGGTGACACATTATGAGAACATGTCTCACTGTCTCTGGTTTTCCTGTTCCCCCACCACAGTCAGCTGGTGGCTGCCTGGGCCTTATGTATTTCTATAAAGCTCTTAGCTCGGTGTCCACACCTGAGCCATAGCTCGGGCCCAGAAAGCCAAGTAGCCAGTGAGGAAGCTTCTGAAGAGCTGATGGGGGCTTCTTAGCCATTTGTAAATTCATGGATGTGTATAAGTTCAGGACTTCCGGATAGGTTGCCCTGTAAACCCCACCCTACTAGAAGCGGTGGGCTGGTAAATGTTTAACAGCTGGCTCTGCAGGGAAAAAACCTGGTCTGTGGTGTTGTCAGTTTCCATGGTGTGGATATTCCTGTCATGGCTGATTCATGATACCAACCTGATGTCACTGAACCTGGCGTTGGGAAGAAATCAGCACAGCTGGCTCTGGGAAGCCCGTGCAAGTCAGCCCCAGCCCATCTCTGTTGTGGGCATTTCTTATTTTCATTTAGAGGCAAATCAAGGCTACATAACAATGAAAGGTTTAAGAGAAATATCTACCACCATGGTATGTTCTAAATCACAATTAAAATCTAAAAGAGACAATTTCCTACTTGGGGTAATACCATTGATCAAACTTTTTCCTTACTTCAATTCAAACTGAAGTCTGGAGTTCTGCTTTCATTCTGCGTTTAAAAGGCAACAGTTGATCATCCATCATAATGAATTTCCAATACTCTCCTATTCTTTACTCTGGAGAAAGGCTACATTTCCAGACCAACATGTCTATGCACTTTTGATGCTAAGCTTCGGTGCAGTATATGGTGGGAGTGATTTTTTTTTTTCCCCAAATGTTCACTATGTGACATATTTCTGAGCTAGCATATTGAACAGATGTATCTGTGGGTAGGCAAGAGGCTGTGGGAGAATAACTTTATATTCCTGTATTTGATTGAGGAGTCAAGAAAGTCCTGGCCATGTACAGCCAGTTTGACTCTCTGAATTCAGATCCAGCCCTTTATGGCCTCCCTGGGCATGAACCCCAGTGGTGGTTAAGATCATGAGCTTTGACTGGAGTGAGGCAGTCCTGGGGTGACCTCTGTCCAACTGCATGACCTTGGGGAAGAACTTCAGTTTTTTCATTTGTAAAACAGGGCTAATAATATTACCTACTCCAAAGGGCTACACAAATGTAGTACCTGACATGTAGTAAACACAAAATCAGTACCAACTCTGGGAAGGACTAATGTTATGACTACTGTCATCGTTGTAAGTAATCTTCCTGCTCGTTAGTAAACAGCCTTATGTATCTGTTTAGGTGCAGCAGATACTTCCCATTCTACAGAAAATGTTCCTGGCTTTTTTCCCCAACCAAATTATGTAAAACTTCAACGTTATAAAAATTCTAGTTTGACATTAAATTTTTGAACAAATCTCAGAAATGAAAATGGTCTTGCTACATTGTGAGAATGTCTATGAATCTTTATAATTTCAGGAGGGGGAGAAATCCTTCGTTAGGATTTTTTGAGTCTAGAAGAAACCTAACCAGCAGTTGATATGCTTAGCCAGGAATAGCCCCTGGCAGAACTGTAAAGTAAACAAAGTGTGTCATCTGTGCCCCTCTGTTCCTCTTCTTAGTTTCTAATCATTCATACTCTCACCCATCCATCAAAGTTTGATTTTCAAAAAGTTAAAATCATGACTCTCATACAACTATAGAATGAACATATGTCAAAGATTTATTAACTTATTACCAAAAGAGCCAATGAAATAATTAGGCTGGATCCAAGAGCATTTGAAGAAATGGGTGTAGGGTTTGGTTTTGGTTTTGGTTTTTCAAAAAGAATGGCACCATAAAATTACTAGGTAGACACAAAACTGGTTAATGTCCTACAGGGCAATAAGTCCGCAACCTTTAGGGTTATTTTTTCTGCTAGACAGAAATCTGCATGTTAACGTGTAACTTCACAGCGTCTGGGCTCTAGACGTATAGTAAAGATCAAAATCAAGCACAAATACATTCTCCCAGAGAACGAAATAATCCTTTGAACAGGCAGCCTGTTCAAACATTAGACATTAGAAAGATTTGCTATACTCCCCTTTGCCTTATTTTCAAATACTGGATCATTTTTATTAACACATCTATCCATTTATTTATTCAAAAAACCTTTATTAAAATCTATATGCCCTAGGGATGTAGAGACAAGGACAGTCCCTTTCCTCAAGGAACTTATAACCTAATGGGGGAGACAAACATTGAAAATAAAAATTACAATACAAAGTGATAAGGCGTGTTTCCTCTCCCAGGCTCCCAGGGTCCCATCATTACAGAGGTCTACCCAGTCCCCAGTTCTAGACCGTGTCAACCCATCCAATGTTGTCCCAATGTATTTATTAAAACACGTCTCTTAAGGCCAGGTAGATGAACGATTCCTCTCTTAGATAATATATTGATAGAGATATATTTTAATAAGGGCCTTCAATACTCAGCCCGATGGAGTGTCCCACGATAGTCTCAGAACCGGTCGGAAAGAGGTAGGTTGAGCAGGAAGGAGGTGAAGATGTCTTTTCCTGTCGCTGCTAAAATTGCTGCATATGCACGACCCAGACATAATTACTAATTAAGCAGGAGCACTAAATTACTAATTTCAGAAACACTTCTTTGAAGATGTCTTTATTTCCAAATTAATGGAGCAGGGGGGACCTTTCGGAAATTTTACTTTGGGACTCTAGAATTTAGTTATAATATGGCAGACTATTCTTTCTGGGGAGGGGGTGCAGGAGCCCGTCCGCGAATACCACACTACCGTCACTCTCCCTTAAATGAGAGTTCTATTTCTTGTAGCAGTTGACCTGGGTGACTTCCATTTCACCCTCTCTCATCAGGAGTCCTGTTTGTCTCTGTCTCCATGGTCACCAAGGCTTCACTCCCTGAGAATACATAGTGGTTTTCTAGCTCAGGGTTTAATTCTCCTAGCAGAGCCCCCTAGAGTAGGAGTCGTGCATTTCAGTTCTCTGTCCCTGTGGATTCAATTCAGTAAATATTTAATAAGCAATTATTAATGTAAAGAACTTCAGTGGAAGCTGCAGAGCATGGAAGAAGGATAACACCAGCCCCCCAGGAGCCCATTGTTTAGTTGGCGAAGACAGAAACGTGGAAGTCATTCTAAAGGAGTGATTCTTAGTCTTGGCTGTGCATTAGGAGATCCTGGGAAACTTTGAAACCCAGGGCCCAAGCTGCGCTCCAGACCAATTAAATTAGACTCCCTGGGAGTAGGACCCAGGCATCAGTATTTTTTTAAAGTGCCCTGGGAAGAGTCCAATGTGTTGCTAAGCTAGAGAACCATTACTCTAAAGCAAAAGAAACTTGGAAGGTGCTGCAGTAAAGGACTAACAGAGTGCTGTATGAACAAGGAGACCGCAACCCATCTGGATATGCTAATATTTGTATCCACTGTCTGACCACAGTTCAGCCCATCAATGCGGAAAACAGAGCCTCTCGTAACCAGGGGAAAAATTTAGGTCAGTTTGATCATAAGGCATTTAGAAACTATATGCTCTGGGGCGTATGGTCTGCAGGAAACTCTGTTTCTGAGGGGAAAAGTTCCCCAAAAAGGATCCACCCGGAAAGATGACCCCCAAATTCATTCCACACACTCTCTCTCTCCCTTGGAGTGTTTTTTTATTCCCTTGTCTCCCGAAGAAGACCTATTCATCCTCCAAGCCCCCAGTTCAGACCTCACCTCCTTTGTGAAGCCTTTCCTTTTCTTCCTCCTATCTCTCAAGCAAAATTGGGTCCCTATTTTTCTCTGCCACTTAGCTCCTTGTCTGTTTTTAGCAGTTTATTATAATAACTCTAGAATTTTGTTATAATATGGCAGACAGCTTATTCATACATTCACCCTCACATGGGCCTCACTTACCTTTCTTTTCCTAGTCCCTAGCACAGGGCCTTGGTTTACGGAATGAATGAACAGCTGCAGCAATTTTAGGTAGAGTCAGAAAAGTCATGCCATCATCAGGGGAGACCTAGACTCAGGAACTCCTCAGGCTCCCTTGTCCCGTTTCTGAGCATCGGGGTCCTCTGCCTCCCAGGGTGGGGCTGGAGAAGTCGGCAGACACACTCACTGGTGGAAGTAAAGTAGCTGGAGGAAGTGATGGAAGGAGGCCTCCCGGTGCTCCCTCGTGGAGGTGAGCCTGAGTTTCATCCACAGTTTTGCTGTGAGAGGAGGAGAGAAACAGAAGGAAGTTCACAGGTTTTAAAGTGTCTTTACTGGGGGCTGGCCTGGTGGCACAGCGGTTAAGTTCGCATGTTCTGCTTCGGCGGCCCGGGGTTCGCCAGTTTGGATCCCCGGTGTGGACATGGCACCACTTGGCACGCCATGCTGTGGTAGGCGTCCCACATATAAAGGAGAGGAAGATGGGCAAGGATGTTAGCTCAGGGCCAGTCTTCCTCAGCAAAAAGAGGAGGATTGGCAGCAGATGTTAGCTCAGGGCTAATCTTCCTCAAAAATAAAAAAAAGAATAAATAAAAAAAATAAAGTGTCTTTATTGACCACAGAAAAGTGTTTGTGCCACCAACTTCTGTTTTATTTAGGCCACAGACATCCCCCAAAAGTTTAGAACAGCTCTTTCTGTCTGGGAAAATTGCTCGTCTGTTTTATTTTTAAACTTTAAATCTTAAAAAAAAATTTTTTTGGCATTTTGTAGTTTTACACATATGAAGGTGAAAAGATTATTTCAATTTTTTAAGTACGAGGGTCACGCATTCCAGATTTTCTAGGACAGTGCTAATTTTAGATCTTAGATTCTTTTTCAGACTCTGTATCCTGATTTTTTTATATGGAAAGTATGGTTGCTGTTCCTACAATTGACTATCAACCAGCCAGTCATGCTCAAAGGTCCTTTAGTAGTCAAAATGTCTGATTATCTTGCATTCCTCTTTGAGAAATTAAGTAGGGCTGCCTCACAAACAAAAAAGCCTGAAGGTGACACGGAACCGGCATTTGGTACATCACCCTGAGCTCCAAACTTTTATTGAATGTGGTTTCTTGGTGAGGACAGTATATATTAACACTCCCCTCCCTAACACAAATCAATGCAAAAATCCTTCAAGGAAAAATGAGTCATTAAGAACTATTCTTTAATCCCACCTCCAAAACGTCAGCAAAGTTTTTTTCATGAGGTATAGTCGCAGGAGGCCACCCAGAGGGACACTCGGCCTTGCAAGAGCCTGTTGCTGGAACGCCCTCCCTGTGTGCCAGAGGCCAGATGGAATTGCTCTGGTTATTATGGATTCAACTGCTATGTTTTCTTTCTGTTTCATAGACTCAGACCAAATTAAACCTTACTCATTGACTGCGACCAAAGTCACCTCAATTTTAATTGAATGGCCCACAATGATACAATCTTTTTACCTATTAAGGAGTGTAACTTTTTTTTTTTATCACTTTCAGTACAAAAAATAAATGCTAAACTTTGTACTATTCTTTCATCTCTAAGGATCATAAGCATTTAAAAAGTTGCTGAGTAACAGTTATAGCAGGTTGTTTTTAATCATCCGAATGCCATAAGGTTTCTAGTAACCGGGTTACATTCTTTAGAGAACGTCTTGTATGTTCTCCAGTCAATATGTCATTTTATGAAACAGTAACAGCAGAATAGCATCAGAATGTCATTGATGGCTGGCAAGTTATTAACACATGAACCACATCATCTTTTGGAAAAAGCAAGCTATTTTCAGATGTCGTTAAATTAGGAGCTAGTCTGGCTCATGTAGAAGTGTTATGGTCGCTCCGTGTGCGTCTGTAATGCTTCTGTAATGGAAATTCTGCAGTAAGTAAGGACAGCGTCCTTCCCAGTACCCAGCCAGTCTGTACTCACAGGTTCCCGTTAGCTTTTTCTGTAGCTGACATCTGTGTGTTTCCATCTGCCCGTTTTCCTCTCTTGCAGCCTCATTACTTTCGTGTTATGACATTCAGGAACTTCTCAGATACTTGCCCAAAATTCCAACAGCTCTTTAGTTGAGGGTTGCACCCTTACCATGAGCCAGATTTGAGCTCCCTATCCCTCTGTGATGCCCAGTGAGTGAAGGGAACAAAGGTATGTTTAGGAGTGGGGCTTGGTATGAGTTCACCCACATTTGACTAAGAGTCAAGAGACGGGGAGGCCAGAGAGAGCCTGAGCTGGAATCTAGCTAAAACAGCTCCTAAAATGAAAGAGAAATGGGTGAGAGGTTTTTTTTTTTTGGATAGATAGCAGACATATTTTCCTGACAATGCACAAATCCTACTCATTGACAAATGACAACCAATTTAAGTGTCAAGTAAGATTGTTAGTCTTAGGAGTCAATCTGTGTAACACCATTTTAACAGGAGGCCTTCTTCTTTTCTTATCCAGAACTAAGAGAAAAAAAATGAATATGGTTTTTGCTCACAGAATGGATGACAGCAAGCCGCCCCTGGTTGTTCCTACACTTCTGGTGCCCCTCCAAAACCACAGCTGCACTGAAACAGCTACACCTCTGCCAAGCCGTGACCTGACGGAATTCTCTGAGGAGCACAGCTGGATGAGCAACAGAACAGACGTGCAATATGGGCCGAAACCCGGGGAAGTGGCCACCGCCAGCATTTTCTTTGGGGCCCTGTGGTTGTTTTCTATCTTTGGCAATTCCCTGGTGTGCTTGGTCATCCACAGGAGCAGGAGGACTCAGTCCACCACGAACTACTTTGTGGTCTCCATGGCGTGTGCCGACCTTCTCATCAGCGTGGCCAGCACGCCTTTCGTCCTCCTTCAGTTCGCCACTGGCAGGTGGACGCTCGGCAGTGCGATGTGCAAGGTTGTGCGGTATTTTCAGTATCTCACCCCCGGCGTCCAGATCTATGTTCTTCTCTCCATCTGCATAGACCGCTTCTACACTATTGTCTATCCTCTGAGCTTCAAGGTGTCCAGAGAAAAAGCCAAGAAAATGATTGCAGCATCATGGGTCTTTGACGCAGCCTTTGTGACCCCCGTGTTCTTTTTCTATGGCTCCAACTGGGACAACCACTGTAACTATTTCCTCCCTTCCTCCTGGGAAGGAACTGCCTATACTGTCATCCATTTCTCGGTGAGCTTTGTGATTCCATCTGTCCTCATAATCTTATTTTACCAGAAGGTCATAAAGTATATTTGGAGAATAGGCACTGACGGCCGAACAGTGAGGAGGACAATGAACATTGTCCCAAGGACAAAAGTGAAAACTATCAAGATGTTCCTCATTTTGAATCTATTGTTTCTGCTCTCCTGGCTGCCTTTTCATGTCGCTCAGCTGTGGCACCCCCATGAACGAGACTACAAGAAAAGTTCCATTGTGTTCACAGCCATCACATGGATATCCTTTAGTTCCTCAGCCGCTAAACCTACTCTGTATTCAATTTATAATGCCAATTTTCGAAGAGGAATGAAAGAGACTTTTTGCATGTCCTCGATGAAATGTTACCGAAGCAATGCTTATACTATCACAACCAGTTCAAGGATGGCCAAAAAAAACTATGTTGGCATTTCAGAAATCCCTCCCACGGCCAAAACTGTAACCAAAGACTCAATCTATGACTCATTTGACAGAGAAGCCAAGGAAAAAAAACTTGCTTGGCCCATTAATTCAAATCCACCAAATACTTTTGTCTAATGTCTCAGAATTCTTTCAATTATTGTGATGCGCCAGAGATTAAAAAACTTTAACTATAAAAACAGCGCTATCTATATATTTTTTCAATCAACTTTTGGAGGGAAGTGTTTTATTTTGTCACATGGATTCACTTATTGGTTAGAGTTTTTGTGGGTTTTACTTTAGGTGCTTTTTGTTTTAGGGGAAGCGTCCACCTTGAGCTTCAGTCAACAGTCCTTTTACTATATTAGTTACTTGCATAAAAAAGAGAATGCTTTCCTGCATTTTATTTACCATTCAGTCCAAAAAGCACAAACGATACACATAGTCTTTGATTAATGACTCAACCTAGTTTCATTTTGTTTCCTTTTCCTCCTCCCTACTGATATTTTATAATAACTATGGGCTTCTGTTCCAAATGAAATCCCTGTGTCACACGTTTCAGAGACATGTATTTCTCCTCCTAAGCAACATTTAGGAAGTGTTAACATTGTACATGTTTTTACATTACCTTGTTCCAAGTAACCACTGTCCTGTGGAAAGTACTCCATATATTGGAATATACTGGAACTTGCTGGGCAGTCTTCTGTGACTGAGTTTTAATCAGGATTCTTAGCGAAAGAAAAGCTTATAGAGTTGCCTAATTTCTCTCTCTCTCTCTCTCTCTTTGTCTCTCTCTCTCTCATTTTCATTCTCCCTTAACCTAAGCAGCTGATGATGCCTTGAAAAATTTGAAGTCAGTGTGATGTTTTTCTTACATCTGTGTTCCATCCAGGCTGTGCGTAGGATGTTTACTTCTCTTCTTTGAGTTAAACTCAAGCAAATGAGCAAGGTCTCTTGCTAGGCAAGGCCAGAAAATGCCAAAAGGAGAGATGGCAGATGGCATTTCTCTGTGCTCTGCAGTTCAGGCAGAGACCTCTGGCTGCCTGGCCCTACCCCTATGCACTAGGATAGCAAGGGCAAGGAACACCTTCTTTCTCCTAGACACTCAGACAGGAGGCCGTCTCTCCAGCTGGCGCTTCCTCCCCCTTGTGTCTCTCCAGGATACATCCTGATACCCTCGCCAAGCCCACTCTTCTTTGCCTCCGATGACTCAGGTTTTCTCGTCTGGTTGTGAGGTCTTCATTATTTCAAATCTAGGACCAGCACATTTTTAAAATGTTCTTATTTAAACAATAAAAGGCTCACAGAGAAGACTGGTATACATTTTCACACGCTAGTCAAGAGCTGCAGATAATAATTCCAGTGGTTCTGTGATTTTACCTGCTTTATCTCATTTTATCCTCTCCTGACCTATGATAATTCACCTATATTCTCTCAGTATGTTGATAATTCACTGTATTTTTGTTTAGTTTATTTTAATATTCAGGATTGCTGTTGTCTTGCTTGATCTTGAAATTGGAGAAAACTGGATATAATGCACAGATTAATGGAGATTTGCATAAGAGTCAGCAATATGAGAAGAACAGTCACTGTAACTCACATTTACCTGTCGAGAACCAGAGTTAAGTCACAGGGAGGCAGGCTATGGGAGAGAATAAGAGGATTACTCCAGTCTCCTCACCATGTACACGAAGATGTGCACCACGAGTCTGGATTCACGTAGCCTCCAAAAAGGAGTTCAAGAAAGTGACAGGGGGAGGCAGGGTTCAGAGTAGAGGCAATTCTCCTCCCTGGCTCCAGGTTCCCACAGCCTGGCAGAGGAAGGGACAGGGACACATCCTGCGAGGGGGAATTCAATTCCTCCCTTTCTTCTCATCTTCAGGGAAAGCATTAGTCCAACCAGCCTGCCGCTGAATGTCAATAAGCACCTCCTGCTCGGACGCGCTTCCCTGTGGACCTTCCGTCACAGGTTGACCCAAGATGCTTGGAGCTGATTCCCTGGGCCGGAGTTCTCTCTCAGGAAGGACAGTTCTACCAAGGGGACCTCCACCAAGCAAGTGGGAGGATTCATTTGCCAGATCGGGCGATGTTGCCTCTCCTGGTGGGCACAGCCTTTCCCTTCACCTCTCCAGCCTCGCTGCCACCTGCTCAAACGCACTGAAGCAACATCACCAAAATCTCTTGGAGCTATTTGACCAGGATCAGCTTCCAGGTCAGGCTCCTCTGTAAGAACCACACGTAAAAGAAGCAAAGAATTAGAGGCGTTTACAACAGAAGGGACATTGGGAGAACTGGCCCAAGCCCCTCACTGTTTAGAAGAGGAAATTAAGACCAGGAGAGGTCAAGCAGAGGTAAATTAAAATGCCTTCTGCCAACCAGTCCAACATTCTTTTAACTTCGCCATCCTGCTTGCCGTGGCATGATTTATTTATTGGAAGGAAAAAGTCCTCACTGTGTGCAGAAGACTATGAAGAGAATGAACAATTCCCCACTATTCAGTTAACCTGCCAATTCATCTGGAACAGAGACAAGCTTGGAGCACTGTAATTAGAGAAGGCTGGAGACACAAACCTTCTTTGTCTAACTGTTTTGCAGAATGACCGCTTGATGGCACTGTGGCTAACAGGCCGAGCTTGCTGCCTCTTCACAATGCCTGTCACACTGGCGGGTTCAGAGAAGTCCTCGTCTCATAGCAACAGGACAGGGAAAATTGCTGAGCACCCAGAAGCAGCTGTAGATTAGCTAATCAATTGGTGTGTTCAAAACACAAAGCCTCTAAACACTGGAGGAAATTCCAAAATAATTAATACCCTTTACAGACGTGAAATCTCTAGTCAAAATATTATTTTAAACCCATTTTACAAATGGTATCATTTTCAAAAAACCCCATCAGACCACCAACTGGCAGTAGTGCCACCCACACCTACTGGGGCCTCTGTCTTTCTTTTCTGCTCCTTTTATCATTTGACTCTGAGAATTCATGGACTTTTCATAGCAGTGTATTCTAGACTTCTCCTAAAATCAAATGTTCCTATGCTCCTGGGAAGTAGGCAGTTAAACTTATTTTAGGCCCGTCTCATTAGACCCTCTCTAATTTTATGAGCCCCTGTGATCTGGGCCATTCTGAACTTTTTGCTCAACTGAATGCTTTGGTTCAAAAGCTCTGTATTCTTTCTCAGAAGAAGCCTCTTTAAAAGTATTGCTTTAAGAAGTCTCCATCATCCCTGAGTTATACAGTTAGGGTTCAACCTGTAATTTGAAGGATGTGTGATTTTAGTTCTGCAGGAAAGTGACCCCCAACAAGAGCTGGGCTCTGCAGAGACAGTGCCTATGTATCTGGTTTCAGAATTATGGAGGAGTTCTGGAAGCTCGAGAACATCACCTGGCTGTCAGCAGGCAGACAGTCCATAAAGCAGTTCCAGCTGTTTGCCCACAACAGCTAGATGGAGGAGACTAAACCTCCTTTAAGGGAATTTTGAATTTGGAATGAATCGTCTCTATTCTGCTTCCCTGCTATATGTTCAAAAGAACGGTCTCTTTAGGAAGACTATATTCTGCTCGCGGGCCCCTGAATGTGCTGGAGGAGACCACGGCACAGATACCCGGACAGCGAAACAGTAGATGTGAAGATATGAGTGGGGGAGAGGACGGGCAGCACAGAGCTGAGAAGAATGGCTTTACACTCTGTTCGTCAGTTGAGAGTCATTTAAACTTCTGGGCTGTCTGATTCTCCAGGCAAATGCATTGTTCTTGAATGACCTTTTACAAATTAGTAAAAATTAGGCACAAAACTCCAGTAATAAGTCTAGCCAACAAAGTTTTCCTTAGTTACAGATAATTTGATGGTTGCATTCAGGGGTTGTGGAGTCATCTTGTGTGTCGAAGTTCAGGTTCTGCTTACCACCTGTTAATCCAGCAAATTATTCTCAAACCCCAGCTTCTCCATTTTTAAAATGGGGAAAATAGCAGCGTCCACCTGTCTGAGGGTTCCATAGAGAAATGGAACCAATAGAACAGAGATAGTTAGATAGTTAGATAGATGATAATATTTTAAGGAATTGGCCCATGTGACTGAGGGGCTGGCAAGCTTGCAATCTGTAGGGCAGGCCAGCAGGCTGGAAACTCAGGGAGTCGGTGTTGTGGTTCTGCAGGGCAGGCTAGCAGACAGGATTTGATGCTGCAGGCTTGAGGCAGAATTTTTTCTTCCCTGGGGAAGCCTCATTTTTACTCTTAGGGCCTTTACCTGATTGGATAAGGCCCACCCATATTATCAAGGGTAATCTCCTTAATTTTAAAGTCAACTGATTGCAGATGTTAACCACATCTACAAAACACCTTCACAGCAATCCCTAAATCAGTGTTTGATGACATAACTGGGTACTGTAGCTTAGCTGAATTGACACTCAAGACTAACCACCTTATAGGTTTGTTGCAGTAGCAAAGGGAGCTGAAATCCACATAAATCATTCAGTGCATTACAGAACACATGGGAAGCCCTCAATAAAGGTTATCTATTGTTATTATTTTACCAATTTAGTCATCGCTAATCCAATGAATGTTTGCATCTTTTGAGTTACTTAGCACCTATTGCCATGTGCTAACTCTAGTAGAAACAGCTCATTAATACTACTTAAATTGTGGCGTTGTGTTTCTGCTTTAGTTTCTTAGTTCGGCTAGGATTCTACAGACTCGAGGTGGAAGGAACAGTGGGGAGCAGGAACATGAACGGAAGGGAGGTTGGTGGAAGAGCCCCAAAGGGAATTTCACCCCCTTGAAATATTTCTTAAGAAGGAATGGTCTAAAATGAGGGTACACAAAATGCTTGAGAAGGTAGATTTTACCAGCACTCTTCCGCTGGCGTTTCCACTTGTACAATAGAGAGAACTGATGGGGGAAAATCGGCTTCAACTGTTGATTCAACTACTCATATTAGTAGAATATGAAGTCAATGAAATGGGATTTAATTTGGCCGTCGTTAATTGTAGGCAACTATGTAGCTAAAAACATGAAACAATTGTATATTTTCAGTTAAACCATAAGTGAATTATATTAACCCAGAAACAAATCTAAGTGAAATCAAGTGAAACTGAAGTCAAAGTGTTAAAAAAAAAAAGGAAAAAAAAAAGCTCCTTGGTAATTAGAGTGGAAGGGGAAAGAAACACAACGAAAAGCCAAACAAAGACTCAAACTTATGAACACAAATACTGTCAGGAACTTTGAAGTTTATTTTGATGAAGAACTTAAACCAGTAGAATGCTTTATGGCTTCTTTTTTTTTTTTTTTTTTAAGAAAAGACATATGAGTATACTGTTTGGAGGACAAAGGGGAAAAATACTGCTTATATTTAAGAGGATTATTGGTTTTGTGGTTTGAAGAAACCCTCAACAAAAGAAGGCCACACATTAAACTCAGTTTAATTTATTAGACTAGGTAGAGCTCTGTAAGAGGCCCTGTGTCAGTTTTTTTGGTGTCTATAAGCTGTTAGGGCTTGTGGAAGGTGAAAGGAGGCCCTGGCCCCGGGCAACTAAGCTTGCCCCAGGATGGATGGACAGGCGTTCATCGTCCGGCCCCAGGGAACTGCTAATGATCATACTGCGATGATCCCCAACTGGCCTCAGCTGTGCAGAGCTGGTCAGCTAGACAACAGCTGACTCTCCTCAACCTGGTCACCCTCATAGGAGATTGACACATGTTAACCTGAGGGCCCACATATTGATGTACAAGGAGGCATATTCCTTTCCAATGACCAGAATGCTTAGATGACTTATTCAGGGCACAATCTTAGTAGCATCGGAATAATTGGGAACCGGGAGGATTAATCTGAAAGTTGCTTGGTGAATATGGAATCTGAAAAAAAGAAATGTGGGTCATTATTGCTTTCGTTGGTGTTATTTTGAAAGATATTTTAAACTAATTTATTTTTATAAATTGAATATGAAATCTATATTTAAGGAAAAAATGAAACAAGCGTATTAGTTATCTATTGTTTCATAACAAATTACCCCAAAATTTGGCAGCTTAAAACAACACACATTTTTTAATCTCCTAATTTCTGTGGGTAGGGAATCTGGACACAGTTTTAAGTGGGTCCTTTAATTCACAAGGCCGCAGTCAAGGTGTCAGCCAGGCCTGGGGTCTCATCTGAAGGTTCACCTGAGTTAGGATCCACTTCTGAGCTCATGTGGTTCTTGTCAAAATTCAATTCATCAAGGGCTGTTATACTGAGGGTCCCAGTTCCTTGCTGGCTGTTAGCTGGAGGCCACCTAGAGCTCCTTGCCACATAGGCCTCTCCAGTATGGCGGTTTGCTTCAAAAAGCCATCAAGGGAGAGAATCTGCTAGCAAGAGAGAAGTCACTATCTTTTTTTATTTTTTATTTTTTAAAATTTTTATTTATTTATTTTTTTGAGGAAGATTGGCCCTGAGCTAACCTCTGCTGCCAATCCTCCTCTTTTCGCTGAGGAAGACTGGCCCTGAGCTCACATCTGTGCCCATCTTCCTCTACTTTATACGTGGGACGCCTACCACAGCATGGCTTGCCAAGCGGTGCCATGTCCACACCCGGGATCCAAACCGGCAAACTCCGGGCTGCCAAGAAGTAGAACGTGCGCACTTAACCGCTGCACCATGGGGCTGGCCCCGGAAGTCACTGTCTCATGTAACTTCCTCATAGAAGTGACAGTCCATCACTATTACTGTACTGCATTCTAGTGGTCAGAAGCAAGCTACAAGTCCTGCCCATACTCCAGGGAAGGGGATTACACAAGGCAGGGGACCATTTCAGAAGCTGTCTACCATGACAACAAAATGGTATTTGGTGAAAGTAGATCTCTCTCCTATATTAAGCTTCTTGTCTCCTAGTACCCCTATCTAGAAGTAAAGGTTATTTAGTTTCTTAAAAAAATAAAGCCTTATAAATCCAGAAATAATCTACATATCTAAAAGCATACACAGGAATATATATGTGCTACAGCCTTTAAAAAATACAATGAAGAACATATTATACAAACTATTTGGTGCTTTGCTTTGTTGACTTGATATATCTTAAGGATCATTCTATGTTAGGATATTCTTTTTAATGAGTGCATAATGTTCCATTATATGGGTGTACCATAATTTAATCAGTCCCTTATTAGTGGCCATTTGTTTCCAGTCTTCTGCTCTTACAGATAATGCTACAAAAAACATCCTATACATATATCTTTGCACACATGGGCTAATATATCTTATGGCTAGATCTATGAAAGTGGAGTTGCAGGGGCAAAGTGTTATGTGCATTTTAATTTTGATAGATGTTATTCAAATTTGCCTTCCAAAATGTTGCACCTCCAGCATGGCGGCTGGATTCATGCTCTAACCAACAGCATAAGCGCATAACTGTTTCCCCTTACCTAGCAATTCAACCTGATTAACTTGATCTTCACCAGATAGATGTAAGGTATCTTAATGTTTTAATATACATTTCTTTACTTATGAGTGAGGCTGAATAGTTTTTTTCATGTTTGAGAACAATTCTTTTTTCGTGTCTTTTGCCTGTTTTAGTAGTGAATTTTATATTAGGTCACGTTGTATCTTAAGTGACAGACTCAAATTGGCTTAAGCAAAAAAGGAATGAACTGGCTCCCATAACTAAGAATCTCGGGTCAGAGCTTCAGGCATAACTGGATCTGAGCCTCAAACAACGTAATGAGAGAGATGGTTCTCTCCCCTTGCACTGGCTTTCCTTTAGTGGGAACAAATGGGAGCAGTAGGCCTAGCACTTATTTAATAGCTAGCTTTTCATATTTCCAGTCCAGCAGAAAAGAGCAAATTCACTTCCCAGAGAGCTCACAAAAGTAGCAGAATTGAGTCTCCTTGACTCTGAATAGGTCGTGTTCCCCTCCCTAAACCAATCACTTTCTCCTGGAAACCACGATGCTCTTTTTAAGAAAATTAGCCCTTTGTCTGTCATTGGGAAACAGATATTTTTGAATTTCATCATTTGTCTTTTTAAGCTTATTGTATTTTTTTTCTGAACAGACATTGTTATTCTGTGTACTCAAATTTATCAATCTTGTGGGTTTTGCCTAAAATCCCCTCCCAACTCTGATTTTTTTTTTTTACTTCCCATGTTTTAATATTTTACAGTTCCTTTGCAGAATGTTTAAATCTTTGGTCTCCTAGAATTTATTTTGTCAAAGGAAAGAAGTATTTTATTAAAAATGGGAGATAGAGCTTATCTTTTCTATAAGGCTAGCCAATTGTCCCACTGCATTTAAAAGTAATACATTTTTTCCTCCACTCGTTTAAAATGCAACCGTAATCATACATTAGAGGCTGGCCCCTGGCCGAGTGGTTAAGTTCGCACACTCTGCTTCAGCGGCCCAGGGTTTCACCAGTTCAGATCCTGGGTGCGGACACGGCACCGCTCATCAGGCCATGCTGAGGTGGCGTCCCACATAGCACAACCAGAGGCACTCACAACTAGAACATACCACAACGTACTGGGGGACTTTGGGGAGAAGAAGAAGAAAAAAATAATAAAAGAAGATTGGCAACAGATGTTAGCTCAGGTGCCAATCTTTAAAAAAATATATATCATGCATTAAATTCCTGAGTGTGTTCACAACAATCTGTGGCCTCTCGTTTGTTTCATGGATCCACCTATTCATGGACTAGTACCCAAATCCTTTAATTACTCCCAACCAATTACTGTCGTTGTACAATGTTTTAAGATCTGGTAGGGTACTTCATTCTTCCATCTTATTTTTCTTTTACAGAATTTGTCTGGCTACTCTTACAAGTCTATGTCTCCATATAAACTTTAGAAAGTTTATAAAAAGTACTAAAGTATTTTGAAATATATTTCATGCAAGCCATGGAAAGACCTAACAAACCATCCCGGCCCCAGATTGGCATGAACCTCTCTGACAGCTAGGTTTTTGTTCACCCTGTTCATATTCTCTTTCTCCTGAAGAATGCTGAATAAATTCTGCCACTGTCTGACCCTTTGGGCTTCCATTTTCTATGCTCTGATCATCCTCTATCTAGTCATATATTCTCCAAAGAGGGTATAATTGGTTTGCTTAATAAATTATGTAACATTCAGGTTTGCTTTCTTGAGATTCTACCAACGTCACCTTCATTGGAATTTAGGGAGCTCTCCCAAAGCTCAGTCATTTGTGGACCGATGATCTCTTGGTTTATTCCATGCATGGTTAACGGCTTCCATTTGTTGCAATAGAGCTTGTTGGTTGACTTCCTACCAGCCATCCCCTCTCCTCAGAGTGACGCCTGGAGCTGTGGCAGTCACCTTACAACCATGAGAGGATAAGCCACGGGTGACAGCCAGCTGCTGAGGATGGGAGAGCAGAAGGAAGGAAATATCCCGGGTCTTTAATGACATTGTCAAGCCAATGTAGCTTTCCCTCTCAGTACGTGAGATAGTACATGTCTTTATCGTTCACGCCAGTTCGAGTCGGGTCCTCTTTATTTGCACCTGAAGGCCTCCTGATAGCCCATTCTCATACTAGGTAAGTGATCAGTGCTGTGAAGTCGGCTCACGCATGCTTGCAAGAGCCAATTTCTAAATTTTCCAAAATTTTGGTTGCTGCTTGACAACACAGTAGCTTGAAATCACTCATGGTGGGAACATTTCCACCCCAGAATTTGGCAAATACAAATCAGGCCTCCCCCAACCAAGAGTCAGTTGTTAAACATCTCCTAGCACACAATTCCTATTTCTTTTTACTCAACAAAAATGTTCCTAAAAAGCCGTGGTCACTTGAAATGCCATTGGGATGAATTACACTTGTAAAGATACTGTATTTTCACTTGACGTATTTGATAAGAAATGGAGGAGCACATTTCAGCTTGCTGTTTTTCTGTCACCCCCAGGTACATAATGATGTGGTTAATGACCTATAAAACATTAAATTTCACTAAAGGAGAGAGAATTTAAAGGAACTCTGTGATGAGTCCTTTGTATTTGAAACGGCCTTCTCCTATTTCACACTTCAGGTATGTCTGGCTCAGTACCCCTTTATCATCTAAATGAGTCAGCATCTCCTGAGCCCCGATGTGTTGTGGTTTATTTCTTACACCAGTTTGTGTGCTTCTGATTTGTACTCAAGACTCCCTTCTCTCCACCACTTCTGGCCCTCTTCACTCTGCCCGACTCTGGGAATAAGAGTGATGCTAGTATAGTTCACTTTTAAAGACATCTTATTGGCTGTTGCTAGGTGGAGTTCTTACTCTGCCTCATGGAAAAGGCTCATGGGCCTATTTCGGTCTGGAGTGGTAAAAAGGTGGGGCTACTTCCACATGGAAGGAGGCACTGACAGCTTTCATTTTGAATTTGACCCCTACGTGAATTCCTCCTTCTGGGAGGAGGCTTGGTCATCTTTTTTGAGCTTTCTTCCTTCCTTTTTCAGTGCTCTCTTTCTTCTCTATATGTGGCAGCTGGGGCCCAGGACTGTTCTGGCCTGAGGTTTGAGGGTCATTACTATTTATTTTTTGCCATAGACCCTCTATCTTCTTTTCTTGTGGTGTTGGCAGGCATGCTTCGTTCCTTGAAGTTGTAAGATCCAAAACTCAGGGTGGGTTTGGGGTGACATTTTGGCCTGTTTGGTTCTGGGCTATCCAGGCCTACCTGGTGTAGGCACAGAGTTGTCATTTCCAGCCTGCTGACTTGGTTCCGTGTTGGGTTTGGGGCTGTGAAGTGCTTGTCAGACATCACTTCCTTCTTAGGAAGGGGGCGCTGAGGCATGGCAGGATTGGATTGGGTTCTGCTGGATCACAGGAAATTTCTCCTGCTCAAATATTATCTTACTGCCAAGTCAAAATGACCCGTAAGTCAGAGCTCACTGTCCAAATCCAGCCCAACCCGCAGCCCAGGAGTGTTTGCAGCATTGTGTCATCACACAATAGGTGAATTATGTGTGTCCACTCTGACCCTAGGGCTTGCTTTTTTTTTGATTGGCACCTGGGCTAACAACTGTTGCCAATCTTCCTTTTTTTTTTTCTTCAAAGATTGGCACCTGGGCTAACAACTGCTGCCAATCTTTTTTTTTTTTCTGCTTTATCTCCCCAAAAACCCCCTCTACACAGCTGTATATCTTAGTTGCACGTCCTTCTAGTTGTGGGATGTGGGATGCCGCCTCAACATGGCCTGACGAGCGGTGCCATGTCCATGCCCAGGATCCGAACCCTGGGCCGCCGCAGCAGGAGCGCACGAACTTAACCACTCAGCCACAGAGCCGGCCCTCCAAGACCCCAGGGCTTGCTTTAAGAATTCAGCTCATTTACCTCCTAGTCATTTTCTAGAGCTGGGCTGGGTATTTCTCTGCAACCCATAACAGTTTCTGCGTCACAACTATCATCATCTGTTTTGTGAAGTAATCTGAATTTGAGATGGACAGCTCCAAGCTGCCCTCAGACTTACAAAGAGAGTCCATCCAGCTCCATGTGTGCTCCAATCATGTACTTTTTTGGGCCTCAGATGTGCCTGTGCTGGTCAGTGCCATTCTAGCCTATACTAGGGCCTTCTTCAGTGACTGGAAACCAACTCTTGGGGCTGGGGGCGGGGCGGGGGGAGAAATTCCTGATTTGTAGCATTTATTGATTTCTACAGTGTAAATAAAATACTTCCATCTTTGCCAATTAAAAGCTACCAACCTGATGTCACTCAGCGTGGAGTTGGGACGAGAGGCACGCAATTGACTTTCCTCTGGGAAGCCAGCAATAAGCCAGCTGTGGCACACTATTGTTTTGCACATTTAAAAAAAGGCACCCTCTGGGTGGAGGAATTAAGAAAGGTACTCTCTTTGGGCAAATTAGAAAAAGGCACCTCTCTGGGCAGACCTGCACCACATGGTGCCCTGGTGAGCAGATGGCAGGTGCCCCTTCCTCCACACATGGCTTGTTGAGGGGAATGTGAGCTAGATTTTAGGCCCATTCACCTCCTCAATTGGGTGCCTTTGTGCAATGCACAATTAGCACAACCTTACATGACAGTCCTGGCTCTGATTCATGACTACCCTGTAGTTAAGTAAAATGGATGGAATAAGAGAAAAAGAGAACCAAGTTACCCAGCAGCCGGAAAACCTGCTTTATGCAGATTATAGGATTATTGCCAGTTGGAACATTAATTGCTCTTAAAATTAGCCTAATTAAAAACAAGCTATTATTGCTAAAAAGAGCCTCCAACTATACCATTCCAGGGATAGACTAATGATATAGCTAAAAAGACTTCAGAAATGTGATACCTACAACACTACATATTCAGATTCCAGCTCATTAAATAAATATATTTATCTTTAGTGACTTAAATCCTAATAATAGTCAAACCCAGGCATATGCAAATATTTTAAATTTAATTTAGTTCTTTACTACGTCAGAAGCAGTTTCTCATAACTCCAGACTATCCAGCCTCCCAATTACTCTGTGAAAGTTATCCTCGCCCTTTTTTTATAGATGAGGAAACAGGCTGGGAGATTAAATAAAGCAAGGTAACTCCAAAAACGGATCCAAGGCGAGGTCTTCTGCCTAAATTTCATACTCTTTTTACTACTTGTGCTTATAGAGACACATTTCAGTACTGTGAAACAGACAATCTGAGATATCTCTGGTGAAGATATTTTATTTTTCATAAAAATATAATAGTACAATGCTCTTCAGAGAAAGAAAAGTTCCTTCAATGCCCCCAAATACGACGTGGTTTAATAGCAATTTTCTTCTCTTTTAAAAGTAACTATGTAACTGATAATATGCAACTGATTTCTTGTGAAATATAGCATTTATGGTTTTAAATTTCTTTGCCTTTATTTTAACTAAAGGTAAGTCCAGTTTAAACCTATACTTTTTGTAATGAGCCAAATCAAGTCTATCATAATTCAAAGATGATAAAACAAAACGCTAAATGGTGATGCTGATAAATACTGTCAATTAGCTGGTAAACAGTGATATGAATTTGCTGCAGTAAGATAGATTCTGATTTACATACAATAGGAAGATTTAGATAAAATAGAAAAAAATTTTTAAGAACTTCAACTATATCCTAAAACTTGACCTGGTCAAACTTACTCCATATTATATTCAGTTGCTCTAATATATGGCAGGTCTATGCTAAATTAATGACAGAATACGACTGGTCTAAATACACAAATATATTTTTCCCCTTACCATTCTTTCTTTGGGGGGAAAAAAGAAAAAGAAAACATTGCTGTGTTTACTCAGAGAGCAAGGAGAACAGCACCAACCCAGGGGGACTGACTCACTGATTCTCTCACCCTCTGTCCTCTCAGCCTGCTTGTTGCCATACAGGTGAGAGATGCCAGGACTTCAGTATGCTGCTCCTTAACTGGAATGGGAAAAGAAATGCTCCAGCTGTTTTAATCAGTGGCATTTATTAACATGCTTCAAGTGGCCAAAGCGAACAGCCAGCACAATACCCAAAGCAATCAAAACATTCCTTTTTAAGACCAAGGAACTGTCTCTTGGTGTGATCTACTCCAAAGTACCAAATAGATAGGTTTAGGAATAAACTCAAATAAACTGTAATTTACTTTCACCCAAAATTACACATCCTCTACTTGAGGACAAAGTCACTGCTCTTGTAAAGATACTAGGAGGGCGGGGCGTAAATAAGCCTGTAATGTGAAATTACAGCCAGAGAAGAAATACTTCTAGCACAATGGAGACACTCCATTGACGAGCCACATTTCATTGCGGAATGTTTGCTTTGAAAACCAACTCTGCTGGGGAATTCAAAAGGTACTGAATAAGCAACACAGAGAAGGCTTGGGTTGTTTTGCAAAATAAAAATATACATTTGAGTAGACCAGATGGCAAAAACATACCCATCATAATCTGAAAACTACATTTAAAACACTTAAATTCTGAAGGCCTGAATATCAACAATCCTTAATCTATTTATATTTGTGATCCTAAAAAGACATTAAATACTCTTAAATCCCCAGTCCTCCAAAACACAGAGACACCCAACAGGCTGGGCTAGTGGTATATCAGTAGTCACACAGGACTAGACTCGAGATCGGAGTTCGCCACCTAAGAGATCTTTAGGAACTCAGGCTAAGGGGAGGCACTTTATTCAAATGCACGGCCTAAAAAGAAGGGGGGAAAGTACCTTGTAAATCTGAAACTATGTGGTCCATCACATGTTCCACCTCACAGACATTCTAGACGATGACACCTCCTCTTAAACTGCCATTTTATAAGGAAACGTATTTTGTTTGGAAGCCAAATATTTGCTTCATTAGAACAAAGAACAATTATAATTTAGCAGCAACCGAGAACACAACTCCCGATTTAACTATAGAAAAGGGAAGAGAGTGGCAAAGCGTCTCAGAAGGGAAATCGAAAGATCCCTAGGCCTATGTGAACATATCGTATTATGAGCTTGATTTCTCAAGCATCACTCCATCTGGCAGTCAGGAAGAAAGTCAACGCAGCTGTGATGGGAATGGAAAGAACCACTCTGCCCTCCGCACCTCCTGCCAGGCCCACTAGGGGCAGTGTTGTACACAACTCTAGCTCCAGGGCTTCACTCCAGGATGGAGGCATCGCCAGGGCTGAACCACACGCACACCCACAGTGTGTTTCTTTCTAGGTCAGAGCAATTCACAAGGAAACTCACATCAGGGAAGAAACTAAGTGTGCTGCTTACAGCTACAGCTGTTAGATCTAGCGGCACTTTGTCCCTCACTTCGTTCCAGATCTCTTAAGGCAGAAACTCCATCTCAGCAGCTAGTTTCATCCTATTTTCTTTAGGAAAATTCTCCGAATTAGTTGAGTACACAAGGAAATGTGTGTGCACATTCACTCCTGCCCTCCCCACATACATGTATAGACATACAATAGAAACACATACATACATACATACTCTGGGTTGTCAAGAAGATGGATGCTGCTGAAATGCCTAAAACGTGACTTCTTGCTTAAAAATAAAATTTGACTAATTATTCTCCAAGTATGGATTAGGCCCCAGCAAACTTTTATGAATATAGTTTGAGAAGACAGCAACAAAACTTTTAAATAGAGGCTGTCTTGAGGGCTTTCCTGATGGACTTTGTTAACACGTACATTTTTCAAAACAGGCATATCATTATGGATTATAAAAATAGAAATGTATATATTCGTTAATACATATTCACAGCTTATGCTGGAATGGCTCACAGGAGAAATCATGGTTCATGCAGAAAAGAAACATTACTCAAGTAAATATAAAGAAATAAGATTAGGTCCATAGAGGCTGAGAACTTACAGTCAGTAATCAGCCCATTTGGTTTCTCTTTGTAGGGCAATCAAAAACAGGAAAGGAAGTGACAACTAAACACACAAACACATACAATTACATGAATTACATGGAAGGAATATAAATTAACCCATAAAGCAATGTGGGGTTAAGGTGCAAAAATACAATCTTCACCCATTTTTCTCTACTCTTGTGTTTTCAAGAATTGCAACATGTTAAATGCCATGGGTGGCAATACCAGCCAGAACAGGTCTGAATGTTTGTAAATTTTCTAAGTGTTGAAAGTTAAAGCAAAATCCTGTCAGATCCATGATCACACATTTTGGTAGAAATTGCAGATTTACAGAGATGACTACTGAGCAGTAGGTAGTAAATGGAGCCAAGAAGTATAATCTTGCCCATTCATCCTCCATAGGAATCAGAATATTGGCTTCGATCACTGACTCATCATTTGATACGATCTTCACCCTGAAAAATAAATCCAAAGTTATCAACGTAAGAATGTTTTTAAAGTCAATGAAGTTTGGTTAATCTGTTCTAAAATGCATGATTTTTTTTAGTTTAGTATCTACAGGAAGGCTATTTTTAAATACAGACTGAAAGAAAACTGCGCTGACTTGGCTATTTTTCATTAATTCAATTTATATTAAAGCAAATGTTACCTCATCTAATAAAACTTATCAAATGGCCAATCCTTCAGTTTTATACAAATTTTCTAGAAGATGCAAAGTTTACAATATTTCCTTACAACTATTTCGAGTGCTCTCAAAGCAATCACAATGGTGAAGAAATCAATACATGGCATCTTCATTTTAAAATCTTTACAGTCTCTTCAACAAATGGTGCTGAGACAACTGGATATGCATGCAAAAGAATTAAGTTGGACCCTTACCTCACACCATATAGAAACATTAAGTCAAAATGGATCAATGACCTAAATATAAGAGCTAAAACCATAAAACTCTTAGAAGAAAACATAGAGGTAAACCTTCATGACCTCGGATTTGGCAATGGGTTGTTAGATCTGACACCCAAAGAACAAACAAGAAAACAAGAAAAGAGATAAACTAGACTTCATAAAAATTAAAACCTTTTGTGCATCAAAAGACACTATGAAGAAAGTGAAAAGACAACCTACAGAATGGGAGAAGTATCTGCAAATCATATATCTGATAAAGGTATAAAATCCAGAATACAGAAAGAACTCGTACAACTCAACAACAAAATGAAAAACAACGTAATTAAAACATGGGCAAGGGCCTTACACAGGAACTTCTTCAAACAAGATATACAAATGGCCAAGAAGCACATGAAAAGATGCTCCATCATTAGTCATCAAAGAAATGCAAATCAAAAGCACAATCAGATACCACTTCGTACCCACTAGGAAGGCTATAGTTCCTAAAAATGGAAACTAAAAAGTGTTAGCAAGATGTAGAGAAATGGGAAACTTTCATATATTGCTGATGGGAATGTACGATATTTTAGGCACTGTGGAAAACAGTTTGTGGTTCCTCTAAAAGTTAAATACAGAATTACTATATGAGCCAGCAATTCCACAGGTACTCAAACACATACTTGTACATGTATGTTCACAGCAGCACTATTTACAGTAGCCAAAAGGCAGAAACAATAACCAATGTCCATCAACAGATGAATGAATAACTACAAACTGTGTTATACATACACAATGGAATATTATGCAGCCATAAAAAGGTATGAAGTACTGATAAATGAACCTTGAAAACATGCTAGGTACAGAAAGTCACATACTGTTTGATTCCATTTATATGAAATATCCAAAATAGGTAAATCCATAGAGACAGAAAGCAGATTTATGGTTGCCAGGGATGAGTAACTGCTTCATGAGTTAGGGTTTTCTTTTAGGGTGATAAAATGTTTCGTAACTAGATAGAGGTGATGATTGTACAACATTGTGAATGTACTAAATGCCTCTGAATTGTTACCTTAAAATGGTTAATTTTATGTTACGTGAACTTCACCTGAATAAAAAAGAAATCCTTACAGTGAGGAGCCACTCTACTAGAGCCTGGACTAGGTGAGGACAGGCTCTACCATTACAGCTATGTGACCTTAGGCACCTTACACAGCCCCTCTGCTATTTCGTCACCTACAAAATAAAATGTATAATTCTTTAACACAATTATCGGAGGAGAGATTTAAGATAAATATAAGTAAGAGTACTGTATAAGCTGTTAAAATACAAAAGAAAGGTACCATTATTAACAATAACTAGAATAGTACACTCCCATTTATGGACTAAGTCTACCTAATAAAAAAATTCTATAAATTTACCAGTTGCTCTTTATAAACTCCACATAAAATGTATTTCAATATTTAGAACTAACGCCATTTCACTTGCTTATCAGTGTATTACAAACGACATCAACATTTTATTTTATTTAAAGACATACCGAGGAAAGTGGTCAACAGAAACCCCACCTGAAGACACTCCTCTAAATATAAACTCTCCCACGGGTTGTACTCACAGGAATTGCTGTTAGCGTCTGTCTTCCCAGCTTTCGTGTGCCTGCTTGAGTTCTGCTGAGATTTGCTCTGCTCTTCTCCAGTGAGTAGGGCCTTTATTTCAGAAGGGATTTTTCCTTGGTCCATTGCCATGCACCACTGCTTGTACTGAAATATGTAAAACATATTTAAGTAAAATTTTACTAGTCAGAGTTCAGGAACCACTGGTAGAAATCCTAGACCTAAGATTCCCCTAACTAGACATCACATTAGCTGCTGGGAATTTCACCCTCCATGGCATCCTATTTAACACCTAGGACATGGATGAGGTCTTCCATCTCTCAGAAGGGGGAGAAGAAGTGCTGCTGAATCTCCTTCTTGTGATGTACAGGAGTGTTGCTCAGATTAAAAAGGCCCCTCTGTTTAAAAAAATCTCTCTCCACAGTGTGCTACTAATTAGAATTCATCTCTTTTTGCTAATTGTCACATTATTACTCCGACTCACCAAATAAATACTTTTGTAATTTCCTTTCTCTCTTTCATAAACATTCGCTAAACATCAACTATCTACTAGAATGTGAGGTAGGACTTTGGGGGTATCCCAAGATGAATCAGCCCAAAGATTATCCCTCAAGTGGCTTACATTGCAGAAGGTGAAAAATAATTTATAGCATTAAGTCAAATTCAATATATTAAAAAAAAAAATCTACTGAATCGTGTACATCTGGACTCTCTTCATGCCCCAACCTTATTTTCTTACCTTCTAAAAATCTGAAGTAGTCTGTCCCAGTTTTGTAAAGATTATGAACGTATCATCTCTCTCTTCTTCTACCTGTCACCTCCTCCCCTGAGCTCACAGTAGTGCGGTTTAATTCTCTTTTACCTATTCTCTTCTACGTTTCTACAGCCACTTCCCAAAGTCTGAATGAATGAATGAGTGAATAAAACACGCCAAACGAATAAACGTTTAAACACAAATAGTATCATACAATGCATATTGTTACATATTGTGATACTTTTTCCACTTATCAATATATTATAAATGTTTTTCTACATGAGTAAATATATACGTGCACTGTGAATTTTTGCAAAGTAGTCCAATATATGAGTGCAGTATAATTTAACTAACGAATCTCCTATTGCTGTCCATTTGCGTTATTTTTCATTTTTTCTTTCATAAACAATCCCTCAATGAAATAGTCATGTACATTCTGCTCCCATCAGCAATGTATGAAAATACTTATTTGCCTATATCCTTGCTAACAGATTAATATTCTTTCCCGTGTTTGTCAACTGGATAGGTAAAAATTGGTATCTCCACCTTTTAAGGTATACTTCTTTGCTAAGCTTAGGTTGATCTTTTCACACGTTTATTGACAGACTTTCTCACCATTTCCAGTTCCTCTCTGAGGGCACATATAGCTCTTTCCCGACTGGATACCAACTCTTCCAAATACTGATATCTCAGTTTTTTTCTGGCCCGGCACTCTCTTGCACTCTGCCGGCTCCTTTCAAGTTTTGCCTTCAAGTCAATTTTGGCTGGCTTCCGACCTCGTTTGCCGGGCTTCTTTACTTTGCCTCCAACCACCTTCAGCAAGAGAAGGAAGAAATAATTTTTTTCTCTTAGTTCTGTGTCGAGGAAAGTGACTGCAGCTGCATATTAGCAAGGAAAACATTTACGAGTAAATGAAGCCTATGGAACTAAGAAAGCAGAATCCCATCAAATGCCTTATGAGTCTTTAATAATTTTTTTCTGATACTTTTGATACCATGAATGTGAGAGGAGAAATAATGTAAGTTTTCATTATTTCTTCAGTAATAAACTTTAAATAGTTTAACAGTAAACTTTATGAACCATATGTAGCTAGATAATAAAAAAACTAAAAGATTACCACTAAATATTTTGTTCATGAAGAATTTTTATTGACTCAAGAAAATAATTACAATAAAATAAGTAAAAAAAAATCAATATTCAAAACTTTCAGTAAGTTTCAGTATGATCTCAAAGTCATAAAACAACATAGAAGAAAGGATGCTAAGAAAAGGTCAGTGAGGATTTCTCTGATGGGCGTGATTATAAATAGCTTTCTTCTCATCGACATTTTTAAATGTTTATAATTAGAAAAAATTAAAAATCTGTGTATATATATGTGTATATGTATGTATCTTAAGCAATTTTCTATGTATTCCCTCTTCACATTTGTTGAGCCCAAAGGAACACACAGGAAGTCCCTGAAATCTCCAGGATGATTCTCTCCTGCCTTTAGAAGCCGGTAATTATAACCCTAGATTGTCTCAGGAGATTTCTACCTGCTCCCACTAGTGTCAGAAGACATCCTCTCAATATCCCTGTTACTCATTTACCTGCGTAGGCACAATTTTTAGGTGACTGGCAAAGTAATTTAATCTTCTTCATTGTTTGGTTTTGGAACCTCCCCAAGTTCTTATACAAGATTTAACCATGAGGTAAAGATGATGAATTTTTAAATAGATGAACCTGAACTTACACATCAAATAAATGTTCTTGAAAGCAGGTACATTTATGCCAATGAACAAGCTTTTTTGGAAAGTGCTTGTGGAGCCAGTATTTTACAAGTCACAACACAATATGCTTCATTACTTTAGAGTGATACATTATTCTTCAAATTCCCAAACAATTTGATTATCCACTTAGTTTATCTGACGAAGTTCTGATGATGTCTATTCCTTTCTGAAAATCACCTTCAGAGAATAAAAATGTCATAACTTCAATATACTGAAAGGAATGTTGCTGAGGCTTTAAAGAGAAGACACAAAACTCACACACTGGCAAATCAGTGGAATAAATGTAGAAGCTTTCCCAGGTAACAAAATTCAAAGGATCAATATTCATTTGGACTATGAAAACTGATTTGTTTGTTTGAAATCACTATTTATATAAACCAACAATGCCCAGTATGCTGTAAAGATCAGATCATTACTAAGTATAATGGTTAGGTAAGGAAAACCAAGCTTTAAATGGGAATCAGCCTCATTTACCAGCCCTTATGTCATATCCCGATGGCTAAGCATTGCATCTAGCATTTTATAGGGTGGCTCTGAAATGAGACAGAATACTCTAAGGTTCTGAGGAAAAAAATCTTTCCTTTCCACCACCATCTAGCTAGCTGCTTCAGTACTACTCCTAAATTAGTTTCAACTTTTCAAAAACTGGTCTTTTACGGCTTTTCTATTCTGCATCATCATGTTTTTATTCCAGTATAATAATATACACCTCAGGAAACTTTTCTTCAGAGCCAAATATGTGATACCAATTGCAAGATGACTAGTTGATTCAAATATTACTATGGACTAAATTTTAAATTATGCTTATATCACATCAATTGCACAATTTTAACAAAATATTTTAAAATCACCCTGCATTAAAACAAAGTCTATTTGCTATTGCCACAGCTTTTAAAAAGCAATATATTTACAGCATAAACTCGTGTATAGTGAAATAAATGGTAATCAAATCTATTCTTTATGTAGTAAAATGAGTCATCAATCACACAACACTATAATCCAATACCTCATATATTGCTGTTTTTAATTAATTCAGGAGTGGCTGCCTTTGAAAAGCCAGCAACAGAACACAGTGTACTTCCCAGACTTCATTGATTTTTGAAACACACCTAGCACAGTCATAAAAATCAAACAAAAGTTATAACCCTTTGTTTACTTTCATGGTAGCAAAATATTTAAATTGGAACTATTTTATTCCTTTTCTTTATTAGAAAGGCACAGTAAATGAATCCAGGGTTCCTGTATTTTATGTCATCTCCTGTAAAATTACATTTAAAACCACATAACCCCGACTTCTCTAGCTTAATTTTTCCCCAGTAACAGACCGTTTGGCTTTTGGTGCCAGCTAAAATCTGATTAGTGTACCAGTTTTCAAGAGAGTCAAGTATAGAACAGAATTATTGTGAATATTAAGTATAATAATGTATGAGAGCACTTTGTAAAGAAAAAGATAATATACAAATGTAGGTTAGTAAACTAGCTGCCTTAACAACTGAACTTTATATATTTCATAAGCCATAAAGACTGGGAGATGAATACGGGAAGTTAATTAGAAATTAGGAACCAAAAACTAAAACTGAAATCAACTTCACAAATTCCTTAAATATCTCTGGGCCAAAAGTCATTCTTGCCAATGTTTCATAAAATTTTCACAAACTCAGTGATAACCACATAGGCCCTCTTGCTCTCTCCTCTTATTTCTTCTGTGAGGAAGCATATTAATGGCTAAATAAAAGTACTGATTTTTATGCACCAACACAAACCCCAAAGGAAGCTGTGAAACTAATCCCCCAATTTAGCATTTTTTTCTGTTCTAATTTTATTTCTATTGACATAGAGCCACATGAAAATTTAAATAGCTGTCTTTAAAACAGTATGCCATTGTTTTACCACTTTATCCACTGTCCATTTTACCTTTTTCCTCCCCAAAACACATTTGTGAGCTGGGGATAGAAGGCCTGTCTCCCTACCCCTCACCACGAGCTAGCCATTCTGTTTCTTTCTTTCTTTCTTTCTTTTTACCCTCCACAAAGAAATTATTTCACAAAGGTAGGATATTAGAGATGTCATATTTCAGTAGTGCCTCTGCAATACCAAGTCTGATTTCATTATATGTTAAAAATGTTAAAGTCTATCTTTTATAAGCAAGCAAGAGTGAAGGTCTTACTTTTCTGTTAACTACCTGTTTTTAACACTTTCTCCTTTGAGACAAGCTAAAACTAGATGTCATGATTTTTACAAAGTAAGCACCAGGGGCTGTCATATAATTCTATCTTAGTACACAGAAACAAGTATTTAATAAATATGACATAAAAAACAAAAGAAATTCCTAAGTAACCAATGGGTCAAAGAAGAGATCCCAAGGGAAATTAGAAAAATATTTTGAGATGAATGAAAAGGAAAACACAACATACCAAAACTTTATGAGATGCAGCTAAAGCAGTGCTCAGAGGGAGCTGTAAACACCTAAATTAAAAAAGAAGAAAGATTTTAAATCAATAACCTAATTTTCCACCGTAAGAAACTAGAAAAAGAAGAGCAAATTAAACCCAAAGCAAGCAGATGAAAGGAAATAATAAATATTAGAGCAGAGATAAATAAAATAGAGAATGGAAAAACAACAGAGAAAAATCAATAAAACCAAAAGTTAGTTCTTCAAAGTTCAACAAAATTGACAAACCTTTAGCTAGACTGGCCAAGAGAAAACATTCAAGATACTAAAATCAAGACTGAAAGAGAGGACATCACTATCAAAATAAAAAGGGTTACATGGGAATACTGTGAAAAATTCTTTGCCAAAAAACTAGATAACCTAAATGCAATGGACAAATTCTTAGAAAGACACAAAGTAGCAAAACTGACTCAAGAAGAAACAGAAAATATGAACAGACGTGAAACAAATAAAGAGATTGAGTTGTAATCAAAAAATTTCTCACAAAGAGAAGTCCTGATCCAGGTGACTTCACTGGTGAATTCTACCAAACATTTAAAGAATTAACACTAATTCTTTACAAACTCTTCCAAAAAACACAAGAGGAGAGAACATTTCCCAACTCATTCCATGAGGTGAATATTAGCCTGATACCAAAACCAAAGATAGCATAAGAAAGGAAAACCATAGATTAATACGTCTTGTGAATATAGAGGCAAAAATCCTTAATAAAATACTAGCAGCAGACTGAATCTAACAATACGTAAAAAGGATTATACATCTTGACTAAGTGCGATTTATCCCAGGAATGAACGTTGGTTTAACAAATGAAAATCAATTACTCTATATCAATAGAAAAAAGGACAAAAACTCTATGTTCATCTTAACAGACTCAGAAAAAGCACCTGACAAAATCCACCACACTTACATGATAAAAACACTCAAGAAACTAGGAATAGAAGGGAACTTCCTTCATCTGATAAAAGCCATCTATGAAAAACCCACCTAACATCATACTTAATGGTCAAAGATTGAATGCCGTCTCTCAAAGGTCAGGAACAAGACAAGGATCTTGTCTTCTCTTGTCATTTCTATTCAACATCGTATTGAAGGTGCTAGACACAGCAAATAGGCAAGAAAAGGAAAGAGACGGCATTCAGATTGTAAAGGAAAAAGTAAAACTCTTTCTATTTGAAAAATGACATGATTTTATATATAGAAAATCCTAAGGAATCCACAAAAAACTATTAGATCTAATAAATGAGTTGAGCAAGGTTGCAAGATACAAGATCAATATACAAAAATTAGTTGTGTTTCTACACATGCTGAACAATCTGAAAGTGAATTTAAGAAAACATCCCATTGAGGCCGAGTGGGCGGAGCAAAATGGCGGGGTGAGCTGACCCGGGATTCTCTCCTCTCCAAAATACAACAAAAGATTGGAAGAACTGAATTTCAGAGAATAAACATAATGCCAGCTCGTTAGAGACCTGCAATACCAAGAAGGCAGAGATCATAAACCTAGCTTTACACCTTCGGAGGTGCTGGAACGGTAGGAGAGAACATCGCTCCCTCCCCTAGAGTCTGCGAATCGCTCCGGCGCAGGTCGGGAAGGAGCGGGGGAGGGGCCACGCGACCGGGGGATCATCCAGGACTCCTGCCGCTGATTCAGTGGAGACCCACTGATGGGGGAAAGCTTCCGTCCACGGGGACCCTATAAATCAAGGGCCTTGGGAGACCAGAGAACAGAACTGATCTGAACCCAGACCAGCACGTGTGAGTAACAGCCCCTCCCCCCGAGCGAAGCCAGTGGGCGCAGCCATCTTGCCCCAAGGCGGAGAGCTAACACCCCGCTCTCGACCCCCATCTAGTGGCGACAGGCTGTAACTGCAACTGAATTCTACCACCATGAGAAAAAACCGCTCCTCTACCATCCAGCAATTTATAAAAGCCCAAGAACAGAAGGAAAACAATAAAAACACAGAATTAAGTCCTGAGGACTTGGAATTAGGTAAACTAAGTGATAATGAATTCAGAGCAGCTATAATCAAAAAACTCAATGAGGTAGAGAGAAAGATAGAGAAACAAGCCGAGTTCTGGAGTTACTTCACAAAAGAGATTGAAATCATAAAGAATCAAACAGAATTACTTGAGATGAAAAACACAATGGACCAGATAAAACAGAATACGGATTCCCTGAATGCCCGTGTAGACCACATAGAGGAGCAAATCAGCATAATCGAGGACAGACAGGCTGAATGGCGCCAGACAGAGGAAGAAAGAGAACTAAAAATTTTAAAAAATGAGGAAAATCTCCGAGAGATAATGGATTCAATGAGGAGTAAGAACATAAGGATCATAGGAATTCCCAAGAATATGGGAAAGGAAAATGGAGCAGAAAGTGTGCTTAACGAAATTATTGAAGAGAACTTCCCAAATCTAGGGATCAACAGAGAAATGTGTGTAGAGGAGGGTTTTAGATCTCCCAGATTTGTCAATGTAAAAAGACCCACCGCAAGGCACATACTAGTAAAGTTGGCAAATAGGAATGATAAGGAAAGAATACTCAGGGAAGTAAGAAAAAAAAAGAGAATAACCTATAAAGGAGCCCCTATCAGACTGTCAGCGGATTTCTCTACAGAAACCCTACAAGCTAGGAGAGAATGGAGTGATATATTCAAAGCTTTAAAGGATAAAAACCTTCAGCCAAGAATACTCTATCCAGCAAGAATTTCCTTCAGATATGAGGGAGAAATTAAATCTTTTCCAGACAAACAAAAGTTAAGGGAATTTGTAACTAAAAGCCCTCCATTACAAGAAATCCTCAAGAAGGCTCTCATACTTGAAAAAAGAAAAAAGGGAGAAAGGGGACATAATCCACAGACTAGGGAGACCGATGGATAGAACCAGAACAGGATAGCAAATATTCAATTATAGCATTAGGGTAAAGGTAAGGAAACTACCAAAACAAGGACGATCTTAGCACTCTAACTACAAATTAATAAGACGAGTTGGAATAAAAAATGAAAATAATTATTTAGGAGGGGAAGAGCAAAGGGTCTAAATCAGTATTGGTCAAGTAACTAAGAGACCACCAGAGAATAGACTATATTATACACGAGATTCTAAATACAAACTTCAAGGCAGACACTAAAATAAAGTACAGAACAGAGTCACAAATCACAGATAAGGAAAAATCTAAGAAACCCAGCATAAGAAATTGCAGTATTAAATGGGTAGTCTAAAGCACACAGGAAAAGAAACACAGGAAAACAAGATAATGAGTGACAGATTGACAGCATTAAGTCCACATGCATCAATAATCACTCTCAATGTGAACGGATTGAACTCTCCAATAAAAAGACACAGAGTGGCAAAATGGATTAAAGAACAAGATCCAACAATTTGTTGCCTCCAGGAAACACACCTCAGCCCCAAGGACAAACAAAGACTCAGGGTGAAGGGGTGGAGGACAATACTTCAAGCAAATAGCAAGGAAAAAAAGGCAGGTGTTGCAATTCTCATATCAGACCAAGTGAATTTCAAAATAAGACAGGTAAAGAGAGACACAGAGGGACAATATATAATGATCAAAGGGACACTTCATCAAGAAGAAATAACACTTATAAATATCTATGCACCCAACACAGGAGCACCAAGATTCATAAAGCAACTATTAACAGACCTAAAGGAAGGTGTTAAAAACAACACAATAATAGTAGGGGACCTCAACACCCCACTCACATCAATGGACAGATCATCCAGACAGAAAATCAACAAGGAAATAGTGGAGCTGAATGAAAAACTAAAACAATTGGACTTAATAGACATATATAGATCACTCCACCCTGAAGGAGCTGAATACACATTCTTCTCAAGTGCACATGGAACATTCTCTAGGATAGACCATATGTTGGGAAACAAGGCAAGCCTCTACAAATTTAAAAAAATTGAAATAATAACAAGCATCTTCTCAGATCATAGTGCTATAAGGCTAGAAATTAATTACAAGAAAAAAGCTAAGAAAGGCACAAAGATGTGGAGACTAAACAACACACTACTGAACAAGCAATGGATCATTGAAGAAATTAAAGAAGAAATAAAAAAATACCTGGAAACAAATGAAAATGATAGCATGCCATACCAACTCATATGGGATACAGCAAAAGCTGTATTAAGAGGAAAATTCATCGCAATACAGGCACATCTTAACAAACAAGAAAAATCCCAAATAAGCAACCTTAAAGCACACCTAACTGAACTAGAGAAAAAAGAACAAACAAAGCCCAAAGTCAGCAGAAGGAGAGAAATAATAAAAATCAGAGCAGAAATAAATACTATTGAAACGAAAAAGGCAGTAGAAAGGATCAATGAGACAAAGAGCTGGTTTTTTGAGAAGATAAATAAAATTGACAAACCATTAGCCAGACTTACAAAGAAAAAAAGGGAGAAAGCTCAAATAAACAAAATCAGAAATGAGCGAGGAGAAATAACAACAGACTCTGCAGAAATACAACAGATTATAAGAGAATACTACAAAAAACTATATGCCAACAAAATGGATAACCTAGAGGAAATGGATAAATTCTTGGACTCCTACAATCTCCCAAAGCTCACTCAAGAAGAGGCAGACAATTTGAACAGACCAATCACAAGGAAAGAGATTGAAACAGCAATCAAAAACATCCCAAAGAATATAACCCCAGGACCAGATGGCTTTCCTGGGGAATTCTACCAAACTTTCAGAGAGGACTTAATACCTATCCTTTTCAAGCTATTCCAAAAAATTAGGGAAGATGGAACACTTCCTAACACATTCTATGAGGCCAAGATCACGCTGATACCAAAACCTGACAAGGACACCACGAAAAAAGAGAACTACAGGCCAATATCACTGATGAACATAGATGCAAAAATTCTAAACAAAATTTTGGCAACCAGAATTCAGCAATTCATCAAAAGAATCATACATCAGGATCAGGTGGGATTCATACCAGGGACACAGGGATGGTTCAACATCCGCAAATCAATCAACGTGATACACCACATCAACAAACTGAGGAATAAAAACCACATGATCATCTCAATAGATGCAGAGAAGGCATTTGACAAGATCCAACAGCCATTTATGATAAAAACTCTGAACAAAATGGGCATAGAAGGAAACTACCTCAACATAATAAAGGCCATATACGACAAACCCATAGCCAACATCATACTCAATGGGCAAAAACTGAACCCCATCCCCCTGAAAACAGGAACAAGACAAGGATGCCCTCTATCACCACTCTTATTTAACATAGTACTGGAGGTCCTGGCCAGAGCAATCAGGCAAGAAAAAGGAATAAAAGGAATCCAAATAGGGAGGGAAGAAGTGAAACTCTCGCTGTTTGCAGACAACATGATCTTACATATAGAAAACCCCAAAGAATCCATTGGAAAACTGTTAGAAGTAATCAACAACTACAGCAAAGTTGCAGGGTATAAAATCAATTTGCATAAATCAGTAGCATTTCTATACTCCAGTAATGAACCAACGGAAAAAGAACTCAAGAATACAATACCATTCACAATTGCAACAAAAAGAATAAAATACCTTGGGGTAAATTTAACTAAGGAAGTGAAGGACCTATATAATGAAAATTACAAGGCCTTTCTGAGAGAATTGGATGACAACATAAGGAGATGGAAAGACATTCCATGTACATGGATTGGAAGAATAAACATAGTTAAAATGTCCATTCTACCTAAAGCAATCTACAGATTCAACGCCATCCCAATCAGAATCCCAATGACATTCTTTACAGAATTAGAACAAAGAATCCTAAAATTCATATGGGGCAACAAAAGACCCCGAATTGCTAAAGCAATCCTGAGAAAAAAGAACAAAACAGGAGGCATCACAATCCCTGACTTCAAAACATACTACAAAGCTACAGTAATCAAAACAGCATGGTACTGGTACAAAAACAGGTGCACAGATCATTGGAACAGAATTGAAAGCCCAGAAATAAAACCACACATCTATGGACAGCTTATCTTTGACAAAGCTGAGGGCATACAATGGAGAAAAGAAAGTCTTTTCAACAAATGGTGCTGGGAAAACTGGAAAGCCACATGTAAAAGAATGAAAATTGACCATTCTTTTTCACCATTCACCAAAATAAACTCAAAATGGATTAAAGACCTAAAGGTGAGACCTGAAACCATAAGGCTTCTGGAAGAAAACGTAGGCAGTACACTCTTTGACATCAGTATTAAAAGGATCTTTTTGGACACCATGCCTTCTCAGAGAAGGGAAACAATAGAAAGAATAAACAAATGGGACTTCATCAGATTAAAGAGCTTCTTCAAGGCAAATGAAAACAGGATTGAAACAAAAAAACAACCCACTAACTGGGAAAAAATATTTGCAAGTCATATATCTGACAAAGGCTTAATATCCTTAATATATAAAGAACTCTCGCAACTCAACCACAAAACATCAAACAACCCAATCAAAAAATGGGCTGGAGACATGAACAGACATTTCTCCAAAGAAGATATACTGATGGCCAATAGGCACATGAAAAGATGCTCATCATCGCTGATCATCAGGGAAATGCAAATCAAAACTACACTAAGATATCACCTTACACCCGTTAGAATGACAAAAATATCTAAAACTAATAGCAACAAATGTTGGAGAGGTTGCAGAGAAAAAGGAACCCTCATACACTGCTGGTGGGAATGCAAACTGGTACAGCCACTATGGAAAACAGTATGGAGATTCCTCAAAAAACTAAAAATAGAACTACCATACGATCCAGCCATCCCACTACTGGGTATTTATCCAAAGAGCCTGAAGTCAGCAATCCCAAAAGTCCTGTGCACCCCAATGTTTATTGCAGCACTGTTTACAATAGCCAAGATGTGGAAGCAACCTAAGTGCCCATCAACAGACGAATGGATAAAGAAGATGTGGTACATATATACAATGGAATACTACTCAGCTGCAAAACAGAACAAAATCATTCCATTTGCAATAACATGGATGGACCTTGAGAGAATTATGTTAAGTGAAATAAGTCAGCGAGAGAAAGATAATCTGTGTATGACTCCACTCATATGAGGAATTTAAAACTATGGACCAAGAACAGTTTAGTGGATACCAGGGGAAAGGTGGGGTGGGGGGTGGGCACAAAGGGTGAAGTGGTACACCTACAACATGACTGACAAACATTAATGTACAATTGAAATTTCACAAGATTGTAACCTATCAATAACTCAATAAAAATAAAATAATAAAAAAAGATAAAAACAATGACAAACAAACAAACAAACAAAAAACATCCCATTTATGACAGCATCAAAAAATAAAGTACTTAGGAATAAATCTAACAAGAGAAGTGCAAGACTGGTACCCTGCAAGAAATTAAAGAAGATGTAATAAATAGAAAGACATTCCATGTTAATGCGTCAGAAGACAATACTGTTAAGATGGCAACACTCCCCAAATTGATCTAAAGATACAACATAATTGCTATCAAAATCCCAGCTGCCTTTTTGCAGAAATTGACAAGATAATCCTAAAATTCACATGGAAATAGAAGGGACCCTGAATAGCCAAAACAATCTTGAAAAAGAACAAAGTTGGAGGGCTTACACTTCTGATTTCAAAACCTATTAGAAACCCATAGTAATCAAGATAGTGCAGTACTGGCACGAGGATAGACACACAAATCAATGGGAAAGAAGTGAGAATCCAGAAGTAAACCTTTACATTTATGGACAATTGATTTTCAACAAGGTGCCAAAATAACTAAAAGGGGAAAGAACAATCTTTTCAATAAATAGTGTGGGACAAATGGATATCCAAAAGCAAAAGAATTAAGTTGGACTCCTACAACATGTCATATATCAAAAATTAACTCAAAATAGAACAAAAGTCTGAATGTAAAAGCTACAGGATAAAATTCTTAGAGGAAAACACAGGAATAAATCTTTGTGACTTTGGATTAGGCAATAGCTTCTTAGATATGATACCATAAGCACAGGCAACAAAAGAAAAAGTAAATTGGACTTTACAAAATTAAAAATTTTGTGCTTCAAAGGATACCATTAAGGTAAAAAAACAATTCACAGAATGGTAGAAAATATTTGTAAATCATACATATAAGGGACTTGTATCCAGAATATATAAAGAACTCCTACAACTCAACAATAAAGACAAATAATCCAATTAAAATGTGGGCAAAGTATTTGAATAGACATTTCTCCAAAGAAGATCTACAAACAGCCAAGTATATCAAAAAATGCTTGATATCATTAGTCACTAGGAAAATGTGAACCAAAATCACAAGATACCACTTCATACCCACTAGGATGGCTATATAATCAAAAAGACAGCCAATAACAAGTGTTGGTATGTATGTGAAGAAAAGGAACCCTCATACATTGCTGGTGGGGAATGTATAATGGTAGCCACTTTGGCAAACAGTTTAGTAGTTCCCCAAAAATATTAAACACAGAGTTACCATATGACCCAGCAAGTCTAATTCTAGATATATTGCAAAAAGAAATGAAAACATATATCCACACAAGAACTTGTACACGAATGTTCACAGCACCATTATTCACGAGAGCTAAAAACTGGAAACAACCCAGATGTCCATCAACTGGTGAATAGATAACAAAATGTGGTGTATCCATACAACGGAACATTATTCAGCCATAAAAAGAATGAAGTATTGATACATGGTACATCATGGATGAACTTTGAAAACATTATGCCAAGTGAAAGAAGCCAAACACAAAAGGCCACGTACTGTATGATTCCATTTATACGAAATGTCCAGAATAGCCAAATCTACAGAGACAGAAGGTAGATTAGGTAAGGCAGAAAGTAGGTAAGTTAGGGCTGGGAAGGGAAGGAGAGAATGGCGAGTGACGGGTAATGGGTTCAGGGTTTCTTGTTTTTAATTGGTAGGCTTTGTTTTTTAGAGCTGTTTACAGGAAAATTAAGCAGAAAGTATACAGAATTCCCATATATCTCTGCCTTCCCCGTTCCATTATTAACATCTTGCATTAGTGTGGTACATTTGTTACAAATGATGAACCAATGTTGATATATTATTAAGTGAAGTCCACAGTTTACATTCAGGTTCTTTGTGTTGTACAGTCCTGTGGGTTTTGACAAATACATAGTGTCATGTATCTGCCCTTCCAGTATCACACAGAATAGTTTCACTGCCCTAAATATCCCCTGTGCTCCACCTGTTCCATTCTTCCTGCCTAAACCTTGGCAAGCTTTTTTTTTTTTTTACTGCCTTTTTAGTAATCTTTTTACTGTTTCTACAGTTTTGCCTTTTCCAGAACGTCACAGAGTTGGAATGATACAGTCTGATGTAGGCTTTTCAAACTGGCTTCTTTCACTTAGCAATATGCATTTAAGCTCCTCTAGGGCTTTTCATGGCTTAACAGCTCATTTCTTTTTTTGCTGAATAAAATTCCATTATATGGATATACCACAGTTTGTTTATAAGGGTTTCTTTTTGGAGTAACGAAAATGTTCTGGAATTAGATAGTGGTGATATTTCACAACTCTGTGAACATACTAAAAATCACAGAATTGTATACTTTAAAAGGGTGAATTTGGGGGCTGGCCCAGTGGTGCAGTGGTTAAGTTCGAACGTTCCGCTTCGTTGGCCCGGGGTTCTCCGGTTTGAATCCCGGGTGTGGACTGTCAAGCCATGCTGTGGCAGGTGTCCTACACAAAATAGAGGAAGATGGACACGGGTGTTAGCTCAGGGCCAGTCTTCCTCAGCAAAAAGAGGAGGATTGGCAGCCGATGTTAGCTCAGGGCTAATCTTCCTCAAAAAAAGAGAGAAAAGGATGAATTTCATGGTATGTGATTTATTTTTCAATAAAGCTGTTATTTAAAAAAAGACATGGTTATTTTTTTTAAAAAGATATGAACCTTTAAAAGCAGAAAGAACAGTAAAAAAGGAAGATTCAAGGTGGCACAAAGACAAAAGCTTATGAGGAGAAAGAATATTATGGAGGGGAGGGGTCCGTATAGGATTCTAATGTATGAGTTTTAAAAGCCTGGGAATTAAGATAAACTACTGGACCTAGCCAAGAGGGAGTTCCTGATAATTCTAAATTTAACCATTACGGAGAAAGACAGAATAGAAACTAGTCTGCAAAGGCCTGAGCATAGATGGCAAGGCTTCCCAGTCAAGTTCAGCTTCCACAGAAAGAGGAGACATAACTACAGGCGCATGCTCTTTAGGGGCTTCTTAAAATGAGGAAGCCTCCAGTGCTCAGATTAAACCCTATTCCCAAGATTCCTGGACCATTTTACTTCCAGCTTTTTAAGAACAAACAACAAAAACTTAAATTCAGGGGTAAAACAGGGTGTGCAGGGAGAGAGCTGTCACTGTGGACAAGGCCCCGAGTGAGACACTGCACGTTATCTCACGCTATTTCACACGCCTTCAGATGGGGTAAACACTATTACCCTCGTCTTTTCAGGTAAAGAGGGGAAATTAATTCCTTTATTCAACAACTACTTACTGAACACCCACTATGCCCCAAACACTGTAAAACTCTAGGAATATTGATGTAAGTAGAGTCCTTACCCTTACTGCACTTAGACTCGTGAAAAGAAGCAGACGTGAAATAAACAACGTTACAGAGAGCAGGATATCAGTACACCTAGGAGTGCTGGGAATGGAGCGATGGATGCACGCACGTGTGCACGCACGTGCACACATGCACACACACACACACACACACAGATATGCACAGTGCATCTCTTTATTTCACAGATGATAAAATTTTAGTCCAGAGATTTTTAATGCCAGAGCAGGGTCTAGACCCTGAGTCCCCTGATCTGCATCACAGCAACTTGTCACAAGGTAAGTCACTGTCATTAAGTGTGACTATTCCCCTCCAGATTCCTAGGTAGGACTCATTAACCTGAACGTATAATTCCCTGAAAAGGCTCTAAAACTGACAGGTGCTTTATATGCACTGCTATATTAATACTATAAAGTCATTCATTTAATCCGATTCTCTGTGATATTAGGCACTTGATGGAGAGGGGGGGCAAGGAGGTTAACTAACAAAGTTTTTCATTTTATGCCTCCTAAAATCTCCCTCTACTACTGTGACTTTCCATGCCCACTCACTGAAGTCATGCCAATTTATTCCTTTATAAAATTTCGACTTAGCTCGTCCTCTCCATTCCTACTACTTACATTACTCAGGGCCCTACTCACAGATTATTACAATAGGATCCCAAAGGGTCTCCCTACCATCTCACCTTTTCCACCTCCACTCCTGAGTCAATCCACCTTGCAAACAGCTGCCAAATTAACCTTTCTTTTCAGCTTATTAAAATAACTTTAGTGTGTTTTTCTTCATTGTAAAAAAGTAACACCTGATCATTATAGGAAGAATAAACTTTAATGACCCTTTGGCTATGTCACCCTCCAGCTCAAGAGAAGACCTCTGGCTCAGCACTGCTTACTAAGTCACCATATCCAGTATGTCAGTTTCCTGTGGCTGCTGCGACAATCAACACAAACTTGGTAGCTTAAAACAAGAGAAATTTATTCTATGTGTTCTCGAGGCCAGAAGTTTGGCAGGGCTGCACTCTCTCTGGAGGCCCTTGGAGAGAATCCATCCTTTGCCTCTTCCAACTTCTGGTGGCTGTCAGCATTCCTTGATTTGTGGCCACATCACTCCAATGTCTGTCTCAAGGGTCACACTGCCTCCATATCTGTCTGTCAAACCTCCCCCGCCTCACTCTTATGAGGACAATTGTCATTGGATTTAGGGCCCACGCAGATAATCCAGGATAAATTCCTCCTCTCAAAATCCTTAATTACATTTTTTGCCATATAAGGTAGTATTCACTCTTGTCCCATATAAGGTGATATTCACAGGCTCCAGGGCTTAGGATGTGGATCTATCTTTTCAGGGGCCACCATTCAGTCCGCTACATCCAGGCTCCCACTCACCACACAAATCTTCTCTTTCATTATTCCAAGCAGGAACCCTCCATATCAAGTCACGCCGATACCCTTAGGGACCTCACCCCAGCCCCTGCATTCCCACCTCTACTCACCATTTCCCTAAGTGTTCCCCCTCCGTCCTCCCACCATCCAAAAGGGCAAATAAGCTTTCTTTGGTTAGGGTCAGCTCTAGCCCTCTATCTCTGAAGCTCACACTGACAATCACCTTCAGCCCAGGCATCATTTTTCTTCTCCAAATTTTTGGAACATACAGTTGATATCACATTGAATTTATGTTACATTGTGTTTTTTAGTGGTCTCACAGACTTAACTTCTATCTAGTCCAAGTACAGTGAGCTCCTCAGGCAGAGAAGTTGTGTTTTCTACTTCTTCTGCAACCCCCAGAGCATCTAGCACAGAGCCAGGTATTTATTAAAAGACTGATAGTCGAAGGAATAAATGCAAAGGAAAATCAGCAATATTTTTAAGTTGGTTTAAATTGATATCACTACCACCACCACCAACTTACAGAAGTTATAAAAAAGAAAAAGTTCTCTCATAAGGGATATAAAATCTGAAAAACCAATTAATAACTCATTATTTTACCACACTTTTTACACTTATTTACATCCTAATGTTCTACTTCTTAAGGCAACTTATACAAGTTTCAAGTTGTTAAGCCTAACAGAATCACTCCATTTATATGAAGTGGTAGCATCAGCCCCAGCCAAAAAGGAAAATAGCAGAAGGGCCTGTTTCACTTTTCTTTTAAAAACATTACGTGAAAAGTTATCTTTCTTTGATTAAAGAAAAATAAGACAGATGTGAATGTGCCCAGCCACTGCTCTTTACCACTTTAAAGAAAAAACAAAACAAGTGGCTGCATTTTCATCTGGTGTTAAGGCTCCCAGAACTTCCTTCACAGCTGTGGGTTAGGCTTTTTCTCTCTTTTATTTACCAGAACTTCAGAGAGACAGTCTAATCACATCTTCCCGCTGCTAACCTTTCTTCCAGTTTTTCTAGTCAACAGAAGAAGAGAACGTAGGCATCTCTGAAAGGAGAGTTACCCCTGCCTTTCCTTTCCCAACCCCTGTGCCTGCCCAGCCCCCACCCCCAGCTATTATTGCTTGAAGCTAAATATACTACTACATATATTTTAGCAATGCCTGAAGCTGCTACAAACTGACTCAGTGAGAGTGGTCTATACTTAACTTTCTTCTTTCCCACCCACCTCTTCCTCAACTGCTACATCTGCCCTATGACTCCACTGAAACTTCTCTTGGTAGGGTCACAAACAATCTCCTATTTTTCAAGCCCAATGGATACTTTTTCACTACTTCCTTGACTTGACCTTTTTTTGGTAGCATCTTGTAGGGTAGACTAAGTCCCCTCTTTGAAATGCCCTCCTCCCTTAGACAGCCGGCATGGCAGCTCTTCTTTCTGGCTCTCCTCTATCACTAACCTCTCCTTTTCAGTTTATTTTGTTGAGTCCTAGTCCTCAGCCTCTTCTGATCATTTTAGAGTTTTCTAGGGTTTCTCTTTAGCGCTCTCTTCTGTCCACATTCTTCACCCTCGAAGGATTCTAAGCCTGCTGCATCAGCCACAACCTACCGTGTAAGTCTCTAATACGGTCTTCTGCTCAGGCCTTTCTTCTGAGCAACTAAGCAAACTAGTGAGGAGCCCGAAAGGACTAGCATTTATTGAGAATGCATTATGTACTAAATTCTTTTGACATGGGCTCACATATATATTGCATTTAATTCTCACAATAACCCAATAAGGTTTTTTTTTTTAACACATCCAGTTTATAGGTGAAGAAATTCAGTTCTGAAGAGATTAAATAATCTGTTAATCTGTCCAAAATCATCATAGCTTGAAAGTGGTGGAAATGAGATTTGAACTCTGGTTATATGCCAAAATCCATTTTCTTTCCTAATTGGACCATCTGCCTCTAATTTTGTCCCCTTCCTACATCTTTACCCTAATCCATTCTCCGTATAGAAGCATTTTTCTTTAAAAACACAAATCTGATATTGTCACCTCTGCTTTAAAATCCTTTAATGGCTCCCCAACATCTATGGCCTTGGTTTTCAAACTTCAGTAAGCATATGAGCCACTCAACTGGGGAGCCTATTAAAAATTCAAATTCTCAGGCTCCATTCCCAAAGATGCAGCAGGCGTCTTCTTTATTCCACACTTTGAAAAATACTGACCCAAATTTCTTAGCTCAACTTGCCAGGCATATCATGATCCTGCCCCCGATTATCTTTCCATCCTTATCTCTGCCCCCACCCCTCCTTATGCCTTATGTTCTAACGCAGGGGTCAATAAAGTACAGCCCTGCTGGCAAGCCAAAGTCAGCCTACCGCTTGTTTTGGTAAATAATTTGTGCGTGTGTGTGTGTGTGTGAGGAAGCTTGGCCCTGAGTTAACATCTGTTGCCAATCTTCCTCCTTTTGCTTGAGGAAGACTGTCGCTGAGCTAACATCTGTGCCAATTTTCCTCTATTTTAAGTGGGATAGCGCCACAGCGTGGCTTGATGAGTGGTGCTGGGTCTGCACCCAGGATCCAAACCTGCGAACCAAGGCCGCTAAAGCAGAGCGCACGAACTTAACCACTACACCGGCCGGCCCGTACAGAAAGTTTTATCGGAGCACAGCCACATCCATTCATTACATTCTGCCTATGGTGCTTTTGTGCTACAAAGGCAGAGTTGAGTAATTGCAACAGAGATCACATGGCACACAAATATTTACTACCTGGCCCTTTACAGAAAATTTGCCAATTCCTGCTCTACCTTACACCAAAATATATTGCATTTTTCAGTGCAATATGCTTTAATACAGTATATTTCCTCTCCCATTTTCAGAGGGACTCCCATTCTTCCTTACAGATTCATTCCTACTGTGTGAACCCATGTCTGACATACCTAGACAGTTAGGCATCCATTCTTAGTGCCCCAAAAGCACTTTGCCTCTGTTGCCCTCATTTCTTACCTCACTATATTATAATTATTTTTCTATATGTCTGCCTAGCCCACTGAAATGTAAGCTCCCAAGAATAGCTATAAACTCTTATTTATCTTTGTATCTCTACAGTCTAGCACAATGCCTGGTACATATTTGGTGTCCAACAAATGTTAGATAAGTTAATGAATGAACAGACTTTTCTGAAAACCTTAAAGAGCAAAACTTTCTGAATAACATCACTTAAACTTGGATTCCAATTCGTTTCTGTAGTATTAAAATTAGTCCTTAGGGTTAAACTACCTGCAGAGGCACCCTAGTTAAAATGTGCACGTAACCTAGACAGGAAAGGAAGGCACATTAAAACGTTAATATCTACTGTCAGAGATTTGTTTAGTAGATGAGCTGGCTTTTCTGTCTCGGTCTTGTGGAAAGTGCCGATGGAACAGAAGGACAGAAAAGTAGAAAATGTCAGAGCTTTGTGCCACTACCCAAGGAGGGTAGCTCCAACGGTAGCAAAGGATGGCTAAGGGGACAACAGGAGGGACATCGGGGCCAAAGGACAGGTCTTGGAATGTCAAAGAGATTTTTTGGCCAAGTTAACATTTTTGTGAGAGCCAGCACTATTCAGAATAACTGAAGGGAACTGAAGACCGAGTCTTCTCAGCGAAGGGCTAAGGAAGGCGGATGAAGCATGGCTGGCTCTCTCTCAGTCCCTCACCTGGAACTTGCTGTCCCACACTGTCAGACTGGGCAATACAGCAGGGTGGTCTTTTACCAGCTTATAGCCTATGGCAGGAACACATCTTGTCTAGGATATCTCAATTTACTCATTCGTTCATTCAATAAACATAAAAGTCGAACAGAAAATAAGAAATAAGAACCTTCTGTCTAGGATCAAAGCCTCCGAAAACAACACATTTCGATTTTCTTTGTAATTGAACACAGCAGGTCAGGGAGAAGGGCCTTTTGTCCCTAGCGGTGGACATGCAGGCGGGCTTGGGAGACCACCTTTCTTACACCACAGGACAGTTCAGGGCACTCCTTAAGTTCATTTCATGTCTCATCCCACTGCCCCTGTCCCATGTGGGGCCATAGTTAGGAGCAATGGGTAGTGGAGGTGTAAACACAGCTGCCAACATTATGCAACGGCACACACTTAAGAATTACTACAACGAGCATCTCAGGTGCCTACTGCACCGTGCTAAGGACCAAGGAAGTCACTGCTGGCTAATCCAATAATGATAACATTTTGTGATGCCTACTATGTGTTAGACTCTGTACTCGATGCTCTATATGCATTATCTCTAATCCTCACCAAAGCCTGCGAAGAAAGTATTGAGCATTTAACAGATAAAAATGGAAGTTCAGAAAGGTTAAATAACGTGGCCAAGATTTTTTCCTTCCCAACTAGCCTAGAGGGGACTGAGCCTACTCAGTCAGCATTTGAGTTTTGCTACTTACACTTTCCAAAGCCCTCACTTTTAGATGCCCAATCTATCTCTTGCTTTATTTTTCCCATTTGCTATTGTCTGTATACACTGGCTGGTTGGCTCAGTGGAGTACACTGACTAAAGAAAGCCCAGGTATATCAGGGCTATCGCCTTAATGCCACTCTGTTCCAATTCAACTCAATCACTATTAACTAGCAGTCTATGCTGTATCAGGCACATTGCTAGATGCTTGGGAGGCAAAGCTTTGCCCCCATTCAAATCTGTCCTGCTCTTACTCCAGGAAGCCAGATGGCAGAATGAAGAGAGCTGTTGGCAAACTCATTCACCATCGCTGATGAAAACAAATCAGAATACAGAATCTTTATAAAGAGAGATCCTCACATCATCATCATCTGTTTCCTGACCTGTTCATTCAAATACTGCCTTTCTCTAACGGCTGCTCCTGCCCACTTCATCCTCTTCCTGTTGCCATGGCCCTGCTGCCAGCCAGTCTGTCATCCTTTATGCTCTCACCAGCACAGCCACCATCCTTCCAAGCCCTAACCCTCACCTTCCCTTATACAGGGGAAAATGGAACCTGAGACTCCATCACCCATTCACAATGCGAGGGAAAAGTGTGTTTTGTGTGTGAGTATGTATGTATACACTAGAAGGACAATACAATTTGCAGGACCGTAGAGCACAGATAAAGGCAGGACTGGGAGCTTATTTCAGGGCTGTTTCATACCGCCCGACTGCTGAACGAGCAGTCCAGGCTGGCTGCACATGGCATTTCAGTATTACTCATCCACAACTGTGGTTTGTATTCAAAGTGAAAGGAGTGTATTCACAGAGGCACTATCCATCTGAAAGAGATTTTCTTTTCCATAGTCAGTAAAGATTTAAGAAACTGCTGGTTTCTAAATAGTCTCACAAAAATAATGAATTAATAAAGTATGAGAACTGAATTCATTTTCCTTACCTGTGAGCCCTAGAGAAAGTAACCCAAATTTAACTTCACCCTTTTAGGCAAAACAATAAAATTTTATACCCCCACTACAGTTTGCTAGTTTTAGAAAACAACTCCTATACGATTTTAGAGGTAAGTAAAATAACTCAAAATCCTATGTATTTTTCTTGGACTTATTTGAGATTATTGAAGACTTTGAGAAAGTTATTACATGTTTCAAAGGCCTGAAACGGAAACAACTGAAAATTATGTAGAATATACTGTGAGAGTCTCAAATCCAGGAAATTAAAGAACAATATGTTATTTCAGCATCCTTTAGTAGCCATAACGTTATTTTTGGGGAAAGATAATGGGATACAGTCGTCAGATTTCATTTCAAAATTAACACTGGAAGATCAAGCTAGCAAAGACTTCTAAGGAAAATTATTTTCTGATTTTTCTGGAAAATTCTCAGAACTCTTCCTTTCTGTCTTGGAAATACTACTTCCCATTGGACGGGAACTGCTACTTCACAGGGAAACTGTTCCTCTAGGTGAGTCCCTATTCCAGAGTAGCACTGTGTTGGGCTTTCCCTGCTGTCTGTCACTTTTCTCAGAGCCTTCTGCAGGAACAATGAGAGGAGCTGATGTAGCATAGCACAGGCAGCACAGAGAAGCAGGAAATTTTTTCAGTCCCTCTGAGGATGGGTGGAACAAAATCCTGACAGCAGCAAAGTGTTACTGGTTAGATGGAGGAGAAAAGGGCATCCAAAGGAAAAAGCTATCATGAGCAGCATGCCAGAGACTGTGGAAAGGAAGACCTCAGGAAAGCATAGGGAAGGAGGGATTTCTACTTTAAAAACTGGCAAATTCTAGAAGTCTGGTTCCTTAAAAAAAATTCCAATTTCCTAAACATTCTAAAACATCAATAAGCTGATGATCAATAAGCTGACGTCCCTATCTTCATGAAATAAAACTAGACAATGTTAATGTAGATAAACAAAGGCAGAAAGAGTTGGTTAAACATAGATAAACTCTAAGAATTCACCAATAATGAACACTGTCTGTTATCTTATAATCACAGGGAGAAGAGATTTGGAGAGGGAAAGGGAGACGGGGATGGGACATCAAGACAGATTAACAAGAAGGAATTCACTACTTTCCTCAGAGAAGGCTTTCGAGAGGAGGTTAGATTCCAGACTCTGGACGAATAGCAACAGGAGCTTCGCAGAGTGTTCCAACCAACCACAGGAAAATAGCTCAGAGGGGGAGTGAACTGATTATATGAATGGGGCATTGAGTAAGGGAGCCCGAGAGAAGAAAGGGGAACCGTTAGGGGGAACAGAGGTGGTTCAGCGTGCCCTAGTTAAGGTCTCCAAACTGGAGAAATGCTGGGACTGGGCAAGGGAAGCCAAAAAGAAAAAGCACAGTCGTTTCTTTACTTGTCTCAGGAGGGAAGTAAAAAACTAGAGTTTGCACAACCTGAAAAAGCTGACAAACAGGCTTGCCCTGCGAGTGAAAAATTTCCAGAGAGGGCCTTTTCTGGAAAAACGCGGCCCCGGTGTTCCCTGAATTGCCGGTGGGTACCAGGGGGCAATAACTGGAGAGGCGCAGGGATGTCCCAGGCAGGTGTTTCTTGGGTGTTGGCATGGACTACCGAGCTGAGGCTCAGCGGTGGGACTAGCACTTAGCGACAAGCAGGCGGCGGCGGCGGCAGCTGCGCGTGCAAACCACAGGACTTACCTTACTGTCATCCATCTCGGTAGACAGGCCGGCCCGGCCAGGCGCGCCCTCCCCCTGCCCTCCCCCGGCTCAGCCGGCCTGGCCCGGCCCGGCCCCCGCCCCGGGGGAAGAAGGGGATATGGTTCTGCCTGCCTCCTCCTCTCGCCTAACAGTTCGTTTTCCTGATGCCACAGTCACGGGGACGAGGGACCAATTCAGGAATGGCAGAGCGGACCCTGGAGGCGGCCCAAAACGCCTCCCTTCGCCGCCACCGCCTCCTCCTCCCCCTCCATGACAGTCTCTGGGTGTGTTTACAGACGCCCTGGAGAGGGGCCGGGACGGGAGAGCGGGCGGGAGTGGTGCGCACGGACTGGCCCCTTCGGCTGCCGTAGCACCGCGGTATTCTGGGGATTGTAGTTTTCCTGACCACAGTCTCTGCGCGGCTGACTGGAAAGAAAACTACAATGTCCACATAGCCTCAGCGAGGAGTCTTGTTTTCCTCTTGGCCGTAAGCGCTGCGGAGGAGGGGCCAGGCAGGAGGCAGAAACTACGTTTCCCACAGTGCGTTCCCTGGGGTCTTTTAGCTCCTGGGTTCCAGCGGCCTGGACAGGGAGAGGAGGGAGTTTGGGGCCCCGCGGAGGCAACCGTAAAGGAGGTGCCCTGGGAGCAAGCCCTCCTCAGGGACACCGAGGAAACCCTGAAAAGTCTTTATTAAAGAATAATGTAAAATGGTGCAGCTGCTTTGGGAAAGAACTTGGCAGTTCGTCACAATATTAGAGTTACTGTATGGCCAACAATTCCAGGAGAAATGAAAATATATGTCCACAGGAAAACTTGTACATAAACATTCTGTCCTAGAAACATTATTCATAATAGTCAAAAAGTAAAAACAACCCAAATGTTTATCAATGGATGAATGGATAGGCCAATTGTGGTATATGTGTACAAAGGAACATTATTAGACCATGAAAAGGAATAAAGTGCTGATGATACATGTTACAATGTGGATGAGCCTTGAAAATATGCTAAGTGAAAGAAGCCAGACTCAAAGGCCACGTATTATAGATTCCATTTATAGTGAAATGTGCAAAATAGGTATGTTTAAAGAAACGAAAAGTTGATGAGTGCTTGCCAAGGGCTCGGGCTGGGGAACAGCAGGAAGGGAGGGGGACCAGGAAGGGGGAGTGATTGTTAATGGGCACTGGGTTTCTTTTTGAGGTGATGAAAATGTTCTAAAATTGATTTGGTCATGGCTGCACAACTCTGCGAATAAACTAAAACCCACTAAATTGTACATTTTAAATGAGTGAATTTTATGGTATATGAATTATATCTCAAAAAAGCCATTACAAATCACTGTCTTTAAATCCTCTTGATTTAATAAATTCAGTCAGCTTGTTGTTTTAGCCTATGTTAGGCCATTGAGAATTTGACGAAGATTGTATGTCGCCTACTGTTATTCTAGAGAGCCCTTTGTCTTACTCCTTTTCAAAGACTCCTAAGGTGCTTTGCTAAACCCTTCCCAAAATTCAATTCAAGTAGAATTCCCAGATCTCTTACATTAGAATTTCAGATAAACAAATACCTTTTTAGTATAAGTTTGTCCCATACAATATTTGAGACACCCTTTTACTAAAAAAAAGTGTTCGTTGTTTATCCTAAAGTCAAACGTAACTGGGTATCTTCTATTTTATGTGGTGTTGACATTAATAAACAAACAGCCAGTCATTTTTCCAGTAAAAATGGGTTTATTCAGGATCAACAAAGACTTGCAATTCGAGATCTGCAACCATGGCGAACCACCTGCAAGTTCCTGAGCAGCAACGGGAGGAGAAACTCTTCTATAGAGGGGAAAAGGAGGTTGGGAGAGTACTGTCCATTGGAGGAATCTGAAGTGTAGTGGCTTTTCATTGGCTGAGTCGTGACAGTCTCTCATTGGCTGAGAGCTCTTGCTGGGCAAGAAGAGGAAATTTTTCTTCTTCCCGTTGGGCTTGGCCACTGTCATCATCTTAGGGTGTGCCAGCTCCCCCTTCTGGCCTCCCGACTTCGTTTTAAATGAGGTTTCCGTTTATTAATTTTCACACTGGCAACTCCAAATTGAGGAAGGGTGATAATAGGAAAGTTGAATTGTGTCTGTCCCATCTATAACGCTTCCGAGGAACTAAAGTAGGTCACTTCCTCTAAGTAAATGCCACCTAGTCAGGTCAAGCGGTTGGTAATGGGTCTGACATGCTGGAGTTGCTATTCTCTAGTCAGGGGCGCACACTTAACCCCTCAACTGCATTCCTAGCAGTCTGAGAGACGCCTAGCCACATCCTCTCTGATGAGCAGGGGAGCAAAAGTCTGTGCTCTGCAGGCTCTGTTCCTCATCCTCCTAATACCCATGTTGTTTGATACCTCCACAAACCGCTTTCCACCTCCTTGTCCTGTGCCCAGCATGGCCTCAATTCTGCCTCCCCAGCTACTCCTTGGCTCTGCTAAGCCCTTTTCTTGCGGTGGAACTGCATTTCCCATGGGTTAGTCCCCAGCTACTCTCTCTTCCTGCATCCCGGCTGACAAAAGCACACCTGGCCCTCTGTAATGGCACTCATCTACCCTGTTCTTCCACCGCTGGCCATGCTTGGCTGCGTGTGAGCAGCTCACAGATCCAATGGCCAGCCCCTCAGGAAGGAGGACGAAGACCTTTTGAACCATGTAGCAGAAACCTAAAAACATGCAGGGGAAGCATGTATACCAGCTTCAGGAGAGTGGTTTTCTCTAGAGAGGAAGGGAACGGGATGGAGAGGGTCTTAGGTGATTAGCTGTATATTTAATTTTTAAAGAGATGAAGCAAATATGTTAAATCTGGTGGTGGAGTGTATGTTGTACTGTTTTCTTTGTATTTCTGTACATTTGAAATATTACACAATTAAAATAAGAATTTCAATTCTTTTTTAAAACTATAAAAATGCTCACTTTAGAAAGTGTGAAAATACTTTAAATTTTTAAATTTAATTTATAAAAATAAACCTTAATCACATCACAAAATAAGACTTTGTAAAAGGAAGAAAATCTTACGAAGAAGTATGTGTAGTCATATATAAAAGTTTGCTGAGAAATACCCAGAATTGGTAACAAAGAGGTGAGAAAGAACAAGAGGGAGTATTAGCTTCTATAAGTATAAATCCTCAAGGACTTTATAATCCAGGAAGGAGAAATTCACACATACAGGAGACTATGAACAGTCACCAAACAAGGCATCCGGTGAAAAATTAATACAGATCAAATTTAATATCTGTGTGCTAAGTTGTTCAGAGTAGGTAGGGTGAGCCAGGCATCAGACTGATTCCTGGAAAAGGAAAAGTGAACACAGCAAAAGAAAAAAATGTTTTAAAGGAGTGGGAGGAAGTTTAGAAGAAGAATATGCTCTCAGGGTCCTGAGCATACTTCATATCCATGGTTTTCAATCTTTTCTTCCTCTACTGCCTTCTCAAAAGGAACTTCCAAGGCATGCCATTCCTTTAAAAAATGCATATAATTTTCTCCTCCCTACCCTCCTCATTCCTCCCTCCCCAAGACACACACAAACACATTTCATACGCTCTCAGACATCCCACATAGAGGCACTGTTGGCCTGTGATGCATCAAGCCTCTGCTCCTGCTGTGGAGTCTCTTGTAGTGAATTCCTAAACAGCATGGCACACACCCACTCCCACTAGGTCTGCATGCCTTCCATGCCCTCGTTTCTCCCTCTCCTGTTCCCCTTACCATTAGGCTAAAAGAGCACAGGTGTCTAAACAGAGCCAAGATGATCGTGTTACTCCCTGGGCCACATGGGTCTGCTTGGCACATATTCCCTGGGGAGCATCAGAGAGAAAGGAGGCTCATTAAAATAGCTTGCTAGGCTCCAGCTGGCTTTCCATGAAGTTTGACACATAAGAGTCTAAGAATTTAAAAATTATCCAGCTCTTTCCAAACTTTCATTGGAAATGAAAATTGTTTGATTCAATTCTGGCATGGAAATTTTTACTAGACCCATCTCCAATCTAGAAACAGCAATAATTAAAAAGAAAGCCTGTCAAAGAAGAAACGAAGGTGGCCATGAAATTTACCATGGTAACTTCTGACCCACCGTATCACACATCACCCATTTGGGGAAGAAGGCATCCCAGAATCATCCTGGAAGTGACCGGTCATCACTTCTGTCCCTGGCTTGTCTTTTCAAAGAGTTGATCATCTCTGGCTGAGTGATAAAGAGTTTAAAATACAGCATGGCTGTACAGTGAATTTGTGGATGGTTCAAATTATGACGCAGGGGCTGAGAAAGGAAAGGAGGAAAACAATTCAAAGAGAAAAACAAACCACTAATTGAAGAGAGGTAGGGGGTGGCATGAGATTAAGCGAGGAGGGTTAAGGAATAAAAATTAACCTTCTTAGAGAAACCACAAACAAGGCAAACAGTACAATATTCTACATTCAGGAATGCCATGGCTACGTTGATATGTAAATCTGGCGCTCAAACAACAGAGCATTATTGCTGCTGATATGGTAATCTTCAGAGGTACAGAGAAAAAGTGGGTGGGTCATGTGAAATTCATGAAATGCTTGAGGTGAACTCACTGTTGAAGTATTAGTCATGTTTTGTTTTGTGTGTGGTTTTTTTCCAATTTATAGATGAGTATTCCTCTGTACTTGTTGTTTCTGAAAAGTTTAGCTTATTTTCACGAGGCTACAAAAGATTCTATCTCGAAAGTCTGTTTCTGCTCTAAAGGCATTTTGCGAAATGCCTCCCCTCCTTTGGCCTACACAGACAAATATGCCTACATTTGCATATAGCACAGTACCTACTTACTCTCTGCATTGGTTGGAAAGTTCGGAGGCAAGAGCCTACAGGAACATTTTCAGAGTGAGCACATAACTCAGCCTCCAGCTTGTCAGCAGGAGCAAAATAAATAAATAATGCCAAGAACAACTGAAACAATCTGTTGACAAGGAAGGAAAAAGAGACCCCATCAGCATAAAAATAAGGAAGAGAAAATGAAGCTCAAGGAACCAAAACCTTCAGTGTTCAAACTTTCCCTTACCTCTTCCCCTTCACCACCATGCAGAAAGCTTCTCCTCAAACATAGCAACAGCTTTTCTTAATATTGTCTCAACTACCATTTCTACTTAAAATACTGCTGACTTCCTAAGCCATCTATATACCTCACCCAGTAGGAAAGAATAAAGTGTGCCCTTATTTGAGGAAATAATAGGGAACTTATTTATTTGGCCAATAAGCAACTGTTGAAAACTAACTACTCTTTGTAAAAGATGGCTTGTTAAGCATCACTGTTAGTCATTTACACTTTAGTATGAATGTGTCTTTTTTCCTCTTACTTGCTACCTAAAAATTAGTTTAATATCTAATCTTTTAAGAGTGGGAGAAAAGAGGAATATATAGTTTTCAAGGATAGGTGTTATAAAAGAGGGAGAGATCTGGGTAGATCTGATTGCTGTGGTGGGGCTCTGAGCATTTAAAGAGCAGCAAGTAGACACTGCCTACCTGTGAGGGTTAGGGTAGGGGAGATAAGAGAGAGATGAAGAAGGAACAAGTGGTCAGGTACCTTCTTTCACAATTCTCCTGAGGGTTTACCCAACAGACACACATAAGGCAGGCGCATTTTATTCTACTGACTCAGGCCTGAAGAAGTTTAAACATACCATGGCACGTGTTATGGAGTAAGTAAAAAAAACTCAGCCTGCATTTATAGCTCAAAAATCTTTTTTTAAAAAAGCAGCTTCCTTTCATCAAAGCTTACTCTTTTGTGTGTGTGTGTGTGTGAGGAAGATTGGCCCTGAGCTAACACCTGTTGTCGATCTTCTTTTTGCTTGAAGAATATTGTCGCTGAGCTAACGTTTGTGCCAATCTTCCTCTATTTTGTATATGGGACGCTGCCACAGCATGGCTTGATGAGCGGTGTATAGGCCTGTGCCGGGAATTGGAACCATGAACCCCAGGCTGCCAAAGCAAAGGGCACAAACTTAACCACTATGCCACCGGGCCAGCCCCTCAAAGTTTACTTTGGAGGTTGCTGTTTCCAGTGTAAGGTTTGGTAAACCCATTGCTGAATGGAAATCTGACAGGGCTCCTCTTCCAGATCTTACATTTTTAAGGAGCAAAAGACTAGAATCCTGGGTTATTAAGGAGGAAGTGTGGTTTTGGTACCAGGAGACTGCCGGAGAGCAGCAGGGAAACCACTTCTTATCTTATGAATAGTATTAACTGCTCCAAATTTTGCTTTAATCTTCTCTTTCTAAGAAAAAAAAATGCAACCTAAAATTTATTCTTGGGACACTATCAGACCTACTTATGACCCTAAAGACATTTACAAAAAGCCACAATATTTATGAGAATTTAAGTCAACAATATGTCCTGCCTCTAGTTAGGTGCTATCTGTTGCTAGATGTAAATACCTTTGACTCCTTCTTTCTGCCATTCCTTTTTAATATCATGGATATTTTGATTTTTCTATTTGGTATCACATATCTTCATTTATTTTTGACTCACTTACATATTGAGGTTAAGAATTTTTTTAAAGCATATTTTCAATTCCTTTGACTTTAAGGGCTTCCCTCAGCTACATAAGAAGACTTCCATCCCAGGATATATCTTTAAACCTTTTTGCCAATACATAGAATTGTTTCCAAAGACATTTAAGTCTGAAGGTGGGTTAACATCAATCTTCTTTGGTCAATACAATGTCACCTGAATGGTACAGCACCTAATATTTTGTGTGAAAAAATATAACATTATTAGTAGCAATACCATTTGACAGTTTCCAAAAGTGTTTGCATGAATATTATCTTGTAAGAATGAAAGTATCAGATTCCACCTGGAATCTGACCAGTTGTGCTAACAGTATTTCTGTCTCCAAAAACAGTCTTTGGGAGAATGGCCTGGTTGTTCCAGCCTTATCCTGAAAAGTTAGATAGCAGAGTTCTGCTGAGCAGCAATTTCTGTCTCTGTCATTCATAAATGTGTCCAAATCATTTAAAGATTTGTTTCTGTTTGCTATGCGAAATAGTCCTTTAAAAATATGTAATCTAAGTTTATCTCAAACAAGTTTCAAAGGACACCCTTTGATCTTTATTTTGTAAACAAGCCTACGTTGATTCTGCTCTCACTGTATATGGTTTTTAGAGATTCATGTCATGCTATTTCTCAGCCTTTATCTATCCAAGATGAAACACACTGTTTTAGAAAGTCTTTCCCCACGCCTGACCCCTGGAAAATTTTGCAGTGGCCTTTTTGAGCAGTTTCTGACACATCACCTCTCTTTCCAGGGGCGGTCACCAGAACTGCCTCAGTAACATCACCCGTGTTTGTGGAGGAACCAGAGTTCTATTTGTGTTTTAATCTGAGTGAAATCACTATTCTGTTTACATTTCTGTCCTGGACTTGATGCTGACCGACATTTTCTGGTGGCTTCTACTAGAACTTTTGGGGGACGTAATCACAGATCTATAGGAACTTTGCATAGGCTTATGTACATATATACACACATATATATATGCAATTACTAAGCTCTTTCTTCCTTTCATTTTTTCCCTTTAAATTAGATCTTTAGAAGTCACACTGTTTTCTCAACAAGACAGTATTTATTTTCAGAACTGAGAGTTTATACAACCGCTGTTCTGTTCCAGGACTCATTTCATAACGCAGCGTAGGGATGTAAAAGTCTAAAGAGTTTGGTGCTACAGCCTCTCTTGACACTCCTGCTGCCCTCATGATTATGAGATTCAAAACACAAAAGTAGCAACACCCTCCTTCCACTTCTCACCGGGAGTACACACACGTCATTGCGAATGTTATCAATTTACTTTACATTTAATTTCTGGCCTCTAGATACTTTTCTAAACTAGAATAGAAAGTCATTTTGTCTTAAGTAATGCTGCCTTCCTCAACTAAGCTTCTTGAGTTGTCCTGTGGCCAGTTCAAGATGGCCTTGTGCTGGCTGACGCACACGCAGTTAGGGGTTGTGCAAGAAATGTTGATCTTGTGCTACGAGGCTGGCACCTCGGTCATCAGCCTGGACTCTCTCTCACCCTCTCCTCCACCCTTTCCCCGTTTGCACGTGGTTCTGGTGGTGTGCTCTGTTGTCTTTGTTGTTTCGTGTTTTCAGGCAGCATGTCCTGGGAAGGGGTCATCCTTTCCCTAATCCTGTAAGATTTTCTCCAGTCTGTTTTGTTTTGGAAAACTTCAGGCCTTCTGGTGTGTTTCCCTTAGATAGCCTCCTTTCCCAGGCAGCACAGAACCTGTCCGGTGATGTGCTCTGTTCTGGCTGCTGCAGGTGAGGCCCCAGTCCATGCCTGCTCCCTTCCTGCCCTCTCATAGCTTCCAGAGGATAAGTCATACCTCCTCCTCATGGGAACCCCATCCTCCCGACTCTGCCCCACCTACACTCTAGGATCCCTGAGGGAAGGTGAAAGTAATACTAGGCACATTTGCCCAGTTCCTGCCCTACAGTTGTGTTTCATCCCCACTTCCCATCCCTTCTCTCATTCATGCTTCTTTCCTCCCTTGTTCCTACTCCTAAATCAAGATCTACTTCTCTCCTTGCCACTGATACTGTGCTGACAGCTCCCTCAGCTCGCCATCCTTTAGGCTTGGGAAGAGCTCCTTCTGAAGTTTCTCCAGGTGCCCGGGTCCCCAGCACGGCTATTCTCTTCTTTCCACAGGTGCCATTGCTAAGCTTGGAGGAAGCAGTTTGTTGTGTGGGAGGCTGGCGATGGAATTAGACCCCTTTGGCATTCTTCAAGGGAGCTGCCTCCCCAGATTTCCCTCTTTAATGTTTCCAGCAAACAGGTGGCTGCTCTGCTGGTAGCAAATTCCTGGATATTTTTACCCAACACCCCATAAACAAAATGACAATGTTATTGGACATGTCATACAACCAGGCATATGAGTAATGTCCCCATTAATCAGTTTGCCAAAGAAAAGAGGTTGCTATCGAAGCTTGTTTGGAGAGATGCTAGCTGTGTGAAGGAAGAAAAACTGAGGCATCTGCTTAAAAGTACACTGTCAAGATTAAAATTATATATGTTCGATGACTTGGTGTGTTTTGAAGTTAACCTTTCCCTATGCAAGACTGCACCAACAGCACAGTTGACATTCAAGTAATTGTTACAAGAACCTCACTATAACGCCTTGGGTAGCGCCTGTGGCCCTGGGAATGAGGTAGAGATGAGATGGAATCCAAGAGAGATGCAAGTTTTACCAGATTTGTCATTATATTAAGAAATGTCATACTACAAAGAAATCCTTTAGCTGTGGTATGATTGATTCATTTTTTTAATCCATCCATTCATTTATAAAATGTATGGAGCAGCTCCTTCTCACCAAGCATCATGCTATACGCTAGACAGAGATTAATGAGCCAGGGTCTCTGCCCTCGAGGAGCCTACACACTAATGGGGGATTCATTTGCATGCCTCTCTAAGTATGTAAATGCATAACTGCAGGATAGTGTGTTGTGTGATGACCAAGGTATACATAAAATACAGAGAGGATCTAGAGGAAGTCTTTCCTGATGGGCTGATTTCGGAGCTAGGTCTCAAAGGATGAGTACAAGTTTTTCAAGCAAGCAAGAAAAAAAACATTTGCAATGGCATACTGGTATGAAATAACAGGAAACTGCAAATAATTTGGTTTGGCTGTAACGCAGGCATCTCAGGAGATGGGAAGAGCAGTGTCAAGAGCGAGGGCCAAAGAAGTAGACAGGAGATAGATGATGAAGCACATTGAATGGCAAGCTTAGGAGGAGGGGCTTAATTTGAAGGTGCTTGGGAGCTACTGAGAGTTTAAGCAGGAGAGTAACAATTAAGTCTGGGGGAACCTGGCTCTTTCACATGCAGCTGGCAGCTCCTCCATACTTTTTATCTTATTTTGTAGTATTTCTTATACTATATTATGTCCTACTTATAATATATGCTGTGGTATATATGGTATGGTATATGGTATACGGAATTTAATATTATAGTGGAAGGGCCTGGCCTATATTAAGCTCTTACTGAATATCTGAGACTGAACAGACTCTGACATAAGTCTCTCGCCCTTGGTCAGATGTTGATGGTACTGGCAGGACCACAGGCCAAGCCTCCTGACTTCCTTCCTCTCCAGGCTCTTGCTATTACACGCAAGCAACAAGTGACAAAGGAACTGTTGGGATGTCTCCATAAGTATGCATTGTATCTACATGACAACGCCCAATATATGTTCCAGAAATTATCCTAATTCCTCCATCACCCAGAATTTTAATTCAACCTACTGTAATATCTTGGAGAGAGGACATCACATTTTAAAATGTTAGTAAGACATGGAATCCACTCTAGAGAAGCCTTTTATTTTCAACTTTGCTGAAATATATCCATTTTGCAAGGTGAGTGATACCTATACTGGATATAAGGAGGACAGACTAAAACTTCTCAGTGGCCTTCATTTCCCGATGCCCTGCCTCTAACAAGTACTGCCAAGAACTGATGGCTGGGCAGACAGAGGTGATGATACATAGAGAGATCCAATTTAGAATCTTCCATTTATTCAACAGAGTTGAAAATGTATTAAGAAAGGTGACAAACTAAAAGAAAGCTCGATGTTCTCTGTAGAAACTTTCCTTAACCAAATGGAATTTCTCTTTTTCATTTGTAAAAGAAAGCAGCTTTTTATTTCAAAAGTGATATGTGCCCATGGCAAAACATTCAAACAGTAAAGAAGGTTAAAAAGTAAAACCTCTACCCCATGTCTCTGACTCACTCTTCAGTTAACCACTGTATATCCTTCCAGAAATTTCCTATGCACTACAAGGAGTATAGGTATCTTCCTTCCATTTTTACACAATGGTATTTTATTATACACACTGTTGTGCATTTTTTTCAATTCACAATATGTATTGGATAGCATTCTACATCACTGTATATGGAACACTATCTCCTTCCTTCAGTGTTGTCTTTCTTTGCTTTCTTCCAGAATTTACTTCTTGTTTTACTTTTTATTTTTACTCAACAATGCAGAAATACACATCTTTGATTATACATCTTTTTCTTCTTGTGTGAGTTTATCTGTAGGACAGATTCCTAGAAGAAGAACCTCTAGATTAAGTAGACATGCACTTGAATTTTGGCAGATATTGCCAACTTTCCTCCAAAAGGGTTATGAAATAGACACTTCCACCAGTAGTGCACATTTCCCTACTCGCCAGACAACAAGTTTTGCTATCAAACTTTTAAAGCTTTGTCGATTTGATATGTTAAAAATGGTATCTTATTGATATTTTAATTTGCATTTATTGAATTAACAGTGAGGTTGGGAGTTCTTTGTGCATGTGTTGGGGGCGTTTATATTTCTTTTTCTGTGAATTACCAATTTATGTCCTTTGTTCATTCTTTTATGGGTGCTTGGTCTTTTTCTTAGAGATTTCTAAAAGCTCCATATATATTTAAGGAATTATTACTGATAGTATATGTTAACCATTTTTTCGCCCAGATTGTTGTTTGCCTTTGCCTTTATTGATTGTATAGTTTTATTCAGAAGATTCCTTTTTTTTTCTTGAGGAAGATTAGCCCTGAGCTCACATCTGCTGCCAATCCTCCTCTTTTTGCTGAAGAAGACCGGTCCTGAGCTAACATCCGTGCCCATCTTCCTTTACTTTATATGTGGGACGCCTACCACAGCATGGCTTGCCAAGCAGTGCCACGTCTGCACCCGGGATCCGAACTGGGGAACCCCTGGCCACCAAAGCAGAACATGTGCACTTAACTGCTGCACCACCGGGCCAGCCCCCAGAAGATTCCATTTTTAAGTAGTCATATTTATCAACCTTTTCTTTATGATTTTCAGATTTTATGTCATGCTTAGAAAAAGCCTTCTCCATGACAAGATTATTCAAAAATTCATTATTTTATTCTAGTACTTTTATGATTTCATTTTTATATTTGAGTCTTTTTGTCTACCTGGGATTTATTTTTGCTGTGCAGAGACAAATACAGCTCTACTTTGATTTTTTTCTAAAAGACTAACCACTTATCCTAACACCATTTATTAAATATTTTCCTACTGATTTGGAATGCTCCTTTTATCAGAAACTTATTTTGTTTGCACTTGGGTCCATTTCTGGACTGTCTACCTTTTTCCATTGATTTGCCTATCTGTTTCAGCACTGTACCAACTGTTTTAATTAGTGTAGCTTTAGAATACATTTTAAAAATCTAATGGCTTTAAGGCAGTGAAAATACTCTATATTATGATATATGTGATATTATGACATACAGATATATATCATTATACATTTGTCCAAACTCACAGAATGTACAACACCCAAGAGTGAACCCTACAGTAAAGTATGGATGTTGAGTGATTATAATGTGTCAATGTAGGTTCATCTTTGGTAAAAAATGTACCATTCTGGTGAGCAATGTTGATAATGGGGAAGGCTATGCATGCATAGGGGTGGGGGTATATGGGAAATCTCTGTACCTCCCTCTCAATTTTGTTGTAAACTTAAACTGCTGTAAAATAAAGTCTTTTAAAAAAATAAAATAAAAATCTAATGGAATTAATTTCCTTTCATCACTCTATTCTCATGTTTGTATTTCCAGACTATCTTTATCAAGTGCCAGTAAAAAATGCAAATGTACGCTCTGCTTGTACAGAGTAACAATGGCTGGTAAGACAATTTAATGATTCTTAATAGCCAGTATGATTTTTATTGTTGTTTTCATTTCTAATATTGCAGCATAAACAACATTGATTCATATCTATTTTTCTGATTTGTTCATATATATTACAATATCTTCCTGTACTTCTCCAAAATAAACTTTCGGCTGAAAACTACTTGACAACGTTCCAGCATTTACTCAGTGATGATACTGAACTCTCTAAGATGCACAAAAACAGGCAGTGCCAACTGGAAACAACAGGCCTCTGCTAGAAAGTGGATAAAGAAAGCTCTTGTTCATCATGCTTCTCATCCCACAATCCCAATAGGTGTAGGGTCCCAGAATCAGCCTTTGTTCACTATCTTTCCCTTCATACCAGGTATCTCCCATCTACGCATTTAGTTAGAGACACAACTTTTCAGTCTTGGAAAAAGAGAGATTTACCAAAAAGCACTAAGGAAGCATTTGGAATCTTAGTAACTGTAGTCATTGTGGCTGAATTCCAACCCCTATGTGGTTTACCATAGGCTACATCCTCCCTCTACCCATGCCTCGCCCTTCTTGAAGTCCACAGGCATTCTGAAGCTCTCTTGAAACATCTGTGAGTCACAGGTAGGGGGTTCACAAATGAAAAGCCAGAAAGTTCAGAAACCACAACCAGAAGGAAATGACCAATGGCTTGTTGACAAGCTCTATTCTTCCTCATCATCATTTCCTTCCCTCCCTCCCTCCCTCCCTCCCCTCTACGAGATTTGAAAGTTCAAAGCTAGACATCACAGCTATAGGACCTTCAAGAGAATTTCTCAGTTAGGCACCCAACTTCTAACTCTCTATTCATCTCGAAGCTTTAGGTGGGTACTATTTTAACCATCACCCACAGAAAAGCTAGGGGGTCATGAACTGATAGACTCCCTCACTAAACAGAATAAGAAATGGCTTTATGTGACCATGAACACAGTCCAAAGCCAGTTGCCTTGTGAAGTCATGAGCTCTTCCTTTGATGAACTTCTGCCTGGATGCCTTAGACAGACTTCCTGAATTGGGCTAAAGATTGGACTAAATGATCTTTGAGTTAGGGTGTGTATCAGTCATGGAAAACTTCCCCAAGGAGTTGGCAGCTGAGCCAAACATAGAATGAGATTCAAATAGGCAAAAAAGGGAAAGAAGATAAGAGAAAAATAGCATTCCAGGTAGACGGAAGCATATAAACAAAGGCATGGAGATGTGATACAGCATAGTAAGAACTACAAACAATTCAGTACTGTATTTTTGGAGTATTAAATGCCAGGTAAGGAGTGGCAGGGATGCTGTTGGAGCAGTAGGGAATGGCCAGTCCTGGTATACCATGATCAAAAGCTTGGGTTTTATCTTACAAATATTTGAAGACTTTTTAAGCAGATGAATGCCATATGGTAACTGGGATAACCCCATATATAAACATCATAATGATGACCTTACCAAAAAGAATACAATGCAACTTTAAAATTAGCCTAATTAATGAAAGCTGGTGAGATTCTTGTCATTCATATGCTAGAGGATCATCATACCTTTTCTAAGATTGACAAAAAGAAGTCTCCACCTAGTTTCTTAAACTGGGTTATGACGTAGTTGGATTTAAGTACTGGAAAGATCATCCTGGTAGCACTGCGGGAAATTGTTTTAAGGATATTGAGGCTGAAGTAGGGAAATAAGTTAAAGCATTTTTGGAACTGTCTAGGCAAGCAATGATAGAGGCTTGAACAGAGACATCTGTTGAAGACAAAATCAGCAGATTTGCCTGAAGAGATAATGTGATATAATGTGGCAGCACTGAAAATGTACCTCTCAGAAAGGATCACAATTGGCTGATAACCCCAGCTTCTGTGCTCTGAAATCCATCACAGCTTCTTGCTGAGGTTATGTTTCCTGCAGGGTGCTTCATGACCAAATGTGGAAGGGATGCTAAGGCAGTTCCATTCTTGAGAAATGTGGGACTTCTGTGATGTGTAACCGTAGCTCCAAGATTTTCCATCAGCTTTGCCGAATTTTCTTAGCACTGCACTGCAGTCTAAGATTCTTCTACTCAAGCAACCCTCCTTCCTTCCCTGCTTCCTTCCCTCCTTCCTTCCCTCCTTCCTTCCTTCCCTCCTTCCTTCCTTCCTTCCCTCCTTCCTTCCTTCCTTCCCTCCTTCCTTCCCTCCTTCCTTCCCTCCTTCCTTCCCTCCCTCCTTCCTTCCTTCCTTCCCTCCTTCCTTCCTTCCCTCCCTCCTTCCTTCCTTCCTTCCCTCCTTCCCTCCTTCCTTCCTTCCCTCCTTCCTTCCTTCCCTCCTTCCTTCCTTCCTTCCCTCCTTCCTTCCTTCCCTCCCTCCTTCCTTCCTTCCTTCCCTCCTTCCTTCCCTCCTTCCTTCCCTCCTTCCTTCCCTCCTTCCTTCCTTCCCTCCTTCCTTCCCTCCCTCCTTCCCTCCTTCCTTCCCTCCTTCCTTCCTTCCCTCCTTCCCTCCTTCCCTCCTTCCTTCCTTCCCTCCTTCCTTCCTTCCTGCTTTCCTTCCTTCCTTCCTTTCTCCCTTTCCTCCTTCCTTTCTTCCTTTCATGATTCACAAGGGTCAGACCTACATCATGATCTGATGGCTGTCCCAGAGAACCTGGACTAAACTTATGGTGGGCAAGCTTTTGGGCTCTGGAGTCACAATAACTTGGGTGTGAATCTGGCCCCACCATTCCTAGATATGTGAGTTCAAGCAAGTAAATTTAATCCCTTAAAAGTACCAGTCTTCTCATCTGTAAAATCATGATAATTGCTGCGAGGATTAAGTTAATCAGGCTTATAAGTAGTTAGCACAGTATCTGGCACACAGTAAATGCCTGATAAATGTTAGCTATTCTCATTAGTATGGGGAGGGTGAAGGAGAGGAATAAGTCAGGGGCAATTCTTCGCTTTCTGGCTACTTAACAATATATAAAGTGATCACAAATTTCACTCAAGTTAATTCTCCCTTTGCAGATACCCTTCTGAGTACAGAAGAGATTAGGAAATCCTCCTTCCTTTCCTCTTCACTCCTAAATTTCTTGACCCCTCCAGCTTTCATGGCTAATGGAAGATAAACTATTAAGCGACATATCAAAATGAACTTAAAAACACTCCTCCACTCTGGAGTTTAGTAGGTGGCCTTTCACCACATTACCCCAGTCACACGGGTTCCCAGTAGGAGACAAGCTGTGAGAATATTCTTCTGCCCTGTAGAGAAAAGGCTCATTCTAGAGCAACTTCAGGTAACAAGGAATAAAGGTTATCCACCTTTCCTAAGGATCTGAAAAATGAGGTGAAATTCCAAATTAAATGCTTTTTATAGAGTTTTATTTAGAACACTTTAGCTATTAAATATGAGATAGCAAGAACACTGTAAGATGCATATTAGCAAATGATCTTCCGCTTCCTCAAATGCACTTATAAAGCTTAAGACAGAACCAAAATTCAAATCATAGTCCGGAATATGAAGTTAAAACTAGCAAAATGGAATGGAAAGGGGAAATGTAAAGTCCTGGAGAAAATTTTAGGGAATTTATGCCATAAACCTGGGATAGGGAAAATCTAGCCGAGCAGTGGTTTACATGAAAAATACCACGGGTGTTAGGTTAACCGCCAGCTCCATGAGCCAATGGTGCAATTTTGGCTTGTAAAGAAATGAATGTAATCTTAGGCTGCGAGGTAGAAGTACAATATCCTAATGATGGGAAACTTCAGTTGCTTCATATGCAAAATTAGGGACTGGATTAGATGATTTCCAAGTCCCAGAAAGCTCTACTACTTTATGAGTATATGACTTTCAAGTTCTAAACTCGAATTCCTACATTTTCAGGAAATGACCCTAGAAAAGATATTAGGCTTGATGAAAACAGATAATCCATTTCTCTGGTTATCTTTACGACTTGAATAATGTCCAGGTTAAAAAAAAAAGGAATCTTTTTGTGTGCTGAAGTGACCTAAAGATGCCTCCCAAAATGAGTGTAGTAATAAACTTGCATACGTCTATTTCGTACCACGTCAAGCTTTACACCAAACTATTTTTCTTGAGGTGGCAAGCTTGAGCAACTAGTTTTTCCTGAAGTTTGCCTGATAAATATGTTTATGATGAGCTGTACTGTCATTCTTCTATCTTGCCATAGCCTTGGAGGGCCCCTCCCAAGCTGACTAGCTGCCAATTGACATTGGTAATCAAGGATTTCAGAGGCAGAGATCAAGGTCAGCATGAAGCAATGACAGAAAGGACTAGAGAGCTCTAGTACACAGGCCCCCCTTACTAGGCTCCACTGTATGAGGTCTGAGGGAGGGCATGGATCCGAGTTTCAGCCACAGCATAACGGGCAGTCTGCGATGGTTTTGTGGGTAACCAGTGAACGTCCCCCCTCTATCACTGCTGCTACCATTCTCTTCTGGACCCCTAATCTGGCATTTTCAGGCATTTTAAACATCTTTTGAGACAAAGGCAGCAAAAGAGACCAGTTATGGGGAAAGAAACACTTTAATAAAAATAGAATTCCCAATTTTCAGCTGGGATCTCTTTGTGCAGCAAAAGGAGATTTAGAGAGTAGAGCAGAAGGCTTGCATCTCCTTCTAGTTCTGCAATTAACCAGGTGCATGCCCTTGGGCAAACCACTCAACAACCCTGGGCCCCTGTTTCCTCACTTGTAAAATAACCCCACCTAGCTACTTCCAAGAGTGTAGGAGTTCCTTTAGGCTGCCCTGGTTTATGGAGGACCCCTGACCTAGGACCAGGTTATACACTGAGCAGGAAGGGAATTGTATATAGGCTTGGAGACGATCTCTGTGAAGCCAGTTAGAAGAAGGACCCTGGAATCTTAAAAGGAAGTGTCCGGAGGGCAATAAGCAAGAACTGGAATCACTGGACTCCCAGGTCTCTGCCCCAGGTAAGTCCCTCCCACGTATTGGCTGAGTTGCTCTGTCTCACTTTCTTAATTCTCTCAGGCAGAAGAGGTCACCGAGGGTGGGGCTATGGCCAATGGATTGTGTTCTCAACATTCTGGAGAAGGGACAGAGGTAGCAGAAAGAGCAGAAGAGGAGTTTCCACTGCAAATTGACTACGATTGACTATCCCATTCTCTTTCCAGAGTGGAAGGGACACGGGAGCCAGGTAACTAGGGCATCCCTGGCTTCATCAGTTCCTTCATCCCCTCAGCAGCACAGCCACCAACTTGGGGAAGAAAATCAAGATTTTGGACAAAAAGGGGTAAGTCTAGGAGATGATAAATTCGATGGGCTTTTGGAGATTTTTGTGGGATTCCTAAATGTTTATATGGAGAGGCCTTCCTTCTTTTACCATGGGACAATATACACAACACAAATTTTACCATTATGACCATTTTTAAGTGTACAATTCAGTGGAGAGATCTTTTTTGATGACTTCAGTTCTCTCCCTATGCTGATGTAGATTGTGTACTCCCTCGTATAAAGTTCCTGATTGTTCTGCAGGGTCAGATGGCAGGATCCCATGGGTTAAGCTAGGTTTGGCTCTTGCAATAGGAGAACATCCCAAAATACCACAAATAGGACAGGAAATTATTCAGCGGTCATTTCTCCTTGATATGGGTGAGATCCCATTTGCAGCTGGGTTCCTTTAATTTTTATCTCTGCCTTGGCCCTAAAAACTTGCCTAGACCTGTGGCTTGCCCTTGAGCCTGCTTTCTTTTGTTATACTCTATTTTTGTCCTCTGCTGACTCCTGGCTTATTCTGACTGTGAAAAACCTATTTTTCCTGGGATCTGACTTGTCTGCCCCTTCAGCGGTCCTGCGTAGCTTATTTGTCAGATATGACTGACAGCTTCTGCTTTCTACCTGAGCTCCAGTCCCACATCCCTAACTGCCTACTGGTCACTTCCTCCGGAATGTGCCAGTCATTGTTCTGCCAAACAGATTGCAACATGTCCCAAAACAACCTTCATTTTTTCCCCCACAAACCAGCTGCTCTCATAACCTCTCAGGCCCCGTCAATAGTCCATTAAGTCATTTAGACAAGAGGCAAAGTCCTCTTTGATTCAATCTCCTTTCATTGCCCTCAGCTATTCATTCCCGGAACAATCAGATTTTCCTTCAAACATTGATCATTGTCGCTGTCCTTCCTTCCCCCTTCCTGAGCCCATTTTTGGGTCCTTACCACCTCTAACATCATCTAGTGCTTGTGTCCACTCTTTCCCTGAGTCAGCTTCCTGTGCGAGACCTAGAGCTGTCTTCATTAATCATGTCATGTCTGTTCAAAACCCTCAAGTTCTTCCCTTTTCCTATCGTCTAGGCTTCTTGCCCTTAATAGGCTGTTAAAGTTTCCCCCTATTGGATCCCATTCTAGACAGTCCTTCATTCAGGCAGCTATCTTGTAATGGAAAGTTTAATGGACTTGGAATTAGTGGACCTGCTTTCAAATCCCAGCTCTGTACTCAGCAGAACCACCTTGGGCAATTCACTGACTCTGGCTCCCCATTTGCAAAATGGAAATAAAATGCTTAAGCCACAAGGAATTTTATGAGGATTTAATGAGATAATATGTGTGGAGACAGGTTGGCATTGTGCTCAGAACCTCCACTGGAGCTGACTCCTTTGGTTCAAATCCAGGCTTTTCCACTCAATAACTGTGTGACCTGGAGCAAGTTCCTTAACCTCTCTGGAATTCATCTTTTTCATCTGTAAAATGTAGATAGCAACAGTGCATACCTCATAGGTCTGTAGTGACAATATGTAAAGTGCTTGACACAGTGCCTGGCACATCGTAAGCTTTAATAGGTATAAGCTATTATTATTATGTGTAAGAGACCTAGTACAGTGCCTGACACCTAATCAGTACCTAAGAAATGTTTGCTAAGTTTGTTGATGAATTCATCTTATCCATATGAGCTCATGTCCCACTAATTCTTGCTATGCATTGTCTTATGCCACCCTTCCTCCAGACAGGCTGAGCGTCTTGGCTTTCCATGAACACGTCTTCCACTTTTCTTGTCTTTGGTTATGGTATTTCTCTTTTCTAGAATGTCATAATTTATCTTCCTTGCCTATCCAATTCTTCCCATTCTCTAAAGTATATTTTAAACCCTACCTCCATGAAACTTGCCCTCGTTACTTCCCTACTTACTGATTTCTCACTTTTCTGAACCACTTTCCCTTGATTTAGCATCAGGTACACTTAGATACTGCTTCCTGTGTATTTGTTTTGTGTCCTCAATTAGTTTGGGAAATATTCCTCAGTCTAGCATTGTTTCAGAATACACAGTAAATATAGTGGATATTTAACCTGCTAGACTACTTTATCAACTCCGACTATCTCTTAGGATTGTAGTCCCAGATTATATTTAGGGTGGAATTTGGAGAAAGGGACACATACTTGTCTGAGGGTAAGGAAGGATCTAGAATTCTGAAACGATTTTTCAGACTTCGAGTCTCTTATCAATAGAGTGGCACATGGGGGTGGGCAGATGAGGGGGACATTGGGGTAAGGGACACGGTCCTTTGGCCTCTGGGCCCAAGTGTTGGAGTAATGCTTAAGTAGAGGGTCTCCACGGGTGAGGGGCTCGAAGCATACCATAGCTGACACAGACAGGAAAGTGTCCCCATTCAAATACGATTCTTGCTGTGACAGGTTTTGCCTTTAACTAGTTTCTCAAGCTGCTTACACCTTTACACAACATTTGCCCTATTGAGAAACTGGTTTTGCATGAAACGTCCCATGGCTTGAAGCAAGTATCCATGACGGTGTTTGCATACCATTGGGGTTTTACCCCTCCCATATGTGCCAATAAAGATGAAGTGGCATTCAGATGACGTGATATGAAGGACACCACTGCAGCCTCCAAAACTGAGAATGTTTGAACTATGTAAAAGGTTCATACCGGGATTTCACAATTACAGAGAAGGCCAAGAAAGACTAGTCCAGAATGCAAGGTAAAGAACTTTGTCTTTGCCCCAGTTCTCACGAAGACTTCTCTGAGTACTGCAGCCTACGTTGGTCTCCCCTGTCTCTGGACTCCTGTAGCACATATTGTCCAGACTACACACTTCAGTCCTGCATTATACACTGCCTTCTAAAAATTGCTTTATGTGTTCGTTGTGGCCCCCTAGCTAGTTGTAAGTTCCCTGAGAACACAGACCGTCTCTTATACTTCTTTGTGGTCCCTCTGGAGCTCTCAGTACTATTTAACTGAGTGTTGGGCACAATAAGATTCTCAACAATAGGGCTGGCCTGGTGGTGCAGTGGTTAAGTGTGCACGTTCTGCTTCAGCGGCCCAGGGTTCTCCGGTTTGGATCCCGGGTGCGGACATGGCACCATTTGGCAAGCTATGCTGTGGTAGGTGTCCCACATAGAAAGTAGAGGAAGATAGGCATGGATGTTAGCTCAGGGCCAGTCTTCCTGAGCAAAAAGAGGAGGATTGGCAGGTTAGCTCAGGGCTAATCTTCCTCAAAAAAAAAAAAAAAATTAAAGATTCTCAACAATAAGTGTTGATGGATTTATTTCTGGAAATGTGAATTCATGAAAAGTGGCTTCACAAAGGAGAATTAGAAGACCTGTTTCCTTTTAAAGTGCTGGGCACTGGGAATGCCATCATCATTTGTGGTGTTGTCAGCTGCAGCAGCCTCGTTTCACAGGTCAGGAAGTCAAGACAGTACTGGTAGGACACAGGGTCCCAGTGCCTCCTCACTTAGGAGAGAAAGATGTTCTGTCCAGTGCCTGGACCTCTTCCCGATTCCTCTTTCCCCTCCCAACCACGAGGGCCATACGGTGAGAGCTGTGAGGGGCATCAGAGATTGTGTGACTCACCTCCCTTATTTTGTAGTTGAGGAAACTTGTGGCTCAAGGAAGAGCAGTTGAGGGCGGTGGAAAGAGGAGGTATAGACTTTGGAGTCAGGTAGAGTTGGACTCTACTCCCAGTGCTGCCACTTCTTACCTGTGTGATTGTGGGAGAGTCTCTTTATGTCTGGGAGCCTCAATTTCCTCACCTTTAAAGTGGAGATAACAATGCCTATCTAGTGGGGTTGTTGTGAGGATTAAGTGAGATAATGCATGCAAATATAGGGTTGACAATAAGCCTCCTCTCCTTTCCTTTTCTTGAGGGTCCTGCCCAAAATCATAAAACAATTTAGTGCTAACCTCTCCTGTTTTTCAAGCTAAATAATTCTTTCAATGGCATACTAAGACTAGTCTCCTACCCACTAGAAAATTAGGATCAACTATTAAAAAAATTTGTAATTACCTTAACTGGGGATTTGAATCAATTTATTTTGAGCACATTTATATGTCTCAGAAATAAAAGAACTTAAAAGACAGGAATTCTGAATTTCAGAGTGAAATTTAAAGATATTGAGGTTTTACCCATTTCCAACTACAGTATTTAAACTCCTGGTACTCCTAAAATAGTACTGATGGCCTTTTACCCCTTAAAAAAAAAAAAATTCTGGTCTCTGACATATTTACATGCTGCCTTGCAACCTGATATTTTCACCTGTCTTTCTTAAGACATATCCTGTTGTTCATTAATCATCAGTGGAGCTAAAATGAAAACAATGCTGTTGAGGTTTTTTTAAAGAAATAAGAAATGTATTGGTAATGACCATGGTGGACTTGTGGGGTGGTTTAGTCTTAGAAATAAAATGAACATTATATCACTTATAAAAATTAATGTTTAATGATAAACCTTTCTTTCCCATGCTGGAGAAGATTTACCGGGACCATTATTTCTTTTAAAAATTTTGGTTAGTTAATATTCAATGTGTTTGGCTGCAAATATATCTCTAAGCACGGAGCAGAATCAGGATTAGACCAGAAGAAAAGTCCTACCATGAAATACTTCCTAGTAGGGACTATTAGAATTGTCAAATTATGATTGATGGTTTATCACCTGGTGAAGCAGTTAGGTCCGACAGTGCAGAGGGATAAAGCAGGGGCAAACTGGAAGTTTTCTTTTGGAAGGTGTGGTCTGCAGAATAATGGTCCTCAAAGTCCTTGTCCTAACCCTCAGAACCTGTGAAGATTAGGCTACATGGCAAAGGGGGGTTAAAGTTAGTTGCTAATTAGCAGACCTTAACCAAGGGGATTAGTCTGGATTATCCAGGTGGGTCCAATGTAGTCACGAGGGTCCTAAATAGGGAAAGAGGGGGGCAGAGGAGGACCAGAGAGAGGGTTGGTGATGTGAGAAGAACTCAACCCACTGTTGCTGGCTTTGAAGATGGAAGAAGGGGCCGTGAGCCAATGAATGCAAGGCAGTCTCCAGAAGCTGGAAAGGGCAAGGAAATGGATTTTCCTTAGAGTCTCCAGAGGGGATGCACCTTGCTGACCCCTTGACTGTAGCCCACTGAGACTCATCTTAGACATCTGAATTCCAGAATTATAAGATAATAAATCTGTGTTATTTTCAGCCACTAAATTTGTGGTAATTTGTTTATAGCAGCAACAGAAAACTAGTACAGAGGGTCTCTCCAAACAAAGGCTGACAGCGTCTTGCCCCAAAGACACTGCCTGGCATCTGGGATTTCATATCATCATGGGCAACAAAGTCCCCAAAGAGACTGAGACATAGCGAGAGGCTGAAGACCACTGTCAAGGGGCAAAGTAATCAGGAGTTAGTAGAGAGTGCTTCCCACGTTCAGCACCATAAATGATGGAGAAGAAAGATACATATAACTCATAACCTCCAGGAGAGAAAGGATTAATAGCCATACTTGGTATTTACATCACATCTTATATTTATCAAGGGTTTCACTTAAATAGTTTCATTTAATCCTCCCATCAGCCCTGTGAGGTGGAAATTTTTATTATTCCATTTTGTAAACAAGAAAACTGAAGCTTAGTGAGTTAATTTTCCTGAAATCAGACAATAGTAAGTGGAAGAGTTGGGATTCAGACAGATGTGTTTCAAAGCCTAGGCACTTCACTGTTCTCATATCTGTCCTGCCTGGAGAGCCACTCAGCCCAGAAGTCAGCACAGCAGAGGCTGCTCATTAGTTAGGGTGATGTCTACGAATAAATGGAGGTGGTGGGGAGGTGGTGGGAAGAAGTGCAGATAATACTTTGCAGTGAGTATCCACTCTCCATATGTCTGTTCTTGTGAATGTGGACTCTTCCTAGAACGTACCTATTGTCCAAAACATCACTGTCCTGTGATGGCTTCTTGGTGAACAGTTTTAATTGACTGTTTACCATGAACCCAAATTTGACATGTCTAAAATACAGCTCAACCCCACCTCCCCCACCTCAGTCAGAGCTTCACCCTGACTTTCCAATTTCTTTTCAGAATTTTATTATTAACCCAGTCATCTAGATTCAACAGCTGTAAAAACAATAATAGCTAACACTTACGGAGAGTACATTCCAGCTATTGTGCTAAGTGTTTAAGACGTCATCCATTTAATCCTCCCAACAACCCTACGAGGAAGGTACAATTATTAACCCCATTTTATAGAGGAGGAAATTGAAGCTTATGTAAATTGCCAAAGGTGACACCTTGGCATTATCCTTCATAACTCAGCTCCTTCACCCTCCGTACCTCATGAATCACCAAGTCCTCTCAATTCTCCCTCTGTACTATTTCTCGCATTTGTTGCCTTCTTTCCCTGACCACTGCCACTGTATCCATCTTGGCCCTTTTTGACTTATGCCTGAATTGTTGCCACAGCCCAATATGGTCTCTCTTGTTCCATGACCCCCTTCCTTCAATCTTCCTAATATGCTTTGGTCAGACTAAGCTGCCTAAAAGCCCACTTTTATCCCATCCATTGCCAAGTTCAAACCTTTAAACTAGAGAAGATATAGCCAAATGTCCCCAGAGGTTATCCTTGGACAATGTGATAGTAGCAATATTTTTTGAAAAATTAAAAACTTCATTATTTAAAGGAAAAAAATGTTACAACTATAGGTTGAAATTATAAGACAAGATACATAATAAAGATAAGTAAACATGTACCCTATAACTGTGTAGCTCAAAGTTTATTTGTTCCAGCATTGAGGAGCTCTCACTGGTCATCAGACCATCCCAAATACACAATTCCATCTTTTAGAGACAAACCTTGCATAAAAAAAGAGTTATGGGGGCCAACCCTGTGCCCTAGTGGTTAAGTTTGGCAAGCTCTGCTTCAGCAGCCCAGGTTTGGTTCCTGGGTGTGGACATCCACCACTTGTTGGTTGCCATGCTGTGGTGGCGACCCACATACAAAATAGAGGAAGAATGGCATGTATATCAGCTCAGGGCGAATCTTCCTCAAGCGAAAAAAGAGGAAGACTTGCAACAAATGTTAGCTCAGGGCCAATCTTCTTTAGAAAAAAACCAAAAAACAGTTATGTAAATCTGCTTAATGTTTTCCATCTATTTATAAACTTCATTATTTGTATTAAAATAGTAAATGTACATAGTAAAAGAAAAATTGAATCAAAATACCACCAAAGGATATAACAATAAAAAAATTTTCTCTCTCTCCCAAGGGTAACCACCAAATAAAGTGATTTGTATTTTCTTCTTTGCACTTTACACTTTTCTGTAATTTACAGACTTGCAGCACATATATTGCTTTATAATAGAAAATAAGGCCAATAGAGGATAATTTTTAAAAGGAACCAAATTTTCCATCATTCTTTGCTACTTATAATATAAAAGCTAAATTCTTTGGTTAAGGCCCTATGTAATCTGGCCCCCAACTGCTTTCTAGGCTTATTATATACTATTCAATACAAATGTTCTGCTTCAGTTAAACACTTTTCCCCTGCTGTGTGTTTTCTCTTCCCGGAATGAACTTCACCATTCTCTTTTAATATCCCAATTCAATCTATTGTTCAAGATCTAAGTCAGTTCTCCATACAGCCTTTCCTAAAAAAGGAAGGAATCTGTATGTAGTGAGCATTTACCGTGTGGGCTATGCACTGCTTTGGGGGCTTTACGTGGTATTCATTTGAACCTCACAACAGCTCTGGAGCCTTGGTATTAATTACCTTCATTTTACAGAGGTGCAAACTCAGTTTCCCTCAAGTCACTCAGCCAGTATTGGCAGAGCTGGAATTTGTAGCTGGCTGACTGTTCCGCCCCGGCTCAGCGAGCTCTCTCTCATTTTTTCCAACTTTTGTAGCACATATCTGAGTGGGTTTGACTAATCATCAACAGAAGCACGTTCTAAGATAGAAGCATTGCCTAAAATATTATTTTGAATACTTACATTGTGTATTTTTGATTATCTTTTCAACAAAATGTCCTGTGAGAAAACTTGGGTTTGAGTTCTAACTTGTGATTTCCTAGCTATGTGTCTTTGCATCAACTCCTTAACCTTTTTCAGCCTCAATTTCTTCCACTGTAAAATAGGAAAGATAATAATAATACTTAACTCTTAAGGTTGTCATGAGAGTTAAAAACCCAGTATACAGCTTGTACAAAAGAGCTGAGAGTTGTGTATTTCACTTAACATGGCAATATCAGTTTATTTTCAAATTCCATTTAATTTCTAGTTTCTTTATAGTAGTGGTTTAAGGTATTCCTAAAACTCAGTGACCCAAAGAGGACTAGAGCTTTTTCTTCAGCACATTAAGAAACTGACTATACATAAATTTAAAAAGTACTTTTGAATCAAAATAGTATTTTGCTATTTGGTCAGAATATCCTATCTCGCTGTTTAACCAACATTGAACAACAGGTTCAGTTACTGGTTAGAGACTGTTTCTGAAGGTAAATGTTTACATTTATAAACATGAATGTTGTTATTGAATGTTGTCATTGTTAGTCCAAAAAGCCACTGCAAATTTTAAAACTGAGCTCATTGAGACCTCTATTTACTTGGAAAATGGAAAAACCATTTAAAAATCACTGGCCTTCAAAAACAGACACCATTTTTTTTCATGTTCTTTATGTCAGTGAGAAAAGGACATCACTGTATTCATTCCAATTATTTTCCTCCAGGGTCACATGAAAAGAAGCAAAATTCACAAACATTTTTTAGGCTTTTATTTACTTACTTTCCCCCTGTACTACCACCATCATTTTTTTTTTTTTCTGGTTATAAAAGAATTTTTCAGCCTTTTGAAAGATAAATTTATCTGATCTTAGCAATGATAATTCTTTTATTCTTAAAATTTTATTTCACAGTTATTAAAAGACTTGTTGAAACAATCTTGACAAAAACACCAAATGTGTGTTCTACATAATACTGAAAATAAAGTTTGGACTGTAGATAGCAAAGTCCAACTGCCACTTTTCTGAGATTGAAATTGAGAAATTCTCATTTCTCAGATACTTTTCTAATACTTGTTTGTTATGAATTGTTTGGTTAAAACAAAACAAGCAAACAGTTTGGTTATCTGGTCATCAGGATCTTTGTAGGGTTTAAATGTCCTGTATCTGTCTGTAGCTAGGTATTAGCCTTTCTTTCTCCTTCTCTTTACAGTCAGGCTTCTTGAGTAGTTTCTATTCCACTGTTTCCCTTGTCTTCCATCTCATTCCCTTTTCAGTTCACCACAATCTTGCGTCTGCAAGATTGTCTTTGGTCAAACCACCTTCTCCACGAGCACTTTATTGCTAAATCAAAGAAAGACTTTGTAGACTTTATCTTACGGGACTTCTCTGAGCATTAACTCACTGGAAACACAGCCCTTCCTTGCTGGAAACTCTCTTTTCTTGGCCTTCTGTAACAGCCATGTCCACTGCTTTTCTTTCTTCTTTTCTAGTTTCTCCTTCTCAGCCTCCCTCTGAGCATCTCTTGGGCTGCCTCTTCCTTAAACATCAGTATTCCCTTGATTCCCAGCACCTTTTTTTCTTCCACTCTTCGTGCATGATCTCATCTACTGTTCGGGACTGCAACTAAATATGGCTAATGAATCCCAAATTTTTACCTCTTGCCCAGACATGGCCTCTGAGCTTTAGACCCATAAATGCAAGAGTCTATTCCTCTTGAGGCTCCGTAGGCACCTTGAACTCAACATGCTTAAAATTCGACTTCTTATCTTTCTGCTCACCATATTAAGCAGCACCACCATCCAACCATTTGCTCGAGTCAGAAACCTAGGGGACATCCGTGACACTGCCTTTCCCCTTAACAGCTCAGATTTAACTGGTCATCAGGCCCTTTTGATTCTAGTTTTTTAATATCTCGTGAATCTGTCTTCTCTCCATTTACATTTAATTCTCTAAGTTGTACAAGTGTCTCCTATCTTGCATTATGCCCTCCCCACCGAACCATTCTTTACAAAGCAAAATGTAGATCTGTTCCTGTCATTTCTCCTGCTTAAAATCTTTCAGTGGCTCCCCCCTTGCTTACCTGGATGAAGTCCGAGCGCTTCAGCATAGCTTATAAGGCCTCTGTGATCTTGATTCGGCTTAGATGTGTAGTGCACGTTATTCAGATCCCAGCTCTTCCATTTACGGTGCGACCTTGAGCAAGTTAACTGTAAAATGGAGGTAATAAGAGTTGTGAGGATTAAATGAGGTAGTTTTCAATAAATGTTAGCTATAATTGTAAATTATGATTAACATCTTTATTTATATGTCTTTGGGAAATAGTATTATCATTTCCTTAAGAAAAATTCTTAAAGTGGAATTGCTGGGGATGCATTTTTAAAAACTTTTCAAAATATTGCCAAACCATCCTGCAGAATAGTTACATCGATTGACACTCCCACTGGTGGTACTGAAAAGGCCTGTTTCTCCATACTCTTGACCCAATCCTGGGATTACCCATTTCTAAAGTCTTTGACAAGTTGATAAGTGAAAAATCATCCAATTTTTATAACTTCTTGTGTCTATTTACATATTTGCCACAGAAAGATCAGATATGCACTGATAACACAGTGTTATTGCTATTTATTCTTTCTTGGTTGTACGTCTTAATTTGACGTTGAGGTTTTTCCTCTCTTTCAGAGCTAGGATTTTAGGTTTTTGAACCCCTTTACCTTCCTCTTTCCTTCCATTTCCATAGGAATGAGCATGCATGTGTTAATTTAATTGAATGAAATGGAACACCTAATCCTATTAGAACTTTAAGCACTATATTTGGTCCAGTATCTTTGTAAACCTTTAAATGAGGAGCACAGAGCGCTGTACTGAGAGTTGGGAGAGCTGTTTCTAATCCCAGTTTCATCCCTTACTAGCTGTGCATCCTTGGGCAAGCCACTTAACCTCTCTGGACCTTCACTTTCTTATATGTAAAGTGAATGGAATGGTATCAGATAATGTCTTAGGTATCGTCTGGTTCTCACATTACATACGTAAAATTTTTCTTCCATGAAGTTCCTTTGAAGGCAAACTCTTGGCATATTCCCCCCTACTCTGTCACAAATACTGCTCTCCTCCAACATAGTGTCACCTCTTTGAGGCAGAACTAGCTTCTTTCCAGCACTGTGATTTGTTTTACAGTGCCACGAGCCCTAGGACAGTAGCAGCAACTACCATCCAAAAAGCACAGCCAAGACAAATGTAAAGTAGGTCTTTGTTTTGTGTGTGTGTGAGAAAATCTTTTGAAAATGTGTTAAAAGCTAGGGACCCACTCACAGAAAATCACACATAGGCATATACACACAAAATTTTAGGGGGCTCCTAGACCCTCTGAAACCCATCCATGACTCTCTAGGAATCCATGAATCCTAGGCTAAGAACACTTGATTTGGGGACATTAAAGTGATCCCTGGAGAATAAATTATCAAAAATGCTTTTTTCCTAATGGAAAAGGGAGCTGCTAAGATAAATATTTATAGAAAATTATTAAAACTCTCTTTTCAAAGCCAAACTATTACAAATTACAAAGCCAAACTTACAAATATCCTCTTCATAATCAGATCATGTACTGACCTGCTTAAATCTTTTAGAATAGAACGCAAACTCCTTACTGTGCATTTTAAGGTCCTACATTGTCTGGCTCCTGCTGCCCTCGTGTTAGACTTTTGAGCCCCACTGGCCTCCCCTCTGCTCTGGGAACACACCAACTCTCTACAAGTCACTTGGCCATCCTGCAGGCCTCACATCAAATGTCCCCGTGTATAGTTGGTCCTGTCACAGTCCTGGCCATTGATTTTATTTGCATATTGTCTTCTCTACCTACTAGAACGTTAGCTCCATGAGGGAGTGGCCTCCGTCTCTTATTTACAATGGTATTCTCAGAGCTAGGCACAGGCACATACTGGTAGGAGGCACTCAATTAGCAATCGTTGAATGAATGATTAGACTTCAGCGAGGGATGGATTAAAACCTTAAGAAGCTCTCAGAACCAACGATTATGGCATTCCTCCTTCATATTTAATTCTAACTAAAAATTTTGGTGCTTCTCCCCCATATTTAACTTAACTAGAAACGATACTAAACCATACAATTAGACGTACTGAAATGAAAACAGTTTCTTTCTAGATTATCTGATTGTAAGACCCTGGAGCCCCTGCTTTGCTGGTGCCCTAAGTGTATGAGCTCTTTGTCTGCCCCTGGAGAATCTAGCACTCACTCACTCCTTTAAACGTGCTGGAAGTAGTTTTAGGCTAAGCTTGCCTATGCCCACAAAAAACCTTGCTGGGATTTTGATAGGAATTGGGTTAAATCTATAGATCAATTTGGGAAGAAGTGGCATATTTACTATATCGGTTCTTCCAATCCATGAATGTAGTAAGTCGCTCCAATTATTTAGGTCTTCTTTAATTTCTTTCATCAGCATCTTATAATTTTCAGCATATAGATCCTGAGCATGGTTTGTTACATTTACACCTAAATATTTCATATTCTTTGGAGCAACTGTAGTGGTATTTATCGTGTTTTTTATTTGTTTCCACGTGTTTGTTGTTAGCATAAAGAGAAGCTCTTTTAGTAGAACAAGGAGAAATGGACTCTTTAGTGAAGTTTACTTGTTCAATGTTAGTTGCTGGACTAGTAACAAGCTATTTACCCTAATGTTCAAGTATATCCATAATGTGCCTCTAAATCTCTTAAATTTAGCCTAATTCTTAATTGATACCACTAATCTCTACTACTATTAGAAGGGTCTACTGGTCCCTCACCTGAATACAGCTTATTCATTCCACTTTCCTGTCTTTGCTCATGGCATTCCCCTTCTGGAATAGTTTCCCGAAACTACACCTTAACTAGCCTTCAAGGATGAGGTCAAAGGTCCTCAGAAGCTGCCTTCCCTGACAACCCTAGCCTTACAATGCTCCTGGTCTCTGCTCGACTCTTTTCACCAGTATTGTATGCCACTCAATCATTAACTTAGTTTTTAATTAGTTTTAATCTATGTCTTGTTTCCCTAATTAGATTATATACACTGGGAGGCTCCCATAATAGCTATCATAGCACCACATACATGGAAGACACTCCAGTTTAATTGTATAAATGAAGAAAGGGGAGAGAGGTGTCAAGATGTGTCCGTTAAAGTGAGGAAGCTGCAGCGTGGAAAGGGTACTCCATAAATTCTCTGGGAGTCTCTCCTCCAGGCAAGATCCATGCTCTCCACCTCTAGGAGAAGGGTTCTCTCTCTTTCCCCTCCAGCCCCCAAATCCCACCTCCTCCAACTAAGCAGATTTGAGATGCAGATCCTTTCCAACTACGCCTTAGAAATTGTTCTAAGAACACCAGGTCTACGGTTAGCAGATTTTCAGAGGTTTATTAAAGAGCACAGGAAATCTCACTGAAGCTGCAGTAACATCCCTGGCCACCAGAGGACAGGGACCAAGGGTAGAGAGGGGTTCCTCAGCAGAAGTCTTAAAGAGGTTAAAGGCAGACGCCGAGCATCGGCCGGCATCTAGGGCCTTCAGACGGCGTTTACTAAGCGCTCAACGGCCTCCCTTCTCCAGGTGGGCTCCTTCTCCTCCTCCAAAAGATGGCTCAGAAGTTCCCAGAGGCTTACCCCAATACTAACCTTAAACGATTATCAATACTAACGAACGCATTTGAGTTGCGGGATTTAAAGGTAGAAAAGGAGTATGGGGGTGTTTTCATCTTTCTAACCCACCCCAAACCTGCTTCTTGCCAATTAAAAAAAAGTTCCTCAGGCGGTGTCCAAATGGACATTCCGCAACAAAGATGCCTTTAGGGACCAATGTCCCAAATCCAGGACCTTACAAATGGAATCGTTTAGGAGCCAGATGATTCCTACACATAAATCCAGGCTCACGGAGCAGTCCACTCGCAGTGTGCTTTTCCGTCATTAATCACATCTTTGTTATGTGATATCCACGTGAGTACTTCTCAGTAGAAGCAGCTTCATGCTCAAATGCTCAAAGAACACTAGGATAAAGCTCCGATTGTCCTATTCAGTGATTCCGAGTCCTGGTTTGTCACCACCTCAGGTCTCCAGGTTTCCAAAGTGTGTAATGTAGTCTCCAAAGCAAGCTGTTTTAATGAATCCAAATAAAAACCGCACGAAGTGTGTGGCGTTACATCAACAGGGTCTTGCACCTCTCAAGAGGCACTGAACCTCTGGTCCGATTTAAAGATGATTCTGTGCTGCCCGAAGTAGAAAACATTTTTAAAGAGAATTTTAGGCTGCCCCTACTCGTTAAACTCGTAAGCATAACTAAGTAAATATATGCAGAGTGAAATAATGAAAGTTAGGAACATTCAAGTGGGGGCTTTCGACGACAAACACATCCAGATGGCCGAATGCCTGACAGCACTGGTGTGATTTTCCTGAAGTACCTGTAACCTCTCTTTCCTAACAGACGGCCGTGCCCTGCATTTGGGATTCGTCAGACGATTTCAAGAGCGCTTGTAATTCTCTCAAATCATTGTTTGCGTTTCTGCGCGCTGGGGAGGCAGCTGGAAGCAGCCCAAGGAGGAGGCGCAGGCTGTGCATCTCGGGCCGGGGGACCCTGAAATACCTGTCGGGGCGCAGCGCTGCCGGCGCGCGGCCGCGGCGCGGACCCGGCCCGGGGGTCGGGGCCGGGAGCCGGGGGCGGCGGCGGCGGGCGCGGAAGGGGAGGCCGCGGGGCCGCCTCCTCGGGCCGCGCCGGCTCCTCCCAGCGGCGCCTGCGGAACCTGCCTCGGAGCCGCCGAACCCTGGAGCGGAACGTGCCCCGACCCCTCCCCGAGCGGCGCGGCCGAGGCGCGGAGGCGCGCGCGGGGCTCGGCGGCCGCGGCCCCGCCCGGCGCCCAGCGCCCTGCCCTCGCCTGTCTCCTCCTTTCCCCCGGGCTCCGCTGAGTTCATTCACTGGGATTGGTTTCAAGTGACGCCATCTCTTTATTTTTAAACCAATGACCTCATCCGCGCTTGAAGTTTCCTGACCAGCGACTCTTTCTCTTTCCCCCCAACCCCCCACCCCACCCCCCCGCCTTTCCCCCTCTTTCTGCGTATCCCTGTTTGGGGGGCTTTCACCAGTTTTTCAACGATTATTATCACCTCTGCCTCCCCCCTCCGCCTGCCCCACGCGGCCCCCCACCTTCACCTCCCCAGTTCTTCACCACTTTCAGCATTGTTTTTTCAAGGCTGATGGGGGGGTAGTGGAAGAGAAAGAGTGAAGAAAAGTGGCAAACGTCTCTTCTCTGCCTAAGCCTCCCGCCCCCACCCGCCTCGCAGAGACGGAGAAGATAATATAGTGAAAAGAAGAGGCGGCGGAGGAGAGCGCGACGGGACGGGCGCGGGCGCGAGCGCAGCCTCCCTCCCGGCTCCGCGGCGGCGGCGCCTCGCCAGTCCGGGAGGCGCGGGGCCCAGGGGAGACGCCGTGACAACGCTCGTTTCCCCCAGACGGAGTCGGGAGGTCGGCAGCCCCACAAGTAAGTGGCCTCCGGCCGGCCGCGCGCAGCCTGCAGGCGGGAGGGTGCGGGGCTCGCGGCGCCCGCCCGCGCCGGCAGCATGGACGCTCCGCGGCGCGCCCGCCTCGGGGTGCCCGGCGCCGCGCGCTGCGCCGCCGCCTCCGCCGGCCCCGGCGGCCGGGGCCCCTCTGCGGAAGGCGGGCTGCGGGCCCCCGCGGCCCGCGGCCGCACGGGCGTTGGAGGCGGGGGTGTAGGCCTCGCTGGGGGCCGGCCCGCGCGGGGTCTCGGTGCGTGCGCCCCCGGCCGCGCCGCGGCGAGGGGGGCCCAGCGGCCGCTTCCCGCCGCGGGGCGCGCTCCCTTCGCGGCCGAAGCTGCTCCCTTCCAGGCGCGGCTGTTACCCAACACGCCTGCCAAGTGGGGCCCCGGCCTGACTGTTCCCATTATCCCCAATTCGCCTTTGGTGTGAGCAGCGAGGCCACCTGGGTGGTGACGGTGCTGCTTTCTTAAACCAAACCAGCCAACCAAAAACTCAGTTGGCATGCTGGGGCCCGGGGCATGGTGTTGGGGGCCCCGGTGCGCCGGTGACTTCTTTATTTACACCAGCCGTGCAACGTGAGAAATAAAAAAAGCCCAGGCAGACAACCGAGGGTCTGTTTATCATGTGTAGTTTTATGTAATAAAACGCCAGGGAGGAAAATATTTATGCAAACCTGAAGTTTCCAAAGGCTGAGTTTATTTCCTAAAAATCCTGGTAACTAACTTGAGAAAATGCAAGTAGATAGGAAAATGAATGGATAGTGCAAAATCCTAAAGAAGTTTATTAAACGTCAGCTGCAAAGAGCCTAAAGTTCTGAGTGTCTCAAATTGTTGGGAGAAAGCACACCTTCTAAGCAGCCTGTGATGAATAAAGTGGAGAGGAAAAACCTGTTGCATAATCTCATTTGCCGTGGGGTTTGCTGTGCCGTCCCCTTGAACCAAGGGGAAGTGAGTTGAGATGCAGGGTTTTTAAAACTCTGTGAAGTTTTTATTTACCCAGTGCTCTGGCTGCCACTTCTGCTTTAAAAGATTATAAGTAAATACTCTGCTCTTAAAAGTGAGCCAACCTATCAAACCTGTTTAGAAAATGACCAGGTATGTTTCTTTTCCTTCTTTCCGGTGTGTGTGTGTGAGAAATTTACCATCCGTGACCTTCTGACTACTATTTGGGGAACTTAAGACTGTCAGAGAAATACCTCTTTCTACCACTCATTTTATGGGGCTGATTGAGAGTACACAAAGGTGACAACTGTTTCCTCAGGATTTATACGATTTCGAACTCCATCAAGAAAAGAGATTTTCAAAGTTAAGGTAAATTTTTAAAAGAATTCTTGCCAGTTGAATTAGTTACTTAAAGTATTTACTTTTCCTTGAGAATCATGGATATTGGTGGACATGCAGCTCGGGAGCAGATCATTGAGGCTTGTGGAGTTCTGTATTGGGTGAAGGCAGCAACCTAGGGAAGTATATTGAAATACTAAGAATTGTGGCTTTATTTTAGATATTTTAGTCCAAATGCGACGAGGCATCGTGAAAGTTGTTTTTTAAAAAAAATAAAGTAGAATTGACTGAGTTTGAGGACTGTGGAAGGTTACTGTTAAAAGTTTTGTGGGTTTTTTTGGTTAAGATTTAACATCTTCGTAAAAATTTGGGCTAAATAACACCAGCCCACAAGTTGTTTTTTAGGTAAAATCATTTGTATTGATCAAAGTTCCACAAGAGGGAAAAATTAAAAGTGAGTTTATTCTTATTCTGTTGGTAGTATGGTGAATAGCGTATGAAAAAAAGTCAATTCAAGCCCTATAAACCTACATTCGGATGTAAAATAATTGAATAATAAGTAAAAATAGTCATGTAAAATTGAGGATTAGGGGGGTCTCTGGCCAGAAGCTTGATGGCAGTAACTGAAAAGGGGGCAAAAGGGAAGATCCTGTTAACCCAGTTCCTTTCCTTTTTCTTATACATTTAAAACCTGTTTGTGGAAGTGAGGCTGAGATCAGGTCTGAGATGGGAGCAGCGTTTAGGCTGGGGTCAGGAGAACGGCCAGGGTTTATGTGTGAGTTTGTTTTGATGCTGTTTTCTATAAATGCCTCTACTGGGAATTTAATTCCATAGAGGTTTTGGCCTATGGGATTATATATTGATGAAGCTGACTCGCAGAGCTGTCCAGTGTTAATGTGTTTCTGTTTTTCAGCCAGTCATAATATCCTACTAAATATAATTTGCCAGAATTACCAGTGTAATTTGTCTTAGACATCCAACATTTCCTGGAGTACTAAAAAAAAAGTGGAGTTTTCTGTCCTATGTTATTTGGAGTAAAAATTTCACTGGATGCCTGATGTTTTTAAAAGGATTTCCATTTTCAAGCAAATGCTACTTTAAACTGAAGAAGTAAATTAATGTAGGGTAAGCTGATTTGGATCAGAAATCCTATGAAAAGGGAGGAAACAGGAGAAACAGAAATCAGATTTTCTGACAGATTTCAACAGATTGAAAAAACTTGTTTAAAAAGTTTCATAGGAAAAGCCACAATTGATACTTGATTGGCTCTTTTTAAATTAACTTCATCAAAATTTAAAACTGAGACAGATATCCACCATCATAAAAGAAAATGTTATTAATGTTGGCTTAAGCAAAAACATAATTAAGAACGTAAATCTTGCCCAGAGCTACATATGATACATTCCAAAGCCAGCTGTCAACTTTTTTCCTGATTTTCTTGTGTTGTGGATAATCTGATATTTTTCTACATTTCATTAGCCCAGATAATCAAGAGTTGAGTATATGAAGGGATGGGGTTCACAAAGCTTGGCTAGATTTAAAGAAGTAGGCTCATGCTTTAAGAAGAGGCTGTTTTCGTACGCAGACTGAGAAAGGGAGTTAAAAATGTAATCAAATAAATGAGGGGAGGAAACAGGAGTGGCGCAAAAAGAAGAATCCAAGGCAGATTACCAAGGACAGGTACAAAGAAATAATAAAAGCTTGCCAGGGGTGTGATCAGTAAAGGAGGAAATGGGATACATCTTGCTATGAAAGGAAGAAGGTGTAAAGGGAAAAAATACCCTCTAATAACTCCGCAACAAGAAAGAGGGTAATGAAACTTTACCTCCTCTTTGATTGGGGTTACATACCTCCTTATAGGTATCACCAAAAAGTCACATGATTTTTTATTACATAAAAAATTTAATCTTGGGGGAGAGGAATAGATAAAGTCAATTATGGGCATAAGTTATAATTACATGAGATTGTAAAACTTGAAATTGCCAACGATCAATTTAAAATAGAGGGGGACCCACTGCAATTTCAGTTGAGTTATTGGAAAGGGAGGGATGGGTTATAAAAAGTTAAAACTTAACTAAATTGATTTCTGGATTAACTACAGATATAATCAATCAAGCAAAACATTTATTAGTGGTACACTATTTACATGGACTGAGGTGGATATCAAAAGCTCGGGACATGGGTCCATGCCCTTAACAAGGAGAGAAGGAGTATAAGAATTCTATGGGAGGTATGTACATATGCAAAGATAAACAATTACTGGACAGCTGGGAAGTGCCAAATTGTGTAAAGGAGAAAGAGATTGGAGGATTGGGGAGGTAATCTTCATAAAGATAATAGAATTTAACCCTGGCCTTAAAAGATGGTTAACGTGTGTATGGAGGAAAGGAAGAGGGGGAGACCATTCATCCAACTCTTCATTCAGCAAATGTATTTGGAGCCCCTACTATGTGCCAGACACAGTTCTCGGAACTGGGCATACAAAGGAAAGTAAGGTTTTTGCTGTTATGGAACTTACATCTTAGTGGGGGAAGACGGAAGAACAATAAACAAGTAAACACTGCGTGGAAAATTTGATGTCAAATAGTGATGTCTTGTGAAGATAGTACTGCTTAAGGTCAAGGAAATTATGGAGGGCTAGTTACGGTCGCACTTATTCTGTAAATAACCTGTTTTGCCTATGATATCCTGATGAGTGATGTTAATGATAGAACTTTTTAATATTTATTTGCAGTCCAAATCAATTTGAAGTCTACACATTAACTTCATCTTTAACCAATTTTTTAAAAGAAACCTACATAATGTTTTTTAGATTGAAGCCTGCAAGCTTTGAGTTTTTAACTTCTCATTAATTTATCTACAGTTCTTTTGCTGCCATTTGCTAAGAATCTCATATTTTTGCAGTGAGGTTTATATCATTGTTTACAGTGTTCTTAGGTTTGTGATATACTGGGCTGTATACTTAGATTAGATTCTCCATTAGGAACAATAGTCACAATAGTGCTATAAAGTTAAGCTAAATTCCAAGTTTGTTTTGATGGTTCCTCGTATGAGAACACGTACAACAAAAGAGGTACCCACAGTATAAGTAAGCTATTCAGCTTGATGACCAGCTAGGTGAAGTTGGGTAAAGGATGACACCTCTCCAAGGTCTTGTCCACATGGTACAGGAGATGAATAGTAAATCTGCACGGCATTGGGCTCTGTGTGCTTAGTTGTGTCTCCTTAAAGATTGGTAGGGGAGTTAGTGGTCTCACTGGATATGCTATCTTAAAATTCTATCTTAGAGTTTTTAGTTTTTCTACAGATAGTAGAAACCTGAAGCAAAAGCGTGAAATGGTGAGGTCTGGATTCGTACTCTAGTTATCTGACTGCCAGGTTTTTTTTTGTTTTTGAGAGGATGTCTTTTATGATGTTAACCAAAAATTTCTTAGTGCCTATTTCATGTTTTTGGACACATTTATGAAATACTTCTCAAGCATCGTTTAAGAAATATGTTCCCTCCCCTTCTCTACTCTTTCTGCGGTTTTAAACTTAAAAAAATTTACGGGTGAAATTGAGGTAAAGGATTCCAAAAATGATTTATATTAAGTGTGTGTGTGTCTATGGAACCAAATCTCTCAAAAAATTGTCTATATAGACCCAACCAATTTTCATCTACAATACATTCTGATGTATTTGGGATAAGCCTATGGAAAAGAAAACAATTTTCAGAGGAGGTAGGAAATTCTTTAGTGTTGCATTGATTTCCTTCTAAATGAAATACTCCATTTAGAAAAGAATTGTAGATATAAATGCCAGGGGTCTGTGGTGTGTGAGATAAAAACTAATGTGACATGTAGCCTTCAGAAATATTTGGGAGGGACGGTAGAACTCAGATTTGTTTTAGTGTCTTGGTGAGGGGTGGGACAAACTGCAGTCTACAGAAAAAAGATGCACCGTAAATTGAAATGGTATATGGCAAGGTAATTAGTGTTAAATGTCTCCATTCTTTCCCTTACAATTAATAGAGAAAGACAGAGAGAGTTATATGCTACTTATTGTTTGCATTGTATAAATTAAAACAAAAATACAACTCATGTCCTAGGCTTTTGATAAATGTTTGCTGAATAAATTGAATTAAATTTCACAACGGTTACTTTTAACTGTGGTTCCATTATATCTCGAGCTTAGAACACTGTTTTTTGAGCTTTGAGTTGAAGTCTGCAGGAGGTCGCCTTACGGCCTTGGGCACCTGATTGTTTCAGCAGTCTGTTCATCCTAGAACCTGGACCCTGACCTTACCTCCAGCTTGCCTGACCCTGTGGCTGACCTGACCTCATCTTTTCCGAAATGGCAGGTGGTTGTCTCCTTCTCTTCCTGAGCAGCTGAGCTGTGTCCTCTTCTGGTTACTTCCTAGAATACTGAAGTGTCACCAGTCTAGCCTGTTTCGTAGTGGGTTTCTTTTGTTATTATTTTTTTTGCTGAGGAAGATTGGCCCTGAGCTAACATTTGTGCCAGTCTTCCTCTATTTTGTTTGTGGGTCACCACCACAGCATGGCCACCCATGAGTGGTGTAGGTCTATGCCTGGGAACCAAATCAGGGCCACTGAAGTGGAGCACGCCGAACTTAACCACTAGGCCAGGGGGCTGGCCCCATCTTTTGTTATTTTTGTTTGCTCTTTGGTTGGGGGAGAAGCACATTCCTCAGGAAGATAGTTTTTGACTTCATTTTGTAAACTGTACATGGTATATAAAGCATGGTATTATTTCTGCTTTCCTAGCTTTAGGTAAAAATCTTGTGTTCACTTGAAAATGAAGCTGGGAAGAATGATATTTTGATGATACAAACCAACTGTAGACTAACTAACATCTTTTTTTGGAGATAATAAGGAAATTAAAACATGGAATGTGTATTAGATGGTATTTAAGAATTATAACCATAAAATTTTTATCTATATTAATGGTCTTGTGATTATCTGTATATGTATCATCTGTTAAAGATACATATGGAGGTATTTACAGGCAAAATGAAATGATGCCTAATATTTGTTTTAAAAAACTTTAGGATATGCACCAACACACACAAATGAGAAATAAATAAAACAATAGTGGCGAATTTTTTATAATTGTTGAAGCTGAGTGATGGGTACATTGGAGATTGTTACTGTTTTCTGTACTTTTGTGTATACTTGGAAATATCCATGATAATTAGGTAAAATACACATTACCAATTATAACTGTAGGGAAGAAACTTAATACAGTCAAATTATATGGTTGGACATTTGAGCTATTTGGCTAATCAAAAATCTCTACTTTGCATTTTCTGTAAATTCTGCTGTTTGTAATAAATTTTTAAGAATAGGGAGAATTTTGTAGAAATACGGTCGTAAGCAGTGTTTAAAACTCTTAACTTTGAGACCTTGTAATAAGAATATACCTGTAGTATATAAATTGCTTTGACATATTTTGTCTTTTATCCTCACAACAAGACATGAATTATCCATTTTACAGATGAGGAAACTGAGACCTTAGAGAGACTGAGTAATTGATCCAAATCCCAAAGCAAGCAAGAAGTGGCGCCAGAACTGGAGCTGAGATCTGCTGACTCATTTTCAGGTGCCTATTCTCTTATGTAACATTCATATAAGTGCTCTTTTTTTGTGATGTTATAAACCAGCAATTTTTGAACATTCTGTTGTCAGGGCACCTTTGCACTCTTAAAAATTATTGAGGATTCCAAAGATCTTTTGTTTATGTGGACTATATCAATATTTAACATATTGGAAATTAAAATTGAGAAATATTTGAAATATTTATTCATTTAAAAATAAACTCATTAAAAGTTAAATAACATACTTTTATGAAAAAAGTATTCCAAAACAAAAAACATAGTGAGGAGCGTGACGTTGTTTTGTATTTTGCCATTCTTTGTAATGTATTGCTTAATAGAAGACAGCTGGATTTTCATAACTGCTTTTGTATTCAATCTGTTGTGATATGTTGTTTTGTTTGAAGTGTATGAAGAAAACCCGGCCGTACACAGATACCTAGTTGAAAAAGGGTGGAGTATTTTAATATCTTTTCATGTAATTGTGAATATTCTTTGTTATGTCAAAACCCAACAAGTGATAGATTCTTAAAGATTAGTTGTAACATTGAATCTGAAACCATATCTGAAATTTTTGTACTCTGTAACATTAAAAGTCTGTTGGTCCATCTTGTACTTTGAATGGATCTTCGTCCTCTGCGTGGTTTTGTAATGTTGTACATTGGTCATTTGAAAAATAACGGTTTACTGAGTTATGCAGATCTTTTAAGTGTTGACACATGTGATTACACAATATGTAACAAGTCACATTTGTTGATATGACCATTCATGTCATCAAAAAAGTTTTTAAGAATTGGGAAGCGGTCAAGATTTTGGTGTTGAGTTCAAGTTTTCCAAAATTCTAGTTTCTCCTCAAAAGTTCAAATTTTACATTGGGAACAGATACTGTCCGTTTTTTCCTTGAAGTGTCAGACTCTTTTTATTCATCTTAGAGAAAAATGTCTGCCAAATACCTGTCTGAATAACTGTAAGTTGTCTGCCAGTCATTCTTTTAAGCAAAAATTGTACTCTCTGAAAAAAGTTGTATAGTTTAGCTCCCAACTCTAGCAATGGCATAAATGCTTTTCCTCAAGACAGCCATTGTGTTAGGCACGTAGTGGAACTGCTTTTGTGTACCTTCCATTTCATCGCACAGAATATTAAACAGCCCACGTTCTCACGAGTGCGATTTAATAAAATTAATAACTTTTTTGTTTTATCAAGGACACTGTTAAGTGAAACTGCTTTTTTAGAATTACTGATAGACAACAAAGAATATAATGATTGTTGGTACTAACCCCTGCCTTGATTCATGCTAAAGTGTCAGCAGTTCTGTCCGCCATTGCTTTGTACCATCAGAGCAGATAGCAACATGATTGTTTTAGGATAAATCATGAGATTTAGAAAAGTTATTTATTACTATGAGTAATTCAGCACTTGTATTTGTGGCCAAGCATTCACATAAAAGAAGACCTTTTGGTGATTAGTGGATGTGGATACTGGAATAATGGAACAGAAAGTCCACCCACGTCTGTGGATTTGTCCACTTATAACACTAAAGTACAGTCCTTCAGGTGAGATACTAACCTGCAGTTCACGTTTGCAGCAAAATCTCTAATTTGATAAGATACCACATCATTGGTAAGTCGCATTGCTGTGATTTCTTTTACTGACTTTTCATCCAGCAGACACTCGGCAAGGTTAACCATACAAAGCTTTGTTAGTTTCTCAGCTATGTTATGCACTGCTCCAACCACTGCAGTCTCATAATTTACCCTCTGTGATGCTTCAGTGGCTTTTTTCTTTCTAATTTGAAAATGACCTTTTTCTTTTAAAGAGCTCATCATGTCAGTGTTTAAAACATTCAGGTTTTTTTTCTGTAAACTCTCAGTGAATTCGTTCGATGATAACAAGGTTATGAAGATTATAGCAGATATAACCAAAGATGGCTATCACTGGGAGCATAGAAGTTCTCAGTGAGAACACACTGACTTAATTTCTGAAAACAGAGATGTTTGTTGCTTAAACTTGCTACCTTAGGAAATTCTAAAAAACACGAGAATATGCAGACAATGTTTTTTGTTAGCTGTCAGAGTGATCCGTTATCAAATGCCATGTATCCTCTGGGTTCAGTGTTGTACACTCATGAGAAAACAAGAGCGAAAAAGACAGATAACATCTTTGGATCACTAAAAATCGTTTTGACACTGCGGATCACCTGAAAGGCTCTCAGGGACGCCCCCCCCCCCCAGGAGTCTCTGGATCACACTTTGAAAATGCTGATATAGGGGCCAGCCCCATGGGCGAGTGGTTAAGTTCACGCACTCCGCTTTGGCGGCCCAGGGTTTTGCCAGTTCAGATCCTGAACGCTTGTCAAGCCATGCTGAGGCGCCATCCCACATGCCACAACTAGCAGGACCCACAACTGAAAATATACAACTATGTACTGGGGGGCTTTGGGGAGAAAAAAAGGAAAAATAAAATCTTTAAACAAAAAAAAGAAAATGCTGATATAAACTAGTGCCGTCTCAAGATTTTTAGAGCAGTCTAACACAGGCATCTATATCGATAAAGTGATGTTTCCATCTTAACTGATTAATTTGTCAGGAAGAAGAGAAAATGCTAGTGTGCGGGATGGGCTGTGTGACCTGGAGACCATAATGGGTGGAAGGTCACATAACATCGGAGAGTGGTGGATAAAGGGTAGACAGAAGGGAGGAGTCGGTAAAATCACTTTACAGCTTAAAAAGGGAGCATTAGCTCTTCCTGGGTTTTTTCTTTTTAAACTAAGAAAGCACTGGGCCCACATATACATATGTCCATACTCATTTATATCTGTGCTCAAAATCAGGAGTACTCAGCCAGTTTTTCCTTGTATGACAACAGGGGAGAGATGGCAACATACTTGAGAGGAAACGGCAGATGCTCCTGGCAGTTGTTTGTTCCTTCCACCTAGGGAGGCTGCTGACCTTTTTTTTGAGGAAGCTGACGGGTGACAAGACAAGTGAGGTTAGAAAGAAGAAATTGTGGACGAAGAGTGAACAGAGCAGACATGAGTGATCGTGGGAACGGCTGTAGGCAGAACTGGGCTGTGGACACGGTGGAGACGAGCATTGGAGGGCAGAGAGGGAGACTGTGGGGTGTACTAGATTCTCCTGGACGCTGGACACAGGAAGAATGGGGCCCAGAGAAGTGCAGAGATGGGTGCTACAGGAGGCATGGAGATGAACATATATTTAAATGTGTGTCAAAATATTGTTAAAATAACTTTTTAAGTAACTGTGCTGGATGCTCTGACTTTAATGTCTTACCAATATTCAAATTCTATTGTTATAACCCATATATTCAGTTACAGTAGGAGAAAACAGCAAGGCCATGAGTTTAAGCTGCCATGTCTCTGAACTTTGGTTACAGGCATCAGTGTATGAAAATATCAACTGGGCCAGGTTTGGGGCTGCAAATTCAAGAATGAAATTTTCATACTTTATTTTTTACTAACAGGCAGTTATGATTAAAAGAGAAGAGTTTAATTAAAATAGGTAGCATTTATCAGCTTGTTATTTATGTGGTACTTATTTCCAAAAAGAATTTGAGATGGCAGAAGGAACGATCAAAGTCCATAATCAAGAACAGACATGATTCTAAATCATGTTTTTTTCCCTAATGTTTTCTCTACTGATGACGTTTCTTTTAATAGGGTCATAGAGTTGAGGTACTATAACTATGAAGTAATTGAATTCGTCTCTATTAACTATGCAGGAGAAATATCCTGTCACCTCTTAGTTGCATGTAGTATAAGCAGAATGTATGTTTGTAACGGGAGTGAGGTTGGGCAGGAAAATCATAGCATGCCACAGAAAAGAATCTTTTAAATTCAAGACTGCTTTCAGCTGTAGTTAAGAGAAAGCTGCTAGCAGAGGCTTAAACCAAAAGCTATTTATTATTATGTAGTTCAGAGAAGTTCAGAGGTAGGTGGTCTCGGGGTTGGTTCAGCTGCTCAGCAGTGTCCTTGAGGCCCCGAATTCTCTCCAATCTTCAACTCGGCCATCTTTTGCATGTTCACTTATTGCCACTAGGTCACAAAATGGCTGCCTCAGCTTTAGGCATCACATGCCTTTTCAAGGCAAGAAGGAAGAAGGGGACAGAACAAGTAATTCCTCCTCCTGGGCTTGCCTAACAGGGAACAAAATTCTTCCCAGAATTTTCCATCCGATTTTCTCTTAAGTCTCATTTGCTTGACCTGTTTCACGAGACTGCCCCCACTCACTGGCGAGACTAGGGCAATAAGTATGGCTAAGGGGAGTGGGGCTAACCTAGGCTTAGGCACGTTGCTAGCTGCCCAGGAAAAACTGGGCTTCTGTTAGCGAGTTAGGGAGAGGAAATGTCTGTTGCGGGGCTAGCTAACTGTGTGTCTGTCACAACTCTGCAGACAGGATAGCACAAAGAGTATTAAGTAACTTGTGAAAAAAACTTTAGTCCAGAGGCTGTTGTAAGTGTCCCCCTTAAACGAGGCCATATCCGTTTTCTTTCTTACTTTAGTAGAAGGCGTACAGACCTGTGTCCCAGTTCATTGGAGAGCTAATTTAGAGACACTTAGGCATCAGTCTTCTCAACTATGAAATAAGAATATTGTATTAGATAATCTTTGAGAGAACTTCCCAGTTCTACGGTTCTTCTCTCTCTTCGTTTCCTGTCTTTTGACCATTTCACAATTTATTTATTTATTATCAAAAAAGTAGGCAGGAATGGTGTTTTTTAGGCTTCTTGATAGCTGGATAGTATCTCTAATAAAGATCTTGATGATATGGAAGGTTAAAGGTAACATTAGGTTTTGCCTTTTTTGGCGGTTACGCATATTCTGCCCCAAATTTCCATTGAAAATGGAAAACTAATTGCATTTTTATTTTAGTAGGGGAACATACACATGTATAGTCTGTAATCAAAATGCCCTCAGTACAATGTTCTGAGAAAATGCCCTCTGTGCCAACAGAGGCGGCGTTTTAAGCACTCTTGTTAAAAACTGGCTAGAACATCCCCTTTTGCTTGCTGGGCGGTAGCTCTTACTTGTTAATAGTGTGCACACTGCGTATTTGCCTTAGGTAAAATGAAAGGACAACTAAAGGAAAGTGATTCCCTTCATGCATTTAGCGACCAAACTTTACTTGAATGAGGCAGAACCTTTGGTGTTTCAAGAACCTTACAATGAGATTCTGCTTGTGTTTCAGAGAGAACGATGATCTGGTTCCTCCTACAGAATCCTGTCAAGATTATATAAATTTAGATATACAGTGAGTGGAAAATGATATTCCCAACTCTAACAATTACAAAGCAATTACACTGCTTATAAAAGAGGCTATTAAAATGTTAACCTAAAAAGTATTAATCTTCTATCCAACAAAAATCTTACAGAAGGATCCCAGTGCATTTTATTTTGTAGTTTATTGGTCTTGGGAGATCCTGGAGATGAACGTTATTAACTGTGGCACTTAAGGAGCCAAAAGGCATCTGCAAGTGGGGTGTATTTTTAAGAATAAAATACATGTGTGTATACGTATTTCACAGCTGCTTTAAACAGCTTAGAGGCAGCATCTAATTTCATTACCATGGAATATACAAATATCAGTTAGAGACTTCTCCTTCTGCTGAAGCCCTTTTAAGTATGTAATTAAAGCAGTTGTTTTCGTTTTCATTAACTGAATGGCTAAGAGCCTGTTAATGTAAATATTCAGGAAGCTTGATTTTATAGCTTTTTGGTTTTATAACCACCAATAAAAATCATGTACAGCGGGAAACCCCTTCTCTTGTCTACAGACTCGACCAAAAGACAAGCAATTTTTTTTCTGGCAAATGAATGACCTGTGTGGCAGGATCTTAGATGCTGCCAGTGGCTATCTCATTATAGCATGTAATTAGTGTGATGTTAGTTTAAAGAGATACAGTATTTTGGAGGGGAAATTTCCAAGTACCAAGTGTTAGACAGTATGGTATCCGCTTGCAAGGAAAACGTAGTTTTATACAACTTTTTAATAAGAGTTATTGTGAGATCAGTGGCAATTTTTATTATAGAAATGGTCTTAATTCGTTCATTAAAATAAGCATGAGGCTTGGTTCTGGTAGGCTTTTTTCTGGACAAAAGATCCATTCTTTTTGCCAGTGGTCATCAGCCTGTCATTGTCCTCAGTGTGAACAAGTATTTACTGAATGACTTGTAAGAGTGAGATATCAGAGGGATGCAAAGAAGGATGGCATGTGGCCTTGGTCATCAAGGAGTTTGTTGCCAGCATCTCTGTTGATTATCTCCTCTTCGTGGTTTAAACAAATCCCGTAAAAGACGACTCATTCTTTGCTCTAGGGGTCCTTCAGCTGAGGGTCCAGCACGCCAGTCTTCACTTTCCTAGGCCGGGCGATACCGTCACAATTAGACGTGGAGGTCAGTTCACCTGATGTCTTTTCCTAGCAGTTTCCCCATCTCTCATATGACTGCAGCCCTGACCTCTTGACTCTTAAGAGCAGTGTGCTAGCTGGCTGCTTCTGTAGGGTAGTTTGGGAGAAGAAAGACAGTGTCCTGGAGCAGTTCTTGGCACCTTTAGAATGTGAAAGGTTGGGAGGGACACAGCAAGAAAAAGTAAGAGATCTATTGCCGTTTTCTTTTTTTAATTGTGGTAGAAACAAGTACAGTAGTCCCCCCTTATCTGTGGTTTCAGTTTACTCGCGTACAAAAATATGAAATGGAAAATTCCAGAAAGAAACAACTTATAAGTTTTAAATTGCACGCTGTTCTGAGTGGCGTGATGAAATCTTGAGCCGTCCTACTCTGTGCAGCCTGGGACATGACTCCTCCCTTTGGGTATCCACACTGTGTATGCTCCCTGCCCGTTAGTAGCCATCTGGGTTTTCAGATTGACTGTCGAGGTATCGCAGTGCTTGTGTTCAAGTTACCCTTGTTTTATTTAATAATGGCCCCAAAGTGCAAGAGTAGTGATGCTGGCAGTTCAGATATACCATAGAGAAGCCATAAATTGCTTCCTTTCAGCGAAAAGGTGAAAGTTCTCAACTTAAGAAGGAAAGAAAAAAGATTGTATGCTGAGGTTGCTAAGATCTACAGTAACTTTTATTATAGTATATTGTTATAATTCTATTTTATTATTAGGTTGTCGTTAGGTTATAGAGTTTCATATTTGCAAGATGAAAGAGTTCTAAAGGTCTGTTTCAAAACAGTGTGAATATACTTAACACTGCTGAACAGTACACTTAAACATGGTTAAGATGGTAAATTTTACATTACAGTAGTCTTCCCTTATCTCTGGGGGATATGTTCCAAGACCCCCAGTAAATGCCTGAGACCATAAATAGTAGCAAACCCTACATATATGATGTTTTCTTCTATTTATACCTACCTGTGATAAATTTTAATTTATAAATTAGGCACAGTAGAGATTAACAACAATAATAACCTAATTTATATTATATTATTATTTTTAATCAGGTGATTTGATTTTTGTTTTTGAGTTGTAAGATGCCATTTTCTTTTTAAAATATGAATCAGCAACTTAAAACTACTCGCAGCTCAGGTGTGACATGGCACTGGGATGCAGGAATGGGATGAGTGGAGTATAGTAACTGCAGAGTTGTCTCTCCCATCTCTAGCCGTTACCGGTACACCTTCCTTAGTGGAGGGCTTCGTACTCCAAAGAGGACTTGAGGCCTCAGATTCATTCTCCTCTTCCTCTCCCTCCTCTTCCTCATTACCTATAAAATCAGGGGGTGGACGAGATGATGACTGAGTTGTCTTCCACTCTAAAATTCTGAGTTTTGAGAGTATTACCTTTTACCAACTGACCTTTAGTATCTAAAATTTCTGTGAGACCTCAGTAATAGTTCACCCCTCGACTGAGAAATCTTTGTTGACAGCTAGTAAGAAGCCCTGCACCTGGAGCTCCTTTGGGTCTTTGGTTTTCTCACTTTTAATCTTACTTGTTTTGCTCTTTTTAATACGGTGTCACCTTCAGATCCTGAGCCGACAGGTTAGCTCCTTCGTTGCCCGCTCTCACAAGTCCGGCCGTGGGGGTGTGTGTGTGTGGGTGGGCGTGCGCTGGAGCTTGTACTTTGCCCTGGAGATAGACATCAGTTGTTTTTTTTAAAACCTACTTACAGTTGTGAGGAAATAGAAGCCAAAGTTCATTGGACAGTGTATTTGTTGTTTTAAATACGTGGAGCAAACAACCACCAGTCCAAATTCAGGGAATTTTTATTTCTGTAAAACTAGCTATGTTAAATGCCAGCTTTAAAGAAATATTACCCAACTGATTCGTTTATTCCCTGTGCATAGTGATATTATGGTAGTAATTAAAAGAAAGAAGTGATGTGGTTGTAGTGGTTGAGGTTGAAGGGTACTCTGGACTCTACTATGATGTGCTTTTAGATTTCAAGTACTTGATATTTTTAATTTTTTGCGTCTTATAGATACTATCTGACATAACCAATCTTTAGGGAGCTTGTCTAAGTTATATGGAGATATATGTTATCGCCATATGGTGGCATGACTTAAAATGCTCTAAGGCCAACAGTGCTCTATGAGGTAATAAGGTAAACAAGCAGAATCCAGTAAACCAAATAGGGGTGGGTGAGGAATCTGCATGGTGACTCAGAAAGAGTGAGTTGTTGGTAGTGCTTGCAATAGAACCTAAGATACCTCATCCAGCATCATCTCTGTGCTTGGCGCTCTGTGACATCAGCATTGCTTCCTGGCATGTTGCCAGGTCTTGACGGACCACTGCTGGTCCCTTCTTTTGCCAAAATATTAAATATAGCTGAGTGTGTAAACAGGGGAGGTAATGCAGGGGACTGAGGCAGCTTCAGAGGGCTACATTGTGAGAAGCTGCTAAAATGTTCAGAGCCGCCCTAGGTCATTCTTAACCTAAGTTATACAGTCAACTCAAGGATTGAAAATGCATTTGGTAACATGACGGCTTCATTGCAAAAGATTATCTAGGCCTTGTGGGGCTCCTCATCACCTTCCCTCTGATCATAGATTGGTTATTTAAATTGTGAAAAAACACAACCACTAGAACACAGGTAAAGTGAAAAGATAAAACTTACTTATGGTTGGTAATTAGTAGGCCAGAATTAATTAATGTCATCAAGAGAGTGTAAGATTTCCCCTCCAAATGATAGCATTTCATAAATTTATAATATATAAAGCTATCATGTTTTCATTATTTATCCCTTTATTTATATTGCATGGGGAATATAACTTATTTCTATACTATAATTTCATTTCTGGCTTCTAAACGTATATAATGTTACTATTATTACAACGTCAATATTGTTTGTAATGGAAGTTCTTTTTCCTTTTGGATGCTTCAGAGTCCACATACTAAACATTAGAGTAGTAGAGATAGCTCTATGACGGTGATTTGGTCACCATTTCTCTGATCTGCGTTGTATTTGGTGGGGAAAGATTTGCGAGGAAGTGTGACTGAGCGAGCATTCAATTTTGGCTAGATGGTAGCTTTTAGAACATTATTAGACTCCATTTATCCATGTACCCTCTTATCTATTATTAGAGTAACTTAAGATTTGATCATGATTTGTGTAATAATAAGTAAGCAAGCTTTTCTAATTAGAGAATATATGTATAAAAACATTTTGATTGTATTAAAAAATCAATTAATATAGTTCACCACATTAACTGTAAAAAAGTAGAAAAATCATATGACTACCTCAGTACAGACAAAGCATTTGTTAGTCTAGTATCTGCTCATGATAAAAAGCTCTTAACAAACAAAAATAGGGACATACTAAATACAATAAGTTCTGGTGTGGATGCAAAGCAAATGGAACCTTCATATGTTGCTGGTGGGAGTGCAAAATGGTACACCTACTTTGGAAAACAGTTTGACAGTTTCTTATAAAGATAAATGTACATTTACCATATGACTCATCAGTCCTGCTCCTAGGTGTTTACTTAAGAAAAATGAGAACTTAAGTTTACACAAAAACCTGCACTCAAATGTTTTGTGGATATCACTTATTCATCGGGTCACCAGGAGTCGGAGTCAACTTGACAGCACATAGTAAAAATATAGTAAGTGCATAATCACCAAAAACTGGAACTGTAGATGTCCTACAACTGGTGAATGAGTATACCAACTGTGGTATGTCCCTATAAACAAACTATTGCTACGTACAACAACATGGATGAATCCTAAGGGCATTATATTGAGTGAAAGAAGCCCTTCTTAAAAGCTTATGCACTGTATCGTTCAAGTGAACTCATATTCTAGAAAGGCAAAACTATTGATATGGAGAACAGGTCAGTGGTTGCCAGGGTTTGAGGGTGGGAGAAGGTGTTGATTACAAAGGAATGGCAGGAAGGAGTTTTTTTGGGTGATGAAACTGTTCTGTATCTTAGTTGTGATGGTAACATTATACATTTGGTCAAAACTTGGAGAACTGTACACCAAAAAACATGAATTTTACTTTATGTAAGTTAAAAATATTTTTTAAAGAGTTTGGTAATATTCCTAGAGACTAAATCGATATACGAAATATATTTCTGTATAACAGTAATAACCAGAAAACGAAATTTTAAGAAAGATGACATTTATAAAAGCATCATAAGATATCAGATACCCAGGACTAAATCTCATGAAAGATGTCTAAAACCGTTACGTAAGCTGATTCTAACATTTATATGGAAACACAAACAGCAAGAACAGCCAAGGTAATAATACTGAGGAAAAGCAGAATTAGAGGATTTACACTATTGGATGTACAGTGTAGAATAAACAGGTAGATCAGTGGAATAGAAAAGAAACCGGAAACAGACCCACAAATATATGTATATATAAGTATATGTGTATATATGTGTATATATGTATAATAAATATATATGTGTATATATAGTTCTATGTACATAAATAATACATACACATACTTAATTTATGATTAAGATGGCATTATACAACAATATAGAAAGAAAAATCCCTTTAATAAATGATCCTGGATCAATTCCCTATCCATATTGAAAAAAACTAATTTTGACCCCTAACTCACATCACAAAAGTAAATTCCAGGTCACCTGTAGAATCTAAATGTGGAAGGTTAAAAAGGCTTCTAAAGGTGCTCAACACATCAGTCATCAAAGAATGTGAATAAAACTACAATGAATTACCTCTACACCCTGACCAGAAGAGCTAAAATTTAAAAACAAACAAATGCAACAACAAAAACACCTTGAGGATATCAGGTATCAGCAAGCATGTAGAGGAACTCTAGAACTCTCGGACACTGTTGGTGGAATTGTAAATTGGTACAACTGCTCTGGAAAATTCTTAGTATTATGTTAAAGCTGTACATACTCATTATGCCTCTGACCCAGCAAATCCACTCCTAGGTGTATACCGAACAGAAGTGTGTACTTAAGTTCTTCAAAAGACATGTACAAGAATGTTCACAGCACAATTCATGGTAACTCCAAACTGGAAACAACCTAAGTGGTCTGTTAGTAGAAGAATGGATAAACGTATATTGTCGTATCGTCAATGAAATACTATATAGCAGTGAACAGAAAAACTGCTATTTACGACAACATGGGCTCAAATATGATGTTGAGCAAAAGCGTTCAGACACAAAAGAGTTCAAAAACAGGCAAAACTACTCTGTCGTGTAAGAAGGCAGAATAGTGGTTCTCTTTTAGGGAGTGAGATTAGTTGTTGGGCTGGTATATGAGGCCGCCTTCTGGACTCTTCTGTTTCTTGATCAGGACGGTAGTTACATGAGTATGTTAGCTTTGTTCAAGGTCTTTAGGCTGTACATTCATGATTTGTATGCTTTTTGGTATATATGTTATATTTAAATTAAAAAAAGTTTATTTAGGGGCCACCCCGGTGGTGTAGCAGTTAAGTTCGCGTGCTCTGCTTTGGTGGCCTGGGGGTTCACCAGTTTGGATCCTGGGTGCAGACCTACGCACTGCTTATCAAGCCATGCTGTGGCAGGTGTCCTACATAGAAAGGAGAGGGAGATGGGCACGGATGTTAGCTCATGGCCAGTCTTCCTCGGCAAAAAGAGGATGATTGGTGGCAGATGTTAGCTCAAGGCTAATCTTCCTCAAAAAAACCACAACTTTATTTAAAGACATTTTTTGAGTTAACCATAGGAGTGAATGGCATTCGAGATTGTATTAGTTTCTTTTTTCTGTAGTAAAGTTTATATTATCAATGTTGTGAGACAGAAAAGTATTTGTATCTACAAATACAAATAACTAGCTCCATAAATAAATACAGAGAACAGGCTTAAATTCTTTCCTAACTAAATCAAGACATTCCTAGGCTTCTTGAGTTCTTTATTGCCTTCGTTGCTGGGGATTATCCCATTCTTCCTGTATCCCTGTGTTTGTTTTCTTTTTTCTTCACAAAGAATATATTTTTGGAAACCATTCTACATCAGTACATACAGCGATAGCCATCTTTCTTTTTACACAGCCATGTGGGATAATACCACATTGGTATAATAGTGTATTTAGCCCATTCATCATTCATTGACATTGAGATTGTTTCTGTTTCTGACTTCTTACAATTACAAATGTTTCAGTGAACAATATTTCACATATAATATACTTGGGCAAATATTTATACAAGACAAATTATTGGAAGTAGAATTTTGGGATCTTAGAGTATATTTTATTTTAAACTTTTTGTTTGGAAATAATTTTATACTTACAGAAAAGATAAAAGATCAGCATCTACTATTAACTATTTGCTTCCTTTGCTTTATCACTTGTGCTCTCTTCACATGTATATGATATATTTTTCCCTTTGAGAGTAGGTTGCACACATCATGGGCCTCTATCCCTGAGCACATCAGTGGGTCTGCAAAGAGCGAGAACACTCTCCTGTCCACAGCAGAGCTGTCGACCCCAGTACACCTAGCATTGATTTAATACCTCTGTCCAGCCCACCATGTGCATTCTAGTCTTGTCATTTGATCCAACAAGATTCTTCATAGCATTTTTTTCCCACTAGTACAGGATCCAGGTGAGGATCAGACGCTCCATTTACGTGTCAGGTATCTTTTTTGTTTTTGTTTCATATAGTTCCTTGACCTTTCTTTGTCTTTTTTTGTTAATAACAACTTTATTGGGATAGAATTCACATACCATAAAATTTACCCTTTTAAATAAATTGAGCTATAATTCACAACTATAAAATTCATCCTTTTAAAGTATACAAATCAGTGGGTTTTGGTATATCCACAAAACTGGGCAACCATTACCACTATCTAATTCCAGAACATTTTTGTTACACCCCAAAACAAACTCTGTACACATTAGCAGTCACTCTTCATCTCTCCCCCGCCCAGCAGCCTCTGGCAACCACTGATCTCCTTCTGTCTCTCTGGATTTGCCTATTCTGGGCGTTTCATGTGTACAGATTCATATAATATGTGACCTTTTGAGTCTGATTTCTTTCACTTAGCATCATGTTTTCAAAATTTATCCATGTTGTAGCAGGTATCAATATTCATTCCTTTTTATGGCTGAATAATATTCCATTGTATGTATATTTACCACATTTTGCATATCCATTCATCAGTTGATGGACTTTCTGGCCATTATAAATAATGCTGCTGTGAACATTCTTGTACAAGTTTTTGTGTGCACATGCCTTCAACACTACTGGTATCTTTTTTTTTTTTTGAGGAAGATTGGCCCTGCCCTAACATCTGTGCCCATCTTCCTCTGTTTTATATGTGGGATGCCTACCACAGTGTGGCTTGATGAGCGGTGCATAGGTCTGTACCCAGGATCTGAACCGACGAACCCCAGGCCACCAAAGCAGAGCACACAAACTTAACTGCTACGCCACCAGGCCGGCCCCAACATTCCTATCTAAATTCTGATCTAGGCTTCGTATCTCATTATGGAGCTTTGCAGAACTTTCTTGGCCATTGTTTCCTCTGGGGTTTGTAGGAGATCAAGAGTAGTCAGGGGAACAGTTGTTGGGAAAACATGGACCAGGACAGTTTTGCCGCTCTGAAGTGGTCTGTAGACTAAAAAGCTTGAGGACCGTGCGTCTAGACCGCTGACTTCTCCTGTCTACAACTATTATAGATTGTGTAGCTCATGAGGGCTTATGTCTTTTGCTTACCTTATGGGGCCTTCCGATAAAATGGACCAACTTTAAGTAAGAGTTCCTCTCTTATTTTTCCTGCTTACGCTATGTGAGAGATGCTGTTGGGCAGAAATAATGTCAGTAATTTTGTCTGATGACTGTCAGAGTTGTAAAGCCAGTACCTCCCTTTTATTCCTCTCTTCTTCATGTTTGTATTTGTGTTGGGGGAAGGGACTGTGTGTACCTGGGGTCTGAAGGAAGATGAAGTGTCTTCCCCCTTCCCCTTTCCCTCTGCGAAGTCAGTGCCACAATGAGAATCAGCACCCTGTCTGCCTCCTGAAGATGAATCTGTGTTAAGTGTTTCCTGGCAGGAAGTGGCCAGCCTTCAGGGACCAGTTGAAAAGCAGTTGCCTCCAGAATTCATAGAAGAGTTTGCTGGCTAGTGGTGTTCCCAGTCTCTCCAAACTTCCTTGGCCAGAGCTATTTATGAATACAAAGAGATTGTGTAGCACCCTAAGGAGTTGGGATAGGAGAGCATCCAGGGTAAATACATGCTGGTGAGATTTATCACCTCCTTGCTCATTTCTAGACATCATCACTAGAAATGCTTTCCCTTCTCCCACTCTTGGAGCACTCCTGTCATACTGAGCCTTGCAGGTACCTGTGTACAAATTTTATTTCTGTGATATTGTCTTAGATTGTGTCCTCCTGAGTTTCCTGAACAAAAAGGCTTGTACCAAATAGATGTTCAAAAACTGTTGTCTAAGTGAATGAGCCACAAGTTCGACCTGCTATTCAAGGGAGAGAGCAAAATGAGCATTTTCTAGTGTAATATTTCTTCTGTTGTAGGTTAATAAAGTGTATTATGAGTAAAAACTTCTGACTCTGGTTGAATGGCACCTTTTTTCCCCCTAGGTAACTGCTGGCACAACCTTGAGAAGGGTGGGGATGTCCTTTATTTAATGTAATATAGATTGTTTGGCTGGAGGCCCAAATCTTGGTTTCCATCATCAGTTTACTAAATGAAGTTTCACAGTGTCGGATTGGAGGGAGGAATGAGAAAAGATTATATGCCCTTGTAATGGTGATTGGCCCTTAGCAATGGGGAATTCCTGGGTGGAGATATTTATTTTATTTATATTTAACTTGCACTCATACACAGGTGAACACTGAGCTCTATCTTATCTCCTCCCAACCTTTAAAAATCTTTTCTTGGTACCTCTACATCTAAAAAACAGTGAAGAAAGATTGCAAACCAGATTGCTTCAACCACAGACTGTTTCATTAAGCCAGATGGAGCTCTGTGCCCCAGCATATCCTTGTGGTCTTTTGTTGGGTGTCACGAGTGAATTGTTGTGCTCCTTTGTTATTTTTATTGGAAGTATAGAAACTGTGACGTTGAGAACTTGATCTGTTACCTGCTAATGTATTCAGAACCCCAGACGTCCAGCAAAGATTATAAAACACACACCTCAGAAATAGGTCAGATGAATTACAGTATTGTGTATGTCACCAAAGTTCTCCTTTGCTCCCTCTTAAACTCTGCTTTCCAAGTGCCCTGTCCTCTGTGACCATTCCTTGGGAGGAGGTAAAGAATCCACCTTTACCTGTTTGTAAGAAGTGCTGATGCCTGGGTACCACTCTCCAGATGCTGATTTATTAGTCTGAGTATATCAGGATATTTAAAAGTTCTCCAGGTGATTTTAATGTGCAGCCGGGGTTCAGAACTACTGCAGTGGCCCAAACGCCCCTCCATTAGTCCTTTTTTGAGTTATTCCCTTTTTAGTGAATGTTATAATTTACAAACTAGTATTCTTCTCCATACTTACTGCATTCCCACAGTGACCCAGTGAAGCAGACAAGCTTCTGCTTCCAGGGTTCCTTATTCTTCATGAGTGTTCTGGGAGGGCTGCTTGTCTCCTCATTTTGTTCCCTATTTCATACATGGCTATTTACCTGTAACTTCATGGCAGGCTGCGTTCTGCTGAGGCCTCATCTCGTCACAGCCACACACATCAAGTGTTAAAAGGGTGCATTACATCTTATCTTTTGAAATCTGTTGCTTTCTGTGCCTTTCAGGAGCCTATTAAAATTTACAAAGTGTTTGGTAAGCCCTGTAGGGGTGTGGGAAGCCCTATAAGGTTGTGTTCAATTCTATAAAAGCTCTAGTTTCTGTTCCACCACAGACGAATTTTGTCACTTTGGGCAAATACTTAACGTTTTGTAAAAGGAATATTATTAACCTGCTAGAGGCAGGCACTAGACTAAATGGAAACCCTGCTTCAGCTATGAGATTTGAGTTGTCGCTGCCTGACTTCCTATTCTTCCCGTTATTGGCAAGTCCCATTGCCATTATTTTCAATTCAAACACAGCTTTCGAACCTTAGTGTCCTTGAGGTGAGAGAGACCAAAAATCAGTAGGTCTTGACAACTGGTTGAATCTGAACATTGAGAGAACCAAACATGTCTTTAGGCCACTGTTTTTCAAACTTGCCTGTTCCTACGAACCTCCTGGGACACTTGTTAAAAATGCAAAATCACAGTTTCCACTCCAGACCCCAAGTATCAGTCTGCAGAGGTTGGGCCTGGGTGGTCATTTTTATCCTATTTTTTATCAAGTCCCTAAGTAATTCTTGTGGTTAGACAGACGTGGGAAGTTGCGCTATAGAAAATTGAGTATGGTAGGTGCTCAATAATGAACTCGTGTCTGTTCCACTGACTCACTGACTGCTCTTCCTGGAGTTAAGCAAAGGTCCACAACCCCAGAATTCAGAAGAACAAACACTATTTGCAAGAGAAAAAACTGAACTTTTACTGCATTGTACTTAGAGGGCCTTTTTAGTCTCTGATACCTCGTTCGCTGTGATGCTTAAATGTGTTGATAGCAAATGGTGATAGGTTTCTTTTGAACCTATTTGAGAATCTGTGCAGTGGGATCAAACAGTAGACCCTTGTGAACATTATTCTTAGGCTCTGTGCCGTGGACTACATTTTAGATGAGATGGTGAAATTAGATATTTTGGTGTTTACGTCATTAAGTTTCTTGTTAGACAATCCTGTGGTCTGCTTTATACTAAATTTCACTTGTGGCAAGCTTATTGTATTTGTAATGATTTTGCTTTTAATTCTAATTTTGAATATGTGGTCTTTTTGGAAAGCGAACATTGCCCTACTCTACATCGTATATACTTACATTGCTTTGTTTGGAATGCCTCATGCCTTGGAGCATGGTTGTCAGAGGGATATGTAATTACATTTTTAAAATCTCCTTAATGTTTGCACACTACTAAGTCACTGCTGGATGAATCCCATAATTCTGCATTAAAACTTACTTTGGTTAATGATTCATACAAAATAATTTTTATTTAGCAATGCAGAGAATAGGCTCTAGTATTTTGACTTCCAAATCTTCTTTCTTTCTTCCTCTGAACAGTATGTGGGTGACACGAGTTATAACTGATTGCAACTCTATATTAACTTTAGTGTTCTGTTGCGAAAGTTATATATATGTACATATGTATACATATATATGTGTGTGTGTGTGTTTCATATACATACTGAAAACTATATGGGAGAAAGTCACCATAATGCCAACATTCAGACTCTACCTCTGTTTACATTCTTCTTTACTGTATTTCAGTCTTTTAATACACCTGATTCTTCTGGTTTATAAACAATGACCTGACTAGTAAAACTTGAACCTGGACGTATTGCTCACTGTGCTGGATATCGGTTCATCTGAAGCAGGACAGGATAGGGTACTGAGGTATTTTCAGATTTTTTTACGGTGGAATGATTTAATAATGCAGCCTAAATAGCCATTTTCATGGGCACTTTCAGTCAAGAAGTCAGTTACTTAATAAGGGAGTACTCTGTGCCAGCACACTGCCTGGGGTTTAGACCATCACCAGTCTCTTGGATCTTTCCTTTCCTGTCAGATTTGATAGTCACCATTCTAGGCAGAGCCCATCCTTAGGCGTGGGTTATAACTGGTGAGTCTCCTCGCTTCCCTTTTCTCCTCGTTTCAATCCATAGAAAGTTAGCAGAGTGGGATTCCCCCGGTGGTGTTCTCACGTTGCGTCCTAAAGCTCACGGTGGCCTAGACGGCTTTAGACTTTCGGAATACTTCCCCAGCTGGCCCCGTCTATTCCACCAGCTTATTTTGTGACTCGCCGATACAATCTGTGCTCTAGCCAGGAAAATCTGCACACAACTTATCCCTCTGTCTTTGCTCGAGCGTTTTCTTCCTCTGGAATTTTCTTCCCTCTTCTCTCTGGCAGTTCACGCCCCTCTTTTCCTTCAAAACCCTAGGAAGCCTTCCCCTTTGATTTGCTGTGCATCTGCTAGCACGTTATCTTTTTATGTTTGTCCAAATGTCGTTTTTCAACTATTTACTCAACGAGTTAATATCAGGGACCTGCCGTCTATTCTCTTTTTCCCACAGTGCTCCATATTGGTTTAGAAACCTGTTAGTTTAACTTAAACCAGTACACTCATTGGTATGGTTACTCACTGGTGACCAAAAGCACTCATTGGTATTTTTCAGAGTGGGAAGTTGAGACTGATAGGAAGGTGTTCCCTGCTGTGTGTGTTGTGCCCAAACCCGACTGACATCACACCAGAATTTATAGAGGGAGCAAAGTACAGTCCCATCCAAAGATGACGGAATAACCTCTTTAAAAAGGAAAAAAACCCCAAATGGCAAATGGAAACACCATCCTCTCGAACTTTGATTTTAGAACAACTGTTTTGTGGTAAATCTCTTTTTTTTGGACTCATGAGTGTTTATTTTATTCTGTGGGCTACAATCCATTACTATTTATTTTGCTATTCAAATTGTGTGGGAGATCCTTTTTTTAAAAAATTCGCCAGTAGAGTTACTGAGAGCTGAGATAAGGGCCTGTAGTTATTTAGTTTTCCACTCTGCCTTTCCTTATTGCTCTTGGAAGGTGCTCTGGATGCATTTGTGCTCAGCTGAGAAGAGAGCTGGTGGCCGCCCCTCCCAGGCTGGTGGTGGTGGGGGCAGGGCCGCTGCTGGCACAGGTGTCGTTAGAACTCGCCAGTCAGACTCTTGATGAAGGCGACTTTGTCTACACCTGCAGAGCTTCTGCTGTAAGAATCTGAGCACTAGGTTATAAAATAATTCAGCTCTTGTTCGTTTTCTAAATAATCTGGTGTGAAAACGTTGAGAATTTGTGTCTTCCTCTGAGGTTTAGGTAGGGTTAAGCCTTCAGTATCTAGGTCATCAGGGCATTTGAGGGCTGATGAAAACGTAAGATACTGCATTAATCATCTCTACTCAGTCTTGTGCCCACGTGTGAAATACCAAACTGGAGAAATTTTACCTCTCTCCTCCAAAATAAAACTTTTTATTTTACAGTAATAAATAACCAAAGATTTTACAGGTTGATAAAACACCTGAATCCATGGATGACTGTGTCACAGTTATGATTACTCACTATAGTAGCACCACGTCAAGGGGCTCAGCAGTTCCCCCCAAAACAGAAAATGGATTAGTGATAAGGGCTTAAGCTCAGAAAGGAAGAGGCTTGGTTATAGTCATGGAGAGAGAGACTAAGATGAATATGAAGAGGAGAAGAGGAGAGAGGGAACTGGCAAAGCCTCTAAGAACAAACAAGGGCACGACACGGCAGTTAGATGACGTCATGGAGCCAAATTACAGGGAGAAGAGAGAAGGTGAAAAGGACAGAGTGGAAAAAGGAACTGTGGGATGAGGACAGGGAATGCTCTGACTCCCGTCTCGGCTGCTCTGCCGCACTCTGTCTCCTTGCTGTCCTGTGGCGCTGTGGTTCTTCGGCCCGGGTCCTGGCCCTGTCACCCACTTTGCCCTGTGTTGCCGTTCCTGATATTGCCAACTCCCGGGGCCCAGAGGTCAAGTGTGAGGACAGATGCAGTGACTTAAATTAGCACAGCCAAGGAGCCCAGACTGAAAGTGATGCTGCTGCTGCCACCACCACGTCTTCCTCTGCCCCCGGGCCTCCCTGGCGTTCTTGATTCGTTCCCAGAGGGGGCTCCTGCGTACTATGGGCCGGCAGAGAAGGGGAAGTCATTATCTCAGCAAACCTCGGAAATCCCCCACCACAGAAGAAATTATCTGGAACAGTTGCCATGCTGTTTGTGGAGCCATTGCCCGGCAGTTACCCATTTTAATTTGTGTGTTGTAGGATATAAACTCTTGACTCAGCATGACTGCTCATGATCAAATCAGCCCTGGTCTTTGGTCCCTAGTACAGCACCTGAGATGCACTGACAGCGATGTCATCATGTTCTTAGTGAAATAATTCTTAAGACGGTCAGTGATCATGGGACTCCTCCTTTCACAGGTGAGGAAAAAAACAGGCTTGTGGTTGCCAAGTGACTCTTGTTATGACATTTTAGCATCTTCATAGAGGAGCTGAAATTAGGAACAAGGTCTCCTGAGTCCTGGTCCACAGTTTTTTTTAAAACAATACAACATCAGGGGCTGGCCCCGTGGCCGAGCGGTTAAGTTCACGTGCTCCGCTGCAGGCGGCCCAGTGTTTCGTTGGTTCGAATCCTGGGCGCGGACATGACACTGCTCATCAAACCACGCTGAGGCAGCGTCCCACATGCCACAACTAGAAGGACCCACAACAAAGAATATACAACTATGTACCAGGGGGCTTTGGGGAGAAAAAGGAAAAAAGAAAATCTTTAAAAACAAAAAACAAAAAACAAAAAACAATACAACATCAAACCTCCCTTGTTTCTAAGTTCCTAAGATGAGTTTTGGCACCAGGGAGCAAAGAAACTGAGCCGGCCTAGGATGGAGGTGATTGGCACAGAGAGACAGAAAGAAGCCTGTGGTGGAGTCTTTTGTGATTGCCGAGTTTTGTAGCTCCTGCTTTTACTGTTAGTGGAGCTGAGCAAGGGGCCCGCAGCTACCCCTGGGCCTGGCTGGTGTCCCGTTTTTGAGGCCCCAGAGTTATTTTTAGCCTCGGGCCTTGGAAGCAGGTGTGGTCCAGGCTTGAAGGCCATGCCTGGAATGTGTTCAAGTCTTGTTGTGCGTGTCTGTTTAGGAGCTGAGAATAGTGATGAGGCTGCTGTATATACTTTGTTAAAAGAGTTTGTGCTTCTCCAGTGAGAGGAATGAATGTCATACTGTGTTTCATTTGCGATGATTTAGCAAGTTTATTTTGGAAACTATAAATTGAAATACATTTTAAGAGTATTAGGGAATATATTAATTCTAAAAAGAAAACTAGCTATAAATTTTTTGTATACAGAAGAAACCTTTTCATTAAAAGAGTCGTACCCTAACTGACCTATTTTAAAAGTCCAGGTTGATAGTCACAAGTGTGTGATTTAAATTTATTTTTTCTCATTTTTTTTCCCTCCCTCTCAAACATTATTGTTATTGAAAATAATTCTTTTTAAGTCCTTTTGTGAAGCAGAAATTCATCTTTTACCTGGGGAGGGGTAAACATCAATTTCCCTATATTGTCTTTGCCCGTCTTCTGACCTCACCTGAACCCACACTTTCTTGACAGTCCTGATGAGAGGAGTGCGGGCAGGACTCCTGCAGCCATAGTACCCACCTCTGAGTGTATGTCATGCCCTCTTTCTCATATTTTTTCTTGTATTTTCCAAGATTACGGAAAAGAATATAATAAATAGTTACCTTTAATTACCCAAGTGAAACTGTTATGACATTTTAATATATCTGTCCTAAATGTTTGTATGTATGTGGGAGTTTGAGGTCCTACTTTACCTACTGTTCTGTAACTTGATTTTATTCTCTTAATATATCATGACCATCTTTCACTGTCAAGAAGTCCTCTTTTACCACCATCATTTTCAAGTGTTGCATGATGCTGTATTGCAGAATTCATCATAATTTATAAGTTACTTAGCCAGTCCCCCTCTGTTGCACATTTAGGATTTTTCCAATATTTTTCACATGTTTTCACTGAAACGTGAAGTAGTTTCTTGTAAGTCACTTTGAAAAGAGCCTTATAAACCATTTTGAAATTATCTTCAAGAGAATTTAGTTTGGCATTCTAGTTTTGCTTATTTTACTATTAAGAGATTTAGCATAGATAAAATTCTGGAATACTGCTGTTACAAACTTGGGCTCAAGTGGGGGTGGTGGGAGGTTTGATGTTGATGATTTCTAATTGTTTTCCATTACTTGTTCCTAGAGCCTTCTGATCTTTGGAAAAATTAAATTATATCCTCTCTCCCATTAGACTGTGTTCCAAATTGTCCAGATGTTTACCCTAGTTATAACATCTTTTGTAGTTTAGCTCTTTGTCAGCAAAGTATACTTTATCTTTCATGTAGTAGAATTTTGTTGTTTTGGGGGTGGAGTGAACTAAAGGTGGTGTGTGGATAAAGATTATAAACCCGTGTTAGTATTACCAACCCCTCGAATATAGTAATCTAACTTGTAGAGTCCTTGTGGTAAGTGTTTCATACATCTTCTGGCAAGGAGAGCTCCTTGAAAGCATTTTTCTTTATTTTAGTGTAAATATCCTTTAGACTTCTTCCTTGTTGTATGTATCTGTTCGAGCATACATCTCATTTAACATGTCTTTGATATTTTACTACATTCTCTGCTATAAAGCCAAGATCCTCTTGTTAGGTACAACACATTTGTGGAAATGGCAGAATTGTATTAAATTAACATTGATAGTAATCTTTCTTACTACAGTATTTCTTTTCATTTCTTTGCCAAGTAATGCACTAATATAGGAACCATAGCTTCTCCTTTTCTAGTTTTAAGAAAGAAACTATATTAAACTTTGTTGTATATGTATATTTTTCACACTGAAGTTGAAAGTTCAAGTGCCTGGAAATGCTTTATTTCCAATAGATAAAAGCATAGTTCTGAAGAAAGACTGAACACCTGCCACATATTTTATTGGCATTCGCCCAATTTGGTATTACCTTGGCTGGGACGTGCATTGACCTCAAACCTTTGACGTGGGCAGAGAGCCGCAGTCTCTAGGTATCCACATAGCGCTCTCTCACCTCCTGCAGGATCTCTACTAAACATCAGAGGAAGGCCTTCTCTGACTACTCTCTAAAAATTTTAACTACCCACCCCGACTCTCCTTCTTCCTCCCCTGCTTTATTTTCTCTCTATGGCACATCACCACCTATATACAGTGTATATGTTTTTGTTGTTGCTGTTATTATGCATCACCCATCACTAAATTAGAAACTCCAGGGGGACAGGAACTTGGGCCTAGTTCATTCTTGCTGCATTTCCACAGCAGTGCCTGGAACTTACTAGGGGCCCCATAGCTGTTAGTTGACTGTAAAGTTACGCTAGGCCTGACAGATGCTCAAGAAAACCAGGATGTACAAACCTGACCTCTGTCCAGTTTGTTCTCAATCTCTCCTCTCCTGCCTCCAGCCCGGCTTTATTGCAAATATCCTTCCAATACGTTTTCTCCTCAACTCTCAGATTAAACCAACCCCTGGCCACATTTTCTCTCACCCAGCGACTCCACCCAGAGCTTCTTCCATTCCCGTTCCCTCAAGACCACCTCATATCCAGGCTCCTCTTCTGTAGAGTCATTGGTTTTCAGGCTGGGTGCCAGGAGGAAGCATTAAATTTAGAGGGGTAAGTGAGGGAGCCTTGAGGGCAAGGAGTGTGTCTAGAATTGATACATGGTGTGGTGGAAGGAAAGAGGAGGTGGGGAGGGAAAGAAGAGTCAGGTGGATGGGGAAGGGCAGCTGGTGAAACAGGTGAGCATCAGCAGGAGGCAGGGCTGAGAAGGGAGGACCGTGGCTCCGGTTGAGCCAGTACTGGCCATGCAGTGCTCCTCCTTAGGAGGAGCTTGAAGAAGGCTTCTCTGAGAGCTGGACTCTGCCTGGCTGCTCTGTGCCTGAAGCAAAGACATTGTATTCAGTCTTTGAAGGATGGCTGCTCTTCTAGCCTTTGTCTCTGGCTCCTTGAGATGTGTGTGAGCAGCCTCAGCCTCTGATAGGAGTGGCCTCTTTCAGCAGTGCTGTAAACTGGTGACAGTGGCTGGATTTTACGGTGCTAACAAGTGTTGTCTCCGTGTCCAGGATTATCTGACATGCTTCCTGCGGTCTGTACCGTTATTGCCACCACTTGTCAGAATGTGTCCTCTATTTTGGGGTAAGAAAATATGGTCGACATTAATAGGCAATGAAAAAACACATTAAGCTCAGATAGCTTTCTTGGCTTTGGTGAGAGTGGCTTTTGGGTTTTTTAAAATTGAATATTTTTTACCAAATATCAGGCCTCAGAATTTCTGTCAGGGTTAACCCACAGCATATGAGGCAGAATTGCTTTAATCAATGTAGAATCAAGATGGTCAAAGTCTTAAGATGTTTTAGCTTGCTTCCAGACGTCGTAGCCTGCTTTTTTCCCTTTTGATTTGTTCACTTTTTCTGTTACTGAGAGGCTATGTTGAAGGCTCTGCTGAAAGGCTGTTTGGTGTATCTTGTTGCCTACTTCTTTACTTTTATTGGAGGAAAAAAGTTTAAGACTGGCTTGTTGTTTAATAAAACTAAACTTCTCACCTGATTATGTCCTTTCCATAAATTCTCTGAGAATCTGAACTTGAGCTCAAACCCAACCAAATAAGGCTCAGTTGCTCTCCTCACTGAACAGGACTTCTAAGTGCCCCACAGCCATAAGATCCTTTTCTTTCTCCTGAGATGTTCTTTGTAAAAGAAGTGTTTAAAGTGGAAACACGCCTGTGAGGGTGGCCCCTGCCTCCTCATGGATTCTGCTTTTCAGACCAGTGGGCCTGCTCATGGAGCCTGTGCCTGACCCTGCCTGCTCTAGGCCTCGATGTGGGCCTCAGGAGGGGTGTTTGGGGGCAGCAGTGCCTGGTGACAGAGAACTATTGTGTTGGCAGAAAATAACCCATGGGAAGACGGGGAAAACTGTGTGTGGGAGAGGTTCTCACCTTGTTTCTGGTGGGGTATACCCAGTGTCAGGATGACTGACCCGGAAGCCAGGATCGTGTCTGGAAAGTTGAATCACACCTCATCTGGGAAGGGGAGGGAGAAGCTTAAAAGAATCATTTAAAAATGACCTTAATCTTTAAAAAATTTTCTGGTTGGGCACTAGCTTTAAAGGCTACAGGTCCTGAAGAAAATCAAAATAAAACATTTTTCCTTTTAGCTAATTTCTCTAATGGCAAATATTGGTTTATACAGTTGGACTTTGTATCGTTCTTCCAATTCAAACAGGTTCCCCTTGTGCACCTTATCGTTAAAATAGTCCTAGACTTACGGCTCTTTGACGTAACTCATTCGGTAGTGTACTTTACTCTGTTGATGGTCTTGCAAAGTTGGCTGTAGAGTGAATTTCAATAAATAAAACTCCACTGATTTCTATTGTAAAGTTGTAGATACATTTCCATAGGTAAGCAAATGGAAACTAAAATGATATTCTACAAAAAAACTTTAAAAATTCTATATTAAAGGGGAAGGTTCTTGTACAACTTATGTGAATATTAAATATTACAAAATATAAAACGTAAATTAATTTCTGACATGTAAAGTATACCAAAATTGGCATTTTTTTAGGGAATTTGCCTATTTTGTTCCCTGATCTGTGTAGTCATTTTGTTATACTAAAATGTTGTCTCAGCCTATCTCTTTCCCTTCGTAAATCAAGTCTTTTAAAACCTTTATTTCTGAAAGTGAGACACTTCGCAAATATTTATTTAGTGGCCCCAGTTAAAGTTACTAGTCTTCATTATGATAAATACTGGTTATTGACTTTTTTTTTGAGAAATAGCATACTTTGTTGTATGTATTTCGAAGGGTTGTCTAGTCGTCTTCTGAAGGGCCTGCTCCCTCCCAGATTGCTCCATGGTGAACTGGGACACGCCATCAGTCTCCTCCTCAGAAGAAAGTCTCTCCACTGCCCTGGCCACCGGCCCATCTCCTGGGCTGTGGGGTGGGCCAGGGACCCCCTAGCATCTTCCCAAGAGGGCTGCACAGCTGGAAGGCCATGAGGGCCTGGCTCAGCATCAGCAGCAGAGTGACACGGTGGCCGTCGCCGCCGCCAGCAAGTCCTTCGGTGTCTTGCAGGAGGCTTCAATCCATGACACTGGTGGCTCCTTGACCTTCAGCGGCCCAACAGTCATCATATAGGTGTCTCCTTCCCCCAGGAACTCAGGATGCTGCCCTCTCTTTGAGTAGGAACAGCCAAAGTCACAGCGGGGTACCCTTTAGAAGATGATTCCATCCTTCCGTGAGTGTGCACCGTCACATTTAAGTCAGAGTAGTTACAGAGGACACTCCCCCAATAGGATGTTGTGAAACAACTTGCTACCCTTCAAGCACACTGTTAGAGATTCCTCTTCAGCTCTCAGATCCTCAGGCAAACAGCTGATTGAATAGGTGTAATGCTAGGGGAAAGGAGGAGTTGTCTTTTAAGGTTAAGTACTACCTGTTTTATTTAGCTTTCCAGAAGTGCATGTATGAAAGACCCATACATATATAGATTGTATCACATTCTAATTAAATACAGAAAAAAAATCAAATTGGGGGTATTTTAAGTGAAAGAAAAAGCAAATGCACAACAGTGTATATACTGTATAACCAGTTGAACAAAGAAGGAAAAGGAGAAGAATATATAGTTGTATTTTATTCTGTATTCATTAAAAAAAAAAATCTTTGGAAGAAATCAGAAGAAACTATCAACAGTGATTAGCAGTTGCGAGGGTCAGGCAGCACTACTGGGCAGTTGGAGGACGAAGGATGGAGAAGGATTTTCAATGTGTTCATTGTTTTCATTTAAATATATTTGTTGGAGTTGCAATATCATAGCAATTTTTAACAGCTTTATTAAAGTATAATGGACACACAATAAACCGTACATACTCATAGTATATATACATTTTTATATTTTTTATTTTTATGAGCCATGTGATATATTGCTTGTTAAAAATGGAAGGAAAGAAATTAATTAAAACTTTAAAAATTGGCAAAGTAAATAGATAAATAGCAAAGCCAGCCTCTCCTGGGTTTTGTTATAGGCACTTGAACCCCTGTGGTTCAAAGAATTTTTATTCCTTTTGACTTCCTGTAGAAATTTTGGGTAAGAGTAGCTTGGTGGTTTTGCTAACCATAAAATACTCTCTTCTCATCTTTTCAATCTTATCTGATGTAAAAGTTTTTTAAAACAAAACTGTCACAGACATGTCCCTCATCTCAGGGTATTGACATTCTTCAGAAGAACAGTAAATGCAGGGAAATTTCTAGATTAGAGTTGTAGTCTGAGTGAGGACTTAACCAAAATCCTCTAGCTGTAAAAGAAAAAGGTTTAAGGCTATTGTTACCCCACCCTCCACACCCCCTTGGCAGGGCTCTGCCTCTCACATAGTCGATTGAGGATTACAGAAAATCAGACCTTGGGCATGAAGATAAGAGCAGGGCTCCAGCTGGCCCTGCAGCATGAAAATGTCACTTTATCCTCAGTTCGCGTCCACTTTTTGTTTCAGTTACATCCGTACATTAGGGGCACTTGGACCAGACCTTTTCTTGGACGGGGAAGGGTCTTTTTGTGTCTGGAACTATGACTCTGGTGCTCTGGGTGAGAATGACCATTTCTGCCCAGTAGGACTGTTGGCCGTAGCCTGTCTTTGGTTTCAGTGATTTGGGCTTAGGAGAGTTGGCTGAAGGGAAGCAAAGATGAGAACTTTCTAATGCAACTTTTGCATGTTTGCTGTCTTCTCCCTCCCTTTGTCCCGCGATCTGCTAACCCAGATAACTGCTTTGTCCCATCCGGATTTTATCATTGAGAGGAGCCAATCAGACTCGGAGATTCAGTGCCATTGTTGGAATCAGCTTGCTCTTGTTCTCGGATTTCCACTTTCTGTGCCACCTGGGCACCCTCATGGACAAGTCACGTCATTCTCTCTCAGTCCACTTTCGTTATGGGAAGAGATACTTAGGGGAAACAGGGTGACCCAGTATCAGGAGCTCTCGTTGGGGAATCAGACGGTCTGAGCACAGGACTTTACATTTCTGTGAGCTGTGTCACCGAGCAGTCAGGACTTGAGTCACTGCTATATCCTTGGTAGGTGCTTTGCAAAAATGTATTGTCGATTGACTAGGACCAATTCTCTGCTCTAGTTTCTTCAGTTGCAGATAGAGATGACTTTTGTACTTCATTGCCATCAAGCTATACTAAAACAAATGCATTAATGTAATGAAGACAAGAAATGGACAAATAATGTGTTATGTGGAGCTGATTTGTAAAATGTGGGGGTGGATGAGATGATTTCTCAGGCGCCTTCTAATTCTGGGTGTGTCTGGCTCTGTGAGAAAGGGCGCAGCTTGGTTGAAGCTGGACTATAGGAGGATGGAACTGCTTCTGTTTTTATCTGCTGAGCGATGGCTTTTAGGTTCCAGATGGAAGGCAGCTGTGTTCACCACTGGCGTCTTTAGAGCATTTTTCTTCCTTTCTCTGTTTGATGAGTAGGTGCTTATTTACTTACTCACTTTAGATAACTTAAATAATTTTGTCCTCAAAACAAACTTTGTGAGGAGACAAGGCCAATATTTTATAGATGAGGTCTACATATTATAGATGAGGAAAGTGTGGTTCAGAGAGGTTATGTGATCTGTCCAAAGTTACATAACAGGCCAATGACGAGGCCACTTCTCTTTATGTCCTGCTCTCTCTTCTCCATGCTTGAGTTTCTAACTTGTAAGTCTGAAATTGGGAAGTAGGACCCAGAGATATTTGAGGGTTCTACCATCCTGCTCTGAAATCAGTTAATTATTTGTTTATTCAGTATCTTAAGGCGCTTTTGGAACAAGGAGGATTTTACTTACTTGTAACAGTGTAAACTGAGTATCTTATGTGCAGAGCACTGTGAAGGTAAGAAATATATACAAAACCTCTGCCATCAAATAGTTTATCCTCCAGAAGTTGGAGGCCAACAGTAGACAGCTAGTTTTATGTTGTAGAGGATTTCATATAAGCAACAATGGACCAGGGGAGATAGGAATCAGAGAATATCGAAGGCCAGGGTGAGGTCCAAGCTATGGGCACCAAACTCTGACTAGTGTTAATTAGGAGATGGTGAAGTATAGGAATTTGGCAAGACTAGGGAAGCATTGGATCCAGTGTAAAGGGCTCTGTATGTTTAGGTTGTTGACCTAGAGTCCTAGTTTAAGGTGCGAGATTTTCCAAGGCTGGGAGTCAGTGATTCTCTTAAGAATGGGGGGGGTGGGGCGGGGGTGTGGGTGGAGCTGGCCCAGTGGCGCAGCGGTTAAGTTCGCACGTTCCACTTCTCGGCGGCCCGGGGTTCGTCAGTTCGGATCCTAGGTGCGGACATGGCACCACTTCGCACGCCATGCTGTGATAGGCGTCCCACATATAAAGTAGATGAAGATGGGCACGGATGTTAGCTCAGGGCCAGGCTTCCTCAGCAAAAAGAGGAGGACTGGCAGTAGTTAGCTCAGGGCTAATCTTCCTAAAAAAAAAAAATCATTAAAAAAATCATTAAGAATGAGCATAAGGGGTCAGCCTGGTGGTGTAGTGGTTAAGTTTGCAAGCTCTGCTTCAGTGGCCCAGGGTTTGTGGGTTCAGATCTTGGACACAGACCTACACACTGCTCATCAAGCCATGCTGTGGTGGTGTCCCACATTCAAAATAGAGAAAGATTGGCATAGATGTTACCTCAGTGACAAGCTTCCTCAAGCAAAAAGAGGAAGGTTGGCAACAGATGTTAGCTCAGGGCCAGTCTTCCACACCAAAAACAAACAAACAAACAAAAAAAACAAGACATAAGAAAGTGAGAGGTAAGCCTGTGGAGGGTCAAGGACTAGAGGGGATTGGCTGGCCAGGGTCACAGCTGTGAAACTGCCTTGGGTGGAACTGGGTACATCCCAGGCCCCAGCAGTTAGCTCAGCAGTTGGTATGACAAGCGTGTCAGCCATTTTTGTCCCTCCTCTTCCTTAGAAGGCAGCTGAAATTTATTGAACCTCTTGTTTTCCTGCCTCTCCTTGGGCTGCTATTGCGCCTTGGCAGCGGGAGGGGGCTGGGTGGGTGTGCATGCATGTGTGCACTCACATATGCACACACTCCTACCATCGTGGGAATACTCAAGCCATCAGAAAAGATTTTTTGTCCCTATAATATGGGATTGCTAACCGGGTCTAGGCTGTTGTTCTTTGTGCTGGTTTTCAAGAAATAAGCAAATAAAATGGAGGAAACCCATTTGGAATATAATGCTTCAAGTAGCTTTTTATAGCTCTTTTAATTTCATACTACAAGTCACTTAGTTCTGGGCCCCAGGTGATTATAATTCATAAATATGTCTTGTTTTCTCATCTTTGAGTTTTTATATTTTGAGTTAAAACTGAATTATCATGACTACATTTTTCTGAAACCATACCTATTTGTCCTTTTTGTTTGTTTGTTCCAAGAAAACAATGCATCAAGCGTGGAATTAGATTAATGGAGTAAATATTATGAATCATACACTCACTCTAATCTGATGCTCTTTCTTTCTTTGACCCCATGTTTTGTTTTCTGTCTGTCTTTCTCCCTTCGTGTAGGCTTTTCAGTTCAGTGTGAAGCTGTCGGAGCGAGGGAGCAAAGGTAAAGAATGATGTAATGAACTGGCCGCCCTAAAGCATCTTTTGTTGTGGCATGGTTATTCCAGTCATCTCTTTATGAATCAGATGTGAGGGGCTGCTTTGTGGAAGGAGTCCTTTGCAAGAGCACATCAGCGGGAAAGAGAAAGAGACATTCACTTGGAGGGCTCTTGCTGAAAATGGGTTTAACTCTCCTTTTGCCAGTCACCACCAGCCTGACCTCATACAGTTCTAGTACAATGGAGTGGCTGAGCCTTTGAGCACACCACCATTACATCATCGTGGCAAATTAAAGAGGGAGGTGGGAAAAGAGGACTTATTGTTGTCATGGCCCATGAGATGATTGGAACTCAAATTGTTACTGAGAGGTTGGTGGCTCTGCTGGAAAGTGGAACGGAAAAAGTGCTGCTAATTGATAGCCGGCCATTTGTGGAATACAATACATCCCACATTTTGGAAGCCATTAATATCAACTGCTCCAAGCTTATGAAGCGAAGGTTGCAACAGGACAAAGTGTTAATTACAGAGCTCATCCAGCATTCAGCGAAACACAAGGTAAAGGCTTTATTTTTTTCCTTTTTAAAATAAATGGACACACTGAAGGGGGAATAATTTTAAATGAAGCCTCATTTTTAAGGGGAGAAAGTAATTTGAGGAAGTTTTGGTTGCTTTTTAAACTTTGGTACCTTATGATACCTCAAAATAATTTACTAACCATATTGTCACCATTAAGAATATTTCTAAACTATACAGAAAGGTTGACTTGTTTTAGTTTGGTCAAGGGCTATATTTTCCTATTAATGTCTTGCTAAAATTGTTTTATTATTTTAAACAGTAATAAAAAGTTATAATTAATAAATTTTATTATTAGTAATTGTGTTAATATATATAGTATGTGTATTACTAATAATTAATACCTTATTTTGTATTATCTACAAATTTACTGAAAGGAAATCATTGTATTCAAGTGCCTTGAAAAAAGAGTAGAAACTAACTACATTAGAAGTGCTTTTATTTGTGGGAATGTAAGGTGAGGTTGGTTAAGACTTCAGGATATTGTCTTCAAGGAAATTTATCCTTAGGGTACCACACTGTCATCTTTGTGGTAGGTAAGACTGTTTGTTTTCTTCAGGAGTAAAAATGAGTTCGTGTTTTAATTTTACCAAACAACTGATTTCTTTGTTATTATGTAAAAATCATCTTTTAAATGTTTCTTTAGTTCAAGGGTCATTGTGTTTATTTTGCATATTATTTTGTTGTACATGTTTTACCCTTTTAGAGTGTGAAGGATTTAAAACCAAGGAGTTTTGAGCACATCTACACAGAAATAGCATCAAGTTTGCCTTTTAAAAGTTGATTTTTTACAAAATTTAAACCTTTTTTATGCTCGGTTTATCCAGTAAGTCACCCACATCTCATTTGTATTCAGATTATTAATTGAAAACGGGAAGCGGGTATTTGCTTCAGCACCAGTAGTCGATGGGATTATTTTCTTCGCCTGCCTTCCTAACTGCTCACATTTGCATTTTAGGTCGACATTGATTGCAGTCAGAAGGTCGTAGTTTACGATCAAAGCTCCCAAGATGTTGCCTCTCTGTCTTCAGACTGTTTTCTCACTGTGCTTCTGGGTAAACTGGAGAAGAGCTTCAGCTCAGTTCACCTGCTCGCAGGTGAGGCTCGCGGGAGAGTTGAAAGGACTCGGAACCTCGCTGAGTTCTGTGATTAAGCAGTGTTTCACAGCGAGCTCAAAGTACAGTAGGTCATCACAACCTTGAGGTTATTCTGTAAGATGAGTTATTTATAGCTTTTGGTTGATGTAACTCTTCTCCTCAGCTTGAATGCCATCATTCTTGCACATTGGTCAGTGTGTTTTGACTTGGCTCAAATGCCCCTTCAGTTGGTATTTACTAGCTGGAAGTGCCACATGGATCTGTGTGCCCATAGAAATAGCTCAGAGCCAGCTGCTTCTGCCCAGGAATCTTTCCATTCACCTGTGATAAGACACCAAATGTTCTGCATCTCAGCTCCTGCTGTTAGTTCCACCCCTTATGGCAAGAAGCAGACCAGCATTCCGATGTAAAGCTCTTATTCAACATTTATAGTTAAAGTGAACTCCAGCAGTCAGATCACCAGTCTTGCACGTTATGAACAATGAGATAGGGAGAGAATGTGTGTAGAATATTTCTTCTAATAATTAGGGGGAATATTTTAAAACTTATTTACATGTGTATTCTGGGTGGTTTTTTAATAAGTAAAAAAGTCTCAACTTGCAAATGCTAAGCAACCAGATGATTTTATAAAGTGCATGAGTAGGACTAAATATTTTATATCTGCCCTAAAGGAGGGCAGTGTGAGAGTTCCATCGATTGAATTCCAAAGCAAAGTGTTCATTCTTTGCTTCCCCTGTGTTGCAGACGTTACTAAAACCCTTTCACTCACACTGGTTCAGAGTGGGGAATATGGTTTGACGATGCACCGTAACCTTTAACACAAAGCTGCTGTGTCTGGCAGATTCTGCCACAGTGATAGGCATGAGTGCTTTTAAAAATTTGGCCTAAGAAAAACAAAATATTGATAGATATCACTTTCACACCTTTAATCTTTTGTTGCAAAGAGGGTACAGTGAACTTGATATATTGGCAATTGATTATTAGAAGTATAAACAATTCACTTTTAAGAGAATAGGGTTAAGGGGCTGGCCCCGTGACCGAGTGGTTAACAGCGCGCACTCCGCTGCAGGCGGCCCAGTGTTTCGTCGGTTCGAATCCTGGGCGCGGACATGGCACTGCTCATCAAACCACGCTGAGGCAGCATCCCACATGCCACAACTAGAAGGACCCACAGCGAAGAATATACAACTATGTACTGGGGGGCTTTGGGGAGAAAAAGGAAAAAAATAAAATCTTTAAAAAAAAGAGAGAGAATAGGGTTAATCAGTTGTTGGTGTGTTAACGCTTTTAAACTCCGCAGGTTTAAGTAAGATTTCCATGTCTCCAGTTCTCTCTCGTCAGCTTTGCTTCAGTTCTCAAAGAACAAGCGTATTTTCCTGTTTTTTTTTCACATCATCTATTGCCGCACCTTTTGTTTATGCTGTGATTCTGTCTGATCTCCCATTAGTATCCTTAAGTGAAGCCAGCTTGTCTTAGAATGTAGTTCTCAGAATTCTGTAATGAGAATTAAAATATTAGGGTCTGTCTCTTGTTGATGGGCACGTTCTTTTATTGGGAGTCTGTGTTCAATGTGACAGCTGTTATTAGAGTTCCGCTAAACCAGGTGGGTGAGTTTAGGAACTCGTTTCATGCTTCTTGTAGCCACTGTGAGGGACTAACCTTGGAATCCTCTTAATGAGACCAGGGTTTTTCTCGAGGACACACCCAGATGTGCTTCATGGCAAAGTGCTTATCCCACTTCGCTCTCGCTTGAGACAGTTTTCCCTCTGGAGGGCTCTGACTTCACAGCTTGGCCAAGCAGACACTCCCATGGAGGAGTGAGGTCATGCTGTGTTTCTAGCACAGGTGTTTTAGTTGCTGGAATGCCCTTTCTCCCCTTTTCCAAAGAGCACTCCTTTGTTACCTGGAAGGTTCTTATCAGCCATGTGTGGCTTTGGGAGGGGCATTCATTGGTCAGTAAGGAAGAAAAAGGACTCAGTGTGATCATCTTGATCCACCCTAGGGACACTTGGAATGACGCACTGAGTCAGAACACCCTGACATCCCTAGCTCATACAGGAAATGTTTCCTAGGCCTAAACGAAAGTCCGTTGAGGCAGCACCAAGAACCACATTGAAGGTATTGATAGCACCATATCGTCATCCACCCTCGAGAATCCTGTATTTGTTTTAGCTTAAGAGGTGGCTTCAGGGACTGAATTGCCTTGTTTGGGAGTTTCTCTTATGACACTGAAGAGAGGGTTCTGGATGGTTAAAAGCCTTCTCAGCCATCCGAAAGCCTCTGACCAGTTGGAAATTCCCTTGGTTAGTGAGTCTGTTCCTTGGAGAGACAGAAAAGTGGAGTAAGTGGAAGAGAGTGCTGGGGAAGTTATGGCCATCAACTTTTGGCAGCCTGTTTTTTGTCAAGGTTTAGCTGCTCAGAGGTCATTCCAGGGGTGAGGGATAGAAGGACATGTCGACAAATGTTTCTTAAATGTGCTGCAACAGTTAGAGACACTCATCAGCCTCATGTGGATGTGTGTGATAATAGAAAGACTAAGTGGTCTCTTGGAATAATTTCTCCATCAGTTGAGAGCTTTCAGCTACTTGGAGATTTTTCAGGAAAAAAACGTCAGATATGTGAGATGGTTTTTTGTGGTCAGTGTGTCTGGAAGTGAAGAATTGTGGCCCAGATTCCATTCACATTCTCAGGACTACCTTACCCAGAGAAAAATGACTTTGAAGAAGGGAAACGAGGACTTCTCCAAGGAACTGGACGAAGCATCTTAATGAGCTCTTTCCCTCAAGCAAGAGGAAACCCAGACTTACCTATAGGACCAGTTACATCGGCATAAAAACTGAAGGCTTCCTGAAGGAAGTGGGGATTGGATTAGGGGGAGCCATGCTGGAATGCACTGGGCTTAATTCTTAAGTGTGGAACAGCTCCTGCTTTGAGGGGGTGGCTAGCCCAGTAAGCCTTAAGAGGGGTTCTGTTAAACCACTTTGACAGCTGATTATCAGTGAGACCAGATTCCCAAGCTTTCTGATCCTGAAATTTAGAACCCAGTTCTGCAATGAGCTCTACCTCTATGGGCCACATCTGAGGGCCTCCACGGCCGGGAACCTTGACCCCTGCCTGCCGACTTTCCCTTTTTCTAAGTCCAGTCAGTATTCTAAACAAAATGATTAATATTTGACAACCATATACCATCCTGTCACAAGTCTTTCGTTATTATCTTAAGATGTTATTTAAACTTTATAGTGTCACTTTCTCATTCGTTAGCTTACCTCGTCTACTGGATTCTCTTTTCCAAGCTGAGGACTATGTCTTGTTCATCTTTGTGTTCCCCACAAGGCCTAGCACTTCTTAAGTTTTCAATAAATATTTGATATATATATTATCTTATATGTAGGCTTATACCATTTGTATTTCGTATGATTTATTAGTTTAGAATATAAGTGTATTAAACAGTGACAAAACTAACCTGAAAGTGTGTGAAAGCTTGAGATTGTTTTGAAATAAATGATTTGCAGTGTCTTTGCTCAGATAGAGCAAATGTGTAGCTGCTGTGGGAAGAGTATCTGATATGAAAATGTTTCCATCTGTTTAAGTAGATTTAAACATGCTTTTAAGATCTAATAAAAATGCTGCTGCAATTAAACAGTGCTAATTTTGTGTGATGCTTAACTACTGAACTTTGATAAGGAGCTAACAGCTCTAGAAACCTAGCTCCACTCATAGGAACATACGTCCTTGAATCCATGTGAATTAAGGATGGTTGAAATAGTTTATATTTTTACGTTTATATTTTTAAATGTAAATGTAAATTGATTATTCATTTAGCCATTAGTAAGTCTCTCAATAACCAAGCCAAACCAGACCATAGCATTGTTTCCCCCACAGAAGATTAAAGGGTTTTAATTATCAGTAGCAGCCTCATCCTAGCCAAAAAGAATGAATTTGGATCCCTTTGGAAAGTTCTCCGTCATCATTGATTGATAGGTAATAGCAAAACCATTTTTTCCAATTTGAAGTCAGTTATTGAGTAAGCACAGTTTAAAGATGCACATATGCTCCTGCAGCGGTCTTTAAAAACAAGACTTAAGATGGATGGAAACTAGATTTTTGGTGGTGAACATGATGCAATCTATATAGAAACTGAAATATAATGATGTACACCTGAAATTTACAGTGTTATAAACCAATGAGACCTCAAAACTTTTTACAAAAAGATTTTTAGGAAGAACACAAGACTTAAGAATTTAAATTAATGGAATGATGGAATGGGTGTGACATAAACATTTGTTTCACAAAAAGGACTTTATAACTGAGGATGCAATTGTGAGGATCGTATTAGATAACGCATGTGAAGTCTCTGTATCAATAGTCTTTTTTAAAAAAACTATTATCATTATGAGTTAGGAAACAAACAGTTCCCGACATTGACTTATTCATCAACTATTTTGGTCTCATTAACTTTCAGAAAACTAGTTCTTTTTAAAAAACAATCTTGTTTCTTGGCCTTCACTTTATTCATTATGTATTACTTTATTCTACTTGCCTTTGTCTATTATATTTCTAAGGTGCCTGTTGAAAATAAATATAGAAGAAAAAAGAAGAACTGCTGAATTTGGACCTTTATTTTGTGCTAACATAGAGGAAAGAGAATAAATGGGTTAATTTAGTAGAAATGAAGATCAACCTACAGATGAAAAATACTGTGCTATTATTTCCTTCTCTTTCTTCGCTATTGTAACTGAGTAAAAGCAGAAGGGACCCACAACAGTTTACTCGTTGTATCACACCCATTTCTGTCCTGTGATGAGGCACAGGTTAGAACGCTACAGCCGTAAATAGATCAGAGACTTCAGCCCTTTCATTTACAAATGAGGAAAATAACAGAGCCCTTGAAAGGCTCTCCCAAGCTCTCCCTGTTCTCGCTGTGCGCCCAGGCCCACAACCGCAATAATCCCAGAGTCTTCTGGAATTTCACCAGGAGGGCTGGACTGGGAATCCAGGGTACCCATTTCAGATCAGGCTTATCCCGAAAGGCTCTTTTTGTGGTAGCTCTTTCTCAGCCTCTTTGTGGATATTCTTACCTTGTGTCATATTCTTACCTCACATTTTATGGAAGAAGCAAAATAAAAATATACTGTACATAAAACATTGTAAAGCATTAAAGTATCTTAGCTGGGGGGGTCATCAAATAAAAGTCTGACTACTCTGTTCTGTGCTGAAGTATAGCTCTGAATAATGATAGGAGATGCCATTTATTAAGCAGTTTCTGTGTTATTTGATACAATGTTGTGTACAGCGTTCAAGGCTTTCATAAACATTTAGTCTCTGATCACAGGTAGGTCTTAGATTAGTGTTTGCTACGGTTAGAGGCCAAATACATATTTCTTTGTTTTGAGTTAGATTTGCTAGTGTAGTTAGAGCTGGGGGTGAATAAAAATGCATTTGACTCTTTCTAGAGTCAAGTTTTGTTTTTGATTTAACAGGGACCTGGATTCAGTCAACAGGTCTGTGTAATAAGCATATAACTTAACGGCGTCAGTTGTTGTCCTTCCTTATGGAGGTGTGGTAGAACCTGATCTCCCTGCTTACAGATTTAGCTGTATGTGCTATTGCTATCATCAGTTCTGTTCTCTAGTTTGGCATATCTTCTGTCCCTTGCCTAGAGAAGGGAAGTCTTCAGTCATTCCGTTTCAAACTCTGTAGTAGTTGGTGAAAGAGATTGAAATGAATGGGTTTCAGTAAAAGGACTGCAGTTATTCAGGAATTGGCTGTTCTTGTGTTTAAAAAGCTGCAGTGACTGAGAGCCACTGAAAACAGACTAAAAATAGGTACTATTTTGCCCGCTGGTTGCCATGTATTTGCTGGCTCTGCTGCTGAGCTCGGTTTGCATGAGGCTAACCAAATTGGATCATCTTTTCTACAATTGCTACCTGCCATGTAGTAAGCCAGTTTATGTCACTTCCCAGCTACCAGTGGCTAAGACGTAATGCCTGAGGCTGTGTCTTTTTAAAACATGGACTACTGACCAGACTAAAGATAGTTCCTTGGTTCCTTATCTTGATATTTTGCACAAGCCAAACAAAAGCACTTTAGACGACAACGGTGACATCAGTCTTCCTTTGCCCCAGTAGTGTCACCGGTATGCTTTGGAGGAACGCCAGGTCCAGGCCTTTTCGTTCAATCAGCCTCTCATTGTTTCATGGGCAGTTTTGTGGTTGCACCGTGGGCTGGGCTCTGGGGAAGAGGGTACTGGAAAAGCAAAAGTCTTGCCCCTGCCCTTGGGAACCCAGCGGTTAATTTGGGGAAACACGTTTAGAGCGAGTGAAACAGAGAAGCATGCGGTACGTGCTAAACTGCGTAATATGGTGGTGAGGGATGATTCGGTGTCTGCAGAAACTGGGGAAGAATTCCTTACAGCAATGGCATTTTAATCGAACCTTGAAAGATGAATAAGATTTTGGTGGGGAGGGTCCTTGGTATTCTAACTGAGGGGGGCGAAGCATGATTAAAAATGTCAGGAATGAACAAAGATTTTAGGGGGCAGTCAAGGGACCAGAGTAGATTTTTTGTGAAAGGGAGAAATGGGAATTGAGAGGAAAAGAAATCAAATTATGCAAGCCCATTACACCAAGAGGACAAATTCGTGCTTTGTTGTGGTGGGTACTGTGAGCCTGTCATCTCTCAGTCATCAGATCTTTCTTCGGATCTCTCAGGTCTGTCTGCTCTCCTCCTCTTCTGCTACCAACTGAGTCAAACCAACATCCTCCCTCCCTTGGATTGGCTCCAAGAGCCTCTGACTAGTGTTCTCATATCCTCTGTCTTGCCGTCTTCTAATCCATTACTCACACTATAGCAAAGTTATATTTTTATTTTATATTTTTAATGTAATCCAGATTATATCACTCCTCAGTTTAATACACATCAGTGCTCTTAGGATAAATTCCCAAAACCCTAGCCGACTTACAAGGCCCTGTGGTATCTGGTCCTGCTTACCCCTCGAACTTCATCTAACGCCACTTTAAGTCTTCAGTTTGTTTTTTGTTTCAGCTGTTTAGGCCTGATCTCAGTTGCTCTAAATCTCCAGCATCAATCTCTCTGGACCGGGACAGAGGCTCTCCTCTCCCCCTCGTTCACCTGGGTGTCTCCTGTTGGACTCACCGTAGTCGTCGAGCCTTCCTGAGCTACCAGGCAAAGTTGGTTTCCTCTGTTATACACACTCCTATGGCCACCTACCATAATGAGTTAGTTATTCATCTAATTATTTAATGTTTGTCCACTAAACTGTCAGTTCCAAAGAGGGCCTCTGTCTTGGTCACTGCTGTCCCTATTACCTAGCACTGTGTCCAGCTCACAGTAGGTCCTCATTCACTGTCTCTTTGAACTTATGTGTGACCCTGGTGGTCTCTAGTATTGTTTGGTTGACTGAACAGATAGATACCCCTTTCTTCCTCACTGCTCTCTGAAGTCTCCAGGGAAGCTGTGCAGTTGGCCGAAGAGGAGGACTGTTTGGTAGAGTGGAATACACAGAAGTGGACTTAGGGGAGAGCCTGCTCCAGGATAGATTAGAAAGCTTTGAGCTTCGCCTAGAAAGGCCTGAGAAATGAGTTGTATGGTGATTCATGGACAGTTCACACGTTAGTCAGATTTGATTCTTAAGAGTCTTTCTCCAGACACCAGACTCATATTCCCTTTTCCTCTTGACTCATAGAGTTATCTCCTGATGGATAATGTCATTTCATTGAGCCCTTTGATGGTCGCTATAGACGTATCCAGCAGCCACTTTGTCCTCATCTGGGGGATGGTTGTAGTTGGCCTAGTTTCCTTGGGGATGTGCCCGATTCCCTGAGCCATGGAGGTATTGCTGGACTCTCCAGGCCGTTATGGAATTCTGAGCCACTTAGGTCCGTAAGTGTCCATCAGAGAAGGTTTTCTCTCCACTTTTTGTGTAAAGTCCCCTGGATATCACAGAAGCACAGTGAGGATTCAGTGTTGCTTTTGGATGACCAAAGCAGCATTTACCACTTTTACCTTTTTTTCTTTAGTAGCAGAAAAATGTAGGGGCTCTCTCACCCTCAGAGTCTTCTGGGGCATTGTGGTCTAGGAATAGGAAGCAGATTCTGGGCCCCCACCCATGCCAACATAGCTTTCAGCTTTGAATGGAATCCGGAAATCCCTTTGAACACCAAAAATATGCAAGACTTATGTCCATCAACAGCTATTCATTGTAACAAGGAAGGATTCAGTAAACATTGATTGAATTCTAGTTATGTGCCAAGCACTGTGCTAAATGCTGAGGTGATTACAAAGGAGTATGAGACACAATTCTCACCCACAGGCAGTTCACATGTATTACAGCTGGAGAAATCAGAGGTCATAACAAACAAGCAAAGATAATTCACGGTTATCAAGTCAATGCTAAATGCTCATTGCCAAATGATTGCTATAAATTTTATAGAAGTTCTAAGTTAGCAAGACCATATCCAGAAACCCTGGTCAAGGAAGATTTTTTTTTTTTTTTTTAGTGCAACAGAATAGATTTGAAACTGTCAGAGAGCAGCTCTTATAGTAGGAGAAGACCATGTCCTGAAACTTGATTTGGTGGTGAGTGTATGTAGGTGTTCAGAAGGTTTTGATGTGAAATGTATTTTCTTGGTTATGGTAGAAAAATTTTGGACTATCCTGCTATGGAAGAGGTGTGTCGTGTGCTCGCCTGTGGTTTGGAAGGAGTTATAAAATGGATTCAAAGGACTGAATTGCCAAAGGCCTGAGATAGGAAAGCACAGGTGTATTAGGAAAGCAGTAAGAAGACTGATGCGCCTGTTCCACGTAGGGTGGTGGTAGGGGAAATGAGGTTGGACAGTAGATTGGGGTTAGATTATGAAGGGTCTTGAATGTCTCGCTGAGGGTTTTGGATTTTATTCTGTGGGTATTTGGGAGCAGAAAATACGTCAAAACTTTATCTTAGGATGCTTGACCTGGCTGCAGAGTGGAAACGAGTTGGAAAAAGGACAAGTGGATCAGAGAGTGCTATTACTGACTTTATGTAATAATGAGGTGCGTAGATCGTGGACTAGGGTGGTGGCAGGAGAGTGGAAAGGCAGGGACAGATGGAAGAGACTTTACATATATTATGCGTAAAGGAAAATCAGTGTGTTGGCGTACCGACTGAGTGCTGGTGAGATGCCTGGAAGAATGGGGCTGACACGAACAGGGGTGCGGAATGAAAGAGAGGAAAATATTGGCTTTAAATTTATTTTTAAAGTATCAGTAAGTCTTTCAAGTGAAAATGAAAATGTTAGATTGGAGTTTGGGACATCAAGCCCGAATATACAAACTTGGAAATCTTTGGTTTTCGGGTGAAAATGAGCAAATGTCATCTCCTTAATAACCTCCCCCTTCCATGCTGATGGAAGTGGAGGCCTTCTGAATCGTTCCTCCTCGGGAAGTCCCAGGGTGCTGTTCGCTTGGCTGTTGTCTTCATAGCTTCATAAAGTCACTGGGGGACCTGTCAGGTTGCTTCTGGGAATCTGGCTTTCCTACTACCGCACTTGTTCATTTTATTCAGCTGTTCCTTTTGTTTGGTTATTCTGGTTGCGATCTTCAAAACAATCTTTGTTTGAAGGCATTTGTTAAGAGTCCCGCCTGCCTTTGTGTATTTTAAGAGGAGTTGTTTCTGGGCATGGTTATGTGTTGCTCATCTGAAAGATCAATAAAATAGTAAAGATATCACTCTACATTTTCTGAGAACTCTTTACTAAACAACACGTCTGGATTTTACCAGTTGAATTGATCTAGATAACGTTATTTTGAGGAATAGCAAGATCTAGATGTATGAATCACAAGAAATGGCGAGTTGCATTATTTTTAGTATTTAGTGATTTTTTTTTTTTATGCTAGGGCTTTGAAAAATTTGGATTCATTTGTTGTGTGGGAGATTACTGTGTTAATCCAAAAATTAGATTGAATTCCCCATTCCCCAACTGCGCCAAGTGATAGAGTTGTTCAATATAGAGTGAGCGTTTTTGAAGGGGTCATTTACGGGACAAGTTTTATGAGATGTAGGCTACTGGTCAGGCTTCCTGGAAGGTCTCCACAGAAATGTGTGTCTGTCCACTTACCTCTCCGATGGATGGAATAAGAGTTTAAAATCAATGCTTTATATCATTTGGGATTTTCCTCTTCAGTGCTGCTCATTGATCAGTGCTGCTGAGCGGAGAGTTGCTTAGACAGGATGTAGATGGAACGCTGCTAATGTTGTTGAGAAAACTATGCCATGCCCTCCACCTTCCCAGAAATGATCTTATGAAACCTGTGTGGCTTGGCTTACCCAGGCCAACCTGTATACACTAGAATATTACAGTTACATGTTTTTGTTTGCTTTTGAGGGGCTACAGAATTGTTGCCTTTATTTTTCTTTTCATTTTGTTTAACTAGTTTCAACTCTCCATGTTAACAGTTTGCTGACCCTGGAAGAATTGTCATCTTCCTTGAGTCTATTTTTAAGTGGCTAGAGAACAAAGTTGCCTGAATCAGTCACTTCACACTAAAGCATAAAATAATTACTCTTAGGAGCAATTAAAATACTTTATTGTGAAATATACATTTCAACATTTCAATTTTTAATATTGGAGTTTCTCTTTTGTGCGATAGCAAAGCAGCAGATTTTATTTTCAGTGTGGGGAGAACCGTCCTCTGCAGCATGGAGGTGACTGCCACTTAAATCGTTCACGTACGTTCTAGAATACGTAACTGAACGGGTTGTTTTTATGTCATAAATAGGGAGCCTTTGTTTTACAAAAGTATTAAATTACATGAGAACTATATTTAAAAACTGTGAAACTATATAAACTATGAAAATGATTTAATATACAAAAATTAAATTTCCATATGACTCTTTAGAAAAAATGTCTTTCATAAAGTAGAACTGTGTGTGAATACTGTTTCTTTATGGAGCCGTGGAGCCCGTCCCCACTGCGGGAGGGAGTTGCCTTGAATTCTTCCTTCCCTCTTCGGGCAGCCCTGTCAACTGGAGGAGCTCTAATGGCGTGCTACCTCTTTGAACTGAAGCCTCGGTGGAGAAGTCCTGATTCTCCCTGTGGGGAACCATCTTTAAAGTGATGGAGCTGACGTTTATCTCTAGTTTGGCTAAAAGGATGCAGACCCATTTTTAGAATTTGGGACTTAAAAAAATTTCTTGATGTCACTAAGCTGTAGTAAAGTGCTACTTTTGTTTATTATGTAAATATTCTTTCATTTTAAAAAGAAACACTGTGATCTGTAACTGATTGCAAAAGTCAGAGGGAAGAGAAAAGAGTGACTAATGGAAATTGTTTCGTAGAGTTATATGTATTTTATTTTATGTGGCAGATTTTTTTTTCTCTGAAAATTGAAAGGTGGTTCACGTTGGCTTTTACAGAAAATGGTATTTATGATTGGAATTGTGAAGGAGATGCTCCTAAGGGAAGAAATTTTTCTTGGCTGAATTAGAATAAAGTGATATACAAATTAGGAATGCCTTTAAGCTATACCAAGTATTTTCTCTGTCCAAAGTAATATATATGTTTTTATTTATAAACATGCATTCTCCTGGTTGGATTTGTGGAAGACTGACAAATATGGATTTAAACAATGCAGTTTTTCTGCCTGTCCATCCAAATTGGTAGAGGCCAGAGGTGTCTGCTGTCTCTGTTGCCAGTCTACCCATCCACATTTCTTTACAGACCAAGGGTGTCTGCGGATGTGTCTTCCTTCCTCTTAGAAACAAATGCTTCCAGCGTGAGGGGAAATAGCGGATACAACCGTTCCTAGATTCAGGTCTATCTTAGGGATGTGCATATGGGTTATACGACTTTCTATTTTCTACCTTCCCAGATGATAAACAGCATAAAACCCAGGGATAGGAGAAACTTGGCATGATTGGACGGTGAGTCAAATCCTTGAACAACTTTAAAAAATATTTTAAAACTTTTTCAAGAAGTTATCAGTTTTTCAGTACTGTTTTTCACAGTAAACAGAGGAGGATAATGAACTGATGTTCTGTCTTCTTGTGGTGGCATCTAACCTGGAGTCCCTGGGAGAGTGGAGAGTCATGACAAGGGCAGATAGGATGACTCTCTTCTGGGTATCTGTCAGCCATTTGTAGCAAAAAGTTTACATAAGTGAATTGCACTTTTCTTCTTATTAGATCTAGTTTGTAAGAGGAAGAGGGACATTTTAGACATATTTCAAAACTGAGTTGCTGATGAGGCCACAGATAGTTGTTCGAGGGTTCGGGGAAATCAGGCAGAGGCTCATCTGTTGTTAATTAATGAAATGAAACTGGGGTCACCAGAGTACAGCAGCGAATGAAAGGTCAGCGAATGGAAAAAACTGTCAATGAAGGAGGATGTCAGCAGAGTGGAACATTGTCAGAGATAAAGATCAGGGAAGATATACTCTTTGGCTGAGGTAGTGTTTTCTGGAAGTGACTAGGAGCCATGGTTTGGGACATTTCAAGCCAGACTGAGCACTATATGAATGGTCTAATTTCAACGAAATCTGTTAAATATTTTAAGGCTATTTGGGTTTGTGTAGAGATTAGTCGAAAAGATTTGTGAAAAAGTTTCTTTTTGGTTTATAATATGTTTTACAATGTGTTATTGCTGTTTTGTTTGGCTTTTTGGTTTTGAAGCTGAATACTAGTTTCTTTCATTTATTTCTGTGCTCTGAGAACTTTCTAGAGCCACACTCACTTCTGGGTCCAGCAGACTTAAAGTGATCGAAGATCTGTGCGCTAATTAGCGGTAGAGCCGACTGGGGCAGCCCAGGCCTGCTGGCTCTCAGTGTGCGATTGTCGCAGGATCGCATCCCCTCTGACAGTGGTTCTGTGGGGGATGGCCTGACGGTCGCCCAGACAGACCTTCAGCTTCGCTACCAACTTGCAAACTGTGGTCGTGAACAAACCAGTGACTGTAGTTACATTTCACCTGGCTCCTCTGTAAACGTTATTGGTTTCGTGCAAAGCGCATTTAAGAGTGTGTGTCTCTAATCGGGTCAGTCCTCATTCCCTTTTTTCCCATTGAAGCTTTTGAACCAGATGGCTTTGGGGAAGCCAGGCTCTTCTCTCCATTTGGGAGAGGCCCACGGCCATCTTCTGCCAGGTATTGAGACCTGGCAGGTCACGGCTGGTGAGGGCGGGACCCCATGGGTATCAGCAGGACTGTCCCCACTTCGTGGAGAGAGTTAATCCTGTGGCATTTAGAGAAGTGATAGAGCCCAGTGATGGAGGGTGCCGTCTCCAGAGCCGACTCCTGGGCTCATATGCCCGCTTGGCCAGTTGTTAGCCTGTGTCTTTCTGAACCTCTATTTCCTTACCTGTAAAATGGGAATAATAGTAGCATCTACCTAACAGGGCAGTTGTAAAGATTGAATAAATACTTGCAAGGTGCTTAGAGCAGTGCTTGTCACATAGTAAACATTCAAGAGTTCTCTGATTACTTACATTTAAAATGGAATTCAAGTGGAGTTTCCTTGGATTGTCTGGTTTCTCTTCTCTGAGAACACTTACTAGAATATTGTTTTGTTGGATTTAAATGAGAGACCATCCCATGAACTATTTTGGAGCCAGGATAGAAAAAAATATGAAAACAGTTCTTTAGAGAAACACCAGAACCACAGAAGTTAATAAAAGTTAAAATTTAAACGCATACAATTAAATTGTAATCACAGTAGTGCCTGTCAGGTGTTTTGTTGGGTAGGCGTAAGACAGGCAGAGAACAGTGAGACTCGGGCACATTGATTGTTAGAACAACTACTTTGGGGAGAAAAATCTTACCTTAAATATCTGTATTATGCAATTAGAGAGACTGAAAAGGAACAAAACACTAATAGAAACAAAATGATAAACTCTAAACAGGGACACTCATATACATGTGCCAGTATCGGCTGACCCCTTTTTGAGATTGTCTGCGGCTTGTACTTGAACCTGTGGGAGTTCTGACTCCATGTCAGTAGTTGCAGTGGCCCTAGCATAGCGTTCCCTTAAGTGTGAGTTCCGTTAGCTATTAACAGATTCTAGGGGGGAAAAAGAAAGAGGGTACTCCATGGTCAAATAAGTCGGGGAACTACTTGAGTTAAATGAAATTAAACCAGTTTCTTTGGAGATACTTTTCAGAGCCTTTAATATGCCGATGTCTGCTGTGGCTCTCCCAGGGAGATACAACACACTGTATTTTTCTGACTTTTTGGACCAGCATCTCAGCTGTCCACTTCCTGCTGGACACCAGTGGTCTGGAGCACACTTTGGAAGATGCACCCTTAGAACCATCGCCTCTTTCACTTTGTGTCTCTGGTGAATCCTAACAGGTGTAGCCACACAATTAGCTGCAGATCAAGGATGGAGGAAGGCCTCGCAGAGGAGGCTGGGTCCTAAGCATATGATCACTCTCTTGAAATAATAATTACTGATACCTATAGAGTGCTTACTGTGTGCCATGCACAAAGTCCCTCAGACATGTTAACTAATTTAATCCTCTTAACAACTCTGTGAGATAGGTCCGATCATTATCCCCATTTATAGACGAGGAAACTAATAGCCCGAGAACTTAAATAGCTTGCCCAAATCAGACAAGTGGGAAGTGGTGAAGCCGGGATATGAACTCAGGTCCAGGAGCCTGTGTTCTTCCTTTCTCTGCTGCATGATCGTGGGGCTGTGTGTGTGTAGTTGTATGCTGTGTGTGCACGCCCAGGGCGGAGCAGTGGTGGTCATCATATTCCTGGATGAGAGAACAGTGTGAAAGTGTGAAATAACAGTGAGTTTCGTGTGGCTGGAGATCATATTTGGCAATGATGAGAAATGAAACCATGAGTGTGTACATGTACAGATCCCGAGGGCCTCATCTGTCACACAAAGGAATTTGGGGTTTCTATATTGGAGCCACCTGCTCTTTCATCAGGTTACCTTGAGAACTTCAGGAAGCAAGCTGCTGATGAATAGACAATGCAGACGCTTGGTCAGGTTGGAGGCTAGGATGCACACTTGTACATTTCAGAGGTGGCACAGTTGTCACCCACTTCCTGCCATCGCAGCCTGCTGCGTTGCGGAACCTGTACTGAGCATAGACGATAGACACAGGGTCTAGCGGCTTATGCTTGAGTTGCACATAACACAGGATGATAAGGGATGATATTCTCCCCCTCGACTCCCTGCACCCCTGCAGTTTTTGAGGGCGTATTTATTTTGTGTGCTTCTGGAAGTGGCCTAAAGGCTAATAGAATGTAACTCAAGGAGATGGAGATAAATATTTAATGAGATTTTAGGGTCTTGTTTAAGGCTTGATTGAAGAGGTAAAATTTGGGCTGCCCTGTCTTCTGATATGACAACGTGTTAATTGTTTTTTAATGAAATAGTATTAAAAATATACAAGTATTCTCTCTGACCCAAATCTCTTTGCTTTCTGAGTTTGAACTTAGTGAGTAGTGAGGGTGTGGACTGCAAGGGATTTATCTGAAAACTTATCAGCATCTGCTTAGTTCCTGGGTTTGGATAGCAAGGGATATTTAGATTGGAAAACCCAGCAAAGACCTTATTCATCTTTTCTTTCCCCAAAGGAGGTGAGTGGCCAGTTCATTTAGAAGTGACAAGATGGTGACTTCATGAAAGTCGTAGAGCAGATCATTACAAGGACAGGACTAGAAAAAACGGAATTCTTCCGAGTCTAGGAATCTGGCCACTAGGGCTTCACACACCCGGAGCAATTAGGGTGTGTTGACACTTCTTTGTAGTGCTCAGCACAATGAGCAGGAGACCCCAGGAATCAGTGGTAATTGCGGGAACTCTGATATAGAGGATATTTATACAATAGGGGTGAGTTTGTGTGTGATACCTTTGAAATAAAAAAACCTATATAGTAGCAACATTTAAGGTTAATACTAGAAAGAATTTTTTTTTAAGATTTTATTTTTCCTTCTTCTCCCCAAAGCCCCCCAGGACATTGTTGTGTATTTGAGTTGTGGGTCCTTCTAGTTGTGGCATGCGGGATGCTGCCTCAGCGTGGCCTGACGAGCGGTGCCATGTCTGCACCCAGGATCTGAACCCAGCGAAACCCTGGGCTGCCGAAGCAGAGCACGTGAACTTAACCACTCGGCCACGGGGCCAGCTCCTAGAGAGAATTTTTAACTTGCTCAATGTTATTTTGAAAAAATAACATCTGGTCTCAGTTCACATTTTTTTATATCCCCATTTTGCTTCTATGCCTGGTTGTCTTGACTTGGTTATTTGCCACTTACTTTAAATCCTAAGTTCCATGAGCAAGCATTCACATGGGGGCTGGGGAGCAGGGAGAAAGTGTAGGATGTGGGAAGATGAAGAGAGCGAGGAGGCAGGGAGTCATTTTAAGTGCGTTCAGGGCTTGCGTACTCCTGTCGTGGCCCTGCCACCAGGACTCGGCGCTGGATTATACGTCACACTTGGCAGCTGGCAGCCATAGACAGGAGTACGTGTGCAGTGGTGTCCACTTGCATCTGTGGGTTTTGGCTTTTCTTTTTAAATAGTTGTATTTGAGTAGTTACAGAAGGGTGACGCTTATCTTTGTGCATGGCATAATTCTATAATGTTTGTTCTTAGGTGGGTTTGCCGAGTTCTCCCGTTGTTTCCCTGGCCTCTGTGAAGGAAAGTCCACTCTAGTCCCCACCTGCATCTCTCAGCCTTGCTTACCTGTTGCCAACATTGGGCCAACCCGAATTCTTCCCAATCTCTATCTTGGCTGCCAGCGAGATGTCCTCAACAAGGTGGGTGCTTTGAAAATATCCTTCGTTGCAAGGTTTATTGTTAGCAGCTGGAGAAACGGCGCTTGCCCATTAGCTGTCATTGCAAACACACTGGCTCACAGAGAGAAAGTACACCGTCCTCAGTGTGACTCCTCAGTGTGACTCCCCAGTGGGCAGTTGCATCATCCTTTGGAGTCTGTTTTGTTTGCTGCTGTTGATTGCCATCGGAAACCTAAACTGCCGTCGTATTTGCTTGTTCCTCATAGGTCCAGGACACCTGGAGTAGGACAGGATTCTTCAGAAGTTTAGCCTTATCTTCTTAGGGTATTAATTGTTCTATTATAGTAGTCGGCACACTTGCCGAGGCTGATACTTCCCAGGTTATTTCACACTTAGAAATGTATTTATTTACTGCAGCGCACTAGGAACGGACTCACATTGGGCTTGGATTGAGGAGGACCTCATGATGACCATTGGCTGGGGCGGCGGGGCAGGGGGAGGCGGTAAGAAGATGGTTAGGACAGGGGCTGAGTCGTTACTGCAGGCCGCCCTGTCTGAAGCTTGTCAGAGCAGTTTAGTGGAGAAAGAAGAGGGAAGAGCATGGGTTCTTGCTTGAAAGGACGTGGGCTATATTAAATAAGGTGTGCCCAGTGCAGGACCAATACTGATGGAGGCCCGTGTGTATAACGGTACCAGCGTAACAGGAGAGCTGAAATCCGTCTGCCTCCGCGCTGTCATGCTCTTAACCAGCAGTGCTGGAGAACAGTGCTCTCACTGCCTGGAAAAGTGATTTTTCTCTAAAGCCTCTAATTGGAAAAGCAATTGTAGATCTTAATTCAGCTATTGATGATTTACAAGTGCTGCTTTCTTTCCTGTGTGAAGGGCAGTACCTTAACATTTTCTCCTTGAGTCACCGAAAAAATTGGGCTGACTGTAAAATAAGCTGCCAGATTGGCTGGTTTGAGCACACAGAAAGCAAAAGTACCCTATCATTGGGTAGCAATGAGGCATTTTTTCCCTCTTTTTTGTTCTCAGAACTCCTGCCTCTTCAGAGTTTTGCCTCGACGCTGTTGTTGCCACGTCTGCTCTCACTGTCAGGTTTGACATCTGAGAGCTTATGGCTGTGCTGAGCCTGTGGTGGGGTCCAATGCCTCAAGCATGTGATGATGATTAATTCTCTTTTAGAGATAAGCAAACTGTGTCACAGAAAGCAAAATTAATTTCCTAAAGTCACATGCATCCCTGGGACAAAGCTGGAGCTGCTTCATTTAAAGATTTTATTTTTTCCTTTTTCTCCCCAAAGCCCCCCGGTACATAGTTGTGTATTCTTCGTTGTGGGTTCTTCTAGTTGTGGCATGTGGGACGCTGCCTCAGCGTGGTCTGATGAGCAGTGCCATGTCCGCGCCCAGGATTCGAACCAACGAAACACTGGGCCGCCTGCAGTGGAGCGCGCGAACTTAACCACTCGGCCACGGGGCCAGCCCTTGGAGCTGCTTCATTTAATCCTCATATCAGAAAAATAAATAAAATGAAATCAAATTCTTAGTTAAGGATCCTGTTCAGAATTACCCCCAGTCAAACTTAACTAGTTAGCAGGTGATTTTACAAATAATTATGTTACAGATCATTTCTGTTACTTTTTCTTTTAAAGATTTTATTTTTCCTTTTTCTCCCCAAAGTGCCCCCGGTACATAGTTGTAATTTTTTTTTTGAAGAAGAAGATTAGCCCTGAGCTAACTGCTGCCAATCCTCCTCTTTTTGCTGAGGAAGACTGGCCCTGAGCTCACATCCATGCCCATCTTCCTCTACTTTATATGTGGGACGCCTACCACAGCATGGCTTTTGCCAAGAGGTGCCATGTCCACACCCAGGATCTGAACCAGTGAACCCCGGGCCCCCGGAGGGGAACGTGCTCACTTAACTGCTGCGCCACCAGGCCGGCCCCATAGTTCTATATTTTTTTCAGTTGTCGGTTCTTCTGGTTGTGGCATGTGGGATGCCGCCTCAGCATGGCTTGACGAGGGGTGCCGTGTCCATGCCCAGGATCTGAACCGGCGAAACCCTAGGCCGCCGAAGTGGAGCGCGTGAACTTAACCACTTGGCCATGGGGCCGGCCCCCCATTTCTGTTACTTTTGACATTAAGTTAAATGGCACGTTCATTTGGTATATACTTTTTCCAGGTTTAGCAAATGTGTCAATTAACAACTCCCTAGGCGCCTGCAAGGTGAGAGCAGTTCAACCGGAACCTGGAGTTGAGTGAGGGGAGGATAGTTGTCTATTTTTAATTGGCTTTTAAATTATATTAAACAGGATACATCCATAGATGCATTGAGAGGAAATGGTTGTAGGGTTTATGGAAGTTCATGGGGAAGACAACTTGGACGAGGAGTTGTTACAGAACACAGTCAGAAAGCTTCTGTCAAACAGGTGCGGTGATGGGACAGTGAGATAGGAAGGCACCCATAGGCTGGCGGCTTTGAAAGCAGAGAGTAGCAATTTATATTTAATCTCTAGATTCATGGTTGAAGAGAGTCTCAGTGCTGAAGGGGATGTTAGAGGGCACTTAGTCAGCCTCTTATATTCAATGAATGAGGAAATCGATATTCCAGAAATGTTAAGTGAATTCTGCAGCATCTCCCAGGGGATGGTGAGTTTCAGACCCAGGTTTGCCTCCATTTCACAGATAGTATAGACTGCAGTTCCTGTCCCACACTCTGATTTACGCTTTCTAGAAGAAATAACATGCATCTTGTTTTTCTTAAAGATATCCAAAGATGAAGATTTTGTAACCTTTCTAATAGTACATTCCTTTTTATTAAAATTTAAAAGCCGAAGTCTTTAAAAACGGCAACCACAAAGCCACTAATTTTATTACTTTTTTTTTTAATAAAGTGCCACCAAAATATCTTGAAAGCAGGTCACAGATATTTCCTGAGGAAGATCATAATACTTACCATTTAAAGTGCTGGGTTCTTTATGTTACTGCCTTTAACTCTCAGGATAGCGTAGGAGCAGGTTGGCCCTGAGCCGTCCGTCAAGTCATGCACCCAAGATCTCTTGGCTGGGAAGTCACTGACTTCAAAGCTGGTCAGTGGCAGGGATCACACTCAAACCCAAGCCACTCTGGCTTTAAGCCCTGTGTTTATATAACACCAGAAATACTCATCTTCTGGAAAAGGGAACTCTCTGTAACAGGCTGTTAGGAAGGACTGACAAATCTTAACAGTATGTTGATCACAACTGAGATTTTCTTTCCCTGGTTTTCCACAGCATATTCTATACCATCACTGTCCAATAGAAATGTAATGTGGGCCCCATGCATACGTTAAAATGTTCCAATAGTCTCACTACAAAAAAATGAAAAGAAACAGGTGAAATTAATTTCAAGGACATTTTATTTATCACAATATATCTGAATATTATACTTTCAACATGCAATCAATATAAAAAATGATCACTATTTTTACTTTTTTTGGACTAAGTCTTTGAAATCTCATGTGTGTTGTGTAGTCGCTGCACATCCCAGTGGGGACTAGCCGCATTTCAGGTGCTCAGTACCCACTGTGGCTTGCGGCTGCCATGTTGGACAGTGCAGGTCAACATTCTCAGAGTGTCTCTTTTTTTTTCTTAAAGATTGACACCTCAGCTAACATCTGTTGCCAAGCTTCTTTTTTTTTTTTTTCCTTCTTCTCCCCAAAGCCCCTACCGGTACATAGTTGTATATTCTAGTTGTGGGTTCTTTTAGTTGTGTCATGTGGGATGCCGCCTCAGCATGACTTGATGAGCGGTGCCATGTCTGCGCCCAGGATCCGAACTGGCAAAACCCTGGGCCGCCGAACTGGAGCATGCGAACTTAACCACTCAGCCACGGGGCTGGCCCCTCAGCGGGTCCTAATTTTTAGATTTCAAAGATGTGGCTGTTCTGTGAAAGACCATGAGAAGTCATTGGTAGCAAAAAGAATACTTTTATTTTCCTTTTCCCTTACAGCTGTCCTTTTGTTTCGCACAGTCTGCTCTTTGATCCTCTAGTCTTTGTACTAGAGTCGGAACAGGAGCACTTGTTATACTTGGTGCCCGTTCACATCTGAACTGAGTGGGATTTGAGCGAGAATCTCTAGTTACTTTGTGAAAGACAAAAGTTCTTGATCGTTTTTCTCCTGTATCACTGAAAGTGTCAAGTAGGGACTTCTGTCCCACACTTGAATACACATACTGTGTGACGGATCACCTGCTGCGAGTCGCGACCAACGCGGAGCTGTGTGTGCGGTGAGACCCGTCAGCTCTTTCGCTAAAGCAGGCCCGTCGCCCCCTCGTCCCCATTTTAACCGTGTGCTGTCAGCCTTCTTTATGTAGCTTCTTATTTCAGTCTTTTTAACACGCAACTTGGTTTTCCGGTGCGACCTTATTGTTGTGCTCCCACTAGGACTGCTGCTACTTTGTCTCTTGTTCTTTTAGGAGAGTTAGGCAATGGCCTAGACACTGGATAGCCAAATACCGCTTTCAGGTTTTCCATAAGACCTAGGAAGACAAAAGGTCATCACAGTTATCAGTAAAAATATTTATTCACTGTCCACTGTGTGTAGAACACCACACAGGGTGCAAGTTGGTTAGACGAGGCCTGTTCATTGAACAGTAATTCACAAGACAAGGTGACGGACTCAGAGTGTCACCCCCGATCCTGAGGCAGCTCTGCGTCACAGTTGAGAGGCAGCTTCGGAGCTGGGCAGTTTTTCGTCCCAGGTCCCCACCTTACTAGCCGTATCACTTTAGCCAAGTTACTGAATCTCAGTTTCTTCCCCTACAAACTAATGATTCCTGCCTCCTAGTGTTCACGTAAGGTTCCGATGAAATGACGTATGCCAAGCACTGAGTACGGTCCCTGGTTAGTAGGGACCCTCGTTACTGTCCTAACGAGGTGGCATGTACCAGATGCTGGCGTGAGCAGTAGACACAGTGGGTGCGGTGGGCTGAGGAATGCTGGAGGGAGGAAGTAGGACTCAAGGGCGGCTGTGAAGGCAGGAGCAGTGGCAAGTGCGAAATTATTCACTGAATTGAAAAATTACAATTCTGTTACCTAGAATTGCAGGGCCCACAGTGATTTAATGAGATCTCTGTCCTCAGCCTAGCTGAACAAATAGAATAGTTTTATTGACACCATGTGTTAAGCTGTACTCCACGTATTACTCGACAGTCCACATCAACAGATGATAGAGCCTGTGTTTAGAAATTAGTCCAACCACAGGGGGAAGTTTATTTCATGGTTTCGGAGAGAGAAACTTTTAAAGGGAAAAAATAGTGGAAATCATAATCAATAATAAAATTAAGATTTTAAAAAATCACAAATATTACTTTTGAAAGTTTCTTAATTGTATATTGAAACTTGAATCCGTTTTCTAAGTTCTTAGGGGGCGATCTCTTCTGCTTTGCAGATGAACCCTTTTTATATCCAGTCTGCTCTGTTCAGTGTGATTTCCCTGCTTAAGGCCAATTAGGAGAAAGGACAACTTGAATTAGTGAAAAATACACATTACAGGTTTTTTTGGCGGGAGGGGGACAATAGCTTTATTGAAATATGATTTGTATATCATATGATTTACAAGCTATTTTGTAATTGAAGTATAATTCACATTACTTTCAAGTATACAACATAATGATTCAACATTTGTGTGTATTGTGAAATGATCACGACACTAAGTCTATAAGTCTAGTTAACATCTGTCAACACACAGAATTCTTTTTTCTTGTGATAAGAACTTTTAAGATGTAGTCTCTTAGCCACTTAAACAATACAGTATGATTAACTATAGTCACCATGCTGTATGTTTCGTCCCCGTGACTTAGTTCTTTTATAACTGTAAGTTTGTACCTTTTGACCCCCTTCATCTCTTCCCCTCCCTCCACCCCCTTGCCTCTGGCAACCATCCATTTGTTCTCTGTATCTGTGAGTTTGGTTTTTGTTTGCTTTTTTAAAGATTCCATGTATAAATGAGATCATACGGTATTTGTCTTTTTCTGTCTTATTTCACTTAGCATAATGCTCTCAGTGTCCATCCATGTTGTTGCAAATGGCAGGATGTCCTTCTTTCTCATGGCTGAATAATACTCCATTGTATATGTACCACATCTTCTTTATCTGTCACCCATTGATGGACACTTAGGCTGCTTCCGCGTCCCGGCTGTTGTGAATAACACTGCAGTGCGCGTGGGGTGCAGATGTCTCTTCAAGTCAGGGTTTTCATTTCCTTCAGATAAATACCCAGAAGTGAAATTGATGGATCATCTGGTAGTTCTAATTTTAGTTTTTCTGAGGCGAGGACCCATATACTTTTCATTATTCTGTTCCATACTGAGTTCATCCATAGTAACAGGCGGGAAGGGAGAGTATATAGGTGCCTGTGCCTGGTGGAGGGTAAGTGTGGTGGCAGAAGTTTATCAACATTTGCTTCGGTTTCAACTTTTCCAGTGTAATAGGAAACAAGATCATCCATCAGCTGAGCCTGAGCGGGGACATACAGAAAGTTTGAAGGAAAAGGGGCATGGTTGGAATGGCACCTGAGAGAGATGGAAAGTGAGTGGACTAGGGGAATAAGAAGATTGCCGAGGCGTGTGGATTGAGAGTGAGATCGGCACCGTGGCAGAGTGGTTTTCTCTGGCCGTGTGGGTGCAGAGGTAGGTGAGGCAGAGAACTCCATTTCACCAGGGTTGTAATCTCAGCAAGTGAGTGTGGAGAAGCGATAGTGGGACAGGGGAATTGAGGGTGAAAGCAAGGGAGTGATTATAATGATTGACCACAGAATTTAAGTTGGGCAAGGAAGGCAGACAGACATCATAAGGATGAAGGACAGAGAAAAGGAGGTAGGATAACAGATTGTGGGTGCTCGGGGGGCTGAAGGATTCCAGGAGTGGAGGCGTGAGAGAGAGGAACCTGGAAGGAGAGGAGGAGGAGTCCAAGAGTGGGTTGTGTGAGGTGGTGACTAAGGAGGGGTGTGGTTGTTGGTAATGGCAGAGACCACACTAGGTCTCATGGGAGGGAGGGGTTAAGGTGAGTCGTTGAAAGAACTGAGAGGCCAAGGTGTTGGAAGGACGTTTGAAGGCCAGAGAAGAAAGATTACTTTATCAGTAGAAAGCATGTATTAGCAGACTTAGCACAAAGTTGTTCTAAATATTGAACAGTAGAAGATGACTGCTCTCTGGAAGCTTACAGAGTATGATGTTTAATTATGGGACAGAGTAGTACTCAGCCTTGGTGTTTCACACAGCATACTCAAACAAAGCTGAATGAATTACGTAAGTGTCTTTATAATTTAGTAAGAGTCATTGACATCCTTCTATGAATAAAAGCAATAAAAGCAATCATTATTCTGTAAAACAGACCCATTGTTCATCATTGTAGCTCCATCCCAGTCAGAAACACTGACACGGTTGCCCTCTCCACCGCTTATACGTACATTGATAAAAATAACCAGGAGAGCAGGTTAATGGATAGTTGCAGGAAACGCCAGCAGAAACTTTGACTTCAGAGATTCACTGATGTCTCCACGCTGATGCCCCCAGCAGGTGACCCCTGCCCCACGGCTGGCAGTAGGCTCCTCGCTCTAGCTGGCCTACTTTTTGCCATTTGAATGGTATGCTCACCAGGAGGCAGCTGTATTTGTTCTCAAACCTGTTTAGGCCAGTGTACTTGTTACTATAATTGTGGACATTCATCAGACTATTACATACACCAATGAAATATGAATGAGGGAAGAGAATTGTTTTTCTGTGACCAAAGTTAAATGTTGTCGAAAGATTCAGGAAAAGACAAATTGCTTTATGCTTTTTTCTTTCTAAACTGGGGGTGGGGAAGGCAACTATAAAATACTCAGGAGACAGTCAGCATCTAGGATTCCGTACTGATGCCATTTCACAGGTCCCTGGTCTTTAAAGAAATGGAACTATAAGTGGTCAGTGCATTTGGTTGTGATTTTCTTAAGAACTCCAATCAGCTAATTATTTTAAAAAAGAAAAAGCCATGGTCCTGCATCCGAAATGAGCGAATTAATGTACATATATTTGTTTTGAGTTAAAAATAAAATGTTTCAAGTATATATGTATCATTTTTAATGATTTCCTTCTTCAACTGACTTTTTCCAGATGAGAAGAGGGTACTTATTTATGGTATTTAATTTAGTAGCTAAATTACATTTAAATTTTATATGATGACATTTTAGGATGTGCGTCTGCTTTTTTGTGTCTAAAATTGACCATGTTTTATTTATCAAGTCCCATCTTACTACAAAAAGAATTTCTGGTAGCAGCTGGATAATCAATTTACTAAGTAGATTTTTTTAAGTAAAATTTTTATAAATCAAGTTATATTTACTATTGAAATTATTCCATTTATTTCTCATTTTGTGTTTAAATTATTATCACTTAATTTCAACACATTGTCTTTTTTCCCCCTCCCCCTTTTGCCAGTTATCTAAAATAAAGCTACTGTTTAAATGCATCTTTTGTGGTGCATTGTTTTCTAAGTGGCGAATACTTTTGAGATATGAGCAGCGTTGTAAGCTTGGATTATTGGTGTTGCTGAAAGCAGGTCAGAGCTGCGCCTTTTCCATGATTCCTTCCTGTCCGGCCATGGCTGTGCCGTTGCAGTTGCCCGCGTGCGGCTGTCAGTGTGTGGGCAGTGGACGTGCCTGTGGGCAACCAGTCCTCAGCCCAAGCAGACACCAGGGCAGACGTGGCAGTGAGACCAGCTCTGTACTGCCTCTGACTGCAGTTGAGGCTCCAGTAAGGGGAGAAAGGGGCAAAATAAGACTTGGATAAGCCCCCTAATAGCCGTCTAGCATCCTGAGTCTCCTGCTAGAGTCCTTGCCCAGAGTGGTGTTCCTTTACTTTCTAGTTTGTTATAGTTAAAAAGGGTAAACAAGGATGAAATTGAAACTTGATATTCTAATACTTAATTTAGTTGAAAAAAAAAAAAGGTCTCTATGTAGGCTAGGTACTTCATTGCTTCACCTAATTGGCCTTAGAAAGGACTTCAGTCGAGTGTGCTGATTCAGAGGAGAGATGCTGGAGATGACTATGCTTGGATGTGGATTTTGACCTAAAAAATAAATTGTTAGATACTATTTTGTTAACATGTACCATGTGCTGTAATAGTATATTATCAATAGGCCTCTAGCAAAGGTGCCCAACAAATACGTTTTTATTGAATTAAGGTTAAGTGGTCATTTCTACAAAATGTATGTTATTAGGCTACTTGTTGGAAGTGTCCATCGTTATGGTCTTTCTATGGGGAAATGAAATTTGACAGTCACTATTGACTTGTGACATGTTTCGTCCTGAGTGAGAACTACCTCTCGTGTGGTAGGTAACACTGTTAGTCTCAGCCCATTTTCTCAGAAACTTCTATCTTCCTTTTTGAATTGGGTGGAAAGCAATGTCACTACTTCCTTTTACTTTTAATTTAATCAGTCTTTGTAGTAGTGTTGGTGGAAAGGGGAAGGAACTATAAAGTGGTTCCTTTTTTTAAGGTCCATTGGTGAGAAAGGCCTTTGCTCCCGTTAACCCCCTGCTCTTCCTACGTGGGAGACGCGGGTCGATCAGACGGTAGTAGACAACCTCAGCACAGAAAAACAGATGTGACCTTTGCTACGTGTACAGAAGTCTGAAAGCTGTAGCAGTAAACACTGTTACCATCTTCACAACCTGATGATTAACCTACAGGAGCACACGAGGCGTCCGAAGACTGGAGGGTCGCTCACTCGGAAGCTCGCCTGGGTCCAAAAGCCCCTTCTTGACGTTATCATGTCAGTTGAGAGAGGGCTGCATCCATGATCTGGATTTGTTGTCTACCTTTATGTAAAATAAAGTATGTTTATTGTGTCAAATGTGGTAAATGAAGGGATTAGGAAATTGGTGTTTCAGGAGGGTAAAATAGGAAGGAAATTACCCACTGTCCTTCAGGTGGTTGGAAAAGATTTGTAGAGGAGGTAGGTGTTCCAAGAAAAGGAAGAAGTGACCAGGGTTGCCTAGAAGAGAATCTGCTCAGGCTTAGACACTCCCTGAGGGGCAGCAGTGGATGACTAAACGATGTGGGGCTGGGCAGGCCTGCCTGGGAGGGGTGGCCGGGGTGACAGGTGCACAAACATGTGCAGAACGCAGCTGTGCACCTGGTGCTGACGGTAGACAAAGAAGCAAGAATCAGTCCAAGATCTCACTACTTCACCACCTAATGGGAGAGACAGGAATTCTCTGCTGATTATAACACGGTCTGCCGGGTGCCTCTCTGTAGGGGGGAGAAAGTACTTTGGAAGGACAGAGGACGGCTGGTTAATTATGCATTGGGGGAAGGAGCTCATAGTAAGATTAATTTAAACAAAGTTGGAAAAGTGGGAGAGAATCACCAGGAAGAGGACCAGCGCCTGCAAAGCGCAGGAACAGTGTGAACAGCAGCATGGAAGGGTGGGTGTACATGTGACGTTCAGGGAGTGGGAGCTTGTCCGTGACAGGAGCAGGCGATGAGACACAATGGATAAAGCACTTAGCCCGTGTGTTTCTAGGTAAGATTACTCTAGTTTTTGTTCAGATATAGTTTGGAGAGGAAAACACCACAGACTTCAAGAGTTCTGTGGTGGCTTTTTTGTCGTCATGGTGAGAGCTGACCACCAAGCAGCAACTGGGAGCAGAGAGAAGAGAAATAGGACAGGCGACGCCAAAGGGGGTGGGCAGCTCTTTGCATGGGGCTTGTGAGAAAAAAGAAATGAAATGATCCTATTTTCTAGCTCAGGTGTCTGAGTGGATGTTATTACCATAAACCAGTTTTGGAAACAGGAATCTGGGGCAGTGAAAGGAGAAAGCTAACATGTTGAGTTTATGACATTTTGAGTTTGAAGGGCCTGAGGACCATCCAAATAGAGACATCCAGTAGGCAGTTGGAAAGAGGGGTTGGAAATGGAAGAGGAGATGTGCATGTATTTGTAAGAGTCATCAGCATGTAGAACTGATAACTGAAGCTGGGGAAGTAGATTCAGCCTTCAGAGAGGGTACTGAGAGAGAGAAGACTGCCCAGGACTGTGTCTTAGAGAGCAACCCGCGTGTTCAGTTTGGGAAGAAAATGTTCTTGTGTCTGCTTATATTCTAAAGTCATCGTAAAGAGTTGTGGTTTTATTTTGTGTTCTTCATTCCACTTCTCTAGTCATGAAGATACTAGAGAGTTGACTATACTAATGATGTGTGATCTTCACACATACCATTTTAAAACAGCCCTTTTTTACCCTTAAAAGAAATTGCTGTGAACTTAAGTCTCTAAATGTTGCCGTGCCTGCTAGGCTTTTGGACTTGACTGATTGAATGAACTCGGATTATTTCAAGGAAACTAGTAATTTTTATCATTACGTTCCAACTTTATTCTTTCACAACGATCGTGTATTTTATGAGGAGAGTGTCGACTGTGAGTCACTTTCCTGGCTCGTTCCCTCCGTAGGAGCTGATGCAGCAGAATGGGATTGGCTATGTGCTGAATGCCAGCAACACCTGTCCCAAGCCCGACTTCATCCCCGAGTCGCACTTCCTGCGAGTGCCTGTGAATGACAGCTTCTGTGAGAAGATCCTGCCGTGGTTGGACAAATCCGTAGATTTCATCGGTAAGTCGCTCAAGTAATACCACGGTCCTTTGGGTTATGGTCTCATGTGTAGGTGCACCCCTTCCTGCCTCCCCTTTCTTTCTCTTTAGAGAAAAGGAGCCTATCCCAGAGATTTCAGAAGTCTGAAAACAGCACATGATGCTGCTTATCTCAGTTAGTTGCCAAGGTGACGTGTGTGTGTGCCGTGCCGTCCTAAGGGCCTGGCCATGTGACATTCTAGCTCACTGAACACTCTCAAGGTTAAGCCTGAGGGGGTCTGTGATTATGTTATCTGCAAGTGTTTGAAAATCAGTTAAACTTTTGGGGTTGAATTTTTTACCCACTTGTTCAAATTCTGTGAAAGACTTTGGGAACTTTGGTGGCATTCCTTAAATGGTTTTTGCCTTGCTGCTATGTTTTCCCCAGAGAAAAGTCAAAGCCTGTGAAAACAAATCGCATTACATTTCAAGTCTTTATGTCACAAGATTTCTAAGCCTCAGTCCATGTGCCAATAATTTCAAGTAGTTATTGGATCTAATAAAATTCCAACACTCACACACTCACACACACACACACACACACACACGCACACCCCACACACACAGAGGCTCATTTCCTTGAGCCTCCCCAACTTTTAGCTTCAGATGCTGTTGTGACATTGTGGTGCCGCAGGATCAGGTCTGCTGGTAGTGATTTGGTCACGCGTTTGAAACATGGTTCCCGAGGAGAATCCTCTCTAGCCCCTGAGCAACATACCAAGGTGTGGCTCCTGGGGCTCCATGGGAGGGGTTTTTGTTGTTTTTGTCCCCTAGTCACATAAGTGTGAACACACAAATCCATAATTAAAGACTCTGAATTGGTTACTGTAATTAAAAAAAAAGAATTAATTCCTTTTAAAAAGTGAAGTTATGTAAATTAAGCCTCTCCCTATATTCTTTCATCTGTGAGAGGAATTTTCTAGATGATATTTTTGGAACTTTGGGTCATTCTGAAACAGTTCTTTTTTTCCCCAAGATTCCAGATTGCCAAGAGTTTTCATCTTTAGTTAAGATGCTTTCTGTGAAACATCTGAAGATAAATGGCTTAGATAATTCACATTAAAATAATCACACACGACCCTCCCCAAATTAATCCCCCCACCATTGTACTTCTAGGAAATATTCAGCATCTCATTCAGTTTTTGCCTCTTCAAAAGATAACAATTATGGTTAGTGTTCCCATTGTGTGTCACATCAGTACAGACATGTGGCTCTAATTTCAGCTGAAGGTGCGTTTTCAGAATCTATTTAGAAGAGAACATGATTCTGTTGAATCGTGACAATGTCTAAGCTTTAGGAGGGTTAGTGAAAAGAGAGAATATGAATAACTTTGCCCCCCACTTAAGTTCTTCTTTCTTGGGAGATATTGGGGTCACCCTGCCACTTTTAATTCATACAAAAGGAATTTTACCATGTTCCAAGTTGGTTAAATACACACACATAAACACACTGTGATTTATTTGTAACATCTGAAAATATTTCACTTGCTTGGCCCTATTTACTAGGACCACCGTCTTTATCCCACACAAATAATTCCAGGCAAAATCCCCAGCCCACTTGTGGCATCCAGCCCATGCTCACTGTAGCTGCTAGTCTCCTCCGGGGCGTTTTAAGCCACAGTTGGTCACAGCAGAGTATGTCATGTGAAGACGGACCCTCATACCAGGACCTAATAACTTAGAGGCTTGTGGGGGTGATTTTTGTTGTTACTTAAATTTAAATAAGTTGCTGGGTTTGTTGGAAGGACTCAGGTTGTCCTGGACGTTTATCTTTGTTTTTAGTCACTGTAGCCAGTGGTCAGCACGGTTTGCCTATTTGTGCTACAGGACACTCCCGAGGTGCCCCCAGCCCCAGGTGGCCACCTATATGGGCTTTCCTCCCTCCTGCCGTCCCCCTGGCTCCTGCCCCGCCTCACCTACCCCTCACTCATGACTGTGCACATGTGTGGGCCATATGGGGAGGTCATTAAGAGTGTGTACTTTGGAGCCAAACTGTATTTGAGTCCCACCTTCCTTGGCTATTAGTTAAGTGATTTGGGGTAAGTTACTTAAAACGTCTCCGTGCCTCAGTTTCCTGATTTGGGAACTGAAGATAATCTGTCTACCTGGTAGGGATATTGTGAGGATTAAAATAGATAATATACGTAAAACACCTTGCCAAGTGCCTGACTCATCATTGGTTCTTAAATAGTAGCTGTTTGACAGATTATCTGAGAAGTTCCTTTTCTTTTTCTTAGAGCTGTACTGCCCCCTCAGTTACGACTCCCTTCCTTCCGGCCTTTGTAACTTCTCATCCACGCTGGCTCCCCTTACCTTTTCATTTGTTGCCCTCTCTCCCTTTTTTGAAACCTAGATTTTGTCCCTGAATTGCTGCGGTGGCAACCTGCTTGTCTGATGTCCAGTTTTCGCTGTCAGTGCCTCCTCGCTGTCCTCTATTCAGGACCCCGCAGAGGCTCCTTAATTGCCCACGCGACCTTAGCCCAACATCCCCAGACTCTCCAGCTCCTGCGTGCCCACCCCCCACCGCCTTCTCAGGGGTTCCTGGCCGCACAGGCACGAGCTCAAGCCCCGCAGGCTGCTCTGTGCACCTGGTCCTGTCCCAGCATAGGGCCCTCCTGCACACGGTCCCCTTCTCCCCTCGCCAGGTCTCTGGGTGTTGCTGCCTTTGCTTTAAGACTCACTTTAGCTCTCACTTCTGCCAAGATGTCTGTTCTGATGAACCCCACTCCAGTGTAAGCGCTTTTTAATCAGATTTTTAAAAACACATCATCAAAAGAGTTCTAATGGTAAAAACAGTGTAAGTATGAGGCAGCAAATTTGAAAAACAGAGAAAAAGAAACCTATAGCCTGAACATCCTAACACATCCGTTATCATCATTTTATTTCCTCCAACCTCTGTTAAATTTTTTTATAAAGCTTGCTTTTTTAAATAGGTATTGGTCAGCCAGCCAGTATTGACTGGGTACTCACCGTGCACCCAGTGTGCACCCACAGTGGGGGGCTTACACGCAGGACCCTTCCAAGTCCTCATAGTCAAGTTTTGAGATAATTACTAAAGATAGAGAATATTGTCAACATTTAAAAAAAATTAAACCCAGCCTCCTTCCAATAAGAATTTGAAGCAGCTTACAGTAAGAGATGGGGATCAGAAGATAGACACATTCACACACATACACATTAAAATGGGATAAAAGGGCAAGAACCAAGTAATATGGGGCTAGGAAAGATACGGTAAAATCTGTGAATGACAGTTACCTAGTGAAATTGCGTGAAAACCATAGCTTTGAGCTTCTTAGCAGCCAACGCAAAAGGGGAAATACTCAAGAGTAGTAGAGGCTAAATACTATAGAGTTGAGAGAAGGAAGAGAACTGTGTAGGCCCAGGAAGGAAGGAGGGGACTGTGTACACAGGTTTATGTAACATCATAGTGTATGGTACGTACTTCTTTGTTTCAGTGTCACTGTGTATTCGTTTGTTATTGTTTTACTGTGTTACATTTCCCTATCTAAAAGGAAGCTGCTTGATTGTTCCTATACTGTCTGAAAGCTCTAGGTGTTTTGTACATAGTGACTAATAAATCATATACATTCGAAATTTGTGGCACTTACAGCAGAGGTGGTGAGATTAGAGTAGCTTTGTATTATTCAGCAGCTGGAGCAGATTCCCTGGGTATCCGTTAATTACAAGAATTTTGACGTAAGGTGTGGTCATATCAACTGAGACAAGAATGGAAACGGAAGACGTTAGCTCCCTGGCAGCAGCTCATGGTGAGCACACATCACTGTTTAGAACTGAGGCAGGCGGCACTGGCTACGATGTGAGTTGCTTCCAGGCTGGTGAGAGAGCTTCATCCACTCTCACCAGAAAGCTTTGGAAGCTCCTCAGCAGTGAGATGGCAGCCCTGTCTGATTGCATTTCCTTGGTTCTTGGTTCTGACAAAGCGTCCATGAGTCCTTCCACCATTTTGGAGAATTAACATGCTGCCATCAGACAGTAACTCCTGGATATAAAGGAAGGGATCAGATTCCTTGGTCTTCATGAAAGTGACCCACTAAACCTGACTCTTGGTAGATGCGTGGTTTTCTCCATAAATTCAGCAAATACAGTTGAGCCAGTTTATGACATACAGAAAAGTCTCCTAAGAAAAATAGGGAAACTATAGGAAGATAGGTTCTTTAAGCCGGCTTTTTTTTTTTCCTTTTTGCTGAGGAAGATTAGCCCTGAGCTAACAACTGTGCAAGTCTTTCTCCACTTTATATGTGGGTTGCTGCCACAGCATGGCTGACGAGTGTTATAGGTCTGTGCCTGGGATCTGAATCTGCGAACCTGGGCCACTGAAGCAGAGTGCACTGAACTTAACCACTATGCCATGGGGCTGGCCCCGAGCCAGTATTTTTTAAAATTTTATTTATTTATTTTTTATTGTTTTTTTGAGGAAGATTAGCCCTGAGCTAACATCTGCCACCAATCCTCCTCTGTTTCCTGAGGAAGACTGGCCCTGAGCTAAGATCCGTGCCCATCTTCCTCTACTTTATATGTGGGACACCTGTCACAGCATGGCCTGACAAGTGGTGTATAGGTCTGCACCCAGGATCTGAACTGGCGAACCCCAGGCTGCTGAAGCGGAACGTGCGAACTTAATCATTGCGCCACCAGGCGGCCCCTGAGCCAGCATTTTAAAGGAGCTTGACCTGGCATCTGGCATCTTTGTGTGTCGTGATGTGGTATCATTGTGATTGTCTCTCCCTCTCCCCACCTCCCTGCTTTCTAAATAGTAATGGATGTCACATATGTTTGAAATGGAAAAATATTTTTGGAAATTTAATATCTCTTGTATGTATCAAATCATGTTGTACACCTAAATAATACAATGTTATGTGTCAATTATAGCTCAAAACGGGAAAATCTAGTATCTCCTACATAACTAAAAAAAGTTGAAGTGTGATGGGTAAACGAAATATTAGCTAAATCTTAGGATTTGGGATGTTATTTTCGTTATACTTTTCTGTGTTTCTGAAATTTTCTACACTAAACAAGTAGAATCATGTAATCACAATGTAAGATTTATACTCAGGGAAGTTACTAAAATAGTAAATAATGTAAAAAATACATGAAAAGTACCGACTAAGAGTCAGGCGATCTGAGTCAGGGACAGACGGCTTATTAACATTTTGACCCTCGTTGTCCTGTATGTAAACAGTGGGGGAATTATCTTCCACTACCTCCTCTCCGCAAAAGAATATTGAAAGGAAAAAGATGTAAATACGTGAGATTTACTTTGAGGTGGCAGGTGAAAGGCATTGTGTAAGTAAATGGAAACAAGATTTCACTGCTGAACAGAGTCCTTACTACTGACCCTTCTTGGATTTGACTCGTGCAGAGAAAGCAAAGGCCTCCAATGGGTGTGTCCTCGTGCACTGCTTGGCTGGCATCTCCCGCTCCGCCACCATCGCCATCGCCTACATCATGAAGAGGATGGACATGTCCTTAGATGAAGCTTACAGGTGAGGACGCGAACATGCTTCTGTGGTTGGCTTTTCATTTCACCTGAAACCTGAAGCGCTATGACGGTGACAAACCAAATTAAAGCAGATGGTGATGATTTTTGTTATACTCTTGTAACTGTGGGTTTTTAAATGGTCTTTCAAAGAGCGGAGAAGGCATTTTTATAATTTAGCATTAATTCTACCCTAACGTGTGTCAAATTCATCCTCAGCTCCTTATTAAGTTTAAGGAACAACAAATCCAAACAGAGATCTCTATCCTGTTACGTGAGTTTGTATGTTTCCCTAATTGAGGAAGTACCATTTCTTCTAATTTACATGAGAAAAAAACTCCTGGAGGATGCTCCTTATAGGGTTTCTACTTTGCCTCAAACTGGTGTCTCTTTCACTGGGAGGAAAGAAGCTAATAGAGGCAAGTCTAAAACCAAATAATCGTCAAACTCCATTCATCGAGTAAAATTTCCTGCGTTCTGCAGTTGCCACGTGTGGTTTTGACGGGGTTGCCCTCCCTCTCAAGATGGGAGGCAGATGACCAGAGCACCAAGGACTGGGGTTCTGTTTAGTGACTGGTGGATGTGAGTCCTCTGCGCGTCTTGTTGGATAGAGGTGGTTAGTTTTCGTGTGCTAAAGGATCGCTAAATGGAGGCTCATGCAGCAGGCCTGTTGTAACTACTGCACTTTTTCTCAAATTGGAAAATGTGGAAAAAGGACGAGCTGCCTGAACAGCCTCTCATTTGAGGAAGGAGACTGAGGAGATGAGTCCTCCGTTTGTCTGCACCAGTTCTCTTGTCCTCTCTAAAGCCCTCTTGCACCATGTAGAAGCCAGAGGAGAAGGCACCTTCCTGTCGTGTTATGCCGTCCTCTTATAGGGCAGGGTCCTTCCTACTTTACACTTGTGATGGCTGAGCCCGTTATTTCTGTTTTTGTTAATTTGCTTTAGGTTACTCGATTGCCAAAGAGTTTATTTTTGATTTTTCTCTTTCTGTATTCAAATAGAAACTTCCAGTGTTGTTTCACTCCTGCATCTTCTGAGAAGTATCCACGAGGGTCGGAGGCCACTAAAGAATTTACTGCCTCTAACAGTTTTTATTTCTGCAGTGAAACATAAAAGCCATTTGTAACAAGTTTTGATCGCTTGATGAATCTGCTTTAACATGGTGGTTACAAAAATGGACCCAGACATTAGACCTGGTTTTGAATCTCAGCACCATCACTTAGTAGCCGTGTGATTTGGGGCAAGTCACTTGAGGACTTTGGGTACCTAGATGACGGGGATAATTCTGCCCACCTGCTGTAGAGCAGTGTTGAGGAGTGAATGAGCTACTGCTGTTTCTGACGCGTTGGCGTAGTGCTGAGCACATGGAGACCATGCTGTGGCTGTCCTGTCACAAAGAGAAGGAGCTTGGAAATGTATGCTTTGATGCTCTGACCCTCGATACCCTGTTTTCTGGTCGTTAATGAAGAATGTGAAATGTTTTGAGGAAGTGACTGTGGGACTTTGAGAGTTATGGTATTGGAAAGTTGAAGCTGGAGAGTGGCTGTGAGGCTGTGCTTCTGATGGTGGCACCGTGGGAATGTGGGGGCGGTCCCTGTTGGTGAGGAAAGAATCATGTCTTATCAATTGCTTTGGAAGCCTTGGGTCCTTGAAAATAAGGGGGCTAAAACGAGAGCTTTTGGGGACCTGGCCCCTCTTCCTAGGTACATGTTATAAAGCTCCCCCAAGGAAGAGGCCCCTGTATTCTCCCCCTTGAGCTGTCTCCCTGAGTAAACCAGTCAGCTTCCAGAGGTACTGCGGAGGGGCTGATAATTCCTCGTCTCAGTTATTCACTTAATGTTCAGGTAAAGTATGGTTGTAAAACTCGAACTGTTTTGTTTTTTCCTCTCTTCATAGATTTGTGAAAGAAAAAAGACCTACTATATCTCCAAACTTCAATTTTCTGGGCCAACTCCTGGACTATGAGAAGAAGATTAAGAACCAGACTGGAGCATCAGGGCCAAAGAGTAAACTCAAGCTGCTGCACCTGGAGAAGCCGAATGACCCTGCCCCTGCAGCCTCAGAGGGTGGACCGAAAAGCGACCTGTCCCTCAGTCCACCCTGTGCCAACTCTGCTACCTCAGAGGCAGCAGGGCAACGGCCTGTGCATCCTGCCAGTGTGCCCAGCGTGCCGCCATCACTGCTAGAGGACAGCCCGCTGGTACAGGCGCTCAACGGGCTCCACCTGGCCTCAGACAAGCTGGAAGACAGCAATAAGCTCAAGCGTTCCTTCTCTCTGGATATCAAATCCGTGTCGTACTCAGCCAGTATGGCAGCATCCTTGCATGGTTTCTCCTCATCAGAAGATGCTCTGGAATACTACAAACCTTCCACCACTCTGGATGGGACCAACAAGCTATGCCAGTTCTCTCCGGTCGAGGAAGTGTCGGAGCAGACTCCGGAAACCAGCCCAGATAAGGAGGAAGCCAACGTCCCGAAGAAACCTCAGACCGCCAGGCCTTCAGACAGCCAGAGCAAGCGCTCACATTCAGTAAGAACCAGCAACAGTGGTGCCACCCAGAGGTCCCTCTTGTCTCCGCTGCATCGAAGCGGGAGTGTGGAGGACAACTACCATACTAACTTCCTCTTCGGCCTTTCCACCAGCCAGCAGCACCTCGCAAAGTCCGCCGCCGGGCTGGGCCTCAAGGGCTGGCACTCGGACATCCTGGCTCCCCAGACCTCCACCCCGTCCCTGGCCAACAGTTGGTATTTTGCCACGGAGTCCTCTCACTTCTACTCCGCCTCCGCCATCTACGGGGGCAGCGCCAGTTACTCCGCCTACAGCTGCAGCCAGCTGCCCACCTGCAGCGACCAGGTCTATTCCGTGCGCAGGCGGCAGAAGCCAAGCGACCGAGCTGACTCACGGCGGAGCTGGCACGAAGAGAGCCCCTTTGAAAAGCAGTTTAAACGCAGAAGCTGCCAGATGGAGTTTGGAGAGAGCCTCATGTCGGAGAACAGGTCGCGGGAAGAGCTGGGGAAGGTGGGCAGCCAGTCCAGCTTCTCAGGCAGCATGGAGATCATCGAGGTCTCCTGAGAGGACGGCCTCTGTGACTTCCATGGACAGCTTTTTTCTTGTTCACAAAAAATATTCCCTGTAAATCTGAAATATATATATGTACATACATATATATTTTTGGAAAATGGAGCTATGGTGTAAAAGCAAAAGATGGATCAACAGTTTTTCTCTTAACATCCGCATTTGAGAGATCCGCTCATATTTCTCTCAACAAAGTGGAAGGGCACGTGGCAGGTTCTCCCCTAGATAGATGAAACGATTTTATGCAGTGAATTGCACATCCTCTTGTTCTTAGTGAATCGAGTTTTATTTGGTGTTGGAGACAGAATCCCCTACCAGTTGTTGTGCTACAAAGAAATCTCAAATGCTAGCCCTCGTCCAGTCCCTTCCATCGTGCACCTTAGCGCTGAGACTGAGCCAGCTTGAGGGTCAGGTGGGTAGACCCTTTTAGGGACAGAACCTAATGGTAAATCCAAGAGAAATGATCAATTCCAAAGCTAACGAATTCCCGCTCACCTGACGGCCGAGTGACGCGAGCATCATTCTGCTGGACGGACCGTGCGGGGCCTTGCCAAGGTCGCGTTTAGAGCAAACCAGTACCTCAGAGTGAAAGTCGGGGCGTTCCCACCGCACGTCTGGTAGCCCATGTTCTAGGCATTGTGACCAGTAGGGAGCTAGTCCCGCTTGTCAGACCAATTTAAACTGTCCATGCACAGATGTCCAGCTGGGCCCGGATGGAGGGAGTCCACTTTTTCTTTCTTCTTCTCAGCTTTATGAAGAAAGAGAAGGGAAGCCATCTGGGATTCAGTTTAACAGCCAGGAATCTGGCAGTGCAATGATTTAAGCTAAGGTTGGGAGGCTAAACAAGTCTTACTTCCCTCTTTATAAATCAGAGAATTGTTCAAAATGGGATTGTTAATCCTTTAAATAGAGATTAACTTGGTTTCAAGCCAGATGTGAGTTTTTGGTAGCAGAACAGCAGCACCTCCAGGTTCCCAGCCACAGTAGGTGTTTTCCATTTCTGTTTCCCTGCACAGATACATTTTGTAAAAATGTGACAATAAGGTAGAATTTTATAGGAAACTACCAGAGGGAGAAAAACGAAGGAAAGATTGAAGAAAGTAAAATTGCTGAGGAGCAGCAGGGAGCTGTTGTTTTCTGGATGTTTCCTTTCCCCTCAGCACGCGAGGAGGGTGGCGTGCCTGTGATTCCCTTAGAGTTGCAGACTCGCTGGTGGGGCTGGGGGCCCGAGTGAGCAGGGACTGGGCAGAATCAAACGGCGTGGGAGGCAAGGAGAGAGCGGCTGGACTGTGTTTCGCTGTGAGCGGAGTGGGAAGCCACAGCTGAGCTATTCTCAGAAATCGTCCCCAGCACTTTCTTAGTAGAAAGGACATAGCAAAATGGAGTGGGCCCACGGCCGCTCAGCCCTTGACCTACAATCACTGTACAGAACCAGTCCTGGCAGCTGAAAGAGGAGGTGATTAGAACCAGTACACAAGTGACAGGACAGATCTGCTTTTAAACTTCCTGGCTTGAGTTCTCTCAACAGTGTGGTCCTCTTCTGAAACCTTCACTCACGTCAGCAGCTTTGGGGGTGGGGGGGGGTTATCTTTGTTCTTTACTGTAAGTGTAGCTAGTTGCTGACTCATATCTCAGGTTTTTCTATGTTTGAGAAATGGACAGTCCTTTGACTAGGATGTGACTTAATGTTTCCTATGGTGACTGCTAAAACCAGCACAGAATGACGTGATTCAAAACTGACTTGATCATGACGATGACCTTCACTGAACTGGTTATGCACAAGTGACATGCTGTGAGGGGGGGCAGAAAAAGGGTAACTGAGTGCATCGTTACCTTACTGAAAAAACTGTTAAATGATCTGAGTTGGTTTTTCTGTGTACATTTAAATTTTGGATGTAATCAGACATTCTCACGGTTTCACACAGCAATTTTTGATGTGTTATGTGTACACACACCAAATGGCTAACAGCTCTCTGTTTGCAGAGTCTGGTCACAACTGTCAGACACGTTTCAGAAGTGAAAGCAATAGCTCCAATGTTAGTATGTTTCGGGAGGGTTGGGGACGTGGTTTTCACGAGATCTTTGGGCAGGAATTTGCCTCCCATCATTTGGGATTTCTCTCGGCCACGCTCCCCTTCCTTCCTGTGACTGTGATGTAGTCATACACTACAGCCTTTAGTCCTTGATTGCTAACGTCCAACAATCAGTTCTCAGAATGAAGACCAACCTGCGGAAGGGGTGGCCTCAGAGCGGCCTGGAGCTGACGGGCGTCGCAGGCCACGTGGGGCAGCTCGCTTCGGCGCGTAATCGTAGGGGAGGCCCTGCAGTCTGCTAGGAGGATACAGAATGGTGATTTTAAAGAGCAAACTAGACTTCTATGTGAGAAATGCTGGAAAATGGTTTAGGACATTTGTAAAGTTAGGTGGAAAGACTGTACAAATGTTTAATATGAATATAGTGTTCCTTGGGAATAAGGCAAGCTGTTGAATGGTTAAATTGTGCATTTCTCATTTTGATGTGTCATGTATGTTAATATGATGAAATAAAATCAAAACTGGTACCTGTTTATACATAAATATGAGAAAGGACCTCTCTTTGCAGCTGTAAACTTCTTGGGAACAGCAGCATCCAAGTTGTGAAAGGAGGCCGTAGTGGGACCTGTTCTGCTCCTCTCACAGCAAAGAGTTTAGCTCAAAATAAAGTGTAGGGCCGCCCCAGTGGCGTAGTGCTTAAGTTCACATGCTCTGCTTTGGGGGCCCAGAGTTCACAGGTTTGGATCCCAGGCATGGACCTACACACCGCTCATGAAGCCATGCTGTGGTGGTGTCCCACACAGAAAATAGAGGAAGACTGGCACAGATGTTAGGGCCAGTCTTCCTCACAAAAAATAAAGAAGTGTTGAGGTCATCAGATTGTGCTCCGTTATTCACATGAAACGTGGGATCATTAGCTAACAATTCAGTGCCAGCCTTCATTCTTTCCTGTGTCTACCAGATGCACACTACGCTGTAGAAACTTAAGGCACTTGGTGAATATTTGGTGACTGAATCCAGAATAAGTCCAGAGTAAGAAGAAAAAAGACCAGATACATATTCGTGGTACATTTTAATATAATATGTAAATGGTTTTATAATTCTTGTAGGGAAAACAAGGGAAAGTTATTAAAGATCTGTTCCCCATCCTTGCCATGTACATCTTCATGACTTCTCTGCTTATAAGTAACATTGGACATGACGATTTGTGAGACTAGAACTTGTCAGTTTGTTAATAAAGAATTATGCGTTAAAGGAATAAAGGATTTACCTCCAGGGCAAGCAGATGGAATAACGGCGATAAAAAGAATCACAGGTGATAGCATGTAAGTTGGTTGGGAAAGGCTTCTGAGTTGCAGTCAGTCCAAGCAGGACTGGACTGGGTGAGCGAAGACGAGGAGAGCTGTGTTGGCCAGCGCCTTGCAAAAATCTGGAGGTGGGCGTGGGAGAACGAAGGGAGCAGAGGCGGCGGGAGCGGCAGGAGCGGCTTCGGAGAAGGGGCGGGTCTTGGGAAGGGCTGTGGGTCGAGCCAGTTACTACTTAGCGCAGAGGCCAGCTGAGCACATGGTGCTGGAGGACTAGTTTGGGTTGCACGACTACAATCAGACCAGGCTTAGAGTAAGGGCAGGGAGGGAAGGTGTGGATGTGAAGGGGGAGAGGCACATCCTGGGACTGACTGACAGAACCTTTTACCCTCAAAACTTCCCTGTTGTTTTATTTTAAATACTCCTGTCTGGTTTTGTCTTTCTGACACTAAACAAAAATGTGTAGGAAACCCAATTTGCCTAGGTGCTTTCCTCTGAATGTTACTCTGCTGCATCTATAGAAGTAGAAGAGGAAGTAAGTTATTTCTGGCATTCTGTGGAGCCTATTCATTCTTGTACAGCATAATTATACTCAGTTATAGCTTTAAAGTGTTGCAAAATCAACGGAAAATTACAGCCCCCTCTCGGAGGATGTTTACAAATCAATCAGTGTTGCAGTTTATGTGGAGAGACATCAAGTTGGGTTTATATAGAAACAAGTTTCTTGCCTTTGGTTCCAGCTAAAACACAAGAGTCAGTTGGAAATGCTCTCCCACGGGACATGCAGAAGGCAGCCCCGCAGGAGCAGGGTCACAGGCAAACGGTCACTTGGATGGGTTAGTTCAGCTGTGGCCTGGGTCCCCCCTAGTTGGGGAATTATGACAGTTTCCGAGACTGAATTAAAAGTGTTTGGTTCACAAAAGCTCCCGGCATAAATGATGCCTCACCATGTGATAACAGGTAGCAGTGGCAGTATTCCTTGATCGGTGAAGAAAATGGAGGCATCAGTAACTTCCATCAGGTCTTACACTGACACTGATGACTCTGAGCAAATCCCTGAGAGTAACGGACACACACGCCAGTGGACCACGTGAGATCCCATTACACTAGTGAGCAGCTAGATTTAGTTGCCAAAAAAGTGCTGTTTTTGGTCTGAAGGATGTGAATGGTCAAGTTACCTGGTCAGCCTTCCCCTCGGTAGTGATGATATTGGAATGGAAGGTATGTGCCTTGTGTGGGGGCAAGAAATGCAGCGCTGTTATCAGTTAGTAACAACGATGACATCTCTGCAGCGCTATGTGGAGGAGGACTCCACCAGAGGAATGGAAGTCAGGGTTGGGGAAAGAAAAGCAAAATTACTTCTCTTGATTAAGAACAATTTTGCACCTAGAAAGTCCACCAGAAGAAAAATTTTCAGTTCACTCTCCCCTTCAATCTTTAGTATATTTTCAGTAATTTCCTACTGAGTACTCTATATCTGGGTTTAGCTGAGGTGTAAACAAATTGGGAAGACAAACACTGGATCTCTAGATTTTTAATACATTTGCTCGTAGCTCTCATTTCTGAAGATCACTGGTTTTGCTTTGGGACTTGCTGGGGGAAATGCTGAAACTAAGTAAATTCTACAAATCAACACAACCGGTGGCCTGTGTCAGTCCCCCAGGGCCGTAAGTTTAGGTAACCTTGGAAACGGCAGGTACAAGTGTAATACCTAGAATGTACCTTTTTCACACACTGGAGGAAAAAGCAAAGAAATACCTAGCGAATACTTTACCAAAATATCCCTCGTTTCTTGAGTGCACGCCTATATGTCAGGGTATGGAGTCCGCAAATCTCATGTCATCAAATATTTACTCTGGCAGAGAACATAAAATAAGTTACTGAGAATGATACAACTTTTGAGGGAAAGACATGAAATCTGTAAAATTATAAAGGTGCTCATGAACTCTACAATCTCACTTGCTCTTAACCCCACAATTCATTTATTGTAAATTTGTATGTACGTAACACAAGGGGCAAAGGCGAGCTTCTACCAGCCTTCCACTTGAACTGGTGAAACAAGACTGCAGTAGAGGCCTCCTTGGTGGTGGTCAAAAACATGGATGAATAGACTGATAAGCAAAACAGGTTGTTGAAAGAAGGGAGCCACGGACACCTGTCTAATGTAAAATTGACAAAAGGAAGGACAGAAGCTCTCCCTTGAGAACTCAGAAGAACCTAAGGCCATTGTTCAGAGACAACAGGTAAAGATGCTCCTCCTCATTGCTAGAGTGAAGGATCAATTGCAGACTTGGAATCTTAGAGCTGGAAGGGGCTTGAGAGCCCATCCAGACCAGCTCGTGCCGCAGGGAGGTGGAAACTGAGGCTCAGGGAAATTTAAATGACTCACCAAAGATCAAGGCTGGAAACTTCTAGCCAGGGCTCTTTGACTACTCCAGGCTGTGTCCCCATCCCTGAAACATCCTATAACATCCAGATAGGTCACTGGGCATTAACCAACAGATCTAGCATGACTATCTCTTGAAATAGCAAATCACTCAGATTCCCAGAATCCACTGGAAAAAGTAAAATACTGAGGAGAGAAAGGACTGGTAATACCATCTTACCAGCTGGGGTTCAATCAGAGAAGAACCACTAGGAATGATGTAGAATAAGGGGGTGGTTAAACAGACTGACCTTAAGCAATTAGTTACAGAAGCTAGTAAGAGTCCTGGCTCAGCTGTTTCTCCGTCACCTGAAGTCACCGGGCAGGTGGTTGGGAAAGAAGCTGGATATGCAGTGGGGGAGAGCCAGGACAACTGAAGCCTGCAAGCAACAAGCTGCACCCGGCATCTGTCTCTCACCGGGACCTATGCTGGCCTCTCCTCGTCTCTCAGCCTTCGTCCTCCTTGCTGCAGATGACCTGAAGGAGAAGCTAGGAGCATACCTGGCCCAGGACTTGGAAAATCTGGAGAATTCTATGGGAGCCGGCAGAGCTGTGGGCCCAGCTGCTGCCCACACCGAAGGTGCAGCACATCCCTGAAAATGTGCATGCGATGCAACAGGGCCTGACCTACGGCGACTTTCAGCCAATAAGCACGGCTATGGCTTTACTTCCACTAACAAATCTCATGTAAATTTCTCTTGTGGCCAACCCTACCCAGAAATGAACAGGGAAATGAATTCTGGGGAACACAGTTCAGCTTAGCCAAGTAGACAACACTGCAAAACCACACACCATAAATATTAACTAGAATTCGTTAAAAACGTATAGAAGTTGCCTATTGTTCTTCTCTGCTACCCAGTAATAAGTAGCCTATCTACTTAGGACCCCAAACTAAGTTAATACCATGTTTTGTCTAACTTCTTTATGAGAAGAAAATGAGTTGGCTGGAGAGCTGGCTAGCCGAGGTCTTCCTGCCACGCTAGGAATGTTTCTGCCACGTTCACACCATTAACTGCTGAAACGGGGAGACAGCTCTGGCTTCACAGGCTCAAGCTGCATCTCACTTTATTTGTCCTGTGCTTTTATTTGTCAATTGCATTAAGTGCGCGGAGGTTAATGGCACCTGATTCCTGAGTTGTTTTTATAGCTGTGTAGACAACCAGCCCTTTGTTCTTAGAAAGCAACAAGCAAGTCCCTGTGTTCAGAGCTGGTTCCTGGGTTCCAGGAACTCAAAAAGAGACAAAGATGGCGATGGCTTAAAAATGCCACTTCCTGCCAGTCTAGACAAAGGGAACATGAGTATTCCTTCTATTTTTTTTCCCAACTTTTCTCCAGTTTGAAATTAAAAAAAAAAAAAGATAGGAAAATAGTAGTCAGGGTAGATGGGACCTAGTCTTGCCATATCAGATATTAAAATGTATTGTGAAATCATAATATTAAAACAGTATGGAAAAAATGAAACACAGCATGAAACAGTATGGAGAGAAAAATGAATGGATTAGAATTTAGACCAGAACTAGGTCCGCAATTATATGGACATTTACACGATAGTGCTGATGTAATGAAAAGAAACCTAAACTTTGTCTGCATCAAGGAAAGCAGTTATCGGTGGGAGATGAACCCGATGAGGACACGTGTAGAAAGGGCGTCTTCAGTTCCGATGTCGACATACGAGGGACACCATAACCTGGCACAGGACAAAAATACCAGTGTTTCTCCAGGGCAGGAAGAGGGTGCCCAGATAAAGACCTGATATGATGTAAATCGTCAGGGTAGGAAGAGTAACAACACTCAGACCTGGATTAAATTAGTTCTTTATGTTTACAGTAAACCCGTAACTCAGATAGCCTATTGAGTAAAATTTCATAAAGGCATCGAGGACACAGAGCTGCTTAAAATATTTCTCCCCTTCTCTCCATATTTTCACTCCATAAGCAAGACTAGATAATATATACTTTCAATTTAAAAAAAAACTAAACAAAATAAAAATAATTCCCGATGCAGAGTTCTGTAACGACATCTTAGTAATTCGAACGCTCCAACTTCGGTGATCACTGAGAACCAGTGTGGTTCGCTCTGCACAGGGAGGACACCGAGGAAAGGGGGAGGACAAAGTCAGATTTTCAGGCCAGCTGGACCGCTTCACCTCTGCTTCAGGGACAAGCAAAACCTCCAACCAGCTTCGAGCGCTGGTCACATCACATGACTTTGGTTCCCAATGTCCTCAGGGTATTGGCGGTGCCGGGCTCTGTCCCAGAACCCCCGCCCAGCAGGAGGGGAGCAGCAGCTCTACAGCTGGGGCTCTCGGTCCGGCTTCATGCTGAAGGGCTCCAGCCTCTCGCCCTCCGGCAGCAGGCTGTTGAGCCGCTCCATCAGGGGCACCGTCTGGTCAATGCCCATCTGTATGCGGCGGAGGATGGCGGACATTTCATTGACTTTCTGGATCTGCTCTGCATATTTGGCATATCTTTTCTGGCGCTCTTGCATGAAGCTAAAGAGAGTTTCCACAGACAGATCCATCTGTCAGAGGGGAAAAGAAGTGAAATTCATTAGGTCTAGCTGAAATAAGTCCTCCCAAGAGGATCAGGTGATCACATGATCAGCGTGAGGTACAGAGGGCACAGGTCAAGTGAAGGTGCCCAGCTTCACAGGAAGCACTGCGGGATAAAACACACCCACACAAACCCTTCCCAAACACAGCTTCATCAGCCGCTGCCCCAGAACCGGCTTCAGAGGGAGACGAAGAGACGACTGTCTCCGGCTCTGTGTTTTGGGAGTGTGAGCCATTTACACCTTGTTGAGACCCCGGGATTTCTCTCTCTGCAGGAAAGAATCCTGGGTTTGGAAATCACACACCAGGGTCTGAATCCGGCTCTGCCACTTGAGTTGATACTATTTATCCTTTCTGTCTCAGGGACTTCACCTGCAAAAAACAGGGAACTAACTCCAGGGCTGCAGGGCTGCTGTGAGGGTGAAATGAGATATCATCACAGGCAAACCCACCGAGCGGTGCCTCGGCGCGGCACAGCGGGGCTTTCCCATGTCTTCTTTGTTCCTCCCGCTCCCTGAATGGCTGGGATAGGCAGGCCTCGGGGGAGAAGTGCAGGTCCCACCAGGACCAAAATGCCAACCAAGGCTCAGGTCCACACCATGTGAGGCAAACTGAGGCTGCTTCATGCACTCTCTCCCCCAGGTTAACAAGCTTTAGCTCTGAGCTCCCCATTTTTGTGACCTCTGTTCCTCTCTTGGTGAAGTTCTTTGGAACCCATCACTGGATAAAAATAGGAGGAGGGAGGGAACCTCCAGCGTGTCAGATGCTGTACCCCTCCTCCCCCCCGCATGGATCCCACATCCACTCCCTGCCGCCCGCTTCCTTCCCTAACCAGGGAAGAAACAAACTGCCAAGACTCACATCTCTCTCCCCAAGTTCAAATGCTACTCCAGCCCTTCCTTCTTGTTGATTCCAGGAGCGTGCCCTTCCCAAGCCCAGCACCAGGCTGGCCCTCAGTGTGTACTACCACAGCGCCTCTTAAAACAGTGTGATAGAAACAAAAACAAACCAAACTAACATACAAGAGACCCAAGCAAGCCCCAGGAAAAAAGAACCAGTTCTCTTTTATGTTGTGTGTCAGGGGAGAGAGGGATGCTGAGAGGGCAGGTGTCAGAAGAGCTCCGTGCTTGTTTTTTCTGTTGGTTCTTCTCTCACTTGGTTTGAAATGCTCAGGGGACAAAAAGACAGCTAGTGGGAGGAGGGCACAGGGGACAAAAAAATCCATCTGAACGGGAGACTCTAAATAATGTGAAAACAATTTATACCTTCTGAGGATTCTCTGCAACCCTGTTCACCATTCAGCACTCTGGAGGGAGCGAGCCAGTGAACTACTGTGTTCATGACAGTCCACCACCAGGCCTTTTCCGGACGACAGTTCAATCCAGCACCTAGAATACTCCACGTTCCGAGAGCCAACGGGAGGTGCGGGAGCCAGCTGGAGTCCTCACAAGAACCAGCGCGGCTCATGGAACAGCCCGCTCCAGAACTCAGAACCTTCTCGGGCTTTCACATTCCACTTGGCGGGGGCATTCCCATGCCCCCACCCCAACTCCACCAGACTAGACAGACACCTGAGGAGTTTCTCTGAAACGGCCTCCAAGGCTCTAACTTATCATGTCCGAGGCCCTTGGCAATCAACCCATTGCCCTTGATTTACACCTGATCAGACAGTTTTCCAAACCATCGTAGCAAGGTATTTGTTCAAATGGCATACACGTCCCTCCACGTTTCCACATCCAGCTGGGGCCATGTTTAATGTATCCAAAGCTTCTGTCCAAAGCCATGCCATGTTTAGTGCTCAGGTGAGCACAAACGATTCACGCAAGCTCTTCCTATGTAGGTTACAGTATGTCTTAGAGTAGTAGTAGTGCTTGTAGCATGTCTCTAGTAGTAGGCTTATAGTATGTCTTTCAGGAGCCAATTCTATGACAGCCCATGGGAGGAAAAAAACACAGAAAAGGCAATGTGAGGTTGAGTGACCTCCGCGGTCGCACAGTGACAGGACCAAGACCAGAACCCAGATCTACACAGTCCACCATCTTCCTTGGACACGTATTTCCTAAGCAAGAGAGTGTACCATTAGAGGTACAGGAGATTTTAGTTGGTACATGGCACGGTATTAAAGAACATCAAATCACATGACGGAAAACTTACTGCCTTTTAAATCTTTTCCCATTCTTTCTGATTGCTGCAGAAAAAAATCTCAGTTTGGTGTAAGTAAGACTTTAATACCTGGAAAAGTGTAATAAAACTGGCAACATGCCTATTTCTCATACCCTTCCCTTTGCTCTCTTGAGGCGACACTGTTCCTGATCCCTGATCCCTAAGCCCGATCTCCGCATGCACCCTGAACCCAGGTGCAGACTCAGCCCAGCGCATCCATGTGACTCCAGGCAGTCAGTCAGTATCTAACGCAATCTGAATCTTACCATTCTGACATCTAGAAGACGTCCTCATTCACCTTTCCTAGTTGTACTTTTGGGACAAAGATTCCAACAGGAAGGCCATATATAACATACATAGGCAACAGACATTGACTGAATACTACCATGGGCCACGCGAGCTCCTGGGGATACAGATATTGAGAACCAAACTACATACACCCACACAGCCTACTGTGTACACTAATGTGAGTTTGCTTTTCCATTGTCTTTGTTAACATGACTTTACTATTCCAAGAAACTCAGGCTCAGATGGGGAAATGTTGCAAATAACTTTGTTTCAGGAACTTCCAGGAAAAACCAGTTAAATGAGAAAACGATTCGATTTTCCAATAAACAGAGAATGACTATTTATTCTCCATGACCCTTGCCTCAAAACCTTGCCTTGCTGTGACCACACTGACTAAGTTCTTGTCAGTGGTACATGTACGTGAACATCTCTCACGGCAGCTTCTGGGTATCTTCCCTAAGAGTTAGCTGGCATGCACTCTTTGCTCCTCCTCTTTGTCATCCCTTCCTTCACTCTGCTGCTGCTGTAAGGCAGACGCGGCCCCCTTAGACCACAAGAATAACTGAGTTCACACCCTTGGGTTGGCAGAGCAGTGAGCCAGAAGAAGTCTGGCTCCATGAGGACTTTTGTGGGTGAGAGTCGTACCAGGCCTGGGAGAGAAGAAATTTCCATTCTCTATAAGCCACTGTAACACCAGTTTAATTTAATCTTATTCTAATAGAAATGAATGAGCTAAAGTCCCTGCCTTTAAGGAACTCATTGCTTACTCTTAAAACTTCAAACCTTGCCGTACATACTCAGATACTGTCTCTGGTGGCAGTACATTTCAAAGGACACGTGAAAAAGGAGGTGAGAGTATTTGTAGGTGACGTTGCAGGCTTTACTAAGACATTAGCTATCCGGAGACTGTGCTCAAACTCGTTCCAACTACCTTCTGTGGTTGGTGCAGCCTATTTGCCCACCTGGTCGGTCCACTGCCAGAAACAGATCCAAAATATTAGCTAATCAAATCTGGCAATATACAAAAAGGATAATACATCATGACCAAGTGAGCTTTATCTCAAGGATGTAAGCTTTATCAGCATCTGAGAATCAAAGTAATTTGCCATTTCAACAGAATAAAGGTTAAAAATCATATAATCATAAATCATTTCAATAGATGCAGAAAAAGCATTTGACAAATTCAATTATGAAAAATTACAGCAAATTACGAACAGAAGGAACCTTCTTCAATCTGATAAAAGGCATCTATGAAAAACCTACAGCTAACATCATAGTTAGTGGTGAAAGACATTTTTCTCCCTACCATCAGGAATAAGCCCAGGATGTCCACTCTCACCACTTTTATTCAACATTATATACCAGAGGACCTAGCCAGTATAATAAATCAACAAAGGAAATAAAAGGCATAGAAACTGGAGAGGAATAAATAAAAGGGCCTTTATCTGCACATGACATGACAGCATTCTCAGAAAATCTTGAGGAATCTACCAAAAATTAAAAAAACCAACAAGTGAATTTACCCAGGTTGCAAAATACATGGTCAATACACAAAAATCAATTATATTTCTATATACTTGCAATGAACAAGTGGACAACAGAATAAAAAAATACTATTTACAATTACATCAACAACCTGAAAACTTAGGAAAAATTACAAAAAATATGTACAAGCAAGACCTGTACTCTGATATTACAAAACTCTACTGTGAAAAATTAAAGGAGATCTCAAAACATGGAGAAGTATACCATGTTCATGGATTGGAAGATTCGATATTATTAAGATGCCAATTCTTGGGGCCAGCCCTGTGGTCAAGTGGTTAGGTTCGCGCACTCTGCTTTGGCGGCTCAGGGTTTTGCTGGTTCAGATCCTGGGTGTGGACACAGCGCTGCTTGTCAGGCCATGCTGGGGTGGTGTCCCACATGCCACAACTGAAAGGACCCGCAACTAAAAATACACAACTATGTACCAGGGGGCTTTGGGAGAAAAAGGAAAAATAAAATCTTTAAAAAAAATTAAATAAAAATTAAAAAAAAAAAAAGATGTCAATTCTTGCCAAATTGAGTTACAGATTCATTTGCAATCTGAATCAAAATTCTAGAAGCCATTTTTTTGTAGGGATTTGATAAGCTGAATCTAAGTACACAGAATGGCCAAAAGAATTCTGAAAAATAACAAAGTTTAAAGACCTGTAATACTTGATTTCAAGAACTTCTATCAAGCTCCAGTAATCAAGATAGTGTGGTATTGGCATAGAGAGAGACATACAGATCAATGAAACTGAACAGAGGGTGTAGAATAGATCAAACATATGTGGTCAATTGATTTCTTTACAAAGATTCGAAGGTAATTCAATGGAGAAAAGAAAGTTTTTCAACAATTTGTGCTAGAAGAACTAGATATCTATATGGGGGGGGGGGGGACCAAAACGTGGACCCCTACACCTCTTGCCAAGCACAAAAACTAAAATGAAATGGATCACAGACCTAAACATAAAAGCTGAAACTATAAAACTTCTAGAAGAAAACATAAGAGAAAAACCTTTGCTACCATGGGCTAGGCAAAGATTTCTTGGATAAAGCACTAACTATAAAACAAAAAACGGTTAAATTGATCTTCATCAAAATTTAAAACTTTTTTTATTATCACTATAATTTTTTTAGTTTCACCTATTTCTTTTTACTTTTTTTTTTTTTGCTGGGTAAGATTCACCCTGAGCTAACATCTGTTGCCAATCTTCCTTTTTTTCCCCCTCCCCCCAAAGCCCCAGTATAGCTGTATATTCTAGTTGCAGGTCTTTCTAGTTCTTCTATGTGAGCTGCTGTCACAGCATGGCTACTGACAGACGGGTGGCGTGGTTCTGCACTGAGCAACCAAATCCCAGCCACTGAAGCAGAGCTCCAAACTTTAACTACAAGGCCATCAGGGCTGGCTCTAAAACTTCTTTTTGAAAGACATTATTAAGAAAATGATAAGGCAAGCTACAGACTAAGAGAAAATATTCCCTATATATATGATAATAGACATATGCACAATATATAAAGAACTCTTACGACTCAATAATAAGAAAAAGTCCAAATTTGGGATTTTTTCAGGAGAGCTGACCTATGGCCTCTGTTTCACTAAAACATTAATTGAATGTCTAAGGAAAGCCTGCTTTTAAGATCTTTTAAAAAAGAATTAAGATCCTTTCCAGGAAAGTGAGCCTCCAACAGATCAGTTGAATATCAACCGAATTTATTAAAAAGGAAAGTAGGGGAGGAGGGCCGTGAAGAGCCACTGGAAATGGGCCAGGAGCCCAGGGAAGCTCCTGCAGGCAGTCACCTCCAAGTGGCATCTAGCTCTTTTGAGACAATGGATCCAAGAAGGTGTGAGAGTGAAGCTTGTCCCCGTGGGTACAGTTAAGTAAGGTGGACCACAGATCAGGAAAAAATGAGTAGCTAGATGTTAACCAGCCAGTAGTCTCAACAGAACTCCCGTGCTGAAGCCCTGACACAGTGTGGAAGGAAAAACATTCTGAGCAATTCTCAAATCACTTTGAGGGCTCTGGAGACTTCCAGCCCACGACCAAGACTGTCCTGAATCCAATCCTTTATCACCGGGTAGAGAAGTGGCTCTTCATGACACCAGTGCCCACTGAGGTTGCACACACAAGCTCAGGAGGGACCTGTTTCATGGAAGCTTCCATCCTGAGCTGGAATGGCGGAGTAGGACTCAGTTGCTTTCAGATCCATTGGCTTAAATTCTCAATAGTTCACCTTCCAAGGTTTAGCCTGAGCTTTTACCTCAGGTGTGAGCTGACCATCCACACTCTGCAAATGACCTATCTAGACGTTTTGAAGGCATTCCTGAGCCGGAGCTCGGTGACTCAGAGTCACTCTGAGAGGGGAGAGGGCTTCTAGAGAAGCAACAAAATAAACGAAGAACTAATGAGAAGCTGAGCAACCCTTCCAGCTTTACCAACAACTGTACACAGCTTGCAGATGAAGACAGCAATGTCAGAACTGGGTCAAAATCTTGGTTCTGCATATGACTGACTACTTTGTGACCTTGAACCATCTACTTAACTTCTCTGAGCCTCAGCTTCTTCACCCTCAAACTGGGGATAATGATAGTACCTACCTCACAGGGCTGAGGTGAGGAGTAAGGAGACAACATGCACAAAACACCTAGGACAGCTCCCAGAAAAATAGAGCTCCATGAAATATAAAATATATGTGAACTGAAATAGAAACTATGTCTAGAAACCTCTTTTACATGAACAATGGAAAAGCAAGGTAAGAAATTTAGTAAATAAGGGCAGAAAAGGAATGATGACATTGCAAGGTATCCACATAGACACAATAATATCTTTGGTGTGAAGGCGCGGCGCTGTCGTTATGCCTCATCTCTGTTACATGAACTATCTTCGAGGCTTACACAACCACTCAGATGACAACTTACCATTGTGTTTTTTGCTGACATGTTTTATTTTTGTTCCTCATTTCTGCTACTGAAAATCTTACAACAGAGTCACATTACTCATCCCAAAGTTTCCTTACAGAAACATTTCACACTGTGTAATAACTGAAATCATTATTTACCTACCAGTCCTTCCATGTATTTTTGACTCATATATTCAGCCATGGGAATGAGTAACTATTACCACTGTTTGTTTAGCACTATCCAACATGGTAAAATAAAACTACATAAATGGATATGCATTATATATATTTTTTAAAAACATATTTTGAAAGCAAGCACAAGAGCTTTAATAAATGATATCTTCTCCAATGAGAGTACATTGCTTTGAAAAATTTGTTACATAAAATTTCCTGATAAAATAAGTTTGGTAAAATAAGTAATTATGGTTTGGGACAGAAGGGCCATTCTACAGATGATGTCTTAAATACCTGATGTAATTTCCTTTTCAAAGTAAAGGTCATTTTTTTTAAAAAAATATTTTATTTTTCCTTTTTCTCCCAAAGTCCCCCGGTACGTAGTTGCATATTTTTAGCTGTGGGTCCTTCTAGTTGTGGCATGTGAGGCGCCGCCTTAGCATGGTCCGATGAGCGGTGCCATGTCCACGCCCAGGATCCAAACCAGCGAAAGCCTGGGCCACCGAAGTGGAGCGCGCGAACTTAACCACTTGGCCATGGGGCCGGACCCGTAAAGGTAAATTTTTCAAAGTACTGATACATACTATAAGGGCCTATAGTTTTATGTTAGAAAAGATGCGTGATACAACCATAAGAGTTTCATAAAGACATTATACATCTTCTAAATTCTAAAACCTTAAGTTGTACATATGTACAAGACAGTCATAGCAACTTTAATAACTTTTTCAAAGGCAAAAAGAAAAATGAGTAGGTAAATTATTTCCACAGCTAACAAAATTCAGGTCTATACAATCGATAGACTGCTGTTTTTCCTCTCCCTAAGGTACTTAAGTTTTTAAAAAAAGGTTAAAAAGAAAAAAGATTGCTTAAGGATGTAACTGAGAGTACATTTTAAAAAGTCATTCATCTTTTCTACTCTTTAAAAGTAATAATGTTCAGCTTTTAAATGTGATGTCTCTCAGGTAACTTAAGCCTCAGGTCAATTTTTATTTGGTCTCAAAAGATAGTTCATTCTTTCTGCACTCTCCTACATTTAAATTCCTGTTTCCCAAGGATGTCAATTTAGGAATACAGCGGTGGGGAGACCAAGGCCAGCTAACCAAGGTCTGTCTGCCTCTCTTTGCACATACCAAATCCAGCCCCAGCTTTGTTCTTCCTGAGGATGGACATCCTTCTATGCCCCAAAATGTAATGAATACACAGTGATATACAATTATGTGTGCTTTTTTTTGCTGAGGAAGATTCGCCCTGAGCTAACATCGGCTGCCGATCTTCCTCTTTTTGTATGTGAGCTGCCACCACAGCATGGCCACTGACAGACAAGTGGTGTAGGTGTGCATCCAGGAACCAAACCCAGGTTGCTAAAGTGGAGCACACTGAACTTAACCACTAGGCCACTGGGGCTGGCCCCACAATTCTCTTTTATTGTAAAGTTTTTCTAGCTAAAGGAATTAAATGGAAAAATGACAACTCATCCTGTTTATAGCTATATAACTAATGAATTCTGAGGTCAGGAACAATCTGTGGGCACTTGGCCATGCCTCAAATGTCTAGATGGAGATGGGCCTATTACTGATTTTTAGCAAGGTAGATTCACCCAACAAAGCCTTGACATGGCTCATAATTTATTACCATAAAAAGACAGAACTCAGGGGCTGGCCCTGAGGCCGAGTGGTTAAGTTCGTGTGCTCTGCTTCGGCAGCCCAGGGTTTCACTGGTTTGGATCCTGGGTGCGGACATGGCACCACTCATCAAGCCATGCTGAGGTGGCATCCCACATGCCACAACCAGAAGGACCCACAACTAAAAATAGACAACTTTGTAAGAGGGAGCTTTGGGAGAAAAAGGAAAAATAAATTTTTTTTTTTTCAAAAAAAGATAGAAAGTCACAAAGTTTGAATTTAAACCCTATTAGTTGTGTGACCTTGGACAAATCTTACAAACTGAGTCTCAGCTTCTATTTTTTTTTTTTCTATTTTTAATTTTTTTTAATTTAATTTTTTTTTTGGAGGAAGACTAGCCCTGAGCTAACATCTGCTAATTCTCCTCTTTTTGCTGAAGAAAACTGGCCCTGAGCTAACATCTGTGCCCATCTTCCTCTATTTTATATCTGGAACACCTACCACAGCATGGTTTGCCAAGCGGTGCCAGGTCCGCACCCAGGATTCGAACCGGCAAACCCCAGGCCACCGAAGTGGAATGTGCACACTTAAGCGCTGTGCCACCAGGCTGGCCCCTCAGCTTCTACTTTTTAAAAGTGGTAATAATAATATTATTATTACCTATCCATCCATCCATTCTATCTTACAGTGGTATTATGAAGATTATAAAGAAGAAGATATATACAAGAGTGATCTAAAAACAGAACAGAGCTATAAAAATGTAAGTTATATTATTATAACAAATTCCACTGAGTGGCCAAATACGTTGGGAGATTTGTTTTTCACGGCACTAAAAGAAAACTAAGAAATTCTCAAATTATATGACCACATTCAAGGGAAACTGCTTCAGTGTCTTACACAAAGTTTCACCCTTTCACGTGTTCTGGATCTCAGAACTACTAATCCTCCTGAAGAAAGAACAGCCAGCATAGATATATAAATTAGCACTGTCCCAAGGGCAAAATCTGCATTGCAAATACAGCTCATTATTCCTCCAAAGAAGATACACAAATGACCAACAAAGACATGAAAAGATGTTCAACATCATTAGACATTAGGGAAATGAAAATCAAAACCACAAAAAGATATCACTTTACACTGACTAGGGATGGCTAAAATAAAAAGACAGACAATAACAAGTGTCAGTGAGGATGTGGCAAAATTTGAACCCTTGTGGACTTCTAGTGGGAATGTTAAATAGGACAGCACTTTGAAAAAGAGTTTGGTTGTTTCTCCAAAAGCTAAACACAGACTTACCATATGACCCAGCAATTTCACTCCTAGGTATATACCCAAGAGAACTGAAACTTATGTTCACACAAATACTTGTACACAAGTGTTCACAGCAACATTATTTGTAACTGCCCCAAAGTGAAAACAACCCACACATCCATGAACTGATGAATGGATAAACAAAATGTAGTATATTCATACAAGAGAATATTATTCAGCCAGAAAAAGGAATGTGATATTGATATAAGTTACAACATGGATGAGCCTTAAAAACATTACGCTAAGTGAAAGAAGCCAGACACAAAAGGCCACATATTGTATGATTCCATTTATATGAAATGCCTAGAATAGGTAGTCAATAGAGACAGAAAGTAGATTAGTGGTTGCCAGGGGATAGGAGAATGGGGTATGGGGAGTGACTGCTAATTTATATGGGGTTTCTTTTTGGATAATGAAAACGTTTTGGAATTAGATAGTGGTGTTAGATGCACAGCTTTGTGAATATACTAAAAACTACTGAATTGTGTACTATGAAAAGGGGAGAGGTCTCAAAGTAGAGTTGTCAGAAATGTCTTGGAACCTTTCTTGCTTGTTCTTAAACTGACTCAATGATGACCACATTCTCAATCTCACTTCTGACTGGAGGCACCTTCTTAAGATCTTTCTTCCACTCTAAGCTCTGGTGCTTGAGCTTAGTTGCTCTACCTTTCATACACCAGCTACCTCCCGATTTTGTCTTTGACTCGTATTATTAGCTGTCTCCACTCAGAGAGTGGAATGACTCTTGCCACCAATCAAAGTTTGGCACATTCTAGCCCACCCTCCATCTTCTATCCCCACCATATCTTCACCATTTGACCTTTAGTGGGGATTAAGATAGATTATAAAGGTTAGGGTAGGCCAGGCTTCAAGAAAAACTTTTCCAGGTCAACTGTGCGTTTCTGGCTTTCTGACCCTCCTCCAGATCACCATTTCCAGAGTTCTCTGTGGGAATCCTCTCTAGGATGCCTCTCTCTTGCACAATGGACAAACAATGGGCAGATGGTTCCATTAATTACACCACAGGCTAAATGGCACCAATTACCACATACCGGACATTCTGAAGTAACCTTGTTTCTGAAGACAATAGCTTGCAATGACGCCTATAAGAGTAAACTCTTGCCATTTATTCTCATATCACACCCATGATCTGTAAATCAGGTGAGAATCCCTGGCAAATCTCAGTCTACGTGGATGGTCTACCAAAAACAGAAACTGAAGTCTATATTCATGGGACTATTTCTTTGAGTAATATGTGTATATCATATTAGGATGACTAGGTAGATCGAACACAGTATGTAATATTCAGCAATTCCCTAGTTATCTTAATTAATTTAATAAAATAATGTATAGCAGTTGTAACTACTATCCACTGAGTATCTACTGAATGCCAGGCATTGTACTGTGTACTATACATGCATTATCTTTACTCCTCAACGATCCTATAGGAACAATAGAATTCTGCTACTAGAGTTGTGGAATTGGGATTTAGAGATCAGAAAAGGCGCCAAGGGTCACACAGTTAGTACTAGCAGGGAAGCCAGAATACAAACTCGTGCTTTTTCGCCTAATTTCCGCCTATCTTTTCTACGGAGCTAATTAATTCAAATATCAACTCATTTCAATTAAAACATATTATGTTGAGCAATGTGTTCAATACCTTTTCGAAACCCTTAGCAAATGAATTTAAATGGCAATTTTTACAATTTTCAAGGGAAGTGAAAGAACACTTTTGTTTCTAATTTAACCACCAATATTTATTTTTTTAATAACAAATTACCAGACATAACACGGACATTTACAAAACAAAAACTGAGAACAGAGACTAAAGGGAATAAAGTATTTGTCAGCAGATAAACGTGAATGACATTTTCACTGGCAAAGCCTGTTTGTACACTTTGTACTCTGACATTTCACTTGTACAAGCATTTCACAATCCTTGACTTCACCAAGGGGCTTGGAACACAGACTTTTCGAGCTGTGAGGGTCCTGAGAGATCACTCAATCCCAACCCCTCACTTCACACACACAAACTACTCCAGAGCGGCTGAGCGATCTGCCCAAGGCCACAGAGCCAGGACTGGGCTCCAGATCTCGAGCCCAAGGGCCACCACACCACGGTACTGCCAGCTGCCCTGAGCAACGACAGTCAGCCAGGGCCATTTCCTCCTCTAGAGCTAGCTGTACCCTGTCAAACCGATTGAAACCGTGTGTGAAAACCGTGATCTAAAACAAAGCTTTTCAAGACATGATTTCTGGCCATAAGGACAACAAAAATCTATAGTTAATTGACGGCAACATCAAATGACAAAGTCAAATCAAAATCTCCATGCCTATTGGAACAGGAACTTGCTCAGTGGGCCTAGATCTGCAATTTGGAGGATATCAGTCAAAACTGTGTGCAGTTTCTGCTTCCTTCTGGAATTACGTAAGCCTTCTCCAGCTCCTTATTAGTCTGCCATTTCCTGTTGCGCAACGGACAAACAATGGGCAGACTGTCGCCAATGTTTTCATTAATTACACCACAGGGTGAACAGCATCGATTACCACATAGTGGATATTTTGAAGTGACCCTGTTTCCTTTGTTCAAACAATGTGCCTAAATACAATGTCTCCATAAAGGAACAAATTTTATTTGGGTCTTCAAAAGAATTAAGAGATACCAGGACCTCAGGAATTCTAATTGCATCACTTCGTTCCAATAATTATTTTATCACTTGCCCAATCTCCTATGCCTTCTTACCCTCGGCCTTATGTTTAGGAGAGAAATCTCAAAACCTTTAAGTAGTTCCCAAAGCTAAACATGCTACAGTCAGGGAGATTACCCTCCCCCTCCCAGGAAAGGGCTAGAAAGTGACACTAGACCGAAAGGCAGCAAATCGGGAAAAGAAAAAAGAAGATCAGGGTAAAAATAAAAGCTGGAGGGCAGAAATTGCACTCCCCCCTCTCCCTTAGGAGGGCTGTCTCTGGACTCCAGGAAAGATCTGAGTTCAGGGCAGACACACACCTTAGAAGACCTTCTGCTTCCTTGAGAAGTCTGCTCAGCTTTCTGTCTGACGAGGCAAAGAGCCCCTCTCTGCGGTCCTTCCAGAGTGCAGGGCGGAGGACAGAGCCCCGCACGAGCCCACTCTCCGCTCCCCTGACTGTGCCTCCCTCGGTCCCCCTTCACTCCAACCACAGTCCTCTGAGATGCTGGAAAAAGGCCCCTTTCTCAAAAACTGATCAACTGGGAGTACGGAAAAGTTAGCCTCAAAGTAGGCAGGGTTGTCATTTTAAAGACGTAAATGTGGGGTCTTCAGGGTTATTTTTTTTAAGTGTAGCTGCGTCCTATAAGGATTGCCTGTGAAATACAAAAGTATAGTGTGAAACTCTAAAGGGAAGGTCGTAAAGGAGTGCTGGGCCAGGGAGAGTGAGCATTACGCACCAATGAGAGGAGCTGGCAGTAAAAAGCTTTTGGATAAAGAAATGAAGAGAAACACAAAAGGACAGTAGAAAAACCATGGGCTGTGGAGGCTCAAATGTGGGTTTTACACCTGGGTTTGAGCCCCAGCTCCACCGCTGAACAACCGTGTAACCTTGAGTGACCTTTTGGGTCTCTGAACCTCAGTTTCTTTATCTGTCAGAAGCAGATGATAACATATGTAAAATGCTTATTTCAGTCCTGACACATGGAAAACGTGTACAAAATGACGGCTGTATTATTGTTACTACTATTCCTACTACCTTAGGAGAGGAGGTGGAGAAGCCATGTCGGCAGATGGAGTAGGTGGACAGTGGAGAAAATCTGAGAGGCCCATCACTAACCTCGACTCTCCTTCCCGATGTCCAGGATTAAAGGGAAAAAACAGTCAGTTTGTATGACCTAAGTGATACATTAAATATTTTAAAACCTGAGCTAAGGTGACTAAACAATGTAAAACTGGATTATTTATGTGCTCTATGAGTCCTTCATTTATGTACCAAACTATCCATGAACACAATCCCTTTTTTGACTCAGACTTTGGAGGTTGTATGGAGATAAATATTTTATAGATAAAATCCTCTACCCTATGCCTGAAGAAAGAATGGGGAGATACTCAATATCCGATGATGATGATGATGATGCTACTAATATAATAATCTGGCATATCTCAGTTGATGCCAGAATCTGTGTTGCTAAACAGGATGCTGGATGACCTCTCCTGACATGCAAGAGCCTGACCTAGAGTCCACGGCCCATATCATCACCCATGCAGAGAGCTGAGGTGACAACTCAACTTCACGACACAAATGCATCCAGCAAACATTTCCTAAGCACTAGGAAAGAAATGAGGCAGGAGGTCCCTTCTGACTAAGGGAAACCAGGAACGTTTTATGTACAGGCTGTTGACATAAACTGATGGGAGTAGAGGATTCATCAGGCAGAGATGGGGAGCCGATTCTAGCAGGAGAGCACTGGAGAAGGCATGGAGCAGGAGTGGAGAACAGAGAGCAGTCTGAACTTGGTAGATTTCAGAGAATATAACTCTGACTATTACAAGATGGAAAGGCAGGCAAACAAATGGTTACAGAGAATCTACGTGTCAGCAAGGGTGAAAGAGAATGGCTGAGGTACCTCAGGATATAGGAAGAAATCACTACTGAAACTATGCTTCAATGGTGCCACTAAGGTTCATACTCCTGTAGAATAACATCTTGCAATCACCTCCTTGTTGGTCTTGCTGCATCTAAATAAATGACTTTGCCTCCCTAAAATAATCCTTTCCTTTACATAGCTCCTTGCAGTCCTGCAGATTCATTAATAACGAGCACATTCATTATCCTATTTTCTCTGGGCTGCAGGTTGGCTGTCACCTTAACTTTCCGTATGAGCAATTTCTAGTAATGGTCTGATATGACCTTAGATGTGTGATAAGCTCTCTATTCACGTGCAGAATGAGAACTGTGGAGTAATGCCAGCATGGCATCCAAAATCTTACAATATTAAAGTATAGTGTGTTGGGCCAACCCTGGTGGCCCAGTAGTTAAGTTCAGCATGCTCCACTTTGGTGGCTTGGGTTTGGTTCCTGGGCGCACACCTACACTGCTCTGTCAGCGGCCATACTGTGCTGGCAGCCCACATACTAAAAATAGTGGAAGACTGGCACAGATGTTAGCTCAGGGCGAATCTTCCTCTGCAAAAAATCCCAAAAAAACAAAAATAAAGTATAGTCTGTCAACATGGGCAGAAAAAACTTAACTGTTGCCTCAACCTCTAGGGACCCATCCTAGAGAAATCCTTTGTGAATCCTTGAGACTTGAAAGAATTAGAGATGTCTTTAAAAGGAGTTTGGATCTGCAAGTGTCCTCCAACTGACAACAGAGATAGCAAATAAGTCTCTAGTTCAGAACAGCCAGATAAGTACGACAGTGAATGGATTGTTAATAATGAACAGAATCTTGTGTACTATGATTGTCATTGGTCAAAAAATCTGATAAGTTTTCGGTACAGATAGTTTCGAGGAAGAGTCTCCTGGCTCACTGTATACTAGCCAGGAGGACTTCAGATTAAAAGCTCCTTTCAGTAAAGCCTTCCTGGCCCACCCTACCTGAAATTTCCACCCCACTGACATTTCAAATCTTTTTTCTTGCTTTATATTTTTATTCTTACTACTTATCTTGCATCTATATATGTTTTACTTTTTACCTCGTTTATTTTCTGTTTCCCAAGTGGAATAGAAGGTGTATGAGGAAGGGAGCCTGTCTGTTTTATTCAGTGATATATCCTCAACACCTAGAACAGAGCCTGACACAGAGCTGAATGAGTTCATAAATGAAGCAGACATGTAAAGGCACGCGCATGCAAAGTTCTGAAAGGCATATCCTTATGTCCATGAGTCACAAATCTGCAGCCAGGGAGACAGAATCCTAATAAGGCTCATATATTTTGAGAAAAATGAATTGCAAATTTGAAAAAAATTGCACGTTTCAGGTTTGTTTACAGTGCCATTGAGTTGATTCCGATTCCTAGCGACCCTGTGTAGAGCAGAGCAGAACCCTGCTCAGTCTTTTTGAGTGATCCTCTCACCTTCTGGCGCTCTATCAGACAATGCTCTGCTGCTATTCACAGGGTTTTCATGGCCAGTTTGTTTTTCTTCTTTTGGAAGTGGGTGGCCAGGTCCTTCTTCCTAGTCTGTCTTAGTAGAAGACCCACTGAAACCTGTCCACCATGGGTGACCCCACTGGTATTTGAAATATGAGTGGCAGAGATTTCAGCATCACAGCAACACGCCGCCGCCACCATATGACAACTGACAGATGGGTGATGTGGTTCCCTGACCAGAAATGAACCCCAGCTGTGAGAGCTACTAGAATCTTAACCACTAGACCACCAGGGCTGGCTATGTTCAAGATGAGATTTGTAAAATCTAAGAAAATAGAACGAAGCAGGCGAAAAATAAACACCACTGATCATCTCATCACCAAAGGGCAACCACAACTAACTGTCTTGTTTCCTTCTAATCTTTTTCTAAGAAGATTTAACATAGTTGAAATTGCTAATATTGACTACATAATGCTGTGTCCTAGTTTTTTCACTTAATGTTAAAAACTTAAGTGTGTTCTTAATATCACTTGGTTTTCACTGACAGAAGGATTTAAACCAAGTGAAATTTACCATGGAACCCTGCACCAGCTTTTCTGAATCTCAAGGTTGGGCTACAGATGCATTTTAGAGATGTAAGTTCAAAGGTGACACAGATGCTCAAAATTTAGTATAACGCTGGGGACACACTGACTACATTTCTCAGCCTCCTCTGGAGTCAGCTGTGGCCATGTGATGTGCAAGACTTACAGGTTCGGCCCATAAAAACCTCCCCTCTGTGCTATTCCACTCTTTTTCCCTTTTCACCAACTGGATGCCAACAACAATGTGGTCTTTGGCCATGACCGAGCCACAAGATGAGAGGAGCCCAAATCCCTGAACTCAACGGAGGAGAGTCATCTGCTAACCAGAAACATGAGCAAGAAATAAACTGCTGCTGCATTTGAGCCATTACACATTTTTGAGTCTATTTATAGTGGCAGTCTAGCCTACCCTACCTAATACAACCCTTAGAACCTTTATTTTCTCTAGTAGAATAAGAAAGCTTATCAGTCACCGTGATAAAGATATTGAGAAAATTGAACAATATATTAAGTTGTTCATTTAACAAATATTTATTAAATGTTACTGTGCCAGGCATTGTTCTCGGCATTGCAGCAATGCTCAAATTTGCTAAAATTCTTTGTCTTTCTTCACTGAAAGAGATACAGGACAGGAAATATCTTTTCCCAGCCCTGCTTCCAGTTCTATAACCCATGTGCCCTGAATATTGCTTACCTGCTGGCTTACAGATTGCAGTTACTCTGACATTCCTCACTAGAGGGGCAGCTACATGGGGCCTCTAGCATTGCCCAACCTGGTAAACTGGAAATGAGCTGCGGGAGGAAGAGGAAAAGGGGCTCCAGTGCCTGGCACATGCGGCCAGTACTAGGAAAATTGGCAGAGCCAGCCTTCTAGGGCCGTGTCTGGGGCAGGCAAACTGGGGGGAAATGGGGCTACTCTTCACACATAGGCATATGTCAGTACCCAGAATCTGCACGGAGTTAAATCTCGGAGCAGTCAAATAACTGGGAGTTGCTCATGTGTCACCAAAAAAAACACAAGCCTACATTTCCAACAGGCAAGTCATAAACTAGATTGGGCCCTCTTCCAGGATTTCTGCCTTTTGGCAAGACAATGCTGGTGTAAAGGAAGTGTGAGGCTAGGCTCAAGGAAGTACCATACAGCATACCTTACAGCCAGACAAACCAGAATGAGCCCAGTCCCCCATCTGTATTTCCTGCCACCCAAGGGACCAGCTGTATTTCTCACCAAAAGGAAAGGTTGCCCAAAGGACAATGAGTGGGGAAAACTATAATTATATTGTAAGGTCTCAATCTGAAATTTACACGAGAGTAACTTGTAAGTTAGAAAGGGAATACAAAACTTTCTTGAAATGTCTTGCCTTCAGCATTTCAGCAAAAAAAGAAGCCCAACACATCTCTACACTCTTGTCAAAATTTACAGTTTTAAATAAACATTCCCAAATCATTTTATAATTTGAGGCCAAGCAAGCAGCAACTGATGCCGGGATATGTTTAAAAGCAGCAACAAGAATCCAACAATGTTATCATTTAAAGGGGATTCAGTTCAAGGTTGCAGAAGAGTAGCAGCCTCACCAGGCCAATGGCTCACTCAAACCAGGCTTTCAATGGAGGGGCTCAGAATGAATGCCAATGCCAGTTCAGACACTGATTCTCTGTGCAACACTGTAAGCAACTCGTTTACCCTTGATCAGTCGCTCTCCCAGCCCCACGGGAGGAAATGTGGTACAGGAAGTCAGGTCAGCCCTTGGAAAATGATGCCAGCTAGGTCTCAAACATCACAGTACTGTCAACAGAAAGGAACCCCTGCCCAGCTCCGTGGGCAGGCCCAGGAACAGGAGCTCACTCCGTCAAGCACCAGTTGAGTGCCTACTGCGCAAGAAAGGACCGGCTACAAACAAAATGGAAGGCTCCAAAGCAGCACAACGTAAGTAATATGGTAAACTGGCAACGAGAACTGGGGATCAGGCAGGCTCATCTTCTATCATCTTAGTCATTAACTAGGAGAAAAATGTTGGGCAAATCCCAAATAAACTCCTACAACTTTGGTATCTTTATTTATGCAATGACAGGACTAAATTAGAGAAACTTTAGGGTCTCTTTCTAATCCTAAGTAATCATATTCTAAGAATTGCAATTCTTTCTTACTTGTTCATCTGAACCTCCATTCAATGCTCCACATTGGTTTATGCTAAAATAACCTGCTTATCAACACATCTAAGAATGAAAAACACAGCGACTACCAGAATCAATCATGAATTTAGTTTCAAGGCTTTAAGCAAGCACACAATAACCATAACAAAATAAACAAAATTTACCTTAGTTAAGAAGGTCGTCTAATCTATGAACATATTTACCCACTGACACAACTAGAGTGAGGCAGAACCATGATGCAGCTCAGCAATGAGAACTGCTCCAAAGGTCCCAACTATGTCCTCCTGGGGCTGTGTAATTGTCACCTGCCTTCCTCCCCTACCTCCCCCAACCCAGGGAAAGTACTCACATTAGGAGGATGCATATTCCTTTCTCCCTTCACTTAACCCAAATTTCAGTGACAGATGGAACCTAAAGCTAAAAGTGTCTGCCTGTGAACTCAAATCCTTAACAAGAAATGATGAGATATCACAGAAAATCACTGAAATGATAAGAAATGCTGACTCCACAGCCTAGAAGCCAAGGACTAGTCATTTGCTGCCATTCAGTTCCAAATTTCTCATGATCCATGTTCCCCAGGCACCAGTTTGCTATTCACAAAGCAGAACAAACACTTAAACTGACTACAAAAATTCCACAAGTCATATACCCATGGCATGAAAGAAATGACGCAGAGTTCGAGGAAACCAGGGTGGGCTAAAAATGATCTGTCTAGCTTCTATTTACTTCTTTTACCACACTTAGGTTGAGAGTAGAGGTAAAAGGAGCCAATATTTAGGCTGCTACCAGTATCAAGAAACTTCACATGGGCCAATTCATGGCAATAAACTGGCTTTTCTCCTTTGGTCATTATTAATATGTAAACAATAACAAGAGCTAACACTATAGTGTTTACTATAGGCAGACCCACTCCTAGGTACTTTACATACAGTACCTCAATTAACCTCAATAAAACCTTTCTGAGGTGGATACTATTCTTATCCCCATATAATAGAAGAGGAAACTGAGGCTCAGAGGATTAAGTAACTTGTCCAAGGTCACAGAGCTAGTTAGAGGCAGTGCCAGGATTTGAACCCAGGCACTGAGGCTCTGGAGTTCACACACAGAACCACTATGCTAAATCGCCCACAGATACAAGTAGAAGGTATCCCCCTTAGCTGAGCCCTCAGTGAGGGACTCTCAGTGCTCACGGCTGTACTACTACTCAACGGTCACCCTCCACAAACGACGTCCCCCTTCTTCAGAGAGAACACACAAGTTCCTCGGGTGTGACTGAGCTCCACCCGGCACCCTCTTTCTATAAACTTGCCCATCTCCTGCCTGTTCTCTCCAAGCCAATGCCCCCAGGGCTCTAAATCCTACCATCTTTCGCCTCCTCAGGGACCTTACTCTAAGAATTCCCTTCTAGCCTTCACCTTTGATCTCTTCTCATCTGTCGCTTCCCCCTCACCTGTAAACACGGTCAAGGATGCCACCTGCAAAAAAACCCAAAAACCAAAAAATCCTTTGATCTTCATCCGCTTTTAATTCCATAATTTTGGCCACTATCTCACTCTGTGACCCTGGATAAATTGCTTACTTTCTCTAAAAAGCTTCAATTTCTGCATCTAAATAGTGACGGCACTGGACCAGAAGGTCTCTAAGATCTTCCACCCTTCTGTGGTTCTTAACACAGAGAAGATTTCTTTGAACAAGTTTAGTTTCTTCACTGTCCCCTGAAGCCCCAAAGTTAATTTTCTTCTAAGACTTGTCAAACTGTTTCCTTATCCAGCAAAGCTCTGCTCTTTCTCTCCATTCATTTCCCAAATCCTAGTTTTCCTTTAAGACCTATCCTACTCCAGGATATCCTGATCTTTAACTCTTACAGAACTTCAGTTATAAACCACAATTAAATAATCTCCATTGACAGTGCCTTATCTTTCATGCTACTGTTCTGTGTATCTTTGTTCTCTCACCTAGACTAAGTTCTCAGTGAGCAGGAACAACGTCACACTTCTCTCTAACCCCTAAAGGACCTCACACCAAGCAGGTCTGCAATAGTTGCTCAGCAATGTGGGTTGGTAGACTGAGGCATCATCCTATAGCCATTAAGGAAACTAGCGGTCCAAGTATATTACAAGACTCCCTGTTTGTGAAGGAAGACTACCTGTATCTTCTAATCCTCTCTCAATACACACGTTTGTAAAACAGAAACTTTCCATTCAAGAGCGTCATCCAAATTTAGCAACAGGAAAGCTTAGCTAACTCCTTGATTTTCTTTTATCTAAATCAGAAACAGTTATAGCCATGTTTCCTTTTATCCAAACTTCAGTGATCACAAACACTATAACTTTATGGGCCTCTGGCTGGTCCAGCTCTCCACTTCCACTTAACACATAGTCTCCATCGTTATTAAGTTCCCTTACTTTTCAACACGTATAGCATTATGTTACTTCCTCACACTTGCAGCCAAATTTCCAGGAAACATCTGGAATAATATCAGAGAGTTGGTGCTTGATCAAAACTACATCCTCTGCTTTATTCATTTGGAAGTGACTAATTTCAACCCTATGGTTTGAAGTGAGCACAGATGGATGTGTATGTTTCAGGAGTTTGCTAACACTTACCAACAGAGATGACAAGTCACCAATGACAACCCTAAAAGAGCGCTCATGTCCTCTGCCCTAAGAGAACTGCTGAGTACTGTGAACAGTCCAGTTCTCTGTTTTGCAACAATCCTGGGTCACTAATGTCTACCCAAGGTAAATCCCAAAGTTCCTCAAACAGAACTTTAAACTCAGTTTACTTGTTTTAAATGAACGCTCCACAACACTGGTTCTCAACTCTGGTTACATGTTAGAATCATCTAGAATACTTTCATAAATACCAATGCCCAGCTTCCACCCTTCCCCACCCACCACCCTTCAAAGATTTCAACCCAACTGGCTTTTTTTCCCCCTGCTTTTTCTCCCCAAATCCTCCCAGTATGTAGTTGTATATTTTAATTGTGGGTCCTTCTAGTTGTGGCATGTGGGACGCCGCCTCAGCATGGTCTAATGAGCGGTGCCACATCCGCACCCAGGATCCGAACCAGCGAAACCCCGGGCCGCCAAAGCAGAGTGCGCAAACTCAACCACTCACTCGGTCACGGGGCCGGCACCCTCAATCCAACTGGTTTTGAATGCGATCTACACAGCAGTATTTTCTTAAAAGCACCTCAGCTATAGTGAATGAATTGAGGTAACACTGTTAAATATTTCAGGTATGATAACTGCATTGTGGCTGTTTTTTAAAAAGTTTTTTAAAAAGACTCCTTTACTTTTAAAGATATATACTTAAGTATTTATGAATGAAATGACATACCTGAGATTTGCTGCAAAAGGGACCAGTTGGGGAGGAGGCAGAGAGTGAGTGGGGTTGGATGAAACAGGCGTGTCCACAAGTTGACACCTGTGTAGCTGGGCAACGAGGACATGAAAGTTCCCAGTATTTGTCTACTTCAGCATGTGTATAAAATTTTTCATCACAGATATTGGAGGAGAAAAATCCCAGGTGATTCTATCACACATTCCAGGCCAAGAAACAGTGCTCTGGAGTCTTGAAAATGTGGTATAATAAGGACCTTTGTCTGGTACTATCAGCTACAAGATATGTCACCCTGCTCTTTGACAACGAACTAGCCACTGGACTTTTCTGCACCACGTTTTCCTAAACCACAAAATGACAGGTATGAATTAGAGGACCTTTCAAAAAGAAGATAAAAAGCATTAAAAAGTTGATTTATTCTAAAGTCTTCTCTCTGTTAATATCATAGTTAACTTCTAGCATAGGAGTCAAAAATGGTAAGGTCTTACATCCACAAAACCATTTCCCAAAGCACGTTAAAAAACACTACTTCTCTAAGATGTTAATAGCTGTTACCTAAACAAAGGGTTCTGAAATCAAATAAGTTTGAAAAGTGTTGCTTTTCTTTACTAGGAGATTCCTAAGAATTTTCAATAAGACAACATCCGTTGAATTTCCAAGGGTGGTGACGAGATAAGAAAAAAGTTTGAGTTTTACATGGAACTAGTTTTGTAAAACAACTTTTGGAAAATAGTGCTCTAGACCAGTGGTTCCCCAATCCCAGGTAATGGAGAAAGGCACCAGTATCATTTGGTGAGTTTATTAAAATAATGATTCACAGATCACAGTCCAGACCGACTGGACGGAGAAAAGAACACAATACTGAAACAAACAAACAAAAAACCCAAGTGATTCTAATGCACAGTCATGTTTGGGATTTCAAGCTCTGCAGATCATAATGTAGTAAAATAAGCTTGTAATATTGGAAAGGCCACATCAATGCCAACCAATATGAAAGGTCATGTTTAATACTCGTCCAAATAAAAGTATTTAATCCAGGAGAGAAGCATACATGCATATATTTTATGAAAGATAAGTACTAAAATATTGGAGGTGTTAGCAAATTTAAATCTATCAATATAACTGATGACAACTTTGTAATCTCAAGGATGTACTACATCCATTACTAATTGATAATCAATTTGTAGTGATTCTCAACCCTTCTCCTGCGTTTCCTCACGTCCATCTTCTTCTTTCGCCTGACTCAATAACCAGGAATTTTTTGTTAAGCAACTCCAGGGGTGCCATTCACATAAGTGGTTTCTCCAAGATAGAGCTCTTGGCCTTTTCTTTATATGACACTACTTCAAGGTATCAGGAACATAAACCCCTTCTTGATTGAAACCTTTGGAAAATGTATTTACTTATACCTTGGTGCTCCCAGAGCTGTGCCAAGCAGTGGTCCAGTCAATGAGATATTTAAGTGCTTAAAAGAAGGACCTACTTACTATTATTAACAATTACTCAACATTTGTGCCATGCTCTTTAGTTTATTAAGTACTTTCACATGAATTATGATTCTTCTTTCCTCAGAAAACCCAGTACAAAAGAACCAGGAATCAGAGGGAATCCCAATAATGAGTCAGGGATGTTATTTTCCCACAATACATTACCTCTTTGATTCGTTTAACCAAAGCGTTCTGATCAAAAGCCACGGCCTCTGCACACTGGTGGAGGTGATCCTGGTACCTGAGGCAGAGCTGCAACACCTGCTGAGAATCCAGCTTCTCCAATTTGGCATTTGTGGGGGAAGTCTGGCCACTCAACAGCCCTTCAAAGCAGAAAAAAAGAACGAAATCAAATGAAACAGAAATTACTGCTAATAAACTTATGAATAAAGTAGCTTTTTCTTTTTACTGAAGACAGAGTAAAAGACAAGTTTATTCTTACATCTTTTATTATATGCTAATAACAATCATAACAATGATTATTTATGGAGCATCTATATTGTACCAAGCACTTGGCAGAGTACTTCATGTTTATTATTTTTCAGACTCATAATTGCCCTGGAAAGTGAGGTATTATTAGCCCCATTTTACAGATGAAGAACCCAAGACACAGAGAGAATGAGTAACTTTCCTAAAGTCACACAGCTGGTAAGTGGTTTCTCCAAGATAGCGCTCTTGACCTTATGACACTACTTCAAGGTATCAGGAATATAAATCCCTTCTTGACTGAAAACGCTGGAAGATGTATTGACTTAATTCCTTTTAATAATTGAAATGGTTGTCTGAGAAACTGAGAAAAAGAAATAAAATGTATACAGAAACTGTCAGAAGATGCAAAAATGAAAACAAATTAAAAAGTGAACAGAATGTCGGCTAACATATCATAAACCTGATTCTTTACATCTTCTTCCAACATCTGTTTAGTTGTATAACTATTAAATTCCTTACATTTGCATAGGACATATTTTCAAAGCTTTTCACACAGAATTATCTTATGTTTATTTAAGGTGTATAAAACAGGATAATTACTAGCATTTAAAGAAGAAGAAATCAATTTAAGAGGCTACGTCACTTGCTCATGGTCACACAGCAAAGTCCTGAGTAGAACTCAAGCCCACCGACTTCTGGCCAAGTGGCTTGTGCCAAAGGTTCACCAACTTTTGGGTGTTAGGACACCTTAACCCTCTCAAAAATTATGGAGGATCCTAAAGAGCTTTTGTTTATGTAGTTTATATCAATATTCACCTATTAAAAATTACAATGAGAAGGGGTCGACCCTGTGGCCTAGTAGTTAAGTTCAGTGTGCTCTGCTTTGGCAGCTTGGGTTCGGATCCAGGCACAGACTTACACCACTCGTCAGCCGTACTAAGGTGGTGACTTACATACAAAATAGAGGAAGACTGGCTCAGATATTAGCTCAGGGCCAAATCTTCCTCAAGCAAAAAAAGAGGAAGACTGGCAACAGATATTAGGTCAGGGCTAATCTTCCTCAAGCAAAAAAAAGAGGAAGATTGGCAACAGATGTTAGCTCAAGGCCAATCTTCCTCAAACAAAAAAAGGGGAAGACCGGCAAGATGTTGGCTCGGCAAACGTTCCTCACCAAAAAAAAAAAATTACAATGAGAAAATTCTTCAATATTTATTAAATCATTTTAAAGTAACAATAATAACCCCATAACAAGTTAACATAAATAACATATTTTAAGGAAAATAATCATATTTTCCAAAACAAAAGTGAGAAGAGTGGCACTGGTTTACATTTTTGTAAGTCTTTTTAACGTCTGGCTTAATGGAAAACAACTGGAGACTCGTATCTGCTTCCACTTCTGTATTTAATCTGTTGCCATTTCACATCACGCGGCCTCTGGAAAACTCCACTGTACACTTGTAAACGAAGAGAGTAATTAGCAAATGTCTAAGTATTACTGTAAAAATAGTTTTGACCTCAGAGAATCCTAGCAGGGGCCTGGGGATCTCAGGGATCCCCCACCACACTGAGAACCACAGTGCTAGGCCACGCTCTGTCTCATACAGAGCCAACGATCTAACACAAGGTGCACCGAAATAAATATGACCATGGCACACGTGCTAGGCATGATCAGGGTGGGCCCACCCCATCGAAGCTCGTCTTGCAGGGGAACCCTCCCCCATTCCTGTTCCCCAGCCACCAGTGTCAAATCCTCACTGGTTCTGAGGTATTGGAGCCTAAGCCAGCGTTCTTTTCCTCTCAAACAGGCTGTAAGATGGGCTACCCAGTGGGGCTGTCCCAGAGAATCCTTGGAAATGCCAGTCAGTGCTCTCAGATCTTCATCCAGCTGACAGAGCAGACCGCTGGGCTGAACCCGAGGCACTGCTCTGCTTCCCGACATTCCGCCGCCAGCACTAGGTCCCTCAGCTGTCCCCCTGCTGACCCTAACACAGGAGAGCACCACTTACTCCGGCTGAACCTGCCTCTACATAGCAGCTTTTGGGGAGGCTGGTATTTGCAGAAATGAGGACTTATTTTTCAATTGAAATTTTTATTGAGATCCTGTGTACAGGATCTTGTGTACCCCAGTTTTCCCCAAAGGTAACATCTTGCAAAACTACAATATCACAACCAGAACACTGACATTGATCAATCCACTGACCTTATTCAGATGTCCCCAATTTACTGGCACTCATTTGTGTGTGTGTGTGTGCCTGTGTATTTAATTCCTTTTTTATTCAATTGTTATTTTATTTAATTTTTTCACATGTGTAGGTTCGTGTATAGACCAGCACAGTCAGATACTGAGCTAGCCCATGACCACAAGGATTTCTCACATTGCCTTTTATAACCATATCCACTTCTCTCTCGTTCTCCTTCCCATCCTTAGCTCCTGGTAACCACTAATCTGTTCACCAGTTTTTAAATTTTGTCATTTCAAAAATGTTTTATAAATGGAGTAATACAATATGTAACCTTTGGAGACTGCCTTTTTTCACCCAACATAATACAATGGAGATTCATCTAAGCTGTTGCATGTATCAACAGTTTATTCTTTTTTTATTTCTGAGTAGTATTCCATGGTATGTATGTACCAGAGTTTGTCTAACCATTCACCCACTGAAGGACATTTGGGTTGTTTCCAGTTTGAGGCTATTACAAACAAAGTTGCTATGAACAGTCATGTACAGGTTTCTGTGTAAACATAAGTTTCCATTTCTCTGGGATAAATGCCCACGGGTGCAATCGCTGGGCTGCATGGTAATTGCACATTTAGTTTTGTAAGAAACTGCCAAAGAGTTTTCTAGAGTGCCAGTAATTAAGAAAATGGGGGATTTTTCAGAACACTAAAATCTCCTAACAAAATTATCCAGGGCTACCCTATCACTGACAAAGAATACAGTCCCAGGAACAGACTTGGGGAGGAAGGTACCAACAGCTTTCTGCTGTCAATCCAAAATTGAAGTGGGAAAAGTGAGGAGGCACCGTGGAAAGAGGAATGAATGATTTTGTGCCATCAATAGTGGGCCAGGATACTGCAAAGGCCATAAGGGAAAACAGTGATAAACCCAACAATATAAAAATCAAGATTCCTCATGGCAAAAAACACCATAAGTCATTAAAAAAAAAAAAAAAAAACCCTGGGAAATTTATTTGCAACTCATATTACAAAGGGTAATATTACTATTATATAAAGAGCTCCGAGAAACTGGCAAGTAAAAAGTCAGCAAAAGATAGACAAAGGATATGAAAAGGCATTTCGCAGAAAAGGAAGTATCAATGACTCAACTATAAGAAAAAATACACAACTTCACTCATAAGAAAAACAGAAATTAAAACTTCACTGTAAGCCATTTTTCACCTATCAAATTGGTAAAAATCACAAGTATGATAAAAATTCCAAAGGTGGAACTATGAGGAAATAGGCATTGCTGATCAGTGTGTAAGTCATTAACATCTCTGTAGAAGGCAATTTGGCCTGGATATCAAAATTGCAAATGCGTAAAGCCTTTGATGCAGCAATTTCACTACTAGAAATTTACACATATATCAGCACACATGCTAAATGATATAGAATGTATATATAAGATTACTCATTGTAGCAATGATTGCAATAGTAAAAGATGAGCAAATACTTCAATGTCCATCAATAGGGAGCTTGTTACTTAAATCAAGGTACATGCATAAACAGTATTATATGACCATAGAAAAGAATGAGGAAGCTCTGCATGTATTCACACAGAAAAATCTCTGTAAGATAGTAAGTAACAGGGGCCAGCCTGTGGTCAAGCGGTTAAATTCACACACTCTGCTTTGGTAGCCCAGGGTTTCACCAGTTTGGATCCTGGGCGTGGACACGGCACCGCTCATCAGGTCACGCTGAGGCAGTGTCCCACATAGCACAACCAGAAGGACCTACAACTAGAATATACAACTGTGTACTAGAGGGGCTTTGGGAAGAAGAAGAAGAAAAAAAAGATTGGGGGCTGGCCCAGTGGCGTACCAGTTAAGTTCGCACAAACCGCTTCAGTCGCCCAGGGTTCGTCAGTTGGGATCCTAGGTGCGGACCTAGAACTGCTTATCAAGCCATGCTGTGGCAGGCATCCCACATATAAAGTAGAGGAAGATGGGCACGGATGTTAGCTCAGGGCCAACCTCCCTCAGCAAAAAGAGGAGGATTGGCAGTGGGTGTTAGCTCAGGGCTAGTCTTCCTCAAAAAAAAAAAAAAGAATAAAGACTCAGTAAAGCTAAAAAAAAAAAAAAAAAGACTGGCAACAGATAATAGCACAGGTGTCAATCTTTAAAAAAAATTAAACAATAAAGATATTAAGTAATAAAAGAAAGGTATACAGGATAGTGTGTAGAGAGTGTCACCACAGGGTAAAAATGGAGGGGTATACGTAAATAAAAATATATATTCCTATTTGCTTATATTTATATAAACAAACTCTGAAATGACAAGAATTAGACAGGGAACAAGGGTAGGAAGGGAGACTTTCATAGTATATTTTTAACATTTTTTTAAACATATGAATGAATTTCCCTTTCAAAATTTTTTAAATAAATAAATTTATTTTAACAAAAAAGTGGCTACAGTCCATCCCATCTGTTAGTAATGTCTTCTTGAGCAGTTCCCGCCTCTTCCCTCATCCTAAGTATCCCCAACCCAATAAGCCAAAACCAGTTCCATATCTTTCCTTCTCACTAAGGTTTATATGGCTGAATACATCTTAAAACAGTATCTTCTCCAAGGCAATTAAAAGTCTCATAACAAACTGAGCTGGGAGAGGACAGGGACCATGTTTTACTTATCTTTTTACTTCCTATCTCGAGCATAAAGTATCTGGGACATAAAACGTTCTCATATTAGGTTAAGAGGATGCAGTTCTGCTGGAATTCCAAGGAGAGTGAGCAGAGGAAAACTCAGGAGGAAAACAGGCTTCTCGGGTCCCTAGTCAGTATTCTCCACAAACACTTAAGAGTGGGGCGTGGTCTCAGTCTGAATCTGCTCTTCCAAAGTGAACGGGGAAGATTTCCAGCCAGCGCTGGAGAAGACTACTGGGAGCTGTACTGAAGAGTGGGGAGGAGAAAAGCCACAGGGCCAGCCTGAGCTTCCAGAGGGCCGAAGCAGAGGGCCCAGACCTCAACAGTAACTCGCAAAAACCCCCTTACTCTACCCCTTAAAAAAAGAAAGGGGGGCGGATTTCAAGAAAGCTGCCAAGTCTAGAAGGCGTACTAAAGTGTTGAAATTAAGTTGCCCAACCAACTTCAAAATCAAAGAAATTACACTCTAAATCACCTTTATAAATAATCATTGTACCCTCCCCGTAATGAATCATCTAAAAACAAAGCCCAGGTACATGGGTCTTTTATCAGACTCTGCTTTTCTGGACTCACAGGAATCTCTGAAAATCTACCACAAATCTTGGTCCAGATCATAGAAGGAGCAAGACAGAAAAAAAAGAAGAGAGGCCACTTTTCCTATAGCTAAAGCTACAAAGCTATGGAAACCCAGGCCAATCCTAGAGGCAATGAACACAAAGCTTTCCTATCACTCTTGAGTCTCCGGGACTCATCTCCTCATTTTGACAACTGAACCATCCCTTTATCTTTTGATAAAAGGAGGAGAGAGAACAGAAAGCTGGGTAAATTCAGAGATGGTAAATTTTTGTCATTTTTAGGAGATGACAAACTGTCAGCCCTCAGAACGGTTTTCATTCTGAATGTACATTAAAGTTTTTAAAAAATTATAGATGTTTTCAATGAGGTGCGTACTCTCCCGTTCCCTCAATCCTCACCACTTCCTACTATCTCATGGCCAGCCAGCTTCAGTCACATACATCCCTGCCCGGCCTCTGGGGGCCTCTAGTTTACACCTGTTTTAATTCTTACTTACCAACTCTAATAATAACCCAAACCCTTAGATAACAGAAAATGAACCACATATCACCTTGAAATTATTCTCTGTATAGCTATATAAATGTTCTTTATGGATACGATTTTTTCATTTTTTACTTTTTATTACATAAATTTTCAAACATATAGAAAAGTAAGAAAAAATATATACTCAAATACTCATCATGTAGACCCAACAACTACTATTTTAACATATCTACTTCATCTTTCTGTCTGTATTTTTTCTTTTCCTGAGCCCTTAAAAAATTATAGACATCATGACACTTCACTCCTAATACTGCATTTTTCCATATATTTATGGTTAGTTTTTCATGTTAAATAAAAGTTTCTAAATTATGTCTTCCTTACTGTGCTAAGGAACAGGGCCGTTACCCTCAGTTTTCTAGTTCTTCTTTGGCTTAAAACAGTCATGCACACAAAGTAGTTGTTACTGAGTTAAATACCTGGCCTAATAGATTCCATATATTAAGGGCTGGGTTTGCAAACGGTAAATACTGGAGACATTTCCTAAGACCTTGTTGAAACCACTTTGTTTATACAGGAATGGAGAGTGGGCTCCAGGGGATGGGTGAGGACCAAGACTGACTATTACCCAGATCCGGCAACATGCCATCTGTACCTACCTCTTTGTGTAAAGTGTTGAGTGGAAAAATCATCAGGGTTAGAAATTTGGAAAATATTTTGCTGAGCAATCTTTTTCTTTCTGAAACGTCAGGTCGGAAAAAAAAGTTTCTCTAAAGTATAGTACAGAACCATACGGGTATTAACCTAGGCTATTACCAACTGAATTCCTTAACTTTTAGAGGCTTAGCCACTTCCCGGACTAGTCAAATGAGTATTATGAGTAGTGGGGCCCATATTTGAGAAACAGTATAACAAGCTCCATTTCCTGCTATAGAATCCAGAAAGCAGAATCTATGTAACTTTGATGGAAGTTATTGTGAAGGTACAATGAAGCAACTGATTATGAAAAAAGAAACTCCGCCCAGAAGTAATAGGGGATTTTTGACTCTGTTGGTCATGCTATTTTTCAAAGACAAAAGCACATAAGCCACGTGTATTCTTTATTTAATATAAACTCTGGTTCTCAAAGGCACTCCCTCCTCTTCTCTTAAAGAAAGGGAAAAGTCTAAAAACACTTGCCCAGCGTGGACAGGATCTCATGTTGTGTGTTAGTGATCAATTCCTCTGGGGTATTTGGAAAAAGGGTGCCCTCCATGACTGGTTCCCTTAGGGACTTTTACCTCCATTTCGTCATCTCCGAGAAGCACCAGTCTCACCCAGGGGGAGCCACCCAGAAAGGCTATCGTCATTGTTTTGGTTAAACAATGTGGCAGAGACTGCAAGTGCAGACAAGCCCAACATAACATGCCAACCCAGCACAATTTTTGGTATGGACAGAAACAATGCTCCCAGGATCTCCCTCCTAAGAGCTTCCAATAACTACCAGAGGCCAAGAGAGAATAACTTTCTCACTAAGGTGGTGCTATAGATTGAATGTGTGTGTCCCTCCCAAATTCGTATGTTGAAACCTAATCCCAAATGTGATGATATGAAGAGGTAGGGCCTTTGGGAGGTGATTACATCATAAAGCTGGAGCCCTGATGAATGGGATTAGTTGCCTGATAAAAGAGACCCCAGAGGGCTCACTCGCCCCTTTCACCACGCGAGGACACAGCAAAAAGATGACTGTCTATGAAGCAGGGAGCAGGCTCTTACCAGACAGTGAATCTGCCAGCACCTTGATCTTGGACTTCCCAGCCTCCAGAACTGTGAGAAATAAATTTCTGTTGTTTGTAAGGCACCCGGTCTCTGGTATTTTGTTATAACAGCCCAAATGAACTACCACAGGGAGCCTGGGAAAAGCTGAATTCAGCCCCAGTATTTATTAGTTGTGTGAATTTGGACAGTTTACCTTTTTATCTCTGAGCCTCAGTTTTCTCATATGCAAAACTGGGATAATAACCACGTCCCTTTTAGGGTTTGCCTAGCGTACAGTAGGGTCTGGATAAATATCTGTTCCCTTTACTCACCTTCCTTAAGACTCAGGGAGGTAAAGGGGCACTCGGGCTTTAAGGGAATTTGTGGTAGGTTTTGGAAAGCTCTTCACCCATCTAGGTTCAGGGACCCATTTTTCCCTGGGAAATGACCCTGGTTTATGGTATCAAAGAAACAAGAACAGAGGATGTCACAGCCAAAAGTACATACAACTTTTCCAAAGGTGATCAGTATCCATAAATAAGACACCTCAGTGTCTTTAAGGAATCTTGTCCACTGTTATGAACTAAACTTAGCTTTTCATAATCTCCTCCACTTTTTCCTCTCAAAGAATTCAGAAAACCGTTCAACTCATCCTCCTTCAACAATCTCCAGGTTCAGAGGCTTGCTCTCTGGTTGAACTTACAGGCCAGAGAAGGGAGGTGACATGATATAACAAAAGAAGTATAAGATTTGGAGTCAGGTCGACCAGGGAATTTGAATCCAGGGATTGCTATTACTACCTGTGAGATGTAAGGGGAGTCATTTAACTTCTCTGAACTCAACCCCTTCATCTATAAATTAATTACTATCTACATTAAAGGAGTACTGTGAGAATTATATGAAGTTATGCCCAGCACAGTATCTGGCACAGAGTAGGTACTCAATTCTTGTTAATTTCCTCACTGTCCCCAAGTCCTCAACTACTAACTGTTGCCACAGTCAAATAAGCAGGGTTTCAAAATCTGGCTGTATGACTGGCCACCCCTACATACGATGAGTACTTGCCAGCACCTCCTTCTGTGTACCAGCACTGCAGGAAAAATAAAGAAGTGATCCCACTCTTCACACTGGTTACCAGAAGAAGCAGGAGTTAAATACAAGGAAGGCCAATGTGAACAGGAACTAAAATTAAAAAGTAAGATAGAACAACAAAAACACCCAAAAACCCAATTCAAAAATGGTCAAAGGACTTAACGTAGATATTTCTCCAAAGAAGCTATACAAATGTCAATTAGCACGTTAAAGATGCTCAACATCACTAATCATCAGGGAAATGCAAAACAAAACCACAATGAGATACCATTTAACCATTAGGATGCTATTATCCAAACAACAGAAAATAATGAGTATTGGTGAGGATGTGGACAAACTGAAACCCTTGTGCATTACTGGTGAGAATGTAAAATAGTGCACCTGCTGTGGAAGACAATGTGATAGTTCCTTTAAAAACTAAACATAGAGGGGCCAGCCCCATGGCCAAGTGGTTGAGTTGGCCTGCTCCACTATGGCAGCCCAGGGTTTCGCTGGTTTGGATCCTGGGCGCGGACATGGTGCTGCTCTTCAAGCCATGCCGAGGCAGTGTCCCACATAACACAACCAGAAGGACCTACAACTAGGATAGACAACTATGTACTGGGGGGCTTTGGGAAGAACAAGAAGAAGAAAAAGAAAAAGATTGGCAACAGATGTCAGCTCAGGTGCCAATCTTAAAAAAAAAAAAAAAATTAAACAGAGAGAAAATTCTGGGAAAATGGCAACTAGGAAGCACCAGGAATCTGTCTTCCCATCTAGACAACAAGTGCACTGGCAGAATCTGTCTGATGTAACTATTTTGGAAGTCTGGAGTCCATTTAAGAATGCCAACTTCCAGGGGAAGGTTTGGATGGTAAATTGAGGTCAATTTGGGTCAATTTCAGCTCTTAGCACAGCAGTAGCTATCCATCCATCTCCCAACTCCTGTGCCAGGCAGCTGTATACCTGTTCCTGGAGCAACCTACACATAGCTTGTAGGAGCCAGGGTGGGCAAAAGGGACCCTGTCCTCCAAACATCAGGGATCTATGTTCTGATCGGTGACTGGTGCTTCTCATCACAAAAGTGCAAACAAGGAGGCAGTGGCCACCGTTGTTGCACATCCTCCGTTGTTGCAATTCCCTCCCGCTCCAGCTGAAATGTCTTCCAGGGGATTTAAAAGCCCAGCACATTTTTTTCCTCTCCTTCATTTTTCTTTTTCCCCCTTTTGGAGCTAGACATTGAAAACCAGAACATTTAAAAGCAACCACATATATGGGGGAAATTAGAAAGTCACTGTGCATGCCCAGGAAAGGAACAGCTCAGAATAGACCTAAGAAGACCTTATGTTTAAATCCCAGGCTGATCCTTGGCAGAGAGACAGCCTACAACAATCAAAAAAATAAAACCAAAAGCCAGCAAACCCTGGAGAAGGAGGAAAATCTGATTTCTAGAGTTACCACATATTAGATTCAATGTTCAGTTTTCAACAAAAAAAATCACAAGGCCCACAAAAAAAAAACCAGAAAAGCATTAAAAGGTAAAAACAAAACAACAGAAACTGTTCCTGAAGAAGATCTGATGTCAGATCTACTGGACAAAGGTTTTAAAACAATTGTCTTAAAGGTGCTCAAGGAACTAAAGGAAGATGTAGAGAAAGTCAAGAAAAATGATGTATGAACAAAATGGAAATATCAATAAAAAGACAGAAACTCTAAAAAGAAACCAAAAAGAAATTCTTGACCTGAAGAGTATCTTAACTGAAATGAAAATTTCACTAGAGGGATTCAAAGGCAGATCTGAGAAGGCAGAAGAAGCAATCTGTGAACTTGAAAATGGAGAATGGAAATTACCAAGTACAAAAAGAAGTAAGACTGAAGAAAAGCACACAGAGCCTAAAGGATCTGTGGGACACCATCAAGCACAGAAACATACATTTTGCAGAAGTCCAAGAAGGAGAAACAGGCAGAGAGAATATTTGAAGAAATAATGGCTGAAAACTGAAATTTGATGAAAGACATGAATATAAACATCTAAGAAGTTCAACAAACTACAAGTAGGACGAAGTCAAAGAGATCCACGCCAGGACACATTATAACCAAACTGTCAAAGACAAAGAGAGAGTTTTGAAAGCAGCAAGAGAAAAGCAACTCCTTCCATACAAGGGACCCTAAATAAAATTATCAGCAGATTTCTGAACAGAAACTTTGGAGGATAGAAGGCAGTGGGCTCATATATTCAAAGTGCTTTTATATTCACACTGTCAACCAAGAATCCTGTATGTGGCAAAACTGTCCTTCAAAAATGAGAGGGAAATTAAGACATTCCCAGATAAACAAATGCTGATGGAGCTCCTTACCTCTAGACTTGCCCTGCAAGAAATGCTAAAGGGAGTCCTACCAGTTGAAATGAAAGGATATCTGCCAGCAATTCAGAGCTGTATGAATAAATAAAGATCTCAGTAAAGGTAAAAACAGGGGCAATTATAAAAGCTAGCATTATTATAACAATGGTGTGTAACTCCAGTTTTTGTTTCCTACATGACTTAAGAAACTAATAGATTTTTAAAAATTATTAGTTTATGTTTTTGGACATGTATAAAGATACAATTTTGTGACACCAACAACTCAAAGGGGCAAAGATAGAGTTGTACAGGAGCAGAGTTTTTTATGTTAGTGAAGTTAATCTGATACAAATTCAAGTTACATTGTTATAACTTTATGTTATATATAATCCTCATGGTAATAACAAAAAAATAGCTATAGAATATACAAAGGGAATTTAAACATTTTACTACAAAAAATAAACTAAACACAAAGACAGTAATGCAGGAAATAAGGGACAAAAAAAACTATAAGGCATAAAGAAAAAGAGCAAAGTGATAGAACTAAGTCCCTCCTCATCAGTAATTACTTTAAATATGAACGGAATAAAGTCTCAAATCAAAAGACAGAGACAGGCACTAAGGATTTTAAAAAAAGCCTGATCCAACTACATGCTGTCTACTAGAGACTTACTCTACATCCAAAGACACAAACAGGTTTAAAGTTAAAGGATGGCAAAAGATATTTCATGCATATAGTAACCAAAAGTGAGCCGGAGTGGTTATACTAATTCAGACAAAATAGACTTTAAATCAAAATAGTTTACAAGAGACAAGGTAGGACATTATATATTAATAAAAGTTTCAATACAGCAAGAAGACATAACAATTATAAGAATTTATGTACCTAATAACAGACCATCAAAATACATTAAGGAAAAATTGACAAAACTGAAGAAATAGACAGTTCTACAATAATAGTTGGACACTTCAATACCCCATTCTTAATAATGGATAGACCAATCACATAAAAGATATGGAAATATAGGACTTGAATGACACGGTAAACCAATTAGATCTAACAGACATATACAGAACACTCTACCCAACAGCAATAGAACACACATTCTTTTCAAGTGCACATGGGACCTTTCCCAGGACAGACCATACAGTAGGCCACAACTTAAGTCTCAACAGATTTAAAAAGCTACATATTATATGAAGTATCTTCTCTGACCACAACCAGATGAAGTTAGAAATCATAACAGAAGGAAAACTGAAAAACTCACGAATTTGTGGAAATTAAATAACATTCTTAAAGAACCAATGGATCAAAGAAGAAATCAAAGGGAAATTTAAAATACTTAGAGATGAATGAAATGAAACAGAAAACACAACATACCAAAACTTAAGGGACACAGAAAAGTTAAGTGACAAATTTATAGCTATAAATGCTTACATTAAAAAAGAGAATATCTCAAATTAACATTGTGACTTAAGGAACTAGAAAATGAAGAACAAACTAAACCCAAAGCTAACAGAAGGAAGAAAATAATAACAATTAGAACAAAGATAAATGAAACAGAGAAAAATCAACAAAACCAAAACTCTGGTCTTCGCAAAGATCAACAAAGCTGATAAAGCTTTAGGTAGACAGACCAAGGCAGAAAGAGAGAAGAGTCAAATTATTAAAATCAGAAATGAAAGTGGGGACATTACTACTGAATCTACAGAAATAAAAAAGATTATAAGAGAATGGTATGAGCAGTTGTACCTTAACAAATTGGATAACCTAGATGAAGAGGACAAATTCCTAGAAACAAAAGCTACCAAAACTATCATAAAGAAATAGAAAATCTGCATAGACTTATAACTAGTATGGAGATAGAATCAGTAATAAAAACCCTCCCCTAAAAGCCCTTGACTTGACAGCTTCACTGCTGAATTCTACCAAACACTTAAAAAAGAACACACACCAATCCTCAAAATTTTCCAAAAAACTGAAGAGGAGGGAATACCCTAACTCATTCTATAAGACCATTATTACCCTGACAGCAAAGCCAAACACACTTCAAGAAAAGACAACTTCTGACCTAAATTCCTTATGAATATCGATACAAAAAGATGCTGGCAAATAGAATTCAGTCTCATATTAAAAGGATTATACACCATGACCAAGTGGGATTTATTCCTAGAACGCATAGGTGGTTCAAAATACGAAAACTGATCAGTGTAATACACAATATTAACTGAAAGAAGGATAAAAACTACATGATAATCTCAACTGATGCAGAAAATCATTTGACAAAATTCAACAATCTTTCATTATAAAAACACCCAACAAACTAGGAATAGAAGGAAGTTACCCCAAAATAATAAAAGCCATAAATGAAGAACCCAGAGCAAACATGATACTCAATGGTGCACTTTTCCTCTAAGATCAGGAACAAGGCAAGGGTGCCTACTCTCGCCACTTCCGGTCAACACAGTACTGGAAGTTCTAGCCAGAGCAATTAGGCAAGAAAATAAATAAAAGGCATCCAAATTGGAAAGGAAGAAGTAAAATTATCTGTTTGCAGATGACATGATCTTATATGTAGACAATCCTAAAGATTTCACAAAAAACTTTTTAGAAATAATAAACGAATTCAGTAAAGTAGTGGGGTACAAAGTTAACACATAAAAATCAGCTGCATTTCTATACACTAACAATGAACAATCCATAAAGGAAATTAAGAAAACAATTACACTTACAATAGTATGAAAAAGGATAAAATACTTAGGAATTAACTTAACCAAGGAGGTGAAAGACTTGGACGATAAAAATTTCAAAGCATTGCTGAAAGAAAGTGAAGACATAAATAAATGGAAAGACAACTCATGTCTCATGAATTGGAAGACTCAATATTGCTAAGACGTCCATACTACCCAAAGTGATCCACAGATTCAGTGCAACCCCTAACAAAAATCCAAAATTTTTTGCAGAAATAGAAAAACCTATCCTAAAATTCATATGGAATCTCAAAGGACTCCCAATTGCCAAAAAAAATCCTGAAAAAGATGAACAAAGCTGGAGGACTCACACTTCCTGATTTCAAAACTTACTACAAAGCTATAGTAATCAAAACAGTGCGGCAATGGCATGAAGACAGACATATAGATCAATGGAATAGAATAGAGAGCCCAGAAATAAATCTTCACATGTATGGTCAAATGATTTTCTACAAGACCAAGACCACTCAAGGGGGCAAAAGACAGTCTTTTCAACAAATGATGCTGAGAAAACTGGATATCCACATGCCAAAGAATGAAGCTGAACTCTGATCTAACACAGCATACAAAAATTAACTCAAAATGAATCAAAGACACAAAACCCTTAGAAGAAAACATAGGGCAAAAGCTTCACAACATTGTATTTGGCAATGATTTATTGGATATGACACCAAAGATACAGGCAAAGAAAGAAAAAGGAAAAAAATCGGACCACATGAAAACTTAAAAATTTTGTGCAATAAAAGGCACTATCAACAGAGTAAAAAGGCAACCTACAGAATGCGAGAAAATATTTGCAAATCATATACCTGATAAGCGATTAATATTCAGAATATATAGAGAACTCCTAAAATTCAACATAAAAAAAACCCCGATTCAAAATTGGTCAAAAGACTTAGACAGACATTTCTCCAAAGAAGATACACAAATGACCAAGAAGCACATGAAAAGATGCTCAACATCACTAATCATAAGGGAAATGCAAATCAAAGCTACGAGATACCACCTCACACTCATTAGAATGGCTATCATCAAAAAAACAGAAAAGCACAAGTGTTGGTGAGGATGTGGAGAAACTGGAACCTTTGTGCACTGTTGATGAGAACGTAAAATGGTACAAGTCACTGTGGAAAACAGCTTGGCAGTTCCTCAAAAAAATAAACAGATTTATCATATGATTACCAGCAATTCTACTTCTGGGTGTAAATACCCAAAAGAACTGAAAGCAGAGTCTTGAAGAGATATTTGTACACTCATGTTCATTGCAGGATTATTCACAAAAGTTAAGATGTGGAAGCAACCCAAGCATCCATCAATGGACGAACGAATAAGCAAAATGTGGTAGATACATACAATGTCCTATTACTCAGCCTTAAAAGGAAGAAATTCTGACACATGCTACAGCACAGATGAACCTTGAGAACATTAAGCTAAGTGAGATAAGCCAGACACAAAAGGGCAAATATTGTATGATTCCACTTTCATGAGGTTTGACACAGAATAATCAAATTCACAGAGAAAGAAAGTAGAATAATGGTTGCCAGGGGCTGAGGGGAGGGAGAATAGGAAGCTACTGTTTGATAGACACAGAGTTTCAATTTGGGATGATGGGAAACTTCTGGAGATGAATGGTAGTAATGTTGCACAACAACGTCAATGTACTTAATGCCAATGAATTATACGCTCAAAAAGGGTTAAGATGGAAAGTTTTATGTTATGTATATTTTATCACAATAAAAAAAAGTCAAAGATGGGGCCATCCCCCTGGCTGAGTAGTTAAGTTCACACGTGTGCTTCGGTGGCCCAAGGTTTCACCAGTTTGGATCCTGGGTGCAGACCTAGCACTGCTCATCAAGCCATACTGAGGTGGTGTCCCACATGCCACAACTAGAAGGACCCACAGCTAAAAATATACAACTATATGCCAGGGGACTTTGGGGAGAAGAAGGAAAAATAAAATCTTTTTTTTTAATAACTGTTATGATTTTATTTATTTATTTTGAGGAAGATTAGCTCTGAGCTAACATCTGCCTCCAATCCTCCTTTTTTTGCTGAGGAAGACTGGCCCTGAGCTAACATCCGTGCCCATCTTCCTCTACTTTATATGTGGGATGCCTACCACAGCATGGCTTGCCAAGTGGTGCCATGTCCGCACCCAGGATCCGAACTGGCGAACCCTGGGCCACCGAAGCAGAACGTGCGCACTTAACTACTGCACCACCAGGCTGGCCCCTGGAAAAATAAAATCTTAAACAAACAAAAGTCAAGGAGATTGATTTTAATTTTCGCTATGCAAAAATATTCCACGATACCCCTCTAATAAAGTGGCCAAGGAAAAAATGTGGCCAATAGAAACAAAATGGAAATATAAAAGGATAAACCAAGGGAAAAATAAGTTTCATTACCTTCTCTGAAAACTGAGCGAGTTTAACTATGTTTTCTTCCAAGTCTAAACTGAAATTCCATGTTTCTATGAGGAGAGAGATAAAGTATTATTCTATATTGCTATACCATGTTTTATTACAGGATCAAGACTAATTTAGAAGGATTCACAGAAAAGAACATATTTAAATCCAGAAGACCCTTATTCTGAGTATGAAAATAAAAGAAACGCAGTCTAGGGTTTGGCCTGGTGGTATAGTTAAGTTCATGCACTCCGCTTCAGCGGCCTGAGGTTCGTGGGTTCAGATCCTGGCCGTACACCTACATACTGCTCATCAAGCCATGCTGTGGTGGTATCCCACATACAAAATAGAGGAGGATTGGCACAGACGTTGGCCCAGCAACAATATTCCTTAAGCAAAAAGAGGAAGATTGGAAACAGATGTTAGCTCAGGGCCAATCTTCCTCACCAAAAAAAACACCCCCAAAAAACAACAAAACACAGTTCACTACAAACATTCATAGTTTGGATGCCACAACATTTCAACATCTCTCCCTGGATGAACACAGAAAGCCCACTTTGTCTCACTCATCTGGAAGAACAAAGGCCAGCCCATAGAAATGGGGACCTGGGTCCTCCCTGCAACTGGGCAGCTAGCATTCACCACCCCCAGGTGTTCTTCACTTGCTGAAACGTCAACACCCCAAAAGTGCAGCTTTCCAGACAAAGTGAGCATGGTGGTTTGGAGCACCGAAGGATTCTTCCCCTTCTAAAAAAGTGCTTTAAGGAACTGAAAGTGTTCTTTTAAAAACTGGCATTGAACACATGATTCTACTTACAGTAGTCTGAAGTATACACAACTTCTTAGAAATACAGACTTTGCAGGGCACGTCGAGACTGACTATAAAAGAGGGGAGGCTTATCTTTATAAAGTCGACAGCAATCACATTGGGGACCTGAAATCGTTTGGTTTTTTTTAGATTTTCAGAAAGACAAATCACAGATTTGCTTTAAATAAAAACAAATAAAGTACTAAGAAAAGGATGCAACAAAAAAGAAATATTAATGCCAGGACTTCCTTGCTCAAAGGAGTCGCCCCCCCTGTAGGTGTTAACGCATGGCTTCCCTGTACTCTGATGGACAAGGGGAAACACAGGATTGTTTACACTGGAGGAAAAACCCTGATGAGATGGAAAGTTCTCACTCAGTAGTAGCTTAAACTGCTGAAGCAATACTGTTCATTTATAACAGCTAATTTCTGAGAACAAGATGGATTTTAGGAAAAAACTGATTTTTCCATACATGAAGTCTACTAATAAGGAAAACAATCTCAACTTCTACTCAGCTTACATACAATTAACAGGAAATATAGAGTATTTCTTCTAGATAGAGAGAGAATTAAGACCCAAGGAGCTGGTAATAAAGCAAAGCGTCACCTATGTGAGCCTAGTTGCCTGTCACACTGAGAAGCTGAAGAACCAAGAACCCCTTTTCCCCACCTGCCCTGCAGCCAGAGTACAAGCACAGGACAGAAGGTCCACAATCTATACATCTACCCAGAATCTAATTAGGGAGCAAATGCTGCAAAATAGGGACCTTCCACGAGGTACATTCCCTGGTGACAGAGGTTTCTAGAAAAAACAGTGTATCTGAGGCAGCAATAGAAGCAGAACCAGTGGCAAAGTCCAGTCTCCACTGCCAGTTAAGCACTGTTTGGGTACAAGGCGTGTCAAGTGCTTGGTCGTGACAGCAGGAGTGACCTCAGTAGGAGGTTCTGTGGCATGATTTTGGCCATTCTGCTTGGGTAGGTAGCCCAAAACCTGATTCTAGAGCTCTTCTGGAGATTCTGTAAGCTTTCCACGATCTTTCAATGAATTCTCTATCTGCTTAAATCTGCCAGAACATCTGTCTGATAGACTTAACCTCAATTTCTCTATCAGTAAGAGAGGGTTAATACCATGTACCTTGAAGGCAGCTGAGAGGATCAAATGAGAAAATACATGTTAAAGTGCTTTATAAACAGTGAGCCAGATATTAGTATAATTTACTAAAATTTAACTATACGTCAGGCACTAATAAAGCATTTATTTCATGAGTAAGAAAAACAATAGCTAACATTAATGATAGCACTCTCGTGGCCAAGCACTGTGCTAAGCATGTTTTTATGTATTTTACCTTATTTGTCAGGACAACCTTAGGAGGCCGATTTTATTACCCCCTATAGTAAGTAAGTAAAGTAACAATAATAATAGTCATGACAACAAATCACAGTGCTGGAAGTAAGTGTTAGAATTAACATAAGGAAAAAATACTGTAAATTAATGATTTTTGGTGACAGAAATATTACTGTAAATTAAGGGAGATAAGCCATGAGAGCTCTGGAGTTGCCAATTCTTGAAATTCTAGTGTCTATAATTTGGCAACTTAGGAATTAATTTAAAATACCATTTTCCCCTTAATTTATACTTAAGACAGTTTTGCTTACTTGAGACTTGGTTATACCTTGAATCAAATGTTTTCATCAGCAACATAGCTCATTGATAACTGAACCTTACTCTTTATGACTGTATCTCTGGAACACACTTGGTTAAAGGTTCATTTCTGGCATCGACCATAGCATCCTTTTCATGTATTATTACTGACAGTCCTCCTTTCTCCCCAGTAACCTGGTAAGGTCCTTGAGGGAAGAAATCGTGTATTTTTAATCTCTGAAAGACCCGAGGTACAGAAGCGCCTCATAGGAGTATATAAAGTAGTTCTCCTTAGATGTTTGCTGTTTCATCTATTGAGAAGTGCTCATATTTAGATAAGTTCTGCAAACACACAATTGGTACCCCCTTGGGCCTTGGTTAAAGGTCCCTAAGTCCTGAAAGCTCAAGTGTTCAGTGACTCCATTCCACTTCCTCCAAGCAAAGCACTGAGTTAAATTTATTTCTCACCAGAGCAAGAGACACATTCTGTTCATATCTCTCCAAAGAAATGAACTCATTCCTGTCTCTAAAGTAAACTTACGTCACCCATATTTGAAGATATGGGCTCTTCGTGTACAAGTAGTGAATGAGGCCTTATCTATAAATCACTTGACCGCAGCCTTTGAAAATTCAGCAAAGGCAGTTATATGGAACTACAAGATAAAAGTGATACCAAAGGTCAACAATACCAAGGATTAAACTTTGTTCCTTTCCCCTAGCAACTACGTAAAAATACACACACAACACATCCTGTAGTCACTAAGTCAAAGCTTGATTGATCTGGGGTAATTAAATCATTTATTCTCCAAGTTCACTCCTTGGTTCTCTGACCCTTGCCCTCAAGTTCACTGAGATAACATATCTCAGTCCCAATATGACCATAAACACAAAGATTCCTATCACAGGGCTGAGGACGGGCTTCTACATTCCAAGTCCAGCAAGCACGTGCGTCACTGCCTTTGTTGTACAAGACACACAAGTTACAAAAATTCAAACTTTTCCCCCATCCCTAAAGCACACAGCTGTGAAAACATCCTCCTTTATGGAACATAGCAGCTGATAATATTAAAAGAAAATTATGTAATTATTTGTTACTCTTTTCTCATTCTGTGCTTTAGTTTTCCCAGAAACAGGAAGGAGACCCATAGGGGACTAGGGAGCGATGGGCAATCCCAGGAAGGAAGTCCTTGCTGGGCCCAAACCAAGGGGAGAGGAGCTGGGATTATTAAAGAGAAGCAAGCAGAAGCAATACACCTCCAGTAAGGACACACACTACCCATGTGATCCACTGACCGAGTAACCCAAAGACACAAACATCTTTTGAACAGAAATACATCTGATTTTATGACGGAATTAATATAAGTAAATTAGGGAGACAGACTTGCAAACTGGTTAAATACACACGTTTTAGAATTAGAAATACTGGGTTTAAATCCTGGCTCTACCTTTAAAAGCTGTGTGACAGGAAAGGTCTTTAAACCTTTCTGGTCCTCAGCATCCTAATCTGTCAAATGATGAAAATGCTACACTAAGAGGCTGTACAGGGACTAAAGGAGATAATATATGTTAACACTTCTGCACAAAAAAAAAAGAGTCAAGAATAAAAAAAGAAAGATAAGGTTGGTTGCTATTTTATTAACGGAAAAGTGGGACTGTATTTACCCAAACCACTGCTTACATGCAACTTCGAAGAAATAATAATAAAATGAGTAGTACCTATAAACACTTTGGAACTTTTCTGTCCACCAAGTACAAAAATGTGTGAAAAGTTTTTCTATCCTACCTATCTTCACATATACAACTTTCACTACAAAGACAAAATAAAGCTAAATTATACCTTGGAAGGTAACAAAGACGAAAAGTAGGTCAAACACAGGTTTGTTTTCATGTTAATTAGAGAAGAAGCTAATGGATAAACACATAAAGGTGAAATATTTCCAGAATTATTTTTAGGGAGCCTTTCATTAAAAAACAGATTAAACAGGGGCCCCGCCTGGTGGCGCAGCAGTTAAGTTTGCATACTCTGCTTTGGTGGCCCGGGGTTCACTGGTTCAGATCCCAGGTGTGGACCTACTTATCAAGCCATGCTGTGGTAGGCGTCCCAAATATAAAGTAGAAGAAGATGGGCATGGATGTTAGCTCAGGACCAGTCTGCCTCAGCAAAAAGAGGAGGATTAATGGCAGATGTTAGCTCAGGGTTGGTCTTCCTCGGAAACAAACAAACAAACAAACCCAAATTAAACAATAAGTGAAAGTTATAGGAAATCAAATTTGGGCTTTAGGAGAGGAACTGCACTCAACAAAGCAAAGCTGTCCAAAGGAGCAGACTGCCTTTACGACAATGAGCTGCTTGGGAGCAGATATTCAGCAAGTCGAGGCTGAAGTCTATTTCGAAGAGATGGTCTGCAAACTACACTCAATTCAGGGACTCTGCAAGAAGCAGAAGACTGGATGACAGAACTTTAAATGTCCCCTCCACGTCTAAGATTCTACACTCCTTGGACACTACAATAAACAACTTTCTGGTGTCCACGGTAGGGCAGAGTTTCCCTCTAACATTGTCCCTAACAAGAGAAGAGTCTCCAAATCCAGGGAAGAGACAGATTTGCCACTCAATTCAAATAGGAGAGGAGCTGAATTAATAGATCTCATGACCCCCTGAACCATGTTCCATTTTCCTCTCTCTTGACGGCTTTTTTTCCTCCCTGGATACCCTGCTTATAATCTACTCAATCTAATTTCATAAATATTTACTAACCTCTTCCAGAAATTTATCCCTAAGAAACAAAGTGAAACTCAGGAAGATTTATGTATCAAGATCGTTTACTGCAATACTATCTTAATAACAAAAAGGTCTTTCAAGGGGAGAATGATTAAACTATAAGACACTCACACAAAGAAATGTTGTGCAGCTATTAAAATGGCGTTTGCACATAATATTCAATGATATGGGAAATGTCACAATATAATTTTAAGTGAAAATTTGATATAAAATGACAAATTCAGCATGATTCTAATTGTAAACGTATATCATACATATGTTTACGCTAGAAGGAAATACATAGCAAAATGTTAACAATGGCCATGTCTGGGTGGTGGAACTTTTAATTTTCTTTTTTGTAACTGTGTTTTCCAAATTTTCTAAAATAATCATATATTCACTTTGTGATCACAAAAAAATAAACATTATTTTTTAAAAATATGAGCAAAACAAGCTACGTTATAGTTATCTTGGATTTGTAACTCTGAAAGGAACAACAAGTCCTTTAAAAGGAGGAAGCCTGGTATAAAAAAATAAGTTTGCATATGACCTTACGTTTGATAGGGTTGCTAAGCATAGCACTGTCTTTAAATTAATTGGTAAACAAGGAACAGCTGGGACAATATCCAGTTTTATTGAGGATGCGGAACAACAGGAACTCTCATACATAGCCAGTGAGGCTATAAATCAGCACAATCACTTTGAAGAGTAATTCTACTATATCTAGTAAAGCTAAAAATACGTGTCACCTACTAGACAGCAATTTCTTTCTTGTTACATACCCTAGAGAAAAAATTCATATACGTGCACAAGGATGCCCACTGCAAAACTGTTTAATACTGAAAAAATCTGAAACAACTCAAACATTAACAGGACAATGGATAAATGAACTGTAAAATACTCATTCAATGGAATACTACAGAGCAGTGAAAAATGAGGAATACATCAACATGGATAAATCTCAAAAACATAAGCCAAAAAAAGAAGAAGGAAATCTGACAAGCTGATAAGTGAAGACTTAGGCGTTTGCTATTTTTGCTCTATGCTGAGAGAATCCAAATGAAAAAAGAAATTTTAGGCAGCAGGTGGCAATTTCTATTGAGGGCAAGGCTCTCTATTCACAGCAGAAATTCGTAAACGCTTTTGGGTCCGAGACCCCTTTGCAAACCTGACGGAAGCTATGGTTCCACCTCCACGGAGGTTCATTACACCATCATCACTCCACCCTCAGCCATCTTAGGAGGCGTTCAAGGAAACTTATACTCTCTTTAGCCATGTGGTTGACCAAGGTAATTTCTACTCATGCTAAGAGTTAGCAAGACTAGACAGTCAGCGGAGGGAGCGACACACTGGCTGCTCAGAAAGACAGCCTATGACAAAGCAAGACATTCACTGAAGAAAGACTGCCAGAGTGTTGTACAACTAGCGAGAAAGGTGAAAACCCAGTGACATGCCCACAACTGAATGTTTTCAAAACTAATTTAAAAGGTTTTCGAAACAAAAGAAATGTTCTTATAGTTAATTAAGCCTTGGTGCAAAACCAAGGTAATAAGTTAAAGTGACTGATAATGACGATTAGTGAGATTTTTGTTCATATTTCTCAAAACTTTCTTCTATTTGCACATCTTATTCAATAACATTTAATTTGGCAATTTTTATGGTAATATTTGGATAATGTTTATGCTTAACTTTTCCAATAAAGCACTGTTCTATCTTGAAAGTCCAGATGAATGGAAAAATATGATGTTTTTGTTAGTGACTCAGTTAACAAAGCCTAAGGAAAACGGCTGTTGAGACCAAGAAGCCATAATGAAAGCAATGGCTGACAGTATATCTCCCTGGCTGGCGAAGTACCTAGACAAACTTTTCAAGGCATTGTCTTTTGAAGGAAAAGTTTAAAAACTCAAAACTACAAAGGGACAGTAAATATTACAATGCAACATGCATGTGAAGGTCTTTAAATGATTTAATAATTATCTCAAACAAGTTTTTCCCACCAAAGTTCTAGATCTGTGATACATGAAATTGTCTTGGAAATACCAAGGTTGTAAGCTTAACGATGTCATGTAAAATCTCCAGTGTCTTCGTTACTGCCTTTCATTATCTCTATGTCTTTCATCCTTATATCCCAATCCAAATCTTCTCTTCATGCATTCCTCTTCCTCCATATCCCCTGTCATATTATTTCCCCGGATTTATCTCCTACCCCTGCCTCTACTCCTGGGCTATAAATTTTGCTGCCTCTCAGAAAAAAGGAACCACCCACAGAATCAGAGATTTGGGGGAACAATAATGAGCTAGTCAAGAAGTCATTTCCACCTCACTCTTTTCTTTCCCGGCAGTGTCCTTCCCTGCCATCCATCTTTCCAAACTTCTTTTCTCAATAATGTTTTTTATGAAATCTACTCTGAATGAAACCTGTACTATATTATAAATGCACAACTTCCTAAGACCTTTATGCAAAAGAAACAAACAGTAACAAAGAAAACTGTGCTGCTTAATAATACTGTAAAGCACATACTGGTTTTAGTTCTGCCCCCTTTCCGGGGTGGGGAGATTTGGAAGAATGAGGGCCCCTCTGGCTATCAGAGAGAGTAGGGGCATTACTGTATTTAGTGGGAAGGGATGCTAATCATCCTCTAAAACACAGAGCAGTCCCACACAATGAAGACTAGTCCACCCAAAATGCCAGTAGTGCCCCCAACCCACTCCCCAACTCTTGTTATGAAACACGGGACCACAGACATTCACTGAGCCAGATAACTCCAGCTAATTTCAATAAATATTTGACTAATCTTGACACTTCCTGGCTTTTAGGAATACGTAAAATCAGCCATCAGGTTGCACCAATTCCCAGTGTTGCAAAGAATTCTGGGAAGGGGAGGCAGTAGTGGTGGCACGCACTCCAGGCTGCAGTGTGACCTCCTGGTGTTTGGAAATCCTAATTAAAATGACTTTTGTTCTGAGTTTGATATCACTGTTTTAGAAACTTCTTCACTCATCCTTGATGCAGCAGTCTATTGAGCCAAAACAGCTACAGGGGCCATTCTTCCCTGAAAATGAGTCAAGGCAGTTACACAACCCTCCACAGGGATCAGTGCACAACAGCCTTGGAGCAAGTGTGGGAGGAGCCCGGTAAACATCTCTCCCCTTCATGAGTTCATGTTCCAACTCAGATTCCTCCTGACAAAACAAACACAGCTTTTATATCATAGTAATTCTTTTGCAGCAAGCAACTCATTCTCACATTCCTTCTCCTGCTTACTTTTTCCCCATAATTCTTTACCCTTTGCCCGCAAGCCCTCCTCCCCGCCATGTTGTACTATTTGTATGGAAAAAAAATTTAAGAGTTGCTTCTTGCCAAGTGTGACCTCAACTCATTCTTATTTAGTGATGTCCAACAAGAACTCTCTCTCCCAAAACGTTTGCTCGTTTTGAAGCAACAAGGTTACTGACTGCGTTTTGTTTTCCCTGTCACTTGTTTTTGATGTATTAGTGTATCTTTGGAAACAAATGACATAACAGCTCATTTCTGTGACCCAAGGCACTATACATGTACGTATACAAAAATCTTTTCAAACTGCTTCAGCAAGACAAAGGATTGCCTCTGTTACTGGAGGGAAAAGATAACATGGTAATGGTTAACTTGATCACTTAACCTCCCTAAAAAACATACCTCCGCTTTCAGTAACAAGAAAGAGGTATCAATACTAAAGAAAACGCAAGCTCCAAATCCTATTCTAGGTGAAGAACTTTTGTTACTTAGGGGGGGAAAAAGAAGAAAAGTGAGTGACCCTTAAAATACCAAGACAGACGTATTACACTCCTTCATGCTTAACAACACTTTGGCAAAGTACTACTTAATGAATAACTTTGGAAAGTCAACAATTTTATGCTACACATAAAATAAGCTGGAATTGAGAGTTATTTTCAGTTAGCTTATTGGAAAAATTGGTCCTGGTATTCTTAACATCTGTCCAACTATGATGGAACTCCTGAACAATGTCAGGTACTAATCTCCCTCATGAAGTCTTCTTTAAAACACTTTCCGTTCCATTCCTCTGTTAATTAAAAGGCATGACTGGATACAATATTAGTCCCTAGGTCTCCTTCCTTCAGGGAATTTTAGCAGCAAACCTCACTTAATTATCAGAATGCAGAAGTTAATTCCCAATGTGGGTTGGCGCTGGGCATGAGTGCCAATTCTGTCACATTCCAGTATTTGCTGACCAGGATGGCACCGAGGAGCCTAATCCACACACAAAATGTTGTGTGATGATGCTAACATTTTCCTGGCTCATCTCCTAGGATGTCAAGGCATTCTGCGGTTTCCAGTACTACCCTAGAGGAGTCAGTTTAGATCCAAAACACTTAAGACATACTTTCAGAGGGGCCACTCAGAGCTCGGAAGACTTTAGGTAGACAGCTAGCTAGCTCTCTTTGGAGGATTCCAAAGTCCTCAGAGATACAAGGTTCCAAATAAACTAGAAGAGGAATAAGAAAACATACACCTTCCTGGGAGCCTGCAACAATTTAACAAAAATAAGTGCAAAAAGTCTACAGAAAAAAATGAGAAAGTCATAAAATTGTGTTTCTGGTGTGTGCACGTGTATGTTAAGTCAGCCTGACTTCTGGTGTGTGTGTGCCTGTGTGTTAAATCAGCCTGAAAAAGACAAAGGAAAAGGCCTTGGAAGTTGTAATTATAGAAAATTGCTCAGGTGACTTCATCCCACCCACACGCTTTTGATTTTCAAAAAGTATGACGAGTGCTTTTTAAGTTACTGTTCCGGAAAGACTGCAGCTGTTCAGCACAGATTTCACATGCTCAGTTAAGAACACTATTTTATCAACATAAAGGTTAATGGCTGCTAAATGAGGGTAGCAATTTCCAACATGAGTACTGTAAATTCACATTAGCATTCATTCTGTTTAAAGATACAGACGCAGAAGGATCAACTGGCCCTTGGCATGAACAGTAAAATAATAATACAAAGAAAGGTTCATAATCCCCCCAACTTCCACCCAAGATTTTTAGTTTCCCTTTAGAAAACATTACATCTGTGTCTAAGGACATGGGCACAGAGGCGTGTGTCATGACAGTAACACTGCATTTAAAGGACCCACAGCAAATCAAGTCAGGAAAACAGCAAACTTTGAAAGACACCTGCCCCTCCCACTGCCCCCCACATCCCCACCCGACTCCATCCCCTGCCCCTCCTTCTCAAGTGTTCTCCCCCACGACCAGAGGGGCACTACACTGGAGCTAGGCACACCATAGGTGTGCAGCACCACAACAACTCCTACTAGATATGGTTTGGCAGGGCCAATTTACAAAATTAATCTCCCTTCCCAATTCTGCCATTATTCTTCTCCCTTAAGCAAGCAACCCTATAGCTGTTTTCCTTTTCCTTTATTTCCTATACCCAATCTATCAAGTCCTGTCATTTCTTCCTCGAAAATGTCTCTCAACTACGCTCTTCCTTTCACTGTCCCCACCCCAGTCCAGACTCTCAACAGCTCATCACTAGAAAACTACAACAGTCTCCTAACTGCTATGCCCACTTCTGGCTACTGTCACACGAATCACCCACAAAACACAGCTTTCAACATGTCAACACTCTGCTGTCTATTGCAACAAACAAAACTACAACTGCTTCTTACAGCATCTCCTCCAAATTCCTCTCCCTCGTTTTTAGGGGCAGCCATAATCTGGCCACAATTTAGCTTTCCCACCTTACTTCTCACTCCTCCTCAAGATGCACCTTCCTCTTTGAGCAAGCACTTACCTCACTGTCTCCACGCCACCTCCCCAAGAGCAGCATGCTCGCGGTCCACTTGGCTCAAACTATCCTCCCACCCAGGAATTCCTTCCTCCACCCGTCCCAGCCCAAGCCAACACATCCCACCCAAATCCTGCCTGTTCTTTTAGGCTCAGCTCAATTGCTAATTCCTCTACATAACTGTTTTCCATGATTACGGTCCACCCCTTCCAGCGTGATGAAAAGAACTGGGTCTTTGGAATATGACAGACCTAAGTTTAAACGTCTGTGGAAGCTGAACAAGTGGTCTAATGTCTCTCTCATAGCTCAGCATTCTCACCTACAAAATGAGGATGATGTTAATACCTCCTTCACAGGACTGTTCTGAAGATTAAAAAAGACTGCATGGAGAGAAACTAGCGTAGCACTTGGTACCCGGGAACCAGGCGCTCAACAAATGGTAGGTATTATAACATGACATAGTAGCTGAGCACTATGCTTCGAAAATCCTAGGCTTTAAGTAGATAATGATGGGGTTTTTTCCTACTAGGTTGTAACACTCCTCAAGTGCAAAAATACTGTCACGTCCAGTTGCAGCTGACTTATTTAATAATTTCAATTTCCTGGACAGCCAAGAAATAGGGAAAGGGCCTACAGGTCACCCAAATAATTATTATAAATTCCATGCATTAATGCCAATGTATTTTAGTAACAGGAAACCCTTCAGACCGCCCCTACAGGCTTACTGATTTTTATTTTGGTTTCCAAGCCAACAGGAGCAAACTGGAGGGTGGTTGCTATTTGCTATCAGCAAGGGAGACAACAGAAAAACTAGAAAAAGTAAATATACACACCTGATCTGTACAAAATTGTAAACAAAATCAAGTCCAGCAGCCAAAGCTTCTGTTCTGATTGGGGTATTAGAAAGTATTGTTTCAGAGATAAAGTAGCCCTAATGTTAAAAAATACAGAGAGAAACATACAAAGTTAAAATAATGGCGGTCTAAGGCCAATGATCATAATTATTAAAGTTAGAAGGAATTTTTTGCACAATTAGAGCAATTATTTGTTGAACCCCTGATATACACCAAATACATACTACACATTAGCCATGCTGCTCACACAAATTAATCCTCCCATTAACCCCCTGAGGTAGGTTTTAGCATCCTTATTTTACAGAGGAGGAAAACAGGGCTCAGAGAGGTTAAGTGACTTGCCCAAGATCATATGGCCAATGTGCGACATTTTCTGACCCTGAACTCACTCCAAAGTCTCTGCTCTTTTCCCACTATGCCACCCTGCCCCTCCACACTCTCGTGAATTTCAAGAATTGATTCTAAGTTCTGAAAGAGGATCCTTCCAGTTCCGTTTAGTCATATCTAGTAACTGAGAGTTCATTACTTTGCAAGACAGCATATTTTGAGACCAGTCAGATCTAGGTTAAGAACATCTGTTTGGCTACTTTCTAGCTGCACAACATTCAACAAATCAATGTCTTCGCACAGCAGTTTCCTTATCTATAAAATGGGACTGAAAAGTACACATAAGACAAGCCTGCTGTGAGGATCAAATGTGAGATGCTGCATGAAAAGTGCTTGGCTCACTGCCTGACGTAATAGCTCAATAAGTATTACCATTAAAATGATTATTAGAGAAAGTTCTTTATATCAAACCAAACTCTACCTCCAAATAATTTCTCCTCATTGGCCTCAGATCTGATCACTGGGACTTCACAAAAGTAGATCAGATCTTTATCTATTTGGCAGGCATTTAATATTAGAAGAGAGACATGTTCCCTTAACTCATCTCTTTTCCAACCTAAAAACTCTTATCTGCTTCAAGACTTCTTTCCATGACGAGGTTTCCAGACAAGGACCTTCTGGTCACTCTATTCAGATATACCCTAGTTTATAAACATCTTCTTAGACAAGGCACCCAGGATACTCTCGCAGGTTTAGAGTGACCAGTGCCAGGTACTGGGCCTGAGACTACTGCTTCCACTTTCTGATCTTGATATCAATAAAAGCCCCCACTGAATTGCTGTTGGGCCTGTTTTCCCATATCTTGTCCCTATGCAACTGATTGCTTTTAATCTAAATGCAGGACTAATGTCAATAAACGTCATATTGCTTTTAAATGTCACTGTGGTTTCAGCCCATCTTTCAAGTCTGTTGAGATAATTTTGAACCTTGGATTTGTTATCCATCATGTCAGATATTCCTTACAACATTTTAGCATCTGCAGATTTGATTAATATGCCTCCACCTCTTTATTTAAGGTCAATCAACAAATCTTTAATGAGTATCAGGTATGTCCAGGGTCCCTTGGTAGGAGCTAAGTCAACTGACAGGATGTTGAGCAAGATAGAAGTAAAAGTCAGAACCCTGTGGCATCTTACTTGTGATCTTCTTGGGAGCTTATCTTGAAAAATTTTAGTTGGCAAAGATAAGGCTGATGGAGGCACAATAACAGTTTATAAATATTTTTAAAGGGAGTAAGCTCTGTAGGTACAAAGAATTGGAACCAAGAGATGGAATGTTACAGTGATGCACATTTTGGAATCATCTCTCCTCTTTCAATTGCCCCCTTTCCCCCCATCCCTTCTCTCTTTAAAGGGAATACTTTTTTCTATGTCTAAGCTTCTGGCACCTCTTCTGTTCTCCACAGTTCATTAAACATGGCAGTTTAGTAATTTCATCTACAAATTCTTTCAGTTCCCTGGACTGCAGGGGTGTGGAAGGGGTGGAGGGACAGAGTGAGGGTGAAGAGACAAGCACTAGAAAATAATGCATTTTGATCAGCTAAGTGCATTTACGATGTCTTCCACGTGGGATTTTAGCTACTCCTTTTCTCTCTCATTTCCAGTTACTTATCTTACTTCTTGACAGAAAATACGGAAGCAAAGAGGTGTTAAATAGTTCTGCTCTGTCATACGTTAATATGACCTCAGCTGGCACAAGAAGCTGACTCCATCTACTTACTGCTGCTTTTGCTCTCAAAAAAGCTTTTTGTATTTCTAGTTATCTTTCATGGCCCTCACCTCAGAAGCCTGTTTATCCCAGCTTTTATATATCCTGACACTATCCATTCAAGTCCATATCACTTTTTCATACCTGTCTTTGGTTACATTTGCTCCTTTCTACATTTAGCACACACACTTTTAAAACCAGAGCATTTGGAATGTTCTCTGCCCAGCCACAGTGATCACTTCAAATATCTTGCCTTTTTCTTTCTCATCATCACAATTTGTGTAAAGACGTATCATATCAATTTAGAGAAAGTAAAAAAGATGATGAAGGAGATGGTTTGAGACAAACTTACATTCTAGTGGGGTGAACTATGAGAAAGTAAGCTTTACGAGAGCAAAGACTTCACATTTTGCTAGAGGCTCACCTACCAGAACAGTGCCTGGAGCTCTGAGTAGCCATTCACATACTTGTGGAATAAAAGAACAATCAAAATCTTAAAGAATGGTAAGATTTTACCAGGCCACAATGGAGAAGCCAGCTTTCAGACAGAACAGCATAAGGCCTGGAGATGCTAAAGCAAACGGAGCAGTCCAGTCTGGAGCTCAACACACACGCACACAATAGGAGACGAGGACAGAAAGACTTTCTGCGATCTTCAGGTCAAGCTGAGAAGCTCAGATCTGAATCTGGCAGGCCGTATGGAGCAACCACTCTGAGCGGGAATCACATAACTTGAGATAGGCTTAAGAAAGATTCTGGCAGAGGTGGGCAAAATTAATTAGAAAGAACTATAAATGTTCATTAAAAATGTCTGTATTTGTACAGGCCTAGGTAAAAAAAACTCTGGCTAGGGAAAGTTAATATCTTTCTACATACTTTCTATTTGAACTCAAAGTATTTGCCTCAACAACCTGTGTCCTGTCCCCATGCTGGAAGGAGTAAGAGTCAATGAGTGTCACCAAAACAAAACAAAACAAAAGTGGAGATAAAACATAACCAAAATAAAGAGGGCCCAGGACTGCAGCTTCTTGCCCGAATTTGCAATTCAGAGGAGGATTAGCTTCAACTTGCTACAAGAATTGCTTAGTTGTCTAACCAAAGGGGCTATGCTCATATCTGGGAACATTTTTTTCACGTCCATCGAATGCTTTTAATGTGAGGCTGCCTTGATATTCTGCTTCAATCTCTTCCACTATATTGGCAGGAAATGGAAAGAACAGCAGAAAGATAAAGCCTATGTGGCCACAATGTTAATGTTAGTCTTCCTCCAGGCCTTGACCAGACTTCCAAACAACTCTTACCTTTCCTTGTATGTGCCCCTTATGAGTCTGGTTTCCTTTCCATAATATTCACGCTTTGCCCTATTTTTCCTTATTGCATTGCTGTGGAACATTGCCTGACACAGTGGTTTTACTAATATGCTTATCTACTACTGCTCAATGACCACAGCCAAAGAAAACAGTAGCTGTCATGATGAAATTTATTTACAGATATATTTCTTCTGCTTTTGGATATTAACTATCCCTGGCTAGCAGTTCCTCTTTGTTGATTTCATGCCGTCTAAATTAGCAGCAGCCATGACACTGCTGTCTTATTTAGGTTTGGGGCAGGTCTTAAAATAGAATTTTTACTCTCCCTTCAACGGTGTGATTTTTATCTCTGGTCATTGCCACCAAATGTTTGGCAAGTGTGGTCCACAATATGGTTTAAAGTCTCAGGAAAAACACCTCAACATTTTAATTAAGTACTGTAGTAAGAATAAACATACGTAGTGGCAATACATAGGATACCATAATAAATACTGCATTAATGTATATATATTAAAACACGGTGCTAATAAAAAGACACTAAAAGGAGTCTCAGTAAATTTTACAATATTTGACATTACAGCTCACTAATTGCATATAAGATGGCAATCTCGTTATCCCCAAAAACACTAAACAGAAATTAGCAAACAAAATAAATATCCTTAACAGATGGCAAGAGCTCTGTGTCTGTTGACTATGATATGGCAAGGGCTCTTCTCTGGCTCCCTGATCTGGGTTCTGTCCTGTTAAACATTTTTCAGTGACTTGAATGAGGTCACTCATAGTAGGTTAATCATGAGGGTTCAAAAAATGCCTCAGCAAGCTAGAAGCACAGGTTACATCTGACACAGACCTACAGATGATTATAAAGTCTTGCACTGAAGGTCCAAAAAACTATCTGAAGAAATACAGATTGAGGGCAGTGTGGCTTAACATCAGCACATGTGAAAAAGACTTCGGGGTTTTAGATGACTCAATATGACTTAAATGAATGTGGCTGCCAAATAAACGACTTCAAACTTGGGCTGTATTAAAAGAAATACAGCATGCAGAGCAAGGCAGAAGATCCAGGTCATACCTGGAATACTCTGTTCAGTGCTCAAGCTCACACTCTAAAAAAAGGGCCAAAATGGAGTACGTTTAGGTTTCAGATCAGAGGGCTGGATGCACAAAAGCATGTTATACAAAGATCTGAAACTGTTAGCCTAGAGAAGAGACTGTGCAATTTTTAAATGAACATATATTATTTTTACAATCAGAATAAAGATATTTCCCTTTTGGAGAAAAATATTTAAATAATGCCCACTGTTGAAGAGGATATTATGAAACTGATATGTTCAGCCACTAATGATCTTACTATGAACTGGTTTATTAAACCTTTTGGTAAACAATCCTGTCAACATTGTTACAGCCACAAAACTGTTGTTATAGTGGCTTTCTAGACAAACTACGGTAGATTCAAAAGATGTAATACTAATCAGCAATAAAAAGGAACAAACTACTGGTACGACCACGTAGATGCATCTCAAATGCATTATACTAAGTCAAAGAAGCCAGACTCAAAGGGCCACGTACCATATGATTCCATTTAAATGACGTTCTGGAAAAGGCAAAACTATAGGGACAGAAAACAGATCAACAGTAGTCAGAAGTCGAGGTAAGAGGTGAACCTGGCTACAAAGGGACATAGAAAAAGCTTTGGGGAAGGATGGAACTATTTTACATCTTGAACGTTAGGGTGGTTACACAACTGTACAGAAACATCAACATTCACAGAACTATACATTGAAATGGGTAAATTCTACCATATTTAAATTATATCTTAACTTAAAAAAAAGAAAAATGGAAAAAAGAGAAAATCTTGAAGACAACCAGAGAAAAGAGATACACTACATGCAGAGGAACAAAGATGAGAATTATCATTTAAAAATTAAGGAGAAATAAAGGCTTTTTCACACCAAGAAAAACTGAAAGAATTCCTTACCAAAAGATCCATACTACAAGAAATGTTAAGGCAAGTTCCTCAGGCAGAAGGAATATGATATCAAATAGAAACCTGGATCTACAGAAAGAAATGAAGATCTCCAGAAATGGCTGAAATGAAGGTAAATATGAAATACGTTTTTTTTTTATTTTTAATAGCTCTAAATAATTGTCTAAAGCAGGGGTCAACAAAGTATGGCTCAAGGGCCAAATCTCACCCACTTCCTGTTTTTGTAAGTCAAGTTACATTGGAACACAGTAACACCCATTCTTTTATGTATTGTCTACGGCTGCTTTCACGCTACGACGACAGAGTTGAGTAGCTGAGACAAAGACCAGATGTCCTACAACGCCTAAAATACTTATTATCAGGCCGTTTACAGAAAAAGTTTGCTGCCCCTGGTCTAAAGCAAAAATAGCAATGTATTGTGGGTTTATAGCATATGTAAAAGAAAAATGTATAACAACAATAGCACAAAATATGATGAGGAAATTGGAGTATAAAAACCTTCCTGTGATAAAAACCCTACACTATATGTGAAGTGGTGATTAATTAAAGATGTGTATTATAAATCCTAGGGCAACCACAAAAAATATTTTAAGATTTAAATAATAAGCCAATATTGGAAATAAAAATTGGATTCATAAAAGGATTTGATTAATGCTAAAGTAGATAGAAAAAGAGGGAAAAAGGAATAAAGAACAGATGCTGCAAAGAGAAAACAGCAAGATGGAAGAGTCTAATCCAACTATATTGAAATTACATTGACTGGAAGAAGGCTAAAGATATTGTTTAAAAAGACATAAGTTTTTTAAGATGAATAGAAAAGCAAGACTCAACCATATGCTGGCTAGAAGAGACCCACTTTAAATATAAACACATAGCTAGATTAAAAGCAAATGGACAGGACAGGTACGACTTCTTGTTGTAGCCAAGTGAGGCACTCAACAAATCCTCTCCACAAAAACCAACTAAAAAGCTGGACAAAATTCATAAAAATAACCATTGTGAGGCTTGAGCAATCAACCAAAGGCATACAATAATCTGAGAAGCACTTATGTCTAAAAAACCAGATGAACTGGTAAGAACAGTGGAAATCTGTGGCATTCTGACTGAGGCTTCTATCCCTCCTGCCTCAGTTGAAGCGGATGTTGTGCCTGAATGTGGCAGGTTCTAAGAATAAGTAGCTTTTCTCCTGCAGTAGGAAGAGGCTCAGTTGATTTGGAGCAGTGAGTAACACCCACGGCCAGCAGTGGTATCAGTGGAATTGACTATCTCAGAGACAGGCAAGTGGGAAGGGCCAAAAGCTCCACTAGCACAAGGTTGTGATTACACTTAGGGCAAGCTTATTTCTGGGTGAAGATGTGTGCATTTACAGCAAAGACCCAAGAGGGTCTAACAAGTCACACACTCCTGGCTGACAACGAGGCTATGTGCATGCTAAGAGGAGAGGTAAAAGGGCTCGTCGGAATGTAAAAGATGGGAGAGGCTTGAAAACAACCTGAACTTTGAATGTGCTACTTACCACACACAGATCCACTGGCAGATGACAGAAACCTTACTGGATCAAGGTGATTGAGAACAACCTCTGTTCAATCACTGGCTTACTAGTAAGCCATGTAGACACAGGGACAACCCCTGGGAAAGCAGACTTAAAAATAAAAACAAGTTTAAAAAATGAGCAGTGACATCAATGGCCACACATCACAGGGAAGACAGATTTCATAGGTTTAGCAAGCAAGTTTGTTACTAGACAAAGAAACAACAAACAAACAAAAAAGTAACAACAGGATATGTTAATTAGCTTGATTGTGGTGATTATTTCACAATGAATATATATCAAATCATCAAATTGTACACTTTAAATACATACAATTTTTAATTGTCAAATATTCCTCAATTTAAAAAAACAAAACAACAAAAATCCTGGGGAGATCGGAATCCAGCGCTGCTGTATTATCTAAAATGTCCAGTTCCCAACAAAAAATTATAAGACATACAAAGAAACAGGGAAGTGTAACTCATACTCAAGAAAAAAGCAGCCAAGAGAAACTGCCTCTGAGTATCCCAGAAACTGGATATAGCAGACAAAAATTTCAAAGCAGGGCTGGCCCAGAGGTGTAGTGGTCAAGTTCGCATGCTCTGCTTTGGCGGCCTGGGGTTGGCAGGTTTGGATCCCAGGTGTGGACCTACACACCGCTTATCAAGCCATGCTATGGTAGCATCCCACGTACAAAATGGAGGAGGATTGGCACAGATGTTAGCTTAGCAACAATCTTCCTAAGCAAAAAGAGGAAGACTGGCAATGGATATTAGCTCAAGGTGAATCTCCCTCACCAAAAGAAAAAAGAAAAAAATTTGAAGGAACAAACAAATTAAAAAAAAATTCAAAGTAGTTAATATATTTCAAAGTTCACAGAACTACAAGATATCACAATGAAAGAAAGAAAAGTATGGCAACAATGAATCTACAAAGAGAGATTCTCCATAAGGAAATAGAAATCCTGGAGTTGAAAACTACAATAACTGAAATGAAAAATTCACGAGAGCAGTTCAACATCAGTTTTGAGACAGCAGGAGAAACAACCATTGAACCTAAAAACAGAAATTATCCAACCTTAACAACTGAAAAAAAGATTGAAGAAAAATGAACACAGCTTCAGAGATCTGTGCAACAACATCAAACATACCAACACTTACACAATGGGAATCCCAGAAGGAGAAAAGAAAACAGTATACCAAATCTGATGAAAATATTAATCTACACATTTAAGAAGCTCAATAATCTCCAAGTAGGAAAAATACAAAGAGATCAACACCTAGATATATAACAAACTGTTGTTAAGCCGGCGGCAAAGAGAAAATCTTGAAAACAGCAAGAGGAAAACGACTTATGTGAAACGATGCAGGCTAGAAAATAATTGAATGCCATACAAAGTACTGGCAAAAAAATTTTGTCAACCAAGAATTCCACATCCAGCAAATTTATCCTTCAAAACTAAAGATAAAACAAAGACATGCACATAAACAAAAACAGAAAATTCATTGCTAGTAGATCTCTATTACAAGAAATACTCAAAGAAGTCTCTTCATGCTGAATGAAAATGACACCAGTTGGTGACTCAAAGCCACAAGAAGAAATGAGGAACACCAAAAATAGTAAATATGTGGGTTAATATAAAAGATTCCATAAATATTTTTACTCATTTCTTCTCTTAACTTTCTTAAAGATGTAAACATTTTTAAAGCCATAACTATGACACTATATTTTGGGGCTTACAATATATATATTTTAATATATTTATATTTTTAGATATAGATATTATATAGATAGATGTTACAGATATTATTTATGATACTAGCACAAAGGAGAGGAAAAGAACAGAGCTATATTGGAGCAAAGCTTATATATTTTACTACAATTGTTAGTATTAATCTGAAGTAGATCGTGATAAATTAACATGCAAATTGTAACCCTTAGAGCAACCACTAAGGAAACAACTTCAAAAAATATATGGTTAAAAAAATAAACAGAGGAGTTAAAACAATACACTAAAAACTTTAATATGAAAGAAGGTAGTCCAGGAGGAAACAGAGGAACAAAAGAGACAAGGACTGAATGTATGGAAAAGAAATAGCAAAAAGGCAAAATGCAGAGAGTAGGTAAAGAGGGTTATACTGGACAAAACAGCAAGATCCACCTACACGCTTTCTATAAGAGATACATCTTAGATTCAAAGACACAAATGTGTTGAAAGTAAAAGAATGAAAAAAGAGATACACGATACAGAGAACCATAAGAGAATGGCTATATTAATATCAGATAAAACAAATTTTAAGACAAAGAGTATTATTAGAGACAAAGGAGATTTCATAATAATAAAGAGTGAGTACCTTAGGAAGATACAATATGTATAAATGTATACACACCTAACAATATAGCCTCAAAACAAATGAAGGGAAAACTGATAGAACTGAAAGGAGCAATAGACAATTCAACAATAACAGGTGAATAATTCAGTACTTCACTGTCAGTAATCAATAAAACTAAACAGAAAGTTAGTAAGGATATAGAACAATTGAACACTATCAACCAACTTGACATAACTGACACATATAGAACACTCCATCCCATGACTGCAGAGTACACAATCTTTAGAAGTGCACATGGTTTACACCTTTCACAAAAATTAACTCAAAATGGATCAAAGAGCTAAAGGTAAAATGCAAAACTATAAAACTCTTAGACAATAACAAGAGAAATTCCAGGGGACCCTGGGTTTGGTGATGAGTTTTTATAGATAAACTATCAAAAGGACAATCCATGAAAGAAAAAATTAGGCTTCATAAAATAAATTAGACTTAATTAAAATTAAAAACTTTCTGTTCTGCGAAAGACACCATTAAGAGAATGAAAAGACAAGCCGCATAAAGCAGCAAAACACATATGTAATAAAGGACTGGTATCCAAAATATACAAAGAACTTTTAAAACGCAACACAAGAAAATAAACAACCCAATTAAAAAATGGGCTAAAGACACCTCACCAAAGATGATATACAGATAGCAAATAACCACATGAAAAGAGATTCAATATCATCTATCACTAGGGAATTGCAATGGTAAGACACCACTACAAACTTATTAGAATGGTTAACATCCAAAACAATGACACCAGCAAATGCTGGCAAGGCTATAGAGCAACAGGAACTCTCATTCACTGCTGATAGAAATGCAAAACGGTACAGCCTCTTTGGAAGACAGTCTGGCAATTTCTTACAAAACTAAACACACTCTTAACAGATGATCAGGAATCATGCTCCTTGATTTACCCAAATGAATTGAAAAGATCCACACAAAAATCGGCACGTGAATGTTTATAGCAGTTATATTACAACTGCCAAAACTTGGAAGCAACCAACATGTCCTTCCACAGGTGAATGGATAAACAAACTATGATACATCCAGACAATGGAATATTATTCAGCAATAAAAAGAAATAAGCTAGCAAGACACAAAAAGATATAGAGAAATCTTAAATGTATACTGCAAAATGAAAGAAGCCAATCTAAAAAGGCTACATACTGTATGATTCCAACTATACAATATTCTGAAAAGGAAAAACTATGGACACAGTAAAAAGATCGGTGGTTGCCAAGGGTTCTGAGAGTAGGGCAGGAGGGGTGAACAGGTGGAGTACAGAGGATTTTTAGGGAAATAAAGCCATTCTGTATGATACAGATGTAGTGGTATATATATGTCATTATACATTTGTCACAACCCATAGAATGTACAACACCAAGAGTGAATCCTAAAGTAAACTATGGTCTTTAGTTAATAATAATACATCAAACTGGTATCATCAATTCTAATAAATGTACATTAATGCAAGAATGTTAATAATAGGGAAAACTGGAGGGAGAGTGATTAAGGAAGTACATGGGAACTCTCGTACTTCCTGCTCAATTTTTCTGTAAAAATAAAACCTGTTAATTTTTTTTAAAGTGCACATGGAACATTTTCCAAGATAGCCCATATACTAAGCCATAACACAAGTCTCAATAAACAGGATTTAAATCCTAGAAAGTATAATCTCTGACCACAATGAAATTAAATTATAAATCAAAAATTGAAAAAGATTTGGGAAATCTCAAAATATTTTTAACTTCAACAACATACTTCTAAATCACCCATGGGTCAAAGAAGAAATAGAAATGGACACTAGAAGTGTTTTGAACTGAATGAAAATGAAAACACATACCAAAATTTATGAGATACAGCTAAAGCAGTGCTTAAAGGAAAATTTATAGCTTTTAAATGTCTATTTCAGAAAAAAGATGTCAAATCAATAAACTAAACTTATACCACAAGAAACTAGAAAGAGAAGAGCAAATTAAATCCAAACCAAGCAAAAAAGGAAAATATAAAGATTACGGTAGAAAGCAATGAAACAGAAAACAGAAAAACAATAGAGAAAATCAGTGACACCAAAAGTTGATTTGCTGAACAAATCAACAAAACTGACAAATCTATAGCCAAACTGACAAGAAAAAAGGAGAAAAGACTCAAATGACAAAAGTCAGGAATGGAAGAGGGACATCACTATTGGCCTCAGGGAAATTTAAAGGATTAAAAGGGAATATTATAAAAAACTTTATGCCAACAAATTAGATAACTTAAATGAAATAAACAAATTCCTAGAAAGACAAAAATTACCAAAACTGACTCAAGAAGAAATAGAAAATCTGAATAGACTTATACCAAGTAAAGAAAGCCTCAGGCCCAGTAGCTTCACTGTGAATTATATCAAATATGTAAAGAAAAAATAATAACAATCCTTTACAAACTCTTTCAGAAAAGAGAGGAAGAAATACTTCCCGACTGACTTTATGAATCCAGTATCACCCTCATACTAAAGGCATCACAAGGAAAACAAAACAAAAACTAAAAACTAATCCCTTGTTTATGATAGGTCAAAAACATCTGAATGTCCAGATATGTGCATTCAAACCTTCCCTTTATTCTAAACATTTAAAGTACAGGAGTATATATATTTTTAAAGTAGTCTTTGCTGAGGATTAAAAAAACTTCCAAGATTATAAGTATATATAAAATTCAGGCATTGATTTTAGAACCTAATTATGCCAACACCTCTACAAACAGGAGATGTTCTGTTGTTCTGGGCCAACAGCGTAATCTAAGTTAAGATGACAAAATATATAAGGAAAGCCCATAGGCAAAATTCTGTAAGAAAGCATTTCTTATTGAAATACAGACTATGGGTTGATGGTAAAGCCCCGGGACGCCTCATTAGATTACTGTGAACATCCTGAAAAGGGGGATGAGGGTATTAAATAACAGTTTGAAGAGTCAAAGTTCAAGTGGCCTTAAAGGCCAGGACATTGGCGAAATTTATCTATTAACTACAATATGTATAGAGGTGTTAAAATGGACTCAGGGTCCTCAGAAGTTCGACTTCCCTGTCTTCAACGGCACTCACTCTTGCCTTAAGCCATCCTAGCAGATTACTCTAAAAAGTATACAATGTAGGAGATTCTAAAACCTTTCTTCTAACACCTGCCCTTTCAGGAGAAAACAGTCCAAATACAGCATTGTAATCTTTTCTAAGACAATATTATACTTTTAAACTTTTTATATTTAAAATAATTTAACTTTCAGAAAATTTGCATAAAGTATAGATAGGTTCTATGTCCTTCACCAGCTTCCCCTAATATTAACATAGTACAGAACCATAGTACAATTATCAAAGCCAGGAAATTAACATTGGCACAATACAATTAACTAAGCTACACACCTTATTCAAATTACCATTTTTTCCACTAATGTCCTTTTCCATTCTAGGATCCAATTCAGGACCCCACACTGCATGTCTCCTTAGTTTCCTCCAATCTATGACAACTTTTCATGGCTTCTCGGCCTTTTGGCTAAGATCAAATGTAGTATGACCATTCGTGAGTCATTCCTTGTCTTTCATGACTTTGACTTATGAAGAACAGTGGTCAGTTATTTTGTGGACTGTCCCTAATATTTTTTTCTGATTTAATAATATTATCAACAAGCATCATTTACTGAGGGTTTACTAAGTACCAGGCACTATGCTAAGCCCTCTATTTATATCTTTTTTTTTTTTTAAGATTGGCACCTGAGCTAACAACTGTTGCCAATCTGCTTTTTTTTTTTCCTGCTTTTCCCACCCCCCCAAATTCCCCCAGTACATAGCTGTGTATTTTTCAGTTGTGGATCCTTCTAGTTGTGGCATGTGGGACGCCGCCTCACCATGGCCTGATGAGTGGTACCACGTCCACGCCCAGGATCCAAACCCTGGGCCACCGAAGCATCTCGTGAACTTAACCACTCAGCCACGGGGCCGCCCCCCTACATTATAACTTTTAAACACAGGCGTTCTTAATAGACTTTGGAGCAGAAGCATTTTAAAATCACAGAGTAATCATCTTTAATTCACCCTTCTTCAAGTGCTAGTGTTCTGTAAATTACAAAGCATTGCCCAATATATTCTTCTTCCACCCCAATATTTTTTAACATACCCCCCTAAAAAACTATTAAGTCCAACTATAAGCCTTAAATTCATGGCGCTTGAATTCTTACCTTTCTGAATCTTTGCTGCCTGCATTTTCCACCCTTGAACCTTGGTGCATTACTTTCTTCACTTGTACCTGCCCTCCCTTTTCATCTAAATACCCGTTCTTGAGGACACCTCTTATCACTGCCTCCCGCTCCCAAGAGCTGCCGATCCTCTGAAATCCCACAGAATTTAACGACTACGGTACTCATTTGGTACATGCACACTACCCTGAGCTGTGGGCTTATGTTTCTGTAGATTCTTGTCTCCCAAATGAGACTTTTTGAGAGGAGGATTCGTGGCCTATCTTTTTTGCCCTATGGCATCTAGTATACTACCCTAATGCTTAATAACATTCACCGAATACTTACCAAGTGCCAAGCTTTGTGCTAGGACCTGAGAAATTAGAGATGATTAAGACACAATCCCAACTCTTGATAAATTTTTGGTGTAATAAATTGAGTATAGTGATAGACTGAAAACAGAGTTTTCTCTCCAAAAAATTAAGGTCACTAAAAGTTTCCTGTGGCAGTAGATTTTTTCCTTTTCTGTCCTGATAAGCACTAAAATAACTAATTATAGAATACTAATGTGTCACAGAACATGTATATTTTCCAACCAGCTTGTGCTTGAAGCAAGCTGTGACCTGGTTTTATGAGAAATCCAGATGGTACAGAGTAAACTTAATTAACCAAAGGCCTTTGCAAATATTGCCACAGGTTGTAGCAGCTTCAACTAGCTTACCAATTGTTTTAGTCTAGTGACATCTAGTGGCAAAAGCACTGTTAAAAGAGCACTGCTGTAAATTAAACTACATTAAAGGGAGGCCACCTTATGAAAAAAAAATTGGCAAAATATGAGAAAGAACTATGGTATTTATTAGCAGTAAAGAATGTTTTAATGCATCTTTGGCCTATATAACTGTTAACTCCTCTCACTGGGATTTATCATTTTTCCTTCTCTTGTAGCTGGTAAATATTAACCTTGATACATCATAAGATTTACTGAAATAAAAGATATTTCAACCCTACATTAGAGAAAAGCCCTCGTTAAAAAGACTCAACGAAGAACAGAAGTGACCCCCGATTGTTATATGTCTGCTCCAAAAACACTGCAAGTCAAAACCACCTTTTTGTTTACAGATATTTGCTTATTGACACTTTCATATGTCAGTAAACATGTTTAGAAACATGTTAGAAACTTTTCATCAGCTCATTTAAGGCAAATAATTAATTATCTCTCCAAACTCATTCCTTAAAATATCACTTTGCATTTTATTGGCTTTTTGTGAAACTGAATTTTGGTAGAAAAAAATTATTTAAACACTATCAAAAACCTGTGATATTTAACAGATTCTTCTACAAATAATGAAATTCTCAATGAGACCAAAATTTAACGTACAGGTATTAAATGTGAATCATAGTTTTAATAATAGAATTCATCCCCAAATAGTAAAAACCTAATAACATATTCCAAAATACTCTTTTGATAACCACACCTCTAAAAACTATCTGGACTCATTCAGTTGAATGCTCTAACAGTCTGTAATTTCAAGTAGGATTCAAGTTCATAAACTTCTAGCTCAGTGTTTTCCAAAGTGTGGTCCATGAACCCATTTCAGAATTACCTGGAATGCTAGTTTAACATTAGGATGCCTTACTACTGAGCCTACTAAATAGGACTGAGTTTGGGGCCCTAATCAGCATTTTTAAAAAGGTTTCCCCAAGTGGCTTCTTCTGTGTAATAAAGTGTTAGAAATAATTACTATTAAGACTATGAATATAAATTCTTCTATGTTATTCTGATTCTAGTCAACCTTCCTGCTTCTCTCAGACAGAATAAGTTGTCCCATCCTTTAGGTTCTCTAAAGAGTTACACTTTATTTACAGCACTTACCAGGTTGAATCATAATTTATCTGTTAACAATATAGTTTCCCTCACTAGACTGTGAGCTCTTCATGGAAAAAAGTAACGTTTTTTGGTTTTTTATCTCTAGCCTAACAATATCTAATGAACAGCAAGAGCCCAATGAATTTGGTTACATGAATATTTGGTGTAATAAGTTGAAACATCACATTCTAATAAGAGCATGTGACTTCCACTTGTGTCCAGGAGTGAAAAACCTTACCTATTACCAATTTCAAATACTAAAAACTTACCATCAAATCAATTTGTCCAATAATCAGTTAAAATTTGGGGAGTAGGAAGAATGGAATTTTTTTAAATTCTGGGAACACATGTAAAACCTCAGTTTTCCTAAATAAACATATCAGTCTCAAATGCTAATGTTTGCAAAAATAGAATGATTTTTTTATTAAGGTACAATTGACATATAACATTAATTAGCTTCAGGTGTACAATACAGTGATGAGATTAACTGTATACGTTGCAAAATGATCAACACAATAAGTTAGTTAACATCTGTCACTATACATAAAAAAATAGAAGAATTTTTATATGTGATTTTGGAAAAGTAGAAAAATTGAAGATGATTGACAAAATTTTATACTATTCAGGCTTAGAACGTTTCTGGGCTGTCACTTCGTGGAAACTACTGACAAACTGGAGCCTTAAAAGGAAACACATTCATCTATCTTTTGAGTCATATTCCAGGAGTCACTGGCTAGCTCAGGCAGAAAACAGTGTTACTTAGAAAGCTATATCCTTGGATGCCAGCTGAAGTAAACCATGTAGATTTTGTTTAAATTCATAATATAACACAAATTAAAAACTTTAAAAAAAAACCCAAAAAAATGAATAATCAGTACATAAACTATTTGACAGTTAATTATTCCAGGAAGTTAATTTTAACATGGCTTGATAGTAAAATCAGAATTTTAATATCTAGACCAAGAAAAGAAAATAAAGCCTTACATCCTAGATACAATTTTGATCAAGAATCCTTCTGGCACATTTTAATTATATCTTTTTACTTATATAGAAGACTTCAAACCATGAATACCCTCCATGACCCGGTCCTCTCTGTGTGGCCCTCAAAGCCTGGCTCAAACGTTTCTTCCTCTGTGAAGCCTGCCTCAAATTCCCAGGTCAAAGGAATGACTCTCCTCCACACATGCCTAGTCTTTGGGCATCTGGCCCGTATTACTCAACTATATTTTTACGAGTTATTTACCTGTCTAAGTCACTCACAAAACTATATACTCCCAAGGGGCAGCAACCGTGTCTTATATTCTTTGCATCTCCACTGTCTGAAACACACGCTTGGCAGGTGTTTACCAACATACTGTAGAAATGAATGATCAACACAGTAATCAAAGGCTGTTGGCACGAGGCTTTTAAGTAAAATGAAAGAAGTGGTAAGGGACAAAAAATACAGATTCAAAAGCATTTTTTGGAGGCTCTTTGCTTCTGCCCATGAAGGATTAACTGCTATGATGCCTTCCAGTCATAAACAACTAGAAACCAGACAAAATATCTGCAACAGTCTGTGGAGAGACTGTCTAACAGGCAGTGCGGGACTCTGATCCCTGAGAGAAGGAAATAGCCAGCCCTATCGTTTCCCCAGCTTACTCCCAGAAGGCAGTTTCCAGGATGCGGACCAGGGAGGGATACCCACAAAGGGCCCAGCGGCCTCAGCGAGTGGAAGAGAGAGAGGGCAGAGTTTGGGGAGTCTAAAGCATCAGAAGTTACCCAGCAAAATATGGGAGAGGTGGGAGCTCACTAAGAGAGCACTCTGGAGACCCACACAGGGCACCCACAAACAGCCCCCACTGCACAACGAGCTGTGCATTTATGAGGAGAAATGTCACAAGGCTGGAGAAAGAACTACAGGAAAGCAATAGGCAAACATTTTCTGAAACTCATGTAGGGCTAAGAGTATGTCAGAATAAAGTACAATATCCTTTAAAGGACTAAAGCAAAATCCAGCACCTAAAAACATAAGATATACAATGTTTGGCACACAATAAAAAATTTCCAGGCATGCAAAGACGCAGGAAAATAGGACTTGTAACAAGGAGAAAGCGCATTCAATAAAAATCAGATCTAGCAATGATGGACTAGCAAACAAGAGTTAAAAGAGTTATTATAGGGCCAGCCCAGTGGTGCAGCAGTTAAGTTTGCATGCTCCGCTTCAGTGGCCCAGGGTTTGCTGGTTTGGATCCTGGATGCAGACCTATACACCGCTTATCAAGTCATGCTGTGGCAGGTGTCCCACATATAAAGTAGAGGAAGATGGGCATGGATGTTAGCTCAGGGCCAGCCTTCCAGCCTTCCTCAGCAAAAAAAAAACAAAGAGGACTGATGGCAGATGTTAGCTCAGAGCTAATCCTCCTCAAAAAAACAACCAACCAACCAAACAAATGAGTTATTATAAAAACACTCTATATGTGCAAAAAGTAGAGGAAAGCATAAGCATGATAAGCAGAGAAAATAAGACTTAAAAAAATTTTTTTTAATTTTTATTTATTAATTTTTTTTGAGGAAGATTAGCCCTGAGCTAACATCTGCTGCCAATCCTCCTCTTTTTGCTGAGGAAGACTGGCCCTGAGTTAACATCTGTGCCCATCTTCCTCTACTTTATATGTGGCATGCCCACCACAGCATGGCTTGACAAGTGTGCCATGTCCGCATCCGGGATCCGAACCAGCGAACCCCGGGCCGCCAAAGCGGAACGTGCAAACTTAACCACTGTGCCCCTGGGATGGCCCCAAATGAAGACTTTTTTTAAAAAGGAGAGGAACATCAGGCTGGCCCCATGGCCAAGTGGTTAAGTTCGCGCGCTCCGCTGCAGGCGGCCCAGTGTTTCGTTGGTTCGAATCCTGGGCGCGGACATGGCACTGCTCATCAAACCACGCTGAGGCAGCGTCCCACATGCCACAGTTAGAAGGTCCCACAACTATGTACCAGGGTGCTTTGGGGAGAAAAAGGAAAAAAATAAAATCTTTAAAAAAAAAAAAAGGAGAGGAACATCTAAAGCTGAAAAATACAATTATCTGAAATTAAAAATACACTGAATGGGATTAAGGACAGTATAGACATGACAGTAAAAAAGACCACTGAACCTGGAAACATAGCAATAAAAATTATCCTAAGTGAGGAGAGAAAGGAAAATGACTAAAAAAAAAAAATTTTGAAAGGTGCATCAGTGACCTGTGAGAAAATATCAAGTGGTCTAACACAGAAACTGGAGACCCAGAAAGAGGGAGAGGTGGGGACAGAAAAATATCGGAAGAAATAATGTCCAAAGTATTTGAGAAAACCTGTAAACCTATAGATCAAAGACATATGGAGCACACCAGTGTGAGCTCATTTTCAATACACAGGTAAATATAGAAATAAATACATGGGTAAATGTGTGACTGCGTATGTATGTATATACATATGCACATTTCCTTGCTAAATCCACTGAGAGGGCCTAGGAGCAGTTTCTAAATACCACTCACCACTAAAAGAACTGAGGTTCCTGGAGAAATGCCTGATTCTAGGGCTGAGGCCAGGGAAAAACAAGATAAACTGGGAACATTATATTGCGCCAGGAAATAAAAACATATTCAAAGAATAAAGAGCATATGTCAAAAGGACACAGAAAGCTAGATTGACAGTGCGCCAACTGGCTAAATTTGGAGAATTTTGAGATTGAAAATAATGATTGCCACAGATTATAACATTGAATAAAATAAGAATTCACCGTTTCAGGCTGACAAATAAATAAATGAATAAATAAATAGGGAGAAGAGAAAGCTCTTCCTGACAGTATAATGAAAACTAATAAATGTAGAACGAATGATAAAGTTAGAAAATCACTATTTGGCAACCATCTCTGTATATTTAATTCAAGCAAGAAACATCAATGCATATTATAATTGGTGGAAGCAAGTGTGCTGAAAAATGAGATTTCACAGAGTCTCACAACGTCTCCTTAAAAATTTAGTAATTACCAAAAAAAGGAAAGAAACTTTATAACGAAACTGAACAAAAACTGACATCCTCACCTAAATAAAAACAGAAAGAATTGGTTTCCAACTGACCTGCCCTACAAGAAATGCTACAAGAAGTTCTGCAGACTAAAAATAAATGACATCAAATGGAACTTGAATCTACAGGAAGGAATTAAGACATGTGGGTAAAGATAACATTCTATATACAGTTTTTTCTTCTCCTAATTTCTTTCAAAGATAGATGATTGTTTAAACAGTACATATACATATATAAAACCACATGGGATTTCTGACACGGAGATGCACTGTACGGAGCTATTAGCATAGAGAAGGAGGACGGAGTGGAACCATACCATTGGAAGGTTCTTACATTTTATGTGAACTGGTACAATATTAACTCCATGTGAACTATAAGTTAAGGATGTATATTGCAATCCCTAGAGCAAGCACTGAAAAACAATACAGGGGCCGGCCCCGTGGCGGAGTGGTTAAGTTCGACACTCTGCTTCAGCAGCCCAGGGTTTCACCAGTTCGGATCCTGGGCGAAGACATGGCACCACTCATCAAGCCACGCTGAGATGGCGTCCCACACAGCACAACCAGAAGGACCTACAACTAGAATATACAACTATGTACTGGGGGGCTTTGGGGAGGAGAAGAAGAAGAAAATAATAATAATAATAATGCAAAAGAGTACAACTAAAAAAGCTAATAGAGAAAGTAAAATGGAATACTAAAAAATAGTCAGTTGATCCAAAAATGTCAGGAAAGGAGTATGAAAGGGATCAAAAGCAGCACAAATAGAAAATGAAGAACAAAATGGTACACCTAAATCCAACCATATCAATTTATACTCCAATTAAAAGGCAAACTGTCAGGCTAGATACAGAAGCAAGACCCAACTATACGCTGTGTACAAGAGATGTACTTTAAATATAAAGACATAGATAAAAATATAAATAAATAAAAGAATGGAAAAAGACATACCATGCAAACAGTAAGTGTACAAAGTTGGAGTGGCTTTATTACCATGAGAGAAAACAGACTTCAAGATAGGGCATAATACCATAGATGAAGGACATTTCACAATGATAAAAGGGTCAATATAATAATGTGTACATGCCTAATAACAGATTTCCAAAACACAGACAGGATAAAAAGAATAGACAACTTCACGTCACAGCTGGAGATTTTAACACATCTCTTGCAGTAAGTGATAGAATTAGTTAATTAATTAATTAAACACCATCAACCACACCTTGACCTAAAACATTATCCCCGACAACTGTAGAACACATTCTTTTCAAGTGCACATGAATGCGTCTTATTTACCTAACAAAAATAAGATCCTGGGGCCGGCCCGATGGCGCAGCGGTTAAGTGCACACGTTCCGCTTTGGCAGCCCAGGGTTCACCGGTTCAGATCCCAGGTGCGGACATGGCACCGCTTGGCATGCCATGCTGTGGCAGGTGTCCCACATATAAAGTAGAGGAAGATGGGCACAGATGTTAGCTCAGGGCCAGTCTTCCTCAGCAAAAAGAGGAGGATTGGCAGCAGATGTTAGCTCAGGGCTAATCTTCCATAAAAAATAAGGTCCTGTAAATGTCTGTGGAATAAATAAATGAAACGAATAAATTAATATATACACAGGTGGAAGATGGGGCAGGCTGAATTTAAAGTACCAACACCTGGCTGTGTTGATTAGTTCATATTTGGAGAAATGGACAAGAAGCTGATGATAAAGACTTAGAATCATCTAGATGTATATATTTCAAAACTCCAAAAGAGCACAGGCAATGCTGTGCAGAGAATAGAGGCTACTGAGTGAGAGAGAAAAACCAGAATATGGCAGGGGGGCGGGGGGAGAAGAGTCGTAAAGCTAAAGGAAGGGAGCTTTAATAGGTGGGATGGAAATCTATGTTAAACATGGAAAAGAAGAGAAGAAGGTGAACTGAGAAAAACTTTAGGCACAAGAAGAAACCACTAGTAACCCTCCAAAGAAGCAAATGTTAATGAAATGATGTATGAGAGCCTGACCACAGAACCTCGACCTGACCACAGAACTTCGAGAATGGAAGAAACAGAAAGGATGCAGTGACAGTACAGAGTGGCCATGTCGTCAGTAAATTTGGCAGCAGAGATAAGAAAAGAGAAAGCATGGTAGCCAGGAGGGACAATGGAATCAAAAGACGGTATTTTTGTCTTTTCTACTTAAAAGATGGGGAGATCCGTGTGTCTGCACAAGAGGAAAGGGGTTCACTAAGCTAGATGTTAGAGACAAGGAAAGCACAGATGCAAAGTCCCAGCAGATAAAGGAAAAAGTGAAATGGAGAAGTGTGAAGTTGCAGAGAGGCACAGAAACAACTGAAAAAGGAGTACAACTGAAAAAAACTCTCTTCTCTGAGATTTAACGAAAAGAAACAAGAAGGGAGGCAGGTACAGAGATTTACCGGAGTGAGGAAAAAGTGGGGCTGCTCTTGCCAAGTGGCTTCACCTACTCAACCAGTTTAAAGCGATCATTTGCCTGGTGCTTCCCACTCTTCCGAGTAACGCTCACACTTTGCTGGCTAACGGCCACGTTTAAAAGGTTAACTGAAGAGCTATTACATACACAAATAAACCTGCAAGGCAATCAGCAATAAGTTATCAACTCTTCAAACGTGGTGTTTGGGGAAAACATACTCTTAGGATCAACCCTAGGCTCAGGGGTCATCTTTAGGCCCTTCAGAGAAGACCGTGCTCTGATTAACATCCAGTCTCTCAACCCCTCCTTTGGCACTTCATTTCCCAAAGCAGAGATGAGGTCTCAGCGTGGCAGAGACAGGTGTCTGATAAATGCAAAGACTTTCTACCTATATTTCATTTGTCTGGCTAATGGATGAGTGGGTGAGAAAGATAGGAATAAACTGCTCATTTGAAATGTAGCTCCCTCATGTTCTTACCACCATGTTCCATTGATTCATTCTTCCCCAGCTTCAATCTCAACACATTCTCAATGTTCCATGTGATCTGAGAGCCTTCAATGCTGTTCCATGAGATTTTGCTCCAACAAGAAAGGCCCCAGGCTCTTTTCAACTGTGAAAATCTACTTCACATATATTATGGTTTTTGTTTTGTTTTATTTTGTTTCAGGATTTTATTTTTCCTTTTTCTCCCCAAAGCCCCCAGGGTACATAGTTGTATATTTTTACTTGTGGGTCCTTCTAGTTGTGGCATGTCAGATGCCACCTCAGCATGGCCTGATGAACGGTGCCACGTCCGCGCCCAGGATCCAAACTGGTGAAACCCTGGGCCAGCGAAGCAGAGCGCACAAACTTAACAACTCGGCCACTGGGCCGGCCCCATACATTATGTTTTTAACAACCAAACACAAACTCCCAACAAAGCTATTAGCATCACTTAAGCATCTACACTATATGTGTTTGACCTTCCTTGTTGGTAACAAGGACAGCCCCTTCCTTACGCAGCAAGACAATCCAATGTTGTAACGAAGGTCAGTAACAAAAATAGGTCAGTTGCAAAGAATGTCATATGTGCACGCATGCCCACGCATGCGTGCGTGTCCGGCATATGTAAGCATACATTCATGAACAGAATAAGTATTTTTATAACTTTATATATAAAACATTAATGTTGCATTTCTCTTGTTGAATATTTCATTTCTATAGAAGTACACAAAATAGTGTGACTCATTAAAAAATATGAGTGGTTGCATTTTAAGCAAGAAATCTATAGGGTTGGTTTAACCCCTGAAAATCTGACTAATTACATCAAATACATTGTGCTTTCGTGTTCTGTTGTGGCCATTTACTGCTACTTTCTAATTTTTCAATTTTTCATTTTCTACTAAATATTTTATATTTCAAAATAAATTGCTAATTCAGAGACTGCTATGAAAAACAGAAATTCTTTTGGCTAAAAAAAAAAGAACAGATATTTGACATTAGTATGGAGCATAAATTAGACTCTGGTATATTTATCCAAAAAGAGTTAAGACCAAAGAAAGAATCTGCTTGCTTATTAAAAATGCAAACATTACCTCAGTCATACAAATAGCCCTAAACTCGCCCAGCCACTGCCTCTGCAGATCACCCACCAGCGGCAGCATTCCATCATATGACATTATGGAACAATAGTGAACTCTGTGTAATACTGGAATATATTGTTTGGAAAGAATAAACTGTCATTAACTTGAATAAAAGCTTTCTGAAATCAAACCTGGGGGGGTACAGCCCTCACTGTGTGGCCCTTTTACTACTTTGAGAAATAGCCTCATCCTGAAAGCAGGAAAGGGGGAAAGAAGAGAAGAGAGTATAAAGGGGACAGTGATGAGTGGCCCCTGGAGCAGCCCAGCAGGCCCCAGCAGGGCTTTAAATCACCTGGCAGAACAATGTCAAAGCAGGAGGCTCTGCAACAAATGCTGCACTTCAAAATGCAAACCACCTCACACCCATCACCCTGCTTCCTGTTACAGACTAGAGTTTTTCCTTTTTTCTTTTTGTGAGGATGACTGGCCCTGAACTAACATCTCTTGCCAATCTTCCTCTTTTTGCTTGAGCAAGATTGTCGCTGAGCTAACATCTATGCCAATCTTCCTCTATTTTTTTTATGTGGGATGCTGCCACAGCGTGGCCTGATGAGTGGTGCTAGGTTCATGCCCAGGATCTGAACCTGCAAACCCCAGGCGCGGCCATAGCAGAGTGCAAAAACTTAACCACCGCACCTCCGGGCCAGCCCCTGCAGCCTAGAGATTTTTATAGGGCTTTGCTAAAATCGGAAGTTTAGTCTTATTCTATGTACAAAATACTTAAAAACTCAATATTCTGATGCCATCTTGAGATGGCCATCACTAATAGCCATGTGACTTTATACAATGAATTTTAGCTCTCAATGTTTTAACCTGTAAAATGGAAAGAATAATAACTATGATGCAGATTATGGGGATTTGGGATTAGCTACTATTATTATAATTATATTTATTATTATTTCCACGCAATTGTCCCCACTGCCTATCTCTTCTAATAACTGTCCAAGAGGTTTCTTCTTCACAACTGAAACAAGAGCATTGACTCAAATGCTCACTGGCCTTTTGCGTTCCCTGCAGTCTGGCCACTGCCACATGTTGCCATTTCTATTTTCATGCCTCTCTCATCAGGTAATTTCTCCACCTTCCCGAGCCAAATCCCAGATCACCTCCTAATCTGCTCCCCGCCAGCTTTCCCCTCCCCCACACCTATTCTCAATGTTCTCAACAACCAAGGCTCAAAGAAGTGAAAACAAGGCCAGGGCAACACAGCTAGCTGGGGGCCACGTCCCCATTAAAATCCAGGTATCAGTGCGACCAAGGCCAGCTGCATGGCATTAACCGCACTACAGAATTACTCACTTTTAGGGCTCCCAGCGACGATTTAACTCTGAGGTTAGCTGCCCTTAAACCAAGCCTTCTCCGAGATGTTTCTCCACTAGTCCACTTATCATCATAAAATACGTATTATTTCAAATGCTTATAAAAGAAACACTAATCCCAAAACATTATTAAATATATCTCAAAGTTCTGGTGTTTTTCTTGTTGTTGTTGTTTTGTTTTTGCTTGTTTTTAGTATTTCTCTAAAGTGGGGACAAAAATTTGTCACAGAAGACCTCACCTAGGACTGGAAGACTTTGGGAGGAGAAAGGACACGACTAACAGGAAGCAGAGGCATGAAAATTGTGACTGTGGGCAATACCACGTGCGACTCCAGAAGGGATGGAGTACAGAATACAGGTGTCCACCTCTATTTCTAAAGAGAAATTTCATCTGATTGCCCTTTAACCTGACCATACAAGGATATGTGGAGATATGCAAAATTTCATTAATGGTGGCGTCTTTGGAGAGTCACATTATTTCTCAAAATAATGAAAACTAGTAAGATGGGTAACAGGATGTAAAGTGTTGTTCTATGCGAGAGCCAGAAGAGTTCACCAAAGCCTAAGACTTAGGCCTGTGGGAAAAGACTGAAAGCTTCTATTTCCTCGTCTGTAAAGCAGACAAAGTGCTGGGAGGAATGAGATGATATACGGATCATCTATAAAGCACCATTTGTTTTATTTTTGTTTTTTAAGTACAGTGTGGAATAGTGTAACTAGTATAGGATTTGACATTGGTGACGAGGTTCAAGTTCAACCTCTCTGCCACCCGTCTGATCTGGCACGAATCATTCAAACATATTTAATGACGTAAGAATTAAAGGGATGATGTGTGTGCTGCGGAGGGGAGGGTTAATACAAATTGCTATGTAGATGTAAGACGTTTTACGTTATAGTGTACCAGGAAGTAACCCAGGGCCTTAGGTTCAGGAGAGAGGGAGACAGAAAGAGGGATTCTTATAGCAGAAACCCCATTCAGTTAATAGAAAATCACTACCACTAGTCAACGGAGATATGAAAATAATAAAATAAAATCATATATTAATATAAAGTTAATAAAAATATACAGTAAAATTCTTGAATAATAAAATTCATATTACAAGGTAACTACCGCAATATACACAAATCAGGAGGGCTGATGGTTTGCACACATTCTCTCCTCTCATACAAAATGGCTGCCAGGATGAATTACAAGTATACCAGTGGTCACAAAGATTTTCTCTATGGATCTGAACTAGTCAACTGTAGTCCAGACCACAAAAAATAATGAAAATCTTGGGGCCAGCTCAGTTAAGTTTGCACACTGCACTTCAGTGGCCCATAGGTGTGTGCCCAGATCCCAGGCAGGGACCTACACACCACTCGTCAAGCCATGCTGTGGCGGTGTCAAGCAAAAAGAGGAAGACTTAGGGGCTGGCCCCATGGCCGAGTGGTTAAGTTCGCGTGCTCCGCTGCAGCAGTCTAGGGTTTCGCCGGTTCGGATCCTGGGCGCGGACATGGCACCGCTCATCAGGCCATGCTGAGGCAGCATCCCACATGCCACAACTAGAAGGACCCACAACTAAAGAATATATACAACTATGTACCGGGGGGCTTTGGGGAGAAAAAGGAAAAAATAAAATCTTTTAAAAAAAAAAACAACAGGAAGACTGACAACAGATGTTAGCTCAGGGCCAATCTTCCTCACCAAAAAAAAAAGAATGAAAATCTTTCCCTGGAAATAAAACAGGCAGGTGCCAACTCCAACATCATTCATTCATTCATTCACTTGTTCAGTCTCTACTTTATTGAGGCTCTATTCCAAGTGCTGAGAATAAAACAGAGCACAAAACACAGAAAGTTCCTGCCATCTCGGAGCTCACATTCTAGCAGAGAATACAGACAGTACACAAATAAGTAAACTCTGCAGTAAGTCAGTGGTGATTAAGTACTAGAGAGAAACCCAGGTGGGAAAAAAGGTTGCAATTTCTAAATAGGGCAATCAAGAAAGGCTTCCCCAAGAAGATGCTATTTACGCAAACACCTAAAGGAGATGAAAGAGTAAGACATGGCTATCTGGAGAGAGAGAAGTAGGGCTACGCAAAGCTTTCCAGCAAGTCCAGAGAAGACAAAATGCAAGCCTTACCTTTCAAAAGTGGCTGGAAGGTTGGAATCTCTTGCAACTTGATGACATCGGGATCGTTGCTGACATTCCGTGAGGCCTGGGAGCCCTGGGCCACAACCACAATATCATCCATCTTGGCTCTGTGCTTAGCTGGAGAAGGGGTCACTGAAAATCAAGTTATAAGCTCAGGAGCTGCATCTTAGCTAGCCACCTATGCCTCATCAAAGCTGTTTCAGTGTAGTCATTTTACACACAAAAATGCTAACTATAGTTACCCTGCAGTGGGGGATGGACTAGGGGGATGAATTATTTTCTACATATTTTATTTCTATATAATATATATATTTACTCCTTATTTCCTATAGTATTAAAAAAACTCAAATATTACAGGACACTATAACATGTATGAAACTGCTTTTGTAATTAGAAATATTTTATTATTCAGTACATAAAAACGTAGGCAGATTATGTTTTTAATATTTACTTCTTCGATCCTCCTGACACTTGTGCCTATTTTACCAATGAGGAAATGAGGGTACAAAATTCGGCTGTGACTTACCCAAGGCCAACAGTGCTTGGGAAAGGAACTGGAGGTCTATGGTTGTTGGCATACATGGCCCAACCCTGTGACAGTGGGGTTGCAAAGCTGTCTATCCACCCTATCACAGCAAGCCAGGAATGTTCAACAGATCCTAGTCACGGGAAAACCCCTGCTTCTCAACCCTAGATGATGGGTCTGTCGTGAGGCACCAGTCCTGTCATACCCTCCAGGTCACAGGCATTAGTCCCAGAAGCGCAGAAATAAACTGCAGGTCCCTTCTAGGCTGCGGCAAAATTCATACATTTGTAGGACTGCTAGAGAGGCGGGTCAATTTCAGGTCCATTGTGAGAATGTAATGCATTTGGAAGGAAGTGATTCAAACTACCAAGGACTCCCTAGACCAAGATATCCTCCCCTTCCTAAGTATCTTTCTGGTTGGGGCAAGAATGAACCTCTAAAGTGTTTTACACTCGAGAAGGTAGTATTTGCAGGCTCATCGTAGTCATGGCCCAAAGACTGATCCAGGGATGCCAGAGAACAGCCCCACCTCCTGGAAGCTAGTGTCTCCCGAGGCTGGGCATTCACTCTTTTAGAATCTCTGCTACTTTTACGGCTCTTCAAGAAATCTCTCTTAACCTCTTTTGGTAATTTACCTAACCTTTTACAAATCCCAACCAGAAATCTTTCCTGCTCCTAGTTAAGTGGTTCCTCCTTCCCCAGACCCCAGAAGAAAATGGCTTTCACTCGATTCTAGCTCGCCTCTAGCTATGCCCGTGTCTGTAAAACGCGCTCTCTTTGAGGATTAAACGTAAACACATGTAAAACACTTGGCACAGGGGAACAGGCAAACTCTAACCTACGCTGTTGGTTAGTATTGGTTAGTATGCTATAGCATTGGTTAGAGCCCATGCTGTTGGTTAGCAGGTAAGCAAGCACATCAGAAAGACGCCACACTTCCTCCCCCTAAATATGCTTCAGGCCTGACATAGAGGCAAGAAAGTAAGGAGTACCAATTATCAACCGTATTTGTATAAAGGATATCATATTCTGGGTCTTCCAAGGAAATGGAAGAATGCAGCAAAACTGGTAAATGCTGCTGCACCATTAAAAGCTGTCCCAATCTAGCCTCTAGAACGCAGGGCTGAGCTAGTCTTGAAGGACACACTTGAGTGTGGAATACCCCCACATCTGTCAGCTTCTGCATTTTGAATTACACAGCCTACCAGGAACAGAGAAGTTCTATGTCCAGGGGCTCTTTTGGGGCTCCAGATTTAACCGGTTTGGATTAGCAACCCCACAGTTTAGCCAGAGCAGGCCCAGTTCTCCTAGCGTTTGTGGGTAACAAAAAAAAAAAAAAACCAGCAAATGATCCTTAATTAAGCATCAGCTGTTTTCTTTATTGAGTGCTCACTATACTCCAGGCACAATAATCCTCCTATTCCTACCTCAAATGCTGAGAGAGATCTTAAAAATATGGACAGGAAGGAGAATACAGGAAAACACCAAAATCCATCGTTTTGGCCAACTATAACATCTTGGCCAACTTCCACAATACTAGAAAAGGAGCCGAGACACCTTCTAAGAGGACAATGCAGTTTCTAGAGACGTTTGCACACAAGGATTCAAAGCGATTGTACACCTGTCACACATCCCTTCTGAAAAAGAACCTCTAAGATCCGTTTTTAAGAAGGAACCTCTTCTTAGAGGTCCTGTCTATGATCCACCCACTGTGTGAGCCAAATCTCACTGTCAGTCATGAGTACTAACGCCAAAAATTAATTAGGTCGTCTTTTAAAGAGGAGGCTGTAGCTGGGAGAAACAGCTGTTTCGAAAATAAATAATGCGCATGGGCACCCACGCCGACTTAGCTTGCAGTCACAGGCACTCACTTCCATCAGGGGACTCAAGGCTAGGACAGATGGTGACATTTTTTCCTTTTTTAAGAAAAAAGCGTGGTGAGGGCTTTCTGTGCGTTCCTGGCCGCCGGTCCCAGACCCCACTAGGTCGGGAGGCATCTCCCTCCGCAAGCAGACAGGGCCGGCTGGAGGAGGGTGGGAGTTAGGACACCGACCTGAGGAGTTCAGATCGTTGGGTCGGCTCTCGGCCTCGGAGCTCTGCTCGCTGCCCATGGTGCCGGCAGCGGTGGCAGCGGAGGAACGGCGGGACGGGCGGTCACCGCTCCGGCGGCGGGCGACAGAGCAGGGGCCGGGGACCGGGGCAGGGATGCTACACAGTCTGGGCGCCGCGGCGGGGCCGCTGTGTGCAGAGGGCGCGCCCAGCCCACGGGAGGGGCGCGGGCGGCTGGGGGTGGGCAGGCCCTATTTCGGGAACCGACGCGCAAGGAGGCACGGAGCGGCTGCACGCTGCTCGCCCGCCTTCTTTGGGGGAACCCAAGGCGAGGAGGCGGGGTACGCCCGGCTTCAGCCGCGCCTGCGGCCGGCGGGCGGCGCCGCTCTCACTCACTTGCTCCTGCGTCGCAGGCTCGCTCCTTCCGGGACGCGGGTTGGCGGCGCCGGCAGCGCGCGGCCGTCAGTTCCGGGTTGGAGAGTTCCCACCCCAGGTCCGAGGGAGGGCGGGGAGACTGGCGTAGGCGACTAGGCCCACGCAGCCTTAAAGAGCCCGCCCGCCTCAAAGCCAGAACTGCACCGGGGGTAAGCCCCTTGCCTGTGTGATGATGCGTCCCCTTTAAGCATGACCCACCCATTGGGCACTTAATCCATGTCTTTATAATCCCTGTCATTAGAACTTTACAGAACGGGTTTTTGTTGTGTGTATGGGTTTTTTTGGTTTTACTTTGTTTTATTGAGATGTAATTGACATATAACATGATTTTTATGTTTTTTTAATTATTTTATGTATTTTATATTATTTTTATTATATATTATAACATATATCACTATTTGTATATATTGTGAAATTTTAAACCCTGTTTTGCAGATGGAGAGACAGCTAGATAGATTTAGGATTGGAATCTGCAACTGTTTGGATGCAAAGCTGCTGTTTCAGTGTGTGGCAGTGGATGACGGTACAAAAAATATTAGATGGTGAAGAAAGGAGCTGGAGTTGAGAGAAAAAAATGAAGAAATAGAAAATGCTGATTCACTTGTTAGGGTGTATGTGCATCTTCAAAGGAAAGTGGATGCCTCTACAGTCTAAGCACTTTCTGAGGACCTTGACAGTTATCCATGAGCCATTCTGAAACAAGCAAAAGTAAGGAAGGAGTACAAGTAATGCAAAACAGAAACTGCCAGTGCTGGCAGGTCAAGGATGTAGACCTAGTAATGCAATGCCATCAAGGAGCTGAGTGGCTCTGGGGTTCTCAGAACTTTGCAACTCATTTTATATTGTTTGCTTCACGAAATTTCAAGCAAATGCCCTGAGCTTTTATATATGTAAATATAATCTCAGAAGGAGTGCCAAATTGACTGAATGATTAAGTCACTTCTAGTCTACTACATTATAGACATTTCCACTATTTTACCTCATTTAATTTTCACAACAACCCTGAGGTCCACAAACAGGTAACTCCCTCATGGTCATCAGGTAGCAACAAGTGGTGGAAGTAGGATTTAGGACTGTCTGATTTCAAACCTCACACTTTTTCTTCTACTCACCATTATAATACTGTGAGAAAAGTGCAAATGAATGTAAGGAATTTTAGTATTCTGTGGGAATATGAAGATAGAACTAAAAACTGCCTGAGAGATCAAATAGGCTCCTAGGAAGTGGTGTTTGACTGTAGTCTTGAGGTTTACATAAGCCACCAGGCTGATGGGACCAAGGAGTGCCCACTAAGCAATGTGACCATTCCCTCCTGGAGAGCCCTTGGCTCCTCTTCCAGACTGCCCTATTTGGGGGTGGGTGAGAGAGATGGGAAAAAGGAGAGAGTATAGCTCATGTTCTTGCTCCTGTTCCCTCTCTTCCACATGAAATAAAATTTATTTTGTGTTTCATACCCTAGTCCATACTGATGTGATTGTGTTTTTTATGCTTCCCATTGGATGAACATTTCATTCTAAAAGGAATATTCTGTTCATCAGCTGAATAATAGACAAATATATCATACCATTTTCTCCTGGCCTTCAAGGTCTCTGCTGAGAAATCTACTGATAGATAGCCTTATGAGTGCTCCCATGTATGAGAGAAAATTTTTTTCTCTTGTTGGTTTTAAAATTCTCTCTTTGTCTTTATTTTAGACAGTTTTATTGTACTATGTCTTAGAGAAAATCATTTTGGGTTGACCTATTAGCTTCATAAACTTGAATGTCCAAATTTCTCCCCATGTTTGGGAATTTCTCAGCCATTATTTCTTTAAACAAGCTTTCTATCCCTTTCTCCCTCTTTTCTGTTCATTCTGGGACTTCAGTGATGTGTGCATTGTTTCCGTTGATGGTGTCCTCTAGGCTTTCTTCATTCCTGTTCTTTCTTTTTTCTTTTTGCTCCTCTGATTGCATGGTTTTAATTGATCTGTCTCCAGTTCATCGATTCTGTCTTATGCTTGGTCAAGTCGGTTGTTGAAGCTCTCTATTGAATTCTTAACTTCAGTCATTGTATTCTACAGCTCCAAAATTTCTGTTTCATTCATTTTTGTTTTCTATCTCTTTGTTGAACTTCTCATTTTGTTCTTGTATTATTTTCCTGATATTGTTAAATTGTCTATCTGTGTTCTCTTATTGCTCTCCAAACATCTTTAGAGCAATTATTTTGAATCTTGGTTGGGCAATCCTGGATCTCCATTTCTCTGGGCCCAGTTACTGGAAGTTTATTATATTTCTTTGCTAGAGCCATGCTTCTCTGATTCTTCATGATTCCTGTAGCCTTGCATAGATGTCTGCACATTTAAAGTGGCAGTCACCTCCTCCAGACTTTATGGTCTGACTTCAGAAACAGGAGACTTTCACCTGTGGGTAGAAGCACGCTAGAGTATGCTGTGGCCCTAGGTCTAGTGGTGCAGGGCAGCAAGTGTGGGGGTGTGTAGTGGTGCTGGTTCTGGTAAGGGTGGGGGGGGGGCATGATGTCTCTTTGGCTCAGGCTGCTGTGGTCCACAGCATTGACAACCATGTGGTCCTTGGTGAGCACTGTGGAAGGTCAACAGTGTCTTCAAGGGCTGTTGGGGTCCTTACGGCATGTCGATGTGCAGCAGCTAGGAACTTGGGCAGTCAGCAGTGGTAGCGAGAGCTCATGGTGTATGTATACTCAGCTTCAGGGTGCCAGCTGCAGGTTCCTCTGTAGTGGCAGGGGCTGGTTGCAGACACACATGGAGTGGTGGGGGCCAGGGCATGCAGTGGGCCAGTGCCAGCTTTGTGCTCGCTGGCAGCTGCAGGGGCCCTAGCTGTCAGTGTGCACTACTGTGGCCGCTGGGTCTTACCACAGGTGCACAGCAGTAGAGGCCAGTGACAGGGGTATGCAGGTGCACAGCTGGAGGGGCTAGCCGCAGGTGAGTGTAGTGGTGCTGCAAGCCAGTGACAGAAGACAGGGCCTGATCCAGGCCTGCAAGCAGCTGTGGGGGCCTTGGCTGTCAGTGTGCTCTCTGTGGCTGCACAGTCTCCCCCTGAGCATGTGCACTGCAGTGGAGGCTGGTTATGGGTATCGGGTAGGAGGCATGCAAGTACGTAGCTTAAGGGGCTAGCCTCAAGCATGCACACGTGATGGAGATCAGCCATGGGGGTCTAGGCTGGCGTATTGCACTTTCACAGCCGCGGAGGCCTGCCAGTGTGGTTCCTGGGCTCCAGTTGGGCATGGCATGGAGCAGGCAGGGACTCACAGGTGGCCAGTGTCAGTGAATGTAAATGCTTGTGAGGCAAAATCTAGTGAAATATGCAAGGGGTCTGTGGTAGTTGTGCTAGCTGTTGGTGTCTTCAGTGGTAAAAGCTGCTGGGTTTGGCTGCAGAGCAGGTGACTATAAACTGCAATCGCTTCCATTGCATGGCTGCTATGGTTAGCTCCTGCTTTTCTTCTTCGCTCCTAGCTATCTCTCTCTATATCTTTACGTCTCAGATTTGCCAGTCTGGGTGGAGTGAAACTGAAGCAGGACTTTCATGAGGCATCCTGAAAGGCTGGGGAAGCTGGTCACTCTCCCAGCTCTTCCTTTCCTGGTGGGAGGAACGCTTTCTAGTTGGGAAGTTCCCTCCTGGTGCTGAGCAGTGCTGGCTTGAGGGAGGAGATAATGCAGGCAAAATGAAGCTGTCTTCCTCCTCCTCATATGCAGTTATTCTCAGAGTTTTTTCCTACTGTGTTGCTGTAGTTTCTTAAGTGGACTCCAGAGCAATCTCTGAGCTGTTTTTGTTTTTGTTTTGTCTAATTGTTAATCTTTGTGTGTTGGGGACAGAGGAGGGGGTGGTGCATGGAAACTGAAGTCTCCTACGTTGCCCTTTTTTTTCGCTGAATGGATAAATGAAATATGGTATATCCATATAGTAGAATATTATTTGTCTCCCCCCAAAAGTAACAAAATACTAATACACATTACAACATGGATAAACCTTGAAAACATTATGCTATGTGAAAAGAGCCTGTCACAAAACACCATATATTGTAGATTCCATGTATGTGAAATGTGCAGAAGAGGCACTATAGAGACAAAAATAGATTAATGGTTGCCTAAAGCTGAGGAGGAGGGGACTGGAGGGGAAATGGGGAGTGAGCATTAAAGGGTGAGGGGGTTTCTTTCTGGGGGTGATGAAAATGTTCTAAAATTTATTGTGGTAATGGTTGTACAACTCTGTGAATATATTAAAAACCACTGAATTGATCACTCTAAATAGGTGAATTGTATGGTATGTGCATTATATCTCGGTAAAGCTGTTATTCGGAACAAGGATATCAGAAGATAAAATGCCTTCATTCAGTGACTCAGCGTTTAGTGGTAGCCTGTAATGTACCAGGCACTTGCTAGAGGCAACAAGACCCGGTCCGTATCCCTAAGACGCTTGCAGTCTGGTGGCAAGAAAATTAAGTGGGCATTTATAATACAAGGATTCTGCTGGAGGAGCTTTAGAGGTAGGAGATATTTGGGACTGATGCCATTTAGCACCTTTAAAATCACTTCCAGATGAACAGCAACCTATGTGGCCTGTATGCCCAATAACTAACGATCGAACAGCCTTTCCAGTTTATAAAGAACTTTCATATATATTGGCCCCGAATGACCTACCTATAAACTAGGTAACAATTTCCTAATTTTACATAGAGGTTAAGGATTTTATTCTTCATCACACAGCTAATGAGTAATAAAACCAGGGCTTAAGTTTTTAAAAGTTCATTATGCCTCTATCCACTCCAGACTAGCTGCTTCTCCCATATCTTTATATTGCCTGGCACTCCATCCATCCAGTCTCCCACGCCAGAAATCGGCTTACCCTTACCACCACATCCAACCACTCACCAAGTCTGAAGAGCCTCTCTCTTTAATTTCTCTTCCATCTCCATGCCCCACTCAGAGCCCCCTCACTTATTCCATTTCTTGGAAGACAGGCCTCTGGCCTCACCTTCATCAATCCATCTACATGTGGCTGGCATAGAGAATTTTCTGGAATATTAATCAGGTCTCTGGACCTTTTACTGCCCTATTAAATCCTTAAATAACTCCCCATGGCTTCAGGATAAAGTTTAAAATTCAGCATATGAGAACCTTCTTGCTCTAACCCCAGCCCCTCTCTCTGCTCCTGTATGTACACAGGCAACCTCTGTGCCAGTCAGGATGAAATTCCCTGAATAGTCATGCTGTTTTCTCTGTCTGGAATAATCAGCTTTTTTCTCTCCATCTAGCTAACTGAACTTCATTTTTCAAGACTTAGCTTATGGTTGAAAACTCATGTCCACACAAAAACCTAAACACAGGGAGCCAGCCCCGTGGCCGAGTGGTTAAGTTTGCACGCTCTGCTTCAGTGGCCCAGGGTTTCGCTGGTTCAAATCCTGGGCGTGGACATGGCATGGCTCAACAAGCCATGCTGAGGCAGCATCCCACATGCCACAACTAGAGGGACCCACAACTGAAAATATACAACTATGTACCGGGGGGGCTTTGGGGAGAAAAAGGAAAAATAAAATCTTAAAAAAAAAAAAAAAACTATGGGGCTGGCCCCGTGGCCGAGTGGTTAAGTTCGCGCGCTCCGCTGCAGGCGGCCCAGTGTTTCGTTGGTTCGAATCCTGGGCGTGGACATGGCACTGCTCGTCAGACCACGCTGAGGCAGCGTCCCACATGCCACAACTAGAAGGACCCACAACGAAGAATATACAACTATGTACCGGGGGGCTTTGGGGAGAAAAAGGAACAAATAAAATCTTTAAAAAAAAAAAAAAACAACTAAACACAGTTGTTTATAGCTGCTTTATTTATAATTTCCAAAACTTGGAAGCAACCAAGATGTCCTTCAGTATGTGAGTGGATAAACAAACTCTGGTACATCTAGACAATGGAATATTATTCAACACTAAAAAGAAAAGAGCAATCAAGCCATGAAAAGACATGGAGGAGACTTAAATGTTTATTACTAAGTCGAAAGAAGCCAGTCTGAAAAGGCTACATACTGTGTGATTCTAATTATATGACATTCTGGAAAAGGCAAAACTATGGAGATAATAAAAAGATCAGTGGTTGCTGGGGGTTGGGGTGAGGGGGAGGGATGAACAAGCTGAGCATGGAGGATTTTTAGAGCAAAGAAAATACTTTGTATGATACTATAATGATGGATACATGTCATTATCCATTTGTACAAACCCATGGAATGTACAGCACCAAGTGGTCCCAAGGGTAAACTATGGACTTTGGGTGTTTATGATGTGTCCATGTAGGTTCATCCTTGGTAAAAAAAATGTACCTCCCTGGTTGGGGATACTGATAACGAGGAAGACTCTGCATGTGTTGGGGCAGAGGGTATATGGGAAATCTCTGTGCCTTCTTCTCAATTTTACTGTGGCCCTAAAACTGCTCTAAAAAAATAAAGTCTTTAAAAAAAAAAGGATTGAGCTTACGCACTTCCTCCCAAAAGTCTGGATTATATGTCCCTCTTCTGAGCTTCCTTAGGTAGCATCTTCTATCATAACGATTATGCTTTACACAACAATTGATTTATTTGTCTGTCTCCCCTATTTAACTATAAGCATCTTGAAGGTAGGTCCCATGTCTTATTGATCTTTAATTTCCCCTGCAGGTGTTTAGTACATGTTTTTTTGAATAAAATACTTTTTAAAAAACCTGCCTCCACATAAATGGGACTTCTAAGGATCAGGAGAAGAAGATCAAGAATCTCTGGGGCCAGCCCCCGTGGCATAATGGTTAAGTTCAGCATGCTCTGCTTCATGGGTTCAGATCCCAGGTGTGGACCTACACCACTGGTCACTCATGCTGTGGTGGCAACCCACATACAAAATAGTGGAGGATTGGCACAGATGTTAGGTCAGAGCTAATCTTCCTCAAGCAAAAGAGGAGGAAGATTGGCAGCAGACGTTGGCTCAGGGTGAATCTTCCTCAGCAAAAAAAAAAAAAAAAAAAAAGTCTCTTCAGGAGATGAGGTGACAATGGATGTACTTTCTAATTTAAACACCTAGTTTATATCAATAGAAAAGAGAGGTCACATCTCTTTATATCAATAGAAAAGAGAAGTCACATTCAAAGAATTCAAAGAATGTGACTTCTCTATACCCCTGGACCCTCAAGTATATCATCTGCTGAGATCAAAATGTACTGTGTACATCAGTCTCTTATTGCAACAGGAAAATCACTCCAATGGGAAATCACTGTGGAATTTCCCTGTCTTTGGTAACTCTTTAAAACCAAGTTTTGGCAACATTAGTGTAATTCAAGAGTAGGTCATCCTCTGGATACAGCTGGTAGAGTTAGTTTCACACAATGGACCATTGTTCACAGGCATTCTCTGTCAACATGTGCTTCCTGTAGCTATTGGTTAAAACTAGGATGTAGCTGTTGGCTGTATCAGGCCTAGAAGAATAATCTACCACGGCATGGTGCTTTAGGTCTGAAAGTTCTTCACACCAACCAAGGTGGAGATATTGTTGAAGGTTAGACCACTTGGCAAGTTAAGTGTCAGTGGTTTAGTAATGTTCCATGTGTGTGTGTGTGTGTGTGTGTGTGTGTATGGGGGTGAGGTTGGAGTGAGCAGTGACTTAGAAATACATTTCTACAACCTATGCCCTAGTAGTTCTTTCCCATTCATTCAATCCACAAACGTATTTTAGTTAAATATTTACTCAGTACTTATTACATACCAGGTACTATGCTAACTGTTAGGGATACAATTTTAATAACTATAGCACACACCATTGTTTTCATCATTATTATCCTGTGGAAATTCATAAAGAGAACCTCATTAAATTGGAGTCTGGAGGCCAAGAGGGGAAACTCTCAGCGCCCATGGCAATAGCAGAGTCCAACCGAAGAAGAAAGGCTTCCTCTTCTTGACCAGTGAGAAGCTCAGAGAAATGAGAGACTGGCACAACTCAACCAGTGAAAAGCCATTACACCTCCAACTCTCCGTTTACAATAGCCCTCCCAACTTCCTCTTCTCCTCTATAAAAGAATTTCTTCTCTGCGTGTTGGGGGGTATTTGCAGGTGACTCACCGTGGTTGCAGACCCTGAACTGGGATTCTTTGCTAATCCCAAATCCATTTTTGCTGGAGAAATAACCGGCTGTCTATTCGTTTAAGGTCAATACTCTATACCTATAAAAAGTAAATCCTGCAGAATCCCAAATGTCTTCCCTGAGGCTTGATTTGCACGTAACACTTAACTCAAGAGTAGCCATCTCTGAGGACCCTCCGTGCCCCCGATGATCGAAATAGGATTCTCCTAACTATGACCCAAGGAGAAAACACTGTAAACTCTTGAACGTGGAAAAACTGCGCTCAGCTGTTGGCTCTGGGCTAGACTAGGACGCAGATGTGAGAGGCAGATTGCACTGTGTACATTTTGGTACTGTCTGACTTTCGTCATGTATATTTGCACGCTCTCTGGCCTTCAGGAAGGAGAAAGCACAGCTGCAGACCCCAGGCAACCGCGAGGGTCTGCCAGCGCGCCCTCGCAGCGCCCACAACCCGGGTGCCCGGCGTGGGTGAGCAGGTTGGGGCTGCAGGGAACGCGGCTTCTGGGCTCAGCGCTGCAGCGGGCGCCCGGAATCACCGCGGGGAGGGGCTCGAGGCTCATGCCTGTGCCCGGAGGACCGCGCTCCAAGTTGCTAGGAAGCAGCTCCGGGTTGCAGTGCAGGAATGTGCCCTTCCCCCAGGCAAACTTTCGGCCGCTGCAACGGAAGCAGGAACTTGCGAAGCACAAAACCTGCCGGGCGCGGCGGAGCTGCGGAGTATCCCCTGCCGCCCTCGCCGAGACCCTGGCCCGGATTCGCCGCTCCTGGCCCGCCACTGCGTTGGAACTGTCCCCGCCCGGGGAGGGCAACCGGGACCCCCGGGGTCCTTTCGCCGCCAGGTAAAGGCGTCTCCGTCCTCTCCTCCAGACCGGCTGCAGGCGGCGTCGCCACCTGCCGAGAGCAGCTCTCCTCCCTTCCCCGGCGAGGCTCCTCCACCCCTCCGGGAGCACGCGAGGGACCAGGCTGGAGCGAAGAAGGGCTGAGCAAGATCTTCGCGGCGCTGCGGCATCCCAGAGGGGATCTCCAGGCAGGCCAGCGGCACCTGCCATAGATGGCACTGGCTCCGCGTCGTCATCAGGAGAGGCAGACTAGTTTAGTGAGCGACATACATTTCCTCAAAGGAAAGGGAAATTTTCCTATTTTTTTCTTGCATGATTTGTCTCCTGTCTCCATTATTGAACCTGCTAATCGTCTAATATTCTATAGGATGTGACATCTTGATAAATTAGGTTAGGTTATGCTGTGAGTAAAATGATTTGCAATATTTGACACCGTTGTGTACACGTACTGTCGTAAGCAGGCGTTAGAGCTCAGGTACTTCCTTTGCCTTCCATCTGTGTCCTTTTTCCTCTGTCTTCAACTTGACTTTGGACCTTTAAGGGCTAACTAATAATGGATTCGAAGAACTAATTTCCCTAATAACTGTTGAGTGTCTTTAATGAGATAAACTCTTCAGTACTTCTCGCAATCCAGGCGCTATAAAGAGGCTGCGTACTGAAAACACAGCTGCTTAGCCCAGCTCCTTACATAGTTCAGGTTTCTTTGCAAGAGCTTGAGGAGAGATGTCAGAATCCATTCAAAGTAAAGTACTGGCCTGGTTTTTCTCTTTTGTTCCTGTTTTGTTTTCTTTAGGGCTAGAAAAGAGACTCCAAAATGTGGCAGGATAAAAAGGTAACCTGTGCCAGGAGTCTTGACCCTGGGGGGTCCATGAATAGCATTCAGAAAGTCTGTGAACTTCGGTGGAAAAGTTTATTGTTTTACTCATCTCTAACTGAATTGTAGCATCTTCTTTAAGAGGCATGTAGGCAAAAGCCATAGTAGTGTTAGAGGTAGCTGCGATTTGCCACCACTAGAAATCACAGATATTTTCATGTCATATTACTTATGGCACATATCTCAAAATACCATTTACATTCAACACTACTTGAAAATTTTGGTAGTTCTGAGACATACCACTCGTTATTTAATAGATTAATAAGGAAGCACATACATCGCACAGTTGTTTTTAACTAAAAATGGGGATAATAATGGGATCTATCTCATTAGAACTCTTAAAGGATTAAGTGACATGATATATGTAAAGTGCTCAGCATAGAGACTGGTGTGTAGGAAAAATCAGTGTTACTTATTATTTTACTGTTTCAAAAGTTGGACCCAACAGCAAGGAAAGTATGAGACTTGTGCTCTATTACCATATAATTTTTTTTTTATTTTTAAACTATTTTGTTGTTTTTTACTAACTAAAGTCTGTTTGCATTAGAGTTCACTCTTGATGTTGCACAGTTCTCTGGGTTTTGACATGTAATGACATATATCCCCATTACAGTATCATATAGAACAGTTTCGCTGCCCTAAAAGCTCTCCTGCGCTCCACCTATGCATTACCCTGCTCCTGCTGGCAACCGCTGATCTTTTTACTGTCAGTCTATTTTAACCTTTTCCAGAATGTCATATAGTTGGAATCATACTTTTCAGACTGGCTTCTTTCACTTAGCAATATGCGATTAAGTTTCCTCTGTGTCTTTTTGTGACTTGATAGCTCATTTCTTTTTATTGCTGAATAATGTTCTATTGTATGGATGGACCACATTTTGCTTATCCATTCGCCTATCGAGGGACATCTTTTTGCTTCCAGTTTTTGGCAGTTATGAATAAAGTTACTGTAAACATTTGTATGCAGTCTTTTGTTAGTATTTGGTACTGTCAGTTTTTTGGATATCTCGTTTTTGTTTTAATTTTCATTTCCCTGATGACCATAGTGTTGAGCACCTTTTCATATGCTTATTTGTCATCTGTGTATCTTCTTTGGTGAGGTGTCTGTTCACATCTTTTGCCCATTTTTAATTGGGTTGTTTGTTTTCTTATTGTTAAGTTTTAGTTCTTTGTACATTTTGGCTACCAGTCCTTTATTAGAGATGTGTTTTGCAAATATTTTCTCCTAGTCTGTGGCATTTCTTTTCATTCTGTTAACATGTCTTGTGCGGAGCAGAAGTTTTTAATTTTAATGAAATCCAACCTTCAATTTTTTTTCATGGATCATGCTTTTGATGTTGTATCTAAAACATCACCTAATTTAAGGTCACAAAGACTTTCTCCTATGTTATATTCTAGGAGTTTTATAGTTGTGCATTTTCCATTTAAGTCTATGATCCATTTTGAGTTAATTTTTGTGACAGGTGTAAAGTCTGTGTCTAGACTTATTTTTTGCATGTGGATGTTCAGTTGTTCTGGTACCATTTTTGGGAAGACTATCCTTTCTCCATTGAATTACCTTTGCTTCTTTGTCAAAGATCAGATGACTATATTTGGTGGGTCTATTTCTGGGCTTACTGTCCTGTTCCATTGATCTGTTTGTATTTTCACCAATATCACACTGTCTTGATTACTGGAGCTTTATAGTAAGTGTTGAAGTCGGATAGTGTCCGTCCTCAGACTTTATTCTTCTTCGGTATTGTGTTGGCTATTCTGGATCTTTTTGCATTTCCATGCAAATTTTAAAATCAGTTTGTTGAGACCCACGAAATAACCTGCTGCGATTCTGATTGGGATTGCATTGAATCCATAAATCAAGTTAGGAAGAACTGACATCTTAACAATATTGATGAACATGGAATCTCTCTCCATTTCTTTAGATCTTCTTTGACTTCTCTCATCAGAGTTTTGCAGGCTCATTTAAAAATCTACTTTGATAATTATACTTCAATATAGCTGGCTTCCTTTGTAATCCTCTATATTTCATTTTATGCATTTTAAAACACGTCTCTCAGAAGAGATCCTAATCTTCACCAGACTACCAAAGGGTTCAGGAGAAAAAAGAAAAAAAGATTAAAGAAGCAGTAATTCTGCTCTAGGCTGTCATTCAGTGAACGATTTGTATTCCGGAAATGTGGAGGTGAGAGGGCGAGGAGAGTTTCTGGTATTACCTTGACAGTTTAACATTTATTTTTATTTTTCCTAGAAGAACCAGCTTACCAGTGGAGTTGGCGTTATACATGGGGTGACTTTTGTGTTTTTAGGAATGTCAAAAAGGAACACCTGCCTCCAAACTTTCCTTCAACAGAGTCACAGTATTCCCCCTGCTGACCAGCAAATTCCCAGAATTAGATTTTTAGAGTTACCTGCCTCTGGTTTGATACTTAAAGAGAGGCAGCAACAAAAAAGGCAGCCTCAGTTGCCTCATGTATGAAATAAAGAAAATAATGGCTTTTTCGCAGAGCTGGTATAAAGATTAAATAGGATAATATGTGTAAATTTCTTAGAACATTTCCTACCACCAAGTAGGTGGTTTAAAAACGCTAATTGTTACTACTGAGGAAGAAAATATGCCCGGTCCTGTTGTCACTGCTTCATCAGGGTCTCAAGATTTTGCGTCCTCTCCCTTCTGACTGGGAGAGGCAAGAAGAAGAGGGATTCCAGAACTCAGAGCATGCCTTCTGTTTATACCTCTTCCTTCACAGACACTTACCAGCTTTTAAGCATTGATGGGATGGTATATGTGTTTGCACTTACTAGTTCTTTAACAAGTTTTTAATGAAAGGTTGTCTCAAATCTATTAAAAATTGAAATGAATAAAAAATACTTGTTTATTTCTGTCCTGCTATAAATTGTGAGTCATTTACGTTGACTTGAAGACAATGAAATGTATCTTCCTTAGATTTGTTAAAAGAAACAAAACTTGCGTCTGGCCCCGTGGCTTAGTGGTTGAGTTCTACATACTCTGCTTTAGTGGCCTGGGTTCATGGGTATGGATCCCGGGCGTGGACCTACACCACTCATCAGCCATGCTGTGGCGGCAACCCACATACAAAATAGAGGACGACTGGCACAGATGTTAGCTCAGGGCTAATGTTCCTCACCAAAAAATAAAATAAAGAAAGAAAAAAACAAAACTCATTGATGATTTTCTATTTTTGTTCTAGAGAGAAATTCCATCATCTGTGCAATCTTCTTGAGGCAAACTAAGACCAGAGGGAGGTTTATCCTTGACCTTTGAAGGCTGACTACGCTGGAATTTAAAATGTTCTTCAGGAAAGAATGGAGCTCAACTTACACTTTTGTAATAATTTGTTTCTTGACACTGAGGCTGGCCGCCAGTCAGAATTGCTCCACCAAGAGTCTAGAAGATGTTGTCATTGACATCAAGTCATCTCTTTCTAAGGGAATCAGAGGCAATGAGCCCATATACACATTAACTCAGGAAGACTGCATTAATTCTTGCTGTTCAACGAAAAGCATATCAGGTAAATAATAGTCGTGTGGCAACCCTTTATTCCATGTGTTTTGTGACATAAGTAGCTGGTCAATGTGGCTAAATAGTTTATCCTAGTGATTCTTAATGGGGTGGAATGGTGGGTGACACAATTACTGGAGGAATGTTCCACAAATGTGCCCTCCCCCTCCCCTAAGCTGATGAGTGTGTGCACACATCACTCAGGTGTTTGGGTAGAAAAAATGTTGAGTACCACCAGTGTTGTGTTCTAACAGGCATCTAAGGTATTGAAAACAAAATCCTATTTAAATGCTTAGCTGCCGTCATCATAGAGTTTTGGAATACAGTGTAATATTACAAAGAACATTTAAACAGGGAAAGGGAGTTGAGGCAAGAAGTAAAATTCTTAACTCATCCCATAGGAAAATCAGCATTTGATTTTTAAGCGGAAGCCCCAAACCTCCATTTTGTCTCCCTTTCCTGGATCTGGTGGCATAAAGTGAGTCTGGAAGCCACCGGCCATTAATTACAGCTTCCACGACTCCAAGGGGTCTGGGAATTCATTTAGCCTGACCCATTCCCATGACAGGGAAGGAAACTGAGGCCCACAGGTTTGAACACGGCTTTGCACATTTCAGGCTCCAAACCCATGACCTGAAAAGAGAAGTATATAAGTGAAACAATGGTTGTTTTTCAGTTGTTTATGACCCTGTCCTAATTCCCTGAATGAAAAAACCCCACTAAATTCATTGGGCATCTAATGCCTTGCTAGGTGCTGGAGATGAAACAATGACTAAGACGGACGAGGCCTTGCCATCGGAGCCTAGAAAAGCTAGTGAATGTTGGACTAGTGATTCTTATTAACCAAGCAAATCATATGTTTTCTCTTAGATCTTTACTTCCTTTTCTTTCTATAATGGTTGTAGTATGATAAGAAAGGAAGGGAAGAAAGAAGGAACGAGGAAAGGAAGGAAGGAAGGAATAGATATATATTTGGTCTTTGTCCCTGATTCCTGGCACAGAATTCCTAAAACTCTGAATTTCCAGAGCATAGGAGCTTCTTTTGTTATTCATAATGAACCCCTTTCAACCATACTTGAGTTTATGCTAATGAAGGAATTCTTGGTGGGGCCCTAGACAGCTTCAGGATGGGTGCTGGTCACCAGAAGGACCAAACCTTGATTAGAAGCTTAGACCTTTCGGCCCCCTACTCCCCTACCTCCAGGTAAGGGAAAGGGGCTAGAGATTGAATTCAATCACCAATGGCCAATGATCTAATCAATTATGTCTATATAATAAAACCTATATAAAAACCCCCCAAACAATGGGTTCTGGGAGTTTCCAAGTTGGTGAACACCTCTGTGTGCTGGGAGGATGGTGCACGCCTGCTCCACAGGGAAGGGAGCTCCTGTGCTAAAGACCCTTCCCGACCTCACCCTGGGTACCTCTTCATCTGGCTGTTCACGTGTATCTTTCATAACAAACTATAATTGTAAGTATAGCATTCTCCTGAGTTCTGACAGTAGTTCTGGCAAATTATTGAACTTGGGGTGGGGGATTGTGGGAACGTGAATTTGTAGTTAAGTACTCACACTTCTGAATTTGTGACAGCAGTGTGAGTAATCTGGGGACCTGATACTTGTGACTGGCATCTGAAGTGAGGGCAGTCTTATGGAACTGAGCCCTTAAACCTATGGAATCTGACACTACCTCTAGGTAGTTAGTGTTAGAATCAAATTGAGCTGTAGCTCACCCAGTTGGTGTCAGAGAATCAGAGAACTGGAGAATGAGCGTGGAAAAGACACGACGTATTTGGTGTCAGGAGGCAGAAACCCTTCAATGGTCTTCTCAAGTTGAGCAGTGTACTTTTGGACACTCTTTGTAGAAGGGATTTGTGAAAATTACAAAGATTTCATTTAAATTTCTAGTTTTTCTTTAAATGTTGATATCAACATTTATGTGAAATAGACACTTCACCTGCAAACAGGACTGAAGGCCGTGTGGGTATTTCTTGGCAACACAGGAAACCTTGCCATTCTCTTCAATTCCATGTTGCATGTTTAGTGAGAAATGAGGGTTTGCTGCTTTATTCTATGCACAAAAGTACTGTTATTGCTCTGGGCAGAGGTAATTGTGGTCTCAGTTAATGGATCTGACTTTTTCCTCACTTATGGAGCCATGGTTTTTAACTGTGTGGGGTTCAAAAAACACTTCGATAATTTGTTTATAGCCGTAGGCTCTAGAAAAATACCTATGAATACAAAGGACACAAAATTCTGCATACAACTTGGGGGACTTATGGACCCTTCCCTTTACCCAAGTGCCCCCCAAAAATGGTATTGCAGAATTATCCCATTGCTGAGAAGGCTAACCTAGAGAACCTTTCTTGTTACCTGGGTAATGGAGAGAGAACATGATAAAACCTCTGCAGAAGCTAGCTAAGTCTTATTTCCCGTCAAGGGAGCCAAGGTTGATCCCTAACCATTGCTTGACTTGAAGAAGTGATGGTGACACTTGGCAGACCATGTGGGTTTTCCCCCCTGGTTTAATTGAGGTATATTTGGTCCATAGCATTGTGTAAGTTTAAGATACACAGTGGTGATGATTCGATACATCTATATATTGTGAAATGGTTATCACAATAAGGTTAGTCAACACATAGTTACTTCTTGGGTGTGTGTGTGGTGAGAAAGAGCATGTGTTTTAATAATTAGGCTGTAGGCCTCTTAACCTTCAACCTGACCGGGGATATACTGATCCCTCAGGGGTCACAGGCCAAGATGTGAGACAGCACCAGATGGAGGCCAAGATGAATAGAGAGAGTAATTTCTACTGGACATCAGAGGAAGAGAAAAAGAGGCCAGAAATGAAAGTTAAGAGTAAAAAGTAAGGAAAGAAAGAAAACAGAAAAGGAAAAATGATAAGGAAGAGCAGAAATGTGAAGAAAGAATCAAAAGAAGAATGGTACTAATAAAAATAAAAAATAGACTTTGCATTTCATACAGTACTCAGATCCGATATGGAAGGAGGCATGATATGAATGATGCTGAATTTACTGACTCCACCCAAGAAAGCCAGACTCCTGGCTTCGTAGGTGTCCAAAATGCCTTCAGGATACAAGACATACATGGAATCATTAGGGTTAGAGCCGTTTCTTAAGACCCAACTCAGTTGTGAGTTGTGTAAAGACTGCAAAGTCAGGATTTCTATGTATACTTTGATAGATATTTTTGCAAACGGAAGGCTTATTTCTAAAAAATTAAATGTACCATTAAAAATTGGTTCTGGGGCTGGCCCGGTGGCATAATGGTTGTTCGCGCGGGGCAGAACTAGCATGGCTTGTCAGGCCACGCTGTGGCAGGATCCCACATAAAGTGGAGGAAGGCTGGCACAGATGTTAGCTCAGGGCCAGTCTTCCTCACACACACACACACACAAATTGGTTTTACCAAAATTACCTTACTTCAGATTTTTAAAACCAATATCTTTAAAAATTGCTTTAAGGACTAAACTAAGGAAAAGGAAATGATTCAGCGGTCAGCAAGCAAGTGAACAGAGGTGTTTGTTCGGGACGCCAGAATAAATGAAGTTCTTCCTGCTGGCCTTACTCTTAAGAAAATCCTATTTCGAAATAATGCTTATGAAACCTTTCATTGCAGGGGACAAGGTGTGTAACTTGATGATCTTCGACACTCGAAAAACAGCCAGACAACCCAATTGCTACCTATTTTACTGTCCCAGTGAGGAAGCCTGTCCACTGAAACCAGCAAAGGGACTGATGACTTACAGGATAATTAGAGGTAATAAAAACTTTGCTCCTTTTCTTTTGTGACTGGAATTATTTAAGGATCTGGTTCACGTGAAATATTTTCTATGAAAGAGTTGAAATAAAACTACCAAAGGCGGGGCCACAAAACAGAGAGGCACACCAGAAAAATCTCATTTAAAATTCAATTTATTAATCCAGTCATTTTTCCAATGAAAGACCTTTGAATGACAGTATTTTGTTTGTTTCAGTTTTGTTTTTACCTTCCTAAGATAAAAGACACACAGACCTTTTGTCGAAACATTTGGAAACACCCTTTTAGAACAATGACAGCGACATTGAAATAAGTGCACAGGTCTCTTGTTTTGTAAGGGGTAAGACCCACGTGAAGATATAAAATTTCAGTATGTTTGTCATTATTCCAATTATTTTATAATCACACTATCTGAAATTAAACTCACTGTATTTGATTGTCCAGACCTGGAAGGAAGTTCATTCAAGAAGTGTTTTTTGTGTGTCTGCCTTGTGCCAAATCTGTGCAAGGCGTTGGAAATACAGTCTCCATGCTCGGAACTTACAGACTTGTTCAGAATTCAGAAAATACACAAACAATCATATAATTATTTGTCTATGTCTTGGTGAGATTTTGGCTTGTTAATTTTTCAGAATGAAATGCTTTCAGTATCAAATTTCCTTGTATTTGTTTTAGAAAGTTTTTGTCATTATACCCTTGGCTATTAATAATATCCTGTTTGTTCATTTATTCAATAAACAACAAATATTATTTAGCATCCCCCAGCCCAGCACTTTTTGTGTACCAAGAATACAAAGATACAATACTGAATGTGAAAAACAAGGTTCTTGCTTCTGGAACTTATGTTTTAGGAGAGCGAGAGAATAACCCAAATAAATAGATAATCAGGAAGATATAGTCACAAATGCTATGGAGATAGCTGAGCTAAGACAGTGTAATAGATAATCACTGGGTGGCCCCTCTTGATCAGGTGATCAGAGGAAGCATCTGAAGAAGTAACCCCGTAAACTGAGATCCGAACAGTAGGGAGCCAGATGTGAGAAGGCCGTGGGAAGTTGTTTCAGGCCAAGGAAATAGCCTGTTCCAATACCCTAAGGCAGAATGGTTTTAGAGTGTTTGAAGAACAAACTCCCAGCTGGTTGACTCATAGTGAACCATGTCAAGAGTGATATGCAAGAACGAAGACAAGGGGGGAGGTGACATACAGCTTTCTAGGCCAGGCAGGGAGGTGTTATTTTAGGTGTGTAATGGGAAGCCGATGGAAGTTTTTAAGCAGGCATGTAGCCTGGTGTTTTAAAGGTGATTTCTCAAAGCTCACTGGGACTGTTCTATTGGGAACGGACAATGACGCAGCAGCAAGAGGGGATGTGGGAAGACGGGTAGGAGGTGGGAGTGAGATGCAAGTGAAAGGCCATGGCATTGTGGACCAGGCAGGTGGTAGAGGAGACGGAGAGAAGTAAACATACGGGCTGTTGCAGAGGTAGAGTGGACGGGACTTGGTGACGGCGTGGCTGTGGGGGACGGGGAAAAGAGGAGCATTGGAACTGAGTCCTGGTTCTGGGCTTGAGCCTCTAGACGGATGGTGGCACCGTCTGCTGAGCTGGGCAAGATTAGAGAACTGCTTTCAGGGCTGGGAGGAGGAGCAATCAAGGCTTCTCTCTGGACTGTATTACTCGCGAGGACCTTTGGGGTGTGATATTGCCCAGGGCGCCTGGGCACTGGCTCTGCTCTGTCCCCTGGGTGAGGCTGTGTCTGAGTTTTGTTCATGAACCGGGAAAACCTGATGGATAAACATCCCCTTAAACAAGAGCATAAAGCCCAAATTACTTGTGTGAATTCTTCCTAAGCAGTGATGTAAGCCTGAGGATACAAGGACTGGCACATAAGGTACAAAGTTTCAGTTTTTCAAGATGAAAAAGTTCTGGAGATGGATGATAGTGATGGTTACACAACAATGTAAATGTACTCAGTGCCTCTGAACTGATACTAAAAAAGGGTGAAAGTGGTAAATCCTTATGTGTATTTTACCACGATTTTAAAAAACAATTTTTTTAGAGAGCCTGTGGCACAGAACAAATCAGGCTTCTCAGGACACTCAAGACCTTACCTTGCCTGGAGAGGGTCTGGTGTCCTCTTGCCTTTTCAGGGCTTCAGCAGCCAGAGTGGCTGCCCTGATCGCTGTGGCTCCTTCACTTCCACTGCCTGTATGTATGTAATCTTGGCTAAAAACACTGGGGACCTGTGATGTGGTGTGGCTGCGGCTTCTTTCTGTTCATCTTTGATCACCTGGAACATTGCAGAGCCCGTTAGATAGCCGGAGTGGGGATGGGGGCAGCATCCAGCAGGAAATGGACATCCCAGTCTGAGTGTCCAGACCGGTCAGGGCTCCAGACACTGATTGGAGCATTTGTTCTTGAACTTCAGGAGCTCCCAGCATGCGGAGGTCGGGCCTTCATGTTTCACCTCTATGATCCCTCCTCACTACCTCTTCTTCGTTCCGTCCTTTCTTCCACTATCAGTGTGTGTATTCTCCACGTCTATCATCTATTTCACAATTAAAGCAGAATAGTCAAGAAATTGTAGGTAATTTAATCCAGTAATTCTACTTCCATAAAACCTATACCAAAGAAACAACACCGAAACAAGAAAAAGCTATTGGTGTGAAGCTGTTTATTGTATAATTTTATAACAATAAAAATCTAGAGGGGGCTGGCCACATGGCCGAGTGGTTAAAGTTCTGTGTGCTCCACTTTGGTGGCTTGGGTTCATGCGTTCAGATCTGGCACGGACCTGCTCCACTCGTCAGCCATGCTGTGGAGGCATGCCACACACAAAATAGAGGAAGATTGGGATGAATGTTAGCTCAGAGCTGATCTTCCTCAAGAAAAAAAAAAGAGGAAGATTGGCAATGAATGTTAGCTCAGGGCAAATCTTCCTCACCAAAAGAAAGAAGACTAGAAGCAGCATAAATGTGCAATTCCCAGAAAATAGTTGGGTGTAAAATTTGATGGAACTTGAGGGAATACGACGCAGGTATTAAAGAAATAAGTTTGAGGAATAGAAATAAACCATATTTCACCTAAATTTCTAGTGAACAGCATCCGGTTATTTTTCAGTTACATGAAAAGAATGTTTAGGGGGCCAGCCCTGTGGCCAAGTGGTTAAGTTCAGGCGCTCCGCTTCAGCAGCCCAGGGTTTCGCCAGTTCGGATCCTGGGAGCAGACATGGCACCGCTCATCAAGCCATGCTGAGGCAGCATCCCACATGCCACAACTAGAAGGACCCACAGCTAAAAATACACAACTTTGTACCGGGGGGCTTTGGAGAGAAAAAGGAAAAATAAAATCTTTAAAAAAAAAGAGAATGTTTAACTTTAAGGTATACAGAAATGTTAATAGTAGCTGGGACATAATGTTGGAAATTATAGTTCAATTTGTTTTATAATTTTCATAATACTTCTATAATGTGGTTGCTTTTGTAATGCATGTATAAAGGAAGGAGTGTGTGGTGAAGGTTCTCTCCAATAGAAGTGGGAGAAAAGGGAACTTGGCAGGTGCATAAACCTAATTTTAAGATCAAGTGTGAAGGTAATAAGTGGACTTAGAATCCAACAGTTCCTGTGGCGGCCACCAGGGGGCGCCATCAGCCCAGAGCAGGTTGGTTGATATCTAGTGATAAAGCGGCACCAAGCCTGTACATGGTGTGCAGCAGACTATTTATATCTACAGGATGTTTACAAATTGTGTTTGTAATTCTATTTATGAATCTGCCCATGTTGCTGGACTGAGACTACGCCATGAAAATAAATGATCTGCCTCCTATTTAGAGTGAAATTAAATAGATATCTGTTGGGTGGTTTGTTTCCAGGTGAACTCTATTTCCTATAAATGATTGACTAATATTTACAGACTGAAAGTTTGAAAGATGATAGTGTACTCTGTTCTTCTAGAACATCATTGCAGCTTGGCATTATTTATTTATTTTTTTGCAGCTTTGTGGTGTGTCATTTCTACCAAGGATTAGAATCGGGGAATTCAGACATAGAATCAGTAGGGAGTCTGTTTGCTCAGCTGGTTTCCAAATAATAATAGTCAGTCCCTAAGTTTTTTATTTAATGAAATCACTTGAAAATAAAATTCAAAAGAGGGGTTGAGGGCACAAGGCTGTTTCCCGGTCCCCTCTGTGTCTCATTTCTTTGTGACCCGGAGCAAGCACCCCACCCTGATGGCAAACACCAGTGGTGAGGTCAGTGGAGCAGGTGTGGAGGATCCGTGCGCGGTTCCAAGATCTTTGCCAGTAGAGGAATCTGCTCAAGAAATGGGACTGGCCCAGCTTTGTGTGAGCTTGCATTCTTGAGAAAGAAAATAGCTGTTTTGGTCATTCTTGTCAATGGCTTTATTTAAGTTCTGAGTTCACACATATTACAGAGCATTTTCTTAAATAGTGTTTTTTTTAAAAACTTTAAAATGAAATATGTTGAGTCCTGCTCTCTTTTTAAATATCTGATACTACCTAAAAATATAGGTGTTGTTGGGGCCGGCCCGGTGGCACAGCGGTTAAGTGCGCACGTTCTACTTCGGCGGCCCGGGGTTCTCCGGTCTGGATCCCGGGTGTGGACATGGCACCGCTTGGCACACCATGCTGTGGTAGGCGTCCCACATATAAAGTAGAGGAAGATGGGCATGGATGTTAGCTCAGGGCCAGTCTTCCTCAGCAAAAAGAGGAGTATTGGCAGCTCAGGGCTAATCTTCCTCAAAAAAATAAATAAAATAAAAAAAAAATAGGTGCCATTTATCTCGTGGTGATGCTAGGTCTATGAACGTGAATTCACCTGCAGCAGAAACTCTTCAGTGTTGTTTGGCATTGGTGATGGTAAGAGGAATTTCAGGCACCCAGATTCTATTTTGGGGTAGAGTACTACATCCTAGAGCAGGTATCTGCAAATTTTTTTTGTCAAGGGCCAAATAATAAGTATTTTAAGCTTCTCGGGCCAGGATTTTAGGCTTCGTGGGCCATATGCAATCTATCCTGCGTACTCCACCTCTGCCCTTAGAGTGGGAGGTGGCCATAGACAATATGTAAACACATGAGTGTGGTTGTGCGCCAATAAAACTTTATTTATTTGTGGACACTGAAATTTGAATTTCATATAATTTTCATGTGTCACAAAATATTATTCTTTTTGATTTTTTCCAACCATTTGAAAACACAGAAACCATTCTTAGCTTCCAAGCCATCCAGAGAGGTGACAGGCCAGATTTGGCCCTCAGGCCATAAGTTGCTGACCCCTGTGGTAGATGGATTAAGAGTGACAGTTCTGAAGGAGCTCGCAGAGGTGTGAGGCTTAGAGAGTCGTCGGAGATACTGCAGGTCTGAAGTTGCCTCTGGATCGTTTGTTAGCAGAGAGAAGAGTAAGGGCCAGTTTAGAAACTGGCACTGAGGGGAGCTGAAGAAGAAAAGGGAAAGAGAAGAGGGGAGAATGAGCCAGTTGATGCGAAGAAAGTCCTTTGCTTCCTTGCTTGGGTTTTCTGCAGCTCTGAAGAGAAATGATTAGCCAGGGAGCAGAACAATACAGAGCAATTCCAATGATCATTCGCTGCACCTGATTGCTTTAACAAGCCTTTCCGGTTTGAGCTGTGGTTTACCAGCTGTGGTGTGTGTGACTAAGACCAAAATTCTCAACTTTCTCGCCCATGAGGAGGATCTGAGGCCTGTTTCTCCTCAGCAGGAGTTGGGACTGTGTGATTTTCTGCTCTTTATTTCAGCAGTGTGGCCATTGTGATTTCAAATATTGGTCCTGTCGTCCTCAGATCCTCACACCCTAAGACATTGCCTCTAGAATTTTAATTCTTTTTTTTCTTTTTTTACTGAGGAAGATTTGCCCTGAGCTAACATTTGCTGCCAATCTTCCTCTTTTTGTATGTGAGCCACCACCACAGCATGGCCACTGACAGACAAGTAGTGTAGGTCTGTGCCTGGGAACTGAACCTGGGCCACTGAAGCAGAGCGCATCAAACTTAACCACTAGGCCACTGAGGCTGGCCCTAAAATTTTAATTTGTTTTTTAAAGATTGGCACCTGAGCTAACATCTGTTGCCAGTTTTCTGTTTCTTCTTCTTCTTCTTCTCCTCCCCAAAACCCCTCATACATACCTGCATAGTCCAGTTGCAGGTCCCTCCAGTTGTGCCATGTAGGACGCCACCTCAGCGTGGCTTGGCGAGCGGCACTAGGTCTGCACCCAGGATCCGAACTTGCGAAACCCTAGGCCTCTGAAGCAGAGCACGCCAACTCACCACTTGGCCACGGAGCCAGCCCCTAAAATGTTAATTTTTGAAAGTCAAAATTAGGGCCAGCCCTGTGGCCGAGTGGTTAAGTTTGTACGCTCTGCTTTGGCGGCCCAGGGTTTCGCCAGTTCGAATCGTGGGTGCGGACATGGCACCGCTCATCAGGCCATGCTGAGGCGGTGTCCCACATGCCACAACTAGAAGGACCCACAACTAAAATATACAACTATGTACCCGGGGGGTTTTGAGGAGAAAAAGGAAAAATAAAAAATCTTAAAAAAAAAAAGACAGTCAGTCAAAATTAAATATCCCGGATTGCCTTCCTCCCCTGAGCATGGTGCTGAAGCCTGTGTTTTGACTGAAATGTCATCAGCCGTCTCCTGCTGCTTTGGCCTCTGCCCGCAAAGACCAGATCCTCCAGTGCCCTCCGCCTGCTCCTCCCTGTCGAAGGCAGATCACTGGGATTCCGCCTCCTCTCCTCGTTGTCCCATGGCCTCCATGCACCTTTCTTGCCTGTGCCCGCTCTCCCCGTCCCCACCGTGACATCTCTCCTAGTGACTACTTGCTTCCCACTTATCATGGCAGTACCAGCTGGCACAGCCCGCAGGTGCTCGCGCCTCACACCGGCATTCTCCCTGACAGTCTTCATCCTGCCACATCACCATGGCCCAGCCTTTTTCCCTGGCCTTGGCCCCTTTAGCATCTCCATCTTCCTAAACCTCTTGCTGCCCGTGCTGAGCCCCTCTTAGTGTCTCTGCTCCTCCCACCTCTGCCTTAATTTTCCTGGTCCTCCTCCACACATCTCTTTCCTCCTGTCCCATTGCTCTAGAAATAAACCACAGCATCTGGTGGAGAGGCAGCGTCATCAGGTTCTGATTTAGCAATCTGTATTTTTCCATTTTGCACAAGTTTCAGTGAAATGTCAAGTATCAACAGTTTGGGGACTTATGGAACAAGCTGATACGTTTGACTTTTTTTTAACCTACCTCAGCATGGAAATATTTAAGTCTCCCTTTTATTTCCTTTACATTTTCAGATTTCCCGTCTTTGGCCCGCACTGATTTGCCAAGCCAAGAGTTAGCCCAAGAAGGTCCTCTCTTCCGTGGCCGGTCTTCACAAGCAGTCACCCCCACGGCCCCTCCTGTGACAGGTGATTCGAAGCCCACTGGTGTCGCGTGGAGAGAGGCATTTTCTC